>NC_064614.1:1037561431-1039021431 GCF_023898315.1 Schistocerca nitens | reverse complement strand
TTTTTGAACTTTTGTATTTTTTCGGTTCTAATAAAACCCCATGTCATTCCAAGCATGTGTGTAATTTGTACCTATATTATTCCGTGATTTATTCAGTTTTCAAATTTATACTGACTTTTTGATCACCCGGTATTATCCGAAATTATTCGCTGAATGCGAACACGTAAGACTACGATATAAGGACGTGGACTGTAACGTATGAAGATTTGCGGAGGGCCGAAGTTGTTAAGGGCACCGCTCGCGATACGCGGAAAATCCGGGTTTGGAGCCTCAGTCTAGCATTAATTTCACATGTCGCAATTGGTAATACACCTATACGCATTGCAACTGAGGTCATGAAATTCGCATTCAGCGGATGATTTGGAATAACATTTCACACAGCTAGTGATCGTCAATCATACATAAATTAAATGTTATCCTTCTGGCTATGAATTCGGTTTTAACTAACTTACTAAAGTTAATTCAGTATGATTTAACGACGTTAGGTCAGCACATCATTACAAACATGTTCAATTTACGTCGACCATTCACGTTGCATAACAGCTCGTTGTTCGGTAATGCTTACAGTAGGCTTGTGATCACGCAGCTGCGGGCCGCGGGGAATTGAAGCGGCGCAGCTGTTTCCGGGTAGCAGCCGGTAGCTGTTTGGATTCGCAGTCGATAGCGGGCGGCGGCGACGGCGGGCCGTGACGCACGGGTTGGAGCGGGGGCCGGACGGCTCGCGGCGGAGGCGCTGTCGGGCGACTATTTCGGGACGGCCCGGCAGTGGGACGCGCCGGCTGACGCGCGCTGGCACCGCGCCCAGCCTCCAGCAGGCGCCGACACGCCCACCCGCGCAACGCGCCGTCTCCAGACTGCCTAGTGCACGACCGGCCGAAAGGGATACACCCGAAACCCACGAATGGCAGTCGTAAAGCTTTAATAATCACTTCCAAAAATCAATCTGCGACCGCGAAACTTCACGATTGTTTAGTTCATCTCTAACAAGGAGACGGCACGACCGTGGGGTCGGGGATTTGTTCGAAATTTTGTGTGGTGAAGGAGGACCCCTAACACCTTACGTGGTTAAAATATTAGGACGCACTACCCGGAAAATCCCGGGAAAAATCGATCCAAAGTTTCTTAGGTGCCGTATGAGTATAAAATGTTAGTGCTTTACCGAGGAGCCGTCTGGCCTAGATGTTTAGGGCTCGGACTCTTACGCCAGAGGTCTCGGGTTCGATTCCTCCTCCGGCACTTTTTTCCTTCTGTTTCATTTTCTTTTGTTATTCCACCAATTATTCAAAAAGTTTCCCAAACATACACTATCTTTAACAAATTAGTTACATTATTGAATAAAAATTATTTCCTTTTTGTCCAACAACACAATTCATGGCGGTCGGTTTTCCATTTTTCGTTGTAAAGTATATGAGGAGAAACATTGGGTTTTTTATCAGAACAGCAAAGTCGATTGGGAAACATTCAATTTTTATACATATTATAATTATAAACAAGAACCGTAGTGGTAATTATCGTAAAAACAAACAAAGCAATCGTTTTTGCATCTTGCGCAACATATGAAAGCAGATTTTCTTACAATGACAGGGCGTTTGCAATAAATCTGTACAAAAACATGCCCCATTAACATTTACGAAAATGTTTTGAGTTTCTGATAATTTTGAGGCAAACTAGGAATATTGAATAATGTCTCGGAATACCGGTGACGATAATTGATGGTGAATTATAGAATGAATTTTTATACAATCTTCCCGGGAATTAATTTCACGATTCTCCTGTAACAATGCGCCGCAATTTTGCAAGCGACAGAAGAAAAAAAAACTGTGCGGGAGGAGGATCGAACCCGAGACCTCTGGCATAAAGGTCCGAACGCTAACCATGCAGGACAAACGGCGGCTCGGCAATGGACTAACATTTTATACTCATACGGCACCTAAGAAACTTTGGATCGATTTTTCTCGGGATTTTCCGAGTAGTGCGTCCTGATATTTTAACTATGTGAAGTGTTAGGGGTCCTCTTTCACCACACAAAATTGCGGACAAATCCCCGACCCCACCGTCGTGCCGTCTCCTTGTTAGAGATGAACTAAACAATCATGAAGTTTCGCGGTCGCAGATTGATTTTTCGAAATGATTATTAAAGCTTTACGACTGCCATTCGTGGGTTTGCCTTGTAAGTCATTAACCAATCAACGCGAGTCTTTTTGCCGACAACAGTGACTCGGCGGAGACCTTGTTTCTACAAGTCTGCATTCTTGCTGTTGACGAAACGTTCCATCTCGAAAACCATCGCATCGTTATTTCGGAAGTGTCTGCCATGCAATGGTTTCTCTGTCCAGAGAAAGTGGAATAACTCACTGGGTACCATGTCACGAAAATTAGGAGATTTGCGGCAAAGTTTAATAGCCCAAAGATGCAACATGTGTGGCTGCCTCGTGTGCAGTGAGAGCTGGAGGTCTTGCTACGGAACAAAAGCACCTCCTTAGGCAGTACCCCGGGTCAGGAGATGCTCCTATGATGGCTTGTCCTTCACGAACATAAGCAGCATTACAAAATTGCAGCGAAATGCAGGAAGATCTGCAGCGGATAGGCACTTGGTGCAGGGAGTGGCAACTGACCCTTAACATAGACAAATGTAATGTATTGCGAATACATAGAAAGAATGATCCTTTATTGTATGATTATATGATAGCGGAACAAACACTGGTAGCAGTACTTCTGTAAAATATCTGGGAGTATGCGTGCGGAAAGATTTGAAGTGGAATGATCATATAAAATTAATTGTTGGTAAGGCGGGTACCAGGTTGAGATTCATTGGGAGAGTGCTTAGAAAATGTAGTCCATCAACAAAGGAGGTGGCTTACAAAACACTCGTTCGACTTATACTTGAGTATTGCTCACCAGTGTGGGATCCGTACCAGGTGGGGTTAACGGAGGAGATAGAGAAGATCCAAAGAAGAGCGGCGCGTTTCGTCACAGGGTTATTTGGTAAGTGTGATAGCGTTACGGAGATGTTTAGCAAGCTCAAGTGGCAGACTCTGCAAGAAATGCGCTCTGCATCGCGGTGTAGCTTCTTGTCTAGATTTCGAGAGGGTGCGTTTCTGGATGAGGTATCGAATATATTGCTTCCCCCAACTTATGCCTCCCGCGGAGATCACGAATGTAAAATTAGAGAGATTCGAGCGCGCACGGAGGCTTTCCGGCAGTCGTTCTTCCCGCGAACCATACGCGAGTGGAACAGGAAAGGGAGGTAATGACAGTGGCACATAAAGTGCCCTCCGCCACACACCGTTGGGTGGCTTGCGGAGTATAAATGTATATGTAGATGTACCACACCACGGAAATCCCAAAAAACACCTTGCATCACGCCGCTTGAAGATTGCTGGGTCTTCGTCTTTTTCCGATGGTGGAGAATTCTGGAGCTCTAGATTTTAGTGAGCACCATCCTTATCTTCGGCTTGAGCGACGTCAGGTAGGCCATAAAAGTATAGGATGATCTGTTAGAGATGTCAAAAAAGAAACACTACACAGGGTGTTCGTAAATTGCCATTACAAACTTCTGGGACTTGTGGAGAGTAGTAAGCACGTTTTGAATAGGATCCCATGTCCGGAAACGTATACTTTTCGTTCTACGATGGTTTCATTTCATATGCCTAACGTGTCCACGTCTGTCGAGGGAAAGAGAAAAGCCTACTGGCATGCAGTAAGGTAGACAGGATGACGTGTATTACGTCAGACGATCAGTGTGCTTTGTTGCGAGGCTTATTCAAAACCAGTGCACTTCCGATGCAATTAACATGATTCGGTATACTTCTCTGAAGTTTTCTAAACACACAGATATGTTCCTTGTGTATGGCGAAGCTCGATGTAACAGAAGAGCTGCTAGTCGGCTGTATCACCAACGTTTTCCGCAACGTAGCACGCCATTACACAAACTTTTTGCCGAAGTTACACAGCGGCTCCGAGAAACAGGTAGTTTCACCTTGAGGCAGTACTGTGGTACTTCAAGGCAACGCCGCACGCTCGAATTTGAAGACTATGAACTGCATCGTGTTGAAGAGAACCCGTCAACGAGTAATCGAACAATTGCGCGTGCAGTGCGCGTTAGTCACAGTATCGTCTGGGACGTTCTGCCTGAACAACAATTACATCCGTCTCACTAAGGGTACAGGCTAAGCGTCCAGCCGATTTTTCACGCGCTGCCTACTGCACGTGGTTCCTGCGCCGCTGCATTGACACACCCCTCTTTCCATGTTAAATTCCGATTGCAGATGAATTTAAGTTTACTAGGGACTGTGTTCTGAATTCACGAAACAGCCGTGTCTAGGCAGATGAATACACTCGTGCCACAGGTGTTCAGGGATTTCAACACCGGTTGTGCATTAAGTGAGCAGGTAGTCTGGACGGTCACGTGGTGGAGCCATAACCACTTTCCACTCATTAACTGGTCCTGCATCCCTGATATTCCTATGAAACGTAATGGACCCGTTCTTGGAAGCTGTACCACTGAATGTACGTCCGAAAATGTGGTTTCAGCAAGATGGTGCGCCACCTTACTTCTCACGTGGGTTTCGGAGACATCTCAACATACGGTATGGTGAAAGATGGATAGGTCGACGTGGTCCAACAGCGTGGCTGCCGCGATCGCCGGATTTAACCTCTATGGACCATTTCTTGTGGGATCGTACTCCAAGTTAAATTTACGAGACTGTTATAGAGGAAGAGGAAGACATGCTGGTACAAGTTCTGGCCGCTGCACTAGAAATTAAAGAGAGACCAGGTGGAATAGACAGAGTGTACTAGAAATGCTTCGTAGGTAGAATGTCTTTAACAACGTTGGTGGTCGCCACATCGAGACGCTGTAGTAACACATCAGTACTGTTCTGTACGTACAGCACACAGTCTTTTTTTTAAATAACGTAAACACAAAATGTTTAAGCGTTAATGAAAACACATGTGCTTCAGTTCAAATGGCTCTGAGCACTATGCTATTTACCCTATAAATAAATAAAAAACTTTTTTATTTTAAATTCAGTGCATTAGTATTTGTAAAATGACTCTTAGTGTTCATTAAAAAATGACGATCATTCCACTTGGGACCTGTGGAGTGGTACATTAGCTTATTTGTTTTAGTTGTAAATATTTGTCATGTATTGTTTTTCTGACATGTTCCACATCCTGGAGGACCTCCTCACTACGGATCAATTGGAATGAAAGTAAATCTAATCTAATCTAAATCTAACTTCTGAGGTCATCAGTCGCCTAGAACTTAGAACTAATTAAACCTAACTAACCTAAGGGCATCACACATATCCATGCCCGAGGCAGGATTCGAACCTGCGACCGTAGCGGTCGCTCGGTTCCAGACTGTAGCGCCTAGAACCGCACGGCCACTCCGGCCGGCTGTGCTTCAGTGAGAAATGTTTGTTTCGCTACGTTTCTTTTCGAACTTCTACCTACTAATTGTACCGTGTCACGCCTAATTCAATTCCACAAGCAGAAATGGATGATTTACACATCTGAACTAAAAGTAATTTTTGAGAACATGT
The DNA here is from genome assembly GCF_023898315.1 of Schistocerca nitens. Classification (NCBI taxonomy): domain Eukaryota; kingdom Metazoa; phylum Arthropoda; class Insecta; order Orthoptera; family Acrididae; genus Schistocerca; species Schistocerca nitens. Next base: position 1,039,015,885 of record NC_064614.1, on the reverse strand, counting down.
CTCTATGGAATATAGCGGTTTATTAAGTATTTAAAATTGAATATAAACAGTCACAACCAATAAACTATTTTTTTTTAAATTTTTATATAACGTTACCGATTTCGATGTGTTTCAAACCATCTTCAGACCCACACCATGATGGTAGATGGTGACTGAAGTGACCAGGCGCCACACATCCACGAACGCTAACTGCTGACATTAGCAGTCGGCGTTCTATACCACGGTGTGCGTTTGAAGATGGTCTAAAATAGACCGAAACACGTAAACTTACATAAAAAATAAAAAGTTTGTTGCGGTTGTGACTGTTTATATTCAATTTCATCTGAACTGAAACTGTCGTAGAAGGAAAACGGTACGTTCCCGGACGTAGGCTCATATTCAAAATGTCATGTATTCCCTCCCCTCTACAAGTCCTTGACGTTTGTTATCGAAATTTCCGAACAGTCTGTATACAAGAAACTACGCCAATTTATTGACGTACATACATGCATGGTGTAGTCTGGAGTTTGTGTCTGAAGTTTGTATTACAGTACATTGGCACTCAACTTATCATACCTTGCTCCCATGTTGCGTCACGCGGCGCGCAGCCTTTCTCGCGTGATTTGTTGAAAGGCCGCTGTAACCTGCTACAGTAGGTCGGCTACATTCTGTGATCTTTGTGCATACACTGTTGACCTTGTCCCACACAAAACGTTCTGAAGGCGTTAGGTCGAGATTATTAGGAGCCAATGGGATATGTCTCACACGGCCGCACCAGTTTAATTGTTCCCACACGGTGAGACCCCAACGGAGTGGAGCTCCTCCTGTAACTGAGCGGGACATATCGGTCGTTCATTTCATGGTAACTGACGGCGCGAACAGTCTCGTCCACGAAAAAAGAATAGGCCGAAGACTTTCTCATGGATTACTGCGCACCACACATTCAATATGTCGGGGTCACATGCGAAACATGAACTCTCCGTGTCCCACTTAATGTAGTCAACTATGCATGGTGACTCCGGCACTCATATGAAATGTGGATTCGTTCGTGAACATCCACCAATTTGACCACTGATATTCCACTTCCTGCCAATAACACAGCGTCATAACAAATTGGAGTCGAACTTATAAGTGCTTGCGTGCGCTGAATATGGAACGGATACAGTTAAGACACGATACGACATAATGCACGCGTTGTTGTGGCGTTACGTCCATTTTCATTTAACAATGGAGACATAATGAGCGGGCTCACTGATGTCGCTTCCACGTTGTTTCTCACATTCGGTGTTTGCGCTGTGAACTGTGCCCTACTGGCTTGCCTCCCGGATCATCGTGGTCATTCATTGTAAATTCCCATCATTTTCACGTACATTACAGAAAACTGACGAGAGAGATAGCCATTAAGTTGATAAATATAACGCTACAGGCCTACTTTCCCGATACCTCAAACACATCACCCCGTACACGATTTAAGTATTTCTCATTATGAAGTGTGTGCTAAAATGTTGTTTTCTGTATGTTTAATATCGCACCGAGGAGTCTGTAAGAAGGGATAAAGGCTAGTAAAGAATGTCTTGTTCTCTATCTCCTCACGGCTGATGTCACATATCATCATTACGTCACGGTTGAAAGTCGAGAAGAACGGTATCAGTAGCTTCAGTATATTAAAACTTGTGAAATAACGAACTGACAGTCGGAAATGAGCATCTGTGTTTCATTTATAAGCATCTGCGTTCCATTTATACCATCAATTTACACCCTGCAGCAACAACGTAACCATACAGCTACTGTTAAAAATAACAATCCCCAGCCTCATTAAATGAATGCATGAATGAATCAATAAATGAATTAAAATTGTACCACACTCTTACAAACATCACTGTTTCATGTTGAGTCGTGACACAGACAGCTAGGTAATCACCTACCAACTCCTCTTTTGTTTTTACTGGGATTTCCTACGCCAAATTTATCCATACCGATTGGCAACAGATTTATGGGTGACATCCGGTGATCGTGCTGCCCATGGGACAATACCCAACCCTTCAATCCAACGATGAAGGTATCTTTTGTTTAGGCGTTCACTGACAATATTGAAGTGGTGATACCCATAATCATGTTTTTATCACATACTCTTGCGAGAAACATGAGAGAATGAAAGACGAAATCCCAAAAAATGGTTCAAATGGCTCTGAGCACTATGGGACTCAACTGCTGTGGTCATAAGTCCCCTAGAACTTAGAACTACTTAAACATAACTAACCTAAGGACAGCACACAACACCCAGCCATCACGAGGCAGAGAAAATCCCTGACCCCGCCGGGAATCGAACCCGGGAACCCGGGCGTGGGAAGCGAGAACGCTACCGCACGACCACGAGATGCGGGCACGAAATCCCATTAACGATTGGTAAGGAATGAGGTGAGACATTTTCACTCTCTCGAAAATGATTACAGCGTGCGACTTAGTGACAGTTAAAATCTGGGATTCATCATTCGCAGCCGGCCGGAGTGACCGTGCGGTTCTAGGCGCTACAGTCTGGAACCGAGCGACCGCTACGGTCGCAGGTTCGAATCCTGTCTCGGGTATGGATGTGTGTGATGTCCTTAGGTTAGTTAGGTTTAATTAGTTCTAAGTTCTAGGCGACTGATGACCTCAGAAGTTAAGTCGCATAGTGTTCAGAGCCATCATCATTTGCACTCTTCCAACTGGAGGAGCAATTTACCCAGCCGTCTGCAGGATCGTCTTTGGTTTAACGCGGAATTACAATCGATTCTTGAACCAAAGTTCCTTTCGATTAATAAGAACAGTCAAATAATATGGGATTCGACTAACCAACACGGTTGATCAAAAAGGCAGAACTTCTCGATTTTCAATTGTTGTGGGCACTTTTCGGTTCGAAATAAAAATGATATCAAGTTTAAAGTATCGTCGACGAGGAGGTAATAAGAGGCTGGGAACATGTTACGTTTGGGCAAGAAATTGGCCGCATTATTTTTTAAAGGAACCATCCCGGCATTAACCTTATGCTATTTTGGGAAAACAAGGAGAAGTATAACTAGATGATCGGTGCCTTTATCGTTGCTAGATCTCGTTCAGCTGCAACGAACGAGTCGGACATAAATGACGTCAATGAAACCATCACTTCTCTTGGAGCACTCATTTACACACATTTCGACTGTCTGCAATGCGGTTAGCAACACGACGACATTCTTGATACGTTTGGACTGCTGAAATCCCCGGACAATTCTATCCTTCTATAAAGACATTTTGGGACAACAAACCTATTTAATGTAATCTGATCCCTTCGGGGTGTAGCGAAACTAAAATTTTTGCTCTGGTATACAGGGTAGAACTACCAGGGACCGCTCAAAAACATTCGACGAAATTTGAATGTGATCCGAAGCAGTGATGGGAATTTATGCTTTTTCATCTCTCCTGTTACCTGATCGTGGAGTAGGGAGTGGGGGGGGGGGGGGGGAGAAAGAGTAATCGAGAACACTGACTTCTGCATGAATAAGATGGCAAAGGGTCCCCTCTAAGACACACCTGTTCGTCAACACCCAAGGTGTCATCCGTACACCTTTGTCGAGCGTTTTGAAAATTTGCCAGTACATAGATAACCTCTGACAGATTCCTTGATTCCTGCAGGCAGCCAACTCCTCCGACATCTCTCACATTCTGCATGCTGGCAAGCATGTGCTAGAGCAGCAGCGTAACGCCGTTCAACTGCCGTGTGTCAAGTGGTTGCCTGCCCACAGGCGCCTACCAATGAACGGTCAAGGAGTTCTCTCTGCACATATACATTTTTAAGTTCTCAGTAAATGTGTGCCGGCGGCACAGAGGGTGTTGGCTTGGGATCTTAGAGGGTTAGAGGACCCATTGCCAGTGCACATTTTATTCATGCACTCGTCATTGTCAATACTGCAACCCCCCCCCCCCCTCCCCCGCATGCGCGCACTATCACGTCGCAGGAGATAGAGAAAGCATAAACACCTTTTGCTGCTTCGGATCACGTTCAAATTTCATCAAATGGTTTTTAACGGCTCCTAGAGGTTCCACTGTGTACATAAGAGCAAACAGTGCAGATCATGTTCAATGGGTTTTCAGTCCCAAAATGTCCTCAAGAAGCGGTGCACTGTCCGGTGACTCTGTCGTTTCCGACTGCGAAATGTGTATACACGAACGCCGCAAGGGAAGGGGTGGTTTCATTAACGCCCTTTATACCGCCTCTTGAGGCCTTTTCGCGTCGATTTTGAGCTGTGTTTAGTCTAAAATGTTGTTCTTAGCCACTTACAAGCAAATCGCGTGATTTCAACGTTGGGCGTTACAGTTCCGATCTCCACCGCAGAGGCATGAAGAGAAGGGATGAGATGTGATTGGAAATTTGGTGCCAATGTAATCTCGTTATCCCACGTAACACCTTACATGAACTTCTGAGCTCTGGCCCTTTTTTCATATGCGTCTACACCTTGCTGCCTGAAGCGTCTCCAAACGTGAGGGTGATGTCGCAGGACGCCACGCTTATGAACCTTAGAGAGAAAGGTTGTAGGCACATTTGAGAATTCTGCGTTGCAACCGAATTAGATGACGGTGTTTCAAAAAAGTGACCCTGGAATTCTTTTGCGCCGTGTACTTATTTCAGCCTCCTCGTCGGACCTTGACGTTTTCAAGTATGTAGATTTTTGTTTGGACAAAATATATGTTCTCTTGGAGGTTTTAAACGATGTCTCCTATACAAACATATACGAAAAGTGTGGGGAGGAATATTTATTACCACATTTATGTCGTTGAAACCATTACGACGAGTTTAATTTTTTTTTTGTAAATTAAAATGTTACATCATTCATGAATATAGAAGATTATGTAGCTTAACAATATTGTTACTTGGGATATTTATTATTAAAAATACGCAGCATATTTTGAATAGTAACGAAGTATGTAACTTGTCAAAGTTCAAGAAGTAATTAAGTATCTTACTATGAAATTCTGAGGTGTCCTTTACAGCGTAGCGAACACAATCGAATGCGCATTCTCAAACTACGCGCATGGGATTCACTGCTTGGCACGATCCCTGACAGAAACGTCCAACACAGGGTAGAAAAGGAAAAACTTAGGTTCCTCGATTTGTAACTACACATGAAACGCTCGGAGGTGCACTGGATTGCGATTCCAGCTCTTCTCAGAATTTGTCGAACACTTCGCACATATGTATGTTGGCTCTTTTCGCTGGTTCCTCAATATAGTTGGGAATGAAATCTGAAGGCATTATACTAACTATCGACGATAAATATAACCTGAAAAAGGGCTAGATTTTACACCTTGGTTATTAGCTACTGGAGACATTCACGTTAATGTAAGTTAATGCGGATGCGTAGCAAAAACAGTCCTGTAACGTCCGATAATAGTATTAGTAGTGTGCATCTGAACAAAGTCACGTCGATTAAATATCTAGGCGTAACGTTGCGGAGCGATGTGAAATAGAATGAGTATGTCAGGACTGTAGTAGGGTTAGCGAATGCTCCACTTCTTTTTGTTGGTAAAATTTTACGAAAGTATAGCTTATCAATAAATCAGACGGCGTATAGAATACTAGTGCGACCATTCTGTAGTGCTGTTCCGAGTATTTGGGATCCTCACCAGGTCGGATTAAAGGTAGACATCAAAGCAATTCACAGGCGTCCTGCTAGATTTATTACCGGAACCTCCGATCTGCACGCAAGTACTGCGGGTGTGCTCCGTGAACTAAAATGATAGTCGCTGGAGAAAGACGACGCTGTTTCCGTAAGATATTATTGCGGAAATTTAGAGCAGCGGCGACAAAGGCCTACCGCAGAACGACTGCACTGCCTCCAACGCGAAAAATTATGGGTCGTACCGAGGCTTTTAGACAGTCGTTTCTCCCTCGCTCTATTTGCGACTGGAACACGAACGGAAATTACTAATAGTGGTACAAGGTACCCTCCGCCATGCACCGTATAGTGGTCTGCGGGGTACATCTGTAGCTGCAAATGTAAAATGATTAGTATTTCAATAGCTGTTATACCGTATCTCAGGTAGTTTCTGATATCTACAGTAACATCTAGGAAGCACTGCAAGGGTTTTCTTGAAATGCGTGTAATGAAGATAACACAAAAACAGTTTTAAATGTTACTATAAAAAGAGTTTTTTGGCAATGCTTAGGTGCCGGTATGTTTAAAATCTGACATCGTGTAGTACAATGAGACGGCTTGTGTTTGGCGCTACGACTTCTAGACTCGTTTTTGCGCGTTCGCACAGGACACTTACCCCTTCCTGTGCCCCTCGCCCTCAGACACTTAACATCACGCGGCTGGACCAGACTTCATGCCAACTTTGAACGAGTGTGAGGATAAGAAGGCCTCCACAAAGTAAGGCTTTCTTTGCCGAAGCTCCCACCGCACAGGGAAGCCAGATGACGCCGGCAGGACGTTATCGGCGGCGGTACTGCAGTGACAGAGCTCCATACTGAGGGGTGGTGGGCGGCAAGACGAGGCAGCGTGCGGAAGGGGCCAGACGCCCGGCCCCGGCGGCGCCGCCCCAGCCGACGCCGACGCCAGACTCCGATCGAACTTCGTTTGTCGGCTACGCGCGCAGATCTGACGAAATGAGCCGCAGGGACGAAGCCCGGCGTAAAGTAACGTGCTTATTTGGATTTACTCTGCACCTGCACTTCACATGTAACTTTCGTATTTTCATCTAAATATTTTACATGTCTCATTACCTCTGCAAGATCTCCACTAACGTTAGTTAAAAAAAGTCTCTTCTTTTGATATAATATATACGTAAAATATTTCGTGAATAATTCCATAGTTTTCGGTCAGAAGTTTTAATGACAATAATTCTATGGAGAAACTAAGACGGTCGGCCGTTGTGGCCGAGCGGTTCTAGGCGCTTCAGTCTGGAACCGCGAGACCGCTACGGTCACAGGTTCGAATCCTGCCGCGGGCATGGATGTGTGTGACGTCCTTAGGTTAGTTAGGTTTAAGTAGTTCTAAGTTCTAGGGGACTAATGACCTCAGATGTTAAGTCGCATAGTGCTCAGAGCCATTTGAACCAAACTAACACGCATACTGAAGTGTTTTGTCTACGTTTATTGGCAAAGAGGAAAGAAGGGTGGTCACCGTACTTTACATAGCGAAGGATACCTTGGACGACTGCTAGTCACACCCTTCCTGTCCCAATCGCAAATGAAGCGAAGCAAAAACCGCTGTCCACATGCCTCCGTAAGAGCCCTGATATCTTGTCTGTGCGGCCTTTACCGGAAATGTGTGTTGGTGGCAGTTTAATCGTTCTGCAGTCAGTGCAAATGCAGGTTCTCAACATTTTCTCAATAATGTTTCTCCCTACTAAGGAGTCCCTTTTGCGCTCGTGCAACATTTCCGTAATAATCGCATACTGATCGAACCTGCCGCTAACAAATCTAGCACGCCTCTTAATTACTTCGATGCTTCCTTTAATCCGACCTGGTCGAGATCCAAAACATTCTAGCTCTACTCGAGAATCAATCTACGCGCAGTCTCCTTTTTAGATGCGCAACACTTTCCTAGAATTCTCCCAATAAACCGAAGCTGTCCATTCGCCTTCTCAACAACCGACCTTACGGGTTCCTTCCGTTTCATACCGCTTCACATCGTTACGCCTACATACCTAATCGATGTGATTGTATCAAGCAGCATACCACTAATACTGTATTCAAATATTACAGGGTTGTTTTCCCTACTCTTCTGCATAAACTTAAATTTTCTAGATTTAGAGCAAGCTGCCGAACAGAAATTGTTTCTAAAGCACTCTGTATCATCGTACAGTCAATCAACGGCAACACTTCATCGTAGACTGCACCTCATCGTCAAACAGGCAGAGTTCCCCGAATTGGTCAGGTCGATTAGCTGTATAGCGTATTCCACAAGGACAGGTCAGTATTCAGAGATGACACGAAACGTAACTTGAATCAAAAAACTTCATCTGGTCTTATGCATACCGTATTCCAAATGGTTTTCGAGGTAAAACCAAATGGTTCAAATGGCTCTAAGCACAATGAGGTTTAACACCTGACGTCATCAGTGCCCTAGACTTAGAACTACTTAAACGTAACTAACGTAAGGGCATCACACACATTCATGCCCGACGCAGGATTCGAACCTGCGACCGTAGCAGCAGCGCGGTTCCGGACTGAAGCGCCTAGAACCGCTCGAGGTAGAACACATCTAATGTACATTGTTATTTATTTTCTGTATTATTCAGTACATTGTCAGGTTTACACATATACAACATCTAGTACACATTACGATATGAGTTTCACGAAGCATTCATTGAAAAACTAAATAAATATTGATGCTTCTCTCTGACACAATGTCAGTCCTTCGCAAAACTTCATTCACAACACACCATGGACAAGTGTCCGTTCAATGGGCTAGTTTAATGGAAGAAAGCCATCCCATCCCATCCCGAGCAAAGCTGTTGAAAGCAACGACGTAAGTTGGGCTAGAATAAAACGTCGATGAGGCTGGGAGGGTAAGACACGTACGAGCGCACCAGTAGCCCAAAAACTAATGTACATTAAACATGATCTATTTCGAAAACTATTCAGAATACAGCACTGTCCACATGAAGCTTTTGCTTCAAATGAGGGTTGCTGTCATATTCACGAATATCGGTCATTCGTCCTGAGACGCTTTCGATAGAGAAAAGCGCAGAACTATGAATTTTAACACTATAGTACATCTGACGATAACCTCGTCTACAATGAACACTTACCGTCCAAGACAATGTCCTGGGTTCTATTGCTTAGAAAGACACGGAGTAATAGCCTGACCACGGAAAGAACTCGACAGTGTCGCTTTCAAGACAACCATCCTGGCATTTGCCTTATGTGACGTACGCAGATCACGGAAAACCTTAACCATTATGGGCAGATGGGGATTGAAACAGTCGTCCTCCCGAATGTTAGTCCGCCGTCTTAGCACTGCCTCACCGCTTTTGGTTTAACAAGGCGGAACAGAGAGCTGGCAACTCTCACGTGGTCCGCGCCGGCCCCTCACGTGGTCCGCGCCGGCCCCACACGCGGCGGTAAGGGCGGCTAATTGCGCGGTAATAAGTCGGTTCAGACTGGCTGCTTTAAGGGACAGCGTGCAACAGGTGACCGACCGCTAAGGCGCCGCGCAGCTCGGCCGCTCACGGCGAGGGAGCGCGCTACTGCGCTGACCGCGCCGCCTTGGGCTGAGGCGTATTCAATTTATCGCCTGTAAGATACACATGTGCGGTTCTGCGCCACAGCGGCGAAGTGCCAGGAAACAAATCCAAATGTTAATCATCAATGAAACCCACCTCAGTTGTATTTTTACTTATTTATTGCGCTACGACAGGTTTCGTTTCTTTGAATATCTTCAGGTTACCAGACTTAGTTACGATCTACTGTTTTCCAATTGATGGCATACTAATTTACAGCCAAGGGCGTTTTAGCATTATCTCACGTCGTCAACCCATCTAGTACTTTGTTTTCTGTTCGACGAAGGCCTCTGTTCTTTGCAGAAGTGTTTAGCTTTTTCCTCTTGCTATGCTGCAATTATTTTATTTCTAACTGCAACACTTTTTGATTTCACTTTGAGCAACGCCTGTCTTCTTATCTTGCAGACCACAAGATCAACAGATACTTCAATGCTGTATTTCAAACTAGCTAATAATAAAAATAATAATAATAATAATAATAATAACGTGGCTCACTGACTTGGTGCAGGTCTTTCTACTGGATGCCACTTCGGTGACTTGCGTGTCCCCAACCTACCCCATTTATCCGACTGGGGAAAAGGTCCTACAGTTTAAAGTGGAATGCGAACCACGCGTCGCTTCTGGTGACTCCTCACATCGCTGATAGGTGAAGGCTAGATTGAAAAATCTTCATTATTTTCTTACGTTCTCATTTCTCGACTTAATTGTCCATGGTCTTCATTTACCCGAATCTAAATATTTATTGGTTTTTATAGCAATATTCAGTTAGGTTTACATTGTCTTCTTATTTATAAGGCTGACGTAACATTTCTTCACTTCGTCCTTTAAGTGCCATCAGCATATCCTACGGAACCAAAACCCTATTTCCCAGTTTCGATCAGTCACGTCTGAGAGTATTCTTGAAAGGCGAGAGACGAAAACACTCGGTTCCCCCACAAGTTGTCTGTCTTCCTTTTATCAAGCTGATGTTAATATTATGTCGATGTGATAACAGATCTACAAGGGTTGAAGTGATTTATAACGTTTTCTAGGTGTGACAGATTGAAGATTTTTTAAGTTTGCAGTTTGGGTGCAATCTGTCAAGTTCAACGACCATCTCTGTAACGTGTTTACCGCATAAGGACCACCAGATCACCTGTCCAAATATCGTGCAAAACAAAAATCACAATCACCAACCCGCTAGTCACCAGATGTATCTTCTGTACGAAACGTTGATACACAACAGAAACACTCTTCGCGTTTTCCCTTTAATTTATGAACTGTACTCTAAACAGCGTGTGACACTGGGACACAAACTACCATTTTTCTTTGCGTGACCAATGTGTCACCAATATTAAATACATCGGAAATATGCGTAACAGCGAAAGGTACAAATTATTTCGCAATATTCGGAATCACTTTCGTTTCTATTTCAGTTTAGAAATGGGTAAGAACAGACTGCCTTTGATCAGCATATGCTTATAATTTTCTTATACTAGTATTTCTCGTAAGAAACGCCTAAGACAGACTCAGCACACAAGATCTACTGTCTGTTTTAAATAATGTGTTCATTTCCCAAAGCAAATATTTAAATATTCGTTTTACGCTTCCAAATGCCCTTTTCTTGCAGCAGTACAGTATTTACTCTCCAGATGCGCTTTGCATCTTCAGTGGATTTTTTCTGGAATAATAAAGTTTTGGTGTTAATGTACAAAACGCCCAATTACACCGTGGTTAAGTAGCGCACATTAAACCACCTGAGGAAGGCATGGTAGGGTTCGTACTGAATTTACAAAACAAAAATTAAGGACTTTAAACATTTTTCTTTACCGACAGTAGCAGCACTCGATTCTGTATTGAGGTCAAGAATAAAATTGGCACCAATAGATGATAAGTGCAATAGGGTATCACTACAATAACTTCGTTTTGTTCCTCAAGATAAGCCATGTATTTTTTTTTCCTTGCAGAAGATGCAGACGCCAATCAATGATTAGTAATTTGTATACTTTGCGCTCCCCCACAAAAGGTGAGGTATCTCCCACTACCGGCAATGCAGTAATGAGTTTACATACAGCAAATGGTATTAGTTGCCGTGACTGTGTATTATCATACCCCACTCTATTCTACCTGCCTGTGGGTGATCGTACCCCCACTCTATTCTACACTACCCAGGCGAGAATAGCCTTACCCTTTTCGCCCTACACATCACGCTGAGTAGTAGTAACTGCTCTGGCCTTCGACCTAGACATGTAGTCTTTTTTTCACTTTTTTTAAAATTCGACAAGTTAATCAATTTTTAAGTCTGAATATAATTTCCAAGACAAAAATATGGACTTCTAAAGACTGTAATAAAAAAATGGACAAAATAAGCACTTTTAAGGGAGACCAAGAGATGAATACACTAAGCAGATTCAGAAGGATGTAGGTTGCAGTAGGTACTGGGAGATGAAGAAGCTTGCACAGGATAGAGTAGCATGGAGAGCTGCATCAAACCAGTCTCAGGACTGAAGACCACAACAACAAGGACTTATTGCACAGTAAAAAATTACGTACTCTTACACACTTTTAAGAAACGTACGAACCCTGCAAGGAACACCACCAAGAATAGATGTAGAATCTAGGTAACATATGAAGAAGCTACGTTTTCCAGAAAAAATCTGAAGAAGCATTTAACGAAAGAGGCGAAACGCATTTGGCGATAACACAATATGTAGTAGCACGAAAAAGGCGTTTGAATTTCTAAAACTATCTGGTTCTCTAGTTTGCTCCACGCAGGAGGAAGTCTTCCGTTCATTCACTTTCATTTACATTTCTCGAGCATACGAATTTCTGTTACATTTTAGTATGGACTATGTCCATCTTTTACAAACAAAGCACTGGCTGTCTCAATTCCTTCGGCGTTTCCCAATAGCTGCATTACTACAATGGATCGTCAAACTCACGTTGCGAGGGACTGAGTAATTCATTATTAGAAATTTTACTGCCTCCCCATCGCTCAGCGTCATTTCCATGATTTAGAAATATTACAGATTATAAAGAGAAGTGCGATAATTGACACATTCTCAACGAAATGTCCTATGATACAGAATTTATGCGATTATGGCATATGCATACATGCAGCAAATGTTTCTCTGGTATGATAGGTTTCTCAAGTGTTTTCGAGAAGTCGAGTTTCGAAGTTTCACGAGCTTGTAGAGCGCTAGCCATCGAGCAGCGATGCGAGCGTTACCGGCCAGGGTAGCAGACAGTAAGTGTGCTCAGACTGTGTTCGAGTCATGTAATTTTTCTCGTTGGATGTATACTTCCCTTGTCAGTTGTTGCTGAAATACGGTTATTCTTCGTGTTTTTTATCTCTGTTAAATCATATCGTTAAAATGGAATCACACTGGACTAATTTAGGAATGATCAACAGCATGGTGACATAAAAAGAAAACACTTTCAAAAATACTATAACCAAAACAAATGGACGATTTCCGTTGACTGGGCGTCGCACGAAGCGTATAACGAGCTTACAAATTCTACTCATTACGAAAATAAAATGGCAAATATCTGTGGGTACATCACAGAAAATATGCCTGACAACTCTTAGGAGAGACATCCGCTACAGACACGAGGCAAAGCAATATAATATTGACCGACTTATCTGTCTATAAGGGGCGTTCATAAAGTTTACGTTTGATGACGTTGCTGCAGCGTATAAGCAACGATGCGAATGTGTAAGCACCGACGTGTAGGTAAGAAATTGGTGTGGCATTCGCGTCTTCCCGACGTTCGTGCGAAAACGTAAACAATGGCGACATTATTACCAAATGCATCGAAATTCGAAAATCACCGTTGTGGAATGGTGCGCTTAGTCCCCATATTGCAAATGCTGTAACGCAAAAGTTCCGCCAGCTGAAGTGGTAGATACTCAAACAACCGCCCTACAGTCCGGATCTCTCTCCTTCCGACTGTCACGCCTTCGGTCTCTCTAAAAAGGTCTTGGAGAGTCGACGAATCCAGTCTGTCGGGAACGTGCAGCAGGCAGTTACGGACTTCTTCACGGGAGAGGGCAGTTTTTTTATTTATTTTTTTATAAATCCTGACTGGCACACGTATTTTGGACTGTACGGCCTTCGAACCGAAACTTTTTGGTTAAACTTATGTATCAGTGGTCGTCAAATTGTGGCATTCGGAGCACATGTGTCGCGGCTCAAGTATTTATGGGGCACGTGGTTCTCAGCCGTATTTCATAATAATATGGTTCTAGCAACTACCAGCTGAATCGAAAAACGTGAACTAACGCAAAGAGCTTCTTAAGAGTGCAGTAAAGAGTGTGAACAAAATTGCTTACAGAGAGAGCAACATTTTTAAATGTGCTTAATTTTAATCGACGTTGGCGAATTTCGGCCTTCAGCTAAGTAAAGTTGTCCGCTTACCTCGCGGGCAAAAGGGTAAGTAACATGCACATTGCGGGGTAAGAGAATGTGAGAGGGGGGAATATTTTACCGTCTTTCAGTACTAACAACTCATGGGCATGCGCGACTCGTCCCGAACAGCTGCTACAGTATAAATTTTGACAGGAAAGTAACATGAATTCGATAATGCTCATTACAGAAGCGCTCGTCTTCAAATGAGGTACTTATTTGTAGCCGGAAACATTATTTAAGGCTGTCGTAGTACAACGCAATTAGTAGAAGAAAAATGAGTGTCAAAACATTTAATTAAAGTTCTCACACTGCATGTAAATGTGAATACAATTACTATTACTAATCAATTAATCATCCGCTCACAAAGAAAACACAATAACACTTCTTCAGAAAATTAGCATAACAACTTTGCACTTTCTCAGCGTGCTAGCAATCTGAAACAGATAACAGTCGAAATGAAGTGTTCCTATGGTGATTATTCTAACGGTAATTACTTGGGGGTCCGGTGGACACTTAGTCGCGCCCTTAGCTAGTCCATTCGGGGCTAATAACAATTTACAACGAGATCGGTGCATGTACTAGTTCATAATAAGATCGGAGCATATGCGGCCCGAGGTTTCATCCCACAATATCACTACTGGTTCTTGGACAAAAACGTCTGACGATCACTTATCACTATTTTCTTCTATAGAAGCACAAGATAAACTTGATTCAGTTAATATTGTGCCTCGATCTTTTGTCCAGTATCTCCTACACCGTACAAATTAAAGTTCTCAATTTCAAAAGCCGCCAGCAGATTTCCAGCGACACGGTGGCGCAGACCAACATTATCCAGTCTCGGTGACTTGTACAGGGGCCGCAAAGCAAGCAAGATACAGGAAGGCTCAGTGAGCAGCCACGTCGGTCGCTTATCCCCTGTTTGCTTAAGGCATGCGGGCGCCCTATCATATAAACAGTTACTCGACGCTGGCTAGCTATCGGTCGTTTGATTCTTCGGCAGATGGTGACGTGGTCGTGGAGAGCATGTGGTCGTGCCCCCCCCCCCCCCCCTCCACCCATTTTCCATCCTATGCTTGTGCACAACGCAAATCACGCCGAGCCAAATATTACTTTGCCGATAATGCTCTCAAAATCTGGCAGAAAATCCAAAGAGATTCTCGTCGTACGTACAATATACCAGCGGCAATACACTATCACTTCACTTCGTAATAGTAATGGTAATGTTACTTGCAACCGCGCCGCGACACCATAGTTACCGATTTTCCTAAGTACCTTCACCCAAGAACATGCAGTAAATATTCCAGAATCCAAACCAACAACAGCTGTCAATATCAGTAACTGTCAGTAGATACCCTCGGTGTAGGGAAATACCTTATGTCACTTAATGACGACAACCCTTTCTGTCCAGAATGTGTAAATATTCAGATTCCTTTCTGAGTATGCAGACTAAATAGAGCCACTTTTAGCAATAGTACACAACCGCTCGCTACACGGAAGATTTGTACCTAAAGACTGGAAAGTTGCACAGCTAACACAAATACACAAGAAAGAAAATAGAAGTAATTCAGTGAATTATAGACCCGTATCACTGACATTGTTTTTAGTAGTATTTTGGAGCATATATTGTGCTGCAGTAAAATACCCTGAAGAAAACCAAGTGTTAACATGTACAGTTCCTTGTGAAATACAAATAGCTCTTCACTCGCACGAAGTCATGACTGTTATCGCCACGGTACTCAACTCCATTCCGCATTTCTCGATTTCCGGAAGACTTGACACCATTCCTCAAAAGCGGCTTCTAATCGAATTGCGTGCCTATGGAGTATAGTCTCAGTTGTGCGACTGGATTCGAGATATCCTGTCAGACGATCACAGTTCGTCGTAATTGCCAAAGTCACCTGTGGTGTAGTCCTCCAAGTGAGTACTACAGAAACTCCGTCAAATAAATAAAAAAAATTTTTACGGTTTTCAACTCAACTGAATACCTTGCGACTGCAAACAAATTGAAATTATGACAAATAAAATATTGGGTGCAGATGAACCAATGACTGCGTTTTATCGATAGAACATTTAGAAGTTGTAAAAAAAAAAGTCTGCTAAAGAAGTTACGATATGACGTATGTGCGTTCCCCTTTGGAGTAATGCTGCGCATTATGAGGTTTTTGCTCGATAGGACTGAGGGAGGACACCCGAAAAGGTCAAAGAAGGAAGAAATATGTGAGTGTGTCACGAATATGGTACTGGAGTTGGGATGGTAATGGTGAAACCGAAGTGCTTTTCATTGCGACGAGATCTTTTTAAGAAATTTCACTTTTCCTCTAAATGCCAAAATATTTTAGTGGTACCCACCTTCATACGTAGAAATAAGCATCACAATAAAATTACAGAAATTGCAGCTCGTATTGAGGAAATTTTTCCACGTGCTATCCTAAAGCAGAACGGTCGAGAAATGGTGTGAAATTGGTTCAATGAACCCTTCGGTAAACAATGAAGTGTGACTTGCACAGTCGTCATTTAGCTCTACACTGAGGAGACAAAAATCATGGGATAATGGTATTTACATATACAGATGGCGGTAGTACCGCGTAAGCAAGGTTTAAAAGGGCAGTGCATTGGCGGAGCTGTCGTTTGTATTGAGGTGATTCACGTGGAACGGCTCTGAACGCGGAATGGTAGCTCGCGCTAGACGCATGGGACATTTCGTAAATCGTTAGGGAATTCAGTATTCCGAGATCGGCGGTGTCAAGATTTTGCCGAGAATACCAACTTTCAGGCATTAGCTCTCACCACAGACAACGCAGTGGCCGACGGCCTTCACTTAACGACCGAGAGCAGTGGCATTTTTGTAGCGTTGTCAGTGTGAACAGACAAGCAACACTAACTGAAATAACCGCAGAAATCAATGTGGGACATACGCGAACCTATTAGGACAGTGCGGCGAAATTAATCGTTGAGGGGCTATGGCAGCAGACGGCCGACGCGAGTGCGTCTGCTAACAGCACGACATCGCACGTAGCACCTCTCCTGTGCCCGTGACCGTATATGTTCGACCCTAGACGACTGGAAAACCGTGGCCTAGTCAGATAAGTCACGATTTCAGTTGGTAAGTGCTGAAGGTAGGATTCGCGTATGGCGCAGACCCCACGAAGCCATGGACCCAAGCTGTCGAAAAGGCAAGGGTGCAAGCTGGTGGCAGCTACATAATGGTGTGGGCTGTGTTTACATGGAACAGTCTGGGTCCTCTGGTCCAACTGAAGCTATCATTCACTGGAAATGGTTGTGTTCGGTTACTCTGAGACCATTCATGGACTTCATGTTCCCAAACAACGACGGGATTTTTATGGATGACAATGTGCCGTGTCACTGGGCGACACTTTGTCAAGATTGGTTTGAAGAACACATTCTGGACAATCGAGCGAGTGATTTGGCCACCCAGATCGCCCGACATAAATCGCATCGAACTTTTATGAGACATAATCGAAAGGTCAGTTCGTGCATACAATCCTGCACTGGCAACACTCAATAATTCTGTAGGGCTCTTTGAAAGACTTGTTAAGTCCATGCCACGCCGAGCTGCTGCACTACACTGGACAAAAGGAGGTGCGACATGATATTAGGAGTTATCCCACGATTTATGACTTTCATCATCTAAGTGTAATGCTCATGGAGGGAAAGCGAGCGACATTTAATGTTCCTACTTCGCAGATCGTAACTTGTAAGTTTTTATCACAGGAAAATATGAAACGTCCCCTTTTTAACAATTATACACGACTGTGCTTAAACTGACACACAATATTTTGTTAGCGCAACGCAATCTGACTTTCAATAATCCCTACAAAAGAATGGGCACTGACTAACATTAAACTATACCTTTCACAAATCACTTACCTCACAAAAATCTTCGCTTCTCAACCTACTGCAATACAGCGAGCGCCACTACTGCCAGCTAAATAAAAGATTCAAAGTACTGAAGGCACTAACTACTGATAGGCATAGTTAGCAAATGAAAGATTTTGATAGAGAACAAACAATGTATTTACCTCAATAGTCATAATATATATATATATATATATATATATATATATATATATATATAGCAGTTCAAGACAAATTTCAAAACTCCGCCATCTCTCTCCCCACATCCACCCACTGCTGGCGGCTCACCTCCAACTGCCAACGCTATGCGCTGTTCACATCCAGCTGCCGCTGCCCAACGCTACAATGGCAGACAACAATGCAAACTAGCCACAGACTGCACACAGCACAGCCAGTGATTTTTATACAGAGGTGGCGTTACCAATAAAAAAAACCTAAAGAGCCTACTTACAAATACACTCATATGGAGATGCTACTTCTTTGGGTAAGGGTCAGAAACTGACCGAGTAAAGCTGTAGCGAAACTTGGATAAGGTAGACATCTCGAACAGCCCATGAACATAACACTACTAAAAAATACCTGCCTGCCGATATTTACACTGTTTCTGATAATATTTATTTACGTTTCTCATCAACAATATTTGGTCCATTTCTAGTTATTCACGTTGCTATAAACTAACATTTTTCCGTAGGGTATGTTCGGATGTGCACATGGAAATCGACACTAAGAGATAGGACATCCAACTCGAATCATCTGTCAAACTGGTAGTCATACTTCGAGGGCAGAAAAATCATCAGGCAGATCTGACCGTGGCAACCTTTGGTGGCCCGCGGGCCTGATTCGTATACTGATTTAAGCTACCGGGCCGCCTCGTATGTGACGTGACACGACACGACAAAACACCAGTGCTCCACGCGCGTGAAACGAACTGAAATGCCCGTGACGTTAATGTGTATGCTGTGTGATGTAACGCGCGATATGAATGGAACCCATTTCACGACAAGCCAAACCAGCAAATTATGCCTCAAAACACGCTTTTTTTTCATCCATGATTTCTTCCGTGGGCCAGAATGAAACCAGTCGCTGACCAAGTGTGGTCTGCGGGCCACCAGTTGCCCATTCGTGACGTAGATTAACACACAATTCTTGCCACTTGCTCCAATTTCCGTCATTTTCTACTAACGCCCTAAATACTCGTAGCTGCAGCGGAAGTAAAATAATAATTAAATCAGCGGAAGTTTCATTGTCGTCTTGCAGTTGACATACTTTCACTCCATACACTGTGTCTAGAAAAATACCTTTCGGTAAATCAAGGAGTTCAATACAAACATTAGACTTATCAACAATATAAAGAAACTAGTTAAGTAAGAGTCTGAAATGCTATTTGCATAAAGACTTAGAGCACATTATATTTTTTTGAACTAAGTTGGCAGACGCACGCGGATGATGACACACAGTGGAAAATGTGTCTGGAAGAGCAAACGAAGGCAAATTATTGCCTGTTTTGTGGGAAGAGGATACCTGAAAAGGCAAAACGTTATTTGCAGCTCTTCTAAATTTAACACTGTCCTTTTGTTACTGTGTCTACAAGAGTATTTACACAACACTGTCACCCACTGGAACCATCTACCGAATCTGCAGGAAACGATAACCATGGCGTTTAAACAGAGTATCGAATCTTGAATCACAATGACAATCCATTAATGCCAAACTCTGACAGTACAAAATGGTAGTTAAGGAAACAGCCCGAAAGACAAGTATTCAGAGTTCTGCTCAACTCGTTTTCTCTCACGTCACACGGAAGTAATTACGTAGTGGCCAATATCCGAAACCTTACAATTAAATTATGGCCTCCAGAAGTAATGACGAGCAACAAGTTCTTAATTCCAATGAGAGCACATTGGAAACAGTTCTTGCGGCGGGCGGTTTCTCACTTTGCATAGGCGAAAGTACGAAGTCCTTGCCTCAGTTGTTTCTTATAAAAAATATTAAAAAAATTTAAAATGCTAATTAGTGTTCCGTATGTTATGAAACCCCTCTTCTCTGTGGCCACCCATGGGTAAGTGAGATCGGTAAACCACGTCACAATCTAATATCTGAGATTGGTAATCTGTACACCTAATACAAACGCGCGATGCCTCTAAATGAGCTGGAGAGCCTTTCACGGGAGGAGCGTGTCACGTCGGCACAAAGCTCCCGGAAACTCGGCTGCAAGGGGAGAATCCAATAACGGCAGGTGTTTGTGTCTGTTAGCACGGAGCGGGGGAAGGGGCGGCGCCAATTCCGATCGAAGGCCATGATCGCTCTGCTCGCCAGCTAAGCTACTGCTGTACCTTGCAACATTCACCAAGCCGGAAGCAGGAGGGTGCTCAGCTCACCTGAAACAGAAAGAAATGTTTTTGATATAACAAAAATTGCAAGTAGGGTGCAAAACGCAAACTGCCAGCAGAAAAAACTGCACGATCTGGAAGGAAGGAAGGAGGGAAGGAAGGAAGCAAGCAAGCAAGCAAATTACGTGAATTTTGCAATAACACACGCACTACTGCGAGTTCTGCAGAATCTCCGATGCAATCTAACAGTAGTAACCAAAAATGCTTGTGTACGTTACAAAATCCGCCTATTTGACGATGTCAGTGCTTCATATGCCCAGATAAAATGGATACGGTGAGGCAAATTAAAGTAGCCACCGTACACTATGTTTACTTCGTCGCCTCCGCTCTCTGCATGCACTCCAGTACCCGTATTGGTTCATCTCGCAGTGTATGGCATCCCAACAAATTTAGACTTATTGTTTGATTCCAGAATGAGATTTTCACTCTGCACGGAGTGTGCGTGAGTCGTGCTTGGGTAGCTCAGTTGGGAGAGCACTTGCCCGCGAAAGGCAAAGGTCCCGAGTTCGAGTCTCGGTCCGGCACACAGTTTTAATCTGCCAGGAAGTTTCTTATTGTTTGACTGCTCCAGACATTCAATTGTTCCTCTACATTATTATATATAAAATCAATGAAATTCCATTACTTACTAATGATTTCTTAAATGCAGAGCTATTTTCACGGGCGTTCACATTCTTTAGCGTATGATTTTCCATGAAACTAAACTGACTAGATAAAGCTGATGTAACAAAACGAAATTATACACTAAACCTCACTGTCCAGTATTACATTTACCTTTAGAAGAACTTGCGGGCCGTAAACAGAGTTACAAAATTCGCGCTCTACTATTACATTATCGATGTGATCATCTTGCGTGAAAGCAATTGAGTTTACAGTCATTATTGCAACCATCACTGTGTGGATGATGTGACCTATCCTACACCTTATTTTAGATCTATGTGACGATGCTGTGCTGATTATATTTATATATTTTGACGATGCCATTATGGCCTTATCACTTAAGAACATGGTGTAGAACAAATCTGAGGATGGTCATTACGGACTGAAACCGGTCATCGTCAAAAGAATTGATATTGTGATCAAAGACTGGAATAAAAAACATTTGACAGTATTGGATCACTGTTGGTTATACGCGACGATGTCGCAGCTGGTGAGAGTAATTTCATATAATTGTGTTATAAAGAGTGCCCCGTAAAGGAAGCAACTTCTTTTTATACCCGCCATTTCTGTTCTATTAACATGGAAGAACTGAACGCTGTAAGATTCTTTGAGGTTAGTAATGGAGCGCTTCAAGACGGAATAGTTTGTTGTCATGATCAAAACTTATTACGGATGTGGTGGATGTTGTTCACAGACTGTTTGCAAACCCCGTGAGATGTTTGGCCAACATAATGCACCTAGTAACTCAACCGTACAAAGACTAGTTGATAAATTTGAGAAAACCTATTCGGTTGTGGACATCAAACCGTAGGGACGTCTTCGTGTTATTCCTTCTGAAAAACATCCCCATCGTGAGTGATAATGTTGCTCTAACTCTGGTGAACTCTACTCGCCTGCGTTCACTACAACTGGACATTCCCATAACCAACACGTAACGAATTCTGAAACATCTGCACATCTGGGCCTATGAAATCCAACTGACACTTGAATAGGAGCCACAAACCACGAAAAACGCCCAACATTTGCCCATTTGGTGCTTGCGAAGTTAAGAGCGGACAACAATTTTATCAAGAAAATGATGTTAACTGTCGAGACGCATTTTCTGTTGAACGGCTTTGTAAACAGCAAAACTGCAGGATTATGGGTACCGAAAACCCCTGAGAAATAATGGGGGAAGAGATCTCGCACAGTGACTTTTTGTGTGGCATTTTGGCTCGCGGCAGAAATGGGCATTATTCTTTCCAAGATGGCGCATTAACAGTGGACTACGAACGCTACCGCAATATGTTGAAAGAGTTTTTGTGGCCTCAACTAGAGCGTGTGAATGCTGAAGAGGTTTATTTTCTACAAGATGGCGCTACCTGTCACATCGATTGCAACAATGGACTAGGGTCGTATATGAAATCTCGTGTGTACGCCAACACCCCACGATCACTTCCACAATTCAGGGGTGAGATCCCCTTTGTCATTTCAAAACCAGAGGTGCAATAACGTTATGCTGAAAAGTTAAGAAAAATTTCATCGATGGAACGAGTGTGTGGCTGCAGAGTCGTGGCAGGAATTGCGGTAATATCATATTCCATACATAATCACAGATACAATAATGTGCAAATTAGTTAATTTCATCTATTTATTTGTACGTTATAATTCACTAAAAAGTTGCGTTCTTTAGGGGACACACTATAGGACCGTAAAACAAAGTAAATTTAAATGGATTTCCATCGACAATTTTACAGTAGTACAAACACTCGACTGATTTTAAACTACAAACATTATATCCGCGATGGGTGGTGGATCGTCTTTATGACCATTACCCTTCTCTTGAACTACACAGAATAATTAATTGACAGTAATAAAGAGTGGACGATTCGGAGAATGAATGTTTCAATCTGCGGCGAAGAGTGAGCCAATTTGAAACTTGCTGGCTGAATAAAACAGTGTGATGGACCAGGCACTCAAAAGCCGGAACCTTGCCATTCTCGGTCAATGCTCTTACCGGGAGAGCTGTTCAGGACGCACGATCCATCCTCACAGTTCCATTACACCCAGTACCATCTCTCTCCTACTTTCCGTGTTAGGATTTCTCGAGCAAATTATGGGTGCATCACTTCAGAGAAATACGAAATGGAATATGCAGCACATATGTTATCATAACAATAGCATTAGCGGCTCCTGTGTCGTCGTGTTTCTTTCCACTTATCTCTCTCTCTCTCTCTCTCTCTCTCTCCTCCACCCCCCCACCCCCGTGTTCCTAAGAGCGGAGCGTCGCAAAATTTTCGTATTTACCCAGTACACCTAATTGGTATACGATAAGGAAGACTGGACGATTAGGTGTTTAGTCCAGTGTTACCGCGCTGGGGTACTACACCAGTTGCTGTTTATCGCTGTTGGGTCACAGGCAGCCAAAGCTAATGCGATGGCCCGAGCAGTGTGTGTGTGTGTGTGTGTGTGTGTGTGTGTGTGTGTGTGTGTGTGTGTGTCAGCCGCCGTCCCCGCTGGCGCCAGCTTCATTACCGCCACAAAGGCAGGGGGGCTGCGAGCCGCTAGCGACCTCACTCCACGCTTACTCCCGCGAGTTGCCAGCAGGAAGTCGAGCTACTTTCCAGGAGACACGTGCATCTGCTCGCACCAATATCCCTTGAAGCGTGATGTGGCCTACAACGCCGTCACATCCACAGTTTCTTGTTCTAACCTCGGAAAACTTTTAGTCACGGTGTCACGCATTTGATTTACAAAACTGTTCAGTTAACCCAAGCGTTGTCTGGAGTTTGATGTGGAAAGAGAACGGGGAAATTTAATACTATATGAAATTACTTTTATTGTTACTATAGTAATGTACTTTAAATTGTTGCTTGATGATGAGCTAAGGTTGTATACTTGATACAGCGATTAAATACATAAATATGTACAAAATATTGAACTATATAAATTAGACTTGCATTGTAGTGGTTTTGAAAGTTGCTCGTCTTTTATACCCAGTACCAGTATAACAAACACAAACTAGTACTGCTTCATATACGGCTGTTCGATATTAAAGTTTATTGAAAGCAAATGTAGACAAACCTCATCAGTTACAAGAGATTATGCGATGTTTACAGAGTAAAAATCAATCAGCCAGTTCACCGCAAACAGTTCCCAAGTTTCGTATCACAGTGGACTTGTACCCGACCTGCCTGTCATCATCATCATCATCATCATCATCATCATCATCATCATCATCATTTAAGACTGATTATGCCTTTCAGCGTGCAGTCTAGAGCATAGTCTCCCTTATAAAATTCCTCCATGATCCCCTATTCAGTGCTAACATTGGTGCCTCTTCTGATGTTAAGCCTATTACTTCAAAATCATTCTTAACCGAATCCAGATACCTTCTCCTTGGTCTGCCCCGACTCCTCCTACCCTCTACTGCTGAACCCATGAGTCTCTTGGGTAACCTTGCTTCTCCCATGCGTGTAACATGACCCCACCATCTAAGCCTGTTCGCCCTGACTGCTACATCTATAGAGTTCATTCCCAGTTTTGCTTTGATTTCCTCATTGTGGACACCCTCCTGCCATTGTTCCCATCTACTAGTACCTGGAATCATCCTAGCTACTTTCATATCCGTAATCTCAACCTTGTTGATAAGGTAACCTGAATCCACCCAGCTTTCGCTCCCATACAACAAAGTTGGTCGAAAGATTGAACGGTGCACAGATAACTTAGTCTTGGTACTGACTTCCTTCTTGCAGCAGAGAGTAGACGTAGCTGAGCGCTCACTGCATTAGCTTTGCTACACCTCGCTTCCAGTTCTTTCACTATGTTGCCATCCTGTGAGAATATGCATCCTAAGTACTTGAAACCTCCACCTGTTCTAACTTTGTTCCTCCCATTTGGCATGGCACTCAATCCGTTTATATCTCTTTCCCACTGACATTACTTTCGTTTTGGAGATGCTAATCTTCATACCATAGTCCTTACATTTCTGATCTAGCTCTGAAATATTACTTTGCAAACTTTCAATCGAATCTGCCATCACAACTAAGTCATCCGCATATGCAAGACTGCTTATTTTGTGTTCACATATCTTAATCTCACCCAGCCAGTCTATTGTTTTCAACATATGATCCATAAATAATATGAACAACAGTGGAGACAGGTTGCAGCCTTGTCTTACCCCTGAAACTACTATGAACCATGAACTCAATTTACCGTCAACTCTAACTGCTGCCTGACTATCCATGTAAAGACCTTTAATTGCTTGCAAAAGTTTGCCTCCTATTCCATAATCTCGTAGAACAGACAATAACTTCCTCCTAGGAACCCGGTCATATGCCTTTTCTAGATCTATAAAGCATAGATACAATTCCCTGTTCCACTCATAACACTTCTCCATTATTTGCCGTAAGCTAAAGATCTGGTCCTGACAACCTCTAAGAGGCCTAAACCCACACTGATTTTCATCCAATTGGTCATCAACTAATACTCGCACTTTCCTTTCAACAATACCTGAGAAGATTTTACCCACAACGCTGATTAAAGAGATACCTCTGTAGTTGTTACAATCTTTACAATCTTTCCTGTTTCCATGTTTAAAGATTGGTGTGATTACTGCTTTCTACCAGTCTGATGGAACCTGTCCCGACTCCCAGGCCATTTCAATTACCCTGTGTAGCCATTTCAGACCTGACATTCCACTGTATTTGATGAGTTCCGACTTAATTTCATCCACCCCAGCTGCTTTATTGCACTGCAATCTACTGACCATTTTCTCCACTTCCTCAAATGTGAACCTATTTCCATCATCATTCCTATCCCATTGTACCTCGAAATCTGAAACATTACTGGTCGTATTTTCACCTACATTGAGCAACTCTTCAAAATATTCCCTCCATCTGCCCAAGGAATCCACAAGATTCACCAGCAGTTTTCCTTACCTGTCCAACATACTTGTCATTTCCTTCTTACCTCCCTTTCGAAGATTGCTAATTACACTCCAGAATGGTTTTCCAGCAGCTTGACCCAAAGTCTCCAACCTGTTTCCAAAGTCTTCCCAAGATTTCTTCTTGGATGCTGCAATTATCTGTTTGGCTTTGTTTCTTTCTTCAACATAACTCTCTCTGTCTACCTGAGTTCTAGTGTGTAGCCACTTTTGATACGCCTTCTTTTTCGTTTTACGGGCTGCCTTAACTGTGTCATTCCACCAAGCTGTTTGCTTCATCCTACCTTTACACACTATTGTTCCAAGACATTCTTTAGCCATTTCTAGTACTGTGTCCTGTACCTTGCCCATTCCTTTTCCAATGACTGTAATTGACTACATTCAACTAACTGGTACCTTTCTGAGATCGCTGTTATGTACTTGTGCCTGATTTCCTTATCCTGAAGTTTCTCCACTCTTATCCTCCTACATATGGACCTGACCTCCTGCACTTTCGGCCTCACAATCCCAATTTCACTGCAGATTAAATAATGATCAGTGTCATCAAAGAATCCCCTGAATACACGTGTGTCCCTCACAGTCTTCCTGAATTCCTGATCTGTTATTATATATAGTATACCGGTGAATGTTCTTATGTTTGTGATTACTAAGCCCATACTGGCACAGAAATCCAAGAGTTGTTTCCCGTTCCTGTTGGCCTCCATATCCTCTCCAAATTTACCCATAACCTTTTCATACCCTTCTCTTCGATTTTTAATGCCAGGATTGGAAATCGAACAGAAGGGTATGAAAAGGTTATGGGTAAATTTGGAGAGGATATGGAGGCCAACGGTAACGGGAAACAACTCTTGGATTTCTGTGCCAGTATGGGCTTAGTAATCACATACTCCTTTTTTAAACATAAGAACATTCACCGGTATACTTGGGAAGGCAGGGGAACCAGATCTGTCATTGACTATGTAATAACAGATCAGAAATTCAGGAAGGCTGTGAGGGACACACGTGTATTCAGGGGCTGGTTTGATGACACTGATCATTATTTATAATTAAATAAAAAAAGGAACCATCGATCTACACTCCTGGAAATGGAAAAAAGAACACATTGACACCGGTGTGTCAGACCCACCATACTTGCTCCGGACACTGCGAGAGGGCTGTACAAGCAATGATCACACGCACGGCACAGCGGACACACCAGGAACCGCGGTGTTGGCCGTCGAATGGCGCTAGCTGCGCAGCATTTGTGCACCGCCGCCGTCAGTGTCAGCCAGTTTGCCGTGGCATACGGAGCTCCATCGCAGTCTTTAACACTGGTAGCATGCCGCGACAGCGTGGACGTGAACCGTATGTGCAGTTGACGGACTTTGAGCGAGGGCGTATAGTGGGCATGCGGGAGGCCGGGTGGACGTACCGCCGAATTGCTCAACACGTGGGGCGTGAGGTCTCCACAGTACATCGATGTTGTCGCCAGTGGTCGGCGGAAGGTGCACGTGCCCGTCGACCTGGGACCGGACCGCAGCGACGCACGGATGCACGCCAAGACCGTAGGATCCTACGCAGTGCCGTAGGGGACCGCACCGCCACTTCCCAGCAAATTAGGGACACTGTTGCTCCTGGGGTATCGGCGAGGACCATTCGCAACCGTCTCTATGAAGCTGGGTTACGGTCCCGCACACCGTTAGGCCGTCTTCCGCTCACGCCCCAACATCGTGCAGCCCGCCTCCAGTGGTGTCGCGACAGGCGTGAATGGAGGGACGAATGGAGACGTGTCGTCTTCAGCGATGAGAGTCGCTTCTGCCTTGGTGCCAATGATGGTCGTATGCGTGTTTGGCGCCGTGCAGGTGAGCGCCACAATCAGGACTGCATACGACCGAGGCACACAGGGCCAACACCCGGCATCATGGTGTGGGGAGCGATCTCCTACACTGGCCGTACACCACTGGTGATCGTCGAGGGGACACTGAATAGTGCACGGTACATCTAAACCGTCATCGAACCCATCGTTCTACCATTCCTAGACCGGCAAGGGAACTTGCTGTTCCAACAGGACAATGCACGTCCGCATGTATCCCGTGCCACCCAACGTGCTCTAGAAGGTGTAAGTCAACTACCCTGGCCAGCAAGATCTCCGGATCTGTCCCCCATTGAGCATGTTTGGGACTGGATGAAGCGTCGTCTCACGCGGTCTGCACGTCCAGCACGAACGCTGGTCCAACTGAGGCGCCAGGTGGAAATGGCATGGCAAGCCGTTCCACAGGACTACATCCAGCATCTCTACGATCGTCTCCATGGGAGAATAGCAGCCTGCATTGCTGCGAAAGGTGGATATACACTGTACTAGTGCCGACATTGTGCATGCTCTGTTGCCTGTATCTATGTGCCTGTGGTTCTGTCAGTGTGATCATGTGATGTATCTGACCCCAGGAATGTGTCAATAAAGTTTCCCCTTCCTGGGACAATGAATTCACGGTGTTCTTATTTCAATTTCCAGGAGTGTAGATGTTGTCGGGATACTCTTGTGGTTACTATGTTTGGTCATTCCAGTGGAGTGTGAACTGGGTCATCCAGACGTCTGTAGAGTGCCTACAATTCACTGTATAATCTTGGTTAAAAGGCAAATTCGCTTTTACTAAGGACTGTTAGGAAAAATGCAAGGAACAAAACAGAAGTGAAGCCATAACCTTCAGGTTTGCAATATTTGCGGACCAAGCACTATTAAATAAGAAAATACTGTCGATGTACTGACTACATTTCTTGCAGCTAGTAGCGCGAAACTCAGAAATGCAACTGAAAAGCACTGTAATGATCGCGAACCATTTACCTAACCTGGTATTATGGGAACCGAAAATACGTGCACGTCATTTTTCCTATAAAAAAAATTTCGGAGCTGGAGCGAAGCTGAACTAATGTATCATGCTATCCTTCTGTTATGGCCTCTATTATGGTTCAAAGACTGATTATTTCCACCAGGTTGCTCGGTTTATATCAGTACCTTATTTTGCGCTACTGACCAGCTTCGAGCTTTAGCTTATTTTCAAATGCACGTATGCTTGTGAACATTTTCTCCTCCCTAGGAAGTATAAGGGGCAGTCAAATGAAGACGAGACAGATCGAAAAAAGATAAGTAAACTGTTTATTATTTCAAAAGTAAACGCCATAACTATTAATGTACTATACTTATCTTGCTGTGACACACACGATTAGTACCTTCATGGAAGAACGTCTGCAGTTGCTTACGAAACCGTGATTGCACCCAGGCGTGCCCATCTTCCTCCGAAGAAAATCGACGACCACCTGTCTCTTTCTTCAGGGCTTCAAAACGAATGAAATCGCATGGGGAGAGATCGGGGTTGTATGGAGCGTGTGTATGGGCTTCCCAGAGAAACTTATGCCCCGTAGCAAAACAAAAGCCTCGTCAGCTCCGGGAAAGTCAAGATGACCTTTTTCTTCGAGGAAAACGGCCCACTGCTCATTGACTTTCCGGAATACGGCGCCAAAATTAACGCACAGCGATACGCGGACATTTTACAAAAATTGAAGCGCGCCATCAAGTCCAAACGCCCAGGGACGTTGGACGACGGCATCATTATGTTGGAGGATAACGCCCGCGCCCATGTGGCCAAGGTTGTTACGAGTACGCTACAAGAGTTTCGCTGGTAAGCCATTACACATCCTCCGCACAGCCCCGATCTCTCTCCACGCTATTTCTATACTTTTGGAACCCTGAAGAAAGACATTCGTGGCCGTCAATTTCCTTCGGAAGAAGAGGTGCACGCCTGGATACAATCATGGTTCTTCTGCAGCAGCAAACATTTTTCCATGAAAGCACTGGCCGTTTTGTCTCACAGTGAGATTAATCTATTCACGGAAAACGCTTGGAGGATATGGTACCTTTCTTTCAGGCTGCCAACGCCACCCAAAAGAGAGCCACAATACATGTTGCCATACTTTTAGTGTGTAGACGTAGAACACTACAATTTTCTGTCTAATCCGTGAGGTTATAAACATGAAAGTGTCGTCGATTAACGATGACTACGTGTCGAATATCACTTATATCAACGGGAAGAAGTTTGTATTAAAGAATGCAATTACTTTGTTATTTGGTAACACTCAATAATCTAATTGTGTATCAGCCGTCAAAATATGTTGAACAGCTTTAAGAAACTGTCAGTAAAGGTAATAAATTTAACACGAGAGTTTGCGATCACGTTCGTATGCTTTATTCTGATTTCCGTCTACACAGCACCTTTAACATATCTAATAAGCAATATGTTTCAGCGTACAGAGAACATCACATCAAAAAATTAAGAGAGCGCTCAAGTCAAAACAGTACCATCTGTCACAAACAATCGTTTTAAGTCTAGATGCCGCGTGGGGTAGCCGTGTGATCTAAAGCGTGGGTGTCTGTGCGTATTGTCCTTAGTGTAAGTTAGTTTAAGGTAGATTAAGTAGTGCGTAAGCCTAGGGACCTATGACCTCAGCAGTTTGGTCCCATAGTCCTTACCACAAATTTCCAGTAAGTCTAGATAACAAATGTAACACGTGGCAGAATGTACTAGGAAGATAAGACTTTGCTGTCACTTTGCACTGAAGTGCACACAATACAAACGAGTGTTTTAAAACATTTGAAGCGCAAATGTAACACTAATGAAACTGATGCCAGACAGCAAAAATCTTTGTTACTTACACTGCTACTTTGGTGTGACGATCAATCAGCTTTTCTTTCCCTTTTTTCTTCGGGCGCTTCTAGTTACTTTCTAGGTACAGCTTCCTCCAGCACTTTCGCTTTCATAGAAGTACGTACAAAATAAAAGTGTCTAAAACCGCACGTGAAAACGGAATCTACGTCTAACGCAGTGACTAATCATACGAAGGAAACAGCATGGAGGCATACACATTATCCTGCTTATTCATGTTCCTTGCAGAAGTGGGTCTGAGCACTATGGGACTTAACTTCTGAGGTCATCAGTCCTCTAGAACTTAGAACTACGTAAACCTAACTAACCTAAGGATATCACACACATGAATGCCCGAGGCAGGATTCGAACCTGCGACCGTATCGGTCGCGCGGTTCCAGACTGTAGCGCCTAGAACCGCTCGGCCACTCCTGCCGGCTGCAGAAGTGATCTAGAACACTATAGTCGCGCTAAAACATCGTCTATACAGAGGACCATCTGCCACTTAATATTTACATTACGTTATCCTTGTGTGGTAGATGAATCATCAGTTGTCTTTCCAACGTAATCCGAATTCTTTGCCTTGTATTTGCAGTCTCGTGTTCCGCATCATATTTCCATAACGAACAAGTAAAATGGTTTTATATGATTGGCCTACCATTCTTGGTACACTTTTCCCCATCCCTCACCCTCCTGACCACTCAACACTGGACTATTTACTAATTAGCAGTTGAAACATTTGCGTCGCTATTCCTGACTGACAAAGCATTTTGGTCTTTGTGACTCAGTTTCAGATATGATAACCTTGCAGTAATGCACACAAATAATCATATGGAAAGAGCAGTTGGGAACCGAAACGTTGATTTCACAATACTTGTTTGCTAGGCGTAGCCCTTTGAAACTAGCATGTCTTTACCTTCACTCGTCCTGAGAAATGGTTAACAAATCCGTTTACTTATCTCAAAAACACTGTCGAATATAGTTCCTTCTAATGCTGATCGAACGTCGTAAACTGTGTGTGTGTGTGTGTGTGTGTGTGTGTGTGTGTGTGTGTGTGTGTGTGTGCGGGCGCGCGCGCGTGCGTGCGTGCGTGCGTTTGCATCTGTTTCCTTTGAAACATACATTATTCCTCCTCGTTTGGAAAAAAAGGGTTTTAACTTGTTGCAGGAGTTACATTACGCCTTGGAACATTTCCCGTGTGTGTGCACTCCTTTGTCAGGGACGACAAATATCTCTAATGCAATCCGTTATGTGCGCTGCTACTCAAGGTAATGTCTGATCACAAGAAAATCTCAGGCGCTTAACTCGACTAGACAGATATCCAGGAGAGAATCTCTTTGCTGGAAAGCGCGGTTAGCAACTTGCTTCCAGAATTAATGCTCCTGACATAGGCACAAAGAGAAAGACGACAGCCACTGAAAGTGTGAGTCAACGAAGGCGTGGCTGCCAAACTGGTTGCGGCGCTCCACGCTGACTGAGCACAGAATCGTGGCTGCGGGCTAATCCCTGCGTCAGACACGTCCAAGCTGGCGACGTCCGGCGGCCCTTAATGACATCACTTGCGTCGGCACGCTCATGACGTCACCTAGCGTCGGCTCGCCTCTTACTCACGCCACAGGTGCGGCGTCGCTCCCACAATCCTCATTTACACCGCTTTCTCCTCAATCCAAGTACTCGATCAAGGTACGAGTAATAACACGTATTAAGCACTCACGAGGAAAAATAGTTCTTTTTGTTCCCCACTTCTTCAAATTTCTTTATCTACTACTTAACATGTTGTATCTTCCTGCTACTGATTTTAGAGGAAAATGGCCTCATCCTTAGGTAACCTCCAAGTAGGGTGAAATCAATCTAAAAGGGCCATTTACGTCGTCTAAACTATTTTTCAGGAATCACCACATGCCCAGAGACAGGTCAATTACCCACATCCAACAATAAATACACGTATTATAAGGGTCAGTGTGTGACTGACCTGTCTCTGGGCTTCCGCTAATTCGTGAAAAACGGTTCAGTCGACATAAAAGAGTGTATTCAGATTGATTTCTCCATCCTTAGATGCTGCCTAAGGATAAAGGCATTTGGCTCAGAAATCTACAGCATAAAAAATTGTCATCAATAAATACAGCTGCGTGGGGGGAAGGGGAAAAGCGGGGAATGAAGAAGTATTTATTATTCTTTCGTTAATTCTTTCTCAGCTGGGGACCGCACCGTCTTATATTCACAATTGATTCCAAAAAATCGTATGTCTCATTGTCCCGATCAACGTTAACATGAAGAAATTTCGTGAAGTGCAAAAACTTGAGTCACATTCAAAGGCTAACATCTTTGTAAGTCCAACCGGTGTTGAACACATTCCATAAGAAACAGTTCTAACCGAATCTTACTAGCTGGGACGGTTAATGAAACACACACACACACACACACACACACACACACAATCACTGTTCCTTCTTGGTCAGCTGATCCTGTTCTGGGTAGAATACATTTACACTAGTTGATATTTACTAAGGAACAACTACCACTTGCTAAGAAACACACGACCAATGACAGTTTATGCAGAGGGCAGGACCTGCTAACTGTAGCGAAGTGTGCGCATGACTGCTCTGTATGCGTTCGAGAACTTACGCAGTTCGGTGGTTGACGTAGGTGATTGTGGTTCCGATTAGTGTGACATTCGGTGTGGTACGGCAACATATCTGCAAGACGTAATTTGGATGTTTACGACCGTGGATGAGATGTTGGCCGGCTCGAAGCTGGTCTAAGTGTCACTACTTTGGCCACAGTAATAGGTGTGACCGAATGTGTTATCTCGCGATTTCAAAAGTTACCTCAAGATGGAAATGTTACGTGAAACCATGCGCTCGTCGCAAACTGAGCACTACATCGCAAGACGACCGATATGTAGCCCTAGTGACGGAAACAAGCAGGCAGCTCATTCCTAGGCACATCGTTGCAGATCTTGTAACCGCTACCAGTACACTTGTGTCTGCCAGAACCATTTCGCGGCGACTGACTTTCTATTTTAGGACGACACAGAGGACCGCTGAGATGTTGGACGCAGTGGAAAGTAAAGATACTGAAAGTATGCAATGGCCTGCGTATTTCCCGGGCTTAAATCCTACAGAGTATGCCTGGAATGCTCTTGGCAGACGTGTTTTACAAGGAACACCCCCTCCCCGAACCGTTCCAAGAGTTGTCTCGAGAGAAGAGTGGGACTATATCCCCCCCCCCCCCCTAAAGAGTCCTCAACAGTTCGGTAGTCAGCATGAGTAACAGGTGCGTTAGGGCCCGAGGGGGGCACACTCCTTACCGAGAGTCCGATAACGAACTTTATGTTGGAAGTTTGATTTGAGTCTAACATGAACGTTATTTATGTCTGTTATGCTGCCTTCTGATGAGGTGGAATGTGTGGTGTCACCGCCAGACACCACACTTGCTAGATGGTAGCTTTTAAATCGGCCGCGGTCCATTAGTATACGTCGGACCCGCGTGTCACCACTGTCAGTAATTGCAGACCGAGCGCCGCCACACGGCAGGTCTAGAGAGACTTACTAGCACTCGCCCCAGTTGTACAGCCGACGTTGCTAGGAAAGGTTCACTGAGAATTACGCTCTCATTTGCCGAGACGATAGTTAGCATAGCCTTCAGCTTAGTCAATTGCTACGACCTAGCAAGGCGCCATTTATCCTTTGCTATGTATCTAATGAAGCATGTACAGTAACAAGACCAATGTTCACCAATTGTGGATTAAAGTTAAGTATTCCAGCAGCTACGTACTTTTCTTTATAGCATTCATTAAGTATCCTGTTTCAGACCTCACGCCATCCTGCGTGAGCTTATAGCGTGCATTTCGGCTTCCTCAAACAACACGGTGTTGGCACTTCTGCCGACACATCAGAATGTAAACCATTTTTCGTTATAAATATACCACTTGTAACGTTCCCTGGCAGCACACACACTATTAATCAAAGGAAATGACATTTGATTGTACTATGTACGCTATGAAGCAATTCATATGTACTGAAATTGTTTAACAAAAAATTATTATTTAATTTTGTATAAAGGACATTCGTTATTATTGTAATATTTTCTGTAATAATATTCTCGATGTATTTATGATTGTAATATTTCTCTACTCATAATATAATTACGAAACATGTCAATATCTGCGATAAGAAAAATGTAAAATACAGCCACAGAGGGGAGTAATGTTGTAAGATTGCAAAGAGACATTAACGGTCGGCAGTGGTATAAATAGGAATACATAATGTGCATTCTTTGTCGTCTTCCTCGAGAGCTGAGAGAGAGCGGAACCTGTGACGTAGCATTTTATGAATGAGTAGACTTCATTTGTCTGAATCTATCTTTAGCCGCCATTAGAGGAGAAATTACAAACTAATGTAAGTTTAATTATTGTTGTGGTCTAAATACATTATAATTTATCAAAATTGTGTATTACTAATGTAAATTAGCTTGCCCATGTCATCTATAATATTTCTTTAAAGAATTTTCAGCATTTTTAGCGATTATCGTTGGTGTTGCTGGGCTGTGCCGCGACCGAACGATTTGCAGCTGCGGCACATTTGAAAAATTGTCCCGCTAAGAAAAATTAACCAAACCCGTAAATCGGGAGCAGACAAAATTAGCAGTGAATTACGAAAATATTTTTCTTTTACAGCGATCCTGAGACTGACGGAATTTATTACTAGTTTCACATTTGTGCATTCATAGGCGGATAGTTAACGTTGAAGTTTAACAATCAGTTGGTTCTTTCAATTTCTAAAGCAAATAACTTAAACGTATAGTGAAGTGTGTTTTATCAATGATAATTAAACGTTCAGGTCGGCTTGGCAATATTTAACCATTTTCTGCTAACAGAGACAGTCTTGTGTTCCACAGCTAACGCCGGGAAAGAATTCAGTAAATATTTAAAAAACCACTGCATTTAGAAAATGTGTGCCAAGGCCGAAATACGTAAAAAATTTAATTTATACAATTTTCAACTAAATGTTCTTAATCAGTTAATATGAATTTATCAGCATGAGAGGGTTGACTAAGTTCACGTAATTTTAAATGTGCTTAATTCTGTCTAAATGAATTTTTATTACCACACGTAAATAAGGGGTTCTACAACAAAGTTCGTACTGAAAGAAAAAATAACAAAAATATATAAAGCAACATTTCCATCCCCCAATATAATTTTTTAAATTTAATTTCATTAAACACTCCACATCTATCACGTATGAACTGCGTTTCATGTCGGCCGTCACTGCCTTTGAATTTTTAAGCAGTGTATATCCGCCACGGACAAGCCGCTGTACATTAATTTCTGATGTCTTCCTCCAAATCTATCACTGAACAGCCGTCAACCCATTCGCACATTATAATGCGCCAAGTTTAATCGAGAAAAATGTTCTTAAAAATGAACAATATTTGTCACAACTGCGTGCCACACACTGTTCCCGTAGGTGGCACATACCAGAAGGAAATTACATGATAGTAGATCAATTACAGTGCAACTTTCAAATACGAAAAGGAAAGATCAGGATTTAAAATCTTATCATTAGAGACGGAGCACGGCTTCAATGAGACGAGTATAGGGAGGGTAATCGGCCATGTCCAGGTAAAAGAAATTATTCCATCAATCGCCTAAAACTATTTTGGGAAAACAAAGGCAACCTATTCTCAATGACTGAACGGTTATTTGAACCATGTTCCTCCCCAACGCGAGCCGATTGTGTTAACAACTACGCCACCTGGCTCGATATTAAGCACGATGCGGCGCTTTCTGGGAATTCGTGGAAGCACGCGACAGTTTCGTCGTGAACGATCGTCTGCCACAGCATCAGAAATATACATACACAGGAACTTTTGTCTGATTTGCGTGACTCAACAACAGCTACAAATATATGATTTTAAGCCGTTTTAACTTTTTAAGACGATGCGGGTGACAACTGCCAAAACTACAAGAATTTTATTGAGACATGCCACCGTGGAAGACTCCGGAAGCACAGATTAAACATACCGTAAACTGAGGTACAGTTTCGCACAGAAGCGTCAAGAATCAATGACAAGTACCGATAAAGGTCGAATTCTCTCGAGGATCTATGATCTACAGATGACTAATGGCAGAATTCGGCTTAGGCTGGAGGACCCCAGAAACAGGTTTCCGAGAACGCCTGCATATTACATACTAGCAACAACACCAGAATGAAACCAAAAATGGCAGGCCAAGTGGCTAAGGTACATAGTGTCAGGATTTCGATTCGAATGCCGAATGTCAGTGTCCAGATACATTCTACATACATTGGACATTGACAGGAGTAATTTGTATGCAGAATCTGCTTCAGGATGAAGTGGGTACCTGTTCTATACGCTGTACCACTTTACTCTGTGAATCTCTTACACTACTGGAAAATGAGAAAAAAATGGCTCTGAGCACTATGGGACTCAACTGCTGTGGTCATCAGTCCCCTAGAACTTAGAACTACTCAAACCTAACTAACCTAAGGACATCACACACATCCATGCCCGAGGCAGGATTCGAACCTGCGACCGTAGCAGTCGCACGGTTCCGGGCTGCGCGCCTAGAACCGCGAAACCACCGCGGCCGGCGGAAAATGAGAACTTAATACTTCTGAAGATAAGTCTGATAAAAACCATTTTTGTAAGGAGGCATAAATAGAGGACCGTAAATGCAGTGACTCGAAGTGCCGTAATGCGGAAGGACTAGGAATCGCGCTGGGCACGTAAATATTCTCAGATGTTTTGACTTGCTGAAAGTGTGGTTTGATGTCTGAAATAGTAACACTGCACATGTGATATCTCTGCGTCGGATATCACAATCTGTGCACTTAAATCTATTTCAGCGAGGTCGTAATGTGGAAGCTTCAATGCCCAACACGGAAGTTGGGAGGTGTCCCAAAGGCATCGATGCTGGCAGGTGTCGGCCAAGGAAGTTGCACAAGTTTCGTCGGTCTGCTTCAGTATGGCAGCGCTTGCTGGAAGCTGATACAAGGAAGACTGTCGTTTGTCAGTTTTCCTATGTCATCCAATCGTTGTGTAGCCACTTCGATGGTGTAGTGAAGCACTCGACTGTAGGCACGAATGGCGAAATGTTGTGATCACTGATCAGAGTAGCGTCTGCCTGTGTGAAAAATAACGGAGTCAGGACTAGAATCTGGAAAACAAATACCCTTCGCGATTTGATGCGTGTCCACCAAAAAGAGTTTTGGGTTCAGAGGAAGATCAAATAAACACGGAAATGGTTTAACACAGGATCGCCGCAGAAACGTGGTGTTACACAAACCCAGATATGAACGGCGCTCCTGAAAGAACAGTGTGTACGAAGCAGAAATCTAAATGAAGTCAGGCGAACCCAAGATTGCCTGGGAAGAGCTGTGGCAAAGAGCCAGCAGCCGCCTGGGGAGTCACTGGAAGCGCTTAAGGCCGCCAGCGCGAGGCAGCAGTGAGAGAAGCCTGCTTCGCTGGTTCACGCAGAGCAGAGAATATCGACGCGACACGACCTGGCAACTAGCTGTAGCCCGCTAATGGCTAACGGCCGCTTCTGAAGGACGCACTCGCGGTGACAAGCGGCGCCGCGACCCCAACACAGTGGCAAGAGAGTTATCCTGAAAAAGTAAGTTTCCCACGGCGCCGAAATACAGGGTGTACATTAAGTCCGGGAACACTTTCAATTATTTATTGCACAAGAACTAAACATTGTACAGATGTCATACTTATTGCATTTTGAAGAGAAACTCTGAAAGTTTTCAAATATTAGATATGCGCACCATGACTGACCCGGCAGACGTCATTACGGTAATCGAATTCTTGCCATACCCGCCCCAGCATGGCATCGTCGACTGTGGCAGTCGCTTCCCGTATTCTCTCCCGAGGCGGTACATACACCAGATCTTTCGTGTCCACAGAAAAAAAGTCACATGGCGTGAGATCTGGTGATCGGGGAGGCCATTTCATGAAACAACTGTCCCATTCTGTATCATGACAGATACCCACGAACTTCACGTTCAAAATGGGGTGGAGCCCCATCCTACTGAGAGATGAACGGAGAGTCCGACTGCCTTTGAGGCATCAGCCATTGCTGCAAGTAGGAATATCCAGTGACAGTGCTCTCGGCGAAGAAGAATGGCTCGTAGAGTTTTTGACGTGACAAAAAAATACCTTTGGGGAATCACGCTCAAATTCAATGCATACGTGTGCATGCTTTGTACCCCAGATTCGACAATTATACCTGTTCACTTCCCCATTAGTGTGAAAAGTGGCTTCGTTGCTAAAAATTAAGCGATCAAAAATGCCATCCTCATCCTAATTCAATTGTTGCAACTGCGAACAAAACTCGAAACGCTTGTCTTTGTTGTCGTATTGAGCTTCTACATTAGCTCCAATTTGAATGGTTTCATTGACTCCACAGTCACTTTGCTCAAACTGGGACGTCCGCTTCTCTTTGACGGGCACAAGCAACCCATCGAAACGCATTTATTGTGCCAGTGGGAAATGACCTTCCTTCTTGGTGGCTTATTACCGTACTTGGTTCTAAACATCCGTTGAAGAGCTGTAGCACGCTTGTTTTTGTCGAACACACAGAAATCTCGCTCCGCACCTGAACTCGCCATGTTTGCGAATAGCGCTGAACGGAATGGACAGTGTCTTGAAAGTAGTATATGTGATGAACATCAATAAAAGCAAAACGAGGATAATGGAATGTAGTCGAATTAAATCGGGTGATGCTGAAGGTATTAGATTAGGAAATGAGATACTTAAAGTAGTAAATGAGTTTTGCTATTTGGGGAGCAAAATAACTGATGATGGTCGAAGTAGAGAGGATATAAAATGTAGACTGGCAATGGCAAGGAAAGCGTTTTTGAAGAAGAGAAATTTGTTAACATCGAGTACTGAATTAAGTGTCAGGACGTCGTTTCTGAAAGCATTTGTATGTAGTGTAGCCATGTATGGATGTGAAACGTGGACGATAAGTAGTTTGGACAAGAAGAGAATAGAAGAAGGGATCGGTTGATAGGACATGTTCTGAGGCATCAAGGGATCACCAATTTAGTATTGGAGAGCAGCGTGGAGGGTAAAAATCGTAGAGGGAGACCAAGAGATGAATACACTAAACAGATTCAGAAGGATGTAGGTTACAGTAGGTACTGGGAGATGAAGAAGCCTGCACATGATAGAGTAGCATGGAGATCTGCATGAAACCAGTCTCTGGACTGAAGACCACAACAACAACTTCGGCAAATTACCAAACTACGCTGTGACATGAAAAAAAGAAAAAAACGTTCACGGTTTCTCTTCAAAATGACGTAAGTATGATATCTGTATAATGTCTGATTGTTGTGCTATAAATAATTGAAAGTGTGCCCGGACTTTTTCAACTTGACTGATGTAATGAGACAGATCTCTATCACTCCCGAAAGTCCTCTTCTAGTACTTCCGGCAATTATCTTGAAAAAATCTATGATAAGCTTCTTCATCCGCACAATCTTATCATACATGGGACACGTATGTTGTCTGTCAGAAGATATGATGATTGAAAGAGAGATTGAGTGGAAGTTTTACATTTACAGATTCGAATTTTTTCTAGATGATGGCTGCTGAGAGAGTTGTGAGGTGAAGTGTGACAAAAGAGGACGACACTACTTGTTGCGCGCAAGGGCGCATCTGTTATTCGACCATCAAACTGTGCCCTTACGCTTTCGCAGGATTTATGAAAACTGATTATCTCAGTGACAGTGCCCAAGTAATTTACTACAGACCTTTTCCTGCGAGCCGGTGAAACGCAAAAAACAGCTGGAGATCTTTCGCAGCGAAGGAAAAAGTGCACAGAAATATTTTGAACAGAGGAAGAAAAAACTGCAGATCACCGTGGGTTCAAATGGATTCTACTTTAAAGAAGATGGTAGATTACTACCAATGCGACGTACGAATTTATTTACAGAAGTTTGCAGCCAAAACTCTCTTTACGTTTGTAAGATCTCATATTTCGTGGCTCATAAGAACATGTTTGTAGTAATTGACCCGTTCAGTGTCACTGAACTCTGTGTAAACTGCAGCAAAAAAGGGACGAAGGAAGGAAGATTAGGATTTAACGTCCCGTCGATATCGAAGTCATCACACAGAGTACAAGTTGGTTGTTTCAAGGATAGGGTAGGGTAAGAAACTGGACGTGGATTTGAACTCTCGTCCTCCCGAATCCGAGTCTAGTGGGCAAATCATTGCGCCACATCGCTCGGTGGAAGTTGTCACAGCGTAAGGCAGAGTTAATGGGAAATAACAGACACTAATATAGCATGTCAAATAATTCTGGCGTATGCTGGAAATGAAGTAAGTTCAGTTCTCGGCCATGGGGTGTTCTTACATCAACGACGTGCATTCCAGTTCTAAGGCGTCCGATTTTTTTCCTGATTAACTACTCACCCGAAATCGATGAAACTGGCGTTACTTCTCGACGTAATCGTCCTGCAGACGTACACATTTTTCACAACGCTGACGCCATGATTCCATGGCAGCGGCGAAGGCTTCTTTAGGAGGCTGTTTTGACCACTGGAAAATCGCTGAGGCAATAGCAGCACGGCTGGTGAATGTGCGGCCACGGAGAGTGTCTTTCATTGTTGGAAAAAGCCAAAAGTCACTAGGAGCCAGGTCAGGTGAGTAGGGAGCATGAGGAATCACTTCAAAGTTGTTTTCACGAAGAAACTGTTGTGTAACGTTAGCTCGATGTGCGGGTGCGTTTTCTTGGTGAAACAGCACACGCGCAGCCCTTCCCGAACGTTTTTGTTGCAGTGCAGGAAGGAATTTGTTCTTCAAAACATTTTCGTAGGATGCACCTGTTACCGTAGAGCCCTTTGGAACGCAATGGGTAAGGATTACGCCCTCGCTGTCCCAGAACATGGACACCATAATTTTTTCAGCACTGGCGGTTACCCGAAATTTTTTTGGTGGCGGTGAATCTGTGTGCTTCCATTGAGCTGACTGGCGCTTTGTTTCTGGATTGAAAAATGGCATCCACATCTCATCCATTGTCACAACCGACGAAAAGAAAGTCCCATTCATGCTGTCGTTGCGCGTCAACATTGCTTGGCAACATGCCACACAGGCAGCCATGTGGTCGTCCGTCAGCATTCGTGGCACCCACCTGGATGACACTTTTCACATTTTCAGGTCGTCATGCAGGATTGTGTACACAGAACCCACAGAAATGCCAACTCTGGAGGCGATCTGTTCAACAGTCATTCGGCGATCCCCCAAAACAATTCTCTCCACTTTCTCGATCATGTCGTCAGACCGGCTTGTGCGAGCCCGAGGTTGTTTCGGTTTGTTGTCACACGATGTTCTGCCTTCATTAAACTGTCGCACCCACGAACGCACTTGCGACACATCCCTAACTCCATCACCACATGTCTCCTTCAACTGTCGATGAATTTCAATTGGTTTCACACCTCGCAAATCGAGAAAACGAATGATTGCACGCTGTTCAAGTAAGGAAAACGTCGCCATTTTAAGTATTTAGAACAGTTCTCATTCTCGCCGCTGGCGGTAAAATTCCATCCGCCGTAAGGTGCTGCCATCTCTGGGACGTATTGACAATGATCGCGGCCTCATTTTAAAAAAATGCGCATGATTCTATCTCTTTCCAGTCTGGAGAAAAAAAAATCGGAGGCCTTAGAACTTGAATGCACTTCGTTCGTGCGCCACTTACACGTATCGACTTGGCACGTGTTGACAGCAGGGCCGTGATGGCCCCGTCTTCTTATGTTGATTACTTCCTCTGGATTGCAAAGAACTCTTCCTTCACAAGATGCCATTATCGGGAAGCATATCAGTTTTATCTAAGTCAAAGTGAACTATGTCAAAGAACTGGAGTTAACCCTAGACTACTAAACCCTTATAAAACTTACAATTGCAGTTGGTATCAATTCGCGGTTTCCGTCAAACTGGTATTGTCAGTACAGCGTGTAAAACAGGGCATTTTGTATGTGGCATACCAATGGAGACCTGTAATTAACTAAAGGGTAAACTATAAATTATGACACCCTTTGCATAAACTATGCAATAGTAAAATACACGATGGTTTCGTATCAATGTAACATTTTCGCTCCTTTATTGTTCTAGGGTTAACAATCATGTGCATGACGCCAAAAGTCGTGATCTACAGCAGCTGTGGAAATAAAATAACTGAAGCGACAAGCTACTGCCATCTCGAAAGACTGTTTAGTGGTGTAGATGAGTGATGTATTGTCTTTAGAACAATAAGGTATTTGTCGTTATGCAGAATTACAGGTCAAACAACAATGGGTATCACTTTAACGTAAATTAAGTGTGTTGTTTAATCCATAACAAATTTTGCCCAATTTCGTAGCAGCTGATCAATTTAAGATCGTTAATGGAGCGGAAATCAGCCACAAATACTTTTAGAAGAGCGTTAATTCGCGTCATTATGGCCATCTTTAGACGGCTACAGTCGATTTATTTGACTGAAGGTATCGTCAGCAGCAAGTTATCTGTTCCCATAATGCATAAGAATATGTGCTGTATGTATGACTTACGTACGTAAAAATACGCTAATGTGTATACTACGGAAAACACAGAGAGGGAATTCATTGCGATCGCCCTCATCACGTCGGTGTCCTACACATTACAAATGTAGTCGTATTTTTAGGATTCCGTAACTCAGTCAGTAAAAACGGAACCATTATAGGATCATTTTGTTGTCTGTCTGCCTGTTGTCTGTTCGTACGTCCATCCGCCTGTCTGTCTGTCTGTCTGTCTGTCTGTCTGTCCAAATCTTTCAAACCTTTTTTTCTAATTAACTAGTAGACGTAACACACTGA
Organism: Schistocerca nitens; assembly: GCF_023898315.1. Taxonomy (NCBI): domain Eukaryota; kingdom Metazoa; phylum Arthropoda; class Insecta; order Orthoptera; family Acrididae; genus Schistocerca; species Schistocerca nitens. The sequence goes on along the minus strand of NC_064614.1, from coordinate 1,038,972,892 downwards.
AATTTGTGCCCCATACTGAGAACGACGGGCCCTTGAAGGTGTAAAAAGTTGAAACTTCTACGTCAGTGCAATCAAAAGACGCGACTATTTATGTCATATGTTTTGATACTCGCAAACTCAACTCATTGAAGTCTATAGGGTACTTCACTTTGGCCTAGAATCATGAAATTTGCCGGGAAGCAAGGTTTGACGAAACAAGTACAGAAAAATATCAGAAAATTGATAAATTTTAATTATGTTACACACAAAAAATTTCTTTTGTTCTTTTTTATCCGACTTCAGGCTTAAAATTAAAACTCTCTCTAAATTATTTGAGTTCCCGGAACGATATCTTGCCAGCATTAAAGCCGATAACAGGCAAAAATCATCGGGATTCTCGATTTCCGGGATGGATTAACTATCTATATACGTAATTAGGCTTTTACGGAACTCTCAGAGCGCTAATACAGGTAGGAGCAATTATTACTGTTTCTGTACGGTGGTTGCAGTAGCTGGTGCAACTGACGTATATGGTTCGACGACTGACTACATGGCGCAACGGCCGATCGAAGCAGGTCATTCCAATCCGCTCTATTTCAGGAATGCCATTAAACTTTGAGGGGGGTTTCGCTACGTCGGGCTTAATGCGACCGTTGCCTGCAGAGCACTGTTCCCCACGCCGCTACGGATTTAGCCCACCTCCGGAATGATTGCGTCATCCGTATCGCTGCAAAGAAGTCGACTGTACACGTAAAGATGTGGAGACGGTTGAAAAAAGGAAAAGAGGTAGAAGAAGAAGAACAGTATTATCGTTTAACCTCCGGGTCGACTACGAGGTCGTCAAAGACAGACTGCAGCAAGTACTTCGCAAGCAAATGGCGCTCACTTATTGTGAATGTTGAGTCTCGCAAATCGTTGTTATGCACTTCACAATGGCTACACGATGGTTAATAGTTACAGCGTTATAGTGAGAACATTTCAGAATAACCGCGTTGCAGGACACTGAAGTAGCGCAGCTAAGACGCTGATGAATGCTTAAGTACGTAATGGTGAAAAGTAAACACGATATCATTACAAAACTGATTAGCAAACTGCAAAACGGGACTCGAGCCTGGATTTCCCGCTTAACGGGAGTGGTCGCCATAATAAATTCTGCTATCCTTGCACGCAGCCCCGACTAATCCAAACCTCCAACCTGCGAGTAAGTGTCGCAATATTTAATAAAGCTGTGGATCGTCACCAGTGTCTGTGAAGCATGTCTGAAGGACATTGTGTAACAACATATTGGCACTGTAAAACACAATATTGCAATCTAAAATGTGTAATGGTGAGACTGTCATTCAAAAGGGTCGATAATGGGTCCTTTTTTTAAGAAGTCTGAATAAAACGAAAGAAGCTGCACTTACAAGTCGGAGATCTCGACAGACTAAAGAATCACACGTATGCCCAAGAAAAGGTGCATCCACAGAAGCGTTTGCAGAAGGCAGTAGACATTTTAGTGATAAAAACATTTCTGTAACAGGCATACTTCCTTGTGGAATTACAGTCCGTGTCTGCTGTCCAAACTAAGGAAGAAACGAGAACGGAAAAGAGAAAGAGGGAGAGGGATGGGAAAGGGAGAGAATTTCAAGTATTTGGGGGGAGTCAAGGAAATGAAGTCATGCTATATACCGAGGTGACGAAAGTCGAGGGATAGCAATATCAACATATACAGAAGGCGGTAATATCACGTGCACGAGGTATAAAAAGGAAGTGCATTGGCACAGCTGTCATTTGTATTCAAGTGATTCATAAGAAGGTTCCCGACGTGATTATGGCCGTATGGCGGGAATTAACAGAATATGACTACGGAATGCTAGATAGAGCTAGACACATGAGACACTCAATTTCGTAAATTGTTCGGGAATTCAGTATTCCGAGATCCACAGTGTCAAGATTGCGCCGAGAATACCATATTTCAGGCATTACGTCTATCCCAGACAAAATAGTGGCTGATGACCTCCTCTTAACGACCGACTGCAGCGGCATTTGTGTAGAGTTGTCAGTGCAAACAGCCAAGGAACACTAAGCGAAATAACCACACAAATCAATGTGAGACGTACGAAGAACGTATCCGTTAGGGCAGTGCGGTGAAATTTGTAGGTGGTACGAACTATGGGACCAAACTGCTGAGGTCATCGGTCACTAGGCTTACACATTACTTAACCTAACTTACGCTAAGGACAACACACACACCCATGCCCGAGGGAGGACTCGAACCTCCGACGGGGGAAACCGCGCGGACCGTGACAGAACGCCCTAGACCGCGGCGAAATTTGCTGTTGAACAGCTATGGCAGCAGACGACCCACGCGAGGGCCTTTGTTCACAGCACACATCGCCTGCAGCGCCTCTCCTAGGCTCGTGGCCATATAGGATGGACCCTAGACGACTGGAAAATCGTGGCTTGATCAGATGTATCCTGATTTCAAATGGAAAGAGCAGACGGTGAGGTTCGAGTGTGGCGCAGACCTCACGAAGCCACGAACCCAACTTGTCAACAAGACACAGTGCAAGGTGATTGGTAGCTCCACAGTGGTGTGGGTTGTGTTTACATGGAATACACTGCGTTCTCTGCTCCAACTGAATCGGTCATTGACTAGAAATGTTTATGTTTGGGTACTTGGACACCATTTGCAGCCATTCATGGACTATGGAATTCTTGTGAGGACAATGTATCATGTCACCGTGTCACAACTGTTCGTAGCTGGTTAGAACAACATTTTGGACAAGGCGAGCGAGTGATCTGGGCACCCAGATCGCCCTACCTGAACCCCATCGAACATTTATGGGACGTAATTGAGATGTCAGTTAGATCCTGCACAAAATGCTGCACCGGCAACACTTTTGCAATTGTGGACGGCTATAGAGACATCATGGCTCAATATTTTTGCAACGGACTTCCAACGACTTGTTGACTCCCTGCCACGTCGAGTTGCTGCACTACACCACCGGGTAAAAGGAGGTCCGACACGATATTAAAAGGTATCCCATGACTTGTCACCTCTTGAGTATATTGTATGGCATGTTTAAACAAACAAATGTTTTCTATTTATGTCATTTTCCATTTGCCAGTATTGGCATTGTTTAGTTTCGTTTGGTTTCTCATTTATTACCACGAGGAGAATTGTCGGGATTTTAAGGTTGACCTGGGGACAGGGCTGCCACCGACTGACAAGAATATGCCTTTTAACGAGGGAGATACAGCCGTATTTCATAGCAACGCCGATTACGGCACAGAAATGCTCCCGTAAAAATTTCTACGAGTCAGCAATAAAATACTGCGCAGAACACGGCACTCAAAGTAGTACCATCGCTCCTAAGAACAACAAATTGTTGTAATTTACAACAATACAAAAATTATGGGCGTGTCTTCCTTTGGCTTGTAACAATGGACTGTAACCAGTCATTCTCAATACTTGCAGAACTTCTCTTGTCAATTATTACCGGAAACGGGAAGTGTCTTAACACGCTAGAACATTTTTTTTTATCGTGCTTTAAATTCGGGGCGGCAGAAGTTAATGCAGCAACGATTGGTCCACTTCAAGTGGAGTTATGGGTGAGTTTCCAGAATCTTCTACCAGCAAGATGAGTCACATTCATTTCCCGCCTAAACTTTAATATTCACAGTGTGCTCTGGTGTACTCACAATTCCGAAAAGTGATCCACAAATCAGAAGCAGGTATGTAGTCACACCTTCATAAGAAATTAAATTAATCATTAGCAATAACCAAGACAAAGAATCTACATTTTACAGGTTATACTACGGCAAGTACAGGCAATATTGACAATTTTTACGAATCGTTGAATGCTTTGAAACTGTTTTTGACAAGTGAATGTATACAACGGTCATAGTTTGGTATTTCACCACATAGGTAATGCTCGTATTTTCCATCTCCTTGAATCGAAAGGCAACCAAGGCTCTTTTTACAACTGCCTGGGATGAAAGAAATAATAAGCGACAGAGAAAATCCTACGACTAGTAACCTCCCCCTTCCTAATCGGTCTACTCGATTGCGATATAACCGACCGTGACCGCATATGCCTAATGAAATTTTACAGTGAGTAAGGCTATCTCTGGGAAAGACTAATTCGGAAACAGTACACAATACTCAGTCTTCTTTCCAGTCTTAACTGTTGTAAAAGTAGGCAGAAAAACTTATTTTGCATATACTTTGGTCTGTATCTGTGGCGGACGAATGTGACGTCACACAGTGGGTGGTGATGTAAGAGTTCGAACTACCAAATAATTCACCAGTGCTGCGTTCAGCAGCCATGAACCATGGACCTTGCCGTCAGTGGTTGCTTGCATGCCCTCAGCGACACATATAGCCATACCGCAGGACTTACTGAAACGGAGGAGTATCCGTGAGAGGCCGGACAAACGGGTGGTTCCTGAAGACGGGCAGCAGTCTTTTCAGTAGTTGCAGTATGATTGACTGATCTGGCCTTGTAACATCAATCAAACTGGCCTTGCTGTGCTGGCACTGCAAACGGTTGAAAGCAATGGGAAACTACAGTCGTAATTTTACCCGAGGGGCCGGTCGATGTGGCCGAGAGGTTCTAGGCGCTACAGTCTGGAACCGCGCGTCCGCTACGGTAGCAGGTTCAAATCCTGCCTCGGGCATGGATGTGTGTGATGTCCTTAAGTTAGTTAGGTTTAAGTAGTTCTGAGTTTTAGGGGACTGATGACCTCAGAAGTTAAGTCCCATAGTGCTCAGAGCCATTTGAACCATTTACCCTAGGGTATGCAGCCCTACTGTATGGTTAAATGATGATGGTATCGCTTTGGATAAAATACTTCGGAGGTAAAGTAGTCCCCTACTCGGATCTCCGACCGGGAACTACTCAGGAGCATATCGTCATCAGGAGAAACAAGACTATCATTCTACGGATCGTAGCGTGGAATGTTAGCACGTGTCCTATGGCAGGTACGTTAGAAAATTTAAAAAGGGAAACGGATATTTTGAAGTTAGATTTAATGAAGTTCGGTGGCAGGAGGAACAGTACTTATGGTCAGGTGAATGCAGGATTCTCAATTCAAGATCAAATACCGGTAAATGCAGGAGTGGATTTAACAATGAATAAGAAAATAGAAATGCGGGTAAGTTACTACGAAAAGTAAACTGAATGTATTATTGTAGCCAAGGTAGACACGAAGCCCACGCCTATCACAGTAGTACAAGTTTATATGCTCCGCAGATGAAGAAGAGACTGAAGAAATGTATGATGTGTTAAGAGAAATTATTCAGATAGTTAAGGGAGATGAAAGTTTAATAGTGATGGGAGACTGTAATTCGATATACGGAAAAGAAGAGAAGGAAAAATAGTAGGTGAATATGGACAGGGGAAAGGAATGAAAGAGGAAGCCGCCTGGTAGAATTTTCCACAGAGCATAATTTAATGACCAACACTTGGTGTAAGAATCATCAAAGAAGGCTGCATACGTAGAAGAGACCTGGCGATAGCGGAAGATTTCAAATTAGTTATATAAAGGTAAGACAGATTTCAGAACCAGATTTTAAATTCTAGGACATTTCCAGGGGCAGATGTGGACTTGGACCACAATTTCTTGGTTATGAACTGCAGTTTAAAACTGAAGAAACCGAAAAAGGTAAGAAATTAATGAGTTGGGACCTGTATAAGTTGAAAGAACCAGACGTTGTTGAGAGTTTCAGAGAGAGTATTGGGCAACGATTAATAAGAGTAGGAGGAAGGAATACAGTGGAAGACGAATGGGTAGCTTTGAGAGACTAGTGTAAATAGGGGAGGATGAAATAAGTAAAAAGACAAGGACTAGTAGAAATCCTTGGGTAACAGGTGATACTGAATTAATTGATGAAGAGAGAACATGTAAAAATGCAATAAATGAACCAGGCGGAAGGGAAGACAAATGTCCAAAAAGTGGAATTGTGAGGAAGTGCAAAATGGTTAAGCAGGATCGGTAGGAGGACAAATGTTACGGTTTATACGCATATATCATTACCGGAAAGGTAGATACTGCCTACAGGAAAATTAGAAAGGCCTTTGGACAAAAGAGAAGCAACTGTATGAATATCAAGGGATCAGATGAAAACCAGTAGTAAGCAATGGAGGGAGAGCTGAAAGATGGAAGGAGTATATAGAGGATCTATACAAGGGAGACGTATTTGAGGGCAATATTATAGAATTGGATGGAACTGGAAGAGGATGTAGATGAGATAGTAGATATGATACTGCGAGGAGAATTTGACAGAGTACAGAAAGACCTAAATCGAAACAAGGCCCCAGGAATAGAGGACATTCTGTCAGAGCTACTGATAGTCTTTCGAGAACCAGCCATGACAAAACTAATCTGGTGTACAAAATGTACGAGACAGGCGAAATACCCTCAGACTTCAAGAAGAATATAGTAAGTCCAATTCCAAAGAAAGCAGTTGCTGGTAAGTGTGAAAATTAAGTGACTATCAGTTCAATAAGTCTTGGTTGAAAAATACTTACACGAATTCTTTACAAACAAAAAGGAGAAAACTGATAGAAGCCGAGCTCGGAAAACATCTGTCTGGATTCTGGAGAAATACTGCAACAGGTGAGGCAATATTGACGATTTTATAAGGAGTGTTAAGCAAAGGAAAACCTACTATCTAGCATTTGTAGACTCAGAGAAAAGTTTTGACAATGTCGACTGGAATAGTCTCTTTGAAATTCTGAAGGTAGTAGGTTAAAATACAGGAAGCGAAATCCTGTTTAAAACTTGTACAGAAATAAGACGGCAGTTATAAGAGACGAGGGGCATGAAAGGGGAGCAAACAGTGGCTCAACAGGGAGACAGACAGGGTTGCAGCCCATTGCCGATGTTACCTCTCAATATGTACATTCAGCAAGCAGTAAAGTAAACAAAATAAAAATTTGGAGTACGAATTTATGTTAAGGGAGAAGAAATAAAAACGTCGATGTTTGCCGATGACATCGTAATTCTATTAGACAAATCAAAGAACTTGGAAGGGAAATTTAGCGGAATGGACAGTGTCCTGAAAGCAAGGTACAAGATGATCATCAACAAAAGCAAAACAAGGGTAATGAAATGTAATCTAACTGACGTAGGTGATGCTGAGGGAACTAGACTAGATTAGGAAATGAAGTGCCAGCCGCAGTGGTCTAGCGGTTCTAGGCGCTCAGTCCGGAACCGCGCGACTGCTACGGTCGCAGGTTCGAATCCTGTCTCGGGTATGGATGTGTGTGATGTCCTTAGGTTAGTTAGGTTTAAGTAGTTCTAAGTTCTAGGGGACTGATGACCACAGAAGTTAAGTCCCATAGTGCTCAGAGCCATTTGAACCAGGAAATGAAGTGAAGTAGTAGATCAGCTTTTTTATATGGACAGCAAAATAACAGATGATGGCCCAAGTAGAGAGGATATAAAATATAGACTGACAATGCAAGAAAAGCGTTTCTGAAGAGAAGAAACTTGTTCACATGAAGTAAATTTTTAAGTGTTAGGAAGTCTCTTCTGAACGTATTTGTATGCTTTCGATATGTGGTGCTACACAAGAATGCTGAAGATTAGATGGATGGATCACGTAGCTAATGAGGAGGTAATGAACGTAATTGGAGAGACACGAAGTCTGTGGCACAATTTGACTGTAAGAAGGGATCGGTTAATAGGACACATTCTGAAACATCAAGGGATCACCAACTTGGTCATGGAGGGAAGTATGGGATGTAAAAATAGCAGAGGGAGATCAAGAAATGAATACAGTAAGCAGATTCAGAAGGATGTAGGTTGCAGTAAATGAGTTACGTATTAGTGAGACTTTACTGGACATATAAGGACAGTTTCTCATCGTGAACCTGAAAGTATTTTACCAGCTTTTATTTTGAAAATTTTGATTAACATCATAACCTGACATTGTTTTACGGATGTCCGGGGTATGAGTAAGTCCCATGAATCTAACACAGAAAAATACGAGTCTCGCCGAAGCTGTGCCGACTGATGAAAAGCATTTGGAACACACACACACTCGGTGAATATGAGTGATGGCTCTTTTCTATTGTGCGTTGTACAGCGGGCCGGCGGCGTCCGCGGCTATTCCGGGGCCGCCAATCGCCGGCAGCATTTCCGCAGCGGTGGTAATGGCTGGCGGTAACGAGCTCCGCCCGCCGGAAGCGAACAGTGGCAGCCGGTCCGTCCGCCCCATCACGCGATCGCCGCCGATTTGCGCTTTAAGCCAGTCGTTTTGCGCCGCCATAACTATTGGTTCACATCGTTCACAGAAACATTTCACCACTTATGAGCCCCGCTGTCGAATGTGTTCCAGGATAATGCCTGGAGTACTTTCCTATGGCCTGAAAACGAATTCATCCAAATTCACCCAAATTCACCCAAGACCGAGACGTTACTTACAACCAGATGGTATTTCTACTGTGTTCTGCATTCAAGGAAAATCGTAAAAAACTATTATAGCAATATCCCGTGTGATGAAAGGTCAAAGTGAAGGACACACACACACACACACACACACACACACACACACACACACACACACACGAAAGAAAGGAAAATAAAATACCCGGAAACACAGACAGAGATATGGAACTTACGCTGCAACGTAGTTGAGTGGTCTGGGCTCTGGGCGGATGACAGATGCGGAGGACCCGGGTTCGAGGCCCGTTACAGTCAGGGGCTCTTTTTTCTAGGGGGAAGGACTGGAATAGTGTGCACTAAGCCTTGTGAGAACTATCTGACCGTATGGAAGCGGTTCGAGATCACGAAAACTGACGACGTCCGGGAGAGTGGTGAGCTGACTCCACCCCCCTCCATATGCCAACCGCTGGCGGAGGACGATGTGGCGGTCGGTCGCTACCGTTGGGTCCACCAAGATCTGTGGACGGCGTTTACGCTACGTAAAGCTGGAAGCCTCTATTACTATAGGTTTACGTCTGCGAAATTTTGTGTTGTCGCAGCAGTGTTGCCATCAATACTTCCGCTATGTGGCCGCGAATCTTTGTTGTATTACAGTATTGGCCGGTAATATTAGAGATGAAGCTAGATGTTGCATTTAGTTACCTATGTGTGGTGTGAACAAGGGCAGAGATTAATCCGTATGGTCGTAGGGCCAGGTCGTATCTACCACTGTCCTGGTCTACAAGCTTCTCCCTCTCAGTCTTGCTTCCTCTTTTTCACGTCAACAACGCCGCAGTGCGAAGTCACGTACTGTGAAACGTTATATCGCCGTAATTCGAAATTTAGCGCGCGGACGTAAAGGGATTCTATTTGTTTGTTGTCTACAAGAATACAGAACAGGGATGACAAGAAAGCCATGAATTTCATAAATGTAATTCGTCAATTTACATCCAGAGTTCTGAAACACAGAAAGTTGTACATAGACTTTCAAACAGGTTATTCTTGCTGCGACCGTCGTTGAAGATCTGCAGTGAACTTAATCTTATTCTACATACACTATGTGATCGAAAGTATCCGGACACACCAAAAAAATACGTTCTTCATATTAGATGCATTGTGCTGCCACCTACTGACAGGTACTCCATATCAGCGACCTGAGCAGTCATTAGACATCGTGAGAGAGCAGAATGGGGCGCTCCGCGGAACTCACGGACTTCGAACGTGGTCAAGTGATTGGGTGTCACTTGCGTCAACGTCTGGACGCGAGATTTCCACACTCCTAAGCATCCGTAGGTCTACTGTTTCCGATGTGACGGTGAAGTGGAAATGTGAAGGGACACGTACAGCACAAAAGCGTACAGGCCGACCTCGTCTGTCGCCTGACAGAGACCGCTGACAGTTGAAGAGGGTCGTAATGTGTAATAGGCAGACATCTATCCAGACCATCACACAGGAATTCCAAACGGCATCAGGATCCACTGCAAGTACTATGACAGTTAGGCGGGAGGTGAGAGAAAACTTGGATTTCATGGTCGAGCTGCTGCTCACAAGCCACACACCACGCTGGAAAATGCCAAACGACGCCTCGCTTGGTGTAAGGAGCGTAAACATTGGACGATTGAACAGAGGAAAAACGTTGAGTGGAGTGACGAATCACGGTACAAAATGTGGCGATCCGATTGCAGTGTGTGGGTATGGCGAATGCCCGGTGAACGTCATCTGCCAGTGTGTAGTGCCAACAGTAAAATTCGGAGACGGTGGTGTTATGGTGTGGTCATGTTTTTCATGGAGGGGGCTTGCAGCCCCTGATGTTTTGCGTGGCACTATCACAGCACAGGCCTACATTGATGTTTTAAGCACCTTTCTGCTTCTCACTGTTGAAGAGCAATTCGGGGATGGTGATTGCATCTTTCAACATGATCGAGGACCTGTTCATAATGCACGACCTGTGGCAGAGTGGTTACAGGACAATAACATCCCTGTTATTGACTGGCCTGCACAGGGTCCTGACCTGAATCCTATAGAACACCTTTGGGATGTTTTGGAACACCGACCGACATCAATGCCTCTCCTCAGTGCAGCTCTCCTTAAAGAATGGGCTGCCATTCCCCAAGAAATCTTCCAGCACCTGACTGAACGCATGTCTGCGAGAGTAGAAGCTGTTATCAAGGCTAAGGGTGAGCTAACACCATACTGATTTCCAGCATTACCGATGGAAGGCGCCACGAACTTTTACGTCATTTTCAGCCACATGTCCGGATACTTTTGATCACATAGTGTACGTTCTCGACATTAAACTAATCTAAAGTTTCATCTTACGACTTTCCGTGTTCATGGACAACTTTCAAACTGTCTCTTCGTCACGGCCATCATGTGGTAGTATAGAGGAAAGTGCTGGTTGGTTGGTTTTTGGGAGTAAAAGTGACCAGACTGAGAAGTCATCAGTCCGTTTATCCTATATGTATCGAACACGGAATAATCTTCAGAGGAAGGATGCAGAAGGCAAATCCTTGGAAGCCCTATTGTAACCAAGATACAATAAGACATAAAAGCAAGTAGAAGTTGGACAGGAGTAAGGTCTAAGGTGGGCGAGTCGCTCTGTTCAGAATGCAGTGGAGGTCTCTGGGGGATAGTATACGTTGGGAGATCCACCCTCTGCATCTGATCAGCACTACGTCGAGCAAAGGCTGCCGTTGGAGCGCTGGGCCAGAGCAGGTTAGGGGTACCCCTCCTCCCCCAGGCGGTCAACCAGGCCGAAGTGCCCCACGTAGAAACAATCTACCCGGGTGAAAAGTAGAACCAAGTAAGCCGCTTTGGCGTCGTCCGCGAGCACCAGGGGTAACGTGTCAAGAATTTTAACATCTCACCGCAAAGCAGTCGAATTTGGACAGTCTAGTAGGACGTGGGCCACTGTCAAGCGGGCACCACACAGGCAGTAAGGTGAGTACTCACGTCAGAGAAAGTGGTCGTGCGTAGCCAAGTGTGGCCAACGTGTAGCCGACGAAGGACGGTGGATCGCCTGCAAGAAGCGCGAAGGAAAGGTTGCCACATGGTCTGGTTCTCTTTTATTGCCTTTGATTTGTTTTGGGAATCCAGGGCAGACCATTACGAGTAGGAGACTTCAAACAACTGATGGCGTAGAGCCGACCGAAAGTTCACTTCTGGAACTCCCAATTTTCCAAAATCGGCATCCTGTTAGCCAACTTTAGCAACCGGTCAGCAACTTCATTTCCTCAGATTCCTACATGTCCAGGATTCAGACAAAGATGACCGGTCGTCCAGTTTGATGATCAGAAAGATCCCGGATAGTCGTGAGTAATGCGTGACGAGGGTAACACTGGTCTATAGCCTGGATGCTGGCAGTGCAAGAACGAGCATGGATGGCTAAGGGCTCGTTTGACGGACACCAATTCAGCAGTGGAGACAATGCATCCATTAGGCAGTTAGCGTAGTTCACTGCATCTTGTGTGTGTGTGTGTGTGTGTGTGTGTGTGTGTGTGTGTGTGTGTGTGCGCAAAATCGGTTCATCCACAGACAAGGGCTGTTACAAGTTCGTTTGATATTTACATGTAATGACTGCTATGCGTGGCTAGTAATACTAAGAACCGAACGTTTTGAAGTTCATTGGGTATTGCACTTGTGTAACGCATTGTTGAAAACCTTTTAATGACCTGAAGACTGTCAGTTCCACGACCTTGTCGCTTTTAACAAAAATAAATTACAGCTGTATATTATATGACGCAATTTTTAACCTTTATCAAACCTCTCCAGCACCGCCTGGACAAAATATTGCATTTGGTTCTTATTTCATACTACCTTAACGAATTCCTTGAGCCCTTCCAAGCTTTGCAACAGCTGGTACCTATAGGTATATCAAACTTCAGTACGAATCACCAGTGGCCAAAAATCTGAAGGGTTATCGCCTATCTGCTTCTTACCTGATATACAGTCCTTGGTCTTGGAATTGTTCTTATAAATTTTCGGGTCAATGCTTTAGCAAAATTTTCAAAATCGTGCCTCAACTTCCTCGAATAGGCATGTATCCATCATCCGTACATGAATTTTAAGTTCCGGAAGCAGTTAGCTAACTTAAAAAAGAACACATCCACCAAGCTCGATTTCTCTTTTTCTTACTAACTTTTTTTCCTTGAGGAGCGCAAATACAGGAAGCCGTACTCACTTCCACTATATGGCTAGCTTTCGTGTATTTCGCGGCCATAGCGTGGCCCAAATAAACACACAGCTGATAGCAACGGAAATACCAATACAAATATGACATGCAACTTCTGATGTTAATTGTAGCATAACCCTTCGAAGAGTTTTGTAAAACAAAGCGACATGGGCGAAATTCGTCACATGACAAAAGGATTTTGACAATATGACTGCCTCGACGCCTTCAAAATGATAAATTGCTCTGAGCACTATGTGACTTGACTTCTGAGGTCATCAGTCGCCTATAACTTAGAACTAATTAAACCTAACTAACCTAAGGACATCACACACATCCATGCCCGAGGCAGGATTCGAACCTGCGACCGTAGCGGTCGCTCAGCTCCAGACTGTAGCGCCTAGAAGCGCACGGCCACTCCGGACGGCTAAAAATGATATTTAAAGAACGTAAACACTGAACAAACGCAACCTTGAGAAAGATGCGGCGAAGTCTGCAGTTCGTATCATAATCAGCAGACCGTGATGTGATGGAACCATGGCCAAACGCTGAATATGACAGCTACACGTAGTTGTATCTTTGAGGAAGGATAAAATACTTCGATTCAGCGAAGAGTATATTTTACGGAAAACAGCAAAGGCATGATTCAAATATATGATTGTTACTTTTCAGTGACAATTTCCCATTTAGGGATCAAAATGGTGAATAATAGTTTGGCGGAAGCAACTGAAAAATAATTACAATGTGGACACATTACAGTATGTAGCTATCTTCGATACCGACCCAACGTAGAATTTCTGACGAAATTTCCACGAAATCTCAAGAAAAATATCTCATCACTAAAATAACACTGAAAGAATAGTTTGCCACAAGGGTGTAAAATACAGGCCTCTTAAGACGATATACAGTAGATTCTTCTACAATAAAGGAGGAGGGGATGTAAACAACTAGCGTTATTGTTTATGCTGTCTTGCCGAAAACTATACATAATCACGGTTGAGTGAAAGTACATGTAGTCTGCTCTATTCATTTCAAGGAAATAGAGGACTGATAAACATGTACTGCAGCTAATGAATCTCGAGGTTGAGAACTGATAAAAGGTCGTAAACAAATGAGTGAATGATAGTGGCTGGTTGCTAACATACTGTCGACCTGTAGTCAGTATTTGTAACGTGTAAAATTATGAAATTCTTGTCATACCGTAAGACAGGTTACTGTAGTAATAAGGTAACGTCGCTCGGGAGGAGAAGGCTCGAAGAACTTTCATTCCGAGGCCCCTCCTCCCCAACGACATACTGCATAGTTTTTACAGTATATTGTACACAAGCAGTAATGTATTATTCGTCTTATTGTGTGTAGACAGAAGTGTATTCTCTTCTCAATTCAAAGCTACAATCAATAAATTTTATGTATCAAATGTATTCTCAGTAAAAGTGTGTATAAAACTAAAAAATGTAATGCATTAAGTTATTTAAAGAATAAGGCATTCAAATACCAATGAACTACAATCTATTTTTACTAACCAACTTACAAACACGAGTATTTGTCATGTAAAGCCAAAATTCATGTATTCCATGTGTAAAATGTCCAATGAGTATTTAATCTGTATAATACCAGGTGTTTGTATCTAAGGTATCACATAGAATATACCACAACTACAAAAAACAGGACGAACAAACAGCTGCTGAATATCTTTTGGTGTCGTGACTTGCAACACTCCCAGTTATATACCAATACACATAAACACAGTAAACAGTAGTAAGAACAAACCATTTCAGATGATAATAGTTCGAGGTTATACCGAGACCTTCTCACCTGAAATAGAGAGAAATAGCCATCATCAACCAACATGGTAGTACGTGGCCTATATAACGCATTCAAATACAGTGTATCACTTCCCTCCACATACTGCGAATTGTATTCACCACACTAATTCTATTACATTTTATTTTTTTTTTATTTTTCTTTGGCATTTGCATTATATAAATTATATTATCATCAACTAGGCAGAAACAAATTATATCGACCCATTTTAACAGTTGTTAAGCGTTCAATTCGCTGCAACCTTTGAGAAATCTTTATATACGTTTTATGTTCTTCATATTCTTTAAAGAAAAGCATTAACAACTGTATACTAATAAGACTGTAACAATGAGAAGTCTTTGCTGTTAGATTTAGAAGCATCCGACCCACCTTACATGTAAAGGTGGTGGTGGGTTACTCTGTAGTGATAATGAAATAAAAAAAATTGTAGACTGTCTCAGGAGAGGAAACAATATTTTAGTAAGTGGACGCAGAGTTCATGTTGTACACATGCTGCTTATAGGCTTACATTGCACTGTGTGAAGCAGCCTTCGCAAGAGCTGACGTCTGGCCGTCTACAAGTCTCGCAAGTGCGCCCGCGTCGTGAAAGAGGCGCGCTGTAGTATACGCGTGTCTGACAAGCCTTAACGAGCCGTCGACGGAAACAACGTCGTTCCAGAGAGGCACACTCGAGACTCTTAACTGGAGGCAGTCAGAAATATCGCCCGCAGTGTGAACACTTCCTTTTGCAGGCAGCGTGAAATACCAACGAGTTACAGGAACGCGAGGTAGCATTTAACGTCGCCGCGAAACAAACGCGCGGCCGATCCGGAAGAGTCCTGTCACGCTGCGCCGGCCGCCGGTCTCTGGCGGAGAAACAGGAATAAACACCAGAGCCGGGCGGCAGGGCTGAAAACGTCACCCGGCAAGCAGTGGCGAAACAGCGGTCAATTTGAGACGCAGGCTACAGTCCCAACTAGCTTCCTGTAAGTGCACAGAAGAAATACAGTCTGCCGGACGCAACTAAAGTGTGAGTGTGAGTGAGTGAGTGAGTGTGTGTAGAGAAAATAAATCTCGCTAAACCATGAACAAAAAATAAATTTGAGTATTAGAAACACGAAACGTCATGATTTCCGACTCCAGCGCTCTCTCGCGGCAACTGTCCGCTACATGTGACAATATTCACACAGTTTGTTTACAAAAATGGACGAGTGTAAAATTCCTACGTCATTTCTATTAAAACGCACACTCTTGTCCATATGCTAATCATGTTCTGTCTGAAGTATATATGAATAAAAACTTCGGTATGCATGAACACTTTTATAAGTTTCGCATGTCCATTCAGCAAAGGCAGCAGTTATTAAAAGTTTGATTCCAAATAGGCCGATACGAATTTACAATAGTCTTCCACATAAGATAACACTGAAGGTTCTTTTTTTTGCGAAACAGCCATTGTCCATTGTCAGCAATTTTTCAGGAGATACAGAAAAACCTCCTAGCAACTCACAGTTTTCACACAGTTAAATTGTCTCCGATTATACTCTAACTAGACTATCAAATCTATATTCTGATCTGTGAATAGATTTATTCCTACTTTATTACGATGAAGATACACTGCAGTAAATAGAACTACTACGCAAGGATATGGGCTGTTATTGTACGAAAACAGTGGAACAAATTTTCTTTTTTGAATGAGAAATAAGTTATATAACATATTTACTTCATTTGTATTAATTTTTAATAGTAGAACATAAATGATTTACTTACAGCTTTCTTTTTGTTAATTTTTAGTCACAAAACATAACTGAGTAATCCTAAAACAAATTTGCTTCCTATACTTTTCTTCCAGGCTTCAGTTCATGGGTCTTCACCGTTGCTATTATCTGACACACCAGTGTAAGCACTGTCCAGAGACAATTTCGTCCCTTCTCTGTCAATATGGGATATGGCTTTGCGTCATTCATTTTTGCACCATTGATGCAAACTGGTCCTGTATACAGACAGGGAAAATGAAGTTCTGAAGGTGTCTGTTCCTTGTTTCGTCTGATCCATGATCCAGTACAAGTGTCTCGCACCACCAAAAATGGATTATGCCTGTCAACCCTGTACATTCTGAGCTCGTTCAGCTCAAGAGGTGGTTTTGGAGTTTCCAGAAACGAAGGATCTACAGCTTTCTTCACGCTGAAAATATTTCCTTGTGCAACGCTTACAAACATAAATGGGCTTTTTTTCGACATTTTGCTATTATGTCATTGCACTGGAGACGAGTGCAGTCTTAATATGAGTTCGTCCCCTTAATTTCGCATCTGTAACAGTTTCTTCTTTGCACCATTCGCCTCATTATCCATACTGAAAAGGATGTACGTACGTACATACAATGCACAACAGAATAATGTAACAAAACAATAGAACTGATTAACTCTTGAAATACAAGCAGTCTTCTTGTTTTTCAGGATAACTAACATTTCCACAAAAAACACCCCTGAAAAGGGACACACTTGTAGAAAAAGAATGGTAAAGGGCTGTTTTTGTAGAATGTGGAATTATTTGAACACAAGTATTTCGTAACGTGGGCTTGTTTTGTCAAAATTAATACCAAAGGTACGTAGCTCATCGTTATTTCTATAAATGCCGCAAATATCTCAATTTTTGTAAATCTTGGACAAGCGCTGTTTTTGTAAGAATCCTTTCAATTATTTGATCACACTCACTTTTTAGTAAAACTAAGTTCATACTTAATTAGATCAGTACTTCTGTTCAATAGCAGTATTTTATAGATCGTGTGAAGCACAAGACTTGAACAAGAAAGCGCAAATATCCTGAATTACATATCCCAAAATCTAGACCTTTTCTGGAAAAAAAAATGCTGTTTTGTGATCGTGTCAGGCAGAAAGTAATCTTGCAGATCGTTGACCTTTGTTCCCAGACATGTTCACAAAATCGAACAAAATCACTCTCAGGACAGTGCTCTTACATTTGCGTAACATCGAATATTACAGGACATTCTTCTACTAAATCAAGACGAAATATTCCGTATCTTTTAGGAAACGTTGAGGTGACTAAAAAAAAATTGGATATAGCTGAATGCGAAGCAAGTACTCGTGACTTTTCTTTGGTACCTACGCGCCTCTATCCACTACACATTCTGTACTTATGTAACACACAATAACAGAAGGTCTTTGTTGTTACAATGTCCCGAAAGCTGTAATCTCCGAAGTGTTATTAACTGGCATTTAATTATAACAAATCGTACCACGCACAATGTGTTTTTCACAAATCTTCAATGTGCCGTTGTCGTGAAACGAAATATTTTCGTAAGAAGCAAGTTATAATACTAAAATGACCAAGTACGAAAATTCTGTAACCACCAGTGTGACGTTCGTCATTTTATTACAGCAAATCGTATAAATAACGACGTGTTTTCCAGAGATGATCAATATGCTGCTGCTCCGAAACAGCAATATTTGTAAGTCGAAGTCATAATGTAGAAACGCCAAATACGGGTCACCTGAAAACGACAAAATCCAATATGGCGTTCCCCAAGCTCCGCTTGTCACTCAGAACACGATCTTAAACGTCTCACTGGTCACGTTCCTCTACACGAAGCGAAAATCTGACTTACCTTATTCGGTCTTTCACGCTACGGAATGCTGTGGAACGTGAAACTCCAGGCTGTGACGTCAATAAACTCGACCAGCTCCTCGTCCATGAACGCTCTTTCGTCCCGTATGAGGACGATTTTACAATTTGCAACGACGTAACTATGAGAACAAGGTAAATAAGTGAAAGCATGTCTTACATGAAACTTTTCGTTACGAAAATATTGAAAATAACATTTCTCTATTCGCCCTCGAACTCTACGCACTTGGTCCACCCCGCGACCATCACAATACCGCACTGAAGCAGCTCTGTGGCATTGTGCACGTCCACTTTTCCACAACCTCCGCATCCCTGTTATCGGACAAACTTGTGTTCAAACGGGTGCTCCATCATCAGATCAAAATTGTGGAAATCATTTGGAGCTATGGCAGGACGGTTCGGTGGATGCTCCAGCTGCTGAAAACTAAGATTCTGAATGCAGTGCATCGTTTTCTAGCAGTAAGGCCAAGCTTCCCTCTCTTTGTTTTGTTTTTGAGTTTCAGATCTCGTGGTAGCTCACAGTACCTGTTGTTATTCAGCATTTGATACGGAGGAATTTACTCGATCAGCTGTGCACCTTTCATGTATAAAAAGAATGCTATCATCAATGTTCCCGCAGAAGGTTAGCTTTTGAAATTTCTTTCTGCAGGTGAAGGTGGATGTTTCCACACCATGTTCTGCCCTTATACTGTGGTTCGTAGTGACACACGTCTCCACAACTATTACTATGTCACGGATATAGTCTTCTCCTTCTTCTTCAATTTAATGTGATATCGACATTTGGAAACGATCCTATTTATGTTCCTGTTTGTCAGCTAATGTGAGATTCGTGGACGATTAAAATTGCTAAACTGTGCTAATGTTCGACTCGTGCATAGTATAATCAGTTCTGGCGTAACAACTGTCACAAATCATTCGCTCAGCTATCCTGACTGATGTCAATGTTTGTTTTCGAAGTGGATGACTTACCCAAGCGCTCTTCGTCACAGACAGATACACGTCCACGATTTATCCACTCAAATTTTCTGTTCACTGAGACAGCAGTCATCATACTACAACTGAATTCTGCAAATAATCTCCAGCGCTTTCTTCCCTTTAGAGTACAATAAATTAATAAGACATGAAGTTTCTTCCTTGCTGAGTAAAAACGGAACATTCCTGATCAAATACTCTACAATCAAGAGCTGAACCAACGCACCTAATGCTGAAGAACAAATATGTAGCTAAGCCGCGTCACAGCTGAACCAGTGCTGCGAGTCTAAGGAGCAGAAAAACAGGATCTTTAATTACTGACTTGCCCTCGTATAATAAACTCGACAATCAGGTACAGAGGGCAGCATGAAACTTGGAGGCAATACTTCTCATTCAAACAGCTCCTGATTTAACTTCACGAGGCAGTGTGCACCCCCGTTCCGGTTCTCACACCAGAGAAAAATCTCTAATAGCACCGAAATCGAACTCAGTCGTCCGTCTCGCAGTCACACTGGTGCGCTGACCACTCAGCACGGAAGCGGACGTGGATGCTCGCACACTTTTCTGCCACTTGAACCGCTGGCGTCGACAGCCTGAAGTTGCAAGAGATATTCCTAGCATCGAAGTAACGATCGAGAAATTTTGCTTTGAGGAAGCATGGCACTACCTCGTAGTGGTGGGTTTAGGCTGCGCCTTGGTGGTCGATATGTTATTGTAAAAGTAAGATGATTGGTACACTCTAGAATTTACTGGTGAAACCTAAGACTTGCCATCACGGTGTGATAAAACTCCGAAATTTCTTATTATATGCATATATTTCGAACTTTTACCATGGGATGTATCCATACCAACGGGTAAAACCATATTCATTAAAAAAATCAGCTTAATTTACTGAAATTTATGGTATTTATGTACATTTATGCATTTAAACATTCTTGCATTCCGATGTGATTATAATAAGCAGTATTCCATATTAGTGAAAAATGTTGTATAAATGTTACCCTCTGAACGTAATTTTTTGTTACAACATGGCTGACTATTGTGGCATTTCGAATTACATAATATGGAAGACGATTTACAAAAAAAAAAAATGGTTCAATTGGCTCTGAGCACTATGGGACTTAACATCTTAGGTCATCAGTCCCCTAGAACTCAGAACTACTTAAACCTAACTAACCTAAGGACATCACACACATCCACGCCCGAGGCAGGATTCGAACCTGCGACCGTAGATGTCCCACGGTTCCGGACTGCAGGACGATTTACACAAACATTTGTTAGCTGAACACTGTTTTAAGCAATTACACTTTTTGAACCCTTGTCCCCCAACAAAATATTGTTTGCCAGCCACTTCCCATTGACTAATTTCTTCTCTTGATACTTCTTCGACATTGATAAAATTTTCCTTGCAAAATGTAAATTGGTTTCTAGTGTACCACGAGTTCAGTTTACCAGCTTTGGTACCAAGTTGATAAAATTCGTCATCCTGAATATTTATCACTACTGCTATTATAGATCTTGCATAAAATTTTGCCCTATCTACATCCGGTACTTTCTCATATTCTGTCCAAGTGAAGGTTTTGGAATTTTGTAACATGAGGCTCCTTTCATTTTATTTGCCTCAATTGAAAACCTTCTTTGGCAGAGCTCCAACATTATTCTGTAAGCATTTCGGAAGAGATGCCGAAAGGTCCAAGCGAAGCGAAACGCTGTTGTTAGCGCTCCTCGCGCCAACCAATCAAAAGCAATATGCCTCAGCTCCGAGTATGCGCACTGCAGCGCCACGAACCCGAAGCGGTTCGCAGCCGACATAGGCACACTACTCTTCACAGTACCGAAAAGTGCTGTTAGAGTACGTAACACTGTTCAAATTTCGTTGACCAAGTGCTTCCATGAATGCATGATAATGATAGAATATTGACTGTGTTCTAGAAACTGTCATAAATATCACATTATGTCATTTTATTCTCATTCACGTAGACATCTTGTTTTGGATTTTGCGTTTCGGAATATAACTTAGGAATGGAGTGTAGTAATATATTGTACAAATACATGTGTAGAAACACTCGAAAAATTTGTCATTTTTTCTGTTTTCCGTCGTTCCTTAGTTGCTTCAAATTCATGGAGGTACGCTCCGTCTATGCAACTAATATGAAGGCAGTTTCTTTACTGCTACACGCGTCTCGCTTCTTTTATTCGTGAAGATGCTTCACACATAAAAGAAGCGAAACGCGTATGGCAATAAACAAACTGCCTTCAGTTAGTTGCATAGACGGAAGACATCTCCACGAACCCGAAAAATTCTTTAAGAGAGTGTCAAAGAATAAGAACATGCATACAACGTGATAGTACCTTGTTCCTAGAGATCCAAATGACGAAGTAGCCTACTTCCCTATATGATACATCGCCGATTTGGTTCATAAACAAAAAAACAAAAACGTCTTTTTCGAGAGCGTGTGGCGAGTGCAACGATTGCAGCTATAGGAGTTCGTTTGTAGTTTAAAACATGCCTCTCATGAATCAAAATGTTTCATATATGGTGGTATAGTCTAAAAATACTTGGGCGGGAATCTTTCATCTCTGTCTACTGTTGTTAAGGATTCAATCACAGAAATACTTTTGACAAGCTAAAGTATAAAGATTGCTAGTTTCATTCGCAATAATTTGTGCTCGGTGAATTATGTTTGACAAGAAAAAGTATAAACGTCACACTCAGTTGTTTCCCGCACAGCAATTTCATCTTTCATTTATTAAACATATGGAAGTCACGAAATCGAAGATACTCACTACTGGGAAAGCGCGCTCTTACGTGCGAATAACAAAGAATATATCAGACAAATGCTTAACTTTGACAATTAACGAAGTCTCAGAATGTGTTACGAACGCGAAGAGGAGAAAAAATATTTTGGTACCCAGTGGTACGCAAACCTACGACTTATGACACAGCAGTTAGTTGCCATACCCAGTGTGCTGCAACAACACAGTGCAGCATTTTGTTTCATACAATTCCAGCCGAGAGAGAGGTAGGTTGACTTCGTTGCCGAATGATGCTGGTGTAAGCCGTATAATGCATGAAATTTTGGAAGGTTTCCTCTATCTGACTACACAAAATTCCTTTGCACTGTTACTTAAAAGTTTTAAACGCGTTTCGATGATTAATACGTAAACCATTTGTGGGAAAAAGTACGCGAAGTCACTAGTGATGTACGTAAGCTGAGCTGACCTTTTGAAATTTAATGAATTTTTAAACTCTTAATTACATAAAACTAAAAGGTATTTTGTGAAAATATTGACCGAAACTTTTTTTTATGTTATAATCATTCACAGTAATAACAATACAAACCATATTTCTAACAAAGGAAAATAGTCTATTATGAAGTCACTTTCCACCCAGACACGTCCTGGCGATTCTTCAGTGACACGGACACTCAATCCGAAGCTAAAACCGCTCAATATGTATAAAATAAATTCTAGGTGTAAATAAACCACACTGAACCGAACTAGAGGGCCATACCGAAATCCCTGTGTGGAGTTGTCAAAAAAATCGGCAGGAGGACCGATCGGTAACAGGTCTCAGCAGCTTACTGAATAGCTACTTCGGCTAAAGAACCGAAAATGACGTCACTACCGAGGCTGACCTACTGCACCGATCGGTACGAACGATACAGAATAGGGCACCTGCTGTCCGTGCCTGCTGTCGCCAACGCTGAGGCCCAGGGAGGGACCCAGCGTCAAACCGCTAGCCTCCGTACGCCGGCTGACCGAGGGGCGCGGGTCATGACCCGCACACGGCAGAGCGAAGAGTAGCGGGTCCACCGCCTCGCCTGTCACCCCGCCGGGAAGCGCTGCTGTCGCAACTGGCCGTGGCCTTGCCTTCGCCGACGAGCCGGAGTCCTGACGCAGCATCGCTGGGCGCTGTTGGTTGGTTGACTTGGGGAGGGAACCAAACAGCGAGGTCATCGGTCCCATCGGGGTAGGGGAGGATGGGAAAAGAAACTGGCCGTGTCCTATGGAAGGAATCATCTTAGCATTTGCCTGAAGCGATTCAGGGATATTACGGAAAACGTAAATCAGGATGTCCGGACGCGAGTTGGCGGGTCGTCGTCCTGAATGCGAGTCCAGTGTGCTAACCACTGCGCCACCTCGCTCGGTGCCGGGGGCTGTCCTAGCAGTCGTGGCCAGATGCACCGTCCAGAGCTCAGGCGTGCCTGCCCCATGTAGAACTAAAGATATAATATCGCTATATTGCTGAATTGTCCCCACTACTCACTGCAACACCACACACGTACTATCCCCTACAGAGGTGCCACTACAGAGTGGTCCATACACAATGTTTCGGAGCGGTGTTAGGCCTGTTTTATACTGTCAATCTTCTCTGACTGAGAAACAGTAGCTAGAGTCACGCTCTAACTTTTATAAAAAATATATGAAAAAAGAATCCGCCGCTCGGGGTCTCGCGGTAGCGTTCTCACTTCCCGAGCACGGGGTCCCGGGTTCGATTACCGGCGGGGGTCAGGGATTTTCACCTGCCGGGGATGACTGGGTGTTGTTGTGTCGTCTTCATCATCATCATTCATCCCCATTATGGTCGGAGGAAGGCAACGGTATACCATCTCTATTCGGACCTTGCCTAGTACGGCGGTGCGGGTCTCCCGCATCGTTCCCCTACGCTCTGTCAAGAAGCATAGTTCTTGATTTCATTTCATGAAAGAAAATTTTAAAGAAGCTGATTAGAAAGATCTTTTGCGCTGTAATACGGGCATTACTTCTGGGGTCATGGTGTGTCAAGCCATCGGGTATTACTTCAGTTTACAACTGGTAGTAGTTTAGGGACTCTTAACGTCACAATGGTGTGTCACGGACATCCTACGTCCTCGTGTGTTATCTCTAATGTGACGGTATCGTGATGCCATTTGTCAACTGGAGAATGATCGTCCACACATGGCACACATGAACTATGAACTGTTTGCGTGATGTTGAGGTACTTCCGTGACCAGCAAGATTCCTGTATCTGTCCTTGATAGAACGTGTGGGACCAATTCAACGTCAACTCCGTCCCAGTGCAATTATGCAGGCTATCAGGGACCATTTGCAGCAGCTGTGGACCACCTTGCTCGTAAGAGAATACCACGTCTTTATGACACCGCAACCAACCGAGTGAGTTCATGCATCCAGATTAGAGGGGGGGGGGGGGCTGCAGCTTCCTACCTGTAACAATGCTCACGCAGCAAAGTTATTTGTAATTCGACTCGATTTTGTTATCACTGAAATAACATCACATATCCTCCCCGTTCCTGGGTGTCTCACTTCTTTTTTGTAAGGCAGGGTAATTCTAAAGCCCTGTAAGTTAAGATGAAAGCATATAGCCGTCGTAGGAATAATCCAACCAGTTCACAGTGGATTGCAATAGGTGTTATTCAATAACGAAATGGGTCTCAGCAGTTCCGCAGCACATTTTAGTCGACAAACATGCAGCATACATCAAAGCGTAGGGAGTTGGGTTGAGCCGATAGCGACGGCCCAGCAATTAGGTCGTTCCAGATAACGATACAAACCCATGAGATCCTCTTCTGAGGGCATATCCGGGTCGGTGTAGCTATCTGTGCTACGTAGTTCACCTGCAGTGGTGGTTTATATGAATTCCTGGTACCGTCTACAAGAAACTACTGTCTGTGATATCAAACGGCGTATCTGAATCACTACCAAACGCACTGCACAAGTACTTTTTTTCTGTACCTCGTCACCATAACCAAATATTCACATTGTGCGCTGCATCGTCTATCCTCTACGTTAACATGGGAGCGCTATTCCTATGCTAAATAGTTAGCTGTAACGTTTTGGCTGAACAGTTTTGCGGAAAGGAATTTCCAAAGTTTAAAAACAGCACACACTCCGCTGCAGAGTGAAACATTCGTCCTGAATAAAATATTGTTTTTCACTCTGAAACTGTATTTTTGTATATTTTAGTTTAGTCTGCACACTGTAGCTTCTACTGCACACTAACTTGGGGAAGTGCTGCGTTTCCACGAAGTCTTCGCAGAAAATTTTAAATAATTAGACTTAAATGTAGTACCAAGACGAGACAGATACCACAACACGCGCAAATGTTTGTATAATTGTTTACTACTGTAGTAACTATCCGGGTCTGTTCCAAATTTTTGAGGTCATATACGTCACATTACGTTGGTTCAAGAATCATAAAAGAAGGCTGTATACATGGAAGAAGCCTGGAGATACTGACAGGTTTCAGATAGATTATCTAATGGTAAGACAGAGAGATTTCGGAACCAGGTTTTAAATTGTAAGACATTTCCAGGGGCAGATGTGGACTCTGACCACAATCTATTGGTTATGACCTGTAGATTAAAACTGAAGAAACTGCAAAAAGGTGGGAATTTAAGGAGATGGGACCTGGATAGACTGAAAGAACCAGAGGTTGTACAGAGTTTCAGGGAGAGCATAAGGGAACAATTGACAGGAATGGGGGAAAGAAATACAGTAGAAGAAGAATGGGTAGCTCTGAGGGACGAAGTAGTGAAGGCAGCAGAGGATCAAGTAGGTAAAAAGACGAGGGCTAGCAGAGATCCTTGGGTAACAGAAGATATATTGAATTTAATTGATGAAAGGAGAAAACATAAAAATGCAGTAAATGAAGCAGGCAAAAAGGAATACAGACGTCTCAAAAATGACATCGACAGGAAGTGCAAAATGGCTAAGCAGGCATGGCTACAGGACAAATGTAAGGATGTAGAGGCTTGTCTCACTTGGGGTAAGATAGATACTGCCTACAGGAAAATTAAAGAGACCTTTGGAGATAAGAGAACCACTTGCATGAACATCAAGAGCTCAGATGGAAACCCAGTTCTAAGCAAAGAAGGGAAAGCAGAAAGTTGGAAGGAGTATATAGAAGGTCTATACAAGGTCGATGTACTTGAGGACAATATTATGGAAATTGAAGAGGATGAAGATGAAATGGGAGATACGATACTGCGTGAAGAGTTTGACAGAGCACTGAAAGACCTGAGTCGAAACAAGGCCCCCCGGAGTAGACAACATTCCATTGGAACTACTGACGGCTTTTGGAGAGCCAGTCCTGACAAAACTCTACCATCTGGTGAGCAAGATGTATGAAACAGGCGAAATACCCTCAGACTTCAAGAAGAATATAATTCCAATCCCAAAGAAAGCAGGTGTTGACAGATGTGAAAATTACCGAACTATCAGTTTAATAAGTCACAGCTGCAAAATACTAACGCGAATTCTTTACAGAAGAATGGAAACACTAGTAGCAGCCGACCTCGGGATTCCGTAGAAATGTTGGAACACGTGAGACAATACTGACCCTACGACTCATCTTAGAAGCTAGATTAAGGAAGGGCAAACCTACGTTTCTAGCATTTGTAGACTTAGAGAAAGCTTTTGACAATGTTGACTGGAATACTCTCTTTCAAATTCTGAAGGTGGCAGGGGTAAAATACAGGGAGCGAAAGGCTATTTACAATTTGTACAGAAACCAGATGGCAGTTATAAGAGTTGAGGGGCATGAAAGGGAAGCGGTGGTTGGGAAGGGAGTGAGACAGGGCTGTAGGCAATCCCCGATGTTATTCAATCTGTATATTGAGCAAGCAGTGAAGGAAACAAAAGAAAAATTCGGAGTAGGTATTAAAATCCATGGAGAAGAAATAAAAACATTGAGGTTCGCCGATGACATTGTAATTCTGTCAGAGACAGCAAAGGACTTGGAAGAGCTGTTCAACGGAATGGACAGTGTCTTGATAGGAGGGTATAATATGAACATCAACAAAAGCAAAACGAGGATAATGGAATGTAGTCGAATTAAGTCGGGTGATGCTGAGGGAATTAGATTAGGAAATGAGACACTTAAAGTAGTAAAGGAGTTTTGTTATTTGTGGAGCAAAATAACTGATGATGGTCAAAGTAGAGAGGATATAAAATGTAAACTGGTAATGACAAGGAAAGTGTTCCTGAAAAAGAGAAATTTGTTAACATCGAGTATAGATTTAAGTGTCAGGAAGTCATTTCTGAAAGTATTTGTATGGAGTATAGCCATGTATGGAAGTGAAACATGGACGATAAATAGTTTGGACAAGAAGAGAATAGAAGCTTTCGAAATGTGGTACTACAGAAGAATGCTGAAATTAGATGGGTAGATCACATAACTAATGAGGAAGTATTGAATAGGATTGGGGAGAAGAGAAGTTTGTGGCACAACTTGACTAGAAGAAGGGATCGGTTGGTAGTACATGTTTTGAGGCATCAAGGGATCACCAATTTAGTATTGGAGGGCAGCGTGGAGGGTAAAAATCGTAGAGGGAGACCAAGAGATGAATACACTAAGCAGATTCAGAAGGATGTAGGTTGCTATAGTTATTGAGAGATGAAGAGGCTTGTACAGGATAGAGTAGCATGGAGAGCTGCATCAAACCAGTCTCAGGACTGAAGACCACAACAACAACAACAACAACAACAACAACAACAACGTTGCCTGATCGAAGCGGGGATTATTATTATTACTGGACGAATATCCAAAACTTGTGAAATTTCAAATAAAAATGCGTAATGTTAAGGAATTTATCTCCCTGTCACGGGTGTTAACGAAAGCATAGCTCGTTTACCTTTATAAAAATAAGAAGAAACAATTCTCTTACATTTTAACAGGGAGGCTTACGGTGTAGTGGTGCCACGTAAAACTTGAACGAAAGAACGTTGAACAGCACTGAATAAGAAATCAAAAGTACTTTGTTACTTTGTGGCCAACAAAACAAAACCATAATGGTGACAACAGAACGGATCCCAAATGTTTTATTTTAATGATCAAAAGCCATAAACAAAAATACGACAAAAAATTAAAAAATAGCTCTAATATGAAACTTCCTGGCAGATTAAAACTGTGTGCCCAACCGAGACTCGAACTCGGGACCTTTGCCTTTCGCGGGCAAGTGCTCTACCAACTGAGCTACCGAAGCACGACTCACGCCCGGTACTCACAGCTTTACTTCTGCCAGTACCTCGTCTCCTATCTTCCAAACTTTACAGAAGCTCTCCTGCGAACCTTGCAGAACTAGCACTCCTGAAAGAAAGGATATTGCGGAGACATGGCTTAGCCACAGCCTGGGGGATGTTTCCAGAATGAGATTTTCACTCTGCAGCGGAGTGTGCGCTGATATGAAACTGTGAGTACCGGGCGTGAGTCGTGCTTCGGTAGCTCAGTTGGTAGAGCACTTGCCCGCGAAAGGCAAAGGTCCCGAGTTCGAGTCTCGGTCGGGCACACAGTTTTAATCTGCCAGGAAGTTTCATATCAGCGCACACTCCGCTGCAGAGTGAAAATCTCATTCTAGCTCTAATATGTTCGAGGAGACAGCTTTTGTGAACATTCCACGATAGCTCCCGTTTATTAGAAATACAAAGAAAGAGACGAAAAAATTACGCTTTGTCAGTTGATAATTTCACTTTTTGTTTAACAATATATTTTCAGGCATCAAAAATTGCGAACCGGGTATAGAACGAGGGGTTGTGTCACGCTTGTGTCCATGCCGCGCATTTACATATTTCGCAAGACTACGTGAGCGCATTTGCTGTAAGAACCGGCTCCTTTGTAGAACCTGCACATGTTATTGGCAGGTCGGTCAGCACGCAAACTGACGCAATTCAAGCGTCGAGGGAATTCATTTGCAAACTGCAGTTTCTATTCTATCTAGCACTACAGTATTCGCACATAAAATATCCAGACTAAACAAAAATTCACACGAATCTGCTCTGAACTGGAAAGCTGTACAATTATTGTACTTTACATCATCGCAAGCGAACACGTTGTTGAAGTTGCTATAAACTATTCCAATGTTAGCTCTTTTCTAGCGGAAGGTAAAAGAAAGAAATACCATGACGCCAGCTTTTTGAAATATCCTCTCTTACTATTAAACTGGAGCAAAAGTTCCGCCTCTGGAAAAACCGTTCCGTGAGGAGAGCTAAAGTAGATGTACACAATACGTGATTCTAACGACGCTATCCGTGAAGAGCGTTGGTAAAACCAGGTGGTCGAACTGTTAAGCCAACTGCCGGGCTGTTCTTGGCTCGTGCAGGTGCGGCCAGCCGAGCAAGTGTTTCGTGGTGAAAGTGATGCTCGGGCGCCACATGGTACCAGCTGGCTAAGCCGCTGGGGGAGGCGCCGCCACCTCGTTCTTCCCGCTGGAGGCTTTACTACACGGTGGGCGATCGTATAACTTATACATTGCATGCACTCCATGGCGCTGAAATCTGCTCTCTGCCTAACACGCAAACACTTTGTGTGTGTGTGTGTGTGAGAGAGAGAGAGAGAGAGAGAGAGAGAGACGCCAATGGTGACTGGTGACATCGCCAGAGCTCAGGACACCATGCTTATACATGTCTTGTGCCTACTGTGGCTGGAGCAGTGTGATGATGCCATTGTAGAACGATTTTAGCACTGCGAATAATTGTTCAAGTGTTTAATCATTTGCAGACAGAAATACAGTAATGATGTTGGCGAACTTTTGCGTGTATTTATTTCACGTTCATTTTCCTTGGTTCAAATGGCTCTGAGCACTATGCGACTTAACATCTGAGGTCATCAGTCGCCTAGAACTAATTAAACCTAACTAACCTAAGGACATCACACACATCCATGCCCGAGGTAGGATTCGAACCTGCGACTGAGCGGTCGCTCGGCTCCAGACTGTAGCGCCTAGAACCGCACGGCCACTAAGGCCGGCTCATTTACCGTAACAGCAATAAAAGGATAATTTTTATGTCGAATCTGCTGCGTTGCCTGTTGCATTAAACATTCACACCAATTTTTGTAAACTGAATTTTGATTGGTGATGGATTTAATGAATGTAACTAATATATGGCGTAAGTAATTTCAATGGGCAATAAAGGGTCTTCCAGATTGTTCCGCCAGTGGGTGTAAAAATTATGGTGAAGGTGGCTTAACATTTCTGAAAAATTTAAAACATTCATTGCACCTATTATTGTTTCAAGAATATACACTGCTGCAGTGTAGAATTTAAAAGTTGCGAGCACAAGCTCAAACAGAAAGACCACATTTTCACTACCAAAGAGTTGTCCCACGATGATTTTAGTAGTTGGCCTAAAACATTATTAAAATTATTCATTTAGTGCACAACACACCGTGTCTCTTAAGTATTTAATGTCGTCCATTTTCTGTGTGTCTTGGTGGCTAAGTGGCATAACACTGGAATACGAGTCTAAGGACCTAGGGTTAAATTCTCAGTCAGTTACATTTTATACTAAGGAGTGCTGAAAAGTAATGCCTCCCATTTTCTATGTGAAAACTCTTACAGGTTTTTAAATAGAACAAACGTTCTTAAAAATCTACATCTTTATTCTTAATGTCTATACATCTGCAACCCTCTGCCGCCAGAAGGCTACGAATTGCAGTGTGTAACAAGGCAGTGTAACATCCGACACCTTGGTTTCACTCTCATCAGTCATCCTCCATGCAGTCCCGACTTGGCCCAATCCGATTTTCACTTGTTTCCAGAGCGAAAAAGAACACCTCCGAGGACTTGACTTTGTGTTGAAGCGGCACAAGCAGAAGATAGGTTGTGGCTCCGTCAACAAAGACATTCTACAGTGACGGTATCAGCAAACAGAACTCTCGTTGCGAAAAATGTGTTTGTCGCCAGAGTGACTACGTCGAGAAACGAATATGTAAATATGAAGAATAAAGATGAAGAATGTTAATAATGTTTGTCTTATTTAAGAAGCTGTACGAGTTTCCACATAAATTCGAAGGGATTAGTTTTCAGCACGCCGTCGTATTTTTTAACTATCGTATACTTCACATCCGGTACTGATTTTTTAATGTGAAAAATTCGACTTACATGTTATGGGCGACGAGACTTGGGGTTATCAATACGAATCAGTTACAAAACGACAACGTGCAGAAAATGACGCGAAAGGTCAACGCTTTGACGACATAACCGACACTCAAGCCAATGTAACGCGGAACTTAGGCAACAGCCAAAAGAAGACTTTTCTGACGATTATGTTCCGTGCGTTGCGCTCAAGTGAGGGTAGACTATGTATAACACCAGAAGCTTGAAAGTAACGATGTAAACTTGTTTTCTATTTTTTATGAACCCAGTCTTGAAACTTCTTGCACTCCACTTTAAATGTATAACCATACAGGAATGATATTCGCTTTAGTCACGTAACAAATAACAAGCTAGAAGTGCTGCTTTGATTTCACTTGACAGATCGATGTCTCTTTACAGCCAATAGACGAATGCATTTCACCTCTAGTGGGAACAAAGTAACCATGTTTTGCCAACGTTCGGACGAATAATGTCACGCGTAGTTTAACTTCCAAATTTCGAGAATTCAACAATACACAGATTATAAAGGGTGGCTCTGTGGCTAAGTGGGTATCATGCTGAAGATCTAACCTTTGGGGCTGAATGTATAGTCAATTCTGGAACTTTCTTTCCATCACTTGTCGTTTCTTTTGTCTTTCGCAATGATTTTTATGCGCGTCAAATACCAAGCTGCACCATGGCCTGGGATTCACATTAAGCTGGACGTCTCCCTTACAATGGCTAGGTACGTCAGTTCGGAAGAAGGCCAAGCCATACCACCACCAATCCAACCACGACTCCGCAGCCAAGTGTGCGCTGGTTTGAAACTTCCTGGTAGCATGAAAATTAGCTGCATTCGTCCTGGATACTGTCCTCTGGGCTGTGTCTATGCCATTTCTCCGCGGTATTCTTTCTTCCAGTCCAGGAGCGCTAGCGCAATGGCATGGAGGAGGGCTTCTATGAATTTTGAGAAGTAGGAGAGAGGTACTAGCAGAAGTGTAGTTGTTCAAGCGAGTCGTGAGTCGTGCCTAGATCAGTCGGTAAGATAGTGGCTTGCGAGACCCGGTTCGACACATTGTTTTAATCTGCCAGAAAGTTTCGGGGCTACTACCAGTAAAGCAGTGTCGTGTTCCAACCACCCATAAGGTTGAAAACAGTCTGGCTTTAATACTGGTCAATACGCCGATACTGCCAGACATTGTATTAGCTGCGTAGGTGTCGGAGGGCTGTTACATTACTTTACAAATGGCTCTGAGCACTATGGGACTTAACTTCTGAGGTCCTCTGTCCCCTAGAACTTAGAACTACTTAAACCTAACTAACCTAACGACATCACACACACCCATGCCCAAGGCAGGATTCGAACCTGCAACCGTAGCGGTCGCTCGGTTCCAGACTGTAGCACCTAGAACCGCTCGGCCACACTGGCCGGCCATTACTTTACAGCTTTGTGTGATTATCAGGTATTCCTTAGAAGTACTGGCGCAGAACTGTTCGCGCTTTGCATGTCCATCAAGTTGCAGCAGGCGTCCATGCGTCGTTTGTGTTCAGGAGTCAAGGCGTGAGGGACACACTTCGCACACACATTTTTCTTCTTCATAACATCCTGGGGGGTTTCTTGAACATTTGATTTAGAAATGTTGCTCCACTGCGATTTGTGACACAAAAATGTTGACACAACGGTCGTACGTCCAGTACTTGACACTGCCTGTTTACAATCAACTGGTCGAACGCACATTTGTTGTTTACAGTTGTTAGTTCAAGCTGCCACTGTAGTTAGTGCGCGGACGCCCACGACAATGTATTCGTCAGAGGGCAGTTACAACTAGCCGTTAATACAGGTAAACTACCACACCAAACACGACAGAAGCACCACCTGGTATCTCATAGCAATGGTGATAGACTTTAACTTCAAGTCGCACAGGACAGTGACGTGGGCTGTTTCTCACAGTTCTTTATCACTATTTCGCCTTCGTCTTCCAAGTACATAACCGTTCTGGAAGACTAAAATTTTCTTCGAACAAGGCTGACCAAACGGCGCTTTCAATAAGAATCAAATAACGGTCTGAAGCGAGCAACAGAGAGTTGCAGGGCAGTCTGTACAACGGATGTGGATCCACCGGACCGGTGTAGTGTCGGCAGGTAGAGCAGGCGTTCCGCGGATAACGGACCTA
Organism: Schistocerca nitens; assembly: GCF_023898315.1. NCBI lineage: Eukaryota > Metazoa > Arthropoda > Insecta > Orthoptera > Acrididae > Schistocerca > Schistocerca nitens. The sequence continues at coordinate 1,038,939,884 of NC_064614.1, read as the reverse complement.
ACCGACCCCCTTTGTAATGCACAACCCAACCCTCGGGCCCGTACGCACAACCGCTCGCACGGGTCTCTGCAACAGCAGAACAGTCCGTTATATTTGGAGTGTTTTTCTTTCTATTACTGCCAACTACGTTCATGCCTGATGGTGTAACAACATATTCAAACAATATGCTCATGTTTTCGCAGGCATTTAGTTCTCACGATGATTTGTAACGGTATTATTCACAATTCTACATTGTGCAACAACTCTACATACAGCGTGAGACTATTTCGTGGCAAGACAGAGAATTCGAAATCACAGATGCAGCCTCACTTGGGACGTCTCAATATCATCGTTCAATTTATCACTGTCGTTTTCCTTTAATATCCACATTAATATCCTTCTAAGTTCTATTACAATGCTAACTTAAGCACGTAGTATAAAGGTTGTAGACACGAGACAGTCTGTGAGGATGATTCCTCTATCGAGGCAAGCAAGCAGTCGCTTTCACAACTTCAAAAAAAGTATGGTATTAATATGTATCATCGGCTGGTACCCATTGCTTATATATTTCTTGTAGGAATACTTATAACTGTTTGCTTTTGGTTTTGTTTTGCTTTGCTTTAGGGTGCAAAAAACAACTGGGGCCATACGCGACCAAGTTAGAACTATAGAACACGAAGACAGAGAAGAGTTAAAAAACGACTTATATGTTACTCTCAATTGACGTAAGAGAAGACAGCTAAAAGCACGCACGCGGAGAAACGGATAAAAAGGACACCGTACATAAACGGAGGTCCAAAACTAAAAATTAAATGGCCTTCGCCTTATTGCTTTGGAGGATAAAAAGCAAAACGCTGTTGACAGCACGCGCGTCATTTGATAAAACGGCCGATAACTCAGACGGGAAACGCAAGCGGGAACGTAAACGGTTAAAAAGAGGGCATTCCTTCAGGAAGTGGCGGACAGTTACAACTTGGACGCAATGGGTACGAAGTGGTGGGGTAGTGCCACTTATCAAATGACAATGGCTAAAATGGCAGTGCCTAGTTAAAATAACCTCCTCCAGCCGGGAGGCAACAGAGAGATCATCGGAAGGAATATAGGAACTAGCGGGCTGAAGTACGAAGACAGCAGCTTTGGCAGCAGCGTCACAGCCTTGTTTCCTGGCAGACCGACATGACCAGGAACGCACATAAACATCACAGTGGCTCCATCAATAGTGAGCAAGTGACGGTTTTCCTGGACCCGCTGCACTGAGGAGTGGGCGGTGAACAGCGCACATAGACTTTGAATAGTGCTAAATGAATATGAGCAGAGGACACAATTGAAAAGGCTATGTCGCCGGATGTACTCCGTGCCCTGATACAGGGCGAAGAGCTCGGCTGTAAATACTGAGCTGTGTGCCAGACGCCGATATCGAGAGACAAGGGCGCCAATGACGAAGGCACACCCGACATCCAGCAGTGTATACGAAGGTACTGTGTCGCGAAGTTCCATCCGAAGGTTGTGAAACTGGAGGCGATAGAGCGCTGCTGGAGTAGAGTCCTTAGGAAGCGAATGAAGGCCAAGGTTAACATGGGCCGCTTCACGAAGCCAAGTTGGGAAGGCTACACACCCATCGGGAAAGTTGCAGCTGGTGAGAAGTTAAGCCGCCGTAGTAAGTGTCGAAAGCGGACTCCAGGAGGTAACAGAGATGAGGGACGCGTCCCATACTGGCGATCAAATAAATCATCGAAGGAGGAGACGTAAGATGGTTGGCCACGCATGGCAGACAAACGGCATGCATACCAGCTTGGGAGAAAGTGACGGCGGTAGGACACTGGTAGTTCAGCAGCTTAAGCATACAGACTATCAACTGCGCTAGGGTAAAATGCACCAATGGCCAAATGAATGCCACGATGGTGGATAGTGTTGAGACGGCGTTAAGAGGATTGAACGTGCAGACGCAGAAACAAAGCACCCATAATCGAGTTTCGAAGGACAAGGGACCGGTACAAACAGAGGAGGGTGGTTCGATCGGCACCCCAGGAAGTACTATTAGGACACGTAGTAGGAAAATGAGGAACCGTGTACAGAGGGCTGCCACGTAAGACACATGGGAGAACCAAGAGTGTTTCCCATTGAGCATAAGCCCCAGGAATTTCGTAGTTTCAACGAACGGAAGGGCAACGAGCCAAGTTGTAAAGATGGTGGGAGAAACCATTTGCGCCGCCAGAAATTCATACAAACAGTTTTGTCAATGGAGAAATTAAAGCCATTGTCGATGCTCTAATAGTGAAGATCAAGACATCGCTGAAGACCGCTCAGTGAGACAAGTCCGTGGAGAACTGCAATAGATAACAAAATCGTCAACCAAATAGGAGCCGGAGGTGCCTGGCGGGAAACAGGCACGTATAGGGTTAATGGCGATAGCAAAGAGAACGACGCTCAGGACAGAACCCTGAGTCACACCATTTTCCTGGATAAAGGCGTCCGACAAGGCAGAACCCACACGCATCTTGAAAACCCGATCTTTTAAAAATTCCTGAAGGAAACAGAGCAGGCGGCCATGGAAGCTCCACGTGTGAAGAGTACGGATGATACCAGTTCTCCAGCACGTGTCTTAATCCTTCTCCACATGAAAAAGATGCCAAAAGTCTGGGATGTCCGAAGAAAACCATTCATGACGTGGGTGTACAAAGTACCGAGATGGTCAACTTCAGAACGACGTGCTCGAAATCCACACTGTATATTCGTCAGTATATTGTGAGACTCGAGCCACCATACGAGCCGGGCATGAGTCATACGTTCCATCACCTTGCGACCGCAGCTGGTGAGAGAGATGGCGCGGTATTTAGAAGGAAAGTTTTTGCCCTTACCTGCCTTAGGTGTAAGTATGACTGTGGCTTCAAGCCAACATCCGGTAAATGTGCCCTCTGTCCAGATGCGGTTGTACGTGTTAAGCAGAAAGCTCTTGCCCACAAGCGAAAGGTGCTGCAACATCTGAATGTGGACGGCGTTTGGCCCTGGGGCGGAGGATCAGGATGAAATGAAAGCATGATCTAGCTCCCTCATAGTGAAGGCGGCACTGTAGCACTCCCGATTCTGAGAAGAGAAGGGCATTGCCCGAGCTTCCTTTGCTCGTTTACTATGGAGGAAGGCATGGTGATAGCAGGAAGAGCTCGAAATGTCCGCAAAATGGCGGCCCAAGGTGTTGGAGACAGCAACAGGGTTCACGACATTGCTACTGTCAGGCCGGAAATTGGCGAATGGATCTTGGTCCCAGAGAGCCGTCGGAGGTTGGCCTACAAGACAGAGGAAGGTGTGGAACTGTTAAAAGAACTAGTGAATGAGATCTAGCTAGTTCTTTTGCTATCCCGAAGAACGCGACGACACTTTGCACGCATCTGTTAATACTGAATGCAGCTTGTCATCGTAGGGTGACTGTTAAAAACGCAGAGCGCACGTCTCCACGTACAAATTGCGTCGCGGTGCGCCTCAGTCTACCAAGGGACTGGGACAGACTGGTAAAGAGGAAGTGGGGGGAATGGAACATTCTGCAGCAGTAATGGTAAGGTTTGAGAGATATTCCACGTGGTTATCACAACTGGGGTAAAGTTGCCAGTCAGCCTTAGTAAGTTGCCATTTGGGTGTGCACACAGATGGGGTAGGAGTCAGCTAACGGATTGCACACGGGAAATGGTCGCTCGAGTAGGTGTCAGAAAGAAAGGATCACTCAAGGTGATGGGCAACATGGGCAGTGCAGAAGGATAGGTCCAAATGGGAATAGGTGTGCGAGGAGTCGGAAAGGCAAGTGGGTACCCCAGTGTTAAGGCAGACGAGGTTAAGAAAGTCAGCCAAGAGGGCACTTCTCTGACAGCTCCTGGGAGAATACACATTAAAGTCACCGAGCAGCAAAATGGGGGAGGTATCTGCCCAATAAGCTGAAGGAAGTCTGCCCTGGTGACATCGAATGACGGAAGGATATAAATGGTACACAGGGAAAAAGCCAGGTGTGGAAGGAAAAGCCGAACTGCAACAGTTTGAAGATGGGCAGTCAGGAAGATGGGTCGACTATGAATGTCATGCCGTATGAGCAGCATGACGCCCCGATGAGATGGAATGCTGACCTCTGGGATAAGGTCAAAACATACCGGTAACAAATGTGGAAGCTCAAAGCAGCTGTGAGGCGCAATTTCGTTTCCTGAAGGCAGAGTACAAGGGGACGCTGCGATGCTAAAAGCAGTCATTAATCCTCTTTGTGGGACTGAAGGCCGCGAAAGTTCCATTGAAGGAGAGTCATGATGAGGAAGAGATGTTCGGGTGTCACCTCGGCAGCTGCAGAGTGACAGCCTATGAAGAGTCGTTACTACAGGGCACAGAAGCAGGAGGATCCTGCTCCACGGGGTCCACAGAAGCATTGGCTTGCTTGTAGAGTCAGACTGTGGAGTCCAACAGCGAAAAATGGTTGTGGTATGTACCCGTGACACTGAGGCCGGCCGGGCTAAGGTAGTACGTGGCAACACCGTCGAAAAGGGTCTCTGAGTCAGTGAAGGAGAAGACCGTTTGCCTTTGGTGGACTTCTTTGAGCCTTTCCGGTTAGAGGAAGACTCGGGAGTTGTTTGGCTTGAGGGATGTAGGAAGCCTTCACGGGAGTACTCCTTCTGACCTTTCGGCCTATCAGTTGTGTAGCTGGTGGCGTCGCCCCTTGAGGCGAGAGTTTGATGGCTTGTTGCACAGCTGGACGGGGGGATGGCGATGCTACCTTGACACTGGGCGATTTCACAACGTCTGAGCTAAATTGGAGGTCGCATGTCTGTGTGGTCATGTCCTTCATGGAGCGAGCTGTAACAAGAACAGAACTATAGGTGGCAGACGGGAAAACAGGGTTTGCGACTAGCCAATAACTTGTGAGCGACTGAGTAAGACACTTTTTCCATTACCCACATCTCTTGGACAGCCCGCTCATCAAGATACACGAGACAATCCCGAGAGGCGGCGGCATGGCCGCCATTGCAGTTGATACAGTGGGGAGGAGGAGGGAGGAGGAGGAGGCAGACAATCGCCTTCGTTTGCATCCCTACCACAGGTTACAGATGTGACTGGATGTCAACAAGATTTTCTAGTACGGTGGAAACGATCAGACTGTTAGCAGTGCATTGGGTTCAGAATGTAAGGCCGGATTGTGATAATTTCGTAGCCTGCTTTAATCTTGGACAGAAGCACCACTCTATTGAAGGTGAGAAAAAAGAACGTGGGTGGGCACTAAGGAAGAATCTATTTTTTCATTATACGATGGACGGCAATGACATCCTGATCAGAGGGGAACGACTGGATTTCGGCCTCTGTTAGACCATCGAGCAGCCTAGTGTAAATAACGCCACGAGAATTCAAAGTTCCATTGGCCTCGACATGAACAAGGTAGCCGTGGAGAAGCGAGGTGGCAAGTATTTGTTGTGCTTGAGAATCAGAAGTAGTCTCCAAAAGCAAAGTGTCATTCCGTAAACGAAAGCAGGATTTCACAGGGCCGGCAATTACATCAAAACGTTTCTGAATAATAAACGGATTTACTGTGGCAAAATACTGACTGCGTTCAGTACGTGTGACCACTAGGAATCGTGGTGCTGGGGGAAGGGTCTTTGAATCGTTAGCCTCATGAAGTTTACGTTTTGTAGAAGTTGATTGTGAAGATGATTGAGTCATTGCGAGACAATCCCCGACGACTGCCAGCGTCTCTGATGGCGCGCTCCTTCCAACAGGGGGTCCCCCTTCACAAGGGGGCACACCCGCCTTAAGTGATTGTTCACGCCTCCGAAACACCTGACAGAGGGGCCAACTGGCAATTTGGGAAGGTTGCAGCTCAGGCAATCGCCACTCCATGGGCCTTACCTGTGCCAGGGGGGTATGAGCGAACACTACCTGTCGACCTAGGACTGGGAATTACGTGTTACCCAGTCACCTGTTACGCGTCAGGAGCGCACAGGGAGGAAGAAGAAAAAGAGGAATCTCAAACGCCGAAACCGAGGAACGAGAGAAGGGAAACAAAGAAAGGAAAAGGCAGTGAAAAACAATGGCGAGACTTCTTACGTCAACGACAGACAATGCGGAACATCCCAATAACACCCCAGACATGTTCCCCAAGGCAAGGGAAAAACAATACCAAGAGGATAGACATGCAGCACGGAAGGGAAAAAATGCTGTGAAGGCTGGGGCCCCGTGGTAGCCAAGCACGAACCCGCCAGAGTGGCGAGCCCCCTGGGGGGACTTCTAACTGTGAACTTCATAATCGTCATATCTTTACTGTCTTCACTAGCTTTCTTTACGTGTCTTAAAGCAAAGAAAACTGACAAGAATACTGATCCTTACCAAAAGCATTTCGGAATCTAAATGTTCGCTGGAGAACAAGGCAGTTCCGTCTTTCCCACCTAATAACTATTTTGCAAATATACTGCCTAGTGGTAACTGTACTTCATGAGCTTTGCTCGCTTTGAGTCCGTTTCTGAAGCTTATTTTTTCCTAATATTTATACGACATTTTGTTTCGGGTCCATAAAACGTTTTCACCTAGTGGGGGATATTATGTGTAAGTGACATGACGGATGGAACTCAAAAATTTGGTACGTGTATTATTTTCACTTTTACATGTTTGTTTCTTTACGCCGTTACACTGTTTATTTTATAATGGTTCAACATCAAAATTAGCCAATCGTGGAAATAAAGTTACGCAGTTGTATTTGGCAAAAGTATACAAATGAAACTTAATATATCTTTTTGCACGGCCATCTTCCGCAACGGCTGTTAAACCTACTTTAATTGAACGCCCTGTCTGAAGCTTACTGCACTTACTTACAGGTAATTTTACACCAGACGCGTTTCGGTTTTATTTACAAATACCTTCTGCGGTCATTTTGAAAAAAAAAAAAAAAAAACGGATACCTGGTAGACACTGCGCCCACACGAGACGAATTCTATCGTTTTATGTCGCCAACGTTGGCTGACGCACTTTTGTCGCGGCACGGGACAGAGGGTGGAAAAGGAGGTGGGGTTTACGGGGCTGGGTGTACGCATGGTGACGGATTCACCGCTTCCGCCCGTCGCGGCACCTCAAAGCGACTAGCGTTGGAACGCCGCACATATATAGAATGGCCGCAACTGTTCCTTGCCACACCACTTCAGTTATTTTCATGTTCATAGATCCTGTTCAAACAACTTACAGGAGCTGAAACCGGGTGACGTCTTCGGCAAGGCCGATATTTCGACAGGTAGACGATCAGTCATTTTCAAGGCCCTAATGCAACTACAGAATCCTGCGCAATGCAATTTTGAACCTTGACAGGCGGTGCTACGGCGAGCAAGAAACATATTGGGGCCGACTGTTGTCACCATCTGGCTCAATACGAAGGGGTACTTCGTACCTTGGTTCATGGGGCCCAAGTCATCTCAGACTCTATAAGCCCTTCAGATGAGTTAGTCTACCTTGAAGTCATCTTTTGTCAGAATGATTACAGTGAAAGACATACCAGACGCGCATTGCACTATCAACCAACTGTAGCCGGACAAGTGATGAAAATAACGACGTAGCTTCTAAGTCTACGTCTTTTTTACTTTACGCAGGTAGCATTTCCAACAGGTTTCGTCGCATTCTGCGGAAATACTGTGTGAAGTGTGTTTACCGACAACCATCCATCATTACGGCCTTTTAGAGCCTGTAAAGGATGAACTTGATATCCTTATTATCCGTGTAGCTGGCAGTTGCGGCAATGTTGCACAGCTGAGCAGACGATCAGGACCGTGGGAGTGAGATGTATTGAGCATAAGCGTCACACCTATTTACAACAGCCGAGCAAACTCCTATCGCAGAACACTGCCTTGGTACGGGTCATCCTATGGCGTATAACTACAGAGAGATCCTGGCGTGCACTTCCAGCTATTGGAATGCTATTAAGGAAGCATTTCACATTAAATTAACAAGTGACCTTATTAACACGGAAAAGTTTTTGCTTAAATTCTGCTTGGAATTTTGCTCTCCTCCCCCCCCCCCCCTTTCCCCTGTGCAAACGAGAGGGACAGAGTTAGTGCTGCTGCTCACCTGCTGGTAATTAAAATTCACTACGGCAGTGTCTGTATAGTTCGATGCTACGTTCCTTCTACTGCATCGAACTTAACGCTGGAAAATAAAGACGCTTTCCAACTGTATTTCCTGCCAAAGCAAGGCAATCTGATTAGCGAAAACGATGTTTCTCTCTGTGAGGGAATCATACGATTTGTGTGCAAGCACTATGGGACGTAGTCACTAGAATATATGGAAGTTTGGGTCTCGCCTTGAATCATGCACGGATAGCCAAAGCGGTTACAGATACCGCTTGCGTAAAGCGGGAAATCCGGGTTCTAATCCCAGTTTAGCACATACTTTCGTAAGTTTCTAGTAATTCGTATGGCTGGCGTACAATTGTATTTGCAATTTGACATACAGAAATTCTTCTACGGAGTAAAAGGATTTTCAAGCAGATGTGATTCAGGTTTGTGTTTGAAGCTGATTTTATTACATTATTTACGTCGCTGGGCAGATGGTCAACGATTTTTCGCCTTTTACCTCACTCCTTTCTGAACCACGCTAATGTTAACAAGGGAATCAGACGCCGAACCGGTAACGGATTTGATCTTCCACACTACTTTAGTACCTGTTTACAAGTCAAAAATGTCACTCTAGTACGATGTGCTTCTGAAGTATTTTCGAGTAAACCAGGCTCAAAGACTGATTTTCTTTTTCCTTTATCGCTTCTTTCAATATGAAAAATGCTAGGTAGCACAGCGGTATGAGTATCACGTTAAAATGGGTGACTGTTTTAAGTTTGGAAGGTAGGGGCGACAGGACCATGCACACTAAAGCACTGTAGCGTTTAAACCAACCTTCAGGACGACAACTTCTGTTTTTTTTTTGTCAAGGATTTGCCTTAACAGCGGAGAATTCAATAGCAATCTTCATCCATTTCCATACCAATATGACAGTTTCGTCCACTTAGAAAACAGAACCTATAATTATATGTTCTATTAAACCTAAAGCTAGTTCTGTACGTAATTAGTGACCCACACCACATTCGCACAGGTAACACTCAGCACTGGGTTGGTGCACAAGTTCGTACCGTTTTTGTTTTACATGTTGATCCAGTTGGTATGAGCTTATTCATCGATTGTCATTTTTTATTTTTAGTTCACTGTTGCTATTGGGGTTTAACATATTGTCATTTTGTAATTTGAAAATAGCAAGTGGAGCTGTGGACGCTAGAAAATGAAGTGCCAAGTGGAAAAATCGCAACATTTCCGACATATCCTTCTGTCGGACATTTGCACGCAATGGGAACTGTTCAAAAATCAGGTGTACTGGTACCGCTCTAAGCCAAAATCACAATAATCTGAGGGTGACCAATTGTGCATCTTGTATCGTTACAGCTAACAAGACGTGGTGTTTCTGTGCTAACGTAATGTGAAAAAAAAAAAAAAAATGGTTGAGGCCAAACAAAGCAGCAGCTCTCCATACGAAGACCTGTGCGCATCCACGAAAAATAATCTTAAACATCTGGTTTAAAAGCGACTGTGTGGCGTACTACGAATTGCTTCCTTGAGGTGTGGCTAACAGTGCTGAAGTTTACTGTTAACAACTGAGACGTCTTGCAGACGCAGTCTAAGAACAACGACCAAGAAGACTTCGGTGAAGTGATGCTACTCCACGATAACACCCGCCCGCAGTCTGCTAGTATCAAAAAACACTATACAAGAGTTGAGCTGTGAAGTCATTCCGCACCCACCTGATTCACCCGATCTTGTGCCCTCAGATTTTCACATTTTCCACTCTCTACTGAACAACCTTAAACGAACTCTCCCTCTACGGATGGAAGTGCACTCTGAACATGGCTCGACGAGTTCGTCGTCTCAAAACCACGTGATTTCTCCAGTTACGGATTGGAAAAGTCATCCCAGCGATGGCAGACTATTGTAAACAGTGAAGGATAATATACTATTGGCGACTAAAGTCTCTGTTATGTGTATCTCTTGTGTTCATTAAACTCGCGGGAAAAAGCTACGAACTTGTGCACCAGCCCAATATCAATGTCCGGACGACTTGTTTATACGATGTGATCTTCACTGTCTATCAGTGCAAACAGTATCAAAATCCCAACAGTAGTTTCTTATCTAACATTTTACACAACGACAGAAAAATGCGGCGGCAACTTTAAATTATAATACACCGATTCGCTAGTATTAATTTGGACGCTTTATGCCGATGCAGTCAAAAGATATAGCATTATATGTTGTCAACGTAGTAACTGAGGGTTACTATTAATTCAGTACAACATCCGCAGTAGCAGAAAATGGTTTCGCTGCTATTGTTCTATAACAGAAGCCCTTGCACTCTATTATTATCAAACACTTGTCTTACAAGGCGCTCCATAACAGAAATGTGACGAAAAAATAAGAAACAACAAAAAACATCTATTAAGCGTACGTTACAAAATACTTAATTTTATGCGTAGTACTTGAAGTCTTAAGCTAATACAATGACATCTAACCTCTTGGCAGTCCTCTGATATGCAACTGATAGTAATGTTGCAGACACTATGTACAGTCCAAGTTCTCTGTAAATAGCGACTGCTGAGTTGGAAGATAGTGTTCACAGTACTGTACTGAGAGAGTTGCAGACGCTGAACTAAACTGAGTGTCCACGACGCGTCGTCTTCTGGTGCTTGCAGACGGATGGATTTCCAGGTCCGCCAGTACAAGGCGGTAGCATGTAGCTCGCGGTTGACAGCACTTCCTATGGCGACTGTCAACACTATCGGCGGACATACACGACGCCCAGGAGGAAGCGGCGCGGAAACAGGAAGAGTTTTGGCACTGTGAGCAGCACGGAACTGAGAGACGCCAGGCGAGGGTTGTAGTTGTGTTGTCGCGGTCTCCCGCGGTGTTTGTTGTGTACCTCTTGCTTGGTACACAACAGAATACTCTGCTTCTCTGCACCTCTTTTTCCGCTGAAGCACACACAAATATGGCTATTTCTGAAGATTTTTGTGTTCAAACTTCTCATAAAAACTCAAAGCCGTCAAGATCGATCGAGCGATTTGAACTTCTCGTACTTCCTGTATAACTCACGTCAGAGTATCTCAATGAATTGGCGTGAAAGGTCCTGTTCCGGGAAACCGTTCCATGGACATCGATAGGTGGTTTTCGTACCACATGTCGATTCCTACATAGGACGTTTTCAGTCTCCAGAAATGTCATCATATGCGAGCATAAAACGTGCTCCAAAATTCTACAACAGATCGACATCGGAGAGACACATGTTTCTCCTACATGGTGACAATAAGTGAACTATATGAAATAAAATCATTATAATTTCTGAATGGTTTTCGTTAGGACGTTCAACTGGACGGTTGGCCGTGGGCATGATGGAATTAGCATGCGCATTATGGTTTGGTTTGGCGACGAAGCCCATTTTCATTTCGATGCGTTCGGCAATAAGCAAAACTGGGGCCTTTGGAGGACTGAGAACACGCATTTCGTGATCGAGAAGTCTCTTCACCCTCAACGGGTGACTGTGTGTTGTGCAATGTCCAGTCACGGATTAATCGGCGCAATATTCCTTGATAGCACAGTGACTACTGAACGTGAAGGAGTTGGAAGGTGATTTCATCCCCATTATACCCAGCGACCCTGATTTCGACAAGATGTGGTTCTATCAAGAAGGAGCTCGACCCTATCAAAACAGTAGAGTATTTAATGTCCTGGAGTAGCACTTTGGGGAACGCAATCTGGCTCTGGGGTACCCAGAGGCCACTGGCATGTGCCTCATTGGCCCCGGCAGCCTCCTCCAGCGGCTAAGCCCCATTCAAGGTCACCCGCCTAGCAAGCAACCAAGAGCGGCACGGCCACCAAAACAAAAAGTGAATAAGTTTTTTTAATTAAATAAAAAAAATCTCACGGGAGATAAGGAAAGGACAAAACACACTTTATTGTCTGTAATAAATCATACAGTCACCGTTGATCTTTATTTTGCAGTTGCCATTACCGACTTTGGCCCATATAAACAGGTACTCATCAGCATTTAATTTCTTCTTCCTTCTCGTAGTCAAAACAAATGGCATGCTTGGAACAAGCGTACCATAAGGCTGTTTAGCCAACAGTCCTGTGGTCTCTGCTATACTCCATGTTTTCCAAGCCAATATGTTAGCATCTGGAAAAGCTTCAAGGCCACCATAGTCTGCTTGGTTGCCCCATACAACAGCCAGAGTGAGCCATGTACTACCTCCAAACACAGTCTGAACATCACAAGTGAAGTTCAGATGCAGTCCACGAAAAACATTTGGACCTCCAATCAATTGCTGTTTATTAAACTGCCCAGAAAAGTCAATATCAATCGCCTTCAAACTGCGATACACAGGTACGCTGCGCCGCCAGCGACGACGCCATGCACGTCGCAGAGGCATTGCTGTGGCACGTTAACACAAGTGAACGTAGCAAGCCAACGCCCAGCGAGACACCCAGAGCTATGCGTCCGCACTCGTGGACTGTTGGCTAAACAGCCTTATGGTACGCTTGTTCCAAGCATGCCATTTGTTTTGACTACGAGAAGGAAGAAGAAATTAAATGCTGATGAGTACCTGTTTATATGGACCAAAGTCGGTAATGGCAACTGTAAAATAAAGATCAACGGTGACTATGATTTATTACAGACAATAAAGTGTTTTGTCCTTTCCTTATCTCCCGGATCATAACATATGCAACTCCTTTTTGTTGGGCTATATTAAATGCAGGGTGTACAGTAATAACCCCAAAATCATTGCTGAGCTGAAAAAAGCCATTCGAGAGGTCATCGACAGCATAGATGTTCCGACACTTCAGCGGCTCACGCAAAATTTCGCTATTCGTCTGTGCCACATCATTGCCAATGGTCGCAGGCATATTGAACATGTAAAACCTAAATCCGAAAATCCGAGTATCTGCAGTGAAGTTTACATGTTGAATGAAGTGACTGCACGTTGTAGTTTGTAGCTACTTTACGGTTTTTTCATATAATTCAACAATTGCCACGCTGTATTTACATTCGTATTTATCCACAGTGCATTCTTTTTTCATTTTGTCCAGATATTGTAAATCCTAAATAATTTGTGGAAGAACGGTCATAACAAAAAGTGTCCACGTCCGCAAGCAACGACTGCAATTTGTCACGAAACTAAAACGAACATCAAAATAACGATTAAGGAGACACGAAATGCACTGTTGAAACATGTGTGAGAGATGTTGACAGATAGCTGATGGAAAGTCATCGAGTAAAAAGGAAGAACTATCTGGCTTTCCCAAAGGAACTGTTATCGCCTCTCTGCTGTCCCTGATCTACATAAACGACATAGAGGACTATCTGAGCAACCCTCTTTGACTGCAGATGATGCAGTCTTTTACCGTCTTTTAAAGTCTTCAGATGATTAACAGCTATTGCAAAATGATTCAGACAAGTTATCTGTATGGTGCGAAAAGTGACAATTGACTCTAGACAACGACAAGCGTGAAGTCATACACATGAATACGAAAAGAATTCCGCTTAATTTCTGTTGCACAATAAGCTCTAGAAGATGTAAATTCAGTTAAACACTTAGGGATTACGGTTACGAATAACTTCAACCGAGGACTGTTTTATTAGCGAAATACTTAGAAAATGTAACTTGTCTACTAATGACACTGCTTACACTACACTTATCGCCCTCTTCTGGAGTACTGGGGAACAATGTGGGATATGCATCACACAGGATTCACAGAGGACACCGAAAAATTTGAACGAAAATCAGCTCGTTTTGTATTATCACAAAACAGGGGAGAATGTGACGCGGGTATGATACGCGAATTGGGGGTCGCAATCATTCAAACAAAGGTGTTTTCCGTTGCGGCAGGATAATCTCATGAAATTTTAATCACCGACTTTCTCCTCAAAGTGGAAAATATTTTACTGGCACTCGCCTACATAGGTAGAAATGACCATCATAACAAATAAGAAAAAACAGAACTCGCACGGAAGGATTTAAGTGTTCGTTCCTCCCGCGTGCTGTACGAGAATGAAACGGTAGGAAAATAGTTTGAAGATAGTTCCTCTAACGCTCTGCCACCCACTTTACTGCGAATTGCTGGGTAACCGTGTAGACGTAGATGGATCAACTACACCCCCCCCCCCCCCAAGCCCCCCAAATGGGAACGACAAAGCTTTCCTCCCAGAACCCTTGAGAGAAACATTACGTTTCGTTGACGGCCCGCGGAGGGGGAGGGGCAATGCCTCCATATGAAACGCACTGCGAAATGCTTTGGCGTTCCCTTCCGTGATGTTCTGCGAACCGACCGGTATCCGGCCGACCATGGTGTAAGACGACTTCGGTTCCAATGGACGTTCAGGTTTTACTCCTACATTACTTCTTCTTCTTCTGGCTATCTGTTAATGGATTTTGGTGACTACACGACGTATCTTTATTTTATGAATTGCAGTATGTTGTAGTTGGTGTTTCGTAATGTATGTCCTACATATGTAGTTTTTCTTCTTTCGAACGTTGTTAACGTTTTTCGCTGTTTGAGTATTCTCCAGAATACTTCAAAGTTAGTTACTCTTGCTGTCCATGGTATTTGAAGTATTCTGCGGGAAATCCACGTTTCAAAGGCTTTGATCTATCTTGCTGCTGGCATATTTAGTGTACATCCTTCGAAACCACATGGGAGTATAAACCAGATGTCTGTACTTGAGAGAATTTTATGAAAGGGTTTCGGGAATTCTCTGCGCAACATTTTATCTCCATGTCTGATATTCAATCTTCACAGATTCAGGTTGCAAGATACTTAAACTTGTCGACTCCCTGTATTAAGGCGCCACTGAATCGTAATCTGCAGTTGTTGGAGATCACTTACATTATCAGCAATCTATACTCTATCATCAACATAGCGAATGTCGCTGAAGTCTACATTAACGTATTTGCCTTGTCCAATGTCCTCAACGACACGCTCAGTACAAACTAAACAACAGCGGTGGCAGAACGCACCCTTGTCCAACTCCTCTGCAGACATTAACCAGATCGGTGACTACATTGTCAAATTTAACCTGTGCTGTCTGATTCCGATATAAAATCTGTACACACTGGATGTCTTTCTGATCCATGTCCATCCTTCTGATTATTTACTTAAGCTTATGAGGTCGTATTCTCTGCCGAAGGCTTTTTCACAATCAATAAAAAAGACTTACAATTTATCCTGCTGATAGCATTTTCTTCATCAGGAAGTTTAATGAGTTCCACAGAAATTTCATCAAGTCCTGTTGCTTTGTTTTTGAGTTTAGTATGGCTTTTTTGAATTCTTCTTTCGTAACTGGAGATCCTGTTTGATCACCGCTCCTAGAAATATCAACATCTGATCTACCATCTGAAAAGAATTCTTAATAATATAGCCTTCGCATATCCATCGGGTGATTCTAGAAGTGTTTTACAAATTCACTTACATATAGAATTTTACTGAGACGGATTTAGACATGTGATTAATGTGCCACCTTGTTGTAAAAGTTTCATTAGCTTATTGTTGTTGTACCGAATTCCGCTACTAGAAACGACAGAAAACTGAAAATCATGCGGTTAAAGTGCTATTTTGTACGAAAGTTTCACTCATGTATTGTTATAGTAGCGAATTCCGCCAGTAGCAACAGAGAAAATTGAAAATCAGAATGGAAAACTTCAAACGGTCTGAAAGTGCTCGTTGCGTGGTTTGGATGTAAGAAACAATGTTAGCAACAAGGGATCAACAAAAATTTCGTACGGAGTACCATAAGGAACCTCCAAGCACGCATACAATTTACTCTGGTATCAGAATTTCGTTAACTGTTTGTAGCATTCGTCGCCCACGAGTTTCTGAGGCCGTCGTCGAGCATGAGTGAGAGCGGTTTTGTTCACAGTCCCAAGAAATCAACCCATCGTTTGTCGCAAGAGCTTCGAGTTACTCGGTCAACTATCAGGAGAGTGTTAAGAAAAAGACTGCACCTGAAGCCATACAGACTGTCATTGTTAAACACCCACACAGCAGATGCAGATAAGGAGGCACGCAATGCATTTTGTGTAGAAATGTTACGACGAATCGAGGAAGATGAGACATTGCATACTAAGCGGTTTTTAGCGACGAATGAACATTTCTTATTAGTTACAGTGAGAGTGAACGTATGGGATGAAACTTGCAGATTTCGCTACAAGATGACACCTCTACTACCTCTATAAGCCTCCTCAATAGTATTGTGTGTGTCGAAATTTTGTGAATTCCTTTTAGAATCACACATTTCTTCTTCGCGACATAGGATCTATTTTATTATCTTTGTTGACTGTCAGCATAGGTTTTGTCTCGAATACAATGTGATACAAAAGTAACTGAACGCATCAAAATAAGCATAAATGTAAAGTCTTGTCTAAAACTGCTTAATTTCCGAGTTCTGTTTTAGAGTAGGGATCATAAGTGCAACACCAACAACACAAAATTAATTCTTCGCTACGAAGCGAAGGGACCTAAAATTCAACACAACTACGTACTGTACGTTTACCCCAGAACATGTTCCAGATGATGTCCATGTAGATGAGGACGGTGATGTGCTCGACGTCTTAGCGCTCTCGGAATGTTTCAGGCTCCATTCGTCCTATTCTGCACAGTTGCCCAGCCAGTTTTGCTTCGCTGCTGTTGTACTACATTCTTAGTTGCAGCACCATACGCAAGCTACTTGAGACGGCTCTAAAGCTAGTGGTCCAGACGCTTAAGATCCGGCGGTCTGGCGGGCCAAGCAGCCCGTCCACTTACTGGGTCGAGCAACACTGAGACTCTCTCTTGCCTCCCGACTGAAACGTGCTGGGGCATCGCCGCGCATAAACCGTTAAGTTTTCGTGTAGCGAGTGGGACATCATGCAGAAGACCACCGAATTCATGTTCCAAAAACTGACGATATGCTCTGACAGTCAGGCGCTGTGGAATAACAAGCAGTCCGAGAAACTGACTGTCCACTGTAGTACAGCAAGTGTTCACTGCAAAGCGATTTTGATGTCCTGCTACTGTAATTACGCGGGTATTCTCATAGTCCCACATGTTCGTGTTACGAGCGTTCACGATACCTGCAGAGAGTATCATATGTAAACAGTGCCCGACGACGGAACTGTGGATCAGCATCACGCCGCTCGAATAACCACTGACAGAAATTCTAACGTCAGGGTAGTCTACAGGTGTCAGTTCCTCTACCTTTTGCAGGTAAAGTGGGTAAAATTATTGTTTCCGAATCAGGCGCTACACAGATCACTGAGGGACCCCTACAATGCAATTATACGGAGGGCAGCTATAATCGGATCTTTATCTACCATTTCCACGATGTTACCACCAACTCCATCCAGTTGAGGCCGACCTGACAGTGGGGCACCACGAATGCCGTATCTCCTTAAACGCCTATCCACAGCTACGAAAGTCTGATGGTCTGGTACATTTCCATACACCGTCGTCTTGCTGCCGTGTATTGCCTTCTCTTGCACCGTAAAAGAGGTGCACACCCGCGTGTCCACCGTTTGAGGACGCCATCATACGGTACACAGCGACTGCAGTCTATGAATTAGCGACAGAATGAATGTACGTAGTATATCTGGTGCCGCTACACTACAGCAGCACCATAGAGTACAATGGACCACAACCAAGTCAAGTAAACGAAGGCATTTCATGCCAGAACGAACTGAGCAGTGTAGAGGGCTGAACAAAGCAAAATCAGTCGATATGCAGACGAACACGACACGACCAAACCCCGTACTGGCCTATGATGTATGCCTACCACAAGTGACACTATGCATCATAACTCAGAAAAAAGCAGTTCAGACAAATCTTTATTTAACATTTTCCTCTTATTGTGATGCAAACGTAATACCCACAAAGTGTGTACTGTTACTTCTGAATCACCATGTGTATACCAGCAGATCGAGGGACGTTTAATACTGTGTGGGCAACTTGGCGATGACGCCAGACGTGGGAGGCAGGGCTGAGTGTTTACGTTAGGGAGCCACAGGTTCCGCGCGCTGCCACCTGTTCCCGATTTAGGCGGGGATCTGGCCGGCGCCTGCCAGGTGTGCGGCAGGTCGCATACCGCCACGCCGTTCCTGGCACCCTGCCATTCGCCGCACCAACACAGCCGCCGCGTCACCACACAGCTGCACACACCACCACCTCGCAACCGGCGCACCCTCTCCCACGGATGACTGATGATTGTCTGCCAAGAGTGGCGCACTTTAACATTCACTGGCGGATTCGATGTAACGCACAATATTTTTTTTCTCTCCTGGTACTGCAGCTGGAATGTTGGAATTTCCCGACGAAATAGTTTGAATTTTACGCTACAGAGGGTAATTTGTTTTCATGTGCAGCTCTAGTGAGGCAAGCCTGAACTACCGAACAAAAATGGCGTGCATGTTACTGTCGCTGACTTGTGAAGAGCAGCGAAGTGTATTCCGATATTTGTGGGCCAAAGCGCATAAACCGAATGCAGTTCACAGGGACATGCGTGGCGCGGATGGAGACGGCTGTATGGACAGTAGCAATATCTCCAGGCGGTGTGCATTCTTCCAAAAGGGCCGTGAGAATATTAGTGATTCGCCACGCTCCGATCGGCCGGTAACAGCTGCAACCCCGTAGAATGTTGGAGTCACTGAGACAGCAATTTTGAATGCCCGTGAAACTGCGAACTTGTCGAGGTGGTTCAACGTTTCCTGTGATATGGTGCACGCTACTGTTCATGTCACGTTGAAATTTCGTAAACTTTGTGCTCACTGGATGCCTATGAACCTGACAACCAAAGGGGTCAGCGAACGATGAAAAGCTTGGATCACTTACGCGTTACGACGCAGAAGTGAACACTTTCTAAAAGGAATCGTCACTGGTGATGAGTCGTGGTCGTACCACTACACGTCCGAAACCAAACACACCTCTATGGAGTTGAAACATGTTAATTCCCCAGTACAAAAAAAATCAAAGCGATTCAATCTGCTAGAAAAGGGCTTGTGACAGTGTGCTCGGATATGCATGGTACGTTATTGGTGTACTCTGCAAAACGCGAGGGACCACTGTGAATGCTGCAGAACACATTAAAACTTTGGTTGAGTTGCGTCGTACCATTCGTGACAAACGCCACAACATTAATGCTGTCGATGTCAAATTTCTTCATGACAGTGTTGCTCTCATGCTGTTGCTCCTGTTCGTGAAAAAAATCGCCAAATTTGGGTGAGACAGGCGCGAGCCTCTACCATACAGTCCAGACCTTTCACCGTCCAACTTTCCTCTGCTTGTCCCATGAAGAAATTTCTGGCCGGCCAAAACTTTGCGACTGATGCGAAAGTGAAATCAGCAGTTCACCGGTGGCTGTACTCCAACAAAACGGACCTCTACGAACAGGTCGTATTGAAACTGGTACCACGATAGGAGGGATGTATTGAGAACGTTGGTGACTCTGTAGAAAAGCAGATAAAAGATGTATGTTCATTTATGATTTGTTTTGTTTTGTTTCCTATTAAACTTTTTGGCAGTAAAACTATTGTGCGTTACTTCCGATCTTCCCTCGTACATTCTGCAGTGGTCCGTGCGCTGTTGTGTAACTTCTGGCGGGCTGGGTGATCGTCAGTCTGCGACTGTTTGTTGATGAAATTATAGGAAACTGCTGTCGTTTCATGGCTGTAGAAGGATACAGGACATCTAAGTTGGAAAAACCACCCTGTAATGTTGTAATACAGCATTAGTGGTGTGCTACTTGACGAAATCACGCCGATTAAATATCTAGGCCTAGCGTTGCAAAGCGACATGAAACGGGAAGAGCACGTTAGGCGGAACGTCGGCTTCGGTGTACTGGGAGAATCTAGGTAAGTGAAAGACCACCAAAGTAACCCATTCTTGAGTACTGCTTCATTGTTTAGGATCTTCCACCAGGTCGGATTAAAACAGGGTCACCACAGAACAGCCCGCGGTGGCGTCAGTTCATCCGGCCGGCCGACGGGACTTGAATTTGCTTGATGAGAAGTATGGCACACCAAAGGTACCTACCCTACCCCTGGTGTTACTACGAATATGTTCAGCCGTTAAACACTTCACTGGAGCTTCGTTTAAGGTGAACCACTTAGATTCCTTCCAGAATTTTTAAAGCGATAACATGGCAACCTGCCACGACAGCCTTCGTTCCTACTTCAGCAAGTCAGAAATTTTATCTCTAAATTTCGCCAGCTGCCTGCATCCCGGCACAGGGAGCCGGATATCTTTATACACAAGAATCTACGGATGTACCTTCATGTCAAGTTGCTTATAGCCTCTGTCAAACCACCGTGTACACTGGTACTTGTCCCTTATTGTCTAGTATGGTGTTCGTTCGGGGACATGCACTCAATCCTCAAGGGTTTCCTTGAAGACATTGGTTCTGACTTCTATGACATGCGTTATCACACAGCACCGAGGTGGCTCAGCTAAGGTCAAGTCCTGTTTCGTTTTTACAAGCTCCGAAAAGAAATAGATATTTTTCTCACTGAAAAACGAGGCTGATCTACAGTTGTTAGATGCTGGCAAAGTTGTGATATTTAGTCGGCAGCACGTCCCACTTGAATGAACTGAACTTGAAACTTAAAGCAAAGGATAACCTCGTCTGTGCTCTACACAACCATCGAAGGATTTCGGAGAAAGCTGTCACTGTTTGAAGCATTAACTGGAGAGAGAAAACTTTTAACGTTTTCATTTCAAAGCCCTTCGTGCTAGAATCCCCGAAGACGTCAATCTTGATGTTCGGAAAAAAATTAATCGTGACTTGAAGCATTTTCTCGAAAGATTTTCAGATCTTTGCGGAACTAAAAATGACGTTGTTCTGTTCCAGACGTGTTCTTAAGCGGGTGGCAACAGCGTGTCACGGTCAGCGGGCGTTGTGAAAGCGGAAGCCCAGGATCTAAATCGGCAACGCTGCAATTGGAGCGCATTGATTTGCAAGCAAATGCCTTGTTGAAAATGAAGCACAGAGAAAAAATTGTTGAATCTTACAGATGCTTACCTGATGTTGGGTTTTCTAAACCGAAGAAATTTGTTGCTCATGTGGCATCTGTATTTGGAACGACTTTTATCTGTGAGCAAACGTTTAAAAAAATGATCGTATGTCAGCACATCGAGGGAGTTGACTGGTGTACGTTTTAAATGGATGCTAAAATATCGAACCAAACACTGATGTCTAGAAAGCCAAACGTTCGTTTCACCAATCTCACTAACGTTTATTGCTGCTACATTGGTGAGATTTCGATATGTGCATATTAGATCTGATCTACCTTTTTGCTAACGTCGTCTTCTTCGACAGCTTTTTAGTAAATAAATATGTTAGTTGTCGTCGCTTTCTATGCATTGTATGCCAATCATCCATGATTAACACGGAATGATGACCTCAGTTCCTCGTCTGTTTTCGCCATAGCTTTCGTTCGGGATTGCAAGTACCATACAGGAATGACGATGCGGCCCGCGTTCCTCATTTTGTCAGCTGACCGGTTAGCTGCGGAAAACGTTTGCTGACCTCTGAATTAAAGACATAGAAGAAACTCAGCGGAATGATGCTAGATTTACTACCGGCAGGGTGTACCAATACGCGACTACTACAGAGGTGTTACATTAACACAAATAGCAATCACTGTGGGAAATAAGATGTTCTTTTCGGGAAACACTCTTGAAATGTTTAGAGAACTATCCTACTGCCACCAACATACATCTTCCGTAAGAAAAAGTGGTTACAAAATACGAGAAATTATGACTTGGACAAAAGTATTATAGACAGCTTCCCCCCCAGCTCCGTTAGCGAGTCGAACTGCAAAAGGGAATGACTAGCTGTGGACAGGGTACCCTCCGTCCGTCATGCACCTTATGATGGCTTGCTGAATATGTTGCTTGATTCTTCTATGAATATGTGCTCTCGGCACCTGGTGTAGGCTGAGCATGTCCGTGAAGCTTTCGCGCTCATTAAACGTACTTTAGACGAAACGCACTGCTCCTTTTGGTGCTTCTGTTTTTGATGTATCAACCCTATCTCGCACGGATACCAGATACGAGGTTTCTTCCAATGAATCTCACTCTGCATCTGCCTTCGTACGACGGGTCGTTTGTAACTGTTCCACTTTAAATCGCTCTGCACGCGTACTCATAACAATGTAATGAATGTGTGTATTTCCAGTGATTGTTCTGCAACGTTCAAATCGTTCCACACCGAGGCCAGCCGTTATCAGGAAGGGCAAACGGCGCAGTATGACAGCACCAAATACGTCATTCTGAGAGCCTTGCAACACGGAGCCTTAACATGTAACCACCGAGCTCAGCCACGGCAACCTAGCACTGACGTGAAGGACAAACATAAAGGGAACTCAAACTTCCTGGCACATTAAAACTGTGTGCCGGACCGAGACTCGGCCGGATAACGTTTTGCCTTTCGCGGCCAACTGTTCTACCAACCGAGCTACCGAAGTACGACTCACGACCAGTCTTCACAGCTTTACTTCGCCAGTACCTCGTCTCCTAGCTTCCAAACTTCACAGACGCTCTCCTGCAAACTTTGCCAAAACTAGTACTTCTGGCGAAAGGATATTGCGCAAACATGGCTTAGCGACAGCCTGAGGGTGTTTCCAGAGTGAAATTTTCACTCGGCAGCGGAGTGTGCGGTCATATGAAACTTCCTGGAAGATTAAGAGTCTCGGTCCGGCACACAGTTTTAATCTGTCAGGAAGTTTCATATCAGCGTACACTCCGCTTCAGATTGAAAATTTCATTTTATAAAGGGAACTGATAATAACTGATACAACACTGTGGGGCCAAGTGCGCTGACACCTTCGGATAATGATGGAAAATGACCGCATCACCGGGTATTATGATGATATATCCAGCTTAAATACGAACGTTTCCAAAGCTTCAGGTGCAGTGTCTGGTCATCCCATATGCATGCCCCAGTTACAGGGTAACTTTGATTGGCAAATCGTGACGTGCCGCCTGCAGCTGATAGAAGACTTCGCCTACGAGGCCACAGCCAGCTGACTGTAGAAGGACTTAGCCGTTGCAAGCTGCCACTGCTACTTGGGAGCTTCGGTGTCTGAAGATGATGTGGAAAATACTGGGCCTTCCCCTGGTAAAGGGCCATATCAAGTGACTGCAAATTAGAGCCTGTAGCCCGTTGGGCGAGATACCCGAGTACTGCCGCCCTGGCTATGCATAGTACCGTTCCCCGGTTCTACGCAGCGTTGCTGATTTAGATCCTGGGCTTCCGCCTTCACAACGCCCGCTGACCGTGACACGCTGTTGCCACCCGCTTAAGAGCACGTCCACCTTCGAGAGTGCTGAGGTGGGTCGCACTAGCTCCCGCCGACCCACAGTAGACTTGCTCCTACAGACTTCTGTTCCGGCCATCTGGGGATCTCTACCGTGGGTCTTCATCCGCACGATGGCAGAAGCCGACACGATGTGTTCGCATTTCTTGTCGCATGCGAGTGTGCGAATCAGCACGCCTTCCCCCGTGCTCGAGAAAACATTCCGTACTGTAAATTACTAATAGTAAATATGTGTCCAGATAGTGGTGTTTCACTGACCCCGTAAGTCATATGACAGCCACCAACACCAGCTCCCGTATTTCTGTCTCCTGCCCCAGTATCGTAACCACCTCACCTGCTCAGCTTCCACGCCCACTAAAATCCTGAGACGAGGGGTGACTGCTGCAAAATATACAATGATAGGCCTTTCCAACTAGTTATGTACAATACATCACATTTGTTTACGCTGATGATCAAGTGCCAATGCCCGCATTGAAGTCAATAGTCTGCAGATTTTGTGAATACTGCTTCGACAACTAAGCCAGTAAAAGTAGTGAGTGCGAAAAGCAAGGATTGACATTCCATTCCCAGACTAGGCACACAGTTAAACTGTCAGGAAATATAATTTCCAGTAATGCACAGCTGCATCTTGAGGAATAATCTATCTACAGTAAAAGCTTTCTCTCAGCATGGATAAAAATAAATTTCTGTATTTTACCAAAGTTAAAGATGAAATAGTAACCTCTGAATACATGGTTAACGTGTCACAACTGCAGTCGTGACATACAAGTTCTTGACTGAAAAAATGTGTGGAGCTGTGGACCACAAATATCACAATGAACCCGTTGCATGCCCGCGACTGGGGAAGAAAGACTCTTTTTCATGGCGCAATACTCTTCAGCCCCCAAACAGTACATTCAGGAGAGACCATGAAGATAAAAATAAATTAGCCTAATAACACCTGACACAGATGTATGTAAGCAATCAATATTTCGAAGCTCCATCCACGAATGGAACTGAAGAGATAATCAATGATACAATAAAACGTACGTTCTGCCATCATCTTTACAGCGATGGACTATTTAATGTACCTGCAAATGTATAAAAAGTGCTAAGAAGGAGATATACCAACGACAATTTTTACGCCCTTCATTATTCAGTTTGCAACTATCTATGGAAACTAGTGTAATCATTTTCTGGTCTATTATTTAGTTTTTTAACTGTCAGAAATTCAAGTTTCATCGAACGTCACGGATCAGTTCACCGGGCAGGACGTAACCTCCTTTGCAGGCGATACTAGACAGTTGTTCGACTACTGCAAGTGCATTAACCGTCATGAGGATTACACTGAAAAATAGGACACAGATCTAGGTCCCTGCTGCAAACCACAGTTGGACGATACACTTTTATGTGCCCTAACATACTGGAAAAAAAAAGGAAACAACACCAACTCAGTTTCTTTCTGGGCAACATGACTTCCAAGTACAAGCACCGTTCTTCCAATCACTCGACGCGATCGACAAATCCCTCTGAACTTTACAATGGATACGTTGCTTTTTCAGTCAGAACGACATACTCGCATAAATCGTGCCTAAAGAAACTGATTTCTCTGGGTGGTTCTTGACGCCAAAGTAGTGATTCTTAGAGATCTAGCAAAATAATTTCTGTAACATTCACTTCTTCCTTGTCGCCTCTTCCACAACAGACAGAGCATTAGTCACGTGTTTCTTTACAAAGGCTCAATTCCACAATTTTGAAATCGCACGAGGTACGAACAGCAGGTCTGCCGAAGCAGGAAATAAATCCAGTCTTTCCAAACCAAGTGTAGCGTAGTGACCTCTCCACCGCATCGCACCGTCATTAAAATTTCGGGCAGTACGGTAAAATAAAAGTATGTGCACTTTCGGTAAGTGGTCGAAATTAATGGGAGGACATAGACCTCCCCCCCCCCCCCCCCCCCCGGCAATGTTTTATTTACAGGCTCAATTTCCATTGTTGAATTTACCCTGTTCGAAACTATTTGCTTCTTTCCCTTAATTGCTATCAACTGTCTCCATCTAGTGCCCCGTGTAATGGCCATTTCTTGTCTACAGCCGTTTGGCAACGAAGTTAAGCTTCGTCGTGAACCTACAGCACCAGAGAATGAAGTGAATCTTGCAGAAACAAAGACAGGCCTTTGAAGTTCTGTTTTGCCGACAGTACGTGCACAAAACAAAACCAAAAACACGTTGACAACTGCAGCCATCTGCCTGTGAGACTTAATTGCAATTTATAGCCTCCGAGTGAGCTGTCATCTCATTACACTTGCTAGATGAAGTTTCTTGGCACTGACTCGCCGATACATCAACGCAGTAAATCTACAATGATTTACGTTACAACTAAATAAGGAAAATTTGTTCTACTTGGTGTTTCAGAAGTCCTACTACAGGGTTCTGTTATTTGTAGACAATGTTTCAGATAAGGAACCAACGCCTGGAAATGCATCTTTTGGATGTAGAATAAGTTACGACAACGAGAAACTGGCGGGTTTGCTACTAATAGCAGGATTGACTGTAGTGCTGCAAGTGCGCCCCACACGTGACTTTGAAGAGGACGCCCTTCATCACGTACAAGAGAAGTCGACGACAAGAATTCCAAACATAGTCCATGGCATGGATTCCTATAGAGCACATAGTCAGAGGGCATTGTCTCCCCTATGTGCGTACCGTGAAGCGGGAATTCTGAAGGTGGTTCGATCATCAAACTTACTTCAAAGTATACTAAGTCGCTTCTACAATTCCTAGAAGCATTGTAAAAATTGCTACATATATTAATACGTGATACAGACAAATCTGCAACGCAGCTAAGCACATCTACAAAAACGGGCACCTAAGGTAAAAAATATAACAAGCCTCACGTAATAAAAGATAAACTGTATTAGCCAGGTTCAGCGATTATTTGACAGAATTAGTATGCCTGACGAATAATTTCGATAAACATGTAAGATGCTTATCTATGTTGCAAATAGGAAACTATATCCGCGGAAAGCGATCTTTTCTCACAGAATAAGACATATGTATAGAACGTGTGGACCTCACTGCCTACATCCCGCTTTATTGTGATTAGACGTAGAAGTTTTTTATGAAAAGACTGACGTTATGTTGCCGCAACGCAACTAGGCAGACGCACAATAACTGTGCAAAGGAAAATGTCGCGACAGCGACTGACTAAGCCGTCGTTGTGTTATTTGCTTTGTTCCGGCGACACTACCGTGGAATGAACATTACCTCAAGAAGTTTCCTGTCTGGGTACTAGGTTATCCTCCTCAACACGAGTGGTCTTTGCCCGTTTGTGTTCAAGTAATATTCGTCAGGTCAACAGTCAAGTGGGGTACTTGTTTTGCCTTCTGAAGTACACCGTGCATTAACTGGTACGTTTATTCACGAGCCGTGATGCACAGTGACTAAGCAGCGAATGGATTACCACAAATCGCACGCCTAATTCTGAACAAGAATTTGTCGGCGTTCGTTTACATGCCTGTCGAGTCACTTATAAGTTTGAGGACAAAGTTGTGCCTAAACTATTTGGTGGCTACTTCTAGCTCACCCGATACTGCAGCGTGTAATGTTTTGATCTTCCGTAGATGCATTTCAGTAGTCTCTGGCACTCCCAGCAACGCCTGTTCCTAACTGCTACCATTATCTTCCAGCACTACACATTGTGTAGTGTTTCTCGACTTCGGAAACGCATTTGACAAGGTACCACGATAATACTTGTTATGAAAAGCAATACCTTATGAGGTAGCAAGTGAGATTTGTGACTAGACTATGGATTTTTCGGTGGGGAGGACATCATGTTATCTCAGATGGAGAGTACAGATGTATTTCAGATGTGCTGCAGAGAAGTGTGCTGTCTACCTCATTGTTCACGTTGTATATTAAGGACCCTGCAGACAATATTAATAGTCACCCCAGACTTTTCGCAGATGATACAATTACCTACAGTAAAGTACAGTCCAAATGAAGCTGCGCAAATATTTAGTCAGATATTGATGTGATTTACAAGTGGTGCACATATTACCCCTAGTTTTAAATACTCAGAAATATAAAACTGTGCACGTTACAAAATAAATAAATAAAAGCATTCTCCTTTGACTATAATAACAGTGAATCACCACTGGAGTTGGTCAAATAATGCAATTACCTAAGTGTAACACTTCGTAGAGACATGAAATCGAACGATAACAGAGGAGTAGTCGTAGGTAAAACAGGTAGCAGACTTCGGTTTATTGGTAGAATACTAGAGAGATGCATTAAGTCTACAAAGGCGACTGCTTACAAACCACTTATGTGACCCATCCTAGAATGGGGGGGATCCGTACGAAATACGATTAACAGGGGACATTAAAAGTGTACAAGGAAGGGTAGCGCCAACAGGTTTGTTCGACTTACGGGAGAGCGTTCCATTCCTTTTTGGTTCTGAGATCTATAAAAACGTGCAAGAGCTTATCTTATGATTGCAGTTGAGATTTATTATGCCCACTGTAAAAAACTGTCAAGACTGCAGACGCAAAGTCAGCAGAAAGGAAAGGAAACAATGCTCACGTTTCTGTGAGTCTGCAATGGAGTTGGGGAGAGAGAGAGAGAGAGAGAGAGAGAGAGAGAGAGAGAGAGAGAGAGAGAGAGAGAGAATTTCCAGGAAGGAGCATTAATTGCCTACACGTTCGACGATAAATGGACAATAAACACGTATCAGTACTGACTCATAGCTGATATAAGAACAAAAGACGTTGAGTGCAGAGACAAAGCTGGTACTATACGATGACGTATTTCTTTCAGAATTTTACAGGATGTCGAAGGTGTCTATTCGAAACGTAATCCGAAAGGCGTTCGTGTCAACAAGGAGCAGAATTTGAGGCTTGCTGTTACTGAAAGTTTAAAAAAGGATGAAATATTCCAGTTTAACGTCCCGTCGATGACGAGGTCATAATACCTCGGGATGGAGCTAGCACTGGACGAGATCTACTAAGGAAATCAGAGGTTTACTTATGGAGGGAACCAGCCCGACGTTCTGCTTAACAGATTTAAAGGAACCACAGAAAACCCAATTCTGAGCTGCCAGACAGGGATCTGAAGCCCGCTCCTCCTGCATCAGACACCAGTTTCTCAACAACTACACTATTTTACTCAGTGCGTAGGCGCGAGTGATTTTCTGTTCAAAACTTCTCTGCATCGGCGAGTAGAACTTTCAAAGTCAAAAGCGCGATAGTTTGGCCCAAGTGGGTGTTATTACTCCTTGGCAGGAGGTTTTTAAGCAGTACGATGAAAACTTGAGATCAGTTATCTGTCATTGTCTGTCTGTCTGGAGAAGGATGTGAATTTAGCGAACCGACTAGTGATTCTTTTGTGTACTTTTGCCATCGTCCCCTCGTCTCGACTAAATGCTAGTTCTTACGTTCACTGAAGCGGATGGTCCCAAAGATGGTCGAAATGTCGGTTTCGTTGTATAGTCGGTTTAAATCCGGAAATGACTTCATTCAAACTGATAATGGCTGTGGAAGCCTACCGGCTTATTAAGACTACGTAAACCACCGCACGTTGCAGTATACTCGCGTGGTCTTCAGGGTCTGAGCGAGTTTTTTGTACGTCTGCTCTAGCGTTCTTCCGGGAAAGAGCACCCATTCCTCCAGTCCTCCTCCCCCCTCCAGGCCCATAACACCGCTTCTCATTCTTGGGCGTACCGGCAGACTGCAGTACTTGAAAGTTATAGCATTGTTCGTGTAACAGTACAAATGGTACAAATGCTCTGAAACCGGTAGCCCAGCGGGGGACCCCCCGTGTTGCCGGTTCCCCGCCGGAAACGGGGATACCTATCTGAAAAAGTGCGAGGGTGAAGGGTGAGCAGTATCGATCTAACGAGACTCGTCAGAGAGAGGCGGGCAGGCGCCAGTGCGAGGGTGGCGTCCTCTGGCTCTTGTTGTACGTAGCGCGTCAGCACGCCGCGGCCACGGCCGGCTTAACGCTGCCCTAGGGGGTCCGCGACTCTGCTCGCATGCCTCTGCGGCGGTACATCCCAACACACCGGCACCCACATCCCAAGAGTCTGTCGCACGCGGTTCGTGAGTGACAGTGTAACATCCCCAATGGTCCCTCTAAAATCTTGGATGAAGCGACAAGCTGACTTGTAGCCCGACATCTAAGATTAGGCTGGAAGGTGACACTGACAGACTTGGCCAAATCAATAAAAGTGGTAACGTCAATACGGCTGATCTCTGGCATAACACGAGGTGAACGTTCGCCTCATATTTAAGGGGGGTAGGAGGTCAAACGGGCCGACTTGGAGCAGGAGAGGCATCACAGGACATTTTAATCTCCAGTGTCTATACTTTTACAAATAAATTCATAAAACTTTGTCAGCATCACCAGGAAGGATTCAGGATTGACACCCATTGCAGTGGAAGTTCGAAAACATAACAAAATAAATTTTTTACGTGCGAAATTCCATCATTTTTTAACTTACTAATGGCTGCATTTGTTGCTATAGGTACACTTTTCTTCGTAAGTTAGAGAGATTCTTCGATGAATTTTGCACAGCATACATACCATACTCACAGGTGTATGAAACTCTAGAATTTATTTAATTTATGAAAATACGAATGAACTGTTATATTTTAAACTTCATGCTTAGAAAAAACACAAATTTTATAGTTAATTACCTCAATTTTTACCACAGTTTTCAATAGATTTGGAAAATTCTAGAGTTTCATACAACTGTGAGTATGGTTTGTATGCTGTGCAAAATTCATCGAAGAATCTCTCTTACTTATGAAGAAAAGTGTACCTACAGCATCAAATGCTGCCATTAGTAAGTGAAAAAAATATTTCGTATGTTTTCGAACTTCCACTGCTAAGAGCGTGAATTCTGAATCCTTCCTGGTCATGCTGACAAAGCGTTATGAATTTATTTGTGAAAGTATAGACAGTGGAAATTAAAATGTTCAGTGGTGTCTCTCCTGCTCCAAGTCGGCCCGTTTGACGTCCTACCCCCCGTAAGACACATTTATTTACGAATAACGAAAACTGCAACGCAAATGCACAAAAGCTGCATCACACAACACAGGAATATCCGGCGAGACTTGAAACGCAGAAAAGGGGGGAGCGGTTGCTCTACATACCACCACACTGTGCTCAGTCGCAGTTTGCAAACATTTTTGTATCTAGAAACCTTAATAATGAACGGCATCTGCTTTTTTTCCACTACCATTATATTCTGCGACTATGTACATTTCGAAGTCACAGTTTCATCATTAGGATTTCAGCCGTTCATCTACGTCTACATCATACTCCACAAGCCACCTAACGGTGTGTGGCAGAGGGTACTTTTGGTATCTTTAACTGTTCCACTCGAGGATGGTGCGTGGGAATAATGACTGTCGGTAAGCCTCTGTATTAGCTATAATTTCTGAAATTCTGTCGTAGTAGCCATTTCGTGAGACGTCCGTGGGAGGATGTTACCAGCCGTCCGACTCTTCCCGGAAAGTTCTCCTTCTAAATTTCAATAGTAAAACTGTCCTGATGCCTCTTTCGTAATGTATGCCACTGGTGTCTATTGAGCATCTCTCTAATGCTCTTGTGCCAGCTAAACGACTCAGTGACGAAACGCACCGTCATCATTCGATCTCCCCTGTCCTTTCTATCAGTTCTACCTGGTAAGGGTCCTTTGCTGTTAAACAATACTCAAGAATCGGTCGAACAAGCGCCTTATAAGCCACTTCTTTCTTGGGTGAGTTACATTTCCTATGAATTTCATTGTGGCGTCTGCTTTTCCTACCATTTGTTTTGTATAGCCATTTCTCTTGAGGTCGCTCTGGGTAACTACTACGAAATACTGTACGGTGAGACAGTTTCCAGAAATTTGTCATCATCAGGGTAGCTGTACAGTAGTGGACTTTTTTTCCGCTATGTATGTGCAATATGTTGCATTTATTTGTGTTCAGGATCAACTGTCAGAGCTTGCATCATTCATCAACCTTCTGCAGGTCATTCTGCAAATCGATACTATCTTCTGGCGTGCATTTCGCTGCCTCGATGTTGTCAAGAATAGCCACTACGGCTACAATGAACCTCCTTACGTGACAACCTGGGTACTGATGATGAAAACTGTGACTTCGAAATGTACATATGTATATCGGTAAGTGAAACAGAAAGTGGCTACTAAGGAGTTTGGGAAGGTGCGCAGATTTCCCTGTCTAGCCGTAACAGGCAGAATTTCAGTGCGTTTAAAATTAGTTGCGACTTTTGACAGTTCAGTGCGGAACGAATGGAGGGAAGCGTAGTTGCCAGCGTGAGCTGGACGCGCCATCAGGTGACTGCATGAGCAGCAAGCCGCACAAGCTGGCCGATTTGCAATCTTTCTCAAACGATTGTAAAGAAACTATCAGTTAAAAACATCTGGCTCTCGCACATCTTACAGGCTAATTCGTCAACTTCATGATGAAGTGCCTAGCAAATCGTTAATAGTAGCAAACCGTTAATGCTCGTAGCTATTGCGGTATTTCCATCTTAGGTAAACTACTGCAAGAAATTAAAGTTTGCTGTGAAACATAAGGGCCGCTATGAATTTCGTTTCGTGCATGTTAGGTCATATGTTGCTTCCTATGAAATGTATAAAACATATTGAAATATTTTTTAAAGTTGAAGAGGTCTGTCTGCAGTCTCGAGAAAATGGACGGTATGTAAACCACTCCATCATGAAAGCACGCGCCAGCGAAAACGCCAGAAAGAAATAGTCATAAATTCCACTTATCTCATAAACTGTTAGAGGTATCGAAACAAGATTTTGGCAAATGATAGCACACAAAGAGCAGAACATTTTACCATATGACTAATGTCCGAAACTTTCATATTCGCCGCGATAGTCAAGCAACTACAGATGTTTTTCAATGCGCGATAATGTAATTTTTAAGGGCCATCGATAGTTGGTGAAACGAGAATTGCTGTGGGTTTTGTGGCAATGTAAGTGAAGAAGTTTCAAGATAATTTTATTCTGAGAAAGGGCTGTTTTATAAGTTGTTGCCCTGACTTGCCCTCATTACTAGTTTAATAACACTATTTCATGATTCTACCGCAATTTCAACTGCACCGGAAGTTTAGTGAGAGGAATATTTGTGAACTATGCTGTGTTTTGGCAAAAGAAGCAGATTTTAACGTGGCAACAAGAGAAGTTACGTATCACTCAAAACTCGTCATAGTCCTTTGTGAATCCATCTCTCTTCAACTATCTTCTTGGTATGGCTGACAACTCGAGATCTGTCCTGTGGTGTAACATTTCCAATGGCTTCTTCTTTCAGCATTTTAGCTTCGCTGAGCGTATTCTCAGTCGGATTTAAATTAGTGTGATACGGACGAAGGCTGATCAAACTAAGTCCTTTAGCGTCAGCCAGTTTGTCGACCTGATACCGTGGAGTTTTTGGCTTGTACAGCACTCCACGTTCCATTAACTTCGCCTTATATATGCTACGTTCAACTTCATCCAGTGGAACATTTCTTTGTACTCAGAACCTAATATCCGCTTGCATCCAGCGCATTGTTGTAGCTTTACCTGTACCAGAGTGGTGAGGCACGATGTCCATAATTATTGTCGAATTCGTAGGAATATTTTGCTGCAGAACATTATTTTCACAGCCAGTGAATGTGTTCCTGAACGTCCACTTTTATTGTGAATCTTGTGTTTTCAGACGTACTGCATTGTTATTAATGCAGCGCCAACACGAAACACTCGTTCACAATACCTGACGACTGCAGAGCACTTCAACACCACTTTACAACGAGACGTAATGTACGCAGGCGCTTCTGATGCGTGACATCACGTCGTACAGTTTACACACGGCGTGGCAACAAGGGCGCTTTACCAACCGAATTGCCGACGGCGTGGTAGGGAAAGCTGGCTCGCCATTGGTGTTACCTGGGCAACGGCATCTCGTCCCCGCCGTTAAGCCAAACGTCAAAAGTCGCAACTAATTTTAAACGCGCTATAGTAGAACACCCACTGCTGGAATGGAGCAATGCAGGACATGCCCACATCAAATCGTTGGGTTATAACGGAGGCAGCGGCAGAGCATACGGGTTAAAAACTGGAAAATACTGGAAAACTTTAGTACAATCCAATCCCACACTAATATAATAAATATGGTAAACATAAAATTGTCGGGGAAATTCTGGCTGACTAAACAATTTCCAGCAGTTTCAGCAAACCTTTCAGTGTCAGAACTGGTTGTAGGATGGAGTGGAAGAGTTAACAAGGATACAGTTCAGGAGACACTGTCTGGTTTACTGACGCATCGAAAAGAGATCAAGGTGTTGGGGTCGATGTATACCTGATACAGCCTAGACCAGAGAGCGCCATCTCTCTAGGAAAGCTGTCAACCGTCTTCCAGGCTGAAGAGAATCTGCGTAAGTCCTACAAGGATCGAGACATCTACATTCATTCAGACAATCAAGTCGCTCTGAAGTCTCTATCAGCCCTGCAATTAGATCGAAGATCGTCTCAGAATACGATGAATCCCTAGGGAGGCTAGAGGAAGGCACCAGCGGAAACCTCCTGTGGGCCCCTGGTCACTCAGGAAGGACGTAGCTGGACCAGAAGGCAACACATAGAATATTGGACTTTGATTCGAAAACAAAAACATGCCATGCTAATGACGCCGAAACCAGGTTTTAAGAGAAGTTCAAATGGCTCTGAGCACTATGGGACTCAACTGCTGAGGTCGTAAGTCCCCTAGAACTTAGAACTACTTAAACCGAACTAACCTAAGGACAACACACACATCCATTCCCGAGGCAGGATTCGACCCTGCGACCGTAGCGGTCGCGCGGTTCCAGACTGTAGCGCCAGAACCGCTCGGCCACCAGCGGCCGGCTAAGAGAAGTTCTGTAATCCTGGGCTTGAACAAGATGCACATTAAACTCATGGTATGTCTGACTGTCTCCAGGAAACGCCTGCACATTACGGGTATAGAGAAAGAAACCGTTAAGTGTAGGACATGTGGTGTGGGGAATGAAACCGCGCCACATGTTTTCTTCAATCTACAGTGGCATTGAGACCAAAAGACAAAAAATATATGGGTCATTAATTCGTGAAGGGTTTGTGTCTAACAAAGACCTAGTAAAGGGTCGCCTACTATTCTTCATAAGTATTGTCTGGACTTACTAGGATAACGGAGGAAAAAACCTCACAACGAACTTAGTTTTAGTGGGGGCAACAGGGAACCAGGACCATTGTTGTTTTGTCTTCCTGAGTAAAGAAAACTGAATTAGTCAATAGGCAAACGGGTACGAAAAAGCTACTCGAAAAATAGTTTATGAATTTTATTACAAAGTCTCAAATTTATGGCAATGGCTCAGTTTTGCCAAGAATAGTCACTTCGGCTACCTCAAACAAACGTGACTGCTGTTGTTGGATACTTTCCAGGTGGCCAATATAGCGTTGCCGATTCTCTTCTCATACTTCGGTCAGTAATCGAGTGTTATCCCTCCAATGATCACGATGGCAACAGAGTGGCAACCTTAAGTCCCGTTCTTCCTCTCTTACTTAGTCTGCACCTACCATATTGTTTATCCGAACTCTTCCTTCTTCCTCATTTTTCTTCTCTTCTTGTTGTTTCAATACAATTATAATACGGTGAAAATTGATTTGCAAATGAACATGTAGACAGCAAATTACATCAAAAGCGAATTTCGTCCTATGCTAATGAAAGTAATTAACAATGTCTCCATGTGTCAAGAACGAAAGAGGCAGGCATATCAGGTTATCGGCAATCGCGCGCACGCTACGTGAAGAAAATATTACCCGAAGGTCACAAACTGAACAGATCTGATGTCACACCGACATTTCACTGACATTTCGAGGACAAGATTTACTTATGGACTGCGTTTTTACGTGCAATGTAACGCGGATAATCAAGAGATGGTGTTAAAATAGCGAGACAAAAGTTGGTTTTTGTCAGTGCGTCAGAGTTTTGCTTTCATCTCCTGAGGGCCGATAAGACACTGGATGCGCATTCGAAAGTAGTGGGATTCAAATCTGCGTCCAGATTCAGGTTTCATGTGATTTGCGTTAACTGCGTACCGTGAATCCATTCTACTCTTCATTATATCTTGTGCTCCGTCCCCAATGACTTCGTCATCGACGGGACGTTAAACCGTAATTTCCCCCCCCCCCCCCGGATATCTGTCTCTCTCTCTCTCTCTCTCTCTCTCTCTCTCTCTCTCTCTCACACACACACACACACACACACACACACACTCTCTTTACTACGTCGATATTATGAAGTGATAAACAAGAAGGCTTAGCACAAAGAGCACTTCCTTTAAGAGAGCTTAGGGAAACAGTGACACGTCACACACCACGATGGTGGCCCAGGATCCTGAATTATGATCTTCCCATAATTGTGTAGTGTGGCTTTGCAACGTCATTTTACATGGAGCACCTCGGCGTAACGTGAGCAGGGTGTCTCTTGGAGCGCGCAGAATAGTAATTTTAGATTACAATCCCATGTCACATCTACAGTGGCAGCAAAAGCACCCGAGGACAACGAACAGAGATCAACTTGCTACCTTGCTTCATGGAGTACTGAGAGGTTATAGTAGCCACCTCTGAATGTTACAGACGTACAGGTGCCACTAACTTCGCTTCAAAAAAGCTGCATTTTGCGGTCTTCCGTTTCCAATCGAGAAAGTGTTCGCTCTTGCTTTGAGGGAAGTATTCGTCTAGTAACGGTAAGAACAAAATAGGGTAAAGAAAAGGAACAAGCATGTTGGGTCGCAAGTGAAAGTCTGTTACTCCCGGAGCAAAGCAGTTTGCTACAAATTCGTTTCAACATTGGCTAGGAAACAATGGTCTCGAAAAACGCGTGGGACAGGGCGGAAAAAGAAAGAGAGAGAGAGAGACGTGCGGAAGCTATTTCCTACCTAGTCAGTTGTCTTGTCTTTCGAAGGTGATCCTCAAATTTGAATGTATACAAAAGAAAGCAGTAAAAGTTAATCGTAGTGAACGTGTGAAGATAAGCACATTTATCACCACTGAGGCGTCCACCAAGTTCAAAACAGCAGTTCTTCACGGGTACAGTCGTGCCGAATGTCTTTTCCTTCAGTATATCAACGGACATAACTGTTTTAAGAGGCATTTCTTTTGAACAACAGCTCAGTGACATTTTTGCTAGATTTGAGGATTGATTATCCGGAACAACTGGAGCTCGAGGGTTATTTGGGGTAACCGACTTTACGAATAAACGATCATTTAACGGAAAACATTGTTTATTAGCGTTCATAGGAATATGAAACGATGAAACATGGAATTCGGCACAAAACTGTACATATAAAATGGTGTCTAAAACTAAAGCAACAAACCGCTTTTCTCCATCCTGTGTTTAATTTTTTTTAATACACTATGGGACTTAACATCTATGGTCATCAGTCCCCTAGAACTACTTCAACCTAACTAACCTAAGGACATCACACAACACCCAGTCATCACGAGGCGGAGAAAATCCCTGACCCCGCCGGGAATTGTGTTCAATTCACGATATAATCATACGAACTGTCAACACATGTCCGTACGATCGTGTTCTGCACGGAAGATGACGTTTCGGTCACCAGAAAACCACGCCAACGACGACGTCAGGTCACCTATCAAACGAAGTAATGTTTGTCGGGCAGTCCCACATCCACAATCGCTGTGTGCACTCACAGACGGTGCAATATGGCAAAGAGAAGACGCCTACCAGACTCCCTACGGTGGAGGGGCAAAGGAAGAATGAAAGCAGAACAGCCGCGCGGGATTAGCCAAGCGGTCTGGGGCGCTGCAGTCAGGGACTGTGCGGCTGGTCCCGGTGGAGGTTCGAGTCCTCCCTCGGGCATGGGGGTGTGTGTTTGTCCTTAGGATAATTTATGTTGAGTAGTGTGTAAGTTTAGGGACTGATGACCTTAGCAGTTAAGTACCCTAAGATTTCGCACACATTTGAACATTTTTGAAGCAGAACAGTCGAAATCCCATATGGTCCGATGGCTTAACGTGAATCGTTCTGTTGTTTCCCGGGTGTGGCGACAGTTTATAGAGACCGAAACTCTGAAACTGTATCCCGAACACCAGGGCACGGCCGACCACGTGTGTCATCAGGAAAAGAGGATTGTTATTTGGTGTTCTTTTTAACATCTGATACTCAACTCGACATTTCCGAACTGAACTTGTTTCACTAGGACCTATCTTCAACTGGTGTACTACTTTAAAATTAGCGGAAATGCTATGAACAAAGAGTTAACATTTAGTCGCTTGTGAGAATGGCACAACAATAACAATGATGGTTGACAGGAAGCGTGGGGTGGTGGAGTAGGGGGCGGGGTAAAAAGCCGATTGGCCGGCCCAGCGTCAGAGCAAATTTTCTGCAATTAGACATGAGGTTTGGTTTGTGAAACACTCAACTGCGAGGTCATCAGAGCCCGTACAAAGTCACAGTGTTTCACAGTCCAATTTTTTTCACAGTCCAATCTAGCCAGCGTCACGAATGATGATTATGCTGATGAAATGATGAGGACGACACAAACACCCAGTCCCCGGGCAGAGAAAATCCCCACCCGGCCGGGAATCGAACCCGGAACCCGTGATCAAGAGGCAGCAACTCTCGCCACTAGACCACGAGTTGCGGACTGCAATTATTCATGCTGTTCCATGAGAAACGGTCAATATTGAGCGATAGGGCAGGAACGATCATTCGAAGTAAAAAGTTGAACAAACATGGCTCTAAAACGCAACGTTCGCGACACCATTACATTTGATTTTTTTTCCCTAAATGCAAAACAGCACACAAATTACATACTTTTGTCATTATGGAACGACTATGA
Source organism: Schistocerca nitens (assembly GCF_023898315.1). NCBI lineage: Eukaryota > Metazoa > Arthropoda > Insecta > Orthoptera > Acrididae > Schistocerca > Schistocerca nitens. The sequence goes on along the minus strand of NC_064614.1, from coordinate 1,038,901,679 downwards.
GATACAAATTTATTACTCCACGAAATGATGTGGCGATTATTTTTTAATGTTCTAGATATTCGACATGCGGAGGACAGTAAGACATTAAAAATCTCGCACTATACTTGCCATGGATTCGCGACGCTCCTATTTGACGTGACACAGTGGCTGAGAAACGCTGCCTTGAGAGCTAGCTATGAGCATCTCCGATTCTGTGAAACGAAACTCTTCTGCTGCAAGATCTTTGCTTTCCATATTCTGAGAGGTACACAAGAAAAAAATGTGCAGTGAACAAGGGCTCTAAAGCGCCTACCTTAAGGGCTATGAGCACTTGTTCCTCTTCGCTACTGCGAAACACGTCTTTTACAGACCAAGTGATGATAGCTCTTAATGTATCCTTTAAGAGTCGATGTTTTTTGGACTTCTTTTTCTTCGAATGATCGTCCCTGTTCTATTCCAGAATACTGACCATTCCTCCACCGACACCCTGTATATAGTATTTATTTGGCCTCCAGCAGTCCAAATATTTATCCCACCAACGGAACTTCCACATGACACGCACTAAAATCTGAATTTGCTGATTGCAGTTTCTTCCGTTAACTGTTTCGATCGATCGGGGTTCGGATGCTTTACGGTACACCAATGTTAGTATAAAATTATTTCATTGATACATATCTCCGAACAAAACTCCAATTTCTATGAACATCAATACGATACGATCTTTTTTTTTCTTTTTTTTTTTTAAATCCCACCTACTTCATTACGACCTGTTTGTACACTTGCTGCAACGGCAGATTTGGCGCCGCTATAGGGAGTGAGTTGCTTCTCCCAAATTTCGGTACACCTTATTCCATCAAGAAAATGCCACATAGCTGGAAGCGCAAGGTCTCGTTAGTCAGAGCAACGAGCATTTTTCTCCACTGGCACCAGCCTTCGACCGTCGCGTTTTAAATCGGGGATCAACGGGTCTTCTGTGGCCACGTTTTTATTTGTCTTAATTATTCGGAATGAAACAGTCGAGGTATGATTAAATTTTACGTCCAATGAACAAGAGTCAAACCGAATGAGAATGTTTGCCACCGGTTTCGCTGGGTGCCTTCCTACAGAGGCGTGAAAACATTTCTGACGAAGTACGTATAATGAGTGCTATACAGCGTACTCTGGTTTTAAAGAGTGTTAACGTAATTGTGTTTAAAAAACATCAATGCGCTAAATAACATGAAGCCTTTTCAGCGCAGCCATGAGTCTGCTGAATTACTCTCTCCTTCCCGCTCTCTCTACCTTCCGTCTGCCCCCCCCCCCCCCCCCCAACCCACCCATGCGCTAAGGATGTAGTAATTACAAAGGAAAATTCATTTCCGACAAGGAAACTAAATCTTTACGACAATTTCAAACAGTAACCCACGTGTGGCTGGCTAATCGCCCACCAGCTCCTCGATAGGATTTTTTCCGAATGACTCGCGTAGAAATTTCAAATCAGCACTACACGCGCTTTACACTGAGGTGACAAAAGCCATGGGATAGCGTTATGCGCATATACAGATGGCGGCAGTATCGGTACACAATGTGCGAAAGGGCACCGCATTGGCAGAGCTGCCATTTGTAATCAGGTGATTCATGTGGAAAGGTTTCCGACGCGACTATAGCCGCACGACGGGAATTAACAGACTTTGCAACGCGGAATGGTACTTGGAGCTACATGCATGGGACATTCAGTTTCGGAAATCATTAAAGATCTCAGTATTCCGAGATCCACAGTGTCAAGAGTGTGCCGACAATATCAAATTTCAGGCATTACCTCTCACATCGTACAACGCAGTGTCCGACGGCGTTCCCTTAACGACCAAGAGCAGCGGCGTTTGGACAGAGTAGTGAGTGCTAACAGACAAGCAACGCTATGTGAAACAGCAGAAATCAATGTGGGACGTAAGACGAAAGTGTCCATAACGACAGGGCCGCGAAATTTGGAGTTAAACGGCTATAACAGCAGACGACCGACGCGAGTGCCTTTGCTAACAAGCATAACATCGCCAGCAGTGCCTCGCCTGGGCTCGTGACCATATCGATGGACCCTAGATGACTGGAAAACCGTGGTCTCGTCAGATGAATCCCAATTTCAGTTGGTAAGAGTTAATGACATGGCTCGGGGGTGGTGCAGACACCACGAAACCATGGATACAGATTGTCAACAAGGCACTATACAAGCTGGTGGTGGCTGCATACTGGAGTGGGCTACGTTTACACGCAATGGACTGAGTTCTCTGGTCCAACTGAACCGATCATTGACTGGAAATAGTTATGTTCAGCTACCTGGAGACTATTTGCCGTCATTCATGGACCTTATGTTCCCAAACAACGATGTCATGTCACCGTGCCACAACTGTTCGCGATTTGTTTGAAGAACATTGTAGACAGTTCGAGTGTATGATTTGGCGACCCGGATCGCCCGAAACGAATCCCATCAAACATTTATGGGACACAATCGTAAGGCCGGTTCGTGCTCAAAATCCTGCACTGGAAACACTTTCGCAATAATGGACGGCTGTAAAGGCTGCATGGCTCAGTATTTCTGCAGGTCGCTTCCACGACTTGTTCAGTCCATGCAACGTCGACCTGCTGCACTACGCCGGGCAATAGGTCTGACATGGTATTGTGAGGTATCCCATGACCTGTCACCCCAGTGTATAAAATGTTTGTAAATAATCTTTCAAAAAATTTGTTCCACCACACTTACGACTTGCGAAGTTCACGTTTTTTTTTTTTTATCAGAAACCCCTTCGGTAATACTCTTGAGCCCAAGAATTACGAAGTGTAATCAGGATAAAAGATAATGCACAGTCATATTACACCTCCCTTGTCTGTGACGTAAACTAATCTGTTTGGTTCCAAAATTTACAGTTACGTTCATATTTTTTCGTCTTGGCGGAGGTGAGCCAGTCCCAAATCGAATCCGCCTCGTGGATTAACGATGGGGGCTGGTAAGGTAGCCAGCCTGGATGTGGTTTTCAGGCGGTTTCCCACATTCACGTACGTAAATACCGAGCTGGTATCCAGGTGCCGCTACAGATACACACTAAGCAAACAATTAGAATACGTTTTCAAACTTGAATTTACTCTAAACGCAGACAGATGGGGTACACCTGGGGGACGTGGTGGCTTCAGGAAGGAGATCCGGCCAGCAACTACCACTAGCATTCCTTCAGTCTCTGAACAATGTCGACTCGTGGAAGAATGGGAAAAGGTAAAAGAATAAGGAGAAGAAGGTGAAGAAGAAGAAGAGATTTAATGATACCATTCCACTTTTACTCTATCCAAAGTCGCGTAGCAGAATGGTTGGTTTAAAAGAGGGGGAAGGGACCGAACTACTAGATCATCGGTACCTTGTTCCTAATAAAACAATGCCACAAGTGTGAGAATAAAAGAGACGAGACATATAGCACAAAACGGAAAGAAAGGAAAAACCACAAGAACGAAGGAAAGGCAACGAACACTAAAAGAAACAAAAGAGAGCAGGAAAACAACAAAGAGACGCTAGAAACAGAGAGTAAAACATGAAAGCAGATTACAGTGGCTGGGCGACCACGAGAATAAAAAGGAAAAGCCAGCCACTCTGCAACACATTAAAACTTCCACCTTAAAAGCACTAGGGTGGAGCACACAGGGGGCCTAAGGACATTTGATAAAACCAGCATAGAAGAATAAAACTCACTCTCACGGATAAAACGTAAAACTAAAGCTGCTGCTGAGGCACTATCGCCCAACACCGAATGTAGGGAGATGGAAAAGTTAAAAAGTCCGCCGAAGAGCGGCTAAAAGTGGGCAATCCAGCAAGAAGTGGACGACTGTCATTTGGGAGCCACTGCGACACAGAGGTGGGTCCTCGCAATGGAGTAGGTAACCATGCGTTAGCCATGTATGGCCAATGCGGAGCCGGCGGAGGACAACTGACTCCTTGCGAAAGGACCGCATTGAAGACTTCCACACATCCGTCGTCTCCTTAATGATACGCAGCTTTTTCTGCTTACTGTTATGCAAACCCGTCTCCCAAAGACCAAAGCGGCGTAAGACAGAACGCAGGTCAGCTTCGGAGATGCCTGTCTCCAGAAGCCACGTATGGTCAATGTGGAGCCGACAAAGGACAACTGATTCCCTGCGAAAAGCCTGCAGGGAAGACTTCCACACATTCGCAGTCTCCTTAATGACACAGTTTGTAGTGCATACCTTTTTTTCACTCCATCTTCCAAATCCAAAAATCCTTGCGGCGTAAGACAGAATGCACCAACGACGGGACCGTTCCAGGGCATAGACGGACCCTTGGATCGACGCTACCAGAGGATGGCGAGAGTACCACTGGTCGATAGCTTGTAGGCTGCTCAATGAGTCAGTACACAGGAGAAATGACGCGCCAGGGCATGATCAGATGTGCTCAAGAGCACGAGATACGGCCGCCAGCTCTGCAGTGAAAACACTGCAGCCACCTAGGAGATACGTACATCCAGAGCGCCAAAAACCGACCGACAACCAGACCACACATGTACGCAAGGCCACCCACACAACCACAACACCGACACGGCAACCAATACCTTATGTCCTCCATGAACAAACGCAAAGCCTACGTGACCATCAGCCATCGAGCCGTCGGTGTAAACCACGTCAGAGCCTCGGAACACGTAAAGAATCGAGAGAAAGTGACAGCGGAGAGCGGCGGGGTTAACGGAGTCCTTAGAGCCATGCAAAAGGGCCAGACGAAGCTGCGGCCGAGGCGTACACCATGGAGGCGTACGTGAACGGACCGCAAGTAGAGGTGGTAAAGGGAAGACTCCAGTTTGGAGAGAAGGGACTGCACGAGAACCGCAATCGTTAGCCCCGATCTGTACTACGAATGTGTACAGCGTAACTGGCGTTCAGTTGTGCACGTCTGATCTGCAATGGAAGGACCACAGCCTCCATCAGTACGCTGGTCACCGGACTCGACCTAAAAGCTCCTGTCGCTAGTCGAACCCCACAGTGGTGCACAGGGTCGAGAAAATGGAACGCTGAGGGCGCTGCCGAACCATAAACCACACTCCCATAGTCAATTCGGGACTGGACAAGGGTTCTGCAGAGCTGCAGCAGCGTAGAGAAATCTGCATCCCAACTGGTGTTGCTGAGGCAACGGAGGGCATTGAAGTGCTGCCAGCACTTCTGCTTAAGCTGACGAAGATGAGGAAGCCACGTCAATCGAGCGTCGAAAACCAGTTCTAAGAATCGATATGTCTCCACTACAGTGAGTGGATCGTGATGAAGGTAAAGTTCTCGGTCCAGATGAACGGTACGACGCCGACAGAAGTGCATCACATACGACTTTGCGGCTGAAAACTGGAAGCCGTGGGCTACAGCCCATAACTGCACCTTGTGGATGGCTCCCTGTAGGCGCCATTCCGCAACACCAGTACTGGAGCAGCAGTACGAAATGCATACAGAGAAGGTGAGACGGAGGGCCCGACAGCTGCCGCTAGATCGTTAATGGCTATTAAAAATATAGAGACATTCAATACCAGCCCTGCGGGACACTGTTCTCCTGGATATGGATGGAATTATGGGAGGCACCACCTTGGACATGGAAAGTACGGAGCGACAGAAGTTTTGGATAAAAATCGGGCCCGGGCCCCGGAGACCTCACTCCCAATGTGGTAAGGATATGATGTCGCTAAGTCGTGTCATATGCTTTACATAAGTCAAAAAAGATGGCAACCAGGTATTGCCGTCTGGAAAAGGCTGTTCGGATGGCAGAATCGAGCGACAACATTATCGGTGGTAGAGCGACCCTGGCGGAAACCGCCCTGATATGGAGCCAGTAGGCCACGTGACTCCAGGACCCAACCCAACCGCCGACATACCATTCGTTCCAGCAGCTTACAAGCAACGTTGGTGAGGCTGATGGGCCGATAGCTATCCACATCAAGCGGGTTTTTACCGGGTTTGTGCACCAGAATAGTGGTGCTCTCCCGCCACTGCGATGGCAAGACGCCATCCAAACAGATCCGGTTGAAGATGACGAGGATATGTCGCTTGTAGTCAGATGAGAGATCTGGCTGTGGATGCGATCAGGACCAGGAGCTGTGTCGGGGCAATGTGCAAGGGCACTGAAGAGCTCTCACTCTGTAAATGGGGCGCCATAGGATCACTGTGGCGTGTAGTGAATGAGAGGACTTTCCCTTCCAGCCGCCGTTTGAGAGTGCGAAAGGCTGGAGGGTAATTCTCCGACGAAGAGACTCGAGCAAACTGCTCGGCAATCGCGTTTGCGTCGGTAGATAATACGCCGTTTATGTAAGACTGGGAACACCTGTTGGGGACTGGTACCCGAAAAGACGTTTGCTCTTTGCCCAGACTTGGCACCCAATGGTCGAGACGTATCTCTCCCAACACTCCTGCTTCCGTCGTTTCATAAGTAGGCGAACGCGGGCACGGAGCCGTTGAAAGGCTTAGAGGTACTCCAGAGAAGGGGGTACTCCATGCCGCTGTAGAGCTCGCCGACGCTCCTTAATTGCTTCAGCGACTTCGGCGACCACCAAGGGACTGCCTTACGTCTCGGGCACGCTGAAGAGCGAGGGATCGCGTTTTCTGTCGCAGAAACAATTGTGGTAGTCATCTGCTCAACAATTACATCGATGTTACCGTGTAGGGGAGATTCAAGGTGACATCAGTGGTGAAAGTTTCCCAGTCCGCCTTGTTTAAAGACCATCTGGGCAGGCGTCCGTGGGCCTGACGCCGGGGCAGTGACAGGGAGATGGGGAAATGGTCACTACCACACAGGTCGTCATGTGCTCTCCAGTGGATAGATGGGGGAAGTCCTGGGCTGCAAATTGATATCAATGGCCGAGTAACTACCATTAGCCACACTGAAATGTGTGGCGGCCCTAGTATTTAAGAGGCACAGGTTAAACTGAGACAGTAAAGTTTCATCTCTGTCTTGACCAGTAAGCACGGTGCCACCGCACAAGGGTTTATGGGCGTTAAAATCTTCTAAAATTAGGAAAGGTTCAGGGAGTTGCTCAATCATTGCAGCTAATACATTCAGGGGTACTGCACCATGTGGAGGAAGATATACATTGCAGACAGTTATTTCCTGCGTCGTCGTCATTTTGACAGCCACGGCTTCAAGAGGGGTTTGAAGGGGCACAGTGTCACTACAGACTGAGCTTAGGACTTAAACGCAGACTCCACCTGACACTCGCTACTGTTCCTGTAATATCCCTTATAGCTGCGGAGGGCAGGAGTCCGCATTGCCGGGAACCAGGTTTCCTGGAGGGCAATGCATATAGCAGGTGTAAAGCTTAACAGTTGCCGTAGCTCAGCCAGGCGGTGGAAAAAACCGTCGCAATTCCACTGGAGAATGACGTCATCGTGAGACTGGGAAGACATGGAACATTCATTGAAGCAGTTTACGCCTCAGGGTCACCTGCTGCCCCCGACTTATTGCATGAGCAGTCTATATCCATTTTTCTGAGGGTCCGGCGAGATCTAAGTCCTCAGCGGACGCCAGAATCTCCACCCCATCCTCAGACGCAGAGCTTGGGTTCCATCGCAATTTCCTTTGTTTCAGGGGTCCTTTTGGATTTCTCTCGCTGGGAGGACTTCACTGGCTCAGTCTCCGGAACTGAGGATGAGCATTACGCCGTCAGACCAGCTGCTTTTGAGCTCTTGAGACACTGGTGGATATCATATTTCTCACAAGCAGAAACCTGCGAAGGGTGTGACCCAAGGGACCCCTTCCTAGCGAAAGAAGCCGAAGAAGACTTGCGCTTCTACTGCTTACAAGTGGGGACTGACGTCCCCGATGGTTGGGGGGGGGGGGGGGGGTGGCTCCTGAAGTAGGTGGTGCAGGAGCAACAGGGAAGGAAATGCCCCCCACCATCAAGGAGGCAGGTGTAGTATTCCGGCTCTGAGAGGTGACGGGGGTTAGCAGAGCTGATGGTGCCAGTACTGTTGTAGCGGCGGTGTAAGATGATGTCATACGTACAGGATGATGTCATACGTACAGGATGCAGGTGTTCAAATTTTCTCTTAGCCTCATTGTAGGTCAGTCCGTCCAGGGTCTTGTACTCAATGATTTTCCTTTCTTTCTAGAGAATCCTGCAGTCTGGCGAATGGTGCGCTTCGCAGTTGACACAGATGGGAGGTGGGGCACATGGAGTATTTGGATGGGATGGGCGTCCACAATCTCGTCCTGTGACACTGGAAGTACAGCGGGAAGACATATGGCCGAACTTCCAGCAATTAAATGTGGATCTGGGATTCCATGGGGCTTGTGAAAGTAATGGAATGAACCGTGACGATTTTGGATTGCGTTAACGTTATTGCGGATCACTTTCATTCGTTCTCCCTTGATGTCTTCCTCGACGGCGATGGCATCTTCCAGCTGTCGGTGTTAAAAGGCCATAATAGGGTTGCGGTGATTTCAGGAGCACAATAGTGAACTCATGCTAATGTCTTGATAGCATCAAATTCGTCTGCATTGAACGCAATGGGACATTATCGGGAGCTAGCTCCGCGCCCACAAACCGCTGGCTCATATTTCACGGGGAATTACGTAAACCGTACGTAGACATCTGGTGTCACATATCGCCGGGAACCTGCCACGGACTTATAGAATCCATGCCACGCAGAATCGCTGCTGTACTGCGTTCGAAAGACGGACTAACACGCTATTAAGCTAATGGTCATAATGTTTTGGCTGTTTAATGTATTATCACATGTGACAGGTTACAAAAATATAATTTCTACTGGTAAATTCCCTACAGACTTAATGGATGAGACGGTTCTCAGACCAGGGGAAGGCAAGGGCACAAACTTCTGACAGCAGTGCGCCACGTAAAGGACTGCAGCGTTCCAATTAAACCTCTGGTTGCTAGCAGCTCTACTTAGTTCCCTACATTCCCATGAAACTAGTGGAACATGCTATGGAGTAAGCAGTCTAGAAGCGCGATAATGCAGCACAAGACTTGTGGATTCGCACACACGACGCACTGCTTAGCGTGATGTAACAGAGTAATAGCGTCATTCCTGGCGGCAAAGCACCGCTGCTCAGCCGACGTCTCCTCGGTACACTTTAACATCGTCGCCGGACGCTCATACATCAACTAACTGCCGCTCGTCCGGACTGATAACGTGCATGCGTTGACCAGCACTTGGCTAATTTCCGCCCGCATTTTCTGCCTCATGCGTTTCCGCCTCCATCCTACACGAGTCCAACACTTATCACACCATTCCCGCAGTTTTGTTTGCAGACGGGGAAGAAATCGAAGGAATCCTCTCGCCATTCCCTACGGCTAGATTTAAAATAGTCGACATTTGAGAGAATACCGGCTGGGCCGTTCGCGCTACCCACACACCAATGAGAGACTGACACCATCGGCTTTCTCGAGACTGCCGTTTCCATTGCGCAAATAATTGTGCCTCCTCTTCTCACGTAAGCCAACATTACTGCGGAAACTTCACCTCTTTCAAAGGACAAACGTTGCTTCAGCACTTATCAAGAACAGATTTTTGACACGCTTCGAGACGCTACAGAGATCTATCTATACCTTGTGTGAATTTGAGAATTTTTACGCGGTTTTCTAGGAGATAGACGCAATATTTCATTTTGGTTACGAATTAAATGTACACAAAAGTGAAAAACGTACATTTGCCGACGCTGTTGCCAAGCGAAGTATTTAGTTTATTTAAAACAATCAGTGGGTTCAATAGTTTCTGCGATGTGACATGAAAGCTTGAAGCTGTTTTCTCGACGGGAAAATGACGCAAGTTTAAAAAAAAAAAATTAACAACCATGTCCGCAATTAATAACAGATTTCTGACATGCTTTGGGACCCTATGGTGATCTATGCTATATATGAATTTCAGGAAGTCTGCGGAATTTTTGTATGATACAGAGATTTTAAAACGATTTTATGACGCCTAAGGATGCAGAGCGCTATGGTGGCTGCCCACAGAAAGGCTTTAGGAGGGTTTGATAAAAGTTATTGACTGTAAAATTGAAAGCACTCTGTCTTTCTTCTCCGGAGATTTTAATGTTTAAAGGATAATTTTAAGTACAAATCTGAGCACCACCTCCGCCGCTCGGAAAGTATTCAGGTGATAAGCCCCGAACTTCGGCACAATTGGGCACAGTATCAAATTAGAGCCTGCCAGCAGATGCGGTTAACAGACAGCTCAGAGACACGGAGCGATACGCCTCCTCCAGTTATCTGCGATATCGTCGTAAGAGACGGTGAGAAAACGGAGGAGGATGTCGTTTCAGCAAAGACACCGTGCGGACCTTATGCTGCGGTATATATTGCGTGCACCACAGAAAGCTTTTTCTCTGAAAGCACTGTTATGTTCGCAATCGGAAAAAAATGTATGTAGCAAGATGAATGATGTGTCGCCATTTCCCGGAAGAGTGGAGGTCCTAAAACTTCCTTTTTTAATTTTAATGGCAGTAACCTACTTTTAACAGAAATTACTCAGAACCAATGACACTTTTAATTTTGTATTAGGAAGAAAAAGAAAAATAATGCACTGTTCCCAATTTGTTTTGGTGCCTATCACTAGAGTATATTTCCACGTCAAAATTAGCAGTATTACTGTTCGTATCGTGGACAATAGGCTTCCCACAACATTATACACTACTGGCCACTACAATTGCTACAACACGAAGATGACGTGCTACAGACGCGAAATTTAACCGACAGGAAGACGATGCTGTGATATGCAAACGATTAGCTTTTCAGAGCATTCACACAAGGCTGGCGCCGGTGACGACACCTACAACGTGCTGACATGAAGTAAGTTTCCAACAGATTTCTCATACACAAACAGCAGGTGACCGGCGTTGCATAGTGAAACGTTGTTGTGATGCCTCGTGTAAGGAGGAGAAATGCGTACCATCACGTTTCTGACTTTGATAAAGGTCGGATTGTAGCCTATCGCGATTGCGGTTTATCGTATCGCGACATTGTTGCTCGCGTTGGTCGAGATCCAATGACTGTTAGCAGAATATGGAATCGGTGGGTTCAGGAGGGTAATACGGAACGCCGTGCTGGATCCCAACGGCCTCGTATCACTAGCAGTCGAGATGACGCATCTTATCCGCATGGCTGTAACGGATCGTGCAGACACGTCTCGATCCCTGGGTCAACAGATGGGGACGTTCGCAGGACAAAAATCATCTGCACGAACAGTTCGACGACGTTTGCAGCAGCATGGACTATCAGCCCGGAGACCATGGCTGAGGTTACCCTTGACGCTGCATCACAGACAGGAGCGCCTGCGATGGTGTACTCAACGACGAACCCAGATGCACGAATGGGAAAACGTCATTTTTTCGGATGAATCCAGGTTCTGTTTACAGCATCATGATGGTCGCATCCGTGTTTGGCGACGTCGCGATGAACGCACATTGGAAGCGTGTATTCCCCATCTCCATACTGGCGTATCACCCGGCGTGATTGTATGGGGTGCCATTGGTTATACGTCTCGGACACCTCTTGTTCACATTGACGGCACTTTGAACAGTGGACGTTACATTTCAGGTGTGTTACGACCCGTGGCTCTACCCTTCATTCGATCCCTGCGAAACCCTACATTTCAGCAGGATAATGCACGACTGCATGTTGCATGTCCTGTACGGGTCTTTCTGGATACAGAAAATGTTCGACTGCTGCTCTGGCCAGCACATTCTCCAGATCTCTCACCAATTGAAAACGTCTGGTCAATGTTGGCCGAGCAACTGGCAATACGCCAGTCACTACTCTTGATGAACTGTGGTATCGTGCTGAAGCTGCATGGGCAGCGGTACCTGTACACGCCATCCAAGCTCTGTTTGACTCAATGCCCAGGCGTATCAAGGCCGTTATTACTACCAAGAGGTGGTTGTTCTGGGTACTGATTTCTCATGATCTATGCACCCAAATTGCGTGAAAATGTAGTCACATGTCAGTTCTAGTATAATATATTTGTCCAGTGAATACTCGTTTATCATCTGCATTTCTTCTTGGTGTAGCAATTTTAATGGCCAGTAGTGTAGTAGTTTTATATTCTTGTACAACAGAAGCGTGGGTATATTCTACTAAATACCGAATGAAATGAAATGATCGCATGGTATTATTGGCCAGGTAGCCCCATCTAGGAGTACTAAATATCAAGCCAGTTTTATACATTATTCACTATCACGAATTTGGGCATTCTATTCACACCATTTCTGAAGATATTTAAAGACTCTGAAGTACAAATAAACAAAACTACTTCTGAAGATAGTTGTACGAAAATTGTCAGAATCGCCTGACGGAAACAGAGAAGGCAATCAGCTACGCCCACCTATTTGAAGACACCGCGCTCCAGTGGTCGGACACTACGATCGAAACGGCGCGAATCCTCTTCCTGCAGAAACACCGTTCCCTGACCATTTTGGGTTTATTTCTTCATGCGGTTAGCTAAACTCCGGTAGTCAGTGAAAACAGTGCTCCGCTCAACCTAGTCACTTCATCAAACCAAACCACTTGCAACGGAGGTGCGATGGGCTGCAGAAAACTATTCCATGGCAAATTCTACCACTCTCGCCACCATCTGCAAGTGGACTCATGATGTTTGAACAGCTGGCTATCGAGGGAAGATCTAAATGATTCACAGCGATGAGTGAGGATGAGATGCTCTTCACCGAAAAAGCAAACAGTTATCCACATAAAGAAAAACTGGAAGATTGTTGAAGACGATGTTCCGTCTCCGAAAAAGGAGAAAAAAAAAGATTACATCCTTCTGCCAGTTGGTTACTCGCTGACGTATTCTGTATGAACACCAACCATTTCATTAGCTTTCACTTAGGACGAATGGTGCACACTAAAGCTAAACAAACTGACGTGATAATTGCTGTGTAGATGACACACGTGCGGTGAAACGAGTATGATTTTCAGAATCAAACAAACCCGCAGCAACCGTTGCTCATTCAAAACAGCACAACGAAGTATGCCGCCAGGGAAAAGGTGTTTTGCTGGAAAGAAAAGGAACTCTGCACTGGAAGTAATAGTAAACGCAAAGTACTTGAAAAGTAGACTGCTTGGTACAGCCATTTTTCTGTCCATGCACTACATGTGATTGGAGAAAAGAGCTGCTGGTCTTGGCTGTTGTGTTCAATCAACGCTATAACGTCACGGAAATGGTTAATTGTCTTAAATGGCAAGCAACGAAGGAAAAAAGCCAAAGGGAAAACTGAATTGTTAGTCCTCTGGACAGAAGCGGCTCACCTTGCCGCACAGAAACAAATATGAAATGTAAACGTGACGTAAATGGGAACACGTACTGAATTAGATACAGATCGAGGCTGGAAAAATACATATTGCAGGAACCACGTCTCTCTCGCCCCTGAAATGACTACAGTTGACACAGGAAACGTGTATGGGACGCCCGTTTGCTTGCTGTACAATACTTGTCCTGGCGTTGGTGTGCACAGTGTGTGGGTGTTCGTATGCACTGCCAAAATTAGGCAATTATGTGGAGTAAGGGTTCTCGACAGGCATGTGAAAAATAGAAACAGGAAAATTCTAATTTGTTTTATAAACAAAAACCGTATTTTCTTGTTGAACTGTATTTTACTTCTCCTAGATGCGTTTCGCCTTTTTCACTTTGAGGCATCATGCCTTAAAGTACGCTTGTTATTCACCAAACATATATTTCTGTTTTTGTACTTTCAACATTGCAGCACAGTCAGCAATCGTGATAGTCTAATACATAAGAAACTATCACGGTGTTTTAGTTTTATTTCTAGACCATGCCCTCTTAGACAAATTACAGATTCAGGTGTATATTACAGATTCAGGTGTATATTACAGATTCAGGTGTATTATTTGGGCTGAAACCTAGATAAAGGTTGGTTTAATTACCGCTATCGAGAGAGAGAGAGAGAGAGAGAGAGAGAGTCGAAATTTAGGCGTCACGTTTTCTTTGCGCACCATTTCATTTGGCAGAAAATATTCCAGTTAGTGCTAAGGGTAGATTAAACTTTTCCTCGCACAGTTTATTTAGATACGGTGAAAGCGCTGCTGATATTCGGCGATGAATCGGAGTTTCCCTTAGTAAGCAGCAGCATCATCATAAGAAATTTAAGGGTCAGCTGTTTAAGTTGCTGCTGCGTCGCAGCTTTAAGGTTCTTGACTATTCTCAGTTCACGTGAAAAACGTCGCATTTCATCCAGAAACTCCGATTTCTACTCCCCCGGGAATCACTGTTTCACTTTCATGTCGGCTGTGCCGATCTGTTACGATTCTGGCGATGTCTCTGAATTCATTCAATGTCGCTGGAAAGTCTAATTGATAAAGAGAAGTCGTATGACAAGAATGGCTGAAAGACCCCGGCGGGCAGGTTCATCAATGTAACTACAAAGGTTTTCCTTATCTTTCACAAAGTATGACAGCTGTGTGCGTATGTGTATCTGTTAAGTGCAGGCGAAATGATATATACATATGCCGGTAGCGGCACGTTGCCTACTATCGAAAAGCATCAAAGCGGCCGCCGAGCTTAACGACCCCGTCCGACGGAAGTATCATCGGGAGCAATGTCACATGCCTTCAATTCATGGGACACTGCGGAGAGGTTTAGATTTAATCCAGGGCATTGGCCCAAAGACTGGTGATAAGAAACTTCACGCCACAACCTAGTGACTGGAAATTTCATCCACCACCAGAGGTCGAACCGGCTTACTTTCAAGCCGAGCGCCACCCCACAGGCGTGTGTTAGCGACCTCGGCTACGGAGGCTGCTGGTATATTTGGCAAGGACTCCCAACGTGTTAGAATTATTATCAAGTAAGTCACGCTAGCGTGTTCCCGTAACAGATGTTTTGCATTTTAAAAATTAACTTACATTATTACACACTCAGAGTGGAACGAAATCGGCATAGTGGTGCCAGCAAGCTTGACAGTTCCAGGAAAAAGTCTATACAGAAAAACGCTAAAAGTTGTTTAAAAATACTGCTATTTGAACCGATATAAATTCCTAAAATATGTCTTTATGACAGGGATGACTAATGTGTGAAACTACTAACTGAGGAAAGAGTGATTTTCTGTGATCGTTCGTTTACTTCAATGAAATTGGGCAACAAATTTTTACTTTCTGTTTGCGAATGTTCTTCCTGTGTCTGACTGTACCTTTTCTCCCAAACGAAGAACACGGTTTCAATTCCGGAGAGGGTATTCAACTTTTTTCATATTTTTCTCAAAATTTGCCAACAAATAAAAGTTGTTTTCTGGAGGCCAAAGGAGTCAGGAAATACTAACGAGAGAGAAAAAAAAACTCAACATTTGCGTGTACTGGTTGCGTATCTCGTATCCATATGGCATGCGTACAAGAAAGGAAAATATAATTTGGAAAACTTTGAAGCGGCTTTTTCTTTTGAGTCATCAGTCTTCTGACTGGTTTCGTTACGGCCCGCCACAAATTCCACTTCTGTGCCAACCTTTTCATCTCGGAGTAGCGCTTGCAATCTACGTACTCAATTATTTGCTGAATATATCCCTCTATCTGTCTTACTTTCGAGTTTTTACCTTCTACTGCTCCCTCTAGTACCATGCAACTTATTCACTGACGTCTTGACAGATTCGTATCATCATGTCCCTTTTTCTTCTCAGTGTTTTCCATATTTTCCTTTCCTCGCCAATTCTGCACAGAACCACCTCATTCCTTACCGTATCAGTCCAGCTAACATTTAACATTCTTCTGTAGCACATCTCAAATGCTTCTATTGTATGTGGCTATAGTTTTAAAAGTAATCAGACTTTTATATATAATATTACAATACTGACCCTAAAACTTGTTTTAGAATGTAAACTGACAAAATGGCTGTGTACACTTATAGCTTTTATAGACTTACGGTTACTTATTACTTGTAAAGCAACCAGAATGCAGTTTTTAAGAGTTGAAGGACATGAAAAGCAAGTAGTGGACGAAAATGGAGTGAGACGGGATTGTAGCCTACTGCCAACGTTATTCAGTGTATACACACGGAGCATGCAGTAAAACAAACCGAAGAGAAATTTGCAGATGTGATTAAAGTTTAGGGAGAAGAAATAAAAACCTTTGGGTTTTCCGATTAAATTTTAACTCTGTCAGGGGCAGCAAAGAACTTTAAGGAGGAGCTGAATGGAAGGATAATGTGTTGAAAAGAGGTTGCAAGATAAACATCATAAGTAAAACAAGGCTCATGGAAAATAGTCGAATTACGTCTGGTGATGCTGAAGGAATTAGCTTAGGAAATAAGACACTAAATGTCGCAAACGAGTTTTGCTATTTGGGCAGCAAAAAACCGATAATGGCCGAAGCAGATACAATATAAAGTGTAGACTGGCAATGGCAAGACATGCGTTTCCGAAGAGGAGAAATTTGTTAATATCAAGCATAAAAGTAATTGTTAGGAAATATGAAGTTCTAGGATTAAGTGCAAGAGGTACAAACACAATGCGGTGGTTCAATAAAAGAAAATGAATGGAATTCGTTCCCATATACGATGTAGGATGCTCGAAACACAAATCAACATGTTTCGTTTCCTGATGTCCCGCATTAACACCACTATGAAGGTACTTTATTACAGTAACTAAACGAATACCCTCCCAATTACAAACCTACCTACTTTCATTTATAATACAATAGCTTCCCCTGTCTAAAAGTCCAGAAAAAAACCGAAGAATCCAGCAGATAACTATATATAATCTCTGGACCACAGCAAGGATCGCTCATTATCCGGACTACCTGTTATGCCACTTCCATTTGCGGACAAGGCGCGGGAAGAACTTGCTTCGTATTGTCTACTGTGCTGTTGAACAGTACTGCCGTAGTTCACCTTACAGTACAGCTGTACAATTTCCAAATTAATGAACACTCAATCTATGCGAGACCGGGACTTTAGCCCGCAATGTTTCATGTTTGGAAAGCATAGGCGTAAACATCAGTGACTATGAAAAGTTTGATTCAAGCCCGAAAGCGTAGTTCGTCTAGTGGCTAAGGCGACTGCTTACGACATGCTGTAAATCTGGGTTCAAGTCGAGTCTGGCACAATTTTTCAATTATTACTACGCACTTATCACAATGCACTGAACAAATTTCGTGTCATGATACTGCCTCTTCAAGATAGCTCTCCATTTCAATGGATTGTATCTTTTCATATTTCTTGTTTATAAGCAGTCTCATGTCGTCTGATTAGAGTGTAAGAAATACGCAAACTATATTCCAGTATCTGATAAAATACATTTTCAAATCTTTCTCGCACAATATAATGACAAATTTGTATACCACTCTTAAAAATGTATTTTATGAATTCGACTGCAGAGAATATTTTTCAAAACACTATTTCTGACGTTTTCTCCAGCAGACGACGTCTCTGACCATGCACAAATAACAGGGGATGATGTAAGCAAGAGTTTTCTCTACAGGGTTGAATGGCAGGGGATGAAGACTGTTAACCATTTGTCTTTCATCGACATCCCATGTGAAAGTACTCGATCTACTGAGCGACTTTGTCAATCCGAGTCATGATTGGAGTTGATATAGTATCATCGATGGCACAACCAGCAAACTACAGCACGACGTTATTAAATAAAAATGACTGACAACAGTTTTATCTGTGGTGCATTTGGTCCGCAATTTACCATAAACATGATAGTTTGCCACATGCCTTTAGGAAAGCATTATCCAAAAACGCTTTCTAAACTGATACTGTAGCTTCTTCAACGTACAAGGGTAAGGCTGACAAGTGGGCGGCAATATGACACGTTGATATACAAATCGTTCCTGATAACGCCACGAGGTGTGTGTGTGTGTGTGTGTTGCGAAGACTCGCTGGAATGCCTTGTAAAGTTGCAATCGCAGATACAGAGAGATATTATGGATAACGCCAGTGTGGAAACCTAACAACACTTTGCCGATGTAGCACAATGCATGCAAGAAATGTTTGTAATACGCCGGCATGGTTTAACCACAAAAAAAGAGTGGGCTTCCAGCAACAGTACATTAGGCGTGTTTTTCGCGGCTAATCTTTCGGAATCTACAGTACATTACACGAGAAAGAAGGGAAGGTAAATTAGCTAATGAGAGCTGTAAATCCCATGTTTAGAAACTTTGTGTACACTGCAAATGAGCATACAAAATAAATATAAAAACTGATTTAACAGACAGACCATACCAATAAACAGAGGAAAGAAGCCGGCATATGGGCACGAAATTTATGATAAACGCTCCACCGAAGAACTGCACATTGCAAAGAAATTACAATAAAATCCTGTAAGACGTTCTGTAGAAAAGATGTAGCGGGTGCGGCGTCTGTGCACGATTTTTGAATGTCACAACTTTCATTACTGTCATAGTTTAAGGAGAATAATCGCTCCACATGCCAAAGCAACACATCATCACACACAACAAAAACTATACACTCTGTATATAATCAAACAGAGTATTTTTGAGAAGCAAATAAACAGAAACACACATTATGTGACTCATAGATGCTACATGCTATTACATTCCTCCAATTTTTTACAAGTATAAAATTATTCCGACGCTAAAACCGAAAGTGACAAAGATGCCTGACTTTCGCTATTTTAAAAGATACCTTCACCGCAAATTTTGCAGCGTGAACATACAAACTATCGATTTGTGATGACTTGTGAGAGCACTGCAACATTTAAAACGATGTAAATATACATTACCTTCAGATAGTTCCAAATCCAGCTCTGCTAATTTGTCCCTGACGTCTTCAGGAAGCTTTGATATGTCTATATTATACTCCGCCATGGTCAATCCATTCAACTACACTCATAAACAATACAAAACCCTCATTGCACACACCACCCTGTAACAACTTTTGCCATCTTGAAATCTCGCGAAGTATTAAACCAGATGTCACTACCTGACAACAACTGAAAGTCGATACCTCGACGCCACTCGTATAACCATGCGACAGTCGACATTTCAAATCAACGCGGTATATATCGAAAGTTAACAAATTTTGTGCAAAAATAGTTAACTTAAAACTTTCGCTTCCTGCGAAATACGGGTTTGGATTGTTTTTTATGTTGCAATTCTGCAAATAAAAACGAAGTCAATCAACTACTGCTGCGTATTCTTAAGAGTTCTTAATATTATTTCACAGATGCCTTTGTGCCGTGGTGTGAAACGCGGGAAGTGGCGAAGTAACATAAATAGAATAAGTGTGTACACATGAAAAGTTAGTTTGTGTAATAACACATATTAGTACCAGAAAAATGGGTTTGTTAGACGATCCAGGCTTCCAGTCTAAATATCAAAAATCAAAGCGGCAAGTGAGGCTCTGGGAAAGTGAGTTTGTGAAGAAAAATGGATGTAATCCTACTAAGGTTAGTCCAGCAGTTATGTCAGTTTTCAGTTCTGATTAATGTGTTATAAGTGAAAAGCATTGCAGTTCTAGAAGGAAGCAGAACTATCAAGCAAGTCATTGTAGGTTTGATAATCCATTTTCATACCTACCATACAACATGTATAGGTTTTGGTACATATGTCGAAGACTTTAATACTCGTGGGACATTTAAATGTGTTGGTTTGAGTGAAGATGCAATTGAGATACGAACATTGGGGGATTCTATAAATGCGAAAATTTAATTGTAATTCTAGTTCTCAAGTTAGTAGGTGTACCCTCTTTACATTATTTTATGTGAAAATATTTTGCTACATGTGCTGATTAGCCCAAAGCAATTTGATGTTCAAGATGAGTCCTCATCAGTTTTAAGTAGAGTGAATGGAATACAACAGCCTGTATCACGTTTGTATCTTAACAGTTTATACTTAAACCTATTATAATGTTGGATTACAGTGTGGGTTTCTAATACATCGGTGGATAGTAAATGACAATGATGGCCTTCCAATGAGGTTTAGAGCCATAATCTCGTGCAGCATGAAATTATTGCCGTACAGACACCAACGAATTGTCTTATCAGTTGTAGAGAGAAATCCTGGTAGCTGCTTCTGATATACAATTCTTCTCATTACTTTGTGTTCTTTACATTAGGTATCATAGGTTTGTTATATGAAATCTAAGTATTTAATTGCAGGAGATAGATATTCCTTTAACATATACAATAATGTATTGTGATTTACAGCAAAATTTCACTGCTTCTTGCAGCCTACTGGTTTGTATGCGTACTGATAATAATTTCTAGTGAGAAAGATTGTATTGCATCCCTCGAGCCAAACCCAGTCACTTAATTATGTTCAAACTAACCTGTATTTACCAGTTCAATTTTTCATTAGCAATTCACTTTTTTATTACGTCTGTTCGTGTTACACAGATGCGTGTAGTAGTTAGTCATGATGATAAAAGATGTAATGCAAGGACGTGACTTAAAAAAACACACACAAACACACAGGCATAATCTATGAAAGTGAAGCCTAGGTTAGTGATATATATTCCAAGAAAGCACGTTTTAGTTAACTTTATTTGGAATGAGTAGACACATTGGTATTTTGAATTATGATTTTTTTCTTGAACTAGCATATCATGCTAATTGTTTCACTGCCTCACCATACCAGTGTATAAATAACAAAAAAGTCAACTACAATTCATTGGCAGCTTCCATTAAAAATAATGAGGGGGAAGGCTCCACTGCAGGTTTCAATTTGAAAAGTCTACTGTTCTTTGTTAGGCTTCGGAAGATGATGTGCTGTGCTGTAAAGCCTACATCACTGTTTATCTATGATATGAAAGAAGAAGTGATCACCATGTGGTGTAGTCAGATAATATAGATGCAAAAAAATTGTGTTATTTTCTCTTTCTGTTTGCATGCTTACGTTCTGATGTCACGTGCCACACTGCCGGTACGTCATGGGATGGCGCAGACATCTGGTATTGTTACATTCATTTGATCTGTGCAGTCAAAATTGACATGGGGGAGGAGGGGGGGGGGTTAGTTTGTGTACATCTGAGGAAGGACTTCGTCCGATATCTTAATCTATTAGTAAATGTGCCTTTCTGCTGATCATAATCCAGTATTACATTGAGATGAAGTGTATTGTTGTAATCATACTTTTAATAAATAAGATTTTGCAGAATTTCACAAAGTTGGGTGATGCGATAGAAATGTGTGGAAAGTAGTTTTGACACTTACTGTGATGCTATGAAATGTTTATAATAACCTGTCCACCTAGATTTAACTTTATATTTTTATTAACACTATTTATATTGGCTTACATTTAAGGCATTTCCAAATTTTAACACTTCTACATATTTACTGCAGGTTGTTAAATTGAATTGCTGTCTGCTTTTAATAAACATTATAAATATACCGAAAAAACAAAGTTTGTTTTAAGAGCTATCCTTTATGTAGACTATTAACACTAAATACATCTGCATCCATACTCTGCAAGTCAGTGTGAAGTGTGTGGCAGATGGTACGTCCTATTGTATCAGTTATTAGGGCTTTTTGCCGTTCACCTACGGAACGCGGAAAGAATGAGTTTAAATGCCTCTGTGCATGCTGTAATTAATCTAATCAGGTACTCACAATCCCTGTGGGAGTGTTA
The DNA here is from genome assembly GCF_023898315.1 of Schistocerca nitens. NCBI lineage: Eukaryota > Metazoa > Arthropoda > Insecta > Orthoptera > Acrididae > Schistocerca > Schistocerca nitens. The sequence continues at coordinate 1,038,880,149 of NC_064614.1, read as the reverse complement.
TGTAGGGGTTTTAGTATATTCATACAGTTGACACTCTCCCACAGGTCAAGAAACTTGTGACCATTTGTTCTGCCCTTGTCTGTATACGTTCAATTTCTGTTTCTTAGAAATCCAACACACTTGGGCAATGTTAGGCCCTATAGGGTAAGCAGTCTCCTGTGCAGACTGACTGCATTTCCCTAGTATGCTATCAATAAACTGAGGCTATGTGATACTTCCATTTCATGTCCCTACATAGTGCTACACCCAGGAATTTGTATCAGTTGGCCGATTCCAGCTGTGACACGCATGTATTGCAGTGACAGAATTATGCTTCTTTCTTTATTTTTTTTTTTTTAAGTGCACAATTCTACTTGATTCTGAACATTTGAAGCACATTTCCAAATCTGTGCCACTTGGAAATGTTAAATATTTGTGCTGATTCTTTCGGACTGTACTTCATTGTAGATAATGGCATCATCTGTGAAAAAGTCTGAGATTATTGTTAATCTTGCAAGGGACCCAACACACTTCCCTGAGGCGCGTGCGCGCGCGCGCACACACACACACACACACACACACACACACACACACACACACACACACGTTGATTATTGTCCATCAAAGACAAATTGCTGTGTTCTCCATGCCAAAAAATCCTCCGTCCTTCCACAAATTTTGCTTGATACCCATAGGATCATATTTTTTATATTAAGCATAGGTGTGGTACCGAGTCAAAAGCTTTTTTGCAATCGAGAAATACTGCATCTACCGGACTGTCTTGAACCCAGGCTTTCAGTATGTCATGTGAGAAAAGTGCAATTAGAGTTTCACATAGTCAGTGTTTTCAGAATCCATGCTGTTTGGCATGGAGAGGATTATTCCATTACAGAAATCTTGTTGTGTTTGAGCAAAGAAAATTTGCTAAGAGTCCACAATAAATCTCTGTCAAAGACATTGAGTTGTAGTTTTGTGGATCACATCTGCTATCATTCATGTGTTCTCTGAGACAGATAATTTAAATACAGTGTTCTGCATGGAGAAATAGATATATTCCACCACACGGAGTTGCCAAGCGGTTTGAAGTGCCATGTCACAGATTGCATGGCCCCTCCTGCTGGAGGTTCAAGTCCTCCCTTGGGCATGGGTGTGTGTGTTGTTCTTAGCATAAGTTATTTTAAGTAGTGTGTAAGTCTAGGGACCGACGCCCTCAGCAGTTTGGTCTCTTAGGAATTAACATACATTTGAACATTTTTTAGATTTACCTTTGCTTTCTGGATGTAAATGTGTGTCCTGTAGCCTTCAGTCTCAGAAAATTTACTTCATTGTAATTTTATTTGGTTTCTTTGGCAAGTGTTCTTTCTGTGTTGTGCACCACTGTTTTTCCTGCATAGTGTGCCTTTGACTGCTTGTCCCAAATTTTCACTGAGAGGAAAACACATGTCACATTTTTAGTTCTGAACTTCATTTTCAAATACTTCTAGGTCACAGTCACAATCACAAAAATTAAATTCTACAATTACTGTCACTATCATCCTTTTTACATTTTATATTTAAAAAACCTAAGCCTTTGATTCTGCTCTTTTCTGGAATTCCTCTTCTGTTTGTTTTTCAGTGGTGAAGGTATCTGTCAAAATTTGGGCGTTTCCTGGTTTTCTTCCTCTGTCTCTGAACTTTGAACTTTGTCCTAGGTTTAATAGCTTTGAGAAAAACAACTGAAGGCATTTAAGATGTCAGACCTGCACTAGGAGAAGTGTGACATACGGGACTAGTACCAGCTGAAATTCAGTGTGAGGCAGAAGGGTGTACAGTCTATTCACTTAAACTTACACATTCTGCTGACTGATAAGGTGAGCCAGAAGGCATGAGAATCTGTGTAGAGGAAGTAAGTTTACAGGTGACATTTTTGTCAGGGACTTCTACCACAACTGGACAGTCAATTACATAAATAAATAATGATGACTTAAAAGAATAAATTCAAGTATTTTAAATACAATTTAATGTGTTTAGTGTTGTCATTGATTGGACACAAGTTTTTCTATTGGTTCCAAATGTCTTGAACTTGTCTAGGGTGGCTAGGATTGCTCACTACGAGGGTAATCCCAAAAGTAAGTTGTCCTATTTTTATAAGTACATAGACCTGTTTATTTCTACAATGGTTTACATCAGTTTACAGCTTGAACATTTAGCTATTTTTCGACATAATCACCATTTCTGTCGATGCATTTTTGTAGACGCTGTGGCAGTTTTTGTATGCCCATGTCATACCAGCTTGCCGCCATGCTGTTCAGAAAGTTATGAACCTCTTCTTTCATCTTGTTGTCGGAGCTGAATCAATGGGACCACAATTAATGCTTACAGGTACTGTGAGACTCGGAAAAAACTCAAGCGGGCAATTCAGAACCGGAGAAGAGGAATGTTGAGCAAGGACGTACACATTCTCCATGACAACGCTCGCCCACACATCGCTTGGCAAACCGTTGCTCTCCTGCAACAGTTTCAGTGGAACATAATCACCCACCCACCCTATAGTCCTGACTTGGCACCCAGTGACTATCACCTGTTCCCTAGGTTAAAAAAAAAAACTAACATAGCGTCTACAAAAATGCATCGACAGAAATGGTGATTATGTCAAAAAATAGCTAAATGTTCGAGCTGTAAACTGATTTAAACTGTTTTAGAAATAAACAGGTCCATGTACTTATAAAAAAATAGGAGACCTCACTTTTGGGATTACCTTCGTATCTATCCATCAGATGCTTGACTGAAGATACCTTAAACGAGCCAAATACTCCATCATCCAGAGACTTATAAGTGGCGAAATACTCAGAAATATGATGCTACTTTCGTATTTATATGACAACTTAAGTGTTGATCGCAGGTGTCTGACATAACTAAATAAGGTGTTTTTTTTTTTTTTTTTACATGTAGTGTACTTCAAAACTGGCCTCAGTAAAGTTCAGACTTCTAGCATATGCAACAAATCTACATCCTGAAGGTGAGATCTTTGGTTTTAAGATCAGGTACTCTCACTCTTAGATATAGAAAAAAATTTAGAGGTTCCAATGGCAGATATATCACAAAAAATAGTTACCAAGGTACATCTGTATCCAAAAGTAACTTCTGAATACTTTTTAGCAATAGCTTTTCAAGGTATGTACACTGTTGGTACCTCGTTTTTTGTCAACATTCAAAATCCATTACAGTCAGTTTTTTTAAGTTTTTGTCTAGTTTACAGCTCCTTCACATTTTTAAAAAAACTCTACAACAGTTGGCCCATTGAATGCAATAGCTCTTCTTATGATTGTAGATTTGGGTTTACACAGTGACACTTATTCTGCTTGTGTAGAAAGAAACCTCTCAGCCGGGCGTAAGATGCTTGTTTCATATTGTACTAATTAGACAGCATTTTTACCAAATGTTGTCATCTTCTCCAAACTAGTAGTTTTTGGGCATAAACTATAATGATTATTTGTCGTTTTCAGATAATTGACCAATGGCTTTTCTGAGCGCTACAGGAAACGTGTTCTGAATTATAATTAGGTGTTACACCATGCTGTAAGGTCTTTCTGTCTAAACTGGAAGTTTTTGAAGCACTATGCTTTTATTTTCATTCATCACAGAAAACAGGCCAGTTTCATTTCCCCATCAGAATGAGGTCTTCTTCTTATTACTACAGTGTTAATATTTCCAAAACAGACACTCTGGAACTGAACAACTCGTAGAATTGAACAGAGTCCAGGGGGGAAAAAAAACTGCGTTCTTTAATAACCAGGAAAAATTCATAACTCTGAAGATGTTAGTTATGGTTGTGCTGGCTTGGCCATAAGGCCAGTACCCATATTTGTTTGTGACTGATGTGGATAATGCTAGAATAATAGGGAAGTGTAATCAGTTAACAAAGAAGATTGCTCACAAATCACTTATATGACACTTCCTAGAATATTGCTGAATTATGTGGGACCCAAAGCCAACGGCCTTGCTGCAGTTGTAACACCAATTCCCGTCAGATCACCGAAGTTAAGTGCTGCTGGCCTGGGATATCATTTAAATGGGTCACCTTCCAGTCTGCCGAGTGCTGTTGGCAAGCGGGGTGCACTCAGCCTAGTGAGGCAAACTGAGGAGTTACTTGATTGAGAAGTAGCGGCTCCGGTCTCAGAAACCAACATACAACAGGGAGAGCGGTGTGCTGACCATATGCCCCTCCATATCTGCATCTGGCGACGCCTATGGGCTGAGGATGACATGTCGGCCGGTCGGTGCCGTTGGGCCTTCATGGCCTGTTCGGGAGGAGTTTTAATGTGAGACCAAACCAAATATAACTAGCAGGGGATATTGAATATATACAGAGAAGGCAGCATGAATGGGCACAGGTTTGTTTGACCCATGGGAGAATGTCGCAGAGATATTGACAGAATGGAACTGGTAGACTAATGAAGATAAAAGCAAACTGTCTTAAGAAAGTCCGCCGACTGAGTATCAAAAAGTGGATTCAAATGCTCTAGGAATACACAACAATCCCCTACATAATGCTCCTGTAGGGATTGAGAGGGTAAAATTAGATTAATTACAGTGTGCATAGTGGCATCTAAATAGTCATTCTTCACATGCTCCATACATGAATGGAGCAGGAAGAAGCCATAATAACTGGTACAATTGAAAGTGCCCTACGTCATGCTCTTCACAATAGTTTGCAGAGTATGGATGTAGGTGTAGAAGTGGATGTTTAGGTCAGCATACTTTGCAATATGTCATTAGATATCCAATGAAATTATTTGTCAAACAAAAATTTGTATGTTCATGTGGTACTGTGTTTCAATCAGTACCCTACAAAGGGAGACACAATACAAAATTAGTGAAGAAACAAAGAAAGTTTGCATCATAGGCAAAACTTGCATTTTCCACTCTTAACTGTCAACAGAGGCATGGCTGGGTTCCTGTGTAACTCTTGATCATTGTTAAAATCAATGCTACAAGCATTTGTTGGCAGATCCAGATATGGATCAGACCTCCCATATGGTCAAGCCCCTCCTTGCCTTCACCCTTTAAATGTGTAAATTCCATTTGTGGCTATGAATAGATATTTTCCTAATATATCTGGTGGAAACTGTGAGTAAATCAAAGAACATGTTGCAAGAAGAACAAACCAAATTAGGCTTTTCAGTTGTTAAGACACAGACCTTAAATTTGGGAGAATGAAGTTTTCTCTGCCCAGCCATCCTAATTTAGATTTTCCTTGGTTTTTCTAAATCATTTCAGGCAAATGCGGGGACGGTTCCTTCATGAAGGCCACAGTTTATTACTTGTCCTATTCTCGTAAAATCATATTTATGTATTCTCTCTCTCTCTCTCTCTCTCTCTCTCTCTCTCTCTCTCTGTGTGTGTGTGTGTGTGTGTGTGTGTGTGTGTGTGTGTGTGTGTGTTTTGAGCTATTTATTTTCATTGTATTACAATGACAAATCTTGTATCATTGTTAGATGGTTTCTGGATGAATGAATCAAATCAGTTCTGAATGCTAATGCGAAAGCAGATCACACCTCATAATGTTTATCATTATTGTGGCTAATTTTTAAAGTGAATGAGCAGCAGTTGCTGACAAAGGAATTGGAAACATTTTGTTTAAGTAATTGTGATATTTTGTACATATGCAAATCTCTTACAGGCCCATGTATGTTGTATGAAGAAATTAAACCAGTTTGTTAATACTTGTTAATAGAGATTGTTAAAGGCAAGATAGACAGTGTTCACATTTTCTAGCATAGTATTGATTATTGTTATCTTATCAATAAGTTGACTCAAGTACTGGGCCACACATTTGTAACTCATTCTTCAACTGTGTTCTTCCTCATTTGCAGTTCACACACTGCATGACATGTACCTTCACTGCCTCTCAATGTTATACTAATTGTTCTACTCCTGATTATCTTGGCAGAATTACCTGTTTCAGAATTTCTGAACAAATTGTGTTATTCCATAAGATGTTAAAATGGTTCAAATGGCTCTGAGCACTATGGGACTTAACATCTGAGGTTATGAGTTCCCTAGAAATTAGAACTACTTAAACCGAACTAACTTAAGGACATCACACACATCCATGCCTGAGGCAGGATTCGAACCTGCAACCGTAGCAGTCGCGCGATTCCAGCCTGAAGCGCCTAGAATCACTCGGCCACACCGGCTGGCCATGAGATTTTAGTTTAGTACAAATAGTCATATTGAAACAAAATAGACATACTCCAATTCACCTAACCACAGGATAATTTTAATGTAGCTGTACTTTTGCCGTTTTTAATCGATAATAATGTGATTGTACACAGTCAGAACATTAACTCCAAAGTTCCTCTCAGATTTTCATTGACTCATTTTGGTTATTTTTTTTGGGGGGGGGGGGGGAGGGGGGGGAGTGTGTGGAGAGAAAAACTTTCCACCCCATATTTCACGACACTATAATATAGAAACGAATGCCTGAACACATTATGTACCTGAATTGTAAGCTGGCGGATCTGCAGAAAGCATACATTATTACGATATACAGGGTGTTGCTTATAAGATTGTCAGGTATATTTTCTCTGGTGTTTTGGCAGTTATTTGCAATTTTGTATTTGCAGCGTGTAGCTGGAGTCAGCCTAAACGAATTCTGCTTACCCATCTGTCATGCGACACCCAGTGTCAACAGAAAGTGTCAGTTTGTTTCCCATTATAAACAAAATTATTTTTAAAATGGAATTTGGTGTATCCATTCAGTAGAGCAGACCCAGTTCAGTCCAGTATGATATTCATTTTATTAATGTGTATTAACAAGGAAGGTGAAAGACATAGAATAAACAGCACTCCAGCTGTGACTGAGCAGCACTGCAGCAGTTAGTGTGGGCCAGGGCGGAGTCGCCGTTGGAGTATTGGTTACACTTCATTTTTTACTGCACCTGTTAAATAATTTTGTTAGAAACAGGAAATAAACCAACACTTTCCATTGACAATGGGTGTCGCACGTAAAAGATGTGATGACCAGTATTTGTTTAGGCTGAGTTCTGCTACACATTGCTAATACGAAATTGGAAATGTCTGCCAAACATCAGAGAAAATGTGCTCGACTTGGAGGGAGGGACACTCAGTGTACAGCGGTATCAAATCTGAAAGTAAATAATGTCATTTGAAAAATGATATTGTGGCTGTTGTTTGAGGATTAGGGAGCTGAGAGGCAGTGAACACTAGTCTGGGTAGTATTCTTAAATAGACAATCAAGATCCCACATGTTTTTCTTCTTGTAGAATAACTCATACTAAGGTAGTGTAACTTTGTTTATTACTTAGTGTTACAGTACAGAATATGCACTCTTGTTAAAATGGGATGTCTAATATAGATGAAGATATTTTATTTATTACTTATGTAACTAATAATTCAATATTTTGTTGTTGCAGGCAGACATCAAATTAGCACCGACGCATGTAAGAGATGCATACAAGATATATTACAAACTAAAGACTCTAGCTCTAGAAGAATCTCTAAGAGAATCATTTTCAGATGATATTGAAAACTCTGTGTCGGTGTCATGTGACAGCAGCTTAGAGACGACGCTGCCTATAGCGGAGTTTGACCTTCCAAAGTGTTCTGTAAAGTCTGTTGTTTCTGATGAAAAGCACAAGGTATTCAGACCTGCTCTTAAGGACATTCAAAATGAAAATGATGATGCAGAGAAAAAGAAAACTTTGTCAGAGGAAAAATGTGGTTCAGCCTCTTTTGACACAGGGTTTGTATGCAATACTGAGACTGTGTGGGGTGCACATCTTAATAAGTCTCAAAATCAATCCATTAATATCGGACAGATAAGTACAAAACCTTCATTAAAACGTTCCTCTTCATTTGTACTTTCAGAGAAACTTTTTTCTGGTTCAAAATTTTCGAAACGCAATCCTAGAAAATCGCTCTCACAACGCAAATCAGTTGCAGCTTGCAAGCTAAATGACTCATTAATGGAGGACCAAGAAAATAAGGAACCTGTTGTTGTGGCTGCAGGGAATCTAGACACCCCTGTAGATGAAAATTCATTGAGCACCGACTGTAGGACACCAGCTTTACAAAATGTTGAAGAATGCAGGTACAGAATAGTAACTGGAACCCTTCCAATTAATTGCCAAGCCACAAACATAATAAACAAAGCTCTCATGGAAACAGACTGTATGAAACCTGTGTTAGTGTCCGAAAGGAAACTTGACAAAGGTTGGGTGGAAAGACATACTGATTATGATAGTGGTGTGTCAAATCTCAGCTCCCAAGATTGTGAGAACTCTTCATCTTCAGAAGATACTAGGATAGTTGGTTTAACAAATTGTTCTCCACCAGAGTGCCAAGAAATGTGTATCAGCAGTTCCATACATGCACACAGTCAGGCATTGTACAGTGATGAGGACGTTGTCTACAACAGTGAATCTGAAGATGAGACGGGGATCAAGCGCAAAAGGAAACTAATTTCCAAGAGAAAATTTTCATCTAGCTTTAAACGGTCAGATGTTGTTGATGGGTCCATTACTGAATCAAGAGCAGTGAAGAAAATGAGGCTGGAGAATGATTTGATTTCCAGTTGCAATTCTGTGGTTAATCAAATCAGCAGTTTGGCCTCATGTGTTACAAATTCAGATGATTCACAACTCACAGGAACAGAGGTTCATTTTGGACTGCGTGATAGATGTCAGGAAGGAAACTATGCGGGAAATATGATACAACCTGAAGTGGAGAGCTTGAAAATCTCAGACTGTGGGGTGCCAAAAAATATAGAATTGAGCATGGAGAGTAAACATTTTTCAGATTCAGTGGATGTTCATAAAACTAACCAAAGTTCTAAAAGTACTGGGAGTGAGAGAACAGATTCAGAAACTCGGAGATCAGTAAAAAATGTTAGAGAGATTGATATAGGTGCTATTGCTAGCAGTATTGTTGCCAGAGATAGTGCCCCTTCACAATCAAAAAAGGTTACTAAAACATGTAGTAAGAAAGAGCAGTTTGAAAATAAAATTGTGTCTGGGAAAGGAAATGAAAACTTTGTAAAGATAAACATAAAGAAAAAGGTATATGTTCGAGGAAAGAAGACAATGAATTTTGCGAAGTATAAGAAGATGGAATGGAAGAAAAAGAAGAAGGCAAATGCCAGTAATAATGATTATAGTGGTTCATCTCTTTCCACCTGCTTCAAGTGTGGAGACATTGGTCATTTTGCAAGGAACTGTAACAATAGTAAAGGTATGTTAAAATATATTATCATCAGTATGTTGGTCGCATTTTCTTAAGTACATAACGTATTTTTAAAATTTAACAGAAGTCCATGACAAATAAATTGACACAAAAAAATAACATCACCAATAAATAATTAATGTAGAGTAGTGAAATTCTAGGCATACATTTGTCTAGGTAATGTATTTAAGTAACACTGAAAGATCACAGGTTAATGTAAGTGCGAGATAAGCCATTGCAAATGTGAAATGCTGTCACATTAATAACCCGTTTAACTGCTAGAATGTTAAATGCAAGCAAGCAGATATGTTTGCTTGTGTTGTACAGGTGCTGGATGTCAGTTTGTGGGATGGATTCCATGCTGTTGCACTTGGTTGGTTAACACAGAGACAGTTAATGCTGTTTGTGGGTGACGCTGGAGTTGTCGCCCAACGATGTCCCATATGTGCTCAACTGGAGACATCTGATGATTGAGCAAGCCAAGGCAACATGTTGGCACTCTATAGAACATGTTGTGTTACAACAGTGGTATATGGGTGAGTGTTGTCCTGTTGAAAAACATCCCCTGGAATGCTGTTCATGAATTGCAGCACAACAGGTCGTATCACCAGATTGATGTACAAATTTGCAGTTCCAGTGCATGGAATAGCCATGGAGTGTCACATGCTGTCATATGAAATCACACCCCAGACCATAACTCCATGTGTGGGTCCACTTTGTCTAGTATGTAGACAGGTTGATTGCAGGCCCTCAACTGGTCTTCTCCTAACAAACACACGGCTGTCACTGGTGCTGAGAGAGAACCAGCTTTCATCAGAAAACACAACAGACACACTGCCCTACTGTGAGCTCTCACTTGACACTACTGAAGTCGCAAATTGCTGTGGTTTGGGGTCTTTGAAATGCATGCTTCAGGGTGTCTGGCTTATAGGTGTCCTTGAAGTAACCAATTTTTAAAAGTTTGTTGTGTCACTGTGGTGCAAACTGCTTCTCAGAGTGCTGTTTCAGATGCAGTACGATGCACGAAAGCCATACTCTGAACAGAATGGTCTTCCCCCTCAGTAGTGCCATGTGGCCGTCCAGAGTCCAGTCTTCTTGTGACCATACATTATTGCTACAAGCAATTGTAAACAGTGGCTACATTCCTGCCAAGTCTTTGTGCAATATCACAGAATGTACGAATCGCAGGCTTGGACCCAGCCGCCACATGTGAGTACGGATGTGAGCTGGTGTTATCGTGGAATGTTGACGAACTGTGGTGTCAGTATATGCTGGCCAGAGTATGCACTCAGTAGCTGTGTGACGATGTGCGCCTGCTTGGGCAGAACTGTTTCCAATGGGTGGGGTTTCGAGATGGAATTTATGTCTTTTCAGCCCCACAATGGAGTCTTGATAAATTCGTATTTGTTCTTGGTAAGACGTCAGATACAGTTATGATGGATTGGCATAGTGAGCACGTTATTATTAGCATAAAGTGGCGATGGTTAGTAATGTGTAGTTCATGTATTTCTGTGCCCCATGGATCCAATGCCCTCAATAATACTGACAAATGCCAAGGGAGGCCCTCAGCTGAGGACACAAACCTCATAATTGCCTATAGGAAGGAACGTCCAGCATCTCATAGCCCTATTACATGACCTCGTTCAAACTCAATAAGGCATCTTTGTCATCTTAAATGTATTCTTGACTGAAATCAGCTCACCATGTTCAATCTCAAAGGTAACTAACACTCATGACTGTCACTTCATGTATTTTAAGCAACCTGCTTTGCATCCTCATAGTGCCACTCGCATGCGACTGATACAAAACTTGAATAGTAGAAACACACCTACCAGTTTTCATTTATGCCACACAGCTCCTCCTTGGTGTTTCAATTTTTTTTCCAAGTTAGAGGAAAAAATGTCTGTTAGCTCTGGCTGATCTACATGGACAGTGTTTTGTTCAAGAGCTGCCAACACATACTGAAAACAGTATTCACTAATAATATGTGAAATATGTCTGCTCTTTTTCCACCTCTCACATTGCTAGGCACTAGAGATGTCACCTCCCTTCACAAAGACATTTCCATTGTGTATGGTTGCTCTGCCACAGAGCAGCCAAACACCAAGGGAAACAAATCTGATAATATACTTTCCCTTTGGTCTTGTCTGTTCTATACTCTTCAGTAATTATTTCATCTTTGATGGGCAGATATGCAAAAGAGGTTGGCAGTTCTGTACTTGTACATCAGAAAAGTAACGGCCAACATCTGTGAATCGTGCAAGGATTCTTCTTCCAGTATGCTGATTCTTGTAGTTTACTTTCTTCTCATTTATAACTGTGCAAAGTGTAAATCAACAACTGGCAAATCCTGTGAAAGTCTTCTGGCCTAAAATTGTAAGTGAAAGAATGGAAAAATTGCAAAATGGAAAAAGTCATGTTATTTACAGCAAAGTACTTTGACAGTAGGAAAACAAAGGCATTTGAATTGGTTTCTTGAGAAACTTCCTTCTTATCCATGACATTTGACACCACTGACTTCCACAAAGAAAGTTATGACCGAGTAAACTGTTCTTGAATACAACAAAGAGGTTATCACATCTGCGGTTGGTTACTTCAGACACATTTTAGAACAAGACTTGTCATGGAATTCATACCCTGTTAAGACCTTGAGCAAATTTGTGGACATAAAAGAAGACTTATTTCAAGAGCAAATATATTTTGGGCCTAAAAATCCAGTCTCACAGACAGGCTGAGTATTTTTTACCTTGACTTCATACATTTATGTGTTGAAAAGTAAGCCTTTATTCAGGTTTTGTAGAGATATGCAGTGTTCCTGTGCTTTTAAATCTCAATACTGAACCACTGAGTATGTTCTGTGATGCTGACCACAACCTTGATGATTGTTTTGCTTTTTGTGCAGTTAAAATTCTTTCTCCAACGTCCGCCCGAGTGGTTACTTGGTTGCCTCCCATGCAGCGGGCCCGGGTTCGATTCCCAGCTGGATTGGAGATTTTCTCCGCTCATGGACTGGGTGTTGTGTTGTCCTCATCATAATTTCATCCTCATCACTGGCACGCAAGTCGCCCAATGTGGCATCGACTGAAGTAAGACTTGCACTTCGCGGCCGAACTTCCGGGATGGGGCCTCCCGGCCAACAATGCCACATACTCATTTCATTTCTTCCTCCAGCATCTGAACAAAACGAATTCACACGTGTAAAGTTTCTCTACAGCACCTGTTATATTCCTGACATTCTTTAAATTTCTGACTGTCTACTCAGTGAACTCGGTTGACTTTCTGTGCCTTTGCATTGACATTGACATTGATATTGTTTTCTTCTGCTTTCGCTTTCCATCACTGTTTCCTGTTAACACCAGTGGATTCTTCTGTCTTTCCTTTCTTTGGTGCTTTTTATTTGCTTTTTTTTAATTCTTTCTTTTTCCCCCCATTGCAGCTTGCCCATTTTTCTCATGCCTGTCAAGTACATTTTATTTGCTGTGTTGTCAGCTGCCCACATATAAAAGGTTCCAACTTAGAGTTGTCATTTTTTTAAAATTATTTATTTATTTTAATCTGTTGAAGGGTTTTCATTTTGTCTCTCATTTTGTTTCCCAGGATCCTTAATGACACTCATGATTTTTCTCTAACTTGATCTGTTTCCTGCAATCTGTTTGCGTGTGCTTCTCTCTGCTGCTATTTGGTAGCAAGTTCTTGTAATTGTCATTTCGTTTTGGTGACGGTTTTCATGATTGTTATTGTTTTCTCAGAATTTCATATTTACTAAAGTTTAAGTTTGTTTAATGTTGTCAATGTCATCTTCTCACTGCCTGTTGAGAAAAAAATTTATTGCAGCTCCGTTGTGTGAATCAAACAATAATTTTACCGTGAAGTTAGAGAAAGCGGCTTGCAGATACTTGTAAATAATTATTGAAAAACTCTCCAATATCTTGGCATTTTGCAGGAGACAAGCTTTTGCCATTAGATGATATTGATGCTGATGATGACAGCCCATTCCCCACGATTGATGAAGCAGCGGCAATGGCTGAAAAACCAGAGTATAGTAACAGGAGGAGGACAGACATTTACAATTTCACTGAGGCAAGTACCTATTGTGACATTTGTGTCAGTTTTTGCTTTGATTTTCAGTACAGTGACTTAAATTATGTCATCTAAAGGTACATGCAGCATTTTATTTATTATTTCTGTGCGTATTCAGTAGGAACTACCCACAATATTTTAGATTTCCTTTGCAAATAAAAACTTGTCATAGTGTTTCTTTGTCAACAGTATCAGAAATTGAGTCGTCCTTGATGCAAAACACCTTGTTATTTGTTTACTTATTTATTTTTCCAAACTAGTTTTGGTGACAAATATCACCATCATCAGTGAGTTTTTTTAAATCTAAAACATGCAGAAAAATAGCACAGTTATACAAAACACAGTAACAAATTTTTACATTTTTACTGTTCGTTTTTTGACGTATAGTTTTCTGTGGATACTTTCATACTACCTTATTTATTGTATGTTATGGAATGTGTTTAAGAATTATTCTCACTGTTTGTGGCATATTTTCTGTGTTTTTTTCTGTTGCCGTTTTTTGTCAGTGTACATCATGTCATCTGCAGCTGTGTGAGTGGCTGTTAGTAAACAAATACTAAAAGTTGAACATAGTACTTCAGCAATATTCATTTGGGGTTGCAGTAGTGTTGTGGAATCCAGTTTCGGAGTGTACTGGGCTGTTAATGAGTTACTCGTGTACTCACGTCTGTTGGACTGCATGTAGCTGATTCTGTATACAGAAAAACAAAACTTCCGCACTTTGCTTATGACCGAGAACATTACGCCGTCTTGCTGTTTGCGCACGTCTTGAGAGGTGTATCGCATGTTGCGAGAAGGCTATGAAAACTGGAGCGGGAATTATGATGACTTCTGTTCCTTATTTATGTCTCTGTGTGTGATGGGGAAGCGGTTGTTTTGCGTGTGCATGCTTTTTGTTTTGTGTCCTTGGTCAGTGGAACCTTAGGTAACATTTTCTTGGACCATATAGAGAACACAATAGTCAGTAACATTGTTAAACAAGGTGGGTACAAAATAACTTACTGGTACTGATATGTGGATGACATATGGAAATAGGAAAAAAAAAGAAAAACAAGCAAGAAACTAAATGTTTTGGATCTCACAATCACAAGGAACAACCACCAACATGAATTCTTCATCTACAGAAAACCCACATCCACAAGCACTGTTATCCACAGCTCATCCAGTCACCCAACAGTGCATAAATATGCCAGTTTCACACACATGCTCCACAGGATAAACAGAACACCTCATAAATCAGAAAACCACGTACAGTTGTATAAGGCTTATTCAAGCAAACGGGTCTCTGTCTGAGTGGACCCTTATTTACGTAGCTGCTCATGGGACCAAGATGGAACCCTATCTTCTTCTCCTCCCAGCGGGAAGGGTGTACCGCCTGGGAGTATTCACACCCATTCATCCAGAAGAATGAGAGAGGCTAGTCCTCCTGATAATAAGAAAACTGTGGACTGCAGTAACAGTTCTCATGTGGTCATGAACAACAATGTGTTTCTGGTGATAAAGAGGAAGGAGGGGACATTTGAAAAAGTGTTCCCCTTTTTTATCCATAAGGGCGTGGAAGGCCTTGCTGGAACATTAAAAATCTATAAAACAATTGCGTAATAGCTCATTGTTGGTCAAAATTAACAGGTTGAAGCAGGTAGACCTTCTTAAGAAATCGCAGAAGCTGGGTGACTGTGGTATCGTTGTTGAGATGCACACCTTTCTCAGCTCCAGTAAGGGCGTTAGCACATACCGAGATATCATGGACATGAACATAGCAGAACTGAACCAAGAATGGGCAGCCCAGGGAATAGTCAATGCGGAGCAACGAATGTGCAGGAATAATGGAGCAACTGAAAAAGCTGCCACTTTCGTTGTCACATTCAATCCTTCGACACTGCCAGAACATCTTACGGTGGGGTTCCTTCGACTTAATGTTCGACCTTACATTCCAAATTCTATGTGGTGCTATAAATGCCTGCGTTTTGGCCATACAACCATGAGGTGTGGAGGTGAAGTGGTCTGCAGGAACTGTGGAAAAGCTGCTCATGACACTGGGACTGACTGCCCATCCCGGCGATCTGCATCAACTGCTGTGGGAACCACCCAGGCTGGAGCTGAGACTGCCCTGTTTTTGCTGAATAACGTAAAATACGGGAGATAAAGGTGACCAAGTGGACCCCTATGCCGCAGCCAAAAGAGAATATTCCATGGTGCAGAAACCTATTCTCAAGGCGGACACTTTGACACAGACGATGCCTAGTGTACCAGTATCCACCACATGCACCTGTACTTGCATGTGTACATGTCAAGGGAAAAAGAGTAAGGACAAAGCAATCCAGGCAGCTGCACTAGGAAAGACCAACAACAGTTCTGCAGCGAGCATCCAGAAGGTACAAGAAAAGCAGAGTGCCTCTCAATGCCCCCTTTCACCCTCATCCTCAAAGGGACAGGCTGCAGGGAAAGGCTCACGACTTTTGGGTCAAAATCTGTCCCGAGCGCCATCAGACGTCATTCTATCCTGTCTGACTGATGAGGACGTATCATGGAGTTAGATGCCTTGGATCCAGGGAGTCCTCCAGTCCCCCTCGCTCTTCAAGTGCTTCACCTCCCTGGTGCAAAGATAGGGGTAAATTAAAATCACGCTGATGACATGGCTTCCATACTCCAGTGGAACATGAATGGGTTCAGGACTCGTGTGGAGGAATTGAAACTCCTAGCACAGGCATGTCCCTCATGCTTTTGTTTACAAGAAACACATTTTAAAGGTATAGATGTCCCTGTGCTACAGGGATGTATGCTATACCACAAGGATGACCTATAGGGGGAAAGGACCAAGGGAGGTGTCACAGTGTTCATCACTTATGTGCACCATCCTCTGCCCTCCCCTTGGCTACTGACCTGCAAGCAGTTCAAATTCGTGTGTGTTGGAGGACCATTGTTTGCTCACTGTATTTACCTCCGCAATATGCACTAGACTCTGAGGCTTTCAGAGATCTTATCGCACAACTCCCGCGACCATTCTTCCTCCTCCAGTTCTCATCGTGTCTGATGGGGCTGTACCAATACTTCCCCTTGGGATTGGGTTTTGGAGAGCCTCATGACGTCTCACGAGTTGTGCATCCTCAACATGAGTACTCAAACATATTTATCTACTGCTACTGGGTCATTATCATCCATCGACCTCTCTTTCTGTTCTGCTCCCCACCCAGACTCCGTTCAGTGGGAGGTCATTGACGACCTTCATTCCAGTGACCATTTCCCAATCCGCCTTCACTTACTAAATGGCTAACCACCTGAAGTTAAGCCCCCAAAATGGATGGTCAGGAGGGCTAATTGGATGCATTTCAGCCAGCTGACTGTGTTCAAACGCTGCGATAACTTCCAAGGATGGATGGACCACATCACACGAGTGATCCATTGTGCCACTGACCTCTCCATTCCACAGTCCTCAGGTCATCTTAGGAGGCGAACAGTACCTTGGTGGAAAGATGAGTGCCGTTCCATGATCCGGGAGAGGCGTGCAGCTCTTCGACATTTTAAATACCGACCAACAGCAGACAACCTTAGGGCCTTTCGAGTCTCGAGGGCCAAGGCTTGACGCATCATTAGGGAGAGTAAGAAAAGGTCATGGCAAGCGTTCCTGGACTCCATCAATCGTTCCATTTATTCTATAAAAGTATGGGAACCCATCTGGAGGATTTCCAGTAAACACAGCCATTTACCAATAGCAGCAGTGCTGAAACAGAGATGCTTCCAAACAACACCCAGAGATGTTGCTCAGATGCAGGCCGAACATTTTGCACAAACTACTGCCACTGCAGAGAGGGAAAAGTTGGACTTCAGGTCCAACAGTTCTAAGGCCTGCAATTCCCCTATCTCCATGTGGGATCTTGAATCAGAACTGAATGGGATTCATGACACTGGACCCAATCATGATCAAATCTGGTACTGCATGCTTCAACATTTGCCAGCAGCATCAAAGGAAACCCTCCTTGAATGTGTTAATCTAATATGGCAGACAAACAACTTCCCCAACTTGTGGAAGGAGGCAATTCTGATCCCTCTCCTCAAACCTGGAAAGGAATGCACGTGTCCCAGTAGTTATCGGATTATTGCCTTAATGAGTTGTGCAGGAAAGACCCTGGAGCGAATGGTTAACAATCGTTTGGTCTGGTTGAGACTAGGCAACTCATTAGCCACTCTCAGTGTGGATTCTGAAGATTTCGGTCCACTGTCGGCAATCGGACCCCCCCCCCCCCCCCCCACCCCTAGAGGCAGCTATTCAGTAGGCTTTTCTCTGTAAGCATCACTGTATTGGCATGTTTTTCAATATAAGGCATACAATACTACTTGGAGATATTGTTTTCTCGCACAACTGCATCAATGGGGTTTTCGTGGCCACCTCCCCATCTTCATATGGTCTTTCCTGTCTCAGCGGTTTCTTACGACACGAGTTGGTGACAAGCTGTCTGATCGATTTGAGCAGGAGAATGATGTACCACAAGGCAGTGTTTTAAGTGTTATCCTCTTTGCCATAGCCATCAACAGTACCATATATAAAGTAAGGAGTCCTGTACAGTGCTCCTTATTTGTAGATGATTTTGCTGTTTTCTGTTGCTCCTCCAGTGTTGCAGTAGTGAGCCGTCAGTTGCAACTTATAGTGTGGAGGTTAGAGGAATGGGCTTCAAAGATGCGATTCCAGTTTTCTGCAGATAAGTGTGTGTGTGTGTGTGTGTGTGTGTGTGTGTGTGTGTGTGTGTGTGTGTGTTCATTTTAATCATTCTCCTCGTCTTTTTAATTTGCCTGCTTGAATATGGGACACACCATCCTACATTTTAGAGACACTGTGTGGTTCCTGGGCCTCACTTTTGACTCTCAGTTGTCGTGCTTACCACATCTGAGAGACCTGAAACTCAGCACTGAACATCATCAAGCGCCTTAGCCACAGGTCTTGAGGAGCGAACAGGGTGCATCTCCTTAAGTTTGATTGGGCTTTTGTGTGTTCGTGGCTGGACTATGGTTGCACGGTGTATGGGTCAGTAAGGCCTTCTTACTTACAGATCGTTGATGCTGTCCATCATGAGGGGATTTGGCTGACCACGGGTGCCTATCAGACCAATCCCATACCTAGCATCTATGCTGAGGTGGGGGAGCTGCTACTTACCATCCGGTGCCATTTCCTCATTGTGCATCAGGCGTGTAAGTTCCTTGCAGCTCTAACTTCATTCGCACCCCATACTATTGCTCGTCCACCTCTGGAACACCTGTTTTCCAACTGTTCACGAGGAACGACGCCATTTGGGATCCATGTGCAGTGTGTGCTGGAGTCACTTGGTGTGGAGCCAGTACGACCCCAAATCCACGGTTTTAACCATCTGCCATCCTGATTACTGGAGAGGCCCAGAATGATTTTAGATTTGGTGTGGTACAGGAGAGATAGCTCTCTACTTTTGTTTTTAATGTAATATTGTCTGATATTTTATCTGAGTATCACGACCATGTAGCTGATTTTACGAGGGGTTCTAAGCAGGGGACTCTGTTGGTTGCTCTATCATTTTACCGGATAATGTTGTCAAGGTCAGACTGCCTCCAGAATTTACCATCTTCGACGCAGAACTATTTGCAATCTTGCGAGCAGTAGAGCAGATGAGACGTTCTCCTGCTGTTAGATTTCTTGTCTGCTCAGATTCTTCGAGCACCCTTTACTCTCTACAATGTTTGTACCCAGCGGATACAGTAACCCAGAATATCCAGGATGCCCTCCTACAACTACGACGACTGGGGAAGGTGGTGTCTTTATGCTGGGTACCTGGCCACATTGGATTTGCGGGGAATGAAAGGCAGATCGAGCAGCCAGGGAGGCATGTCATGATCCTCTGGTATTTTGCTGTGATATCCCTCTGCATGCTATCACCTCACTGTCGAGGTACGAAGTCATGTGTCAGTGGGAAGATGGGTGGCTGCCAGTGACCGATAACAAGCTCCGGTCGTCAAGCCCACAACTCAGCTATGGAGTACCTCCTTTCAGCCATGTCGGTGAGGCGAGGTGCTTCTTACTCGTCTTCGCATAGGCCATAGCCCTATGACACATGGGTTCTTACTCCAGTGAGAGGACTCTCCAATGTGTGGTGCTTGTGGAGTGCAGATCAGGTGCGCCACATTTTATTGGACTGCATTTTATTTTCTGACCAGCAGACTGCGGTGGATTTGTTGGCGGATCTGCTATCTACATCTACATGGATACTCTGCAAATCGTATTTAAGTGTCTGGCAGAGGGTTCATCGAACCACCTTCACAATTCTCTATTATTCGAATCTCGTATAGCGTGCAGAAAGAACGAATACCTATATCTTTCTGTACGAGCTCCGATTTCCCTTATTTTATCATGGAGATTGTTTCTCCCTGTGTAGGTAGGTGTCAACAAAATATTTTCGCATTCGGAATAGAAATTTGGTGATTTGGAAACTCCATCACAACGATCTGAGAGGTTATAGAGGCCAATCAGCACAGTGAAAAGCTCAAAGGGGTGACATGGCCAATGGGAGGTGGGAAGGGAACAAGAGAATCAACGGGAAGTGGTTGCTAATGCAAAGGCTATCAAGTAGCAACCAGTGTAATGAAGGCAGAAGGGGAGAAGAAGTGAGTGAAAGATCAATGCTGAGAAAGCGCCATAAGTGGCCATGGTCCACAAAAAACTGGTCTATGAAGATATCCCAATTAGATGAAAAAGCATTGCCCCACAAGGGGTGATGGAATTAAAATTCCCAAAGAGGAGGAAGGGAGGGGGTGTTGCTGAAGGAGAACAGTTAGGGCAGCAGCCTTAGGTGGCCTATCAGGAGAGAGAGAAGACTGCAAACTGTGACTGTAGAGTCCAAATGGACCCACACAGCAACTGTGACACAAAGGGGGATCCATCTACGAAGATGAGTGCCTGAGGTGAGAGCAAGTTTCAGTGAGATCTGGAACAGAGAAAGAGAGGGCAACCTCGTGGTGCACAGGCTGTGGGTCCCACAGCCAATATGTGGCAACATGCCTCTGGCCTGGAAGAAGCCAGAGGGAGGGGTCCCGGGATGCGTACCCATCACCAGCAGGCACTGAAGATGGGGGACACTTCTCTGGTCCGGTAAAGTGAGAAACACCCAGAAGGGAAGGCACAGGATCAACAGGGAAGGGGGAGAGGAGAGTGGGATTGGGATAAAGGAGAGGAAGGAGAGGAAAGGACGTAACAGAGGCAAAGTTAGATGTCTTAGACACAGGGTGAAGACAGTCTATTTCTGACGGGTCATCTCCACATTTGTTTGTTTTCATAAGTGGAAGGGCACTGATGATTTTGCTGTTGGGCACCAATCTGACACACACACACACACACACACACACGGCGGGGATATAGAACTGATGCTGGAGTTGGCTGCTGATCATGGTCTGTTGTCTGGACCCATACTGGTACTGAGTGGTATTGGGGGTGCAGTAGGATCCCTTTCCATGGGGAACCGTCTCCAACACTGCTGAAGCTGGGAATGTGTTCTTCCAGGTGTCTAAAGTTGTATTGTGATGGCCCCAGTGATGGTGATCGTTCTCTCAATGTGCGAGCTGCGGTGTGGACGTAGAAGGACAGGGTGTATACGACCCTGGACAACCGGGAGATCCGGGAAAAACCTGGGATTTTTTTCATCCGGGAGAAAACCGGGAAAAACCCGGGCATTGTTTACAATTCCGGGAATTTTTCATTGTTTTAGTTTTCAGTTAAATTTTTGTGATTTTGAGTGGTAAGAACCAATATTCTTACAAAGGATATTACTGTACCTCGCCACTGCAGAATAACACTGCAGCAACGAAACATGAACGAGAGAGAAAAAAGAAAAAAAGAAAAATAAACTTAAGTTGCAAAGGAAATGCGCCGTATACAACAACAAAACACAGTGCTCATGCAAGCGTCTGCTAACAGCAAAATGTGTCAAAGGCTTTTGGAAGACTATGCAATGCTTCATAACAACAAATTGCCTCCAATGAGCATGACGACACAACTGTTTGAATTAGATTCCTTTGAGCAGTTGCGGGCGGGCTCTTGTGCATGCTCAGTTGAGTTGTGTATGAGGAGTACCTTCTTCCGCTTCTGGTTACGGAAGTGTGGCTTGGCGCCACTACCTAATATTGCCCCGGTTCGGAAATATCTTAGATCCGGGCCTGATGCAGAGAGCAGTCGGAGTTGTGGTGGGGAGGTGGATTGTCTTCACGTGACCTGTGTTTACGTTCAGTGATTTTGTTGTTTCCTCTTCATTTATTGCTCTCACGTTAAATGATAAAATGGATTTTTGTGACCGGGAGATATCAAATGAATTAAAATACGTTCGCTTAATTACATATGGCTAAAATATGTTATTAGTTTCAGATTTTATTTCCACCTTTCTGACAGTTAAACATTAATCGCCCTGCAGTACAATGAAGTTACCTTTGTCGATTTGCTAAAGAGATTTGGCTTTTATTAATCTTTTCTGCTGAGGCAGTCAGTTTATTTGAAATGAACTGTTTAACTTCACACTGTTGGCTGGTTTCAACTATTCGCTGATTTCAAGTGTACGTATGAAATTATGCCATAATAAAGAACCAAACATGAGATAATACAATACTGGTACTCCAAAAAAGTTTACATCCGAATCTGGACATATGAATGCGCACTTTAAGCAGAATTGTGCATTTTAGTATGGTTCACAAAATTCTTGAAGCATCCTTTGATGTCTTGTTTCTTTTATGACATAATGTAAGATCTTTTAATGTTTTACATGTATGAACATATGGCCTTCCTGCGTCATCGTGCGGTGACGACTCTGTTATCTGGTACTCTCTTGCAACTGCTGAAACGAACCTATTTCTAACAGGTAGCGGGAAAATATTGCGAATGGTGGTTTGAAAAGCGTTACATACATTAAAAGCAAATTTCCTTTTACGTAAGATGAGCTATGTGCGAGAATGTACGATGAATTTCTTAAATAACAAAGCATTTGCCCCTCATTTAAAAATCAACTCTTTGAGGTCGGCCATTTATAAGAATTTAGAGCTCAGAAGGTCACACATTTACATCATTATTAAAAATTTTACTGGCACATTTGTGTGGTGTATCTTAAAGTGTATCACGTGCAGAAAAGATCAACATTATATGTAGAAGCTTAGCTTCTCTTCCAGCTTATTAATCTTGGAGACCAATATTATATGTGAATGCTACGTATATTAATTTAAACCATTAACTTTTCTTATTTGTGTTTTGTTACTTAAGAGTGATCTTGCTATTGACTGACTATATCACGTGCCCTTTGCTGTCAGTTGGCGAGATCACGTGACATGAGTTATGAGTGGCTTACAAAAGCGCATCACAATCTCGATTTCAATGCTTCGAAAAGTAACATGCGGTATTTGGTGGAATTCAAATTTATACCTTCGTAATACGAAAATATGCATTAAACATATTGGTAGGACATGTTCTGAGGCATCAAGGGGTCACCAATTTAGTACTGGAGGGCAGCGTGGAGGGTAAAAATCGTAGAGGGAGACCAAGAGATGAATACACTAAGCAGATTCAGAAGGATGTAGGTTGCAGTAGGTACTGGGAGATGAAGAAGCCTGCACAGGATAGAGTAGCATGGAGAGCTGCATCAAACCAGTCTCTGGACTGAAGACCACAAAAAAAAAAAAATAAATAAATAAATAAATTGCTGCACATCAAAGGTCTTTCTAAACGTCCCCCCCCCCCCCCCCCCCCCCCCGTGTTTTGTTTTCTAAAGTGGCGGTAAATTCTACATTGCTATATAAAACCATAAACATTCAAAGGATTGATGAGTTTTACAGTGCCAAGGAATAGTATACGGTCACTTAACATGGAAAAAGTGTATTTTCGCCCAGGAGAAAGTGCATTTTTAACCGGGAAACCGGGAAAAATTCGGGAATTTTTTTTCCTTGTCCACTTAGACACCCTGAAGGAGTAGTTGCTAGTCATTCTGGAGCATCGAAACTCTTGGCAATTTTCTGCCTTGCCAGACAGTCCTTGCTGTGGCTGGATGGTGCCCACAGGGATTGCTCTTGATTGGTGTGAGCAATATCAGAGTGGACACTTTGTGTATGAAACGTATTAAGCTACAAAAAACTGACACGTTTTTCTGTGGCCTTGTCTTTAGTTGGGAATAGATCATTTCATGCTGCTTCTTATGGCCCTGTGGACTTCCCTTCCCTGGCTACACCCTCTGAGGAGTCCCAGACTCGCTGGCTTGAGGTGAAACCCTTTCCCAACTGCCTGGTCTGCACCAGAACTGACGGGGACACTTCAACTGCCACCGAGCTGTTATTTTTTATGGAAACTATTGAAGGCAAGTTTGGTGAAGTTAGACTCTCAGAGTAACATGCGGCCAAGGTTATTGTTGATTAAAACTATTTCTGCCACCCAGTCTACAGCCCTACATGCCTCTGACCATCCTGGTGACATACTGCTGTTCATTACTCCTCACCAGTCTCTGAATATGGTTCAGGGAGTCGTTTTTCATTGGGATGTCATCTTTCAAACTGATGGGGAACTCTGGGCCAATGAGCAGCAGAGGGGCTTTCATTGTCTTTGCATGTTCAGAAATTCCATATAGACAATAACATTGATACTGGCGCTTTTATTTTGGTGTTTGAGGGGGTGCCCACCCAGAGGAGGTCAAGATGTGAAGTGAAGCCATATGTCCCACCACCAATGAGGTGTTTGTGATTTGTGCACTTCTTTCTGCTGTATAGTGGACCCTCTGTGGTGAACGTGGACACTCACTCCACAAGAGGAGCCTCTGTATTCTGCTGCCCATGTGCCTTAATTATTATGACAATCACTCTCCACACTCGCCAGATTACCCGGTTTATCAGAAGGAAAAGAACACTGAGACCCGTCAGAAATAGACTGTCTTCACCCTGTGTCTAAGACATCTAACTTTGCCTCTGTTACGTCCTTTCCTCTCCTTCCTCTCCTTTATCCCAATCCCACTCTCCTCTCCCCCTTCCCCGTTGATCCTGTGCCTTCCCTTCTGGGTGTTTCTCACTTTACCGGACCAGAGAAGTGTCCCCCATCTTCAGTGCCTGCTGGTGATGGGTATGCATCCCGGGACCCCTCCCTCTGGCTTCATCCAGGCCAGAGGCATGTTGCCACATATTGGCTGTGGGACCCACAGCCTGTGCACCCCGAGGTTGCCCTCTCTTTCTCTGTTCCAGATCTCACTGAAACTTGCTCTCACCTCAGGCACTCATCTTCGTAGATGGATCCCCCTTTGTGTCACAGTTGCTGTGTGGGTCCATTTGGACTCTACAGTCACAGTTTGCAGTCTTCTCTCTCTCCTGATAGGCCACCTAAGGCTGCTGCCCTAACTGTTCTCCTTCAGCAACACCCCCTCCCTTCCTCCTCTTTGGGAATTTTAATTCCATCACCCCTTGTGGGGCAATGCTTTTTCATCTAATTGGGGTATCTTCATAGACCAGTTTTTTGTGGACCATGACCGCTTATGGCGCTTTCTCAGCATTGATCTTTCACTCACTTCTTCTGCCTTCATTACACTGGTTGCCACTTGATAGCCTTTGCATTAGCAACCACTTCCCGTTGATTCTCTTGTTCCCTCCCCGCCTCCCATTGGCCATGTCACCCCTTTGAGCTTTTCACTGTGCTGATTGGCCTCTATAACCTCTCAGATCGTGTTTACGCACTCTCTGTCAGGTTGTATTGATGAAGTCATCGGTGAAGTGTCTGATACGATTATTCACACCACCAGCATTGCAGTCCCCACTTGAATGGCCTCTTTCACTGCTGGTTTGTCCTGTGGTGGAGCACGGCCATTGCTAATAAAACATTATCAGGTTCCAAGCCGCTTCAAGTGGTTTACTGCCCATGAGCTTTCGGCAGAGATCTCCTCTGCCATTGTCAAGTGGATGACTGTCGTGTGGTTGTCATTGCCGTGCTTATATAGCCGCGCCGTCACTCGTGACATCACTGCTGCTCGGTCCCGCACCTTATATGGTAATGTTTTGGCCGTGTGATCGCCGGGCCTGCTTCAACTCCCTCAACAGCGGATCCCATGCTGTACTCAGCTGCAATCCACTGTCTCTATTGAAGGTGTTGTCAGAAATTCTAATCTCTATGGCCTCATTTATCATGATATCCCAGAAGCCATTAGTCCGTTCAATAATATACATCTCATTGAATGCAATTCGGTGTCCGTTTTCAAGAGCATATTCTGCCACAGCTGACTTTCAGGATAGCGCAGACAGTAACACCTTTCATTTTCTATGCAGCGCTGTTCAATAGTGCGAACAGTCCGGCCGACATAGAACTGCCCACATCCACAGGGTATCTTGTAAATTCCTTGTAATTCGAAGACATCGCTTTGGACATGGCTCCTGCAAAGCCAAGCTGTTTTTATCGCTATGTCGATGATACCTTCATCATTTGGCCACATGGACAAGAAAAGTTAGAAGAGTCCTGGAACACCTCAACAACATCCACGACCACATCAACTTCACAATGGAAGCAGAGAAGGAGGGTTCCCTGCCATTCTTGGATGTGCTTGTCTGCCATAAACCCAA
This sequence comes from Schistocerca nitens, assembly GCF_023898315.1. NCBI lineage: Eukaryota > Metazoa > Arthropoda > Insecta > Orthoptera > Acrididae > Schistocerca > Schistocerca nitens. Next base: position 1,038,854,292 of record NC_064614.1, on the reverse strand, counting down.
TGGGTCTCTGGGTCATAGCGTTTACTGCAAGCCCACCCACACGAATCGGTATCTGCACGCCACCAGCTTTCATCACCCAGCACAGAAAGTCAGTTCTGCAGACCTTAGTACATCGAGCTGGAACCGTCTCAGACGCTGAAAACTTGCTGAGAGAATTGAGCCACTTACGCAAAGTTTTTAAGGAAAACGGTTGCAACGATAAACAGATCTCACAAGCAGTGTCATCCAAGCCTCAAAGGAAGAAGACCTCTGAAGAAGACGGCAAGCAGGTTGCGTTCTTACCATTTTGTGGTTCGACAACAGGGAAAATTAGTCGGCTCCTGAAGAGGCATAAAATAGACACAATCTTCAGGCCTCTGGCAAAGATCCGGCAATTAATTAAATCTGTGAAATGCTGTGTAGGCCTCAGAACGCCAGGAATTTACAAGATACCGTGCGGCTGTGGGCAGTTCTATGTTGGCCATACTGTTCACACTATTGAACAGCGCAGCATAGAACATGAAAGGTGTTACTGTCTGTGCTATACCGAAAAGTCAGCTGTAGCAGAACATGCTCTGAAAAACGAACACCAAATTGCATTCGATGAGACGTCTATTATTAAATGGACTAATGGACTGCCTACATATCCTACCTCCCACATGTTTGCCGTGACCCTTCCGGGAGTCAATTACTGGCTTCACATCAAATTCTTTTTCACTCAGTTGTTGGCCAACTTATGGGTGCGGCACTCCCCTGTCTAATAAACTGTGTGTGATTAAGGGCACTCCCACCATGTGATGTTCTTCCCTCAGCCTCTTCTGGCAGGAATCTGCCATCATGCACTGTCTTCGTATTGTGCACACCAGGTTGAACCATGGTTTTTTTCTCTGTAATGAGCCGCACCACCCTTTGTGGGGCCTCTCTCACAGTGATCCATATTTTACTGGACTGCTCCTGCCTTTTGGTCCTTCACACTAAATGTACCCTCCAACTCTCCTTGTACCAGATGTTAGCTGATGACCCTCACATGGTTACATCTCCCCTTGGTTTTCTTTGTGAGGAGTGTGCCCCCGTATCACTGTAGTCTGTATTATGAGGCCAGGAACTGGGTCAGGATCCCAGTCTTGGGTGTGACTGACAGCTTCTGCAACTTACGGGTGTGGACAAATCACTTGGCTGGTTGGTACAGTGCTGTCATCAGGTGCATTATGCTTTTCTGAAAGCAGAAATACTGAAACGTACCAGATAAAAATTGAGATCAGTTGTCCAATATTTGTGGGTCTGGAACTTCTTCAGTGGCCAGTAGTTCCTGCAGGGGCATTTACAGTTACCCGTTGACATTTGAACTATATAACAAAGCTTGGAAAATTAATCTATGATGATGAGAGACATCTCCCCGGGGAAGGAGTTGATGAAGTCCACATGGTCTTGTTCCCATGGGCATTGCAGAGCTGGTTAGGCACTGAGCCATTGCAAAGTTGCTGATAGAGTCAACATGCATATCTTGCATGAGGTGGATACCCTATCGAATGTCCTGCATGATGGTGGGCCGGTAGGCATGCCACCTTGTGCCTTCATGCTTGTCATTTCTCAGTGGTCAGCATGCAGGAACTATATGACACACTGATGCAGTGGCAGGAGAGTGACCACATGGCAGTTGTCATCGTCTGATGTCATCCCCCCCTCCCCCCCCCCCAAACAAAAACCCCCACCTCACTGTACCATCTGGGTACAGGGGTAGGGGAAAATATGTGCAGAGTTCTGGAAAAGAATGGGGTAGGAGTCATTCTGGCCAACCTTGGTAAACATATTTTGTAGCTTGTTTGAGGGTAGGAGCCTTAGCTGATTCCTTTAAGATTACAGATGCAGTGGCAGGTAACTATTGGAGGGATTTTTGACAGTGTTTCTCGAGAGCCAGATGTGAGATCCGGTCCTGTAGCTAGTGTGGATAGGACATCGGCATTAGCATGTGTTGTCATCAGACAGTGAGTTGAATATCTGCTGAGAAGGGTAAGATGTTTTGATGGATATTAGGTTGTCAGAAAAGAAGCAAACTTCTAGATACTTTTTAACTTGTGTAAAGCCTCCTGGCGCTGCTGTGACTGTTCATATTTTGCACCTGTCTTGAGTAGATGTGTTGGGCAGCATTTGGTATAAACTTTGTTTAGTAATTTATTTTGGTGGGAAATAAATGGAGGAGTTAAATTTGTAGGCACTTGGATTTTTTCTGTGGCTTCCACATGTTGCTGAGTCGGTTGTAGTTCTTTACAACTCAGTATTTTGCCAAAGTACTTCATTTGATCTTGAAAGAATTCATACTTTTATAGGCTGTACCTCAATCCATTTTGTTTTAGTGCATGGAACAGCAGATGCAAGTTCGCTAAATACTGCTCTCTCGTAGTGCAGCTTACTAAAAGGTCATCTAGATAACTGACTGAATTATCTGCTCCAAAAACTATTGGAAAATCACTGGTGCACTAGCAATTATAAAACGCAATCTGGTTTATCTGTACAATCTAAATGAAGTGTTGCTAATCATAAATTGGTGCTAATTTTAAATAAGCTTCAGACAGATCAATTTTACAGAAGTACTGTCTGTGGGTGATAGTCTTGACATGAGCCCTTCTGTTCGTGTAATCTGATAGACTTCACTTTCTGAGTCTTCATTTATAATTGATTTAAAATCATTAAAGACACTTACGGAGCCACGTGATTTTCATAGCACTGCCTGGTGTTGTCCATTGACTGGAAGTGATGGGCGTGAGGATGTCTTGTTGCAGTAGGTGGTCTGATTTGGACTTGAGATCATCTCACAGTCCTACTGACACTGGGCTAGTTCCTAAGTAGTGACATGCTGCAGAAAACTTGAGCTGAATGTGATTCCATCCGAACAGGCCTTGGGAAGCCCAGTGGTACCAACCGAACACTGTGTCATCCTCAGCCAACAGGCTTAGAGAGTGAACTACAGTGTGTTAACTGTAAGACGGCAGAGTTGTGAGGGGAGTGCGGGGAGAGGAGGAAGCAAGCATTGGCTGGCGAGCGGAGGGGAGTGGACCCTTTTGGGGGGACGGAGGGGGGCGGGCGGAGACAAGGCACGCCTACCAGTTGAAGTGCTGGCACTACAAATTGCGCATCATGCTTACACGAAAGCAGACGAAAGGCTTCTTCTAACCGTAGGCCTACCGGTAGGGGTTGTTGGCGACTCCCGAGATGGGCCAGCAACTGCCTCTTCACTCATTTTGATAATGTTTAGCACAAATGCACAATAAAAACACGCAGAACAGTACAGCGCAAAACAATAACGAAGCAGACGACAGTGGCTACCTTGTACAACACAGTCAACTGCGTAATGTTGGCAGCAGTCGAAACTGCGTGCCTACCGAAGCCTCCCGATGTTTACAGACTTTTACCGATTCAGGACTAGGGAGAGGTCTGCCATCTAAAAGTTTACACACTGTATGGATTTTAGACAAATATAAACACTCACTTTTATTGAGAGGACATAATTTTTGTAGAAGACATAGTATTTGAGGGGTAGTAGCAGAAGAGCATTCAGTTTAGCAACATTGATTATGCTGCCCACTGCGAAGTGGAACTGCATACATTTGTAGCATGAGTTTCAGTCTTAGTCTTTTCTATTGCGTGATCGGTGGTGGTGGTGGTGGTGGTGGTGGTAGTGGTGCTGCTGCTGCTGCTGCTGCTGCTGTTCCAGAATTTGCTTTTGTAGCTCTACTTACCTTGTCTAATATTACATTTGAAGTTTCAGCTGTTGTTGCTGTTCTCCGTGTCATGCCTGGTGTTACTTTTGAAGTTGCAGCTGTTGCGTTTGTTGTTCTTCTTTTTGTGCTTGTGTTAGATTTGAACTTGTAGCCATTGCTGCCACAAGCCCATGTATTCTGGATCCATGATAACTGAACTTAGTCTCTAGTCCTCACAAACACTCTAAGTTTGAGTCCTCATCACCAATATTACACCTGCTACAGTGCAGCACACTCTTTATTATACAGAAAGTATGGATACACTGAATTCATTTGATAGTTCACAAGTCCAGTCCCCACTTGGTCATTGTAAATTCTAAAACACACCAAGAGAACAATCCAGACAGTAAAGACATCTGTCAGTAATCCGTTGATCAGCAATCCAAAAGTTAGTACAATTGAAATACAGTAAACAGTCAGGTCATGCAGGAATGGCGTAAGTGAAGTAGAGATTTTAGCAAATCACAATTAAAAGTGTCTTGCAGCAACCTGGTGCCAAGTTTTATCTCCGCCTTGACGTCAGCAGCCAGGCTCTTGTGATGTTCCACTGATAGCTCTTACTGGGCTGCCAGAGGGCTTTTTAACAGTGAACACTGCAGGGTATCAACCTTGCTATTGAAGGCCAGAGATACAGCAAATACCTCATAGTTCTTTATAATTTTTGTTTTGTTTTGTTTTTCCGTGTGTTTCTTTGGAGGAGGGAGGGCCTTTCATATTCCTGTCCTTAAAGGTCTGCAGCAAATGGTATCTTGATGGACAATTTTAATTATGCTTTCATCTCTTACAGGATGGGCAGATAAGTGATGGGAATCCAGCTGGTAATTTGCCACCTGCTGTTGTAGAAGAGCTAAGCTTATTTAATAATGTAAATTCGTGTACTGTGCCTCCTTTGTATGATTTGAAAGAAGATGGAACTGTAGTTGGTAAGTATTTGTTATTGTATTTGTTTTGTTTGTATATCATAATATGTTGCTAGTCTGAAGACTTGTTTGATGCAGCTCTCCACACTAGTAAATTTTTTGCAGGTTTTTTCATATCTGTATGGCTATTCCACTCCACATCAGCTTACTGTATTCAAACCTCACCCTCTATGTACAACTTTAACCCCATATGTCTCTGTTACCAACTGAACTGTTTCTTGATGATGCTCAATTTGTGTCCTTTCACCATATTTCTTATCTTAGTGAAGCCATCCCATAAATTTCTTTTATCTTCAGTTTGTTTCAACATATTTTCATTTGGCACTTGGCCTACCAGTGTGATCTTCATAATTTTTCTGTAGCACCACATTTCGAAAGATTCTATGCTGTAGTTTTCTATATATTTTATTTATGTACTATTCATGCAGAAATTGTTTCACAATGAAACAGGGTTTATGGCATTAATACAACGAAAATAAACAGCTCCGCTATACGTACATACAGGATATATAAGTATGTTTATGAGGATAGAGTAGGTGGCCTACCATGACCACATTTGTCTGAAATAATAAACCAAAACAAAGGTGGCCAGAGTAAACTCACTCCTTCTGAGTATGAAGTCAGTGCTGTGTCGTCCGAACAAGACACAGCCAGGGAAAAAGCACCACAGGCACAAAGATGCTAGCTGCCCCAGTGCCATGGATTCGCCACTTGCAGAAGTTCCAAGAGTGCTAAGGGCGGCACTGAGAATGAAGATATTGACTTCTCTTCGACCAATAGCTGGCCGAGTACAATCCGCTAATGACCGAACGACAACGGACAGTAGCCTATTTGGAAGATAGAACAACAACTCCTGCCTATTTGGTTATAGATCATCGCCCAGGGCTGACTTAGACAGGGAACGTCGTTTAGTGAACTCCTGGAAGTGAACAGACAGTAGTTGTTGTAGATTGCATTTGCTATGTACTGTGAAGTTTACATATGATTATTTGCATTTAACCATTGAGGGCTTTTTTTGTGTTATATTGCATGCAGTGTTGCAGACTAAATCATTCAACTAGTCACAAAGATAAGTAAAGCCTTTTAACTCATTTATGTGACTTTGTTGCTAATTTGTTAAAGTGTTGTAGAACCTTTGTTCTTCTGTCCTGTTACATGACCCTGGTGATAGTGGCAGGAAGAAGTTATCTTAGCAGTGTACTGCACCAGAAGCCGTTTCACGAACTCACAATCTCAGCCTACCATAACAACAGTGCCAGCTCGGCCTCCACAGCACTAGTGATGAGGTCTTTCTCAAAACTGGCGATGAGGGTTTACAAAAGTCAATGGTTTAACAACTGCGTTGCCTCATTTTGTTGGTTCCTACTGTACAATGTTCTCTTAGTCAAGATGTTTTGCACCAAATATCCTAAAATAAAAACATAATTTTGCACTATACCAATGCAATAAAATAAAACCATAGTTTTGGACTGTACCAATGCACGCACCTAGGACACTTCTACTTCTATATATACATCCATACTCCGCAAGCCACCTGACGGTGTGTGACGGATGGTACCTTGAGTACCTCTATCGATTCTCCCTTCTATTCCAGTCTCGTATTGTTCGTGGAAAGAAAGATTGTCGGTATGCCTCTGTGTGGGCTTTAATCTCTCTTGATTTTATCCTCATGGTCTCTTCACAAGATACACGTAGGAGGGAGCAATACAGGTTGGTCCATTGATTGTGACCGAGCCAAATATCTCACGAAATAAATGTCAAATGAAAAAACTACAAAGAACGAAACTTGTCTAGCTTGAAGGGGGAAACCAGATCGCTGCGGTTGGCTCACTAGATGGCGCTGCCATAGGTCAAACGGATATCAGCAGCGTTTTTTAAAAATAGGAACCCCCATTTTTTATTACATATTCGTGTCGTACGTAAAGTAATACGAATGTTTTAGTTGGACCACTTTTTTCGCTTTTTGATAGATGTCAATGTAATAGTCACAAACGTATGGCTCACAATTTTAGATGAACAGTTTGTAACAGGTAGGTTTTTTAAAATTAAAATGCAGAACGTAGGTATGTTTGAACATTTTATTTCGCTTGTTCCAATGTGATACATGTATCTTTGTGAACTTATCATTTCGGAGAACGCATGCTGTTACAGCGTGATTACCTGTAAATACCACAATAATGCAATAAATGCTCAAAACGATGTCTGTCAACCTCAATGCATTTGGCAATACGTGTAACGACATTCCTCCCAACAGCAAGTAGTTCGCCTTCCGTAATGTTCGCACATGCATTGACAATGCGCTGACGCATGTTGTCAGGCATTGTCGGTGGATCGTGAAAGCAAATATCCTTCAACTTCCCCACAAAAAGAAATCTGGGGACGTCAGATCCGGTGAACATGCCGGCCATGGTATGGTGCTTCGACGACCAATCCACCTGTCATGAATTATGCTATTCAATACACCTTCAACCGCACACGAGCTATGTGCCGGACATCCATCATGTTGGGAGTCCATCGCTGTTCTGTCATGCAGTGAAACATCTTGTAGTGACATCGGTAGAACATTACGTAGGAAATCAGCATACATTGCTACATTTAGATTGCCATCGATAAAATGGGAGCCAATTATCCTTCCTCCCATAATGCCGCACCATACATTAACCCGCCAAGGTCGCTGATGTTCCATTTGTCGCAGCCATCATGGATTTTCCGTTATCCAATAGGGAATATTATGCTGGTTTATGTTACCGCAGTTGCTGAATGATGCTTCATCGCTAAATAGAACGCATGCAAAAAATCTGTCATCGTCCTGTAATTTCTCTTGGCCCAGTGGCAGAACTGTACACGACGTTCAAAGTCATTGCCATGCAATTCCCGGTGTATAGAAATATGGTACGGGTGCAATCGATGTTGTAGCATTCTCAGCACCGACGTTTTTGAGATTTCCAATTTTCGTGCAATTTGTCAGCTACTGATGTGCGGATTAGCCGCGACAGCAGCTAAAACACCTACTTGGGCATCATCATTTGTTGCAGATCGTGGTTGACATTTCACATGTGGCTGAACACTTCCTGTTTCCATAAATAACGGAACTATCTGGCGAACGGTCTGGACACTTGGATGATGTCGGCCAGGGTACCAAGCAGCATACATGGCACACGCCCGTTGTGCATTTTGATCACAATAGCCATACATAAACATGATATCGACCTTTTCCGCAATTGGTAAATGGTCCGTTTTAACACGGGTAATGTGTCACCAAGCAAATACCGTCCACACTGGCGGATGTTACGTGATACCACATACTCAAATGTTTGTGACTATTACACCGCCATCTATCACAAAGTGAAAAAGTGGTCCAACTAAAAGATTCATATGTATTTATGTACTACGCGAATATGTAATAAAAAATGGGGGTTCCTATTTAAAAAAACGCAGTTGATATCTGTTTGACCTATGGCAGCACCATCTAACCGGCCAACCATAGCGCCGTCTGGTTTCCCACCTCAAGCTAGACGAGTTTTTTCATTTGATGCGTATTTCGTGAGATATTTGGCCCGGTCACTGTCAATGGACCACTCTGTATACTGCTTGTTCCTCGGTGAAGGTATGTTCTCGAAACTTCAACAAAAGCCCGTACCGAGCTACTGAGAGTCTCTCTTGCAGAGTCTTCCACTGGAGTTTATCTATCATCTCCATAACGCTTTCACAATTACTAAATGATCCTGTAACGAAGTGCGCTGCTCTCCATTGGATCTGCTCTATCTCTTCTATCAACCCTATCTGGTATTGATCCCATACTGATGAGCAGTATTCAAGCAGTGGGGGAACAAGTGTACTGTAACCTACTTCCTTTGTTTTCAGACTGCATTTCCTTAGGATTCATCCAATGAATCTCAGACTGGCGTCTGCTTTACTGACGATTAATTTTATATGGTCATTCTATTTTGAATCACTCCTAGTGCCTACTCCCAGATAATTTATGGAATTAACTGCTTCCAGTTGCTGACCTGCTATATTGTAGCTAAATGATAAAGGATCTTTCTCTCCATTTATTCGCAGCACATTACACTTGTCTACATTGATATTCAGTTGCCATTCCCTGCACCATGCGTCAATTCGTTGCAGATCCTCCTGCATTTCAGTACAGTTTTCCATTTTTACAACCTCTTGATATACTGCAGCATCATCCGCAAAATGCCTCAGTGAACTTCCGATGTTACCGACACGGTAATTTATATGTATTGTGAATAACAATGGTACTATGACTCCCCTGCGGCACACCTGAAATCATCCTTACTTCGGAAGACTTCTCTCCATTGAGAATGACATGCTGTGTTCTGTTATCTATGAACTCTTCAATCCGATCACACAATTTGTCTGATAGTCCATATGCTCTTACTTTGTTCATTAAACCATTAAACAACTGTGGGGAACTGTATCAAATGCCTTGCGGAAGTCAAGAAACACGGCATCTACCTGCGAACCCGTGTCTATGGCCCTCTGAGTCTCGTGGACGAATAGCGCGAGCTGGGTTTCACACAATCGTCTTTTTCGAAACACATGCTTATTCCTACAGAGTAGATTTCTGGTCTCCAGAAAAGTCATTATACTCGAACATAATAGGTGTTCCAAAATTCTACAACTGATTGCTGTTAGAGATATAGATCTATAGTTCTGCACATCTGTTTGACGTCCCTTCTTGAAAACGGGGATGATCTGTGCCTTTTTCCAGTCTCTTGGAACGCTACGCTCTTCTAGAGACCTACGGTACACTGCTGCAAGAAGGGGGGCAAGTTCCTTTGCGTACTCTGTGTAAAATCGAACTGGTATCCATCAGTCCAACGGCCTTTCCTCTTTTGAGCAATTTTAATTGTTTCTCTATCCCTCTGTCATCTATTTCGATATCTACCATTTTGTCATCTGTGCGACAATCTAGAGAAGGAACTACAGTGCAGTCTTCCTCTGTGAAACGGCTCTGGAAAAAGACATTTAGTATTTCGGCCTGTAGTTTGTCATCCTCTGTTTCAGTACCATTTGTGTCTGGACATTTTGTTTTGATCCACCTACTGCTTTGACATAAGACCAAAGTTTCTTAGGATTTCCTGCCAAGTCAGTACATAGAACTTTACTTTCGAATTCATTGAACGCCTCTCGCATAGCCCTCCTCACACTACATTTCACTTCGTGTAATTTTTTTTTGTCTGCAAGGCTTTGGCTATGTTTATGTTTGCTGTGAAGTTCCCTTTGCTTCCGTAGTAGTTGATACTATTGCACTTTTTATCGCTATAAACACGCCTCCCCCTTCACTGTCCAGCCTGTGTCTGCAGTATACATTCCAATCTGAGTTCAGAATTTCATTACTGTTTACATCTAGTTTCAGCCAACTTTCCGTCCCTAGTACTATAAGGGCATTGTGACTATAGTTTCTATAGATGCTCCTGCAGTGTACTATTACCACATTAATATTGTCATTCCCTGTTGCTTGTTGCCTACTGCTACCTTGTCGTGTCTCAGGAGGCGTCTTGTCGGGCCTAGGGAGTTAATTCTGTAACCTAAAAAGCCACATCTGCATTCCACATGTACTCCGCTACCCTCGTAGCTGCTTCCTGTGTGTAGTGCACGCCTGACCTATTCAGGGGGACCCTACATTTGACAGATTTGCACCCCAGATCCCCGCAGAATCATCTGAGCCTCTGGTTTATGCCTTCCACTCGGCTCCAAACCAGAGGACCGTGATCGGTTCTGGGAACGACACTACAAATACTTAGCTCAGATTCCACCCTGCGAGCGAGGCTTTCCGCCTTCACCAACTCCGCCAACTGCCTGTATGAACTGAGGATGGCCTGTGAACCCAGACGGCAGGAGTCATTGGAGCCGACATGAGCAACAATTTGTGCCGACGTGAGCAACAATTTGCAGTCGGGTGCACCTAGTGCTCTCTATTGCTGCCGTCAGGGCTTCCTCCACATCTCGGATGAAACTCCCCGGCAAGCAGACAGAGTGAACACTGGCCTTCTTCCCCGACCTTTCCGCTATTGCTGCTGACTCCGGGATCATGAACATGCATCTCCCCATGTCCTTCCTCCAGTCCATGTGGAAAACAGATTCATCATCCCTCATGGTGAGTGAGATATTGAACTTCAGAATGGCAAGAAATTACCATCATACACATTTGCTTGTAAATTACATATAGTAATATGAACCATGGACCTCACGGTTGGTGGTGAGGCTTGCATGCCTCAGCGATATAGACAGCTGTACCGCAGATGCAACCACAACGGAGGAGTATCTGTTGATAGGCCAGACAAACGTGTGGTTCCTGAAGAGGGGCAGTAGCCTTATCAGTAGTTGCAGGGGCAACAGTCTGGATGATTGACTGATCCAGACTGTGTATATACGTGGAAGAGGCCTAAGAGACACTGGGAGGTTTCAGATAGATTATATAATGGTAAGACAGAGATTTAGGAACCAGGTTTTAAATTGTAAGACATTTCCAGGGGCAGATGTGTACTCTGGTCGCAATCTGTTGGTTATGAGCTGTAGATTAAAACTGAAGGAACTACAAAAAGATTGGAATTTGAGGAGATGGGACCTGGATAAACTGAAAGAACCAGAGTGGATAAACTGAAAGAACCAGAGGTTGTAGAGTTTCAGAGAGAGCATTGGGGAACAGTAGACAAATATTGGGAAAAGAAATACACTGGAAGAAGAATGGGTAGCCTTGAGAGATGAAATAGTGAAGGCAGCAGAGGATCAAGTAGGTAAAGAGACGAGGACTAGTAGAAATCCTTGGGTAACAGAAGAGACATTGATTTTAATTGATGAAATGGGAGAACATAAAGATGCAGTAAATGAAACGGGCAAAAAGGATTACAAACTTCTCAAAAATGCTATTGACAGAAAGTGCAAAATGGGTAAGCGGGGATGGCTGAAGGACAAATGTAACGACGTAGAAGCATGTATCACTAGGGGTAAGATAGATACTGCATACAGGAAAATTAAACAGACCTTTGGAGAAAAGAGAACCACCTGTATGAATATCAAGAGTTCAGATGGAAAACCAGTTCTAAGCAAAGAAGGGAAAGCGGAAAGGTGGAAGGCGTACATGGAGGGTCTATACAAGGGCAATGTAGTTGGGGGCAATATTATGGAAATGGAAGAGGATGAAGATGAAATGGGAGATATGATACTGCGTGAAGAGTTTGACAGAGCACTGAAAGACCTAAGTTGAAACAAGGCCCTGGGAGTAGACAACATTCCATTAGAGCTACTGATAGCAGTGGTAGTGCCAGCCATGACAAAACTCTTCCATCTGATGAACAAGATGTATGAGACAGGCGAAACACCTTCAGACTTCAAGAAGAATATAATAATTCCAATCCCAAAGAAAGTAGGTGTTGACAGGTGTGAAAATTATTAAACTATCCGTTTAATAAGTCACAGCTGCAAAATACGAACACGAATTGTTTACGGATGAGTGGAAATACTGGTAGAATCCGACATCAGGAAAAATCAGTTTGGATTCCATAGAAATGCTGGAACATGTGAGGCAATACTGACCCTACGACTTACTTTAGAAGAAAGGCAAAAAGAAGGAAAGGCAAAGCTATGTTTTGTAGCATTTGTAGACTTTGAGAAAGCTTTTGACAGTGTTGACTGGAATACTCTCTTTCAAATTCTGAAGGTGGCATGGGTGAAATACAGGGAGCAAGAGACTATTTACAATTTGTACAGAAACCATGTGGCAGTTGTACGTGTCGAGGGGCATGAAAGAAAAGCAGTGGTTGGGAAAGGAGTGATTGTAATTCTGTCAAACACAGCAAAGGACCTGGAAGAGCAGTTGAAAGGAATGGACAGTGTCTTGAAAGGACGATATAAGATGAACATCAACAAAAGCGAAACGAGGATAATGGAATTTTGTCAAATTAAATCATGTGTTGCTGTGGGAATTAGATTAGGAAATGAGACACTTAAAGGAGTAAAGGTGTTTTGTTATTTGTGGAGCAAAATAACTGATGATGCTCGAAGTAGAGAGGATATAAAATGTAGACTGGTAATGACAAGGAAAGTGTTCCTGAAAAAGAGACATTTGTTAACATCGAGTATAGATTTAAGTGTCAGGAAGTCGTTTCTGAAAGTATTTGTATGGAGTGTAGCCATGTATGGAAGTGAAACATGGACGATAAATAGTTTGGACAAGAAGAGAATAGAAGCTTTCGAAATGTGGTGCTACAGAAGAATGCTGAAGATTAGATGGGTAGATCACTTAACTAATGGGGTGGCACTGAATAGAATTGGGGAGAAGATAAATTTGTGGCAAACTTGACCAGAAGAAGTGGTCGGTGATTGGACATATTCTGAGGCATCGAATGATAACCAATTTAGTATTGGAGGGCAGCGTGGAGGGTAAAAATCATAGAGGGAGACCAAGAGATGACTACTCTAAGCAGATTCAGAAGGATATAGGTTGCACTAGGTACTTGGAGATGAAGCAGTTTGCACAGGAAGGATAGCATGGAGAGCTGGATCAAACAAGTAGCTGGACTGAAGACCACAAAAACAACAACAACAACAACAACATAGTAATGTGACAGGTGTTGTAGTTATCCCCTTTTGTCATTAACCTCTACTCTGAGTCCTCTAATAACCTTCGGTTGTGTAGTACGTGTTATTGCCGAAGTATATTTTAGCTGCCATTTTTAAGTAGACATATTTTAGTAAACTTTTCATTTCTTTGGGAAATTTATTACACAATTCTATTCCCTGATATAGAATGCCTTTTTGAATTTTTTTTTTTTTTTTTTTTTGTTTTTCCTTGATAAATACAAGCCAAAACTGGCCCTTGTTTCATAAATATATATAGAACTATTAGTGAAGAACTCATTTGGTGCTGTGAGAATACCCAGTTTTTGAAAAAAGTTGTTTAATAAGAGCCCTGCTGATGGTTTTAGTTATTATTCTTATGGCCCTTTAAGTTTCTAAACTGTGCCCATGTTCTACATCTACATCTACATTTATACTCTGCAAGCCACCCAACGGTGTGTGGCAGAGGGCACTTTATGTGCCACTGTCATTACCTCCCTTTCTTGTTCCAGTCGCGTATGGTTTGCGGGAAGAACGACTGCCGGAAAGCCTCTGTGCGCGCTCAAATGTCTAATTTTATATTCGTGATCTCCTCGGGAGGTATAAGTAGGGGGAAGCAATATATTCGATACCTCATCCAGAAACGCATTCTCTCGAAACCTGGACAGCAAGTTGCACCGCGATGCAGAGCACCTCTCTTGCAGAGTCTGCCACTTGAGTTTGCTAAACATCTCCGTAACGCTATCACGCTTACCAAATAACCCTGTGACGAAACGCGCCCCTCTTCTTGGATCTTCTGTGTCTCCTGTGTCAACCCGGCCTGGTACGGATCCCACACTGATGAGCAATACTCAAGTATAGGTCGAACGAGTTTCGTAAGCCACCTCCTTTGTTGACGGACTACATTTTATAAGGACTTTCCCAATGAATCTCAACCTGGCACCTGCCTTACCAACAATTAATTTTATATGATCATCCCATTTCAAATAATTGTGCACGCATACTCCCAGATATTTTACAGAAGTAACTGCTACCAGTGTTTGTTCCGCTATCATATAATCATACATTAAAGGATCCTTCTTTCTATGTATTCGCAATACATTACATTTGTCTATGTTAAGGGGTCAGTTGCCACTCCCTGCACCAAGTGCCTATCCGCTGCAGATCTTCCTGCATTTCGCCACAATTTTCTAATGCTGCAGCCTCTCTGTAAACTACAGCATCATTCGTGAAATGCCGCATGGAACTTCCAACACTTTCTAGTAGGTCATTTATATATACTGTGAAAAGCAATGGTCCCATAACACTCCCCTGTGGCATGCCAGAGGTTACTTTAACATCTGTAGATGTCTCTCCATTGAGAACAACATGCTGTGTTCTGTTCGCTAAAAACTCTTCAATCCAGCCACACAGCTGGTCTGATATTCTGTAGGCTCTTACTTCGTTTATCAGGCGACAAAGTGGAATTGTAGCGAATGCCTTCCGGAAGTCAAGGAAAATGGCATCTACCTGGGAGCCTGTATCTAATATTTTCTGGGTCTCATGAACAAATAAAGTGAGTTGGGTTTCACATGATCGCTGTTTCCAGAATCCATGTTGATTCCTACAGAGTAGATTCTGGGTTTCCAGAAATGACATGATACACGAGCAAAAAACATGTTCTAAAATTCTTCAACAAATCGATGTCAGGGATATAGGCCTATAGTTTTGCGCATATGCTCGACGACCCTTCTTGAAAACTGGAACTACCTTTGCTCTTTTCCAATCATTTGGAACCTTCCGTTCCTCTAGAGACTTGCGGTACACAGCTGTTAGGAGGAGGGCAAGTTCTTTCGCTCTTTCGCGTACTCTGTGTAGAATCGAATTGGTGTCCCGTCAGGTCCAGTGGACATTCCTCTGTTGAGTGATTTCAGTTGCTTTTCTATTCCGTGGACACTTATTTCAGTGTCAGCCATTTTTTCGTTTGTGCGAGGATTTAGAGAAGGAACTGCAGTGCGGTCTTCCTCTGTGAAATAGCTTTGGAAAAAGGTGTTGAGTATTTCAGCTTTACGTGTGTCATCCTCTGTTTCAATGCCATCATCATCCCGGAGTGTCTGGATATGCTGTTTAGATCTACTTACTGATTTAAAGTAAGACCAGAACTTCCTAGGATTTTCTGTCAAGTCGGTACACAGAATTTTACTTTCGAATTCACTGAACACTTCACGCATAGCCCTCCTTACGCTAACTTTGACATCGTTTAGCTTCTGTTTGTCTGAGAGGTTTTTGGCTGTGTTTAAATTTGTAGTGAAGCTCTCTTTGCTTTGTTGTTGAACCACGGTGGGTTTTTCCCGTCCCTCATAGTTTTACTCGGCACATACCTGTCTTAAACACATTTTACGATTGCCTTGAAATTTTTCCACAAACACTCAACATTGTCAGTGTTGGAACAGAAATTTTTGTTTTGATCTGTTAGGTAGTCTGAAATATGCCTCCTATTACTCTTGCTAAACAGATATACCTTCCTCCCTTTTTTTATATTCCTGTTTACTTCCATATTCAGGGATGCGGCAACGGCCTTATGATCACTGATTCTCTGTTCTGCGCTTACAGAGTCAAAAAGTTCGGGTATGTTTGTTATCAGTAGGTCCAAGATGTTATCTCCACGAGTCGGTTCTCTGTTTAATTGCTTGAGGTAATTTTCGTATAGTGCACTCAGTATAATGTCCCTACACCTGTCCTAAACATCTGAGTGTCCCAGTCTATATCTGGTACATTGAAATCTCCACCTAAGACTATAACATGCTGAGGAAATTTATGTGAAATGTATTCCAGATTTTCTCTCGGTTGTTCTGCTGAGTCGGGAGGTCAGTAAAAGGAGCCAATTATTAGCCTAGCTCGGTTGTTGAATATAACCACCACCCATAATAATTCAGAGGAACTATCCACTTCTATTTCACTACAGGATAAACTGCTATTAACAGTGACAAACACGCCACCACCAGTTGTATGCAGTCTATCCTTTCTAAACACCGTGTGTGCCATTGTAAAAATTTCGGTAGAATTTATCTCTGGCTTCAGCCAGCTTTCCATACCTATAACGATTTCAGCTTCGGTGCTTTCTACCAGCGTTGAAGTTCCGGTACTTTACCAACACAGCTTCGACAGTTTACAATTACAATACCGATTGTTGCTTGGTCCCCTCATGTCCTGACTTTGCCCCGCACCCTTTGAGGCTGTTGCCCTTTCTGTGCTCAGTCAGTCCTGTCGACGATGCTGCAGATGGTTAGGTCTGCTTTCATCCTGCTAGCGAGACTGGCAGTCTTCACCAAATCAGATAGCCGCCGGAAGCCAGAGAGGACTTCCTCCGCTCCATAGTAACACACATCATTGGTGCCGACATGAGCGACCACCTGCAGATGGGTGCACACTGTACCCTTCATGGCATCCGGAAGGACCCTTTCTACATCTGGAATGACTGCCCTTCGTATGCACACGGAGTGCACATTGGTTTTCTTCTCCTCCCTTACAGCCATATCTCTAAGTGGCCCCATTACACGCCTGACGTTGGATCTCCCAACTACCAGTAAGCCCACCCTCTGCGACCGCCCAGATCTTGCAGACTGAGGGGCAACCTCTGGAACAGGACAAGCAGCCATGTCCAGCCGAAGATCAGTATCAGCTGGAGACAGAGCCTGAAACCGGTTTGTCAGACAAACTGGAGAGGCCTTCCGTTCAGCCCCCAGGAATGTCTTTCGCCCCCTGCCACACCTCGAGACAACCTCCCACTCTACCACGGGTGAGAGGTCAGCCTCAATGTGGGCAGTATCCTGGGCAGCCACAGCCGTAGTCCGATCGGGGGTGCTTGGGACGAGCTGGCCGTCCCCGACAAACCCCCGTCTGGACCCCCACAGTGATGCCCATTGGCAACAGCCTCAAGCTGTGGGACCGAAGCCAACACTACCTGAAGCTGGGAGCGAAGGTATGCCAACTCAACTCGCATCCGAACACAGCAGTCGCAGTCCCTATCCATGCTAAAAACTGTTGTGCAAAGATCGTGTGAACTAATCTACAGAGAGCACAAACAATTCAACACAAAACTTAAACGGTTATTAAAATACAAGACTGCCTAGTAAATGCAGTAATGCTGCTACTTGCGCACTGCTGACGCACTGCTCAGCGGCAGAAGGCTAACTGTACTGTCAGTAACGTACAAGGACTATTTGAAAGAAATAAACAATTGACAGACGACTATGTGACTTTACATGTCCCAGATATTAAAATGCAAATCTGCCCCTGCTAATTACGAAACTATACAATGATTTGACGGATTTAACTAGACAAGTGCGCTAAGAACAGTCAAAGAAATTTTCAACTTGCCTACTACACTTATATGACCGCTAAATAAGCCACTTGCTGCAACTTGCGCACTGCTGACACACTGCTCGGCGGCAGAAGGCTAACCTTTGATCCCAAGAGAACAATCCCATAGCTAAGAACTCAGTGGCTTTAGGAATGTTATGTCACCACAAACTTTCGCTGTTATGAATGACTGCAAGAAACATAAGAATATAACATCCTGATGACATCCTTTCTGCCAGTATCTTTGTGTTCATTCGATGTTAATCGACAACCAATGTTCATCTCCAAAAACTTGGTATTTGTTACACAATCTATAGGTTTATCATCTATGCTCAATGCCACGGAGCTGGTTTCCCTCTTTGTGCTGAGGTGCATGCAGTTTGTTTTCTTTATGTTCAGTGTTAATTTACTATGTACTGCCCACTTGTAAAGATCTGTAAGGGTTCTTTTTGCCTTCTTTGTTAGGGGTTCTGGTGTTTTATCAGTATATTGTTGGTGTCATCAGCAAAGAACTTCTTCTCCATGTCTGTTACTGTGTGAAAAATCACTGCTATACAGTGTGAACCAGAACTCCACCAACAAACTTTCACAGATTGATCAGAGATACTTTCTTTGTATTTTGGTATAAGGGTCCCTCAGTATCCATCAGTACAGAGAGAATTATTGCATTTCGTTTGATCTCTTACACTAGTTACATTTGTATCTGTATTGCAGTGAATATAGTATATGGCAGTGCATATGCCGATGTTTGAATGTTTTGCAAAAACACAGGAGACACAGCGAGCAAATGGGGTAAATGAACAGGGATACTACTTAGTAGTGTATGATAAGTTGAGAATTTGGGTTGGCCATAAGGTGTCCAGAGATAGCCAAAGCAGTTAAGGCAATTGCTTCTAGAAAGTGTGAAATTTGGCTTGGGGCACCTCCCCTGTCAGACATGTCCGACCACCACAAGCTCTAGCTTGTGGTGGTCACCTCTGCTATATCCAGTTCTGCGGTGATCAGGATTGCAACACACGCTGTAAGATTCAGCATGCTTTTATGTATTATGCCTTTCCATCTATATACGCTCAATTTCTGTTACTGATTCCTCAGTCACCATTGTTATTCGATTTTTCTCATATTTTTCACCCCACTTAGCGAGACCGCAGGTTGAATTTTAGCTAAGATAGTTCTTATTAGTATTCATTGCCATGACGTTTGGATCACAGCATCACAGCAAATTTTGTGCGCTTTTAATAGTCCATAGGACAACATAATGTGCAAGTAATAAGGCATACTACATAGACAATTTTGAGGAAACTGCAAGAGAAGTTTTATGCGTTAGTGATGTACTGATGCATTGCGATTCTGAGCACAATATGGCAGCGTAATGTGGTTAGCGTTCATAATGATGGATCACTGGCTCGGGTCCCGCCCATCTTTTTTTAATTTATAATTTTTTCAAGACATGTCATCTTATTTTGAACATATTTGAGTAGAAAAGTTGGTGTTATGGTCTTAAGTCAAGAGACTGGTTTGATGCAGCTGTCCGTGCTACTCTATCCCGTGCAAGCCTCTTCATCTCCGAATAGTGCAACCTACATCCTTCTGAATCGGCTTAGTGTATTCATCTCTTGGTCTCCCTCTACGAGTGTTACCCTCCATGCTGCCCTCCAATACTAAATTGGTGAGCCCTCAATGCCTCAGAACATGTCCTACCAACCGATCCCTTCTTCTAGTCAACTTGTGCCACAAACTTCTCTTCTCCCCAATCCTATTCAACACCTCCTCATTCGTTATGTGATCTACCCATCTAATCTTCAGCATTCTTCTGTAGCACCACATTTCGAAAGCTTCTATTCCCTTCTTGTCCAAACTCGTTATCATCCATGTTTCACTTCCATACATGGCTACACTCCATACAAATATTTTCAGAAACGACTTCCTGACACTTAAATCTATATTCGAAACGCTTTCCTTGCCATTGCGAGTTTACATTTTATATCCTCTCTACTTCGACCATCATCAGGTATTTTCCTCCCCAAATAGCAGAACTCCTTTACTACTTGAAGTGTCTCTTTTCCTAATCTAATTCCCTCAGCATCACCCACTTAATTTGACAAAATTCCATTATCCTCGTTTCGCTTTTGTTGATGTTCATCTTCTAGCCTCCTTTCAAGATACTGTCCATTCCATTCAGCTGCTGTTCCAGGTCCTTTGCTGTCTCTGACAGAATTACAATGTCATTGGCAAACCTCAAAGTTTTTATTTCTTCTCTGTGGATTTTAATTCCTATTCCAAATTTTTCTTTTTTTTTCCCATTACTACTTGCTCAATATACAGACTCAATAACATTCGGCATAGGCTACAACACTGTCTCACTCCCTTCTCAACCACTGCTTCCCTTTCATGCCGCTCGACTCTTTTAACTGTCATATGGTTGCTGTACGAATTGTAAATAGCCTTTTGCTCCCTGTATTTTGCACTTGCCACCTTCAGGTAGTATTCCTGAGGGCATGCAGCTTTACTGTATGGTTAAATGATTATTTGAAAAGTAACAAGATGAAAAGACATGTGTATTTGCATGAACTTTCATTGATTTCCGATGCTACCCTGCTGTTTACTAATTTTAATTATTACAACAAATATTATGTAACTTTTATTTGTATAGAAAAGTTAAAAACTTTATACAGCATAGTCAATTTTGTCCATATTTGATTGAAAACGAATGAGAAATTGCTTCGCATTGCCAGTTTTAGGCACCAATATTTTTTAAAACATTGCATAACGCACATTTTGCTTCAAAGTTGTCAGAAGAAAGCGAAATTTTTCAAAATGTCAATGAGCTTTGTTTTTTCTTAGAGGCTCTGAAGATTCTGTGTGTGTGTCTGCGGAAAAATTGCATTCATTCGATGTAGTAGATGCTATTTGAATTTGTTTTCTGCATCTATATGAAAAATATTATCGTGCAAATTGTAATGTTGAAAGCACATCTGAGGGTTAATTGACATTTACTCTTATGTTCTGGCCTATTTTAATTTACTGTGTTATTGAATAAAGTTATTTACACCTCTTTATACCGGTGATTGACTTGGTCTTTCTTAATCTGTCCCTCATCCTTGAAGCCTGTGTCTGCAGGTTGAAGTATCCAGGTGTGTAGTGGTTCTCAATACTGGAGTGCAGATTTAAGGGATTTCAGAAATCTTGACAGGCTTACGTTTTCAGGGAAACATTATGAATTTGATTGTTTACTTAACAATAATTATTAATATAATGTTTGTAGTGTTGATAAATTTAGCAAACAACCAGATAACGTTGGAAATTCAATAATTGTCCTGGCAAATACATGTGTCTTTTGACCACGTTACCTTTTCAATGTAATATGTATGAAATACTATTACTAGTGTCAGAGAGAGAGAGGGGGGGGGGGGGGGGGGGACTGAACTTGATCCATTGGTTACGGAGTTTGCATACGAACTACAGGTACACCACCATATTGTGTTCTGGGTTGCAATGAATCTGTACATCACTGACACATAAAAGTTATCTTGGGATTTTCTCTAAATAGCTCCAGTAGTACACCTTAGTACTTGCCCATTATGTTGTCCTAATGGACTACCAAAAGTGTTCAAAGTTTGAAGTAAATCTGTGGTTCTAACACTGTGGCCTTCCTTTATGAGTTAAATGTCACGCACATATTCAGAAACACTGAACTCCATAAATACGGCTTTAATTATTTACTTGCCTTTTGGCAGTAATTGTTCACTACACATGTAGTGAACAATTACTTAAAATATTGTTTTAAAGATATTCCTGAGGACAGCAGAGACACTCAAACCAGGAAATTATGATAAAATTTAAGTAATTTGATAGGCTCAGAAGTCACCCTCGTTACTCAAAGAATTATGTAAATCCAAAGACTATAAGTTAACCAATTCATCTGTAGAAGCAGCAGACAGAATTTCTACTTGAGTGTGTAGATTTGGTGCTGCTATAAAAACTAGATGTTGACACCATACAACTACAGAATTTAATTAGGATTTTTTAACACTACACATTCTGTGATTCTTGAGTTTCTCCCGGCGTATTTGATAATCAAAATATCCACGGGTGTGCTGCCGGTCTATAGTGTCCAACGGGCACAATATTTCGGCGATCATACATGTCGCCATCATCAGGTGAACTGACGGACTGAGCTCCTGTGAACGTGCCGGCACGGAGATCCATACGCTATGGCTGCTCAGAGGGAACTGATGATGGCGACATGTATGATTGCCGAAATATTGTGCCCGTTGGACACTATAGACTGGCAGCACACCCGTGGATATTTTGACTACACATTCTGTTTTCAAAAGACCCGAGGATGTAGGAATTTGTGTGCTAGGAAAAGAAAAAGTTAGTTAGAATGCTATGGCATGCAATCTTGTTGTACATCACTTACTGTGTACAGGTGTAAGTATAGGACTGTAAAACATGATTTACATTTGATAGTTCTTGTGCTCTGTATTATTATTCTGTAACCCCACAGTTTTAGGGTGCATATTTTATTCACATGCTTCATGGTACTAACTAACATAATTAATGGCTTACCATTAGAAATGAACTGGGACATGGATTCAGCTGATTAACACTTTTGGGGCTGCGAGGGTTAAACATCCTGCTTGCCTGTCTGTCTGACAGGGATGAACATATTGGGTACCGGGCCAGCGGGTGGCTGACTCAGCTGACAAGCACTGCGGGCTACAGCCATTGTCAGCTAATTGCAAGTTCAGCACGCTAAGAACCATTCTTTGATAATACTCTTTATAAAATCTGTATCACACTGTAAGGTCACTGTGGTTGCAGTTTCTGAGAACGACAAAAGAGAACTTGGAAAACTAACACACACTTTGTAGTACACTCCTGGAAATTGAAATAAGAACACCGTGAATTCATTGTCCCAGGAAGGGGAAACTTTATTGACACATTCCTGGGGTCAGATACATCACATGATCACACTGACAGAACCACAGGCACATAGACACAGGCAACAGAGCATGCACAATGTCGGCACTAGTACAGTGTATATCCACCTTTCGCAGCAATGCAGGCTGCTATTCTCCCATGGAGACGATCGTAGAGATGCTGGATGTAGTCCTGTGGAACGGCTTGCCATGCCATTTCCACCTGGCGCCTCGTGCTGGACGTGCAGACCGCGTGAGACGACGCTTCATCCAGTCCCAAACATGCTCAATGGGGGACAGATCCGGAGATCTTGCTGGCCAGGGTAGTTGACTTACACCTTCTAGAGCACGTTGGGTGGCACGGGATACATGCGGACGTGCATTGTCCTGTTGGAACAGCAAGTCTAGGAATGGTAGAACGATGGGTTCGATGACGGTTTGGATGTACCGTGCACTATTCAGTGTCCCCTCGACAATCACCAGTGGTGTACGGCCAGTGTAGGAGATCGCTCCCCACACCATGATGCCGGGTGTTGGCCCTGTGTGCCTCGGTCGTATGCAGTCCTGATTGTGGCGCTCACCTGCACGGCGCCAAACACACATACGACCATCATTGGCACCAAGGCAGAAGCGACTCTCATCGCTGAAGACGACACGTCTCCATTCGTCCCTCCATTCACGCCTGTCGCGACACCACTGGAGGCGGGCTGCACGATGTTGGGGCGTGAGCGGAAGACGGCCTAACGGTGTGCGGGACCGTAGCCCAGCTTCATGGAGACGGTTGCGAATGGTCCTCGCCGATACCCCAGGAGCAACAGTGTCCCTAATTTGCTGGGAAGTGGCGGTGCGGTCCCCTACGGCACTGCGTAGGATCCTACGGTCTTGGCGTGCATCCGTGCGTCGCTGCGGTCTGGTCCCAGGTCGACGGGCACGTGCACCTTCCGCCGACCACTGGCGACAACATCGATGTACTGTGGAGACCTCACGCCCCACGTGTTGAGCAATTCGGCGGTACGTCCACCCGGCCTCCCGCATGCCCACTATACGCCCTCGCTCAAAGTCCGTCAACTGCACATACGGTTCACGTCCACGCTGTCGCGGCATGCTACCATTGTTAAAGACTGCGATGGAGCTCCGTATGCCACGGCAAACTGGCTGACACTGACGGCGGCGGTGCACAAATGCTGCGCAGCTAGCGCCATTCGACGGCCAACACCGCGGTTCCTGGTGTGTCCGCTGTGCCGTGCGTGTGATCATTGCTTGTACAGCCCTCTCGCAGTGTCCGGAGCAAGTATGGTGGGTCTGACACACTGGTGTCAATGTGTTCTTTTTTCCACTTCCAGGAGTGTATAAGCTTATCCTGAGCTGAGAAAAAAGTACTTTATAAAAAAAGAAAAGCTTTTGTATTTGTTACTGAAAAATTCTGTAACTTGCTATTTAGACTACCAATGTATTTGTCTGTAACCCATTAAAATTTCATTGACACCAGGCAAATATATTTTAAGATGTATATGTTTAAAGTGAGCAATTCCTAGTGAAGGTGCCCAAAACTTGGGCCAACCGTTCTTACTATAATCATAAATAAAGAATAATAATTGAACTTTAAAACATATTGTCCCTCACGTAGAATTAAACATCAGAAACTAAAGTACAACTCATTTTGCGATAAGCGTATTGTTTGTTTATAATTGAAGTCTAAACTCGATTCTCTATAATAAAAATTTTGGGAGTAATATTCTACCTTCTTCACTGTTCCCTCTTTCAGTTTGTTGCATTCTGTAACGGGCGCTGATAACCTCGCTGTTGTGCGCCCTAAAACACTAATCATCATCATCATCATTCTGTAAAATTTAATTTTGTGGTTGCTCATCCTCATTTTTGATGCAGGCTGCTATTGGCTGAATTAAGAGCCTTTTCTGGTACTTTTTCTTTTCAATTTTTTATTCTTTTTACTTTCCTTTTCTTGCAACATACTCAGTCACTGAAACATCCTAATATTTCCTTAGTGTGTGATATTTTTCAAAACATGGCACCATGAAAAGAGCAACATCACAATTTTTGCTCTTTATCTGCCTTTCTTTTTTGATGGCGAATTAGCAGTACATACTACACAGAGCATCTGGGGAACTTGCTTTTTGTCTATTGCTCTGAGGTACCCCGAGTAAAGCCCTTCTTTATTTTGCAGTCAAATGGGAGTCTTTTGTTTTGATATCCATTGAACCTCAGTTTTACATGTTTGTCCATTAAATTTATATAGCATCTGGCAGATCAGTTCCAAGTGGAATTTTGCCGTTGGTGTGTTCTGTTACCTTTTTATTTAAAAATTGTTTTTGCACTCAGTGCACAAAAGTCAGGCAAATGAAAGAATAGCCTCTTTTGCAGTTCATTGTATTTCAGATGCACTATGCATTCAATAATGTCTGTCTTATCAGCAACACCCACTAACTTATTATACTTCACTACACAAGTGTAATTCAGTTTATTTTCACCTGGTTTGTGTTCGTTTTTTTAGGTTTCAACAAAATATGGTCTATTTATGGTTGAAACCATCCACATTTCTTTGTTGTCCATTCATTTTGGTACCAACAGTGTTCCAAAGGACTTAAATTGTTTTTCCCCTTTTTTCATTTTGCCAGGCAATGGTGGTAAACATTTCCCTTTTTTCCGTACTGTTCCAATGGTGGTGTACATTTCTCCTGGAACCATAGGAATAATTCGGGGCTCGAATACCAGTTGTTTAAATAAATGGTACGACCTTCTTTGAGGTATGGCAATAACAAACTTACAACAGTGCCTGATCTTCACCCGTTAGCATTTCCGCACTCTATTTCCATGCTGGCATCAGTGTATACACTGTAATCTAAATGTGATTATTTTATACATAACAAAGAACTAAAATTTTCATACCAAATGGCTATGTTTCTTTATTATGTACTGCTTAAATTGGAGCTTTCCTTTGAAAAGAAGCAAACTTTCATTTATTAAGATTTTTCTAAAGGGGTATGGCTTTTTTGAGTTGTTTTCATTGTATGTTGTACAATCAGCTGCATTTTCACCAGAATACCTTGACATGTGGTCAAATTGTTACTAAAGTGCAGTAAATGCAGAATCAGTTTCTACCAGTCTGTGGACATTATGTGAGAAAATATTGGTGTTTGAAGTAAAGAATCTGTTGAAAATATTTGTTTACTTCTAGCTTCTTAGTTCTTGGCATAAGCATGGAATGTACCAAGAAGCAATATAATTCTGCAGGCTGTATATGCTTCCAACATGCGAATCTGCTGGGCACTGTCTTTATTTTTTCATTAAGAAATATGTAATAATTATTTATCTCGTTATAAATGACAGAAACAAATTCAAATGACATAAAGTACAAAAAATGACTTACCGAATCTTCAAAGCCTACATTTACATGTATGCTAAATATGTTCACGAAACGGTGGCATATCATTATAGGACGATTCTCCGACCAATTATACATTCTTTTTCATGACGAATTTGCTGCTACTGCTTCATCATCTCTTCCCACTTCAGGAGAAGAATCTTCTGAAGAAGTTTCTTGTGATGTTGAAGAATCAGCTGTACGCCCAGACACATCCAAATCTTCATCTGAAAAAAAGTCCAAAGTATCACTACCATTTATGATAAATTCCAATATTTCCTTGTCCCGATAAATTACATCTCGACATTGTTAAGGCAATACAGGCAATCATTGTTGGCTCACCAAATGTGGAAACAGGACTGGCCCAGTGCAAGGCTCGTAATCAGAAAGGACCCAGGAGCAGGTAAAAGCAGTATCACTTTCTGACATAATGAAGAAGAGCCATATAATGACAGCACTCGCAGAAATGTTGAAACGTGGACAGCAGTGAGTCGCTGATTACCCGTAGCTCCCACACCTGGGCATACCTGAATGCCCTTAGCTGTCAGGCCTTCCTGCCTATGTCTGTAGCTGTCTGTACATTCTAATTGCTGGGCATACATGTTTGCCCGTAGCTGCAGAATGGTTAAGAAAGAGGAGGAAACACAAATAATGTCATTGTTGTACAAAGCTTGAGTTTATGTGGAATTATGGAATAGTTATGCACCATGTTTTCCATTTATTTTGAACTGCTAAACATGATGCAAAATGTGTACAGTAAGAGAAAAAGAGTATTATGAACATGTGGAATGAGAACAGTTGTATATTTTTCCTGTAACATTTTAACGAGTATTGTCAGTTTTGTTTTACAATTTTTTTTAACGTGCTTTAACTTTACTAGGTCAATATATAAGGCAAGTACTTACAAATTAGAGAAAAAGGAATAATATTAATTATTCAGAACCAAATAAAATAATGTAAAGGAAGTTACGCTGAATTATCTTTACCTGAAGTCAAAACTGTGGTATCTGTTATTTGTCATTGATTCACATATTGTCTTCTTCTAAAAGAAGCAAGTAATATCTTTTTCTTTCAGTTGTGTTTGATAGTCTTTTCGTCATAATGTAACGCCGCGCAGAGTGGCCACGCAGTTAGCAGCACCATGTCACTGATTGCGCGGCCTCTCCCGCTGGAAGTTAGAGTCCTCCCTTGTGTGTGTGTGTGTGTGTGTGTGTGTGTGTGGTGGTGGTCTTCTTTGCCTAAGTTAGTTTAAGTAGTATGTAAGTCAAGAGACTGATGACTTCAGCAGTTTGGTCCTTAGGAATTCACACATGTTCATAATGTACCAAATATATGTAGTATATCAATGAAAATAATCAATTTTTTAAACTATAATGTAATTGGATAGATAAAAAATCCACTCAACAAGCCGCGGCAGGTCAACACACATGTAAAAGGTATAACAGTTTGCAAGCTTTCGGAATTGGTGGCACCTTTTTCTGACAAAAGTTTTGAAAGAAACGAAGAGGGGTGAAGGAAAAGAACTAGCGAGGTTTACAAAAAGGGGTAGAGTCTGAAAAAGTTGCCCAGAACCTCAAATCAGAGGTGACTTACTGGATGGGATGAGAAGGAAAGACTGATTGTTAGGGACTGCCAACAATCAGTTTTCCCTCCTCATCTCATCTGGTAAGTCTCCCTTAGCAGGGGGTTCTGCGTGACTTCCCTGAATTCTACCCCTTTTCCTAATGCTTACCAGCCCTTTTTCTACAACCCTCTTCCTTCCCCTTCACCCCTTCTGCCAGAAGAAGGTGCCACTGGCTCTGAAAGCCTACAAACTTTAATTCTTTTTATATTTGTGTTCTACTGCTGCCACTTTGTGTGAGAATTTTTTTTATCTGTCCACTTAAAAATGTATAGTATGTTGTGCTATGATTAGAAATTTAAACTGTGTGAAATCATTACAGCTGCTTTAAACTGCAAATTTTTACTGTTGTCAGATACGCCAGAGGAAGTTTATGAAGCCCTAAAACTTTTTGGACATGACAGTTTTCGTCATGGTCAAGAGGAGGCAATAATGAGGATACTTTCTGGGAAATCAACATTACTAATGTTGGCAACAGGTTCAGGAAAAAGCTTGTGCTATCAGTTACCAGCTTATATGTTTGCTCAGCGTAGCAAGTGCATAACATTAGTTATCTCTCCACTAGTTTCATTAATGGAAGATCAGGTGTGTTCTGGAAATTAATTATTTTTGTTAGTGATGATTGTTTACAATGTAAAAATAATGACACTACTTCACATTAATTTGACATCATAATGTGGAAGAAATTACAATCAATAATTTTGATGAAAATTTTTTCCTAATATACCATTATTTTATTTTATAAATATGTTCTCAGACATCATGTCAGCTGGAATGAAATTATAGTTTTCACTCACTCTTCTTACAGGTGATGAGAATATCTTCCTGTTTACAAGCAGCGTGTCTACATACCAATCAGACAGAAAAACAAAGGGAAAAGGTCACTGATATGGTGAAGTCAGGAAAACTGCAAATATTGTTAGTCTCTCCTGAAGCAGTGGCATCATGTGTAAAATCAAAAGGTTTTGGTGGCCTTCTGAAACTTCTACCTCCAATAGCATTTGCATGTATTGATGAAGCTCATTGTGTGTCTCAGTGGTCACACAATTTCAGACCATCTTATCTTTCAATTTGTAAGGTAAGAAGTATAAGATTTCTTCACCTGTAGATGATAATCAGTCATTGTAATCTGCCTGTTGTTCATTCAGCTGTTGTGTTCCAGCATACAGTTACTCCATTGACTTAAAGTAATGAAATTTGAAAATAAATATGGTAATGGAAAGTCCTTGATGCTTTATAAATAGCGGAAAAGGTAAAAAGTTGAGGTGCTGATTGGATGATAGCCTCGTAAACAATACTGAAAATGTTTCTCCGTTTTCCAGCAAGTGTGTAGTACTCCCTGAAAAAGAATTGGAGCTTTCTGCTAGAGTCAGCTGGAAGACATTGTCTTAAAGCTCAACATTTTCAGTCTTACTCATGTCTGTCTACCTCAACTACATGCTAAGTTGTTACCTTTAAGGGGCCCTCACATGCTCAACATTTATTGCACAATGCTAAGAGCGGTGTCTGACACTTTGTTCAATGTATTGGAGGAGACTGCAGAACTGTAGAAATATTGTCACTCACTCACTGTATTGCATAGCATATTGTACTGTGTAAAGATGATATGATGTTGAGACTTCATGATTTATGTGTGAGTAAACAAGTGATACAATGACGCTGTGGTTATGAATACATCAGGAAAGACTGATAGAAGGAATTGTCTGGTGAAGTACATTCAGGGGAGCAGTTTCATTTCACATTTAATACTTCTTCACTAACTAGCTGTAGTAACATCTGGTGAAAATTTCACAACCTGTACACGTTGTTTTTATGTAATGTAGAAATGTGGCAAAAGAATAGTGAAACCTGGACTCCCAGTACCAGGTAACCTCAAAACACTAGCTGAGCAATGTTTCGATTTTGGCGAGAGATCAGTTACATATCTACTTTTGTGACCAACATAGACATGCATTTTTAAAATCCCCCCCCCCCCCCCCCCCCCGTCCCCCAATGAGCCATGGACCTTGCCGCTGATGGGGAGGCTCACATGCCTCAACTATACAGATAGCTGTACCATAGCTACAACAACGATGGAAGGGTATCTGTTGAGATGCCAGACAAACATGTGGTTCCTGAAGAGGGACAGCAGCCTCTTCAGTAGGTGCAGGAGAGACAGTCTGGATGATTGACTGATCTGGCGTTGTAACATCAACCCAAACAGCCTTGCTGTGCTGGTACTGCGAATGGCTGAAAGCAAGGGGAAACTACAGCTGTAATTTTTCCTGAGAGCATGCAGCTTTACTGTATGGTTAAATGATGATGACATCCTCTTGGGTAAAATATTCCGGAGGTAAAATAGTCCCCCATTCAGATCTCCGGGCGGGGACTACTCAGGAGGACGTCTTTATCAGGAGAAACAAAACACATTCTATGGATCGGAGCGTGGAATGTCATATCCCTTAATTGATCAGGTAGGTTAGAAAATTTAAAAAGGGAAATGGATAGGTTAAAGTTAGATATAGTGGGAATTAGTTAAGTTCAGTGGCAGGAGGAACAAGACTTCTGGTCAGTTGAAAACAGGGTTATAAATACAAAATCAAATAGGGGTTATGCAGGGTAGGTTTAATAATGAATAAAAAAATAAAAACAGCATAGTGAACGCATTACTGTAGCCAAGCTAGACTCGAAGCCCACACGTACCACAGGAGTACAAGTTTATATGCCAGCTAGCTTCACAGATGATGAAGAAGTTGAAGAAATGTATGATGAGATGAAAGAAATTATTCAGATAGTGGAAGAAGATGAAAATATAATAGTCTTGGGGGACTGGAATTCGACGGTAGGAAAAGGAAGAGAAGGAAAAGTAGTAGGTGAATATGGACTGGGGGTAAGAAATGAAAGAGGAGGCCGCCTGGTAGAATTTTGCACAGAGCATAACTTATAATCATAGCTACAAGTTTGTTTAACACTTTTAGTGCCAAATACGATCTGATCGTTATCCAGATTTTCGGCGAAAAATGCCAGTAACAATCTGATCATTCATTTTTTAAGCGCTTGAAGGCAAAGTTGTTAGTATTCCCTAGCCAAGACGCAGAAGGAAGGTCGAAGGCACAGCATATCGATCTTCTTTTCGATTGTCAGTGCGATATTTCGAGTAAAATAAACTCCTCTGGTGTTGTTTATTTACCGAGTATTTTGCGGCAGCATGGCGTCGTCAAGTAAGAAGTTGCGGTTCGAAATGAGTGATTTAGACAATAATATGATAAGTAGTGGAAGTGAAGATGAATTTGCAGGATTTGCAGAAAGTGAATCGGATTATGAGATGTCCGGTGGAGAAGAGGACTCGTCGTTTTCTTCTTCAAGTGACGATTATGCATCAGCAAATGACGACGACGACCAAACACAACTGAATTGCAGTGCAAATACTTTTGTTGAAATAATGGATGAGGCATCAGATAATCCGCCCCCTCCATGCTTTGTGTATGCAGAAGTACCAGGCCCTAAACATATACCAGCAAACGCCACACCAGTTGATTTTTTCAATTTGTTCTTCATGCAGCAGCTTCTTACAATTATGGTGACTGAGTGTAACAGATATGCTCGCCAGGTGATTCAGTCAACGCATTTATCACCAAATTTGAGAATCAAACAGTGGCAACCAACAACTGTAACAGAAATGAAGGCTTTTATAGCAGTGATTTTGAATATGGGACTGATAAAAAAACTGACAATTTTTAGTTATTGGTCAACTGATGCAAACCTGTTGACACCGTGGTTTTCGCAAATGTTTTCATGCAACAGGTTTCAATTGTTGCTGCGGTTCTTACATTTTGTAGACAATTCGAAACTTCACCCTCCTGGTCACCCATTATATGATCCAACAGCCAAATTTCAAGTGTTGGTGGATATTGCCAACAATGTTTTCCGTCACTACTACCCTCCACACCAGCAACTTAGTGTAGATGAAAGTCTTGTTGGGACAAAGGCGCACTCACAGCTAATCCAGTACCTTCCCAATAAACATCATCACAGATGGGGAGTCAAATTTTGGATGCTGTGTGATTCAGTAGTAAATTACCATCTAGGGTTTTATGCATACCGTGGTGCAAAAAGTGATGATGACAAAAACGAAATAAAAGAGAATGGCCTGGGATGTGTAGTCGTCATGAAACTACTAGCTCTTGGGAGCTACATGCAAAAAGGTGTTTTGTGATAACTTTTTTACATCTATTCCTCTGGCAAAAAAGCTGTATTCAGTCGGCACTTATCTAACGGGAACAACTAGAAGAAACAGAAAATTCTTGCCACGTGGTCTTCTGTTGAATTATGCTGTAGGTCAGCTAAAGTTTTTCAAGAAATCTTTTATACTTCTCTGTGGCTTCAGACAGAAGAAATCGCAGAGAAATCCAGTCCTCCTTGTGAGTACATCATCCTCTGCTACATCATCAGAAAAGACAATTCGCAATAGACATTCAGTCAAGAAACCAGATGTAATTTTTGAATGTAATAAGTATATGGGTGGCATTGACTCATCTGATATGATAGCATACTGC
The DNA here is from genome assembly GCF_023898315.1 of Schistocerca nitens. Taxonomy (NCBI): domain Eukaryota; kingdom Metazoa; phylum Arthropoda; class Insecta; order Orthoptera; family Acrididae; genus Schistocerca; species Schistocerca nitens. Next base: position 1,038,822,245 of record NC_064614.1, on the reverse strand, counting down.
TATTTAGATGAGAGGAGGACTGTGAAGATGTGGAAGAAGGTAGTGTTCAGCATAATTGCCAGGATGTTGCTGAATGCATATGTTTTGTACAAGGAAAGCCTAAACCCCAGCGACAAACCACTAACACGGCTGAAGTTTAACAGCATAGTCATATGCAAACTTTCTCAACAGTGGTTTCAGGCGAGGACTGCAACCACAAGTGCAACAGATATAAATGTACCTGCTCCAACAGTATATGGTGTAGAGACTCTTCCGGGGAGTGTTTGTTCTACGAAGGATAAGAAGCGGCGTTCACGAACAGTATGTGTTTGTTGCAAGAAAGGACTGCATCCTTCATGTGTTGGTCAGCATGTATGCAAATAGTTGTCATTACTGCAACCTCACATTTGTCAGTGATTTATGACTGAAGAACTGAGAACTCGTTCAGAGCAAAACAATTTTTTTTGTAATGTTATGTTATTTTTGATTTTTTTCTTGGTGAAATAAAAAAATTTTGTATTCCTTTATGATGATTTTGTTAAGGAAACTACAGAGATTCCATAAATACCTGAAATTTTTGAGTATATCATCATCTCAGAGTAAACTGAAATCGAAGTTTTAATTTTTTTTGATAAACCCCATCATGAAAATAATTTTTTTCTCTGAAAATATGTTCTTTGACAATGTGTATTGCACATATTACTGTATCCAGCAGCATTCCCTAAAAATTAAAAAAAAATTACATTCCTTTATGCATTAGTTTAGATTTTATTGCAAGTATGGCAGAGGTCTGCATTTTACTGTAAAATCGCATGGCAGTTTTAACATGATCTTTTGAGAAAACGTCTGGCACTAAAAGGGTTACGAATCATAAAAGAAGGTTATATATGTGGAAGAGGCTTGGAGACACTGGAAGGTTTCAGATAGATTACATAATGGTAAGACAGAGATTTAGGAACCAGGTTTTAAATTGTACGACATTTCCAGGTGCAGATGTGGACTCTGATCCCAATTTATTGGGTATGAGCTGTAGATTAAAACTGAAGAAACTGCAAAAAGATGGGAATTTAATGAAATGGGACCTGGATAAACTGAAAGAACCAGAGGTTGTAGAGAGTTTCAGAGAGAGTATTAGGGAGCAGCTGACAAATATGGGGGAAAGAAATACAGTAGAAGAAGAATAGGTAGCTTTTAGAGATGAAATAGTGAAGGCAGCAGAGGATCAAGTAGGTAAAAAGATGAGGGCTAGTAATATTCCTTGGATAACAAAGGAGAGATTGAATTTAATTGATGAAAGGAGAAAATATAAAAATACAGTAAATGGGCAAAAAGGACTAAAAAGTCTCAAAACTGAGATGGACAGGAAGTGCAAAATGGCTAAGCGGGGATGGCTAGAGGACAAATGTAAGGATGTAGAAGCATGTATCAGTTGGGGTAAGATAGATACTGCATACAGGAAAATTAGAGACCTTTGGAGAAAAGAGAACCACCTGTATGAATATCAAGAGTTCAGATGGGAAACCAGTCCTAAGCAAAGAAGGCAAAGCGGAAAGGTGTAAGGAGTATATGTAGGGTCTATACAAGAGTGATGTACTTGAGGTCAATATTATGGAAATGAAAGAGGACATAGATGAAGATGAAATGGGGGTATATGATAATGTGCGAAGAGTTTGACAGAGCACTGAAAGACCTAAGTCGAAACAAGGCCCTGAGAGTAGCCAACATTCCATAAAACTACTGAAAGCCTTGGGAGAGCCAGTCATGACAAAACTCTTCCATCTGGTGGGTAAGATGTATGAGACAGGTGAAATCCTTCAGACTTCAAGAAGAACATAATAATGCCAATCCCAAAGAAAGCAGGTGTTGACATGTGTGAAAATTCCCGAACAATCGTACATCACAGCTGCAAAATACCACGAATTCTTTACAAACGAATGGAAAAACTGGTAGAAGCCGACCTCAGGGAGATCAGTTTAGATTCCTTAGAAATGTAGGAACACGCGAAGCAACACTGGCCCTATGGCTTACCTTCGAAGATAGGTGAAGGAAAGGCAAATCTATGTTTGTTGACTGGAATACTCTCTTTCTAATACAGGGAGCAAAAGGCTACTTACAATTTGTACAGAAATCAGATGGCAGTTATGAGAGTCAAGGGGCATGAAAGGGAAGCAGTGGTTGAGAAGGGAGTGAGAGAGGGTTGTAGCTTATCCCCGATGTTATTAAGTCTGTGTCTTGAGCAAGCAGTAAAGGAAACAAAAGAAAAATTTGGAGTATGAATTAAAATCCAGGGAGAAGAAATAAAAACTTTGATGTTTGCCGTTGACACTGTAATTGTGGAAGAGCAGTTGAAAGGAATGGACAGTGTCTTGAAAGAAGAATATACGATGAACATGAACAAAAGCTAAATGAGGATAAAGGAATATAGTCAAATTAAACCAGGTTATGATGTAGGAGTTAGATTAGGAAATGAGACACTTAAAGTAGTTGATGAATTTTGCTATTTGGGGAGCAAAATAACTGATGATGATTAAAGTAGAGAGGATGTAAAATGTTTTCTGGCCATGGCAAGTAAACTGTTTCTGAAGACTGAAGGAGAGAAAATTTTTAACATCAAGTATAGATTTAAGTGTCAGGAAGTCCTTTTTGGAAAGTATTTGTGTGGAGTGTAGCCATGTTTGGAAGTGAAACATGGACGATAAATAGATTAGACAAGGAGAGAATAGAAGCTTTCGGAATGTGGTGTTACAGAAGAATGCTGAAGATTTTTTGGGTAGATCACGTAGTTAACCACACACACACACACACACACACACACACACACACACACACACACACACACACAATATGTGATAAAAGTATCCGGCAGCTGGCTGACGACGACTTACAAGTTCGTGGCGTCCTCCTTCGGTCATACTGAAATTCAATATGCAGTTGGCACACCCTTATCCTGACCCCTTCCACTTTCACGGGCATACGTTCAGTTGGGTGCTGGAAGGTTTCTTGGGGAATGGCAGTCTATTTTTCAGAGTGCTGCACTGAGAAGTGGTATCGATGTCGGTCGGTGAGGCCCGGCACAAAGTCAGCATTCCAAAATATCCCAGAGGTGTTCTGTAGGTTTTAGCTCAGGACTCTGTGCAGGCCAGTCCATTACAGGGTTGTTATTGTTGTGTTATCACTCCGTCATAGGCCATGCATTATGAACAGGTGCTCGATCATGTTGAAAGATGCAGTCTCCATCCCCGAATTGCTCCTCAACAGTGGGAAGCAAGAAGGTGCTTGAAACATCAGTATAGCCCTGTGCTGTGTTAGTGTCACGCAAAACAACATGGGGTGCAAGCCCCCTCCATGAAAAACACGCCCACACCATAATACCACCACCTTCGAATTTTACTGTTGGCACTACACATGCTGGCAGATGACATTCATCAGGCATTATCCATACCTACAAAATGTTGTAATTCACTGGAACATTCTATATTTGTACAAATAGGAGTACACTTGGGCTGAGGCAGGCATGTACTTTGTACGGATTTGCTCACTAAGTATGCCGTCACTGTGAAGTGTTAGTTCTTGGGGACAAGTTTACTTTCATAACAGGTACTTGGTTCCATGTGACATAGTTTATTGGAGACACTGGATAGCTCGGACATCAGTGTTGCTGTAGCTCCATTAATGCAGTGCAAAAGCCATTCCAGTTGTATCCAGGATCCCTAACACAAACAGTACACCGAGCGAGGTGGCGCAGTGGTTAGCACACTGGACTCGCATTCGGGAGGACGACGGTTCAATCCCGTCTCCAGCCATCCTGATTTAGGTTTTCCGTGATTTTCCTAAATCGTTTCAGGCAAATGCCGGGATGGTTCCTTTGAAAGGGCACGGCCGATTTCCTTCCCCATCCTTCCCTAACCCGAGCTTGCGCTCCGTCTCTAATGACCTCGTTGTCGACGGGACGTTAAACAACACTAACCTAACCAACAAACAGTACATTCCTCAGATGGTCTGCATTGTCAAGGTACTAAAGGCACTGGTGATTCAGATGCACATCAGCCATCTGGTATTGCTTTTGGGAGACACTGGCCAGGACCCAACTGAATGGACAAAGGAATTTGAAAGTGTGCTGCATACTACAGATGAGATGACATGATGTCTTGCCAACGTGTACTTTTACTGGAATAGTACAGTGATTCATGAATGAGGGAGAGGCCAGGACAGGTCACAAATTTCACTCGAAAATGAAGAACACATTTGATGACAATCAACAGCGGATCCCCAAAGGTGAAGAAGTGAAGAACAGGGTCCAACACCAGGGAGGCAACATGATAATATATATTCTGTTTCGGGGCACTCACATAATAATCCCACATATGATGGAAATTAACAAAATTTCACACACAGTGAAACAAGTGGCAGAGGACGTATACTGAGGACTTTTTGAAATGTGTCACAGGGATTGTCATCACAGCAGAGGACTTAAATATGTGATGCCAGCACATTTAGGCAATGTACCAGAAAAGAGTATATTGAAAGACATTGGACAGACTTACGAATTTCGTACAAATGGCAGTGGTGGAAGACCATCAGGACCTTGCAAAGTCATAGACGAGGTACGAGGGTATATGTCACCTGTTAATGTTGAACCTAGATGGGCAGAAGTAGCAGCATTGAATGTAAAATCCAACCAGGAGGAAGTAGTATTATTGACTCAAGAATTGGTACTGATCTTTTCAAGGCAGACAAATGTGAGGGAATAATCAGAAACCATAGACTACTGCCACAACTGTTGGACAACATACACAATTCTTAATGACACAGATACAGTCCACTCCCTTGTCGATTTGATCACCACACAGATATGTGGATCTACAGATGAAAACAAGTCTGTATGTTTGTATTATGAATGCTCTTGCCATGCCATATAGTGCTTTCAAAAAATGAACAGTGTTCAATGTCTATATGCTGTAAGACATCAAACAATGTGGCAGTTTTGTGAATACCAGGTGACTTCAGCCAGTCTATAGGATGAAGCCAGTGGTCATATCATCATTGACATTGTTCTCGAATACAACACAGTCATTCCCCATTGCTGTCCAGAGGTTCCATCTGCTTGCCCAGCCACTGAAATCAGAAAACTAAGAAGTGCAATCATCTATGGAGGTGATGCCACACTGGATGAAAATCCTCCATGGATGAGAGTTACCGAGGTGTAAGGGACTTGTATTGATGTCACCATTGACAAGCAGACTACCCAGATACTGGTTGATTCTATTGTGTCAGACACACATTGACACCAGCTGAAGATTACATTTGAGATTCAAAGGCTCTTGTGCTGAAGGTTGCAAATGGAAAGTACATCCAGGAGCAGGAACTAACATTCTGAGAGTAACTACCAGTGATACACCAACGCTCTTCGAATATGTTGTCTCACCGGAATGCAGTCATAATGTTATACCAAGCAGTCATAGACTCGTAGATCAAAGCTCCAGTTTAATGAAGCTACTCTGGCAAGTTCTTGTGCAACAATTGCTCTTGATGATCACGAGCTGTTGAAGATGCGCACACGTTCCACCATCACCAATGAGCCAGTTTCTGGTCTATAGTCTGAACATTCAGTTAAACTATGAAGCTGTATTCAAAAGCAAGAAAGTACTCAGTCTCATAAAGCAAATAAATATGCTAGTGATGACCATAATACATAATTATTACAAGTGGACAAGGAGATACGTCAGTCACCAGTTGCTGTTGACAACTACTACTCATCCATAAGGGTACGTGCATAGGGACAGCCAAACTAGTCCAGGAGGGACTGTCAATGTAGAACCATGCTAAGCTACCGTTACAGATTACATACAAAGGGAATCTACTACCCATCTTCCAATAAACTCTACCATGACTGAGGCATGATGTCGGGGAGTTTTTTTGCATTCAACATCAATTTTTGGACATGTTCAATTTGAAAATTGAGAAAAGGCATTTCAGACAACCCAGTGCAAAAAAACTGTATACACACTGGATGGCAATTACCAGCATCTGCCAAAATCATTGAAAAGAATGTATTCCCATAGGCACAAATTGCTAACACCTTGAACTGTCGGAAGGGAGTGCTATAGATATGCAGACTGGCTACTGCCCGATTTAGGTTGATGAGGGTGACTGGGAAGAGACAGCTTTCATAGCTCCTGATGGCCTCTGTCAAAGCAGTCCTGTTCAGTCTGTGTAATGTAACAGCAACCTTTAAATGCACGATGGACAACTTGCTTGGCATCTCAAATGGACATCACACCTCTTACATCTTGATGACACTGTTTTCTCGAAGACATTTTAGGAGCATGTAAGCTCTTGACTGTGCTAAAATATGCTCACGACTCAGGTCTTACCCAGAAACCAAGAAAGTGCCGTATCATTGACCAAGAATGTTTACAGTGCTCTGACATCAGGTCATCTGGGATTTGCAATGACTGTTGATTGAATCAGAAACGGTTATCATGGAATGGGTCTTTACCAGTCTGTTAGACATTCTGTAAGCCACTGTAGGACAGTCCAGTGACAGAAGCTAGTGCCTCAGTTACTCCCAGACATCCGGTACTAATTTGTCCTGCTCTTGCTCAGTTTCATCTGATTAGAAATGACGTCTTGCCTAATGCAAAACTTCCTGGCTGATAAAACTGTGCCAGAATGGGATTCGAACCTGCGACCTTTACCTTTTGTGGGCAAGTGCTCTACTGGCTGAGCTATCCAAGCACAACTCATGACCTGTCCTTCAGCTTTACTTCCGCCAATACCTCATCTCCTACCTTCCGGGCTTCATAGAAGTTCCTCTACAAAGCTCGCAGGACTAGCAGTCCGGGAAGAAAGGATATTGTGGAGACGTGGTTCATGATTAAAGCATTAATAGCATGCCTCCGAGGAAAATCAAACTGATTTATGTGAAGTGGAAAAGTTGTAAAGCAGTGTGACATGAAATGAACACTTAAAATCAATAACAGGCAAGATGTGCTGAATACCTTAGTTTTGATGTTGAACTCTGAGGAAGTGTGTGTAAATGAAAAAGATAAAACAAAAGATTCTTAAAATACCTGTACTTAAGAGGTCAAAAAATACAGGGGCTTGCTGCTTAGGGTATTTATTCCGTCTCAAGATCACAATATTGTGATCCTGATTGTGAGTGATTACAGCGTTTAAAATGAGGAGTGATCAAATGATCTAAGAGAGACATTGTCTTTTTGCATTAAAAAAATAACATGTCGCTAGGTTTGTAACCAAGCATTTTAGTCTCTTGCCTGTTAAGAGAATGTTGTTATGGGATGAAATGGAAATAATCTCTGAGTCAGTTGCAATTAGGCATCGAAACAATTTCGGTGGTGACAAGTGAAAATTTGTGTCAGACAGGGACTCGAACCTGGATTTCCTGCTTCTTGCGAATGGTCGCCTCAACCACCTTGGCTATCTGGACATGGTTCCTGTCTGACTCAGATTTTCATATTGTTTCACATTACTGACATGGCACTCCTGTCCATCATACTCATGCTTGGCTGCATTCGTTGGAGTCCCACAGCAGTTCAGGAGAGAGAGAGAGAGAGAGAGAGAGAGAGTGCATGTGTGCGTGTGCAGTCACATTGAAGAGACATTGTGGCCGTCAGTGAGGTGTCACCATTCATGGTCCTGCAGCCTCACATTTTTGTCATGAAATGAAATGGAATAACCTATAACTCTGCTGCAATTAGGCACTGAAGTAATTTCAGTGACGAAAAGTTTCGAGTGAAAATTTGTGGCGGATCAGGACTCGAACTCATCACCATTGAAACAACTTTGATGCCTTATACCAGTCGAGTCTGAGATTATTTCGTTTCATTTCACTTAATTTGATTTCTTTTCATCATGTATATGTATGGCTGCAGGATCATGAATGGGGTATCTTCTTTTGAACACATTGAAAACAACAGACACCACACATGTGTAAATGTATATACAGCTTGATGGCCATAATATCTCTTCAGTGTGCAACAAGCTGGGGATTTGGGTGGGAGAAGTGGGAAATGTGAGTTCAAGTTCTGGTCTGGCTTAAATTTTGAGTTCACATTGAAATCATTTCGAATCAGTGATTATTTCATTTTGTCATGTATATTTACAGCTGCGGGATCGTGAATGGTGTCCACATTACTGATTTTGCAAGTGGGTCCCTTTTGTCCTTCGTGGATCTGAGACGCTCATTGATCCTCTTGGTCAGTTTGTAAATAATCTTTACATTATATTTCCTCAAAATATGGCCAATTCTGTCCATCACCCTGCGGATGTTTGGCAGAAAGGCTCTACCTGAAATTTCTTCTTCCAACATACCACTTCGCTGAGTGTTAGATTTAATGACACTTCTCATATGTAACTGGTAGAGTACATGCTACTTCTCAGAATGATTCAAAGCGTTGTATCTAGCATCCAAGATGATGCAGCTAACATATTTGTCTTGTATGTTACGAGCATATTAATTGTTTCTCTTTCCTGGCTCTCGTGATGACTTGATAGTTTGTGCAAGTATCAGTCCGTGTGAGTTTTTGATACACATTGTGTACTAGGTTATCGTCATTCCTCATAACCATCAGTGAGCTGTTCCTCAACATTGCTCCACATGATGAAGGTGCCATTGATGTACCTTTACTATACTTTTAGAGACCAGGGCCTGTCTTTTGAAATGCTGCATGAAGAAATTGGCCTCCACTGGACTAAGTAGACTGCTCATAGCAACACCTTCCAGCTGTTCGCTTAAATTGCCTTTCCATATGAAGTCACTCATGGTAAGATGCGCATGAAAGAGGTTGGTAATGTCATGTGGGAAAATGGAATGCATATGCCAGATAATAATTTAATGGCACTTTTGTAAACAAAGAAACATCATCATAGCTGACCAGGATGTCTTTTGGTACAAGTTTTAGTTTCTTCAGCTTCTCAGTGAAACATAGCCAAGCTCTTCCATATCTTCCAGTCTTCCCCACATGTGGGTGAAGCAGAGATGCCAAGCATGTCACTGAGCCGGGAACACCAATCAGTCTTAGTGGTACATCATCATTATGGATTTTCAGTAATCCATACAGCCAAGGAGTTGTGTGTTCTGCAGGTTCTTCTGTAGGTCTGCTGAAAGAGATGATGTCTTGATTAACGAATTTGTATTTTGTGTGATCTGCTCCATCAGATCTGTGTTTACATTTACATCTGCAGCTATATACTCTGCAAATCACAGCTCGGTGCTTGGTGGAATGTACACTGTACCACTACTAATCATTTTCTTTCCTGTTCCACTTGCAAATGGAGTGAGGGTAAAACAGCTGTCTATATGCCTCTCTTACACCATATCTTCATGGCCCTTACGTGAAATGTATGTATGTATGTATGTATGTATCATTCTGCTTCAAATGCCAATTCCCTGAATTTTCTCAATAGTGTTCCTTGAAAAGAACACCGTGTTCCCTGTGAGGGTTCCCATTTTGACTTCCTGAAGTATCTCTGTAATACTTTTGTGTTGTTCAAACCTGCCAGTAACAAATTTAGCAGTCAACCTCTGAATTGCTTTGATGGCTTCCTTTAATCTGATCTGGTGCAGATCCCAAACACACGAGCAGTACTCAAGAATAGGTCATACTAGTGTCCCATATGTGGTCTCCTTTACAGATGAGCCACACTTTCCTAAAATTCTTCCAATAAACCGAAGTTGACTATTCGCCTTCCCTACTACAATCCTTACTTGCCCATTTCATTTCGTATTGCTTTGCAGCTTTACGCCAAGGTATTTGATCAGCGTGATTTTGTCAAGCACTACACTACTAATACTATATTTGAACATTACTGGTTTCTTTTTCCCACTCATCCCATTAAGTTACATTTTTTTGCATTTAGGTTTAGCTCCCATTCATCACACCAACTAGAAAATTTGTGTAAAGTCATCTTGCATCCACCTACAGTCTCTCAACAACTTCTTGAACACCATAGCATCACAGCAAAGAGCTGCAGATTGCTGCTCACCCATTCTGCCAAATCATTTATGGATATAGAAAGGACTGTGATCCTAACACACTTCCTGTGGCTCTCCTGACAATACCCTTGTATCTGATGAACACTCGCTGTTGAGGACAACATACTGGGTTCTTCAAGCTGCTCACATATTTAGGAATATATTCCATTCGCTCATACTATCATTAACAGTCTGCAGTGAGGCGTGGTGTCAAATGCTTCTCAGAAATCTAGGCATATGGAATCTGCCTTTTGCCCTTCATCTGTAGTTTACCGGATAGCATAAGAGAAAAGGGCAAGCTGAGGTTCACACAAACGGGGCTATGTGAAACATTGCTGATTTGTGGACATAAGTTTTTCCATGTCAAAGAAATTTATTATAGTTGAACTCAGAATATGTTCAAGAATTCTGCAGCAAATCTTATGTTTAAGATATTGGTCTGTAATTTTAGACTTCTGTTCTTTTACCCTTCTTATATAAAGGAGTCATCTATGCTTTTTTCCAGTTGCTTGGGATTTTCCACTGGGCAAGAGGTTGCGATTAACGCTAACTAAGTAAGGAGCCAGAGTGGTAAAATATTCTTTGTCAGACCAAGTTTGGATTCCATCTGGACTGGCAGCTTATTCATTTACTATGCTTTCAGTTGTTTCTCTATGCCAGGGGTGTGTGACATTATGTTTGTATGATTCTCCTCCACGAACAGTTCCTTAAACGCAAAATCTGAAACTTTGTTTTTCTTCTGCTATCTTCTGTTGCCACACTAGACTGGTGAACAAGTGACTGGCTAGAAGCCTTAGCCCACTTATAATGATTTTATGTAGAACCATAATTTTCTCGGGTTCTCGGCAAGATCTGCTAAGGTATGACTGTCATATTTGTATGCTTTGCGCATCGATGTTTTTACAGGTGCACAAATTGCTCTTAACTTTAGTCTATCATCATTTGTGCTTTCTCATTTGAACTGAGAGTGCAACAGTCTTGCTTCCTCAACGTTTTGCACTCTCTTTGTTAAAGCACAGTGGGTCTTTTCTGTCCTTAATTCACTTACTCAGCACATACTTCTCCATCGCACAGTTTGTAATCCATTTTGACTTAGGCCGAAATTCCTGACTGGAACTAAATAATGTCCGTTCATTCTCCAAGAGGGATACTAACAATTGCTTATGTGCTCTGTCTAGCAGAAATATTCACCTACCCTTCTTGATTGATTTATTAACTTCAGTAACAATCGTCACTGTGCTGACATCATGAGCTCAAATCCCTGTATCTGTACGATGCCATTGATATGGCAAGGCCTGTTTGTATCTGCGAGGTCTAAAATATTTCTATTGCACATGGGCTCTCGATCTAGTTGCGTGAGACAGTTTTCGGATAACATACACTGAAGAGCCAAAGAAGTTGATACACCAACCTAATATGTAGGACCCCTGCGAGCATGCAGAAGTGCGACAACACAACACGGCATGGATTTAACTAATGTCTGAAGTAGTACTGGAGGGAATTGACACCATGAGTTCTGCAGGGCTGTCCATAAATCCGTAACAGTGCAAGGGGATGGAGATCTCTTCTGAACAGCATGTTCAAGGCATCCCAGATATGCTCAATAATGTTCATGTCTGGTGAGTTTGGCGGCCAGCGGAAGTGTTTAAACTCAGAAGAGTGTTCCTGGAGTCACTTTGTAGCAATTCTGGACATATGGGGTGTCACATTGTCCTGCTGGAATTGCCCAAGTCAGTCAGAATGCACAATGAACATGAATGAATGCAGGTGATCAGACAGAGTGCTTACGTACATGCCACCTGTCAGAGTCATATCTATATGTATCAGGGATCCCATATCACTCCAATTGCACGCACCCCACGCCGTTACAGAGCTTCCACCAGCTTGAACAGTCCCCTGCTGACATGCAGGGTCCCTGGAGTCATGAAGTTGTCTTCATACCCCTACACATCCATCTGCGTGATAAAATTTGAAACGAGACTCATCTGACCAGCCAACATGTTTCCACCCATCAACAGTCCAATGTCAGTGTTGACAAGCCTAGGTGAGGTGTAAATCTTTTTGCCATGCAGCCATCAAGGGTACACAATTAGGCCTTCAGCTCCAAAAGCCCATATTGATGATGTTTCATTGAATGCTTTGCACACTGACACTTGTTGATGGCCCAGCATTGGAATCTGCAGCAACTTGTGTAAAGGTTGCACTTCTGCCATGTTGAATGATTTTCTTCATTTGTCGTTGGTCCCATTCTTGCAGGATCTTTTGCCGACCTCAGCAATGTCAGAGATTTGATGTTTCATTGGATTCCTGATATTCACAGTACATTCGTGAAATGGTCGTATAGGAAAATCCCCACTTCATCGCTACCTCAGACATGCTATGTTCCATCACTTGGCGCTGGATATTAATACCACGTTCAGACTCACTTAAATCTTGATAACCTACCATTGTAGCAGCAGTAACAGGTCTAACAATTGCGCAAGACACTTGTTGTATTATCTAGGCGTTTACAACCGCAGTGCCTTATTCTGCCTGTTTACATATCTCTGTATTTGAGTACACATGCCTAATCCAGTTCATTGGCACTTCAGTGTACTTAAAAATACTTTGCAAGACTGTCTGTACCTCCTGCAGTGAATCTCTAGATGTCTGAGTCATACTCAGTAGGCTAAAGTCGCTTCCAACTAGTCTTGGGTGATCTGGTATTTTTTCACTTGTGACCATAGACCATCTTTGAATGACTCCTAATAATGTCACAGTGGAATTGGGTGGCTGGTAAAAACATCCAACAATAACTTGATTTTACGTAGACCTGTTATACATGATGTCACTGGCGTACTAAGTTCTACCTCAACACAAACAATATTTTTGTTAACTGTCATGAAGACTCCCCCTCCAATGGCATCTAATCCGTCTTTTCGATACACATTCCATGAATAGCTAAATATCTCAGAGCTTTCTACTTCAGGACAAGTCTTAATCTGTGTATTATCGCGAGCAACATCTTCCTTTGTTTGGCTCATTAGTTTCATATGCCTTTAGATAATAAGGCCTTAACAATTTGTCAGACAGTGCGTGTCCCACTTCAAACTTTCTATGAGATTTGAAACGCTCTCGCGAAGTACCAGTCACGAATCTTGTCGCTCTTCTTTGGACCTTCTCAATCTCTTGAACCAACCCAACTGGTAAGGGTCCCATACAGACGAACAATACTCTAAGACTGAATGAACTAAATTATTGCAAGCAATTTCCTTTATTGAACCACTGCATCACTTCAGGATTCTACCAATAAACCACAATCTAGAGTTCGCCTTACCCGTTACTTGTGTAATCTGATTGTTCCATTTGAGATTTGAAATAGTCACACCCAGATACTTGACAGATGTTACCGCTTCCAAAGACTGGGCATTTATTTTGTACTTATACATTAATCGGGATTTTCATTTGGTTATATTCAGTAGGTTACACTTACTAATGTTGAGAGATAACTGCCAATCATTACACCACGCATATATTTTCTGCAAATCCTCATTGAGTTGTTCACAACATTCATGTGATACTACTTTCCTGTTGGCTACAGTATCATCGGCAAACAGGCTAATGCCGCTGTCAATACCATCAACCAGATTGCTTATGTAAATCGTAAAAAGCAGCGAACCTGTTACGTTGCCCTGGGGCACACCTGATGTTACGCTTCTTTCTGTTGAAGTCTCCCCATTCAGGACAACATACTTTTCACTGTCTGTTAGAAAACTTTTCTATTCATCTGCATATGTCATCGGATAGACCGTAAGTGTGCACTTTTTGAAGCAAGCGACAGTTCGGAACTGAGTCGAACACCTTTCAGAAGTCGAGGAATATGGCATCAACCTGGGATCCGGTATCTAGTGCCTGTTGTATATCGTACAAAGAGGGTCAGCTGTCTCTCGCATGACTGCTGTTTCCTAAAACTGTGCTGGTTTCTGCAGATGTGCTTCTCAGAGTCTAGAAAGGTCATTATGTCTGAACACAAAATACGTTCCACGATTCTACAACAAATCGATGTCAGTGAAATTGGCAAGTAATTATGTGCATCCGACTTTCTACCGTTTTTATAGATTGCTGTGACCTGGGCTTTCTTCCAGTCCTGTGGAACTTTCCGCTGTTCCAATGATCTCTCATAGATGATGGATAAGAATGGTGCTATATTTGTAGCTTAGTCAACATAAAATCCTACGGGGATATCGTCTGGGCCAGATGCCTTCCTGGCATCTAAGGAGCTTAACTGTTTTACAACCCCATGTACACTAAACACTAGGTCAGCCATCCTTGCGTTTGTTTGATAATTGAAAGGGGGAATGGTGTTGCCGTCCTGTATCGTAAAACAGTTTTTGAAACCTAGGTTTAGAATTTTGGCCTTCAGTCTATCATTATACGTTACGCTACGTTACCCATACTGACAGCAAGAGAAGGTATTGAATTATTTGTACCGTTCATAGATTTTATGTATGACCAAAATTTTTTGGGGTTATTTTTAGAATCTGCAGATAAAATATTACTTTCAGATTCATTAAAAGAATCTCATTGACCTTTTGACAGCTGCTTTCATTTTGCATAATTTCTGTTTGTCAGCGGGGCAATGACTACGTTTAAAATGACTGTGCAAAATTCTCTGCTTTCTCAGCAACTTCCTAATATGTTTGTTGTACCAAGGTGGATCCTTTCCCTCCCTTATATTTTTGCTAGTCACATACTTCTGTAGAACATAGTGGACAATACCTTTAAATTCCGACCAAAGATGCTCAATATCTTTGTGTCCCGCGATGAATGCTTGGAGCTGACTATGAAGGTATTCATTAATGACACTTTTATTTGCTTTCCCAAACAAGAAAACTCTACGTGGTTCCCTCCCCCCCCCCCCAACACACACACACACACACACACACACACACACACACACACACACACACACACACACACACATAGAAGCCCCAATGACATTATCGTCACTAATACCTTCTTCTAGATTAACTTCCTCAAAAAGATCAGGTCTGTTTGTCACCAAGTTATCTAATATGTTCCCATCTCGAGTTGGTTTTCTAACCAATTGCTCTAGGTTGCATGTTGAGAGCACTTCTAGTACAACTTCACACAAGTCTTTGCTTCTGTCCCCTGTGATAAACGTGTAATTTCCCCAGACACCATATTAAAGTCTATAACTAATGGATAATTTGGATATTTATTTCGTATGTACTCAAGACTTTCCCTGAAATGTTCTGCAACGATGCTAGTGGTCATCCTAATACAACGGCCATACAATGGCCATGCCTTGTCTGATTGACAGCTTTATCCAGACTATTTCGCAGTCCGACCCATTATCGATCTCAACTGCGTTTAAACAGCTTTTAACAGTAATGAACACACCACCTCTCATAGCATCTGTCCTATCCTTCCTAAACGTTGTCCAATCCGAGATCAAAATTTCACGGCTATTTATGTCTGGTTTCAACCACCTTTGGTACCTAATACATTATTGGCATTACTATTGTTTGTTTTGGAGAGTAACTTGGGTATCTTGCTACAGGCACTTCGACAATTTACTAACATTAGATTTAGTATATCTAAATCCTTTGGAATGACCTGTTTAGGCGAACTAACAATTTTTACAGTTGGCACACCCACATCAGTGTCATGAACTGGTAATTTTTCAGGCCAGTGGTTTGTTTCCCATGGGAAGAAACCTAATCTAAAAAAAAAAAAAACCATGTGCACACCTCAAGTACTGTGCTACCCATGTAGGTGCTTCCTGTGTGTGGAGCACCCCTGATCTATCGAGGAGCATCTTACAGCCTTCCACCCCATAGCATAGGTCGAAGAATCTACAACAATTTTTGTTACAAAGTCGACATAGGCTCTGATTTAGATTCTCCGTTCGACTCCAAACCAGGGGACCCTGGTCCACCCTGGGTACAATGCTGCAAATCGTCAGCTTGGCTTCCAGTCCTAGAGAGATGGAGGCTGCCTTTGCCAACTTTGCGAGCCATTGAAAGGACTCAAGGATATCCTCGAAACCCCGACTGGTATCGTTGGTGCTGACATGTGCAACAATCTGCAGCTGGCTGCATCCCGCATGCTCAATAGCCACCGGAAGAGCCTCTTTCACATCCCAGACAAGGCCCCCCAGCAAGCACACCGAATGAATGTTGAACTTCTTGCCTGCCCTAGACGTTAGTTCCTGAGGGGCTCCATGGACCCGTCTAACATTGGAACTCCCAATAACTAACAAACCTCTATCCCCACATGCCCGTGCCTGTCCAGACCTTGCTGAACGAGCGGCCACTATTCTGGCAGAAGGTGCATTCTGATCCAGCTCAGCCTCCCACCCAGCATCAGATAGCATACTGAATCTATTAGCAAAGTGCATAGGATTTGGCAGGAGCCTGCGTCCCGCATGCAGCCTTCGCCTTGAGGCTCGAGACCTCGACACAGTCCGCCACACACACTGAGGTGAGAGTGGGCCGGCTGGCTCAGTCGCACCTGAGGTCAGTTCAGTGACAGAGAGCTTTGACATCCCCTCCCCTTGCACATCTAGTACAGCAGAGGCTGCCCCAAGTACCCCATCCACACCACACGTCAAGGTGGCACACTGGAGGCTGTTGACTGTGGCCAACAAAACTTCCAGCTGTGTTTGGTCTCTAGCTAATATGTGATTTACTATAAGAAACTTAAGGAAACCTGCTGCCATACAAGGTTAACAGCTACTCTCTAGTTGGCAGAAAGGACACTCAACAATGAAAAACAATAAAAATGTATGGTAGAAGCTAGATGTGGTGCCTTTTTTCCTACTAGGGGCCATCTAGTGAATATTATTAAAGAATTAAACCATAACCTATGGTAAGCTACACCTACTGATTATCCCTCGTATTTATAATGTAAACAAATGTTTACGTACACGCAAAAATGACCTCATAAAACTATAAAAACTGCTACCTTCAGTGTATCGAATCTAAATGACACTAATAAATTTAAGTACTGAGTATTGTACACTGACAGATGCAGGTAAAAAACAAAACCTTTAGCTAAGAATAAGAATTCAGAATGTAAAGCACAAATACAAACTCTACTTTATAGGAACTGATGGACTTACAGTACACGGTCCCTAAAGCCCACAACAAGGTAAGGAATTCAAGCAGACGCCGAGGTGAGGTTTAGATTTCTGCTAACTAAACCATATGTAAGAAGGGCTCAGAAGTTGTATTATAATACTGATTTACTTAGATATTGTAGCGCAACACTAATTTACCACATATTTTACTTTCGCTTAACGGTTAGTGCTCACAGGTTGTGCTAGTCAAAACATATACAAGTGAGGTTAGAAATTCACTGTCAGTATCACTTTTCCTAATAAAACGTATAAAAACTGATACCTTCGATGTATCGAGTCTAAATGACACTAATAAACGTGAATATTGAGTATTGTACACTAACATAAACTGATTAACCCTTGTATTTATAATGTAAACATTTGTTTACGTACATGCGAAAAATGACATAATAAAACATATAAAAAATGCTACCTTCGATGTATTGAGTCTAAATGGTACTAATAAATGTAAATACTGAGTATTGTACACTGAATTAGTTGATAATCCCACATATTTAATGTCAGTGAAGAATGTAAAGAAACGTTTGCGTACAAGCGAAACTGTCCTAAACAGAAACTTTGCTTTTCCTATTCAGGCGCAAATAAAAACTGAAACCTTCAATTTATCAATTCTATATGACACTAATACACGTAAATACTATAGAATATAAAGAAAAACAATTAATTACTGGCTAAGTTACTTATCTCATAACACAGCAAGCAAAAAGCACTTGTAGCCGGCATCAGGGCTGCTAACCAAGTTGGTTCGAACCCTACAGACAAATCATATGCAAATGATGGATGGCTGAGAAAGTGACAGGCTGACATAGCAATTATTTGATGAACTTCAATAAAGAGGGAAGATACAGGCTTTTAATGGCTTGTTGCCAATGAGCTTATTAGAGATTGAGCTGAAAATTGGATTTTACGGGATAGAAAAAAATCTGATATCCTTTGTTGGCAAGTTTCTGGATCTTTCATTTCCTTATGAACAAATTAACTGTCTATGATGTGTGGGTGTGAAATGATGTCATTCCATGAGAATCATAAGCTCTTCACAGTGTACATGTTGTTTAAATAAATTGTGGGAATGTGGCTGAGTAAATTTGTCAGATCATGCTGATATTTGGATATGGAACCATGTCTTCATTTTCAAATGACAGGGTTTACCTACTGAAATATTGTTGGTGTTCGACAAATTTACCTTGCCACATTCATGCAGATTATTTGAAGAGGTCATTGTATGCTTACAAACCTGTTAGCTACAGGTAATAAGGAGAACCTTGTTTTGATCAGTATCATACAGGAACTGTTCCTTGATGCATATGATTCAGAACATAACAACACTAGCCATCATAATAGGTTTGGGCTCATCAGAGATCCCCTTAAAACAACATTCACACTATAATTCTGCACTGAAGCTGATGAACCACTGTGAAAAGCGAGGAATGTAATGTGTACATGAATTTAAAAAGCAGCCTGTGCTCTGCAAAATACTGATTGTCAAAAAGGACCATGCACGCAGAATCAACAGTTGTGATACATTAATCTGGTTTAATCCACTTGACGACAGAGTTGTTATACTGTGAAAAATGTTATAGAATCATAATCAAAGTGACATTTCACAGCTGTATGTATTTCAATTGACTGGAAAAATAATTAATTTCAGTATCCATTTCATTGTAACAGTCACAGCAGATTCCTTATATTACAGTACCTAGCATACCAATTATCAAGATGCCATGTGTGCTTCATTTAATTATTTTGGAATGCTATTATTATTGTTCATAGGCACTTCCGTATGTTTTGTTGTTTCTATTTTTATTCCCTTATATGTCAGGCTTGATTGTTCACTAATAATGTGTACACTGGTTATAAGTCTTAAAATGCAGAAAGACTGGTTACTTCTCAAAAGAGTCACTAGTCCTTCATTTACACTATTGACCTGTTGACTTTTAATGAAAGTACAAGTATACGGAATAGGTTGCAAGCTAAGTGAGTGACTCAAAGACCTGTTAGCTAGTAGAGCCCAGTACATTGTACTCGGCAGCATGTTTATCAGAGACAAGAATATTGTCAGCGGATTCCAAAGAAATGTGATATGACCGTTCTTATTCTCTAAGTACATAAATGATCTGACAGACAGAGTGAGCAACAGTCTGCAGTTATTTGATGATTGTACGGGAAGGCATCATTGTTGAGTGACTGTAGGAGTATACAACATGACATAGACAAAATTTCTAGTTGGTGTGATGAATGGCAGCTTGTTACAAATGGAGAAAAATATAAGTTAATGCAGATGAGCAGGGAAAAAAATTCCGTGATGTTCAAATGCAGGACTGAAACAGTCACATTGATCAAATATCTACATGTAATGATACATAGCAATATGAAATGGAAGGAGCCCATAAGGACACGGTTGTAGAAAAAGTGAATGACTGACTTCATTTTATGCGGAGAAATATAGGAGAGGGTGGTTCATCTGTAAAGGAGACTGCATATAGTACACTAGTATGACCCATTTGTGAGTGTTTGGTATAAGCACCAGGTCAGATTAAAGGAATACATTGAAACAATGTAGAGGCAAGCCGCTAGAGTAGTAGGTTTGATCAACTTGTGAGTATTATGGAAGTGCTTTGTGATTTCAAGTGGGAATCACTGGAGAGATGATGATGTTCTTTTCGTGGAACGTTATGCGGGAAATTTAAAGAACCGCGTATGAACCTGTTGTTGTTGTTGTTGTGGTCTTCAGTCCTGAGAGTGGTTTGTTGCAGCTCTCCATGCTACTCTATCCTGTGCAATCTTCTTCATCTCCCAGTACCTACTGCAGCCTACATCCTTCTGAATCTGCTTAGTGTATTCATCTCTTGGTCTCCCTCTATGATTTTTACGCTCCACGCTGCCCTCCAATGCTAAATTTGTGATCCCTTGATGCCTCAAAACATGTCCCACTGACAGATCCCTTCTTCTAGTCAAGTTGTGCCACAAACTTCTCTTCTCCCCAATCCTATTCAATACCTCCTCATTAGTTACGTGATCTACCCACCTTATCTTCAGTATTCTTCTGTAGCACCACATTTCGAAAGCTTCTATTCTCTTCTTGTCCAAACTAGTTATCGTCCATGTTTCACTTCCATGCATGGCTACACTCCATACAAATACTTTCAGAAAAGGCTTCCTGACACTTAAATATATACTCAGTGTTAACAAATTTCTCTTTTTCAGGAACACTTTCCTTGTCATTACCAATCTACATTTTATATCCTCTCTACTTCGACCATCATCAGTTATTTTACTTCCTAAATAGCAAAACTCCTTTACTCCTTTAAGTGTCTCATTTCCTAATCTAATTCCCTCAGCATCACCCGATTTAATTTGACTACATTCCATTATCCTCGTTTTGCTTTTGTTGATGTTCATCTTATATCCTCCTTTCAAGACACTGTCCATTCCGTTCAACTGCTCTTCCACGTCCTTTGCTGTCTCTGACAGAATTACAATGTCATCGGCAAACCTCAAAGTTTTTACTTCTTCTCCATGAATTTTAATACCTACTCCGAATTTTTCTTTTTTTTCCTTTAGTGCTTGCTCAATATACAGATTGAATAACATTGGGGAGAGGCTACAACCCTGTCTCACTCCTTCCCCAACCACTGCTTCCCTTTCATGCCCCTCGACTCTTATAACTGCCATCTGGTTTCTGTACAAATTGTAAATAGCCTTTCGCTCCCTGTATTTTACCCCTGCCACCTTCAGAATTTGAAAGAGAGTATTCCAGTTAACATTGTCAAAAGCTTTCTCTAAGTCTACAAATGCTAGAAACGTAGGTTTGCCTTTTCTTAATCTTTCTTCTACGATAAGTCGTAAGGTTAGTATTGCCTCACGTGTTCCAAAATTTCTATGGAATCCAAACTGATCTTCCCCGAGGTCCGCTTCTACCAGTTTTTCCATTCGTCTGTAAAGAATTCGCGTTAGTATTTTGCAGCTGTGACTTATTAAACTGATAGTTCGGTAATTCTCACATGCTTTCTTTGGGATTGGAATTATTATATTATTCTTGAAGTCTGAGGGTATTTCGCCTGTCTCATACATCTTGCTCACCAGATGGTAGAGTTTTGTCATGACTGGCTCTCCCAAGGCCATCAGTAGTTCTAATGGAATGTTGTCTACTCCCGGGGCCTTGTTTCGATTCAGGTCTTTCAGTGCTCTGTCAGACTTTT
This sequence comes from Schistocerca nitens, assembly GCF_023898315.1. Taxonomy (NCBI): domain Eukaryota; kingdom Metazoa; phylum Arthropoda; class Insecta; order Orthoptera; family Acrididae; genus Schistocerca; species Schistocerca nitens. Next base: position 1,038,800,926 of record NC_064614.1, on the reverse strand, counting down.
CACGCAGTATCTTATCTCCCATTTCGTCTTCGTCTACATTCTCTTCCATTTCCATAATATTGTCCTCAAGTACATCACCCTTGTATAAACCCTCTATATACTCCTTCCACCTTTCTGCCTTCCCTTCTTTGCTTAGAACTGGGTTGCCATCTGAACTCTTGATATTCATACAAGTGGTTCTCTTCTCTCCAAAGGTCTCTTCAATTTTCCTGTAGGCAGTATGTATCTTACCCCTAGTGAGACAAGCCTCTATATCCTTACATTTGTCCTCTAGCCATCCCTGCTTAGCCATTTTGCACTTTCTGTCGATCTCATTTTTGAGACGTTTGTATTCCTTTTTGCCTGCTTCATTGACTGCATTTTTATATTTTCTCTTTCATGAATTAAATTCAATATTTCTTCTGTTACCCAAGGATTTCTATTAGCCCACGCCTTTTTACCTACTTGATCGTCTGCTGCCTTCACTACTTCATCCCTCAGAGCTACCCATTCTTCTTCTACTGTATTTCTTTCCCTCATTCTTGTCAGTTGTTCCCTTATGCTCTCCCTGAAACTCTGTACAACCTCTGGTTCTTTCAGTTTATCCAGGTCCCATCTCCTTAAATTCCCACCTTTTTGAAGTTTCTTCAGTTTCAATCTGCAGTTCATGACCAATAGATTGTGGTCTGAATCCACATCTGCCCCTGGAAATGTCTTACAATTTAAAACCTGGTTCCTAAATCTCTGTCTTACCATTATATAATCTATCTGATACCTTTTAGTATCTCCAGGATTCTTCCAGGTATACAACCTTCTTTTATGATTCTTGAACCAAGTTAAGTTATGCTCTGTGCAAAATTGTACAAGGCGGCTTCCTCTTTCATTTCTTCCCCCCAATCCATATTCACCTACTATGTTTCCTTCTCTCCCTTTTCCTACTGACGAATTCCAGTTACCCATGACTATTAAATTTTCGTCTCCCTTCACTACCTGAATAATTTCTTTTATCTCATCATACATTTCTTCAGTTTCTTTATCATCTGCAGAGCTAGTTGGCATATAAACTTGTACTACTGTAGTAGGCATGGGCTTTGTGTCTATCTTGGCCACAATAATGCGTTCACTATGCTGTTTGTAGTAGCTAACCCGCACTCCTATTTTTTTATTCATTATTAAACCTACTCCTGCATTACCCCTATTTGATTTTGTATTTATAACCCTGTAATCACCTGACCAAAAGTGTTGTTCCTCCTGCCACCGAACTTCACTAATCCCCACTATATCTAACTTTAACCTATCCATTTCCCTTTTTAAATTTTGTAACCTACCTGCCCGATTAAGGGATCTGACATTCCACGCTCCGATCCGTAGAACGCCAGTTTTCTTTCTCCTGATAATGACGTCCCCTTGAGTAGTCCCCACCCGGAGATCTGAATGGGGGACTATTTTACCTCCGAAATATTTTACCCAAGAGGACACCATCATCATTTAATCATACAGTAAAGCTGCATGTCCTCGGGAAAAATTACGACTGAAGTTTCCCCTTGCTTTCAGCCGTTCGCAGTACCAGCACAGCAAGGCCGTTTTGGTTAATGTTACAAGGCCAGATCAGTCAATCATCCAGACTGTTGCCCCTGCAACTACTGAAAAGGCTGCTGCCCCTCTTCAGGAACCACATGTTTGTCTGGCCTCTCAACAGATACCCCTCCGTTGTGGTTGCACCTATGGTACGGACATATGTATCGCTGAGGCACGCAAGCCTCCCCACCAACGGCAAGGTCCATGGTTCATGGGGGGAGGTATGAACCTGATAGCAAAACAATTCTACTGCAGCTGACGTACATTTTGTCTAAGGACCATGAAGACAAGAGAAATTAGGGCTTGTACAGAGGTCTATTGACAGTCATTTTTCCCTCTCTCTATTTGAGAGTGGAGAGATGTTTTTATCTAATACTTTTGTTAAAGCATTTGTTTTTCTGCAGAACGCTATCGGCTAACAATATCCTGGCTGCTGTCCATTCAGTCCGTTCATCCATTTTCTAGTTTCTCTGCTGTTGTGTTTACTTTTCAGTCCTTTTTTCATTGCCTTTTTCACACTGTGTTTATACAAGTACTTTACATTGATTGAAAATGATAATCTTTGGAGCAGTCACTACTTTAAAAAGTCCACAAGTCATATTCTATATTACATAAGGGGTGTGTTCATATTTATGAACAAGAACTACTTCATAATCTTTATTTAATGTAATTTACTTTTAAGTGAAAATGTTACTTTTAAAAACATTTTAGAACAATTGAAGGGGTGGGGAGAAAAGTGCTAACCTTTAGTAGTCGGATTTGTCTGATCACACTGTGTGTTGTGATTTTGAGTGCACCACATTCTGATAACAAGAAGTTTAATTTGTACAGGTAGAGAGGGATGTCTGTATAAATTGTTATGTTCTTGTTGCCAAATTAACCAACTTATAATGTGTGACAGTTCTAACTGATGGCATCGTGAGTTAGCACTTCCTTCCATTGACCCCTTCAGTTTTCACTAATCTCCGCATCACATTAGTAAATTTCCTTCTGCATGTAGTTACCTTCAGTTTTATTATTTTACATTTCAGGTGTTACGAGAGAAACTCAAAGTCCGTACTATCTTGGGACTGACTGCTACTGCAACAAACTCGACGTGTGCTAGTATAGTTCAGCACTTAGACATTCCAGATGGAGAGAAGGGGGTGATCAAGGACATTCCTCTTCCCAACAATCTTGTACTGACAGTTTCTAAAGATGAGAACAAGGATGAAGCACTAATCAAACTTCTCACTAATACCCATTTTAAGGATTGTCAGTCTGCTATCATATACTGCACAAGAAGAGAGGAATGTGAGAGACTGGCCACCCTCCTCAGGACATTCTTGCAGGTAGGTTGTACATTGTGCTGTATGTCAGCGATTACATTTCACTCTTTTGAGATTTTGGTTCATTTTGCAGTGTTGTCTTGATGCAGTACCTGAAAAATGAATCAAGCAGTTATACCTTTATTATACTGTGTAAGAGTGTAACAGAACATGTTAAAGCAAAAGTTTACACCATTAAAACTTACTTCTGGTCGGTTAAAACTGTGTGCGCGACCAGGACTCGAGCCTAGAACCTTACCTTCTGTGGGCAGTGTTTTAAACATACAGAATCTTTTCATACCATGCATGTTTTGGAGGAAAGAGCTAGCCACAGCTAAGGGTATAGTTTCTGTAATGTATCTTTCAGTCTGCCCCGAAGTGTGTGCTGTTTTGAAACTTACGTTGGTGATTTTCAGTGTTATATGATGTTTATTATTTTATTTATTTATTGTTATATTTTGTTTGAGGCCCACTGTGCAGTTACCTAAAGTGGGCAGTATAACATTGAATATTATTATTTGTTACTGTCAGTTTCGAAATGTGGTGCTACAGAAGAATGCTGAAGATAAGGTGGGTAGAGCACGTAACTAATGAGGAGGTATTGAATAGGATTGGGGAGAAGAGAAGTTTGTGGCACAACTTGACTAGAAGAAGGGATCGGTTGGTAGGACATGTTTTGAGGCATCAAGGGATCACAAATTTAGCATTGGAGGGCAGTGTGGAGGGTAAAAATCGTAGAGGGAGACCAAGAGATGAATACACTAAGCAGATTCAGAAGGATGTAGGTTGCAGTAGGTACTGGGAGATGAAGAAGCTTGCACAGGATAGAGTAGCATGGAGAGCTGCATCAAACCAGTCTCAGGACTGAAGACCACAACAACAACAACAACTGTCAGTTTACTTAGTAACGGTACAGATCCTAGGAAACCTCCAGACATCATAAAACTAAATACATCTGTGAATAAACTGAAGAAGCTAGTGCAACAAAAGCTGGTGTTGGATATGAAAGATGGATGGGAAGAAAGGGAGAAGTAGCAAAAAATAACACGAATTTTCCTTTTTCTTGTGAATAGTGGCTTTGGCCCTGTCATGTTATTATCTATCTCTGTTTACCATAAACAAGACATCTCAAGTTTGTAGACAGGCACAATTAAAAAACACTTTTTCCTATATTGTCGATGTTCCTACCTGGAGTTTCCATTGTTTGATATTATCTATCTCTGCCAAACTGAGAATGAAACAAGTTAATATACTAACTTTTTTATCATAAAATAAAATAGACAGGAGATGGGGTGAGTGACAGAGCCGCTTAACCAGTTAGAGTGTGGAATGCCTTTGTGACACTAATTTCTTGAAACTTAGAAGTATTTGTCCAGTTTCTGCACAAGCTATATCTACAGTTTATTAATATTTGCAGACGGCAAGTCTTTGATATTATTCTCATGTTTGGTATTGGAAGGGACACATACGGGCTTCCGTCTAGTGTTTGTGATATGTCTGCAGTATATGCTAATACTATATCTAACTATGTTTGTTGGTTGTTACTTTAGTCTAAGTCTGCACTGTTGTGTAATGTCGTGTTACCACTTGGTATTGAGTCCTCTGCACCATTTTGCATTCGGGAGGACGACGGTTGAATCCCGCGTCTGGCCATCCTGATTTTGATTTTCCGTGACTTCCCAAAATCACTCCAGGCAAGTTCCGGGATGGTTCCTTTGAAAGGGCACAGCCGAGATCCTTCCTTAATCTGATGAGATCAATGACCTCACAGTTTGGTCTCTTCCCACTAACAACCCAACCCCTCCTCTGCACCATTGTAAATGTTGGTTGAAAATTCTTTGTCAGCTGATATGTTTGTGATGTGCTAGCTGCATGATGCTCGTAACTCACTGCATTACTTTGCTCACTATTTGCACGCAGTACTTGCACTTCACATTACTCACTAATTTAACTCGTTTGTCACAATTTGTCACGGCAGCTAGTCCACAACAAGCCCTGTTGTTATATTTGTTTACATTCTGTTAGATACAGTGTCAGCAATGGTGTCAATCTACACATACAACTTTACTCTGCAAGCCACGTGATGGCATGTGATGGAGTGTACTTTTGATCCCTCCTTCCCTATTCCATTCACGAACGATGCATGGGAAGAATGATTGTTGGTAAATCTCCATACTGGCTCTAATTTATTGTAGTTACTTGTTGTGGTCATTCTGGGAAACGTGTGTGTGTGTGGGGGGGGGGGGGGGGGGGGGTATACTGTCAGGTTCTTCCAGGAATGTACTCTCTTAGAATTTCAGTAGTAAACCTTTCTGTGATGCACAATGCCTGCCTTGTTTCATCTGATGAACACCATCATAATGCTCTCACAGCCACTAAATGATGTGATAAAATGCTCCACTTTTTGTTAGATCTTGTTGATCTCTTGAGCAATACCCAAGAATCAGTGAAATTAGAGTTTTGCAAGCCACATCTTTTTTGGACAAATTACATTTCCTAAAGATTGTTCTTATGAATCTCAGTATGCTGTATGCTTTTCCTACAGTTTATTTTATGTGGTTGTTTCACATAATGTCACTCCAGATGGTTATTGCTAGGCATTTTATGGTGTTACTGCTTCCAGCAGTTTGTCACCAATAGTGTAATTGTACAGTAATAAATTTCTTTTCCTGTGTAGATGCAATATTTTACATTTTATTTACATTCAGGACCAACTAACAGTCTCTACACCAGTGATTAATCCTTTGGAGGTTGTCTTGCAGTTTGCAAGTCTTCTGATTTTGCTGCCGTCTTACAGACAGCCACATCATTGGCAAACAGCTTCATGGTGGATCCAGCATTCTCCACAAGATCGTTCACATATTTGTAAACAGTAATGGTCCTATCATACTGTTGTCAATTTACCTTTACACTTGTTGATTTTCTTCTATTAAGAGGGATGTGTTGAACTCTATCTGCAAGGAATTTTTGACTCCAGGCACAAAACTCATCCGAGGTTTATTAATGACACTTTTAAATTTTATTCATTTGTGCTCCACATCTTTGTCTGCAACACTAAATTCTGTTGACCACTCAGATTCTCTGAAATTTGCATCTTGTAATTCTTGCCTAGGAAAAAAAAAAATGTGTCTATCTTTCTTAACAGTCTTTGATGCTATCACAGCTTATGTTTACTGTAGAGAATGGTCGTTCATGAACTAACGGGTCCAAACGAATGGTTCACGAACATGAACGGAAGGAGTGAGGAACGAATTCTAAGGAACAGTCGTTCATAGTTCACTTTGGTTGCGGCTTTGTATTTATAGTTCCTGGGAACGGGAAACGGTCAGTTTTGTTCCAGCCGCATTCTCGGTCCCATTCCCAACTCAGTCTAGGTCCCGGTCCCAGTCCCAGCCTTCTTCATGTGGCCACTCATCGCAGTTCCACTGCCGACTGCTCCTAGTTAGTTCAGTATCGAGTTGTAGTTCGTTTCGTTCGCAACGCATGTCCATTATAGAGCTATTCCAAGCCTATTTTGAACTCTGGACTTCTGGTTCTTTTTGTATTCTATTCAGCATCCACGACCGGTAATTAAAATGTACTATATAATTACGTAAATTACATAAAAATTACGTGGTATGTAATACATACATCTTTTCAGGTAACAAAATGGCATATCAGCTTACTTTACTATTTTGATAAACAGCAGAAGACATACTTATAAAAAAGCAAGTTTTTTTGGGTATTACACATGCAAAGGTAGTCGGCACGGCACTTACGAGTGGCCATTTTCCTTCTTTTTTTGATCCAAGGTAAAAGAGCATGTTCATTGTTATGGAAGGCAGACTGACTTACAACCGAATGAAGCCCACACCCCATAATTGAGTGTCTGGTGTCACATTTTGTAAAGAGTGTATGATAACTTCTACAACATTATTTCAGTGGTGCAAGGCAGCACACGAAAAATCGACACTGAGTACTAGACTGCTCCATTATTTTCATCATGGCAGCGACAACAGCAACCATTATGAAATTGTCTCAAATGAAAAACAGCCCACAGTTGCACTAAATTATGTTTATTTTAAACCTTGACCATGGTTTCTGCTATATCAATATAGCCTTCTTCAGAAGTTCTAAAAATGATCAAAGTAACATCTAAACCAGTGATACAATCTACTCATAAACTTCAAAATTAGGTAAGTGATAACGTATTACTTACATACACACTAATAAATGAAAAATGTATTATCCCAGCGGCTGCATCAAGACCAATAAAATAACTTCAACAGACATAAGCCTGTTTCGAATGTAAGTAAAATTACACATGGCACCGTATGTCCTCTGCCACTACCTCTGTTATACTGGGTGCACGGTTGTCAAGTGTGCTGCACCCCACATACCATAGGTGGCGCTCACCACAGTGAGCTATGTTGCATTGTTTATCAGGCAACTAGTCACTATATACGACAATAAATTAACAACATGCCTATATGTGCAAATGAAGGGCCATATACTATTAATACGAATGTCCAACAGATGAAATACTGTTGCTTACGATCGCTAGATTGTTAGAACATTAATAATTTCATATAACAAAATTTGTCATATCACTATTTGATGCATGATTCAAAAACAGGACCATCATATGCAAATAAAACTTCAGGTTACATTATATGCTCTAGTAGCTTGTACCGAGTGAGGTGGCGCAGTGGTTAGCACACTGGACTCGCATTCGGGAGGATGGCGGTTCAATCCCGTCTCTGGCCATCCTGATTTAGGTTTTCCGTGATTTCCCTAAATCGTTCCTCTGAAAGGGCACGGCCGATTTCCTTCCCCATCCTTCCCTCACCCGAGCTTGCGCTCCGTCTCTAATGACCTCATTGTCGACGGGACGTTAAACACTAATCTCCTCCTCCTCCTCCTCTAGTAGCTTGTAGGGCTAATTCTACCTGCCGACTGTAGTCATCGTACATAGCCACACTGCCAATGATTGACATTATTTCTATGACCAGCACCCTAGTGCATAAGTGCGGTAACATGAGACAAGATAACAAAGGACACATTAACATATCTGTCTCAACATAAACCACTGTTAACATAAAAGCAGCTCATGACTCTGTGACAAATTCCTACTGGAGCACTGTCCTAAAACACTAGTTTATCTCAAAAGATAATCCTACAATCATGTGGCACAATCGAGTAACTACTAGTGCCTGTCTGCTATGCCCAATACGGGCTGAAAACCTTAAAGGTAGCTGGAACTTAACACTGATCATTCAGTAAATTCCTACTGTCAGACTTTTTGTGCTTGTATATGTGCACCTCCTTCAATAAATCTAATTTCATACCCTTTGCTTCATTACACAATAGTTCGGTGTCATTAACAGGTTGGGGCATATGTCCTTCTTCAATGATGTGTTCTGCAAACGTTGACCCATTCTTATTCATACCCATATGGCATATGTTATTTATATCTTATGGCTATAGACCTACCTGTTTGCCCTATGTAATATGCCGAGCGAACATTACACTTCAGTTTATAAACTCCTGATTGCAATAGCTTATTATAATTGTTATTGCTGAAACAAATAAAATTCCGATTTAAGCTATTGCTTGTTGGAAAATGCAACATTACAGTCATGTTCATGGAGCACACATTGCATTTTATGAGATATGTTTCCTAGAAACGGAATAGCTGTAAATCTCTTACGTTCGTCCCTGTTGTTCAAGGACCTCATTAAAGTGGAAACTGTCTTTTTCGTTTTGCGCTCAATTATATTATCGACTGTGTTGGAGTTATAACCATTATTACCGGCAATCTCTTTTAGGGTACACACTTATTGTTTAAAGTTAGACAGATTGCGTCATTCCCAACAGGTTCTCACATCAGTGGGTGCAGAGTGTACACAGGGCAATAAATTTACCTCTTACCCAGTCAATAGATAAGACAGAACTTAAGAAATCACATGATCTTACATACTACATTCCTGACAAACAAAAAACAATTATGTAGTCGTATGAATCTACAAACATAGTGTACATTTTCTTCCAGACTAGGGATCATTATGCATCCATGTTCAAAGGACTTTTTTTTTTTTTCTACACTAAATGTTAATACTTGAGATTTTGCCAATTTGCTTTGCTTACCTGTAGCTCCTCTAATCTTTACACCTACAGCGATCATTTCCACAAAATTCTTCTTATACCTAATCTTATCTCTAAATTGTTCAGATATACCACAAATTTGGGCTTCCTGTATCAATCAAACAGTTACCATCCCACTGTTCAATCTTAATCTTAATGTAAGGACACCCAAAATCTGAATCATCTTCTCTGTTGTCCGACACTTCATGCAAAAGATCACCTTCAATTTGATCAAATGCTACATCCACACTGTTTTTATAGGGTTTTATCAACTTTGGTGGTATCATAGCATTACTTTGGTTATTCACATTATCGGCTAAAGACTGAACACAGTGGCACAACTAATGTCACTTGTTACAGAAGAGACACAAAATATATTACTGTCAAAATTACAATTCCTGCTTAGATTTTCTTTCACTTCATTCCACCAATTTGGGTACAAATTCTAACTAACCAGAGCTAACTTATTCCAGAATGCACATTTATCTACGTTAGCATCAATCTGGTCCCAAACAAACTTTAAGAAGTTTTCACCTTTATTCTCTAGACTCACGGATAACTCATCTTTACTGTTTGGATCATTATTGTATGTGACATTAATGAAAAACTGTTTTGACTGGACTGATATTCTATGACTCACACTTGCAATATCACATATATCATTTACCTTACCAGTGTTGTCAATGTCATTCACAAGTAACTCTGAAACTTCATTATTCTTAAACTCCACAAACACATCATCATCATCATCCCCCAAAATTACTTCATCAACAACATCACTAACAACACAAGTCTCATCACAATCAAAGTCACTTACCTTGCCTACATTCATTTGCAATAAGTCACCAGTCTCAGACTTACCAACCTCAATTATTTCACAGTTCCGATTTACATACATCAATACCACTATTTTCTGATCAAGAGAAGAAATCATTAGTACATACTACATCAAAATTCTCACTACTTTCTCATTCTGGTTTGAGATTAGCACCTTCATCACCATAATTAAATGTATTCCAAAACTTTTGATCAAAACGTAAAGGAGAAATCTGATATTCCTTCTGTTCAATTTCAGATACATGTGCCATATCATTAACACTGTTATTATTTTCTAATTGCAAGTGTAACTGGAGGATCCTGTGCTTGTTGTATTTCGTCACCCCAAAACTGTGGTGCTTCAATGAGGCGAACTGCTGTTTCCCGAGTATTTACTTCTATGATTGTTTCTCCTATTAAAGTGGTCGTGGTTATCCCCATTATTCCTATCCTGGGGATGTTCAAAATTTCTCTCTGTATTGATACTTTGATCCTGATAGAAGTTACCATTATCTCTGTTTCTGTAGTTATTCCTATTGTGATTTCTATCATTCCAATTATTGTGGTACATACTTCTTTCTACTGCCCTATCCAGCCTGTCAACATATCATAAAAATTGTTTAAGGCAGTTGTCATGCCTGTGTACTAAATCCCACTGTGCAACCTTTCTGGTAATCTCCTTTTAAGTGCATCAGTCAAGGTCATTTTATCAAATAGTTCGTCAAGGTCTGTTAATTTTTTAAATTGATTCTTACAAAAGTCTTTCAAAGTACCATACCTATTCTTATAATTAGGACCATTCAAAAATTCATCTTTAACTCTCCCCTGTTCAGATTCTGACTGAAATTTATCTAAAAAACTTTTCTTAAACTTTGATGTTTCCCAATGCCTTAAATTTAAATTTACTCATGATAGAGCTTTGCCTTCAAACATCATTTAACAAATTTAATTTTTTGATTGTCATTCATACCTGACACAAAACTCTCTCTACAGTGGTGCAGGAGATACACTGGATGTAAATTGTCTGATGGAAAACTTTTGATATGAATGTTTGTCCATGCAATACCATTGTTTGCGCATAGATTTTCATTCACACATGTTGTGAACTGCTGAAATTTTTTGATCTAAAACAGTTACATTAGTTTGCATATTGTTTCAACATTTAAAATTTTTTGGTCTAAACTGGTGATTTTTTTTTTCTATGGCCTTCTGTTCAATGCTGATGTTATTAACATTCTATGATTGTCTTGCTGATTCAACTATAAAGTCATTTTCCAAAACAATGAATTTATTTTCTAAAACATCAACTATTTCATTCACACTTTTTAACCTCTCTGACAACCCATTTTTTAGCTCTAAAACTTGATTACTTAGTTGGTCCATTTGATCTAGTACCCTGTCCAATTTACTATTGTTATCTGTCTTCAGTTCCACTGTCTTTGCCAAAATCAACTGCAAAATATCAGTTTTTATTGTTTCTTTAGTGACTACAATTTCACTTGGCTCGGACATGTCGTGACTGCATCCTATAGCTTTCACTTCTGCCTCACTCCTATTTATTTCTATTCATTTTGTTAATAAGCACATGAGTCCACAAACAAATTAACATTCTGAGAGCTTCGCAAATAGTTTGTACTTGTCTTTCTTTTAAGATGTTGCTGGTTATAGTTGAAAAGTCCTTTTTCATTTGAACCGGTCTGTCATTGTTGGTAGTACATCTTCACTCTTGGTACTATTTTCTTTGTTGGGCAGCCCTCTCAGTCTTCTTTCTTCACGTGATTGGAAATTCTTTCATACATAAACTGCAAACGACACAAATCACTCTCCCTTCTTCTGCAACAGACAAAATTTCATTATTAGCCAGTTGATCCCAGATGACACCACCAATTGTAATCTACCTCTCCCTCACATAATTTGTTAATTAACTCTTTTAATAAGAATGAAATTTTTGCTCTGCAGCTGAGTGTGCGCTGATATGAAACTTACTGGAAGATTAAAACTGTGTGCCGGACTGAGACCTGAACTTGGGACCTTTACCTTAAGCGAGCAAGTGCTCTACCACCTGAGCCACCCAAGCACGACTCATGACCTGTCCAGCGCACAGTCTTAATCTGCCAGTAAGTTTCATATAAGTGCACACACTGTTGCAGAGTGAAAATTTCATTCTGGAAACATCCCCCAGGCTGTGGCAAAGCCATGTCTCTGCAATGTCCTTCTTTCTAGGAGTGCTTGTTTTGCAGGTTTCGCAGGAGAGATTTGTGAAGTTTGGAAGGTAGGAGATGAGGTACTGGTGGAAGTAAAGCTGTGAGGATGAGTCGTGAGTTGTGCTTGGATAACTCAGATGGTAGAGCACTTACTGGTGAAAGGCAAAGGTCCCGAGTTCGAGTCTCGATCTGGCATACATTTTTAATCTGTCAGTAAGTTTCCTGTAATAAGCTTCGAGAGGAGTGATATTTACAAAAAAACTTTACTTACCTTCTTTTCTCGTAGTTGGCTCCAGTTCTTCAAGTCTAGGGGCTGATTCTTGAAGCCAACATTTTTGAAATTGTGGTGCCAGTTGACATAATAAGTTTGAAATAAACCTGCACTGTATTTTTTGTTTTCGTCACGATAATTTATTCTCTGACATTTTTTTGTAACACACAGTCTTTTGAATTTTCACATTAACAAAGCCGAAATTACATTGTTATTCCAAATTACCAAAACATGTCTAATCACATCGGAGGCATGCCCACTATTCCTTCACTCTGCGGTACCAACAGTATTCCAAAGGGTTTACAAATTCTCTTGACAAATGATTTTCTATTAATTTATATTATTATTTTATAAAAGAATCCAGAGATAAACATAATGAACAGTACTAAATTGCATAATTAATAACAGAAATTTTAAGTGTGCCAAGTATTTCGTAGTTTCAAATGTTTCTAAAAGAAAATAATTTCAGCTGTACATTCAGAACTGGTGCATATTGTTTGTTATAAAGAAAATGAAGTTTTTTTTTATTTTAGCTTGAAATATAACACATTGTGTACAAAATCATATGAAATGTTTTAGAAAAACAGGTGAGATAAAATTAACCTATTCAGAATTGAAAGATATTTCTGGTGTTGACTACTTCTGTTGAGGAAAATTAATGCTAGATGAGGGTGTCCCTTTATAACTTTCCAGTGTGCGCTTGAAGTAATTTTCTGAGAAGAAATTCAGAATAATGTCACATGAATACTTTGATTGAATGGCTCTCCCGTTCTATTTCTGACAAATTGAACTGTCCCCCTACTGCTTTACTGTGATCAGGAAACTTATTCATGAAATTTTGTGATTCTACCCTGAAGCACCATGCCATTACAGCTCCTGACGCAGCTGGACTATAAAAGCATCCAGTTACCATGTGTGATCCATCTTAGATGCTTAAGTGCAACCCATTTATTTCACATTTTGAATCTGTAATAACTTCACTTAATATTTCCTAATTCTTCAGTGCAATAAATATGCCACCACCATTACTGTGTAATTGTACAGTATATATTCCAATGTATATTTTGGATTTTGTTGCTATTCACTTTTGGGTCCAACCAGTTTTTTGTTTCCAGTGCTATCTGGACATTATTACCTTCCGTAAGCAATTGTAATTATAGTATCTCACCTAGAATGCACTTGCAGTTTACTAATACCATATTGATATTTTCCATTTCTGATTTTCAAGGGCAATTGCTCTCAGAAAATAATGTGGCTAATGTGTCTTTGATTTTAGCAGGCAATTTGTCACTGATCCCAAGGGAGTTTCCTCTTAATATGTATAGAAAGTAACTGCTTCCTGCATGTAGTGTACACCTAACCTATGAGAGGGATCCTCCAGTTCTCCACCCAATAATGGAGGTCGAGAGATTTGCATCTGATACCATCGCAGAATCACCTGAGCCTCTCGTTTAGACATCCCTTTCTGCTCCAAATAAGAGGACCGTGATCGACTTTGGGTACGATGCTACAGATAGTGAGCTTAGTGTGTACCCTTTGTGAGATGGTGCCTTCACCAAATGAGCCAACCACCAAAAGGAACCAATAATGGTCTTACAACGCAAGTGACAGATGTCATTCATGGAGACACAAGCCATGATTTGCAGCCTGTTGCACCGAGTGTGTTTGATGGCCGCTGGCAGAGCCTCTTCCACATCTCAGATGAGACTTCCTGGCAGACATACTGAGTGCACATCGGCATTCTTTTCTGACCTACCTGCTAATTCCCTGAGGGGCACCATTACCCGCCTAATGGTTGAGCTGCCAATGACTAGCACAGCTGCCCTCTGCACTTGTCAGAATTGGGCAGGAAAATTGGCCACTAGCCGAACAGGAGAGGCAGTGTATGCTGGTTCATATGTGTGATCAATAGAGGATAGCACCTTGTACCTGTTGCTGAGGCATAAGGAGCCATCTGTGCTGCCAGTTCACAGTTTTACCTCTGCCCAGAAATAAGCAAATCTGCCACTGTCCACAACTCACTTCAGGTGAAAACACACTTGTCAGATGATTCACATTGGAAGTCAGAGTGACAGTGGGGTAATTAGGGGATTGCAATGGCATCAAAGATGTCACAGGTTTCGCCTCTGGTGCCCCAGTGTTTTCCAGCTTTGAGCAGTAGCCGAAAGCCTGTTGACTCGGTCCAGCATAGTTTCCAGCTGTTTCTGTACAGTGGAAAATTGTCCTTGTGTCCGCAAACAAGGAGCAGAGGCGTGCGTTGAGCCTGCATGGCCTGCCTAGGACCATAGCCGTGAGTGATGGGTGATCTTTGACTTGGGCTGCCTGGGCAGCTGACGGAACCGCGCCGAGACCCATTGGGCTTTGTGGTGCTCTGCCACAGCCCATGTCTGCCTTAATGCCCATGTGTCTTGTCTGCTTGTCAAGTCAGGTGCCAGCCAGAAACTACTCTGTAATGGGTGCAAAACGTAATCTCTTTGGCCTGTTCGCAAGTAGTTTTTTACTTTGCACAATGTTTACTGATACAGTATTTCACCTCTAGTCATATATTAAATTAGTTGATGGCTGTAACATTGGTAACAAGGTGATTCATTAACCCTAGAGTAAAAAAGTGTGACTCTCAAGACATAAATAACAGGCTGGGATAAGAATTTACCCCACATTTTTCTAAATTATCTCTGTTAAAAAATGGTTCTCGGATAATATAAAGTAACAATGAAACAGTATGCAACATTTATTACAAAGTATTGTTGATGTTTTACAATATGACAAAACAACTAACAGTTATAATATCAATGTATTTTATTATTTAATTGATATAATAGAGGGAAAAATTCCACGTGGGAAAAATATATCTAAAAACAAAGATGATGTGACTTACCGAACGAAAGCGCTGGCAGGTCGATAGACACACAAACAAACACAAACACACACACAAAATTCAAGCTTTCGCAACAAACTGTTGCCTCATCAGGAAAGAGGGAAGGAGAGGGAAAGACGAGAGGATGTGGGTTTTAAGGGAGAGGGTAAGGAGTCATTCCAATCCCGGGAGCAGAAAGACTTACCTTAGGGGGAAAAAAGGACGGGTATACACTCCCGCACACACACACACACACATATCCATCCACACATATACAGACACAAGCAGACATATTTAAAGACCCTTTAAATATGTCTAAATATGTTTATGTCTGCTTGTGTCTGTATATGTGTGGATGGATATGTGTGTGTGTGTGCGAGTGTATACCCGTCCTTTTTTCCCCCTAAGGTAAGTCTTTCCGCTCCCGGGATTGGAATGACTCCTTACCCTCTCCCTTAAAACCCACATCCTCTCGTCTTTCCCTCTCCTTCCCTCTTTCCTGATGAGGCAACAGTTTTTTGCGAAAGCTTGAATTTTCTGTGTGTGTTTGTGTTCGTTTGTGTGTTTATCGACCTGCCAGCGCTTTCGTTCGGTAAGTCACATCATCTTTGTTTTTAGATATATTTATTATTTAATTGGATAGATAAAAAATCTACTCACCAAGCGGCGGCAGAACACACATATAAAAGACTGTTGTGATTGGTAAGCTTTCGGAGCCAGAAGGGGAAAGAAGAATGGTAAAGGGTTAAGGAAAAGGACTGGAGAGATCTAGGAAAAGGAGTAGAGTTTAGGAAAGTCATCCAGACCCATGGATTAGGGGGGACTTACCATACAGGATAAGAATGTGAATCAGTCTTTCCTTCTCATCCCGTATGATAAGTCTCCCCTGACCCATGGTTCTGGCTGTCTTTCCCAAAATCTACCCCTTTTCCTAGACTACATCAAACATTTTTGAACTAAACTGTTATGGCAACTTTGACAAATATTTTTCCAATGGTCTTTGCACACTGGTTTCAGACACATGCTGCATTCAAAGGAACTTTTCCAGTCTTCTTTCTGACTGCAAAGAAAGCATCATCCACTTTTTTTAAAAAACATCATTTCTGGTTGTGCTCCTGAGATTGGAATATTGCTCCCAAAATGTGTCAAAATCCGTTCCATGGTTATTGGAAGCTCTTTGTGTGAATTTTTTCTTGTGAGTCTGTCTTTCATTTCTGCTTCAACCACCCCAAAAGCAAATGATTGAGAAAATTGTTTCGGGTGTTTGTGTAGCCATTCTTCTTATACAAGCCATAGGCCATAGGCATCTAAAGCCCATCAAGTATTGCATTGGCCAGCACCTAGTTTTTCATGCCGTGGTCTTGTTGTTGCGTAGTAAATCAAATACATCGACTCCCCGTTTGTCATCATTGTAGATAAGTTTTGTGTTCGATTTCTTTGCCTTCTCATCTATTTCACCTATCTCATGCATCATTGACAGAAGAATAACATTTTTATTTTTCTTTGGAATGTGTGACTCCAACATTTTTTTCTCTCCTGTAAATGAATACAAATGAAGAAACTGGCCTATTCTTGGCAGTTTGAAGCAGGAATCCTGGGGTTTCTGGTTTGTTTTGGCATGGTGTGCCAACCATTGTCAACCTTCTGTCGGCTGCTAAAGAAGCAAACCTGTTGTCATTGTAATGTTGTTTCGTATATATAGGTTTACATAATTTCATCGCATAATATGTAGGAATTGAAACACATGTATCTCTAGTGTCGTTTCCCAAATATGGGATGCACCCCATGAAAGTAATATGTCTTCGCGTCACATAATGAAATTATCTTTAGCCCATATTTTTTCGGCTTGCTTGGCAGATAAATTCTGAACGGGCATCTGCGTTGGAAGCTAAGGAGTGTCTCGTCAATATTTAGGAGAGCAGAGGGACTGTACAGCTTGACAAACATATGCCGTAAATCACTAAATGTGGTTAACTTGTCTGCTGCTCTTCTTTGCAGTGTAGTATGTTGGTCATCAAATCTTAGATTATTGATTAAAAAATTAAATTGATTTTTCATCGTAACTCCTTGGGAAAATGGGGACCAGTATACTACAGACAACGCAACAGTACAACTGACATGGGCATTTTTTAGAGGTCCACTCATAAAAAGTATACCAAATAATGCTTTTATTTCGTTTTGGTCGATATCTCCAATATACCGTTGTAGTGATGTGAATTTTACCCTTGAATGAACAAGTTTTTGGTTTGTGTTAGTGAAACAATGTTATTAATAAACAACAGTTCAAATAGTTTCAAGGGAGGTGTTTCATTTGTTGCCTCACCTAGTGCACCAGGTACTTCTACCACTATATTCTCTGCTGGCACTCTCAACACTTTTTATATAAGGAATGTGTGTTCCAACAATACCCATTTCTGCCATATAAAATTTTCTGTACTTGGCGATCACATTTATCTGATGAATCAACCTCAAATGGTGTTAAATCGAATTCGTCATCGTCCTTGTCGTCTGTGATACGACTGTCTTCAAGTTCACTTACTCATTATTTCCTCTGGAGTTTTAATATTATGTCAGAAGACATTTTCTATGTCTACGAAAGAAAGTACCACCTAGTTTTTAAAGAAAAAAATATAACATAAATAACAAGGCAGGGTTATTTTTTACCCCGACAGATAAATTTCGAAGTACTCTTATTAAAGGATGATGGAGAATAAAGCCTGAGAGATTATAGCCGTCTCAGTGTGAACAATAATACTGTATGGAAAGGTAAATGGTGACTCCCTTCCGAGAAGCCAGTAATACTAACATAGGATAAAAAATATTACGGACTGGGATAATTTTTTACCCCACCTTGTTATTCTAGGGTTAAATTTTCTCCATTTGAAATTGGTTAATCAGTGTATTGTTACGTGCATGCAAAAGAATTCTGTGCCTCATGATACAGAGAAAACAATTAATTTTATTAAATGGCAGCTCACTAATTATTGAATTTTTGCTGCAATACTATATGAGGAAATGACAAGTATTCCTAAATTTTTGTTGACACACATGGAAGTCAGATGGCTATCTAGCGGCAGAATGTTCTCGTATTGTATGAAGTTTATCTTTTTCTCACTAGCTACAGCTTTCCCAAGTCAATGTCTGGCTGCAGACTGTGGTTTATTTTGCTTTCTTCTTGTTCTTCTTTTTCCCTCTTGTTAAAAAATCAACAGTTAAAATTTTTTACTTCTGGGACTAAGTCCAAGCTTTTGTACTGTGCAAGACTGTATCAAAATGTTCATTAAAAAGACCACAGTTTGAGACATGTCTAACATTCCAGTGAAATTGAGTGCTTTGATGCCCTTCACAATTTTCTAGTAAACATTCATCTTTCTTCAAATGGAAATGTCAATACCATAGTTAAAGAACATGTGATGAAGGGATTTAGAAAAGCTTTCGAAGAGTATTTCCCTTCTCTCTTTGGTAATGCCAACTGGATCCGCAATCTCTTAGAAGAGAAAATAATTTTGAAATTCACGTTAAGTTCAAATTGAAGCAAGCAGCTGCTGTAGGCTTCCAGTGACTTTTAAGTTATAAAAACATTACAAATTTTTATCACCTAGAAATTTCTCGTGAAACTTAAAGGTGGAGTTCCCAATACTATACCTGTCTCATCCACTCATTTGTACGAAAAGGCTGTTTCTTCTTACACCTACATAAATACTGAAGCAGATTTCTTGCTGAAAGTAATTAGGGAGTGCCTTTAACTTCTGTGGGTCCTGGTCTTCATCACCCTTTTGATATGACTGCAAAAATATTAATGTGGCATCACAGTTGTATACAGCCACAAAATGAGTGCAAATAGATTTGTTAAAATTAAAAGTGAAAGTAGTGAAGGAACACAAACAGCAGACAAGAAAGGGATATAAAGTTTACTGAAAATGTTCATGCTTAAAGTAAATAAAGAAATATTATTCTCCTTATGATGCCATAATAACCTTCTGGATGAATTTATTCCTGAAACATGAAATTAAGAAGTTACACACAGGCTACAGTTCTTGGCTGATATGTCTACAGTGTGACAAGTTAAGTGTTTTTCTTTTTAACTCTGCTTTCCTCGTTGTGTGTTTATTAAATTTAGCTTGTTTTTCTGTTTAAGAGGTTTAATCTCGTATTTTTGTAAATGAATTCATTCATTCTGTAGGGCAGTAGTTGCTCACTGAACAGCCAGTTCATTAATGCATAAGGGTCCATTGGTGACACTTTAGGAGGGTAGCAAATTGCATATCTAGGATTGTCTGCTTTTATAGTTTACTTCTTCATTTAGTCTTGATAGGATGGCTAGGATGTGTGCATGCTGTGTGTGGATGCAGGAGGAGGTGGCCGCAGTTCACAAACAGCTGAATGAACTTCTGGCTATGGTCAGTCACCTTCAGCATACAGCCACGGGATGCAGCGGTGGCGGAGAATCTTGTGCGTTGCAAGGGACACCTCAAGTGTCACTTGTTTTGCCCGTGGGCTCTGCTTCTGAGGCTCCTTCTAGTGCACCCAATCTGGTGGATCCATCCTTACAGCAGGGTAAGTGGCGAGTGGTAATGTATTTGTGTCGCTCGGCGTGGAGGTTCAGTGTGGAGACGGGCCACCTGGCCATATCCATTCACATGGACAAGTGGCCACTCCTTCAGCAGGATCCGAGCAGGCACACTGCGAGAGAGGTTTACTAGTTATCAAGAGCTCCAACGTTAGGCGCGTTATGGAGGCCCTTCAGCAGATAGCGCTCAGGGCTGGAAAGAAGGCCAATGTGCACTCAGTGTGTCTGCCGGGGAGCCTCATCAGAGATGTGTAGGTGGCCTTGCCTCTGACTGTCGAGTGAGCAGGATGCTGTCGTCTGCAATTTGTGGCTCACATTGGCACCAACGATGCCTGTTGTACGAGTTCTGAGGCCATGCTCAGTTCATATAGGCGGCTGGCGGAAGTGATAGGAATGCTGGCCTTGCGCTTGAAATACAAGCAGAGCATAAGGAATTTGCCAGAACAGTTTCTTCAGCATCTCTATGACACCCTCTTGTGGGTTAGACAACCCTCTGATGATTTGTGCTGCTGTCCTATGTATGCGTTCAGTATGCTCTGTTGCCATTATTCTACTTGGTAATGGGTTTGCACACTTGAGTCATATTCCAGAATGGATTGCATGAGTTATTTGTAAGCAATCTCCTTTGTAGACTGATGGTAGTTTCCTAGTATTCTACCAATAAATGAAGTCTGTCACTTGTTTCCCCACAACTGAGGCTATGTTATCATTCCATTTCATATCCGTACAAAGTCTTACACCCAGGTATTTGTAGGAGTTGGGTGATTCCAATTGTGTCTTTCATATTGCAATCATAAAGTACTAAATTTTTTTGTTTCCTGAACTGCACAATTTTGTGTTTCTGAACTTTTAAGGCAAGTTACCAATCTTTGTACTACTTTGAAATTTTACCAAGATCTGACTGAATATTTGTGCAACTTCTTTCAGACAGTACGAAGTCTGACATCTCTTTGAATCGGGTGTACTGCCGGTGGTCTGTGTTTATTTATCTAACACAATATTTCGACGTACCTCGGCGTCTTCATCAGGTGCTTCCTGTGACTGAACGACAGGCTATCTTACATTGGCCAGACCAACGGTCGGACGATGGAACACCTGGCGACCAACCGACACGGTCGCACTGGAGAAAGTCGGAATGATCACCAACAGCAAACGCAGCTTGTTGACAGTGCTAGGAACACGCCTGGTGGGCGCGGACCTAGTAGGGTTCGCCTTGAAACGGCTGCCACCAGGGAAAACAGCGGAAGTGGCTGTGGACGGAAGATGGAACATCTGGCGACCAACCAACATGGTTGCAGCGGGAGCGGATAGCGTAGGAAATGCCAGACATTGTCCAGACATAAATACGGGACATGGTCATCCTGTCGTTCGGTTACAGGAAGCACCTGATGAAAACGCCGAGGTACAACGTCAAAATATTGTGTTAGATAAACGCAGACCCCCGGCAATACACTCGATTCGACGAGATGTCACAAAATTGCCAGGAAAGTCTAAGAAATTACAGTATGAGGTCTGTTCAAACAATTTTAGAAACTTTGTCCATAAAATTCTTCCACACTTACCTTTTACTTCTCCTTCAAAATACAATTGATTCACTGCTTCCAATGGCGTTTCCACTTCCAGAAGCAGTCTTAGTACACCTCTTGTTGGAGTGCCCAAAGCACCGTGTGCGAATTTTCATTTATCTCATCTATCATTGCAAATCTTCGTCCTTTCAGTGGGGTTTTCAACTAAAAAAAATAAATCTGCAGGATCAGGTCTGGAGAGTTTGGAGGATGAGGCAGCATAGCAATTTTGTTTTTTGTGCAGTAGTCATGCACCAAAAAGGATGAATGTGCAGGTGCTTTATCATGATGCAAGGGCCATGAATTGTCTCACCACATTTCAGGCTGTTTCCTTGTGACATTTTCTCGCAGGCATCGCAACACGTTCTGATAGTACCATTGATTAACAGTTTATCCGTGTGGCATGAATTCATGATGAACGAATCCTTCAAAGTCAAAAAAGACTCAGCATCATGGCTTTGACATGTGACCTAACCTGATGAACTTTTTATGATCTTGTAGAATCTTTCCCAATCCATTGCCGAGAATTAACCTTGGTCTCAACATTGTAACCGTAGACACACATCTCATCACCAGTTATGATTCTCTTAAGGAACATATCTTGTTCTCATTTGTGTGATCTAAAAGGTCTTCACAGATTGCGAGGTGAAGGGCTTTTTGGTCTTGACTTGTGAGCCATGGGACATCCCTGGTGGCAACACGATCGATTCCAAAAGGCTGTGTTAACATTTCGTGAGATGTTCCAACTGAAATGTTAACATTCTTCTGCAATCTCTCAGACAGTCAATCTTCGACTGGCATCCACAATTTTGCTAAAGTACCCGACATGAGCGTCATCGGTAGACATCAAAGAGTGTCATGAATGAGGATCATCTTTAACTTCTGCTCGGCTGTTTATAAACCGTGTGAACCATTCATAACACTGAGTACAGCTTAAACACTCATCACCGTAGGATTCCTGTATCATTTTGTGTCTCTCTGCAAAGGTTTTCTTGAATTTAATGCAGGCATGTTGCTGCTTTATTCATACCATCTCGAAATTTGCAAACTATGCTACACACTGTTCTACTCAGTACAGTACTGAACAATAACTAATAGACACACAACTAACTAATAGACATACAACAATTAAGCTTTCGGCAGTTACACATTAAACACAGGCGCGTGCAGGGATGTCAACCACATTTCGTTCCAAGACACTACTGGCATGAAATTATGAATGTACCGGAATGTTTTGAACAGACCTCGTACATCACTATAGATAAATGTGTCTTCTGCAAAAAGTCTGAGGTTACTATTAATATTGTCTGCAAGGTCATTAATATACAACATGAACAGCAAGGGTTCCAACACATTTCCCTGGGACACACCCGAAGTTACTTCTACATCTGACGATGACTCTCCATCCAGTAAGCATGGATGTTCTAAATCAAACGTTTTTCAGAAATCAGTAAATACTACATCTACCTGACTGCCTCGATCCAAAGATTTCAGTATATCTTGTGAGGAAAATGTGAATTGGTTTTCACATGAATGATGTTTTCAGAATCCTTGCGGGTTGGCATGGAAGGTGTCATTCTTTTTGAGATGCTTCATTATGTTAGAGCTTATTATATGTTCTAAGGTTCTATTCTACAACGAGTCGATGTCAAGGATATTTGACGGTAATTTTGTGAATCATTTTCTTACCCTTCTTGTAGACAGGTGTGAATTGTGGTTTCTTCCAATTACTGGACATGGTTTTATGTTTGGGAGATCTTAGATTGTAGTTGAAAGAGGGGCTCACTGAGCCGCAAATTTAGTATAGAATCTGGTAGTAATTACATCGGGTGCTGGAGCTGTGTTCAGTTTTAGGGATTTCAGCTGTTCATCAATGCCACTCACACTGATAACTATTTCACCCATATTTTCAGGGATACGAGAATTAAATTGGGGAGTTTTCCTTTGTAAAGGAACATGTGAAAATAGAGTTAAGCATTTCTGCTTTTGCTTCGCTAATTTCAGTTCCTGTCATGTCCATGGATGGCTGGACTAACTTTGGTGCCACGAGAAGTCTTTACATACTGTCAGAATTTCTTTGGGTTTTGGGAAAGATATTTCGAAAATATCTGCTGCAATAGTCACTGAAGGCTTCACAATTTGCTCTATTGACAACTAAATGCATTTCATTCAGCGTATCTCTAGCTTTAGCCGTATTTTTTGTTTACACCTATTATGCGGTAGTCGCTGTTTCTCTAGCAGTTTCTTTAAAGTGACTAGACCATGGAGGGTCCCTCCCATTATGAAATGTTCTACTGGGTGTATATTTAATCAGTGCATGGTCAGCTAGTCTTTCTCCTGTGCCATAGTTCCGCTACATGCTCCTGTCCTGTGCAGTAAGTTTTCAGTTCCTCATTCAGATATGACAGGACTGCTCTTTCATCTAGTTCAATGCACTTACATATTTTTCTGCTTGTTTTAATTGTCCTTTGTACTTTGATAATCATTGTTGCCACAACTGCGTCATGGCCACTGATACCAGTTTTGATGTGGACATACTGAAAGACGTCAGATCTATTTGTTGCCATTAGACCTAACTTATTTCCATCATGAGTGGAGATCTGGGCTACATGTTGCAAGTAGTTTTCAGAGAAGTAATAATGTTCCACAGGACACCTTATCACTTTTTCCCAGTTGATCGGTGGGTGGTTAGTCTCCACCAATAATTACAATATGATTTGGGGTCTTACGTACACTGAGATTTTCTCTAAAGTTTTTAAGCATTAGGAGGTGAGTCTGGTGGGCGATGAAGGATCCAGTTGCCATTTGATGCCCACTTATGAACTGAGTCTTGCCCAAACAGTCTCACATACAACTTCAATTACTGTATTGGTGGATTTGACTTTCTTGTCTACTGCTACAAATACACCACCTCTGTTTGCCACGAGCCCAACCTTCCAGCAAATACTTAAATATTCTCCAAAAATCTCACTGCAAGCAATTTCAGATTTCAACTACCTTTCTGTACCTACTATTATGTGAGTTTCTGTGCTTTTCAAGAGCACTTGTTGCAAATGCTGTTAGGCCTATAATACTCTTGCCTATAGGGGGGATTGTTTTGGACCTTAGTGTATACTTCTGGGTCTCCTACAGCTGTCGTTATGTGGACTGGATGGAGAGTAGCCCAACCGAAGCTAGATTACATCATGAGAAGTCTGCACTTCTGCAGATTTATCACTCAATTGGTACACTTCCATAAGTTGGAGGGTTTCTGTCTTGGAACTGCTACAGTATACCTCTTGCGAATTTCTCTTATTGCTGCACTGTGTAGTGCTTGGCACTTACGGGGGCACTCGCCTAGTGCATGGCAAAGGAAACAAAGTTTACAGGCGGGCAACAGTATTGCTTCTGACACGGACTGTCACCCCTGGTGTGATTCTTGACAATGTTGTCCAGAGCCTTGGAGCAGGTGGGGCTCCACCGGAGGTGATGTGATTCTTTCATCATAAATAAACTCTGGAGTATGTGGATAGATTCAGAGGCCCAAACTTATCGCATTACTCTTCAGAGATAGATCTGGTTTCCTCAGTGCATGGTTCCTCACTTATTATTGAGGAGGCCAAGTCCCATCCCGGAATGTAGTGCCAATGGAAGAAGAAGAAGAAGATGATGATGATGTTCCTCACTTCCAAGTCAGAAGTAAGATGCACTATAATGTCCCTGATTAGAGTGTTCACGTAATTCTGCCCGTGCAAACATTTGAAATTGATATTTCTACTTAATCCATGTAGCTTGTCAGTCCAGTCTGCAAGATTGATTGGGACCATTTTTCCCTAGCTGAACATCTAACCTGGCTGCAATAATATCTGTTTTTATTGAAAAATATTCTTGGAGTAAAGAAAATATTCTAGGCAACTCAAGTTCTGCTGGATCCGTTAATGGTTCTAGATTTTGTAGTGGAGTTTGGGATTTCTGACAGAAGCTTGGTCTTTTGTCTTTCCGTATTGAAGACTTGGCAAGCCAAAAAAGTGTAACTGCTAATGATGGTTCTAAGCGTTGCATTTCTCATGTTGTTCATTAAATGGTGGGAAAGCCATGAATATGGGTGGCATTGGAGTTGTTCCTGGTATATTGAGTAATGCTTACACTGCCTGTAATATAGCTATCGTTAGATTCTGTTAACACTGTGTGATTTGCATTAGTAGTTACTGTAGTTCCTCCATGGTTAGAAAACCAACACTTCCCCCAACTACAAAAATTTTCAAAGTTCTATTTGCACGTGTCATAGATCCTGAGTTGTTTTCACTTTTGTTAAAGATGAGTTACACATGAAACTTGTGGGGCTTTTGATGACAAGCACCACAGCAGCTGACAGTAATTTTGCGTCATCTACTCCTTTTCCATAGTGACTTCCGGTGGCACCCCTAGTTCCCTACCCCCCCTTCCCCTCCAGCAGTGACTACTGAACGGAAATAATGTAGGTAGCCTCTGATTTGGGGAGCCACCACCAGGAAAAGTAGCAGGTTGATATCGATGGGCATTGCTACGAAAGGCCTGAACAGGATGAGACCCTTCCTGAAAGTTTATTGAGCCTCTATAGATCTGGAGAGTCCACCAGGGGCAGAGAAACCTACAGATGCTGACCAGGCTGATGAAATTGAAGGTGACTGTGGAAGTGTTACCAAAGTCCATGTATTCAGGACACAGTAAAAATCATGGAGAGATGTTTCCACAGGCATGTATCAGGTTGTGTTTGAGCTTGGGGACCTGCGCTGGGTTGCTTGCCCAAAAGGAGTGGGCTAGGCAGTGACATGTGCTGGTGACAGACACAGAATGTTTAAAGAGTCTGTGAAGATGAACAGCCATGAAACTGCTCCACTAGGCTGTGGCTATCAATCAGGGTGATCCTGTAAGTTGCTAGGAAACCACATAGGACATTAGGCATCTTTTCCTTGTGGGTGAGGGCCACAAATTGGTTCTTTATTTATGTTAACCCAATGACGGAAGGTTTCACCCCAAAATGTGAAAGATGGTTGCGTGAAAGCACATTTCTGCAGGTTGCATTTGGATCCTTCTGTTGTCAGTTTTTGGAATGAGGTGCTTTTGATGATGAACATCTTCTGGGTAGTGGCGCCACAGCAGTCACCAGGAATGTTGTGTCAGCTACTTGATTTCCGTAGTTATGTCAAGTGGTGCCCTGCACTTGGCTAGTATACATTCAATTTAATCCTCCTCTTCCATTAGGTGAAGGAGGAATTTTTTTGTGAAATTCCAGAAAAAGATCACTTTAATGTTTAAGCATCCTTTATCATGTTTGTTTCCTTCATGTGTGATGAAAGTTTGGGTGTGAATAAGAAACAGGACTTACATTTGGAAAGAGTGGATTTACAGTCGCTGATCAACCAATCACGTTTACGTTTTCCACGGTTTCCATAAATCACCAAAAGCAAATGGCAAGTTGGTTTCTCTGAAACTTAAAAGGCAAATTTCCTGCTCCATTCTTGACTGAACTGAGCTTTTGCTCTGTCTGTATTGGGCCCATTCTTGGTAGGATGTTAAATCTTAGTTTTCCTTCCTTCCTTTTTTGACAGAGCATGTGCACTGTCAGGGTATGATGACTTAAAGAATGTCAGAATATTTTGGTTCATTGCACTGCTTATGCCATACATGCTTTAAATAGAAGCTACTTTAACCTCATGCTTGTTGACATTTTCTGTAGTAAAATGTTTGTACTACTACAGCAATAAATTCTTAAAACCACAGGGATCGTTCGTAATTTATAACAACTTGATTGAAAAATAAATGTTGTTAAAGGTTGTGTCAATCAGCCACAGTAATTTAAGGTTTGTTGTTAACTGAATATGAAGGTACAACATGCAGTACTCATATGTAAAAGAGGCTGATTATCTGCCTTAAAAATGAGGGAGTGTGTTTGTGATGATTTTTTCTGCGTATTTTCCATTCTTTTTCATCACGTATCCAACCAGTGATTCTGCTCCACACTGTTATCATCATCATCATTGTTGTTGTTGTTGTGGTTACTTCTTTCTATGTGAATTGTGCGGGACTACATGAACAAAGATACAACTCAAACAAAAGTAATTGGCTTTCTAGGCACTGAACTTTCTGGTGCTACCTTGGTTTTTACCATTTTTATTCTCTGTTTTCACCAGTATATTGTGTTACAAGTGATTACTTTGGTTTGTAATTTCTAGTCACAATATTAAAATGACTCAGATCATTAGAAACATGTACTGTTAGGTTTAACATAATTAAGTGCTGCACAGAGAAAATAAATTACTTGTAATGAACCTAAATTTTACAGGATCCCACCAAACGTGAATCAAATGCAAGGCGAGGCCGTGTTTCTTGGAATGCTGAGGCCTACCATGCTGGCCTTACTGCATTTCGCAGGAAAACTGTTCAGCAAGCTTTCATGGCAGGTAAGTGTTCAAAAACCGCTATACAGCACATAGATACTTCAAATAAATCAATAATTTAGCAAGTCATTTTGAGTGTTGATATTTTGTTGCTGCAGTTCTTCATTTTGGTGTGTAGGGCCTTGCATTTTTATTTTTTTAGAGGTGGTATTAAACAGCAATCTACAGTGAACGGTACAGATCTAGCATGTCGATCATCTGGCTGTAGAAAGGGTGGAACTAAGAGAATCAATAGATATTTCCATGTGCGGAAATAGACGCTAGTTCTAAACTTCCATGAATCTGCTGTGCACACTAGGCGACGGTAATGCAGACATACACAGAAGGGGGTACTCGGAGATTGCTTTATGCTTGTTATTGTTTTTATTGTAACAGTTGACATCTGTGGCCTAACTTCAGGTTTTCGTACGGGAGATTTTTGCACATATTTGAGTGAGCAAATTTTCATAAATAAAGTAATTGAACAAAAGCAGACTTGCTTTATCGATTCTTCGTAGGTTGCTTCATATTCTAATAATAGAATGGACCAAACAAGCAATCAACATCCTAGCCCAGGTGTGTAGCAAGTAATAGTACTCTAATGTTCTGATGACTTAAGGTATGAGTGTAGATCTGGGTTATATCGGCTTATTCCCCCAAACCACCTTCCACTTCTTTATGAGATGACTTACTTGGAATTGCAGCCACTCTTCTGTACTGAATAGCAGGCTGCTGAAAACCCTCTTGACTTCTCCATGGAATAACGCTAGGTACAGGAATTTTAGACTCTTTCTACTTATGAAATAAGTAGACCTACAAACTTTACTTTTTGTCAAATAATGATGTATTTGACCTCCATACACAATAAAAGTTTCACTTTCCACATGAATATGTAATTTCCTGCTAGTCTCTCTTATAGTTGTACATTAGAAACAATTTGAGTTACAGTTAAAAGAAAGTTGGCTTGGATACCATGACCTTTCTTAATAAGAATCATAAAATGAGTCTTGCCCCTAACAAGGTTGTGTCAAGAGTCTACAAGAGAACTTTTTTTTTTTTTTAACTGTTATTGTTTTAATAACAATATTCAATGACACAATAAGCACAGAGCTACATATAAAGTCCATGGTTCTTCCTTACACGCTTAATAAAACATCTATGGATTGCTCGCCAGGTACTTGTCAGTGCCGTCCGACCGCCGCGTCTACTTTCTTCCCGTGACTGATTTTAAACCTACACGCACAAACATGTGATGTGCAGTAGGTAGGGTTCTACCATCCCACTCTCATATCCAGAATATTTTGTGTTTGAGACAGTAGAAGGCTGAGTGGTTCTAGAATTTACACAGAAATTTTCGAATCACTATTCTTGTAAATCATGCTTTTAGCTACAATACCCACCACTTTCAAAATTTATACAAACCCACCCATCTGTATCACGTCTCGTAAAAGGTATAAAATACTCTATACAAAATAGAAAATCTATACGTTATGGTATAACAGGTGTTCAGATAGTCACATCATATTATATTTTCCACAAATATAAGACTCTACTTAGTTTATTTCGTGTAGATATCACATTTTTCTGTGATTCTCTTAGATTGTCTCTATTTCATAATCATATCCGGTTTTCTAAGCAATAAGATTACAGAATAATTCTAGATTTTAAAGGAATTCGGTGCAGGAAGCTATTTGGAAAAAACACCGAAAACAACTCAGGATCCGACGGTCATTACTCCGCCCGTTAACTCAGAATGTTAACGTCCCTGGGGGATGTACAATTTTACACCCTTTACACCGTATTCCTCTCCCTTTTTTTGCTTGTGTTAAATGCCAATCAAAATATTTCCGTATAGTACCCCAAGTATTATAATATTTTGGGTCTCATAGATTTGATATTAATTTCTCTTGAGCACTGGCAGACGAGTACTTCTTTTTAAATTTCTTTTGAAAGTCTTCCCAAGAGGAAAAATTCTCAATATTTACTGTTCCCCATTCTGAGGCTTCCCCTAGAACATACCCCACAGCAAATTCGATCTTCTTGGAATCTTCCCAATTTATTGGTAAAGCTTGGTTAAATCTTTAAGAAAGTGGTCGGATGTACATCTCTGTCCGGCTTAAATTTGGGAATTGTCTAGTTAACCCTGAATTAGCTCCCCTTTGCAAATCAGTCACCACTTCACTAGTTAACACTACCTTGGGTGAAGTTACCCGTTTTTCTACTTTGTCTTGGATAAACTTTATTTCTCTCCACAGGTCGTCCATACCCTTCCTGGTATCATTAAGTTCGGAAGAAGGAATAGGCGATACGTTCCCGGGTGTTATTCTCTCGGTAACCTTTCGATCTATAATTTCTCCAAACTGTTCCCCCAAACTAATTACATTTATAATATTGGAGTTAGCTACTTTCTCTTTGAAATTCCTTTCTACATTATCTACCCGTGTATTGACACCTGTAATTTGCAATTGAAAGAGAGTGTAGATAAGCATAATGAATTAATGCCAATCATTCAAAGTATTCATTCCCTGTCTTATATCATTATATTTAATATTGTACATGTTTTCAAAAGATCCTAACTTTTCAATAAGTTCTGATTCTACATTATTACATTTGTTCTCAATGTCAAGTTCTAACATTTCTGATAAATCGTGAAAAGTGTCATTCTGTTTCTGACTAAGGTCAGTAAACATGATTTATAAGAGTGGTCAAAGAATTTGTCAACTCGTTGTTCTTTAAATCTATTTTTAAATTCTCTACTTTATTACTTATGGCGTCAAATTCAGTCTCCAGAACGCCCATGCCTTCGCAAAGATTACTAAATTCCTTGCTTTGAGAGTTGACTTTGGCATTTAACAAACCTAAATTTGTCGTTTGAGTATTCAATTGAGAATTTACCAAGTCTATTTCTTGGATAAACTCCAAGCATTTAATTGAGAATTTAATGAGTTTAATTTAAAACTCTGAGCTCCGAATAAATTTATCAACTCAGCCCCGTCAGGCACTTCTTTGCTAATCTTCATGGCTATATTTTCCATATACTTCTATATGCCTTAGCTCTTATGCATTTAAAATTAAATATGATAATAGTATCTTGTACCACTTCGTACTAAAGTAATCATGTTTTGTTTCACACTCACCTGGTGTAGAATTCTCGTTGCGTAGGTGAGCGGATGTGGAGGTAGGTCAGCACGAGTGGACATCAGCTGATGCCAGCAGTGTTGGATGTATATTGGTTTCCGCGTCTGCGTCCCTGCGATGTGTGTGAAAGCTGTATAATCCCTGCACTGGATCCTCTTAGCTGAAGTGTTCTATACATACTTCTTCTTAGATAAATATGTCGAAATCTTCTTTACTATTTTTATCGTTCTGAATTTTTCATTTCTTCAATGTTTTTCCATTTAAATTTCGTTCCATTGGATACTTGAACATTTTCCAATGTCTCTGATAATTCCATTGTCTTATTATGTTGGTTGCTATGGCAACACATAACAGCTTCTTCTCTCGTTTTTTACTTAAAATTCCTGTTTTCTCGGTCCTTTCACACAGGTAGCCACGTTCTAACGTTCTGACGACTTAAAGTGTGAGTGTGGTTCTGGGTTATACCTGCTTATTCCCCCAAACCACCTTCCACTTCTTTATGAGATGACTTAATTGGAATTTGCAGCCACTCTTCTTTACTGAATATCAGGCTGCTGAAAACCCTCTTGACTATTTGTCCGTCGAATAACGCTAGGTACAGGAATTTTTAGATTATTTCTACTTATGAAATAAGTAGACCTACAAACTTTACTTTTCATCAACTAACGATGTATTTGACCTCCATACACAATAAAAATTCCACTTTCCACATGAATATGTAACTTCCTGCAAGTCTCTCGGACAGTCGGACTTTAGAAACAAATTGAGTTATACTTGAAAGAAAGTTGGCTTGGATACCATGATCTTTCTTAACATGAATCATAAAATGAGTCTTGCTTCTAACAAGGTTGAGTTAAGAGTCTACAAGAGTACTTTTTTTAAAAGTCTATGGATTGCCTGTCAGATACTTGTCGGTGCCGTCCGACCGCCGTGTCTACTATCTTCCCGCGACTGATTTTAAATCTGCGCACACAAACATGTGACGCATAGTAGGTAGGATTCTACCATTCCACACTCACATCCAGACTATCGTGTGTTCAAGACGGTAGATGGGTGAGTG
This sequence comes from Schistocerca nitens, assembly GCF_023898315.1. NCBI lineage: Eukaryota > Metazoa > Arthropoda > Insecta > Orthoptera > Acrididae > Schistocerca > Schistocerca nitens. Next base: position 1,038,769,060 of record NC_064614.1, on the reverse strand, counting down.
GTTCTACAATTTACACAGAAATTCTCAAATCACTACAGTACCTGTATGATCCTCACGATCCACTGTTTCATTATAAGGTACATTAGCAGTCATTTATTTGTGAGTAAATATGCACGTCACTTTACATGTGTGATTTTCAATTTGTGTATGTAGCACCTTAATTGATGAAAGTTTTTGTTTGATTTGACTACATCTTTTCCTTTATTTCACCATGCTAGGAAGGAGAAACTGGCTATAGTCAGTGGGAGTGTCTGCTCACAAGATGAATAAACAAATGGTTTGATTCTAACTTCCAACTAGATGAAATGGCCCCCCCAAATTACTGTCACTTGAGCGAATTCCTTCCTGTATCATCGACAGCAGCTCGTCAGAACAAGCCACATCCGCTCTCACAGATTTCAGAAATTTATTTGGGGTTTCAGGCCTCAGTTCCTTTATTAAGGCCATCTCCCCTTCTTCTCAGCCAGCATCCAATCCAACAATGTCTGCTTCTTTGCTTCTCATCGTTCTGCACTAATCGCAAGAGTTACAGACACTGCCAGAGCAATACCTCCGAAAATACTGCGTTTTCCGTGTGCAAAATTCTATATAAACATCAATTTAGATCAAACATCCTTGTGGAAACAAGTGTCATAATATAAAAGGAACAGTTGAACCCATAATTAAGCATAGTAATAGCACAATTCTGTGTTAGCTTCATAAGAGAACAAAAATTGTTTATTTAATAAATAAGAACCTTGAGCTCCCAGATATTTTTTATTTGAATGAACGACTTTACAAGACTTCGGACATTCTCCCTCCAATTTCGCCCATTATTGCCAGCTAGTGCACACACAGATTCGTGCTGTGAGTATCCCGCGTCTATCATGTAATCGGTCGATGTGCACTGATCTGCAGTTCCAAACGTGTACGCTTTATGGTACTGCTGCAGAGGATTACATCTTAGCAGCATTATGTAATAGGGGTTTAACATGCCAGTTTGTGGTTCCTGTTGTTTTTAGTCTACTATGGTTGTAACAGAAAGCAGTGATACTAAGAACAGAAAATACTTCTGAAATGTACATTTTTATTCTAATTTACATGTTTTCAGATCATACCTTTGATTACTATTTCACATTACCGTTACTAATGTGTAATATACATTCATTGTGTGAACCTGGTTAGAGACTTGTTTCAGCACTGTAGAAGCAATCCTTATCCTGCCTTCTGTGATGTGTAGTAATAGTAATAATTTGTAAATATAGGTGGTCAAATATCCTTTCTTCCGGAAACTCAGTACTCAATGTTAGCAAGTCCTTGTTGGTTCTCGGACCAGCTGATTTGGACTCATTTGATGGCAACTGTTGAGATGTAACACCAAAGCCCAAGTTGTGTTTTATTAAGCCAAGTGTTAGAAGTATCAGCGATTGTTTCAGACACTGTCAGTGACATGAGCATCCAGATTCAAAATAACATGAATCAAGGTAATAGGTTATACTATGTTTTGCAACTTATATAACAATGCCTTACTGTAACATTACAACTTTTCTTACAATTCTGTTTGCTAGGCTCTTGAACAGGTCTCGTGCTTTAATGTACTTCTATCATTACTCATAGTGGGACTGTGTTGTTTTTTTGAAACATTGTTTTACACGTAAGTGTTAGATTTTTGTACACGGTACCTTCACTGACATTTCATGTATTTACATTTGTTTCTTGTGCAGGTCCACTTCCATCTCTCAATTTTGTGTATTTTGTTTCAATATTGTGGGATGTGATCATTTTCTGTTTTGATCTGGTGGTAGTGAGAGCGTCTACAATTGCGCTCTCTCTCTCTCTCTCACACACACACACACACACACACACACACACTACTGGCAAAATAAAAGATTGCCACCTCACACAATATCAAAACAAAATACACAAAAGGATGAGCTAGCAATGGACCTAACAAAAAAACATGAATATATTACATGTCGGTGAAAGTACTGTGTACAAAATCTGTCACAGGTGTGTGAAGAACATAAAAAGGACATTAGTACCATAATAATGATAATTTAACACTCTTTATAGTAGTAACTTAAAACACGAGAATTGTTTAGTCATAGCAATAGAATTGCAAGAAAAATGATATTGTTACAGTAACCACTGAAAAGGCTATAAAATAAAGTTAAATGCATATTGTCATAATACCTTAGTAAGACTTCTATTACAGTAGCAAAAGATGCTATAACCTGTATAACAGTGGAAAAATAGGCCGAAAAACAAGGAAGACAACATGACCTGTTTATATCGTTCTTTATAGTAACAGAATCTCATGTGAAAAGGTGGTCTGCGTATCTGAATGTTAATTCTTCTCATACCGAGGCAAGTCACTGGATCTTTCCATATGACTTCTCTCTGATGTTGTCATAGTGGTGCTCAGTGATATTTCTACCTACAGCTGGCATGGCATGCACCCCATGTGAAGTCCACATGTTTGCGCAGTTGACTACAGGTTCATATTTATTAGTATACGTTACATGGTGGCCTATTATATGTGCTGTTCAACAAATTTTGTGTAGAAGAGTGCAGAGAAACAGGGTTTAGAATATACCACTCAGATTTGTGCTTTAGCCCTCTTTTTTCCCATTATATTCTCACTTAGAAAAGGGTATCTCTGTATGTCGTGTCTTAATAGTTGCATCTTCTATATTATTGTAATTAGGGAATTGAATAATCTCTTTGGAAGATTTGGGTGATTTTCTGGAAAGCTAGATATGCCTAATTGTTGTTCTACTTTTCAGGAAAATTAAGAATTGTTGTAGCAACAGTAGCTTTTGGCATGGGAATAAATAAGAGAGACATTCGTGCTGTCATTCACTACAATATGCCAAAAAGCTTTGAAAGTTACGTACAAGAAGTTGGTCGTGCAGGACGTGATGGTCAGCCAGCTTTCTGTCATCTTTTTCTTGATAGTAAAGTGAGTAGTCATTCTGTGTTTACCTAAATTAGGAGCCTTTCCTAGTAACTGACTTGCAAGAATTGTAAATAAAACAAAAATTTGTATGTACTTTTGGCTCCAAGCTGAGTAAGTAACACACTTATATCTGTCTTCTTATTTCGTTTCTTGTATTTCTTTCAGTTTTCTTTGTGTGTTATGTTCCTATATTTGACTTAGTTTACCTGTTTATTGTGATTGGTATCAAATGTTACTGTTGATTTGAAGGGAATTAAAAGTATTTCTATACAAGTTCTGACAGTGAAAAAGCCAGACTAACAGTAATGCTGGGTGCACTAGCAGATGGAAGGAAGCTCCTCCCATATGTGATTCTCTGCTGAAAAACCGTACCAAAGGAAAAACTGCCTGCAGGATGTATCTTTAGATTCCAAAAGTGATGGGTGGCAAATGACCTGATGTTGTATTGTTTGTTTGGAACAGAATACCAGGCTCTCTGCTAAATGGAAGGAAAATGTTGGTGCTGGACTCTTTCAGGGAGCACCTCGCCCAGGAAGTTAAGGATCTGATAGCAAAAAATGTACAGACTTGTTAATAATTCTTGGTAATATGACTTCACAACGTCAAGTAACTGATGTTCTTGTGGATAGACACTTTAAGGCTCATCTGCAGTGGATTTTCAGTGAGTCTTCTTCAGGGAGACTGTGCTCTCACTCGAGGGGGGGGGGGGGGGGGGAGTTAAAGAGACCCTCAATATCCATGCTGGGCTATTGGATCCTTAGTGCCTGGCCTATCCAATGCAATGAATGACTCAGAAGATGACATGCCAAGGGTGAAGGGTCAGAAAGGAAAAAATATCAGTGGGCTTAAACATGAAGATAATGATATGAAGTTAGTGGTGGTGTCATGATAAAAAATGTGGTACCACAGACGACCGGTTTAGATAGTAAGTAAGCAAGAAAGGAAATGAAGATAAAAACTAATGTAAACCATTTCTTTCTGTTCACTTTATTTCCCCTTGTATTAACAAAATGTAGATCATAACTAGTATGGTGTAATGTTTACTTTCTTAAGTAGATACTTTATATCAGTAAAACAGTTTGTAATTTTGATTAATCAGAATATTTTAAAAATAAAATCCTCTGAAGCTGAATCTTACAAAATGGCATAGGCTTGTACGTGGGTAAATACTGTAGCAATTCTCCAGTTGTTCAGCTGCCTGAGGGTTAATTCTGTTCACATCCTTTTAACACATCCTGTAGGAAAATGTTGGGTTCAGATAGATTTGGTGATCGAGTAAGATTCAAGTCTTTGAAGAATGATATATATATATATATATCCCTAACATACTGCCCATAAGAGTGTATTAAGTTTCACCACTCTGCTGTAGTTGTATATCAGTAACTTCAGTCATTCAAGTGACAGATGACCCAGTAATTTGTAGAAACACATTTTGATGAGGGCTGGCATATTATGTCCTTGAAGAGTGTAGTGCACCAGTGTTTAGGAATTCCTAGAAACTAACACAGTCTTTGATTTCAAATTTCTTTATGTAATTCAGTTACTGGTTTTAATGATTGTTCTGTCTCCAAATGCTTACTAAAAGAACCAAATACAAATTTTTAGCAATGATTTTGTTTGCTTATTTTGCTAAGTTTGAGACAGATTAATCTGACAATGATCGTAATGAAACGGGTAACTGAATTAAATAAAGAAATTCGTGATCAAAGACCGTTTCAGTTCCTGCAAAATCTTACTCATTCGTTCAGTGATATTAGGCCAGAAGTGGATAGCCAGGATACTATGCACGAGGTGGCAACCCTTTGATCAGGAAAAGGGTAATTATGATGGGCACTTACTTCATGGGATGCGTATATGCAGCAGTTTTGGAAATTTACAAAGGCGGATAAATGCCGCCAAACTGTGTGTCTGAACTGCGCTTCTCTTTCAGCAATAAATTGCAACAACTTTTCACAATACACCACATTTTTTGACTTCACTTGTCTTGAAATGCTGCAGTATGAAACAAAGTTAAGTATGCTTTCCTGCATATAGGAAGTGGATGTAAGAGTGTGATGGAACATACCTATATTTTGTCTATAGTCCTTGTGGATTTTACCAGTGAACATTAACTTTTGTGTCAATTTGTAATTGAAAATTACAGTGAAAGACACACATATTCTCCCCCCCCCCCCTTCCCCACTACTACTAGTACTAGTACTACTGCTGCTGCTACTATGACCAGCACCACCACAATTTGCTTGTCTGTAAATCTTTTATAATGCTAAGTAAAACTGTGTTAATAAACTTTAAATTGCTTTTGTTTGAGAGGTATTTATTAAGTAGTTTATTTATTTAAAATTGAATTTTTAATGTCATAATTGTTACAGGGTGGTGATAAGCGGGAGCTGCGGCGTCACATTCATGGAGATTCTGTTGACCGTCACACAATCAGAAAATTGTTGCAGAGAGTTTTTACTCCCTGCAGATGTGCAAGACTTTCAGAGTTGTTGGAAAATGTAAACTTTGAAGATGCCAGTGACCTCAAAGATCCAACTCATGATTCTGAGACTGAATTTAGAAATCATGAAAGCTGTAATGATCAGGAAGCTCCCAAAAAACAGACAAGTGTTAAATGTCCTGGTCATGAAGTCGCATTCTCAGTTGATGAAACTGTGAGAGCATTAGACATACCACAAGAAAATATTTCCACTATGTTATGTTACCTGGAATTACATCCCAAATCGTGGATAAAACTCTTGTCACCAGCCTACACAAAATGCAAATTGTTAAGTTACAAAGGTGCAAATGCATTAAAGGCTGCAATAAGGAAGGTATGTGGATCACAGACAAGTGTTTACATATATGTCACACAATTAGCAATAAATACATAGTATGCTCCTAGTGATATAGTCATTTTCCGTACTCAGTATAAAATGCCATATTCCATAATAGTAACATTCACCGAGCATCATCGGTTGCTTGTATGTAGATGTATTTTGGGCTTTACCTTTTTGTTACCCCCTTCTTCTTCTTCTTCTCTCTCTGTCTCTCTCTCTCTCTCTCTCTCTCTCTCTCTCTCTCCTTCTTCTTCCTCTTTTTTATTTATTTTTTATTATTTTATTTTTTAATCCTGCAATATGGAATTGACTGGAAAATGAAGCAGTGTCACATGATTAGTTAAAATTAAAAAGGTTCTGAGCTTTTCTGAACTTCACCAGGGGGAAACTACACATATTGGCAGATAAATTAATTAATTTTTTTTTGTAATGCATGAGGATAATGAAAAATTTTTCAAATTGTCCCTTGTATGTCATTAATGCCAATGATATAGTGCTGCTTTCTTTACTTTGGTACATGTTGTGCAGTAACTGTTGAGTCTACAATCAGTTTGATCAATTGAATTATCTAGCACATGGATATGTAATGCAAATCTTTTGAACAGTTTATTGCCAACAAAAATTTGTCAAAAAATAATTAAGCTTTATAACGAGGAAGAAATTTCTGAGAATGTACGGCTGGAGCACAGCATTTGTGGAAGTGAATCATGGACTTTGAGGGAAGTTGAGAAGAAGAGAACTGAAGAGTTTGAGATGTGTTGGTATAGAAGGATGCTGAAGATTATTAGGTGGACTGATTAGATAAAAAATGAGGTGGTTCTCCAGACTTGGAGAAGAATAGAAACATGGAAGACATTGGCAAGAAGAAGGGATGGGATGTAAAGACAGGTGTTAAGATATCAAGAAATGACTTCCTAGCTACCAGAGAAATTTGTAAAGAGTAAAAACAGTAGTGTAAGACTGAGGCTGGAATATATCCAGCAAATAATTAAGGACTTTGGATGCAGATGCTATTCTGAAATGAATTTGTTGACACAGGAAAGGAATTCATGTTGGACCACAGCAAACGAGTCAGATGACTGATACTGTCCACACACACACACACACACACACACACACACACACACACACAAAGTATGCCATTGAGCAATCAATAATGAAAATTTTATTTGAGGGCATGTGGCCTAGGAATTTCAGAAGAGATACACATTTGGTGTGATTATTTAACTATGAGAAAGCTTTGTGCAAAATGTTGCTACTGTTACGACCTGGGGAGCAGGGGTCATGTTGTGAATAGGAAGCTGAGCCTTGGAATGATAGTGTGTGATCCAGTTTACACCTGGAGGAATGAGTGACACAATGCAATAACTTTTATTTATCACGTAAAATGAACAGAGTTATAAGTGTTTTCAGAGTGATGGACAGCATCACTGAATGTGTCTCTGAAGTCCAAAAGCCTTGTTATTTAAAGGGCCGAGCCCACACCTATGGCACCATGGCTCTTGTTGTATGAGCACATTTGCCGCCGTCTGTCAGTCCCGTCAGTGCTCCTTGCCTCACTGTAGTAATTCGGTAATTATTCTCAGCCACTGAGGTTGGTTCTTTCTGCATGCATTTGTTTTTGCAGTGGCGCTCGGGTGTTGAAGTTATGTAGTGTTACCTCATAGTTCATTGTTACGTAGCACAGCAACATATGCATTTCTGTCTGCCTCACTGAGGTTGTGTGGCAATGCTCATCTCTTCCTCTAGTGTCTCTTACATTGAAGGTGAGGCTTTTGACATTCCGATTGGCACACCAACCCTTGGCTGCCTTCTGTTTTGAGCTTTCCTGCTAAAATTTCAACATATACAATAAAATTGTTCTGGTGTGCAAACCCTACCGTTGTTGAATGCTGACCAACAAGCAGTGACTGAATATATTTCTTGGTAAAGCTTGAACTGATTTAAGAAAAATCAAACTGATTTTATTCACTAATTTGTTATTGTGGGTGAGGTATGTACCCATCACTGCACTCCATAAATGATACAGTAGTCAAAGCAGTGAATAGATGTTATACCCACTTTCATACCCAAGAATCGTAGTGTTTCTGTGAGACATCGGGGCCTGGCCTCTTCAGTGGTAAGTGTGTGTGGAGGATTTTTTGCCACTGTTACCTAATAAAATATGTTGGCCAGATGGGGAGAGAGTTCAGATTTAGATTTGAAGAGAACACTGTGATAAGAACAACTCAACAATGGCTCTATTCCACATCTATGCGAACGGACAGTGTATTATTAATGTTTCCACAAATCTAAATATTTTGCATAGTTAATCTAAGGCCCACCTGCTTAACATTTCAGAAGAGGTGGGAATAATGAAATGCCTTAAAAGTATTACTGAGTTTATCCCTAATGTGCAGGTAGAATTATGTCATCATTCCCCTTTATGAAATTTTGATTGGCTGCACAAAACACGACTGGATTGGGGGAGCAGGAGGGGGGGGGGGGGGCATAACAAGTACGTTTACCATCTGCTTGTATCTGTCATGCCTCTGTTTTGTATCTTCTTTCTGTTTTGTTTAACTTTTAACTTGGTACTTGTAATGTTGTTTACACCTGGGATCCTGTTCTTTGGTTTGCACACTGATCAGTCCGAACTGCGTGACCATGTAAACCCCTCCAGGTGATAGCAGCGTCATCTGGTGAGAAATGGCTGCTAGTCAGACATGTGAGTAGTGCAAGTAGTATCAGTGAATGTGCTGTCCATGTGTAGAATGGGGAAGGGACGCAATCTATCTTAGTTTGACTGAGAGCAGATTGTGATGACCTGAAGGCTCCACATGAGCATTTCAGAAACTGCATGACTTGCCGGGTGTTCCAGGAGTGCTGTGGCGTGTCTTTAGGATGGGTTGATACCAAGGTGTAACCACGTCCAGACGTTCGTGAGGTTGGGCGGCCATTACAGATGTCAGCTGTTGTAGGCTGGGCAGCCTGGTAAAAGTGAACAGGTGGCGAATTGTGGCGAAACTAACATCAGGTTTTAATGATGGGCAGAGTACAAGTGTGTCTGAACACATAGTGCACCAGATACTCCCAACGATGGGCTCCTACAGCTGATGACCTATGAAAGTGCCAATGTTAACACCATGATATCAGAAATTATAACTGAAATGGGCATGTGGTCAGTGGTACTGGACGTTGGCACAGTGGCAGAATATTGCTTGGCCTGATGAATCCCAATACCTTCTTTATCATGCTGATGGGAAGACGTAAATCCATTGTCTTTGCGGGGAACAAGCTCCTTGACGCCTGTACTGCAGGAAGGAGACAAGGTGGTGGCAGCTCCCTTATGCTCTGGGGAACCCTCACGTGGTCATCCATGGGTCAAGTGGAACTTGTGCAAGGCACCATGATAGCCTAGGAGTATCGTACACTGGTTGCAGACCACAAACACCCCTTCATAATGATGACGTTAACCAACAGCAGTGGCATTTTTCAACAAGGTAATGCACCACGTTACAAGGTCAGGAATGTGATGGACTGGTTCGAGAACCTTGATGGCGAGTTCAACTTGATGTGTTGCACCCCCCCCCCCCCTCCCCCCCACCCAATTTACTAGATATAAGCCTGATCGAACACTCTGGGATGTGACTGAATGTGGCATCAGATATCAGATTTCACCGCCCCCCCCCCCCCCTCCCCATTTTTTTGGCAGTTAGGTGACGTGTGTGTAGATGTGGTGCCAGCTCCTTCCAGCTGCCATCCAGGGCTTTGCCATGCCATGGTGAATCGCCACTGTTATGTGCGCCAAGGGTGTACGTACTGGTTGTTAGGTAGGTGGTCATAATGTTCTGGCTGATCAGTGTACAGGGGTTTCCCTATCTTCCAATGCTTACTCATGTATTTAAATTGGTATGGTTGGGCACTTTGTCATTGCTTTTTGCATCAGTTGGTGGCTCTTGGCTTGCTATGTCGATTCTCCTGGTTTCCACACTTATACCATTATGCAGTCTTTGTAGGTTGGGAGTTGCTTGTTCCTGCGGCTTACAATCGAATGCAAAGTAAGCTGAAGTTCTGAAAAATGTTGGTATGTGCCGCCACAACTAACTTCTGCCGTCGTATATATGTAGTGCTACACAGGCATGCTTTGCAGGCACAAAGATAAATAGTGGCGCCAAAACCTCTGCGTCACTAAATAAACTTTTAAAAAAAGGTAGAAGACGAGCTTTTTTTCTCCTCCCTGAGTTTCGACCACTGCATTGCATTGTAAGTAGCCACTGCAGTAACAACAAATAGCAGTCTTTTGCCATTGTTTCGCTTATGAGACAATTCCTCTCTTTTTTGTATTGTAAGCTGCGGTAGAGCGCACAAAAGCAAGCCATGACGCGAGCTGCGACAGGTCATAATCACTCATTATTAGAATGTGACAAATAATGTGTGACGCAGTACAATAATGCATTTTCAGCTTAGAGTGACATAAACACTTATAACAAAGAGAACAGCACTTGTCAGATCAAAGCAAAATAAGCATCGATTCAAACCAGATGAAGCACATGAAAGAGAGACGGTACCCGTATAAATACAGACGGGGAGCGCCTGACGCATATCAATGGCTACCTGGTAAAGCTTAACTGCTAAGCTTACAACTCAAATCAATTTACTGTTGCTGTATCTTCATCAATTCGACCTAAATTGTGTCTCATGTTACAATGGACTAACTTTGTTTCGATTTGGAGGTGCGGTCTAAAACTTGTCTCTCCCCTTGAATTTCGAGTCTCAAATTTCAGGTGCGGCTTAGATTCGGGAAATTTTTTTTTCTTTGATTTCGAGTCTCATTTTTCAGGGGTGGCTTAGATTCGAGTGCGGCTTAGATTTGAGTAAATACGTTACTAGTGTTGCTGTCTGCAGCCTGGGAAGATGTGTATGTCTGGTAAGCATGTTTTGGGAGTGGGGGTTGTGTGTTTCCACAATAAATATGCTTGTTATTATTCAGATATTGTTGTTTCTAAGTCTATGTCTTTCTCTGGTTATTTTATTTGTGATGGTTGCATACTTTGCAACACTAATTTCGTACTGGAAGCTGCTATTATTTGTCCTTACAGCATTGTATGGGCATTATGTATTGGAAGGTCCTTATATCTCACACATCAGTAAGAATTTTATCAGTTTGGTGCTTTGTCTGAAGATATTTCTAATTACGGTTATTGTATCTTAGGTCAGCAGTTTAACTGAAGGTATGACTATAATGTCACAAAACAAGTCATGATTAATAAATCATTTTGAAGCAGTGGTTTTCAGATTTTATCACAGTTATAGTTGCCCCTCATACCAATTGATATGTAATTAGGTTGAGTTCTGTGACAGTGTCAGTATCTTGTTCAAACATCTGTACTCGTGCATCTGCTAGAAATCTCTCTGCTGTAATTTAATTGCATTCTTTTGCCAACGGCTTCCTGCCTGTTACAGTTTCCAAACTGTTCTTCAAATTTTCTCTCCTCAGCCTACAAAATTTCCTTCTTGACTCTCCCTTTGCCCATTTGCAGTGACGGGTGTCCCTCGCTTGCCTCATTATAGGTAAAATCTTGTTCTCAGTGGGGGCCCATAAATTTGACTCCCTACTGGCCTCTTCCACTGCATACCTGCCATCCATAATGTGAGCAGCATTTCATATAAACAATAACTGGAAAAAAATATATTCATATTTCTGGATTTCATGGTAGTTTCACATTGCATGAAAGCACTAAGCTTCAGGTACAGTATTCCTATTGTTCATTTAATTGGTTACAGTTCTGTGCACCAAGGAACTGCTGCAGTCGCATTCCTATGATCAGCTTTCATAGAAATTGGCCACTGAGGAAAATTATACCGCCACCTAAAGTTTTTGCTGAACATGTGGTCCAGCAGTTAAGGCATTGGGCTCACATTTGGGTAATGCAGAATTCATGTCCACTTACTAGGATCCATTTTGAAATGTCCTGTTGAATAATCAAGTGCTGACTTTTGTATATTTATCTAATAGAGCATGAGCTTTATCCCTAATGACCCTGCTGGAACATTAAACCTTGCTGTTTCTCATGTGACTGTGGGTGAAATGCCTTCAAAAACTTTCATGTGTGAAATCCAGACCATTGTATAATTTCCGTCTGTCACATTTGCCACCTACCTGCAGAGGCATATGCAATGTGAATTTCTGAGACTGAACTGCAAGCTTTTGCTTTCGTAAGTGTAGCACTTAACTACTATAGCTATCAAGTCACACACACTAGCATTGTATATTCATTTAAATTGATACAATATTGAGTGAATCATGGATGTAACTTAATATCTCCAGATGTTAGTACTACTAACTTGTATCATCTTACAGAGTCCAGTCCTTGCTATGGCTGCAGCATTGGACCAGCGCCGTGGCATTTCTCATGCAAACAACAACCGTCTTGAATTTTCTGTTGTTGAAATTGCAGCTGCTCTTGACTGGGACAGTGGAATGGTTAAGAACCACCTGAAGCAACTGGAATGGACAAAAGGTAACTATACCTTTGTACACATTGTTTGTGTGCCACTGATATCATTGTACTTTCAATTTTATTTTCATCAAAATGGTACCAGTAATACACTGCTTCAGAAAGTTTCAGGGTCACACCACTACTTCTTCTGTGTTGTGAACTTAGTTACTGAATGCTACTGTTATACCTGGATCAGAGTATCAAAGTGGTCGACAGCAAAGCCCAGTTGAGTGTGGAAGAGGATGGTGATGTTGGTTCACCAGTGTGCATGCGTGCACTATGGCTGTAGCAGTAACAGCTATGTGGTTCTGTTCTGACTGCCTTCTCATGCTGCCTTTCAAAATGCAGTATTGTGTTCGCTTTACGGGATCATAATATCCCTGTTGCGTAATGAAATGCACTCCTGTGTATAAAATGATACCGTGTTCCTATTATTTTTGTATCTCAACAATAATAGGAATGATTCACATTTAGTTGAGGTATACATTATAAAAGGGGTGCTGAAATGGATCTGAGTCATTCATATAAATACAGTAACTCACAGCGTTAAAATAATATAAACTGCTTAAGTGTGCTGTGCATGGAGTATGTCATACTTGTGCTAAGGAGTATTCCTTAACAGCAAGATGAGATTTATTGTAGAAGTGTCGTAGACAGCATCCAGTCAAAAATATGAAACACAAGCATAAAAATAAAGAAGAATGATGGCAAAAGATAAATGCCACTTAGTTCAGAGTCTCTTTCTTTCTCAACACTATCGTCATCTGTGCTCTGGTCCGTTGAACACGCACTGGAATAGCCAAGGTAGATAATTATATTTTGAGTGTTAATTATATTTTCAACATTACTTTCTACGCTTACTTCACTTTCCCGTGATTCTTTAACAACTGTTTTGTATGATATATAACATTACTCCACTTCTATGGTGTTATTTGTGCCACTGTTACCTCTAATAGTTTTTGAATTTCTGTAACAGTGAAGCTTTTATTTATTACCACATATGTTTAACTGCACCTAGATCATTTTGAAGGCATTGAAGTAGTAGTGGTAAGGTGAAAGCGTAAGAACACTAAGTGGTCCCGGCAGAGGTTTGAGTCCTCCCTCGCGCATTGTTGTGTGTGTTTGTCCTTAGGATACTTTAGGTTAACTAGTGTGTAAGCTTAGGGACTGATGACCTTAGCAGTTAAGTCCCATAAGATTTCACACACATTTGAACATTTTTGAAGAATACTAAGACAATGTTTTTTAGTCTCCTCATCAACAAAAAACTGCTAATATGTTGTTGTTGTTGTTGTTGTTGTTCCCCCACTAGTTCCGTCAGCTCCGCCTAGCACAAATTGTCCTGACCTTGCATGGGGCATTATCCCTCACAGTAACAGATGGCTTTCCAATAGTTTCCCTTTGAAACACTTCAGAAAACTATCTTGGTTCATCCTTTCAGGGTAGTTGATTACTTTCCTCAATTTGTAAACGAGAAGAGAGAAATGAAACCAGATGAAATTCCAGCATGTAACACAAGAAATCTTCTGCCCTCCCCACGGAAACAACAGAACATCCACATTTACTCTAATCTGTCCAGTCTTTTCTGACAGAATGACCAGCATTTATCTATGTTTAGTTGAACTCCACAATGTCTTCAAATAGCACTTTAACAATTTTTCTTAAAAATCAGCAACACTAAGCTGCGATTTCACCTCTTTCCATACACTTTTCTGTCCACAAATTTTTCTAGCTATGACAACCGTTAACAAAGACTTGCTGCCACTGAATAATTCCCACTCAAGCAGAGTAACACACAGTTTTTATATATATTTGGATGTTCTTTCTCTCATAATATCCATGTATATGGCGACAAATGGCATCTTGTTGGAATGAGTCGAAGTTTGTTAGTTGTGGTTTTATTCTCCTCTTTTTAGTGGATTACTTACGTAGCTAATATGAAGCAGGCTCTTCATCTTCTGCACGATATTTTTCCTTACAAACTGTGACAGCAGCGCTTTTTTGTGGGGCGTTCTACTAGAGGCATTCAAGAAGTAACACAACACTTTTTTTTTATAGTACAAAACCCTATTTTTCAACATCATCTCTATTTGATGCGACTGACTTCCGCCAACTTCCTGGGAGGACCTGTATGTCCGCTTGGTACTACTTACTAGTCAACATCGGAGCCAGCATCTTGCCGCATCAATAACCTCCCCTTCATCTACATACTGCTTCCTGGGACAAACAAATGGAAGTCAGAAAGTGCAAGATCCAGGCTGTAGGATGGATGGGGGAAAACAGTCCAATGAAGTTTTGTAAGCTTCTCTCAGATGTGAGGCCTTGCATTGTCATGGAGAAGGAGAAGTTTGTTCGAATTTTTGTGACGATGAACATGCTGCAGTAGTTTCTTCAGTTTCCTGAGAATAGCACTATATGCTTCAAAGTCGATCGTTGCACTATGAGGGAGGACATCAAACAGAGTAACCCCTTCAAGGTGCCAGAAGACTGTCACCATAAATTTACTGGCTGAGGGCATGACTTTGAACTAATTCTTCAGAGGAGAGGTGGTGTGCAACCACTCCATGAATTGCTGTTTCGTTTCCGGTTAGAAGTGATGAAAACATGTTTCATCGCCTGTGACAATGTGCGACAAAAAATTGTCACCATCAGCCTCCTAATATGCAAGCAATTCCACACAGATGGACCTTCATTGCTCGTTATGGCCTTCTGTTAAGCTTTGAGAAACCCTGGGGGCACACACCTATGTGTACCCCAACTGGTGGATGAGTGTGTTAGCAGTATCAACAGAGATGTCCAATTGAGCAGTGAGTTGTGTGTTTATGATCCATCAATCACCTTGAGTTGTTCGCACATTCCAGCATTGCAAGAGTCACAGCTGTGTGCGGCTGGTTGGAAAGCAGGAGAGTTGACAGGCTTGCGGGACCTTGTTGCGATGATGACAGGTGCCTCGCCCACCAGCTCAGTATGCTTTTGTTCACTGTCTCCATAAATATTCTGCAAGTGCCTAGGAACATCTGTGATGTTCTGGCTTTCTGCCAAAAGAAACTCAGTGACAGATCTCTGCTTAGATGTTAGATGCCATTTTGAAAGTTACGTATAGCCCCTCCACCTATTGGAACTTCGCGAAATTATAGCATGATGTTGCACAATAAATTCCACGTTTTTTCAATTGAAATTGACCAAAAAAAGTGCTGCATGACTTATTCAATGCTCCTTGTACTTGGTTGGGGAGTTAGTTGTATCTGTATTGTTCAGACGCTGGGTTGTCGTTTGATGGTAGCTCATAAGTCCAAGTTAGCCAAGTGCAATCTCCATGGCACTTTCTATTGGTGATGGTGTTTGGTACCACAGATTGATAAATCTCTTCTTTAACATTCTCTCTTATTCTAGACATAGGGGGTGAGATTAATGGCCGTTATCTCTTGTGTACTTGTCCGACAGTTCTGGTCGTCATAAAATGCTGTATCTCTTCTCTTACAACGTAACATGTTACAGAAGTTAGGAATGATAGTCTTTGACAACTACCTTAGGGACTGCATTCGAGAGTCGCTCACACTTATTTTGTCTAATTTTTCTGTTGCATTTCCTCAATGGGCTGGTACGACTTGATGCATTCTGTTGTTACAACCACCTTTACCATAAATGCGTAGTATGTCTTCCATGACTCCTTTTGCCATAAGTGAGATTTTGTTGGCTCCTGTCATATTTGATTTCACAATGCTGCAAAGTGTCAAAACAGTCCGCATGTACGACTGTCATTTTGCTATGACATTAGGCCCTATTCTTCAATTGTTGGTATGCTAATAGGACTTGCTATTGATTGTGACCAAGACAGTTTCTTCACTTTGACTTGGAATTTGTCCCAGTTATTGAGGTCTCTTTGTTGCTCTGGAACCAATGGTGGGCTGTGCCACCTAAGTAAAAGTATACATCTATTAAACACATCACCCCATCCCTCCTGTCGTATTTGGTGCCGTGGTTGAATTCTTTAATCTATTTTGTTGATATATAATGGTAAGACAGAGATTTAGGAACCAGGTTTTAAATTGTAAGACATTTCCAGGGGCAGATGTGAACTCTGACCACAATTTATTGGTTATGACCTGTAGATTAAAACTGAAGAAACTGCAAAAAGGTGGGAATTTAAGGAGATGGGACCTGGATAAACTGAAAGAACCAGAGGTTGTACAGAGTTTCAGGGAGAGCATAAGGGAACAATTGACAGGAATGGGGGAAAGAAATACAGTAGAAGAAGAATGGGTAGCTTTGAGGGATGAAGTAGTGAAGGCAGCAGAGGATCAAGTAGGTAAAAAGACGAGGGCTAATAGAAATCCTTGGGTAACAGAAGAAATATTGAATTTAATTGATGAAAGGAGAAAATATAAAAATGCAGTAAATGAAACAGGCAAAAAGGAATACAAACGTCTCAAAAAATGAGATCGACAGGAAGTGCAAAATGGCTAAGCAGGGATGGCTAGAGGACAAATGTAAGGATGTAGAGGTTTATCTCACTAGGGGTAAGATAGATACTGCCTACAGGAAAATTAAAGAGACCTTTGGAGATAAGAGAACCACTTGTATGAACATCAAGAGCTCAGATGGAAACCCAGTTCTAAGCTAAGAAGGGAAAGCAGAAAGGTGGAAGGAGTATACAGAGGGTCTATACAAGGGCGATGTACTTGAGGACAATATTATGGAAATGGAAGAGGATGTAGATGAAGATGAAATGGGAGATACGATACTGCGTGAAGAGTTTGACAGAGCACTGAAAGACCTGAGTCGAAACAAGGCCCCCGAAGTAGACAACATTCCATTGGAACTACTGACGGCCTTGGGAGAGCCAGTCCTGACAAAACTCTACCATCTGGTGAGCAAGATGTATGAAACAGGCGAAATACCCTCAGACTTCAAGAATAATATAATAATTCCAATCCCAAAGAAAGCAGGTGTTGACAGATGTGAGAATTACCGGACAATCAGTTTAATAAGCCACAGCTGCAGAATACTAACACGAATTCTTTACAGACGAATGGAAAAACTAGTAGAAGCCGACCTCAGGGAAGATCAGTTTGGATTCCATTGAAATACTCGAACACGTGAGGCAATACTGACCTTACGACTTATCTTAGAAGAAAGATTAAGGAAAGGCAAACCTACATTTCTAGCATTTGTAGATTTAGAGAAAGCTTTTGACAATGTTGACTGGAATACTCTCTTTCAAATTCTAAATGTGGCAGGGGTAAAATACAGGGAGCGAAAGACTATTTACAATTTGTACAGAAACCAGATGGCAGTTATAAGAGTCGAGGGACATGAAAGGGAAGCAGTGGTTGGGAAGGGAGTAAGACAGGGTTGTAGCCTCTCCCCGATGTTATTCAAACTGTATATTTAGCAAGCAGTAAAGGAAACAAAAGAAAAATTCGGAATAGGTATTAAAATCCATGGAGAAGAAATAAAAACTTTGAGGTTTGCCGATGACATTGTAATTCTGTCAGAGACAGCAAAGGACTTGGAAGAGCAGTTGAACGGAATGGATGGTGTCTTGAAGGGAGGATATAAGATGAACATCAACAAAAGCAAAACGAGGATAATGGAATGTAGTCGAATTAAGTCGGGTGATGTTGAGGGTATTAGATTAGGAAATGAGACACTTAAAGTAGTAAAGGAGTTTTGCTATTTGGGGAGCAAAATAACTGATGATGGTAGAAGTAGACAGGATATAAAATGTAGACTGGCAATGGCAAGGAAAGCATTTCTGAAGAAGAGAAATTTGTTAACATCGAATATAGATTTAAGTGTCAGGAAGTCATTTCTGAAAGTATTTGTATGTGGAATGAGACGGGAAGTGAGCAACTGAGATTCAAAGATTTTATCTTGTCATGTTTGAATTTTAAAGTTTTTAAATGACATGCCCTCAGTAGCTGAATTTGCTAATGCTCGTTAGTGCTATGGCACCTGATCAGGAAATAGGTGGTTTGAGTTAAGTGGTAGGATAAATTTTGATCAGCTTGGGTGGATAGTGCAATGCTAACACGAATTATTTACAGAAGAATAGAAAAACTGGTAGATGCTGACCTTGGGATCCCCAAGAAAGGTAGAAACACGCAGGGAAATACTGATCATGGGACTTCTCATAAAAGGTATGTTAAGGAAAGATAAACCCACATTTATAGCATTTGTAGATTTAGAGAAATCTTTTGACAATGATAACTGGAATAGTTTCTTTCAAATTCTAAAGGTTGCAGGAGTAAAATATAGGGAGCGAGAAGCTATTTTCAATTTGCACAGAAACCAGATGACAGTTAAATGAGTCGAGGGGCATGAAAGAGAAGCAGTGGTTGAGAAGAGACAGATGGGGTTGTAGCCTACCTCAGTGTTATTCAATCTGTATATTTAGCAAGCACTAAAGGAAAAAAAAAAGAAAAATGTGGAGTAGGAATTAAAATCCATGGAGAAGAAATAATACTTGTAGGTTTTCCGACAACATTGTAATTGTGTCAGAGACAGCAAAGGACCTGGGAGAGCAGCTGAACGGAATGGACAATGTCCTGAAAAAAGGATATAAGATCAGCATCAACAAAAGCAAAACGAGGATAATGGAATGTAGTCGAATTAAGTCGGGTGATGCTGAGGGAATTAGATTTGGAAATGAGACACTTAAAGTAGTAAAGGAGTTTTGCTATTTGGAGAGCAAAATAACTGATGATGTTCAAAGTAGAGAGGATGTAAAATGTAGACTGGCAATGGCAAAAAAAGCATTTCTGAAGAAGAGAAATTTGGTAACGTCGGGTATAGATTCAAGTGTGTGGAAGACCTCTCAGAAAATATTTATATGGAGTGCAACCATGTATGAAAGTGAAACATGGATGATAAACAATTTAGACAAGAAGAGAATAGAAGCAATTGAGATATGGTGCTACAGAATAATGATGAAGATTAGATGGGTAGATCATGTAACTAATGTGTAGGTACTGAATAGAATTGGGGAGAAGAGAAATCTGTGGTACAACCCAACTAGAAGAAGGGATTGGTAGGTAGGACACGTTCTGAGACATCAAGGGTACCAAATTAGTACTGGAAGGAAGCATGGTGTGTAAAAATCGTAGAGGAAGAGATGAACACAGTAAGCAGATTCAGAAGGGTGTAGGTTGCAGTAGTTACTTGGAGATGTAGAGGCTTGTACGGGGTAGAGTAGCATGGAGAGCTGCATCAAACCAGTCTTTGCACTGAAGACGACGACAACAACCAACAGTGCAAATTTTCTGGTACACAAGCCGTTACACAACTGCACAACATAGTGGTTCAGATGATGAAATTTCGTAGCACGTTGGGAGAAGACCACAGTAGACATCCTTGTAGAGGATCTTTCCCGTAACTGTTATGCTGTCCGGTGATCATCGAGTGTGAGTCTTCTTATGCTAAAGACCTGTGCTTCAACCAGTTTTTGTAATAGTGCTGTCACATTTGTTGGTAAGTACTCCAACCATACAGTAATAATAACTAATCATAATCACAGTGATTGAAATTTAACGAACTAGTATTCTTCTGAATGTTTGCTGTGGAAGTGATTGTGAACTGTGGCAACAAATATAATCATAAAACACTTGCGCCTAGATGTTTTCAAACTGAAGCAGTCCATACTTCAGATTTTTCTGTAGTTTCATTTATGTATATAGTAGATTACCACTGTCACTCCTTACACCAGATGTTCGAAACATATCTACAGGAAGAAACAGAAGTTTAACATTGTCTGATGATTGAATGCCACCACTTGCACCCACACAGAGATGTTAATATATCAACTGCTTTTAATTATCATAACAGAAAACTGGGGCAGTAATTATCAGTTGGTTATATTTAGTTGGGTAGCTAGTTAGTTTCATATTCCATGGATCATTTGAGCGATAAATCGTAATGATGTGGAACAAGTCATTTTACATTCACATCACAAATAAATTTGAAGTATGATTATACACTGAATATTTCTAAGTTTTTTAAAAGATACATACAGATGTGAGTTAGTAGTTCCTACCTTTCTTACATTACTATAATAGAAATTATTCTACAGAATAAGAGCTGCCAAGCAGAAACTTTTTCAGTTTGTTTTCAGATTTTACTTGGCTGCAGGTCAGACATTTTATATCAGTGGTTAAATGATCATAAATTTTTGTTGCCTTATTGTGCACCCCTTTTTGTGCTAAAGACAACATTAATGTGGAGTAATGAATGTAATTTATCCTTCCAGTATTTTAATTATGTACATCATTGTTCTGTTTGAACCGTAGTGGATTATTTATGACAAGTCTCATAAGGGAATAAATATACTGTGAAGCAGTAGTCAGAATGCCCAATTCCTTGAGCAGATATCTACAAGATGGTCGTGGATGAGCACCACATATTATTATAACAATACTTCTTCGAGCAACAAAGACCTTCTTTCTCAAAGATGAGTTACCTCAGAATATTGTTCTACATGACATTATTCAATGAAAAGATGCAAAATATGTCAACTTAATGCTTTGTCTCTCACAACAAAATTTACAATAAATCTAAGTACAATCTCATGAATACAATAGAGGGAAACATTCCTCGTGGGAAAACCACATCCAAAAACAAAGATGATGTGACCCACCAAACGAAAGCACTGGCAGGTCGACAGACACACAAACACACACACAAAATTCCAGCCCTCGCAACCAACGGCCGCCCCGCCAGGAAAGAGGGAAGGAGAGGGCACTCCTTCCCTCTTTCCTGGCGGGGCGGCCGTTGGTTGCGAGGGCTGGAATTTTGTGTGTGTGTTTGTGTGTCTGTCGACCTGCCAGCACTTTCGTTTGCTGGGTCACATCATCTTTGTTTTTTGTAAGTACAATTTCAGTTTTTTTAACAATTGAAAAATGTTCTTTTTCCAGTCTAAATCCTTATCACTATGGGTATATAAGAATTTTGAAGTTTCCACTTTGTTTATTATTTCCTCACCTTGTGTTACACGTGTTATTGGTATAGTACCCCAAGATGTATAGAACTGAGGTCTTGTGTCTTTTCAAAATTGAGGGTGAGACCATTTGCAGAAAACCAGTCAATGATACTTTTAAGAACATTGTTTACTATTTCTTTTGTTTCTGTATGTATGCTTGGATTGATTACAATACTGCTGTCATCTGCAAGAAGAAGTAATTTCGCTTGTTGTATTGCTGATGGAAGATAGCTTAGACGTATGGGGAACAACAGTAGACCTAAGATTGAGCCTTGGGGAACCCCATATGTGATACCTTCCCAGCCAGAATTGTGTCCATGGACTACATTTGTAGAATTACAAAATATGACTTTCTGCATTCTGTTGATTAGATATGACATTATCTATTGGTTGGCTGTACCGTCAAACCCATAAAACTTCAGTTTATCTAGGAGAATACTTTGATTCACAGATGCCTTAGATAGGCACAGAGAATGCCAACCGGAACTATTTTATTATTTAATGCTTGTAAAATTTGGTGAGTGGACTTGTAGTAGAGCATTTCATCAGAAAGCCAAACAGTGATTTGCTGAGGATATCATTGTTCCTTAGGTGAGATGCTATTCTAAAATAAATCACCACCTCAGAAATTTTGGAAAATGATGTCAGCTGTGAAACAGGATGGTAGTTATTAACATCTCTCATAACATCATCTTAAAGAGGGGTTTAACAAAGACATATTTCAGTTTCTCCAGAAAACTGCCTTGCGTTAGTGATGCATTACATATTTTAGATAAGACTGGGCTTATTATATGGGAGCAAATGGGAACAACTCTTTAGCACTCTATTGGGAACACGATCAAATCCAGATGAACTTTTATTTTTGAGAGAATGTATAATTTTTTTAATTTCAGAAGGAGAAGTTGGCGATAAAACCCGTTACTACTGTTACCATGTTGTCTCAGTGTGCAAATTAACGAAACAATACTGCACACAAAAAGAAAATAATTAACAAGTGATTTAATAATTTTATGATGAATAATATTGTAACATTGTCATTACTACATCTTCTCTCCTTAGCAAAGGATAATATATTTCATGAGTAGAAATATATTTGCCATCTGTTGTCTGACTTTGAGTTAATTTGTTTCTCTTTTACAGACCCCCTCCCGAGTTAGACATGTTTATGTTCTCACTTTGCAGACTACTGTTAATCCCCAGTGTCAGATGTTAGATCACTTTTATATTTTCATTGTTGTTGTGATGATAAAGTTTCTTGAAATTTCTGGATAAAACTGTGCTCCAGACTTGAATCGAAATCCGTACATTTGGTTGGGCTCTGGTTGGATGCGAGGTTTTTAATCTGCTCGAAGAACTGTAGGAACTAATTTCAGGACCGTCTCTAATCTGTTCTCCACTATTTCCTTTTTTCTTTGTGCTTCTGAGTCACCAACATAAAGCACAAGAGTAGTAGTTTCAAATTGAAGGTTTTAATGTGTGCTATGAAACATGTTAGGATGTCTCAGTTGGTTTAGTGTTGTTTAAAAATTAGCAAAAATATGCCAGAGTTGTTAGTTCAGGTACACAACCAGTTAGAGAAGTAAAGTTTCATCAGGGTAGCATATCTTGTCACTCCAAAATAAACATTTTCTTACAATTTTTCCAATACTGGTTAAGAGAATCTCTTTCTTCTCATGTTAAACAATGGAAACTCCAGGTAGGAATGTCAACAATGTAGGAAAAGACGGGTTGCTATGTACCATAAAGAAGACACATCAAGTTGCAGACAGGCACAATTAAAAGACATTGACATCTCATATTGTTTCGCTTTATCAGTTGTTATGTTTCTCTTCACAAAATCATTTTCAACAGTCTATTCATAATGACAAAAACGTTTTTCCTCGTGAACCCTATTTCTTAAATTCATCTGTAACATATTGCTATTGATGTTTTGACTCTGAAAGGGCACCATCGCCTTAAAATATGTAACTGATTAATCAAACAAGATTGTATATGAGATTTTTCAGGTTTGATTCATCACATAGATGTTTTAACGTTTTATTTTCTTGAGATAGTACAGTGTGGTTGATTTTAAGTAATTCATCTTCTTTTCTTTGTAGTTAATGAAAAATGGAGACGGACTGGTATGAATGTGGAATTCAGTGAATTGGGTTTCCATGTCATTGCTCCTGGTAATCTGAGTGCAACAGAGCTTGATGATGCATTAGACTCACTGCATGAAAGAGTTGATAGACAGGAGAAGACAGCACTCAAGCAGCTAGAAGCAATTTTTGATGCTCTTAGCAGGTAAAATAGCTGAAAAAAAAAATAAATAATTTTGTGACAGCAATTGTCTTATTGCAGTGTGTAATGTTCTGTCCTCCCTCTCTCCCTCCCTCCCTCCCTCCCTCCCTCCCTCCCTCCCTCCCTCCCTCCCTGTGTGTGTGTGTGTGTGTGTGTGTGTGTGTGTGTGTGTGTGTGCGCGCGCGCGCATGCGCGTTAATACTAGAAGACTAATGACTTCAAAGCTTAATGCAGTTTTTTGACTTTTTAAGTCTGGCTGTGCACTACTACTCATTATTAAACTAATATTTTAATGGTTATGTGTATTTTGTTTTCAGTGTGGCATACCCAAGTTACAGTCACATGTCAGATGATACAGACCTTGAAAATAGTAATAAATTGAAGGAAATTATAAGGCATTACTTTACAGAAGAATTGCAAATTCCCAGCAGTGGAGTTACGTCTGAGGCATGTATATGACAAATTTTAGCAAGCATGCTTATTTTACTAATCTGGAGGCATACTGGTGAATCAATACCATGTTTTCATTTAGCAGTTAATTATAAAATTCTGCCACCAAAATTGTTGCAAATGTAATGTGGAAAATAATTGTTACTTCGTATTATTTATTTTTAGGAGATACCAGTAACTGAAGATCAAATCTGTGCTGATGCTCGCCATCTTGTATGTAGCTACAAAGACACCACCTTCACAGGCCGCTCTGTAGCTCGAATCTTCCATGGAATTGCAAGTCCATGCTTTCCTGCAAACATCTGGGGACGCTGCAAGTTCTGGCGTGCACATTTGGATGTTGACTTTCATTTACTGTGTAAACTTGCTACAAGAGAAATATTACGTTTGCGGTAGATGCTTGTCAGATGGAAAGTTGTTTGTAATGTGGGATATTCTATTTTTGCGTGTTTTAATTAAAATATGACTCAGGATATTATCCAGAGGTGACATTATGTGAACTTGAACATAAACAGGGAGCTTCACCATGGTGTATTGGAATTACTGTTCCAGTCTGTTTTTCACAGATAACTGTAAGTTAAATACCTATTTTAATTTTGTATTGTGACATTACAGTTATCAGTATCAAGTGATAATTTTTTATTTAATGCTGGGCATATGGTATAGTCAGATATTATCTGATAAAGGCAACAGTAATCTTGGATGTAACAGAAACTAATCTTGTGCATTTGACAAGTCATAGCAGTGTCCACACCTGCAGTGCTCTTTTTTCATTATTTCACAGTGCAAGTGCAGAAAATGCCTCCATAGCCTCCTGCTGGTGTTAATGATGTCCATTAGAAAAGAAGTTCAAAAGAAATTTGACTGAAAGGTGACAATATTTTTGTGACTACTTTGCTGCTGTTTATGTGATGACAAAAGTAGAAGATAATGTAAGAAAAATGTGTAATGGTTACTGGAATGTACTCACCATGAAGAAAAAGAGACTCAAAGCACTGTAATGTCACACAGATATCATCATCAGCTGTGGCAGAATCGGTGGAAAATAACTCCACAGTCTTAGCTGATTATGATATGATATTTCCGTAGAGCACATGGAGAATTTGTGGGGAATAATGCGCGTTTTATTTGTGTTCTTCTAGTTACTTGGCAGAATTTTGTAGTTAACGTAAATCTGACAATGCTGACTTTCTGACGAAAACGTCAGTTGGTCCATTTGGGCAATAATTGACTCCAAAGTAACAGTTTACACTCACAATGAAAGCTTATTAAATACTTGGTTCACATTTTACCTATGTTTATAGCATGTGAGCAGTTTTTACCACAATATTTGTTTCTAGTGAACTCATACAATGTGGTTTTCATTAGTGCAAATGGTATGTTAATAATGTTGTTCAGTTTTGATGGGGTAAAGAAAAGCAACTACTTGGCACCATCATTACAGTGAGATTCACTGTGTATCCAGTAATGTAGGAAATGTCTGCATAATTTATTGTTGAGTTGTAAATAGTGGTGTGTTAATTTTTTTACTGGGTGTGAATGTAATGCATGTCAGATGGCTGAGCATTTCATGAGTAGTTTTCACCTCTGACACTGCCTGGATGAAAAGAATCATTGCCTTCTTATGCCTGATCTGTACATTATTTTATTATTGTCTTTTAAACTCATACATACTAGTAGATATAATTTATGGGTAAAAAAAATGATAGTACTGCATTTAGTGCAGGATGACACAATTGGAAAAACTAGTACCTTTTTGTACTGTTACATTGGAATTTATTACTGTATCCTGAAAACCATATAGAAAAGTCAGAAAACCTTGTTTCTCTGTTCTTGTGTGTTCTTATACAGTAGTTCTAGAAAGAAGAATCAGTTTAGGCAAAACTAGAAGTATCACTTGGAAACTGAAGCTTCTTTATGCTTTTATAGTGACACGTATGATGCTACTGAATTATGAGAAAAGAAGCTAGTGATTGTTTTGCAAGTTTAAACTGCACTGTTTAAGGTTTTCGCAAACTCAGGGAGCTGAAATTTATATGTTTATATTTTTCACTCACATTGTACTTTGTAAAATCTTACTGTCAGACATAAGGTATGGTTTCCTGGAGATATAACATTTTGTTCAAGGACAAATCATGCTGTGCATTTCTGTATACATAACTTCATTGACTGCATACGACAGTAAAGCAAAGAAATATGAATAAATGGTATTTACAAACTAATAAATACAGAGGATTTATTAAGCCATGTTGTTTCATCTGTAGTTTATTTTACACACACTTTCTTCCTTTTTCTGGTCATCAGCTTGTTTACTTGCAGCATCTGTAATTTTCTCATTCGGTATTTTGTTAATTTTTACTGTTGTTGAGTTCATATTTTTGTTTTGTTGTTCCTTGCCTTTTTCCCTTCCTTCTTTTTAAAAGTTTTGTTGATTTTTTTCTCTTTTGTTAACATTTTGTGTTTTTTTGGAATTATACTCACCTGTGTAATTTTTGTTAACATCTCATGAATGTGCATTTCAGGATATCCCCTATCATCAGGTCTGTGGTACAAACATATAAGCAAAGAAATGAAATTTAGGAATACATACAAGGTGCTACCCAAAAGTTCATAGACTGTGTGTGTGTGTGTGTGTGTGTGTGTGTGTGTGTAGCTCATGAAGTGTAACTAGGATGACTTCCAGTCCTGTCACAGCTGTATCCTACCCCATCTGTGAAAGCAGCCATGTAATTTAACCAGCTTTGCTACAATCATTGCACAGCTTTTTATATTGATACGACTACCAACAAGCTGTCTACCAGAATGAATGGCCACCGCCAAACTGTGGCCAAGAGCAAAGTAGGCCATCCTGTGGTGCAAAATGCAGGTGAACATAACACATTCGATTTCATGGCTATTTCACCAACCAAGCCACATGGATCCTCCCATCCACCACCAGCTTCTCTGAAATGTGCAGATGGGAGTTATTCTTACAACACATCTTCCACTCTCGTAATTATCCCAGCCTCAACCTATGATAACATACTGTCTCCAAGAGGAGAGAAAGATAGAGTAGGGAAAGCTAAAAAGGAAAAGTAGATCACTCAGATCCCAGGATGAGAGGAACCAATCTACAGAGTGAACAAAGGTAGACAAACATGAAGGAGTAAGCATCAGAGATGACAAATAGGTAAGCACTGTGCCATCTTCATTCCTGAGATAATAAGGGTAGAGTGAGAAATAAGGATGGATTTGGGTGAAAAGAAATAATTAGTGAAATTACAATAGATACAGAAAAGTGGAAAGAGAGGAGGAAAGGAAAATGTATAGTGAAAAAGATTTTTTGGGTTTTTTTTTTGGGGGGGGGGGGGGGGGGGAGGAGGATGAATTAACAAAGATAATGTTGGGAAGGTGTCAGGGTGTGTTGGAGGG
Organism: Schistocerca nitens; assembly: GCF_023898315.1. Classification (NCBI taxonomy): domain Eukaryota; kingdom Metazoa; phylum Arthropoda; class Insecta; order Orthoptera; family Acrididae; genus Schistocerca; species Schistocerca nitens. Next base: position 1,038,741,700 of record NC_064614.1, on the reverse strand, counting down.
CATGTTTCCTTGTCAGTGTAGTGTACTGAGGCACTCGAGTGCAGGGTGGTAAGGTGTTGCTTCTTAGTTTTCTGGATGTGAGAACTGCATTGGTCAGAAGGGGATACTGCCCAGGAGATATATTTGTGAATAAGATCTGTGGAGTAGTTGGGGGAGAGGAAAGCCTGGGGATGGGGGTTCATTGTAGGTGTTGAAATATTCAGTGGTAGAGCAGTTAAGTTTGCCTGTAGGAAAGAGAGCATTTGATGTGGAATTGCTGGCAGCTGTCAATGTTTACGTGTTCTTGCTTATTTTTGCTTTTGTGTGAACAAAGGATTAGATGTGGGCTTCAGCAAGGTATAAATTAATGCCTTGGGAGGTGGCTTTGGATTTGGAAAAGGACCATGTGAATTTAAGTTGGGAAAATAAGTTACATTGTTGCAGGAAGCAAAGTAGTTCTTCTTCATTAGAATTCCAGAATACAAAAATATCATCACTAAATCTGTAACAGATCAGGCAGCTAACTTCTGGGTATTGAGAAGCACCATATCCATGTGTGCCATGAATAGTTTGGCATAGGATGGGGTTATCTTGCTTCCCCTAGCAATTCCCTCTGATTTGTTTCTAGATCTCACCCTCAAAACTGAAGCCACAATGAGTAGGGATAAAAGTGGCAAGGATGACTATAAATGAGTTTTTAAGAACCTTTCAGAGTTTTCTAGGGATGACAGAACATTCGTATGTGGGATGCTTGTGTAAAGCAAGGCGACATGGATGGTAACAATGAGAATTTACATATTATTTACTTACGTTAGCTGACTCTGGGATTTTACTCTGTGAGAGACCGCATGTGCCAGAATTGTATGTCAATTCAAAATTATAGATTCTAACATTTAACTGTTCACATTGCTTTTGCATAATCTTTCATTGATCGTGTGAATATTGTGTACTGTGTTATACTGTGAAATGTCGAACATTTGCGTGTGCCATGATAAACTTGTACTATTAACTATTGGCAGTTGTAGATCTAAACGTAAATTATGCTCTCTTAGAAATTTTTGACAACAGTAGTATCCTCATTCAGAAAGAATCAATCCCTAGTTTTGTTGTCGAATTATCTGAGAAACAGGTGTATTTTTTAAAAATTTTAGAGGCTTACAAAAGTATATTTTTGTAATTTATTAGTGTTGTGGATAATTTATTTCACAGCAAATCAGCATTTGTGATTTACAGTCACTGTCAAAGAATACTTCGCCCCAAGTTCCAGTGCATATCAACATGAATAAACAAATATGCTGTTCATTTTTGGAACATAACCTACAACCAGCTTAGAGACAGAAGTGATGACACTTTCGGTAGGACCTGACCATCATTTTGCAGGAGAATGCTCAAGCATGTGCAGTGCTAGCTGTTACTGATTTGTTTGAGTGATGGTGCTGCTAAGTGCTATACCATCTACTGCACTCCCCTGACTTAAGCACTCGTGAGTTCAGCTCGATTTCTAAACTGAAGGAAACACTTCACAGCATTCGCTTCAAAACTCCTACAAATTCATCGGGCAATAGACCGCGCCGTTCAAACTGTCAACACAACTGGCACTGCTTAGAGTATCCTACAACTTCCACATCGCTGGCAATGGGTTATACACAATGCTGGTGACTACTTTGAAGGTCAGTTAAACTTTGAAACACGTATCTATTTTGTACGAGCTGTAAGTAAATAGTTGCCTCTATTAAAGTTCCGACCCTCGTATTTGGTAGGTATGATTGTTGTGTGCATAAGCTTTTGTAGTAAATCAGTATTTGTTATCTAATTACTCTAGAACATGTTACAACTATCATATTGTTATGAAAACAATCAATTATTGACAACTGATAAAATTATTTAATTGGAGAATTCTGTCTCATCCCATCTGGTAAGTCTCCCCTGACCCGTGGTTCTGGGTGACTCTCCTGAAATCCACCCCTTTTCCTAGACCTCTCCAGTCCTTTTGCTTCACCTTTATTCCTTCCCCTTCAATCCTTCTGCCTGAAGAAGGAGCCACGTGCTCCTAAAGCTTGCCAATTACAACTGGCTTTTATGTGTGTGTTCTGCCACTGCTTGGTGAGTAGATTTTTTAAATACACAATCAAACTTGTTTTCCCGTTCAAGAGGAGTGTATTTTATGTATATTTACCATAAATCAATGCTATTTTCAAGTTTTTAGGAAACTAGTAATTTTTACCGTAGGTTTTCTTGTTGCCTTAATAGAAATCTCGTTTTGGTCACTCATTATTTCAGTCCTTAAATGCAATTAGTAATATTTTTAGCTTGGCAGATAGTAAGTTCAGCATGCATAGTTTAAAGTTACTTGTTTACTGGCCTAAAGCACTGCATCAGTGCCATGCAACCCCACTGGGAATGCAGGTCTCAGACATGGGATGAATTTATTGATGTTCATAACCGATTGTAAATCACCATGACAACTTTCAGACAATTGGCAGCTGCTGTGAATTGGTGTGTTGGAAAGCTCCCCAGATTTGTGAACCACAAATAGCAACAGTAGCTCAATTATTCTCGTTTCCTGTGGATCCATCTTGGCTGTACAGGGAAGACAGCAATCGGGAAGAACTTAGGGCCTTATACGGTTCCCCTTAACCAACAAGTCTGACTTGCTGTCTTTCACTGAAACTGAAAGTGAGCCAGTGGGGCCCATTCTACCTGTTGGAAAGCTGCTGAATTCTATGTACAGAGAATGCAAACACAAAAAGATAGGGGTCTATTTATTGTTAACAGTTCAAATGTGTTACGAATAGTGGTACACCATAGGAAAATGGCAGCAAGAGACAGGAACGAACATCAGATGCATTCAGAGTTGTGCCTGGGGACTTCATTCAACAAGTTGAAGAGGCTATTCTGGCAGACGTTGAGGAAACAGGCTGCGACCAACTGCAGATATTGGGGCACGTTGGAACAAATGTTGTCTGTCATATAGACTTGGATAATTCCAGTGGTTGGCAGAGAATGTAGAGAAGACCAGCGTTGTGCAAGGAGTTTCAACAAATTCGTAATTTGCAGCATTGCCCCTAGAACTGATTGTAGACCACCTGGTATAGAGTTGAGTGGAAAGACTGAACAGAGACTTCAAAGGTTCTGTTACAAGCCATGTTGCAACTTCCTGGATTTGCAGTACAGGGTTGAGAACAATAAAATTCCCCAAAATGGGTGAGGTATGCATCACACACCAGAGGCCACTACCCAGCTAGTTGACTGTGTATGGAGTGCACACAGGTCTTTTTAGATTAGATGTCTGTCCCTCCAGTCCAGATAACGACAGCTGTAGGAGACCCAGAAGTATTATTGTGAGATTCAAAGGAATACCCTCCACAGATGAGAGTATTAATGTCCTAGTAGTTTCACCACAGAAGCATTTTCAGCAAAGTGCCAGAGTTTGAAACACATCTGAAAATCATTGCTCGCATAATACTATGTACAGAAAACTGGTTAAAACCACAAGTAAAAAGTAATGAGATTATTGAGGAAAATTTAAGCACACATTGAAAGGATAGGTTAAAGGGAAATGGAGTGGTATATTTGTCAAAGTAGACAAGAAACTCAGATCCACCGAGATGAAACTGAAGCTGCTTGCGAGACTGTTTGGGCAAGACTTAGTATCGGAGGTGAGCATAAATGGTAATTCCATCCTCCATCGCCCACCGTACTCACCTCGTCACGTAACTGAAAGCATTAGGGAAAACCTCAGTTCACTTCTACATAAGTTTCTAAATCATACTTTACTCATAGGTGAAAACTTTACTCTTCTAACAATCAATTATGAAAATAAAAGTTTTGTTAGTAGTGGGTGTGATGAGATAGCCTGTGAAACATTATTAGGTGCCTTCTCTGAAAACTACTTAGAATAGATAGTTTGAAACTCTGCTAACTATGGAAATACATTAGATCTAATGGCAACAAATAGACTTGACCTCTTTGAGGATGTCCACATCAAAAGTGGTGTCAGTGACCATGAGGCAGTTATGGCAACAATGATTACCAAAGTGCAAAGAGCAACTAAAGCAAGTAGAAAGATTAAAAGAAAACTGTAGTATCATTTCTCAGTGAGGAAATATAGAAGCTTTTAGCATATGACAGGAGCAAATGGAAAGATCATATGGGCTCAATCATGGGTAAACCAGTTGTTAGACTTCATATAATTGGTAGAATACCGAGGACATGCAGTCTACAAAGGATATTTCTTACAAATCACTTATGCAAACCATTCCGGAATGTTTCTCAAGTGTGTGGGATGTGTACCAAATAGGACTAACAAGCAAAATTGAAAGTATACAGAGAAGGCTAGCACAAATTGTCACAGATTTGTTTGTGCTTTGGGAGAGTGTTACAGAGATACTGAAAAAACTGAACTGCCAGACTCGTTAGGATAGAATTAAACTATCCTGAGAAAGCCTGCTTACAAAGTCTCAAGAACAACCTTTAAACGAAGACTTTAGGAATATCCTACAACCCTTATTTATCTCTTACATAGGGATTGTAAGGACAAGAGTAAATTCATTACAGCATACGTGCTCCGTAAGTGAATGGAATTGAAACAAACCCATATAACTGGGACAATGGAATGTACCCTCTGCCATACTCTTCACAGTGATTTGTGAAGTGCAGGTGTAAATGTAGATACCATGTGAGAGAAAGGTGAGTACGTATTTAAGGAGTTTACGGAAGTGATTGATGTTTTTATGTACGGTGAGAGGCTCAGTGCAATTGCTTGGAGGTGCTGATGAACCAGGACTGTCAATGGGTCTTTAAAGCTGGCTGCCATGGGATGGCTCAGGTGTGTGTGTGTGTGTGTGTGTGTGTGTGTGTGTGTGTGTGTGTGTGTGTTTTGGAAGTAGGTAGAAAATGGGGTGCATGGATGGGTGTTGTATTCCTATGGAAGCAGTTGGATGCCTTGTGAGAGGCCTGGGGTTTCCAGATTTTTCTGCAGCTTACTCTGGATGGAAAGAATAAGGTTATCAGCAACATTATTGTTTGTTTGTTATTTTGGAATCTCCAAGAGCTGATGACACACTCCTTATTTTCAAGTACCACACTGAGAATTTGTGCACATGGAGAATGATGATAGAAAGCAGTCTGCTTTCAGGCCAAGGATAGCTCAGAGCTCAGCTTGGGTGTTGCCACCTTCAAATTTTCACAATTACAGACACGCAGACTGTATGAAAAGTGATGTGGGGGCAGCTATACACCATGCAATACACGTATTTGCCTCAGTACATCATCACCAGAATAATATTTTCAATGTGCCACAGAGATAAATAACATTTTCTTTATTACATATATAATAATGAAAGCCCTATTTTCATACAATTTGTTGTTTTGCTGAGTTTACATGGTGTCGTCAGTGGAAATTTTTCCAAAGTTTCTTTCTAATTTCAGTTGAAAACTTGTGATGGAGCAGGATTTGAATCAATGTCAACTTGTTGCAAGCAGTCACCTTGATCAATTGATAGATCCTGGATCACCAAGACTACATCCAAATCTTTGTTCCCATTGTCTCATTTTATATCTTAAGGTACTACACTGAGTTGACAAAAGTCATGGATTAGTGCTATGTACATATATAGACGGTGATGGTATCTCATACACTAGGTATAAAAGGGCAGTGCATGGTGGAGCTGTCATTTACACCCAGGTGATTTATGTGAAAATGTTTCCGATGTGACTGACTGCATGATGGGAATTAAGACTTTGTCCACGGAATAGTAGTTGGAGCTAGATGCATGCGACATTCCATTTTGGAAATCATTAGGAAATTCAATATTCTGAGAGCCACAGGTCCAGAGTGTGTGGAGAGCAGTAGTGTTTTTGTGAAGCTGCCAGTGCTAACAGACAAGCACACAGTCACATTTCCGCAACAAAAGCCTTGTCCTTGCGTGGTGAAACTGCTCCACTTGTTACGTGGTTACTGCTGTGTAGTGCTGTTTTACACTGAGCTTGGTATCCTAGCTTTGCATTCCAGTGGCACATCTGTTACTGTGAGTCACATGTCAACACATTGGCGGCTACTGTCCCACGGCTGTTAACACAATACTCTGTGGCAGCTTCCAGATTACTTATCCTTACTTTGGCAAAAGCCTTAAAATTTTCTATCCAGAGACTGGGTAGCAGCACTACATTGTCCTCCCCTATGGAGATAGACCTGGCCCCTCAGGTCTTACTTTCACCAATCTTCCATTAAGGCAACTCCACTCATTATACCGAGCGAGGTGGCGCAGTGGTTAGCACACTGGACTCGCATTCGTGAGGACGACGGTTCAATCCCGTCTCCGGCCATCCTGATTTAGGTTTTCCGTGATTTCCCTAAAACGCTTAAGGCAAATGCCGGGATGGCTCCTTTGAAAGGGCACGGCCGATTTCCTTCCCAATCCTTCCCTCACCCGAACTTGCGCTCCGTCTCTAATGACCTCGTTGTCGACGGGACGTTAAACACTAATCTCCTCCTCCTCCTCCTCCTCCTCCTCCTCCTCCTCCTCCTCCACTCATTATTCTGCAGACAAGTACAGTCATTACTAGTCCAGTTGTTCCTATTTATTAGACAATTGTAAGGTTTTATGTGAACTTAACAAACCACCCTCCGTCTCCTGCTCAGATAATCCAGTCTATGGTCATTCAAAATGCCTCTGGATCAGACCTTTGTACACCTCATTATAGTGCTAGAATTGCGTCACTTTAAGGTCATGGATATTTGATGTCTGCAATTTCGATACTGATGTATATGCTGCAGCAATTGTTCTGCTGTGTATTGCCCTTCCGTCGCGGCTATAAACTGACATACTCCCATTTATCAACAATCCACTACCCTGTAACTCTAAGCCTTTTGCTCCCATGAGTCTCCCTTGTTCGTAGCAACTGGCTACTGCTACAACATTGTCTTATATTGAATATATCCAGTGTAAACCTGATCTCTGAAAATACAGTTTCAGCTCTTTCCAACACGGACGTCCCTCCGCTCTACCTTTGGATAAATGCATGACACATGCTCTTCCACCTGTGGTGATTTCGTGTGCCGGGCATATGGTAACCATCCCACTCTATCACCGCTGAATCTCACTATTGGTCAGCACCAAATGTTGATCCCCATCTTTTGCTACTAGCAACACCCCCTTTTCACTTCCCCAGTACTGTCAACTTCACCAGATAGGTGTACACTGCATAACATTTAAATACTGAAAGCTTGCTTGCTGACACAGTAAAGCATTATCTGTTTTCATGACCACAGCTGTGCTACAGTAGTAAAATAGCGAGTTCTGGCTACTCACCTCTATTACTAGCTGCAGTTCCAGCACTAACTCTACCTGAACCTTCCTCAATGCCCTCAAATAATGTTCAGGGGCAACAAGACTAGATTCAGCTGGTGTGAAGTGCCTGAGGTAAGGCTTCCTGTAAATTTGTTGGCTGCACTCTTGCATCCCAAATGCTGTCACCTAAAGATTGCAACTATCTTGTCAGTATTACTTCACATCCATTACTTGTATTCATACTTGTATGGCTTCCAAATCTTCATTTAAAATAATATCTGAGACCCAAGAGTACTCCATAACCTCTTTGGTAAGCTGCAGGAGCATTTGTGTGTTATTTATTTATGTATTTACACGTCAAGTTCCGTAAGACCAAATTGAGGAGCAAACCTCCAAGGTTATGGAACGTGTCAGTACATGAAATTACAACAAAAAAATAACAACAGATAAAAATAAATGTTTATGAATTTAAAAAAAAATCAGTCCATAAGTTTAAGTAAAAGCAATCAACAATACAATAAGAATCAGCTTAATTTTTCAAGGAACTCCTCGACAGAATAGGAGTGACCCATGAGGAAACCCTTCAGTTTCGATTTGAAAGCACCTGGATTACTGTTAAGATTTTTGAATTCGAGTGGTTGCTTACTGAAAATGGATGCAGCAGTATACTGCACACCTTTTTGCACAAGAGTTAAGGAAGTCCGATCCAAATGCAGGTTTGATTTCTGCCGAGTATTAACCGAGTGAAAGCTGCTTATTCATGGGAATAAGCTAATATTGTTAACAAGAAATGACAGTAAGGAATATATATATTGAGAGGCCAATGTCAAAATACCCAGACTCGTGAACAGGGGTCGACAAGAGGTTCATGAACTTACACCACTTATTGCCCTAACTGCCTATTTCTGAGTCAAAAATATCCTTTTAGGAAGAGAAGAGTTACCCCAAAATATACCACCATATGACATAAGCAAAGTAGACTAATTTTCGTGTCGAACGATCACTCACTTCTGATACCATCAAATGGTAAAAATGGCGGTATTAAGTCTTTGAACAAGAGCCAGAATGTGGGCTTTCCTGGACAGCTTACTATCTATCTGAACACATCCTGTTGCTCTGTTCACCTCAGCGATCTCTTTTGCAGCTCTTGCAGTTTCATTTAAACTATTCATGTCACTTATATCTGCTGTCCCAAACAAAGTTTTTCAGTATTGCATGCTATCCTCTCCCCCCTCCCCCCCTCCCTCTCGCCCGCATCCATCCATCCATCCCCTTCTTATCCTTCTGGCCTCATGCATGTGCAGTGTGCCGACTGCTGGCACTGCTCTGATCACTTCTTTCATCTGGTGTTTCAAACATGCATATGTTCTGAGTAACTTCCTGTGCTCCTTGGTGACTTCTCTAAGCATCTCATCACTACGTGCTAACTCTTGCACCCCTGAGAACACTTCTTCAAGCCTGCTTACGTTGTCCCATAGTTCCCTTACATTAAACACTAAGCTGAGTGACGAACTATGTGTGGACAATACAAGCTCTCGTTGCCGGAAAATACAACTGCCACATCCAGGTGATAATCCTACAGCATCTTCACTCCACCTCCAGCAGAGAGTTACAGCACTGCAACACTAGCATTCTTCTCCTCTGGTCCTCCTCAATACGGCAACATGAGGCCACCGTCACCCCCCCCCCCCCCTCCCCAATCACTGGCCTCCCTCCTCTCAGAAGCCTGCTAACCACAACAGCATGCCTCTGCATGCCATAGATAATCATAACTAACTACTAACACACTCTTTTAAGTAAAGCAATATCAACCACCCATACTATACAAAAAAAAAAAAAAAAAAAAAGAGAACAATCTTGTAAAGTAATGCATTAAGATTACTTCCTAGGCCTTAATGCATATCATGCATGAGATATCTGAACCTCCTCCTCTGGTTGTCCATCCATTTATATGTTTCTTCTTCTTCCCTGGCTGCTTCTTTGTTTTCATCCCCATTTCATGTGGAATTGCTTCTGGTGCACCCCTTAAATGGTCATAAATGCCCAACATGTGTAATTGTGGACCTTGTAGGTGACTACCGGTATAGCTTGATATTTTGTGGTGAAGTAGACTCAGTCACGTGGTGTGGGCCCTGGTACCGTGTTACAAACTTCTTTGTTTTTCAGTTTAGAATATAATGACTGGATACATCATCCACTGTCCCACTCTGTACTACTACAATGTTGCCACTAACCACACTGAATCTTCTTGTTAATCCAAGGGGTGTTGGAAGGGGCCATATGAGATTTGTAGTTTTTTTGGCTGAGACTTTGTGAAAGTCTCTAGAGCTTCTTTGGCTTCTTTTCTGTTATTTGTCATGTTGGCTATATTGTCAGCAAATGCCAGACATTTTATGTTGAGTTGTATTCTTATGTCTCTCCATGTTTACACTGTTGACTCCTTTTTTCCTTGTCTTGATTGTTTTCTCTAATACTAAGTTAAATAGAATGGGTAACAGGCCATCTCCGTGCCCACTCCTGTGTTGATTTCGAATGGTTTCAAGATTCTTCCCCATGTACTTCACTTCAGATGTTGTATCTGTTAATATTTTCTGGATTAGCTTTTTGGTCTTGTCATCCTCCTTTACTTCTTACATTGTGTTTAACCATGTTTCTCCATCTATGGAGCCTTGAAATCAACAAACATTATCATGGTGCTCCTTGACTTCCACGTTGTTAATATTGTTGTCAGCACCAGATTTGTTCACTACATGATCTTCCCTTCTGAACCCTCCTCAGTATTGTCCTATCTGTGGATATTCTGTGGATATGTATGATGCTGTATCAAATTTAACACAGCTTTGGATAGAACTTTATATGTGAGAAGTAGCAGTGAAATTCGTCTATAGTTATTAGGATGTCCTTTGTCTCCTTTCTTGTGGAGGGAATGTATTAGTGCTGATTTCCATTCATATGGTACTTTTCCTGTTCCCCAGATGTTTTGGATGAATCTATGTATTATCGATTCAATGTTTCTTGATCTTTTTTCCGGAATTTTTAAATCAGCCCGTCTTCTCCAGGTTCTGTGTTATTTCTTAATGATTTTATTATCTTCACAATTTTTTCACAAGTGGGAGTTCGGAATTCAGGTTAAGTTTTGGCTTTCTGAACAGTAGTACCTGTGATGGTTTATCACAGTTAAGTAGTGTGTCAAAGAATTGTACTAATATTTCTCACTTCTTTTGATTTGTCTCCAGTGTTGTGTCGTCTTTTGAAGCATAAGCATGGTGATTGATGTTGTTGTTGTGGTCTTCAGTCCAGAGACTGGTCTGATGCAGCTCTGCATGTTACTACATCCTGTGCAAGCTTCTTCATCTCTCAGTACCTACTGCAACCAAAGTCCATGTGAATCTGCTTAGTGTATTCATCTCTTGGTCTCCCTCTATGATTTTTACCCTCCATGCTGCCCTCCAGTACTAAATTGGTGATCCCTTGATACCTCAGAACATGTCCTACCAACCAATCCCTTCTTCTAGTCAAGTTGTGCCTCAGATTTCTCTTCTCCACAATTCTATTCAGTACCTCATCATTAGTTATGTGATCTACCCATCTAATCTTCAGCATTCTTCTGTAGCACCACATTTCGAAAGCTTCTATTCTCTTCTTGTTCAAACTATTTATCGTCCATGTTTCACTTCCAAACATTGCTACACTCCATACAAATACTTTCAGAAACGACTTCCTTACACTTAAATCTATACTCGATTTTAACAAATTTCTCTTCTTCAGAAACGCTTTCTTTGCCATTGCCAGTCTACATTTTATATCCTATCTACTTCGACCATCATCAGTTATTTTGCCCCCCAAATAGCAAAACTCGTCTACTACTTTAAGTGCCTCATTTCCTAATCTAATTCCCTCAGCATCACCCGACTTAATTCGACTACATTCCATTATCCTCATTTTGCTTTTGTTGATGTTCATCTTATACCCCCCTTTCAAGACACTGTCCATTCTGTTCAACTGCTCTTCCAAGTCCTTTGCTGTCTCTGACAGAATTACAATGTCATCAGCGAACCTCAGTTTTCATTTCTTCTCCATGGATTTTAATACCTACTCCGAATTTTTCTTTTGTTTCCTTTACTGCTTGCTCAATATACAGACTGAATAACATCGGGGAGAGGCTACAACCCTGTCTCACTCCCTTCCCAACCGCTGCTTCCCTCTCATGTCCCTCGACTCTTATAACTGCCATCTGGTTTCTGTACAAATTGTATATATCCTTTCAATCCCTGTATTTTACCCCTGCCACCTTCAGAATTTGAAAGATAGTATTCCAGTCAACATTGTCAAAAACTTTCTCTAAGTCTACAAATGCTAGAATCGTAGGTTTGCCTTTCCTTAACCTATCTTCTAAGATAAGTCATAGGGTCAGTATTGCCTCACGTGTTCCAGCATTTCTATGGAATCCAAACTCATCTTTCCCGAGTTCGGCTTCTACCAGTTTTTCCATTCATCTGCAAAGAATTTGCATTAGTATTTTGCAGCTGTGACTTATTAAACTGATAGTTCAGTAATTTTCATATCTGTCAACACCTGCTTTCTTTGGGATTGGAATTATTATATTCTTCTTGAAATCTGAGGGTATTTCACCTGTCTCATACATCTCTCTCACCAGATGGTAAGTTTTGTCAGGGCTGGCTCTCACAAGGTTGTCAGTTGTTCTAATGGAATGTTGTCTACTCCCAGGGCCTTGTTTTGGCTTAGGTCTTTCAGTGCTCTGTCAAATTCTTCATGCAGTATCGTATCTCCCATTTCACCTTCATCTACATCCTCTTCCATTTCCATAATATTGCCCTCAAGTACATCGCCCTTGTATAGACCCTCTATATACTCCTTCCACCTTTCTGATTTCTCTTTTTTGCTTAGAAATGGGTTTCCATCTGAGGTCTTGACATTCATACAAGTGGTTCTCTTTTCTCCAAAGGTCTCTTTAATTTTTCTGTAGGCAGTATCTTTCTTAACCCTAGTAAGATATGCCTCTACATCCTTACATTTGTCCTCTAGCCATCCCTGCTTAGCCATTTTGCACTTCCTGTCGATCTCATTTTTGAGACGTTTGTATTCCTTTTTGCCTGCTTCATTTACTGCATTTTTATATTTTCTCCTTTCATCAATTAAATTCATTATCTTCTAGAATGAAATTTTCACTCTGCAGCGGAGTGTGCGCTGATATGAAACTTCCTGGCAGATCAAAACTGTGTGACGGACCAAGACTCGAACTCGGGACTTGTGCCTTTTGTGGGCTAGTGCCCTACCATCTGAGCTACCCAAGCACGACTCACACCCCGTCCTCACAGCTTTACTTCTGCCAGTACCTCGTCTCCTACCTTCCAAACTTCACAGAAGCTCTCCTGAGAACCTTGCAGAACTAGCACTGCTGAAAGAAAGGATATTGTGGAGAGGTGGCTTAGCCACAACCTGGAGGATGTTTCCAGAATGAGATTTTCACTCTGCGGTGAAGTGTGCGCTGATATGAAACTTCCTGGCAGATTAAAACTGTGTGCATTTGCCAAGGCAAGGTTCCCGAGTTCGAGTCTCGGTCCGTCACACAGTTTTAAACTGCCAGGAAGTTTCAATATCTGCTGTTACGCAAGGGTTTCTACTAGCCCTCGTCTTTTTACCTAGTTGATCCTCTGCTGCCTTCACACAATCTTCTTCTTCTGTATCTCTTCCCCCACTCCTGTCAATTGCTCCATAATGCTCTCCCTGAAACTCTCTACAACCTCTGGTTCTGTCAGTTTATCCAGGTCCCATCTCCTTAAAGTCCCACCGTTTTGCAGTTTCTTCAGTTTTAGCCTACACTTCATAACCAATAGATTGTGAAAATGTCTTATAGTATAAAAATTGATTCGTAAATCTGTGTCTTACCATTATATAATCTATCTGAAACCTCCGAGTATCTCCAGGCCTCTTCCATGTATACAACCTTCTTTTATGATTCTTGAACCAAGTGTTAGCTATGATCAAGTTATGCTCTGTGCAAAATGCTACCATGCGGCATCCTCTTTCCATTCTATATTCACCTACTATGTTTCCTTCTCTTCCTTTTCCTACTATCGAATTCCAGTCGCCCATGACTATTAAATTTTCGTCTCCCTTCACTATCTGAATAATTTCTTTTATCTCATCATACATTTCATTGATCTCTTCGTTATCTGTTGAGCTAGTTGGCATATAAACTTCTATTGCTGTGGTAGGCGTGGGCTTTGTGTCTATCTTGGCCATAATAGCGCATTCACAGTGCTGTTTGGAATAGCTTACCTGCACTCCTATTTTTTTATTCATTATTAAACCTACTCCTGCATTACATCCATTTGATTTTGTATTTATAACCCTATATTGACCTGACCAGAATTTTGTTCCTCCTGCTACTGAACTTCACTAATTCCCACTATATCTAACTTTAACCTATCCATTTCCCTTTTTAAATTTTCTAACCTATCTGCACGGTTAAGCGATCTGACATTCCATGTTCCGATCCGTAGAATGCCTGTTTTGTTTCTTCTGATAACAATGTCCTCCTGAGTAGTCCCCGCCCAGAGGTCTGAATGGGGGACTGTTTTACCTCTGGAATATTTTACCCAAGAGGACATCATCATCATTTAACCATACAGTAAAGCTGCATGCTCTCAGAAAAAATTACAGTTGTAGTTTTCCCTTGCTTTCAGCTGTTCACAGTACCAGAACAGCAAGGCCGTTTTGGTTAGTGTTACAAGGCCAGATCAGTCAATCATCCTGACTGTTGCCCCTGCAACTACTGAAAAGACTGCTGCCCCTCTTTGTTTGGCCCACTCATCAGACATCCCTCCGTTGTGATTGCCCCTTCCGTACGGCTATCTGTATCGCTGAGGCACGCAAGCCTCCCCACGAACGGCAATGTCCATGGTACATGGGGGGCTTGATATCCTTTCATATTTTCTCTAAATGTTCTGTAAAAAATGTTCTGTGTGTTGTTTTTGTTGACGCTCTTTTCCGTCTCCTTCAGACTTTCTTTCTTGAAACCTCTTTTTTTCTCTATGCATTATTTTCAAAGGGGTCATTTGTACCTTGTTGAATTCTATCCATTTTGCAGGTGTTATATGGCTGTTAAGTTGTTCCCAGAATTGTATTCTGTCTTCTTGACTCTGTTGCAAGTCATTTTCCATGATCTGTATTTCCTTTTTCTTGGTAGTTGCTCCAGTTTGATCAGCTTTTTCATTTTTCTGTAAGTTCTGTCCAGTCATTAGTCTCTATTTTCATAATTTTTTTCTGTTATTTCTTTCTTGTGTTGTAGGTACTCTGCACCTGTTCTGAAAGTTTTATTGGTTCTCTGGATTTGTCTGTTGTATAAATGTAACTTTTGATTTGTAATAGGTTAGATTAGATTATATTAGATTAGATTTACTCTCATTCCAATTTATCCGTAGGGAGGAGGTCCTCCAGGATGTAGAACATGTCAGAAAAACAATAATACATGACAAATATTTACAACTAAAAGAAATAAGCTAATGTTCCTTCCACAGGTCTCAAGTGTAATGATCGTCCTCTCTCTCTCTCTCTCTCTCTCTCTCTTTTTAATGAACGCTATATGAAAGGATCATTTTACAACGCTAATTTACTAAGATCACATTACTGCACTGAATTTAAAATTAAAAAAAGTTTTTTTATTTATAAAGTAATAAACATATGATAGAACTACAACAATACTTATTTACAGTGGACACATTACTGCACTGAAATGATGCAGAAGTTAGATTGTTGTTAAGCTTTTTACGGCTTCTAGCAAGTTATTGAAAATGTGTGTTCCTGAATAATGCACACCTTTTTGTACAAGAGTAAGTGACTTTTAATCCTTGTGAAGATTGTTCTTATTTCTAGTATTGATTCCATGAACTGAGCTGTTGGCTTTAAAAAGTTATATATTTTTAATGACAAATTTCATTAACGAATAAATATATCGGAAGCAGTAGTTAGTATCCCTAGTTCCCTAAACAGGCCTCTGCAGGATGTTCGTAAGTTAAACCACATATAACTCTTATTGCATGTAGCTTGATGAATTACTCCAAAAAATAATACTATATGCCATTATGGTGTGAAAGTAAGCACAGAATGCCAGCTTTTTCATTTTTATATCCCCTATGTCTGACAGAATTCACATTGCTAATAGAGATTAGTTTGGATGCTTCAGCAGTTCTGTGGTGTGCTTCTCCCAGCTGAATTTATTGCCAGGCCTTAATCCCAAGAATTTAACACTGTCCACTTCTTCTATCTGCTAGTCATCATATGTTAGGCATATACTTGTGGGACACCCCTTACAAGTTCTGAACTGCACGTAGTGTGTGTGTGTGTGTGTGTGTTTTCTCTCTCTCCAAAGTCTAGTGACAAAGAATTGGCTAGGAACCAATGATTAATGTCCATAAATATTTTATTAGCCGATCTTTCGAAGACTACACTTGATTTCATATTTATTGCAATGTTTGTAGGTGGTGATTGGCTTTGAAAAGTCCTTTCCCTGTTCTTACATTCATAATTTCTCTTGCATTTCACTGTGAGGTCAATTTGAAATTCTCCTAGAGTGTTGTTGAAGGATTTCCAAGCCTGTAGTTTCTTGAGTGGTTTCTGGAATTGCGTTAACATGATTTTGAGGACAAAATTTCTGTAGAGGTTCTCCCCATTTTTGTTTGTCCTCTTTGGGTGATGTGTTTTCCTGTTGTGTCTCTGAATTTTCTTTAAAATCTAGTAACATTTGTGTATGCTTTGTGGGGATTTTTTGATGGTTTCTTCCAGATCCTCCCAGAATTCTTCTATCACCTGCAGAGCTTTTATTTTAGTTATTTGTGATGCTTGCACATTGATTAGTGTATAGGGTATTTTTTTCTGATTTTGATGTGAAATCTGTTGCAGAGTCCAGTTTCGAGTTGTGCACTAAAAATCCTGTTCCAAAGAGTCCCAGATTTCTTCCTGGAATGATTATGGCCGGTTTCCCCTCATATATGTTGTATGTTTTCCAATTAAAATAGCTCTCATCTGAGAATTGTGTTTCCTGTATTGCCAGTATTTTGATATTAAATTTATCCAGTGTTTGTCAGTTGTCTCAGTTTATCTAGTTTCAGTGGTGTGTTTGTGTTGATTGTTCTGGTATAAAATATTCTCTTGGTCTCGAGGGTCTTTGAGAGGCTCCAGTTCTTCTCTTAATGATATGCCTTATCACTAGAATCTTATGATCAGGTCTGGTACCCAGTCAGATTGATTGGGACCCAGGGTAATGAACTCTGTGCCATTGTTCTGTCATGATTTTTGGTTTGTGATGAGGTTTTTGTTATGAAATCCTGAAGGATCTCACATAATACAGACTAGTATTCTGTGTTGCAAAAGATTCTGTCACAGGTGAGTTCACAGAGCCAACAGATGCTAAGCAAAGGGTGGTTATACCTATTTGTCAAACTGGTTTGCATAGCTTTTACATGAAATTCATGGTTTCTGTCTTATTGTATTTAACCACAATTTACCTGTTAGGAGAAAAAAAAAAATGAAATATCGTCTCTGTAGTGCTGAATAGTTAACTATAGCTGAAAGAATGTAGCTTCTTCCTCAGAGGTGGAGGGGCTTAAAAAAGTTGTCCACTCCCACACAGTTAAGGGAGATTTCGTTGCTATAAAATAAAATGCACATATTAGAAACTGTGATAATCATTGTGTAACATTTACTTATATAGAGACAGGTAACCTGTTTCAAGTCACACACACACACACACACACACACACACACACACACACACACACACACACACACAAAATGACAATGTCTGTGTGGGTACATCTGACTAGCCCAGTGACGAAAATAATATCTAGCATTTTATTTTTTCTTCAATGTACCTGTCTACCACTCAACACGTAATCCATGTGGTTGGTATCAGACTGTCTTTCCCACAATATTGTTATTCCATCCCAGATTTTCTATGGGTCATTTGAAATTTTATCCATAAATTGTGCACTAATACTACAATAAAAAGTTGAAGCCAGTTCATCGCTCAAACTCAGTTGTATGCTTTTGAGCACTGTGTCCCACACTAACTTAGGCAATTTGCAAACAGTTGGCAGGTTCCAGACTGTGTGTTGTCTGACACAGGTCCCATATCTGTTCAGACGCATTTTTGAGGAGGATACATCACTGTCCAGTCATAGCTTGTGTGTGCCCTCCAGCATGGGATGTTATATTCCTGCCAAAATGTTTGTATTCCACATTTGTTATGACTTGGGGTAAGACATATATGCAGAAACACTCCGGCAGGTGCACAAAAATACATCAACCACATATTTTAAAGGAAGTAACCAATACAAAGTAGGAACCCCCTATAGATTTTTACAGGTTATTATCAATTTTTAATGTTAACACCAATGATTTCACCTTGATAATGGCTGTTAGTCATGTCTGTTACAATACATTACTAAATATTTTTCCAAATTGTCTGGAATAAATGTCATTCTTTTGCTGATGAAAACTTTTTGTTGTTTTTAGATGTTATCTCCACTTCTCATTTCGTTAGTTAGCAGAACTTCAGTGCAATAATTTCATTATGAGATTAGTTCTTCAAATTTTTATCTGACATGTAGCACAGAGTGAACATCAGAATAAAATGTAAACCCAATTTCCTTGTTTCCTCATTGTTTGTTTTGGCAGATATACAGCTTGCTGTTCCCTGGTGATAAGTTGTATACTTCCAGAATATTCCTCCAGCCATTTCTCTGCTGATGCCAGGTTGCTGAGGTGTTATTTCGTGTAGACAAACTGCTTTTGAATTCTCATTTTCCTGTATGCTTTAATGGCAGCCTGAACACCTTGAAACTTAAATCACCTGCAAGCAGTTTTTGTGTTCCATTACACCATCTTCGGACCCCGTGACCAATATAAATTGGTAGGAATCCAGTCTGAGATGCAGTCATAACAGTAGCCAATATCTTAATAACCAGTCTCCATAGAGCTCTGGTTTACATGACACTGTCACTTCATTCATTTCAATGATGACTATCAGGACAACATTCAAACCAGAATATCTAAAGATGACTTCTATATCTCACACAATGAAGGGCAGTTTGGTTTTGGTCAAGAAACTAAATAATTTTTAAAATTCTTTATTATTATCAGTATTTTGTAAGACAGTACTATTTTTCCCTCATTATGGAATTACTTTGAGGGGATTGGCCTTAGGTTACCTAGTCAAAGGGAAGTAACTTGTCCAGCAGTTTGAGCCACTTCTGTTTCTGAACAAAAGCAGTCTTGGTTGTTGTGAAACTGTTTAATATCAGTGAAGCATTTCACCCTTTTGGGGCATTATCAGATTGTGTCAAAGTAACTGTTGATGCCCGAAAAGTTTGAAACATATAATTCATATTAAACAGTTTCACATCCAGTACTTTTTTCTGAAATACTTTGAAACTGGTTGCTGTAGAAATCTGCCACAATGGAATGGAATAATTTTTACAGTGTTATCTGTCCACTATCCTCAAATTATGCCAGTCATTCACCCCTAACAGATATCCATGCTGTCAGCCAGAAACATGTGAGCTCATTTGCAGAAACACCAGATTTCCAGTGACTGTTGCTCTCATACCTGCAACACTCTGACAGTCCCTCTCTTTCCTTGGTCGCCGGCCGAAGTGGCCGTGCGGTTCTAGGCGCTGCAGTCTGGAACCGCGAGACCACTACGGTCGCAGGTTCGAATCCTGCCTCGGGCATGGATGTGTGTGATGTCCTTAGGTTAGTTAGGTTTAACTAGTTCTAAGTTCTAGGGGACTAATGACCTCAGAAGTTGAGTCCCATAGTGCTCAGAGCCATTTGAACCATTTTTTTCCTTGGTCTACATTTATAACTTCTCTGTCTACACTGCTGGCCATTAAACTGAAGACGATATGTAAGAGATGTAAAATTGGTATTTAGTGTACTGTGTGCCTGGGTAACCAAGTGACTAGTATTTCAGCTCAGTCACACGAAGTAAGGGTGGATGTAGCACCTTCTACATTTGTATGTAAGAAAAGATTACCCAGCGCGTTTCTCATCCATAAATTAGCTTGGTTGTGAGTAGATCATGTTATGCCTCATGTAAGAAGAATATCTACCAGAATGTGTCAGGATTCATCAGTGGCAGGATCGTGGCCTATCGAGACAACATTCCTTTATACTAAGATGTTGCTACTGACATTGCCATGACTGAAATACAAATATGAAATTGATGGGTTCAGCAGGCTATACTCAACGCCTTGCAGGACCTCAGCAGCTCCACACTGTTAGTACCTGAGAAGACCGACGTAATGTTCACTCAGCCATGCAGGATCGTACAGCAATGTTTTGTAACTTGAGTGAGGAAATGGTCTTGTGTGATAAATGGAAATGTTGTGTGGCTAGGGCCTTCCGTCGGGTAGACCGTTCGCCTGATGTGATGAAAGACAAGTACTCTCACATTCTCACAGATGGTGGCAGGATATCTGAAGCACCAAGGGCTGCCAGTGTAGCAAACATAGTTGCTTCTCTTGGCTTGGCAGAAGAGAGAGATGTGCCGACAGTGGTGTGCCTAAAAATAATACTAAACACATAAGTGGCACTATATCAACTTTTAAGTTTGTGTACAGTATCACAATGTATGCATCTGTGTGAGGTAGCTCTGTGGGGAATGAACATTGCCAGATAGCGTTCCTCATTGTCATATTGGCTCAGCACGCACCGTGATGATAGAGAATGTAATTGGGTACACATCAACAACTACTCTGGTTTTCATAGCCGGTAATTTGGACAGTGGTAGCTACATTTCTGACATGTTAAGACCAGTGGCTGTGCTCTACCTTTGAGGCCACCCTGACATCATCTATCGACAAGATTACACAAGACGGCGTGTAGCTCATGCTGTCCTGACCTGCCTATATTCTGAGTAGTAAAAAAAAAAATTCAATTGTGTTTCAGTCATGAAACTACATTATTCTGAGAATGTCATTACTATGAGTAGCGTTGAATATGTAATGAAATGCATTTTTTTATTTAGCCAATTTTGACTGAAAAAATGCGGACTTTGCTGTTGGACATGGTGGAATATTTCCCCAAAGCTTCAGCCCCTATAGCTTCCCAAAGTTCCTGCAGCTGTAGCCTTCAAAATGGCATCTGCAATGGAGGTACGTTCCAAGCAGAGAGCTGTTGGCATTGAGTTCATTTTGGTAGAAAACTGTAGCATTGCATCTATTTGTAGGTGATTTAAGAATATCTACTGAGACCTGACACTGAACAAAAGCAAGGTGAGTCATTGGACGAGGTGTCCATCAGTATCCTACAAGGTTGTAGAAACCTAACTGACATCCTGTGTGCTGTTTGGCTGACAAAACTGTGATTCCTGAAGTGTTGGAATGTGTCGACACTCTCATTTGAGTGACTGACACCTCGCTGCTTGACTGGATGTCTCTGTTGGTAGTGCTGGCATACTTGTCCAACTGTTGGCATATTCAAAGATGTGTGCCCACAGAGTTTCTCGCAGCCTAACAGAAGACCATAACAAGCAACATAGAACAATTTGTGTGGGATTGTTTGCACATTATGCAGCTGATTGTGACAATTTTTTGTCACATATCATCACAGATTATGAAACAAGTGTTCATCACTTCAAACCAGATACAAAACGGCAATCCAGGGAGTGATGCCACACCACCTCTCCCACAAAAAAAATTCAGTCATACTCTCAGCTGGTAAAATTATGGTGATGGTATTCTGGGACTCTCAAGGGGTTATTCTGATTGATGTCCTCCATCATGGTACAATGATCAACCTGAAGTGTATTTTGCTGCCCTCAGGAAAATGAAAAAATGATTTCAATGTGTTCATAGCCAAAACACTGCAAACTGACTTCTCTTTCTCCATGACAACGCAAGGCCTCACACAAGTCTGTGCATCCAAGAGGAGCTCACAAAACTTCATTGGACTGTCTTACCCTCATCCACCCTACAATGCAGATCTTGCATCTTCCTACTTCCATGTGTCTGGCCCAATGATGGATGCACTCTGCAGGAAGCAGTTCGTCGATGATGGGGAGGTTATTAACTCAGCAAGATGGCTCTGACTTCGACTAGTAGTGTGTTACCATGCAGGTGTACAGGCCCCTCTAGTAAGGTGGTGTAAGGCCCTCCCATTGTACGCAGATTATACTGAAAAATGGGGTTTTGTAACCAGACAGTGGGGAGTAATAAATCAAACCTACTTTCATTTTAAAAAAAAGTGTTACAATGCATATTTAATGCTCCTCGTATTGTCAGTATTTCATAAAACTAATACTAATTACATAAATTATCAATCATTATGTTTTTTCAAATACTGGCATTAATGTGTTACAAACTGTGGTGAATGTTACAGCTGGTGAAACAAATGTATGAGTATCTTCCTTAGCAAGAAAGTAAAATTGACAGTAAATAGTGAAATATGTATCACACAAAAATGCTAAAATATCTCATGACAATGAACTGTAGTAGTTGCAGCAACAAACAAGAAATTGCTTCGTTACTTAGTTCACAACAATGAACAAAGTTGCTATCAGCACAACACAACAGCATCTACAGTGAAACCTCTATATAACGTTTTTCAAGGGACCACAAATTCTGAACACTGTATAGAGGAAAACACTATAAAGAGGAAGGCTTCCAAATAATAATTATAGGGCATTACTGAAGATCGGGATACCACTAATCAGCTTTGACAAATGGTGCCATAGGTGACATTTTAAATTTTCACAACACTGTAATATGATATTCATTACAAATGATTAATGTATCAAATGATTAGTTTTTTGTAATTAAAACATGGGGCCCGGTAGGTGGATGGGTGAAAGTAAATGGCGTCAAAAAGATCGCAAGCAGAATGTGCGTCACATGTCATGTGACCAGGTTCTGCCGCTGACATATGAAATACGCTGAGCATGGGCTTTCTGAGCCAGTGCAAACTGGGAATCCACAGAACGGAAAACGACGTGTCTACATCCAGTCATTTAAATGTTATAAAGAGGTAAATAATTGATCAGGGTTCCAAAAATATGAGCGTTACATGGAGGAAATTGTAATACAGTGGAAACGCAGTAAAGAGGAAAATTTAACATTGTTTATATGGGCTTTTAGTCGGGACAAAAAAAAAAAAAAAAAAAAAAACCACACAGATGTAACATAGTGGAAAACATTATATGGAGGAACGTTATAAAGAGGTTTCACTGTATTTAACGGTTAGTACACTGCTGTAGGGCCTACACTTTATTATAATTATAACAACAACAATATTATTATTATTGTTATTATTATTATCCTTTTCTCAGACATTATTTCTGGTTAAAAATGGAAAGTGACGCGGACCTTGATCAAGCGTGACTTCCTTTTAACTGTACGGTATATGTTACATTGCATTTAGGAACTTTCGGGTAATTGAACATGTATCAATAATTACAGATTTCTGTAGTTGTATATATAAGTTTGGATGTAGCTGTATTGCGTTGATGTACTGGTGGATATTGCGGGGTATGACTCCTGTAGTTGAAAGTATAATTGGTATAATGTCAATTTTATCCTGATTTTCTGTATTGGGTATGGATATTTTGATTAGTTGTGTTAATTTCTTCTTTTTATTGGTGAATATGATGTCAGGTTTGTTATGTGGTGTTGTTTTATCTGTTATAATGTTTCTGTTCCAGTATAATTTGTATTCATCATTCTCCAGTACATTTTGTGGTGCATACTTGTATGTGGGAATGTGTTGTTTTATTAGTTTATGTTGTGTGGCAAGTTGTTGATGTATTATTTTTGCTACATTGTCATGTCTTCTGGGGTATTCTGTATTTGCTAGTATTGTACATCCGCTTGTGATCCCAGATAGCACAGTAAGCCGGTTTCAGACTTGTTTCCAGATGTAAAGTTCAAGTTTATAAGCTTGATCAAAGCTGGAATATTCCGGCCTGTTAGTTGGATTCAAGCTTGAAACAAACATCAAAGTTGGCAGAGTTCAAGCTATATTTCAAGCTTGACTTATCAAGTTTGGCTCCAGCTGTATCTACACACGTGGAATACAGCCTGGTATTTACAGCTTGTTTTAAGCTACATAATTATTAATCTGAATTTATTGAACCTAATTAATTAATTAAATAAATATCAGAATGGAAATGGTGTGAAAAAAAAATTATCAAGACATGTATGTTTAAAAAATTTTATTTTCAAAGTGTTTAAAATTGTTTTAATTTAAAATTTAATAATTCTGAAGCCCCTCCGGCCCCAGCACACAGACCAGAGCAGGATCAAATATCGCTGACTTCTGCTGGTATAATGCTCCTGTAACAGGTAAAAGAAAATATTAGCCATACCTAAACATAAAAAATGTAAAACGTTGAAACTGATCAACCTAAATATAATTTATGCCCCAGATTAGCAAAATAACTTCAAACTCACTGATGTAGTGAGAATCATTAACTAGTATAAACGTCACTGAGTAAGCAGCTGCTTTTGGTGACTTCATTCCAAACAGTTTTTAAAGTAATTTGAAATAACTTTTTGTTTGAAATTTTGAAAGTAAAGATGACATTTGGGTAATTTTGTGATGACTTCATGAAGAAGCCACACATCACTATTTCTAACAGTTTCAGGACCATTTAATCTGAATTATAAAGAAGCAATTACTTGAAATCATATACACCTCATACTGTAAGCTTATAAGGAAACTACCGTTTACAAAAATGTAGACGTTTTATTCTATCCACAATTATATTTTGGTGAGTAAAACTGAATGAAAATGAAATAAAAGATGAAATCGAAATGAATCTAAGAAGTTACCAGTTCAGTGGAACTGAAATGTAAAAGAACAAAAAATGTTCTCCTAGTCATATTTTAATATTGCATTTTATTAGATTTCAGCCACATTACAAATAGCCTAACAATAAAAGTAAGAAATACCAGTAGGCCTTGCAGTATTATTTCACCTAGGGAACAACAAAATTAAGAGCAATTGAAGACCAGTCAAAGCTACGTAAATAAAAAAGACTGACACCTATGTAGTGACTGGTCCTTGATGCACTTTTCCCATTCACCATGTCATTACTATTTGTATTAGCAAAGAAACTTTTCACACTTCATGATTATTCATTCATGGTATGACACACGCAAGTATTTACAAGTAAACAAATGTAATAGGGTGATATATATAAAATGGCAAGATTTTAAAAAGGTAAAATAACATTAAGTTTTAATTTATTGGTGCAACGTACTAGAGAGCTAGTTTAAAACGAACTCTTTTTGCTGAACAACTTGTAATATGTTTTCTTAGCTGGTAATCCATTTCACTTTCATCCAGGTTCAATTTTTCTACGTAAAAGAATATGATATTTCTTTACGTTACGTAATAATATTTAACATTTGTAATATTAACGTACCACTAGAGAAAAAATGCACCAGCGTACCTGTAATACACTATATATCTTCTTCAGACCCGGTGTAGCAGTAAGGCAGGGGACGCCACACACTTCCCGAAATATTTTCCAGTATAAAACAAACTTCACAACAGTCAACAATCATCAACCCACGTCACAAAAATAAAATGGCCGTAAACCTAGCAGAGTCAGTGCAACTGCAAGGCATATAAACGCTTGTGGCCCAAACTCTTTGCCTTTACAAATGTCTGCTTGTGCCTGTGTATGTGCGGATGGATATGTGTGTGTGTGCGAGTGTATACCTGTCCTTTTTCCCCCCCTAAGGTAAGTATTTCCGCTCCTGGGATTGGAATGACTCCTTACCCTCTCCCTTAAAACCCACATCCTTTCATCTTCCCCTCTCCTTCCCTCTTTCCTGACGAAGCAACCATTGGTTGCGAAAGCTTGAATTTTGTGTGTATGTTTGTGTTTGTTTGTGTGTCTATCGACCTGCCAGCACTTTCGTTTGGTAAGTCACATCATCTTTGTTTTTAGATATGTTAAATAATTTAGTTAGATGTGAATGTGTTGAGGTGAACTTCTTTAGCCAGAAATTTGCTATTTTATCTTTTCCAGGGGCTTTCCAATTGTGAGTAGAATTAATTGCTTGGGTGACTTCATGTTGCAAAATTATCACTTCAGGCATTTGTGGTATCATCTTGTATGTGTCTATTTCTGCTTGTATCCACTGTGCATGTCTGTTATGTTGTACAGGGTTTGACCATATGTTGCTCCAGAAGTGTTCCATATCTGTTATGTTTGGTGGATTGTCTATTTTAATGTGTGTGTTATCTATTGTCTGGTAAAATTTCTTTTGGTTTGTGTGGAATGTTTGGTTTTGTTTCCTTCTATTTTCACTTTTTTTGTATCTTCTATCGTTTGGCCAATGCTTGTAATTTCTGCTTCCTTTCATCTAATTGTTCTATCGCTTCTTGTTGTGAGATTTTCCTAACCTTTTTCGTTTTTTGTCTGATATTTAATTTCTTATAAATTGTGTTAGCTGTCCGATGTCTTTTCTCAGTTTTTCTATTCTGATCTGTGGCCTGTGTTGCCATGCTGGTTTCGTGGGTTTCTTCTGTGTGTTGGTTGGTTCTGATCTCTGCCTAGTGTGTATATTTAGTGTAGTGAGTGCTCCTACATAAACCAGTAGTTGTAACTCTTCCATAGTTGTATTTTCATTTATTTTGTTGTGTATGATTGTGTTGATAGTTTTTATTGTTGTTTCAACGTGTGGGTTATTTGGTGGTCTATGCAAGAATAGTCTAATGTCTGTATTTGTGTCTTTGTATTCTATATATGTCAGCTGAAATTTTTCTTCTATATCTAACATGTGTGTCACTTCGTGTTCTATTTGTGCTGGTTCTGGTGGCTGTCTTAAGATTTCGTTTTCCTCTGATTGTTTAACTGATGCATGTTGTTCTTTGTTTGTTTGCTCTGGGATGTTTGAGTCCATTACTGTATTTTCTTCTTCTTCTGATTGCACATTATTTTGTTCCAGTATTTGTTGTACTTGTTGTTTGATGTTTTCTAATTCTGACTGGGGTATCCTGTTATTTTTTATTATTACACGAATCTGATCAGCTAGTCGTTGTTCTGTTAAAAATTTTAATTCTGGGTATCTGGTAATAAATGTTGTGTATACTTGTGATCTGTATCCAGTTGTGTTGGTTCCTGTTTGTTGCTTGGTAATATCAGAACATGAGGTGTCAGTTAACTTCATCTGACCATCTCATCGTTATTATTATTATTATTATTATTATTAGTGGCAGTGGTCAGCATAAAGCGTAGGCAGCCTGAAGACTTCCAATTTCTGCCATTTCAGAAGTAACGATTCAAGCAATTATGTGACTAAGAATCATTAAATGCTGGTATAGTGTACACATCTTAACTCGGTTGATTTCAAATGGTGATGCAGAGTGCAGGATAAGCAAGTGTTGCTAGGCAGAGGAAAGGCGCAGAGAAAGCATATTTTGTAACAAGTCTCTAAACTAAATGTGGTTATATTTCTATTCAGAGGAGGAGTTGTAGGTAGCAGTTCCAATGTATTTGTAACTACTTCGTCTCAATAGGAAAGGCAAGGGTAAACTGTCTGGGATGATAGCAAAATCTTTGAGGGGGGAGGGGGCACTGAAACTCATGGGTGTACTACTTTTTTTTAGGCTAAGATCAGTGTCCAATCATCCACACTGAAATTAAGCTTAATGAAAAGTTCAGACAGGCAGGTACTAGAGATGTTAAAATATCACAAGATTCTCAAAAGCACAGTGAAAAGTAATGTTGGTATATTGCATCAGAACATCAGGGGATTAAAAAGCAAAGTAGATGAGCTTCTTGTTTGTTTAGAAGATTTAGAAATGGGGGTGGAATAGATGTACTATGCCTGTCTCAACATCATACAGTCACAGGTATGGAAATGGTAAATGTAGGTGGATATAAGCTTTCAGCACATGTAAGTAGAAATGCTATGGAGAGAGGAGTTGCCATATATGTTAAAATCTGTCATAGTGTGAAAAATTTGGAAACTAAAAAATTTTGTGTAGAGCAACACATAGAAGCTTCTGCATGTCAGCTTAAACTAAATAAAGGCACTTTTATAATTGTAGCCACTGGGAAATTTTCAACTATTTTTGAAAAAAAGTGAACTCTTTGTTGTGCTATCTGTCAGACAGAGGAAAGTAACTTATTGTTTGTGGTGATTTCATTGTAGATTTTCTGAAAGAGTCCGATAGAAAGCTTGACCTTCAAGTATTACTTGGTTCTTTCAATTTGACATCAGTTATTGATTTTCCTATTCAGGTGGTACAGGAAAGCACCACACTGATCGATAATGTTTTCATAGACCAAGATAAATTTTATCAAATACAAACCTTCCCTGTTAAGTATGGTCTGTCAGATCATGGTGAACAGCTATTTACAGTATATGAAATAGCTCCATACAGTAAGGCAAAACAGTCCTTCAAAATAGTGCATTCAGTTAATGATTTAACAATTGAAAATTTTAGGGTAAGCTTGCAATGATTAGACTGGGATCAGGTGTACAGGGAACCTGATGCTAATTTATAATTTAACTTATTCATGATGCCTTGGTGGTTATATTTGAAAACAGTTTCCCTAAGAAAACAGTAAAATATAATTGTAAGAAACCATGTAAAAAGCCATGGCTTACTAAAGGGATAAAAATAATTTGTAAATAGAAAAGGGAAATGAGTCTTACAGCTAGGAAGAGTAATGATCCCGAAACAGTGAAACATTATAAAAACTACTTCACTGTATTAAGAAATGTTATTAAAAAGTGCAGAAGTATGTGCATTATGTCTCAGATTAGCACATCTGATAATAAAATTACAATTTGGAGTATTGTTGCTAGGGAAACTGGGTAACTAAGAGAACAGGAAGACCGTATTTCTATCAAACTCAATGAAACGTTGGTTAACAAGATGTCAGAAGTAGAAAACAATTTTAATAATCATTTTTTAAGTGTCGTAGAGAAAATAGGATCCAGCTATTCATTAGAAAATGCAAGGTGTTATATGCATTTTGATAAAATTGGGGTTGAATCCACCTCTCCTACTCAAATTAGAAAAATAATAAATTCACTCAAAAGTAAAAGCTCACATGGCATTGAAACGTTTCCAACAGAGTACTAAAAGTTTGTTCCCAACAAATAAGTAGGATTCTCAGCCACATTCATAGTAGCTCACTGAAACAGCGCATTGTTCCAGATAGACCGAAATACGCTATTGTTAAAGCATCGCATAAAAAAGGGGGATACGTCTGATGCTAACAACTACTGCCCAATCTCACTTCTAACAGCTTTATCCAAAATTCTTGCAAATGTAATGTATTCAAAAGTATCATAACATATTTGCAAAAATGAAGTACTAACAAAATGTCAGTTTGGTTTTCAGAAAGCCTTTTCAACAGAAAATGCTATATAAGCTTTCACTGATCAAGTATTAAATGCATTGAATAACTGAACATCACCCATTGGGATATTTTGTGATCTCTCAAAGGCTTTTGATTGTGTGAATCGTGAAATTCTCCTAGATAAGCTTAAGTATTGTGGTATGCGTGTGACAGTGCACAAGTGGTTTAATTCATATTTAACTGAAAGAATGCAGAAGGTTGAAATTAACAGTACAGGTAGTCTGCAAAAATCAGAAGAGTCCTCTAACTGGGGATCTATCAATAATGATGTCCCACAGGGTTCAGTCTTAGGTTCCTTATTGTTCTTAGTATAAAGTAATGACTTTCGACTATATAGTCATGAAGATTCAAAGCTAGTTTTTCTTTGTTCATGATATAAGTATACTAATTACACCCACCAAGCAAGATTCGGCTGAGGCAATTGTAAATAATGTCTCAGAAAACTATTAAGTGGTTCTCTGCAAATGGAGTCTCACTAAATTTTGAGAAAACACAGTTTATACAATTCTGTACAGTAAGTGGCATAGCACCATTGATAAATATGGACTGTGAACAGCAGTCTGTTGCTAAGGTAGAATATTCAAAATTTTTGAGTGTGTGCATTGATGAGAAATTGAATTGGAAGCAACCCATTGATGATCTGCTGAAACAGTTTGGTCCAACTGCTTATGCTATTAGTGTTATTGCAAATTTAGGTGATAAACATATCAGTAAATTTGCTTACTATGCCTATTTCCATTCACTGCTTTCATATGGCATCATATTTTGGGGCAATTCGTCATTAGGAGAGAAAGTATTGATTGCACAGAAGTGTGTAATCAGAATAATAGCACCTTGCAAACATTTATTTGAGGAACTCAGGATATTCACAGTACCTTTGCAATACATATATTGATTTACAGAATTTGTTGTCAATAACCCACCCGAATTCAAAAATAACAGTGAAGTGCATAGCTACAACACTAGAAGAAATGATGATCTTCAGTCTTCTGTATTAAATCTCACTCTTGCTCAGAAAGGGATGAATTATGCTGCCACAAAAATCTTTGGTCATTTGCCAAATAGCACTAACAGTCTGACAGATAGCCAACAAACATTTAAAAACAAATTAAAAGAATTTCTGAATGACAACTCCTTCTACTCAGTAGTTGAATTTTTAGATACGAAGTAGTAACTGTTAAAAAGAAAAAAAAATCATTTTGTGTAAAGAAAACTTACGTTAAAGTGACACGTTCAACATCATCATGAAATGTCATATTCGTGATCTATGGAATAAGGATTAATGTATGTATGTATGAATGTATGTACACTCCTGGAAATGGAAAAAAGAACACATTGACACCGGTATGTCAGACCCACCATACTTGCTCCGGACACTGCGAGAGTTCTGTACAAGCAATGATCACACGCACGGCACAGCGGACACACCAGGAACCGCGGTGTTGGCCGTCGAATGGCGCTAGCTGTGCAGCATTTGTGCACCGCCGCCGTCAGTGTCAGCCAGTTTGCCGTGGCATACGGAGCTCCATCGCAGTCTTTAACACTGGTAGCATGCCGCGACAGCGTGGACGTGAACCGTATGTGCAGTTGACGGACTTTGAGCGAGGGCGTATAGTGGGCATGCGGGAGGCCGGGTGGACGTACCGCCGAATTGCTCAACACGTGGGGCGTGAGGTCTCCACAGTACATCGATGTTGTCGCCAGTGGTCGGCGGAAGGTGCACGTGCCCGTCGACCTGGGACCGGACCGCAGCGACGCACGGATGCACGCCAAGACCGTAGGATCCTACGCAGTGCCGTAGGGGACCGCACCGCCACTTCCCAGCAAATTAGGGACACTGTTGCTCCTGGGGTATCGGCGAGGACCATTCGCAACCGTCTCCATGAAGCTGGGCTACGGTCCCGCACACCGTTTTAGGCCGTCTTCCGCTCACGCCCCAACATCGTGCAGCCCGCCTCCAGTGGTGTCGCGACAGGCGTGAATGGAGGGACGAATGGAGACGTGTCGTCTTCAACGATGAGAGTCGCTTCTGCCTTGGTGCCAATGATGGTCGTATGCGTGTTTGGCGCCGTGCAGGTGAGCGCCACAATCAGGACTGCATACGACCGAGGCACACAGGGCCAACACGCGGCATCATGGTGTGGGGAGCGATCTCCTACACTGGCCGTACACCACTGGTGATCGTCGAGGGGACACTGAATAGTGCACGGTACATCCAAACCGTCATCGAATCCATCGTTCTACCATTCCTAGACCGGCAAGGGAACTTGCTGTTCCAACAGGACAATGCACGTCCGCATGTATCCCGTGCCACCCAACGTGCTCTAGAAGGTGTAAGTCAACTACCCTGGCCAGCAAGATCTCCGGATCTGTCCCCCATTGAGCATGTTTGGGACTGGATGAAGCGTCGTCTCATGCGGTCTGCACGTCCAGCACGAACGCTGGTCCAACTGAGGCGCCAGGTGGAAATGGCATGGCAAGCCGTTCCACAGGACTACGTCCAGCATCTCTACGATCGTCTCCATGGGAGAATAGCAGCCTGCATTGCTGCGAAAGGTGGATATACACTGTACTAGTGCCGACATTGTGCATGCTCTGTTGCGTGTGTCTATGTGCCTGTGGTTCTGTCAGTGTGATCATGTGATGTATCCGACCCCAGGAATGTGTCAATAAAGTTTCCCCTTCCTGGGACAATGAATTCACGGTGTTCTTATTTCAATTTCCAGGAGTGTATGTATGTATTCTACAGGGTGTTATAAAAAGGTACGGCCAAACTTTCAGGAAACATTCCTCACACACAAAGAAAGAAAATATGTTATGTGGACATGTGTCCGGAAACGCTTACATTTTATCACTTCTCTTCAAATCACATTAATCATGGAATGGAAACACACAGAAACAGAACGTACCAGCGTAACTTCAAACACTTTGTTACAGGATATGTTCAAAATGTCCTCCGTTAGCGAGGATACAAGCATCCACCATCCGTCGCATGGAATACGTGATGCGCTGATGCAGCCCTGTAGAATGGCATATTGTATCACAGCCGTCCACAATACGAGCACGAAGAGTCTCTACATTTGGTACCGGGGTTGCGTAGACAAGAGCTTTCAAATGCCCCTATAAATGAAAGTCAAGAGGGTTGAGGTCAGGAGAGCCATGGAATTGGTCCGCCTCTACCAATCCATCGGTCATCGAATCTGTTTTTGAGAAGCGTATGAAAACTTCGACTGAAATGTGCAGGAGTTCCATCGTGCATGAACCACATGTTGTGTCATACTTGTAAAGGCACATGTTCTAGCAGCACAGGTAGAGTATCCCGTATGAAATCATGATAACGTGCTCCATTTAGCGTAGGTGGAAGACATACTGACGAAACTAAAATGAGCTCTAACGTGGAAATTAAGCGTTTCCGGACACATGTCCACATAAAATCTTTTCTTTATTTGTGTGTGAGGAATGTTTCCTGAAAGTTTGGCCATACCTTTTTGTAACACCCTGTATAAAGAAAAAAAAAAAGGTTGCTAGAAATAAGCTGTACCAATTGTCTCGTTGTCTGTCCATTGACTCATTATTTTGTGATTTATCAAAGTACTTACAAAACTTAAATATCATCTGTCTTATATCATTCTAAATAAACGTGTTGAAGGAAAATTCTTTTTCATTTTAAAACTCAGGCGCTAATTTTGATGAGTGGACAGAGGTAGGAGATGTACCTAATATATGGCTGTGCTCGGCGGTAATGGCCTCAGAAACTTTGGGAACCCCTGATATAATCTATGTTCTGCTGTTTCCATAGTCAGTGTGCGTTCCAGATCGATCATCCAATTGAATCCTGATCATGGGTTATTGAGAGACTGGCACTACCATTGATTAATTCTGGCACAGAGTTCGAGTAGTGTGGAATAACATACCATTGTATGTCAACCTATCTCAGTTTGACACGATGCCCAGTGGGGTTAAACCCTGGCTTGCCTGGTTATTTTTATTTTCATTTTTTTATTTTATTTTATTTTTTTCGCACTTCGTCCCAGGTGGGGTCTGACAGACCGCTATGTTCAAATAGCCATAAACAATGACTTCAGCATTTTCATCGAGACAGTTCAGTTTGTTATGTAATAGGTTCCATTAATAGCTCACAAAAATATATTCAAATAAATTGTAAAGTTTACTTTTATGGAAAAAAGGCATTTAAACAAAAAACTGCACAAAATGACAATTTACATAAAATGTTAATGCTATGAAAACTCAAATACTCAGCACTCTAAATTTTACTTTATGCTATATTTTTATTGTTTATTATACATATAATAACAAAAACAAAAAATTCTCATAAAACATTTTTAAAAAATGAAAATTACGCTAGTGATTCAGGTTTTCTTTGCACTCTGGAAATTTTTGTGGGGAAACCAAACTAGATTAGTTTCTTGCAACAATGATAAATACGAGGGTAAGTCAATTATGATCCGCAATTTAGTTTTATTTTTGTTTATTTTCTAGTACTGTCATTTTACGTTGGTGACGCATGCTTTGTTTATTTGTTATTATATCTTTGCAGTTTTCAAGCTGCTAGGTTAGTTTCGTTATCACGCCATGCCAACGAGTTAAAATTTCATAGAGTGGCTGAGATACTAGTTACAGCGCTCCTAGCGGCAACCAACGCTAACTCGGCCGCCATGTTCTCCTTAGTCAAAACATTAGGAAAGCGTTACTGTTGTTTATGTTGGAAGTGTGTCAGCTGTTGTGATATTACTGCAATATTTAACTTTTCTAGTTGACTTTTTTGTTACAAAATATAAAGTCAACATGCCTGCAGTGTGTCCAGCGTTCAACTGCACAAATCGCAGCGATAAAACAACAAATATTTCATATAATAAGTAAGTATATTAGTACCGAAATACGACACACTTTTTTTAATGTTTATTAAAGAGTCATTTGCATTGGAACTGTAATTATGCTTAAGACAAATGCAGGAAAGTAATTTATTTATCGTTGATTACAGATTTCCTTTAAAAGATAAGGAAATTACAAAAAGATGGGTTATAAATATGAAGCGAGAAAACTGGTTTCCTACTACAGTCAGTTACCTCTGTTCAGCTCATTTTGAAGAGAAATATATGTACTACACAAATGTCCAGAGGCGCCTTTTGTCAAAAGCAGTACCTACTATCTTTAACTTTCCACCACATTTACAAAAGCAAGATAAAGTATTACGACCACAACCCAGAAAGCGATCTTTCGACAATTTGCAAGATAGTGCTGTTACAGTGACATCATTAGCACAAAGTAAGTCAATAATGTAATTTTACTCCCTGTTCTTATTACTTTGAATTACATACTTTCTATTATAATCTTATGGTGTAACTCTGTTATAAACTTATGATGTAACTTCATTCTTTCAGTGCCTGTCGGACCAATATCTGTTTCTGCTGACCACAATTACTGTCTCCCAAGCCCTAAGAAGTTGAAAACACAATATAACAGAGTACAAGCAGAGAATGTGCGACTAAAGAAGCAGATAAAGCAAATGAAGCAACTTAGTGTACGACACAAAAGAAGAATAGTGCAGTTACAGACTTTAGTTGCTGGTTTGAGAAGAAGGCTATGTAGTTCAGTTTCTTATATGTTAAACAGTGAACATGTAGTTGGTTTGTTGAAGGAGCTATTGGAACTTCAGTGCAGTGCTAAAGTATGCCATTATTCTCAGCAAATAAGGAAATTTGCCCTGACCCTACACTTTTATTCTGCCAAGGCATACAGCTACTTACGAAAATTTGTGAAATTACCCCACCCAAGAACGCTTCGCCGTTGGGCAATGTAACACATATTTCAAATAAATTCTCGTTCACGGTTTTTGAGGCTTTGACTGTTTACTTTGTAATAGCGACAAAAATATCGCATTTCTGCGCCCGTTACTGTTTCTAATAGTTAACCACAGCATGTTTAGAAGTTTCACCGTAATATTCTGGTGGTACCTGCTCTAATTGCATTAATTTATGGGCAACAAGTAACGTTATAGTGGATGGACAGACTTATTTCAGTTGTCTTGTAGTGTTATCTACATCGAAAAGTTTAGCCATATTTCGACAAAAACATCCCTTTTTGCTGTCAGTGTACACTGAAATCACTGCTGTCTATTGCTTGTTTTAGAAAAAATAAAGCTAGTATGGGCTATTTCAAGTAAGTCAAACGCAGTTACAAGGGGGCGGGACACAGCAGACGAATGACTTGACTAAAGAAAACATGGCGGACAGAACTTCAATTTGCTTCAAACATGGCGGACATATAGCCACTCTATGAAATTTTAACTCGTTGCGCCATGCTGTTAAGCATGGCTGCTCCGCTGTCTATTTGCATCAAAGAAAACCAACGTTCAGTGATCCGTTTTTTGTGGTCGGAAGGCGTATCAGTGGCCGAAATTCATCGAAGACTTTTGGTACAGTACAGCAACAGTGTTTTGCCGCAAGAGAGTGTCTGTGAATGGATTGAAAATTTCTGAAATGGTCGCACAAGTGTTACGCAAGAAGAAAGAAGCCGGACGACCCTTACCACCACAAATGAAGAAATCATTTAGTGTCCATATGAAATGATTCTCCTACACAGACGATTAACTGTTGAAGAAGTGGCATATTGTCTGCAAATTAGTCACGGTTCTGCTACGAAATCATCCACAACAGACATGGGTTTCATAAAGTTTGTGCAAGATGGGTCCCAAGACAACTCACACAGTTCCATTAACAAACACTCTTGGACATCTGCAAAAAACATTTGGATAGCTATGGTAACGAAGGGGACAACTTCTTAGACAGGATCATTACAGGTGACGAAACATGGATCCATCACTACGAGCCGGAGAGTAAACAGCAGAGTATGGAATGGAAACATCGAAATTCGCAATGCAAGAAAAAGTTCAAGACCCAACCGTCTGTAGGAAGACTGATGCTTATGGTTTTTTGGGACGCACAAGGTCCAGTACTGGAACATTATGAGGAAAGAGGCACAACAATAAACAGTGTACATTACAGTGAGGTGATTACTGCCTGGCTAAAGCTTGCAATTCGAAACAAACGCCGAGGATTGTTGTGCAAAGGTGTTGTGCTCTTGGACGACAATGCCCATCCGCATACTGCTGCCTACATTGCTGAAACGCTCCAGAAACTCAAATTTGAAGTACTGGATCATCCTCCATATAGTCCTGATCTTGCTCCTTGTGACTATCACTTGTTTGGTCCACTCAAACAGGCCTTACAGGGACGTCAATTTGTCTCGGACGAAGCAGTGCATTCCTGGCTCGCAGCTGAACCGAGAACCTTCTTTTATGAGGTCATCAGGAAGCTTGTACAACGATGGATCAAGTGCATTGAAACTCAAGGAGACTATGTTGAAAAATGATGTTCTTGTAAGTTTCCTATTTGATTACAATAAAATTTTATAACTTCTTTGCTTATAATAATTGACTTACCCTCGTATAACTGGTTTCCTACTACAGTCAGTTACCTCTGTTCAGCTCATTTTGAAGAGAAATATATGTACTACACAAATGTCCAGAGGCGCCTTTTGTCAAAAGCAGTACCTACTATCTTTAACTTTCCACCACATTTACAAAAGCAAGATAAAGTATTACGACCACAACCCAGAAAGCGATCTTTCGACAATTTGCAAGATAGTGCTGTTACAGTGACATCATTAGCACAAAGTAAGTCAATAATGTAATTTTACTCCCTGTTCTTATTACTTTGAATTACATACTTTCTATTATAATCTTATGGTGTAACTCTGTTATAAACTTATGATGTAACTTCATTCTTTCAGTGCCTGTCGGACCAATATCTGTTTCTGCTGACCACAATTACTGTCTCCCAAGTCCTAAGAAGTTGAAAACACAATATAACAGAGTACAAGCAGAGAATGTGCGACTAAAGAAGCAGATAAAGCAAATGAAGCAACTTAGTGTACGACACAAAAGAAGAATAGTGCAGTTACAGACTTTAGTTGCTGGTTTGAGAAGAAGGCTATGTAGTTCAGTTTCTTATATGTTAAACAGTGAACATGTAGTTGGTTTGTTGAAGGAGCTATTGGAACTTCAGTGCAGTGCTAAAGTATGCCATTATTCTCAGCAAATAAGGAAATTTGCCCTGACCCTACACTTTTATTCTGCCAAGGCATACAGCTACTTACGAAAATTTGTGAAATTACCCCACCCAAGAACGCTTCGCCGTTGGGCAATGTAACACATATTTCAAATAAATTCTCGTTCACGGTTTTTGAGGCTTTGACTGTTTACTTTGAAATAGCGACAAAAATATCGCATTTCTGCGCCCGTTACTGTTTCTAATAGTTAACCACAGCATGTTTAGAAGTTTCACCGTAATATTCTGGTGGTACCTGCTCTAATTGCATTAATTTATGGGCAACAAGTAACGTTATAGTGGATGGACAGACTTATTTCAGTTGTCTTGTAGTGTTATCTACATCGAAAAGTTTAGCCATATTTCGACAAAAACATCCCTTTTTGCTGTCAGTGTACACTGAAATCACTGCTGTCTATTGCTTGTTTTAGAAAAAATAAAGCTAGTATGGGCTATTTCAAGTAAGTCAAACGCAGTTACAAGGGGGCGGGACACAGCAGACGAATGACTTGACTAAAGAAAACATGGCGGACAGAACTTCAATTTGCTTCAAACATGGCGGACATATAGCCACTCTATGAAATTTTAACTCGTTGCGCCATGCTGTTAAGCATGGCTGCTCCGCTGTCTATTTGCATCAAAGAAAACCAACGTTCAGTGATCCGTTTTTTGTGGTCGGAAGGCGTATCAGTGGCCGAAATTCATCGAAGACTTTTGGTACAGTACAGCAACAGTGTTTTGCCGCGAGAGAGTGTCTGTGAATGGATTGAAAATTTCTGAAATGGTCGCACAAGTGTTACGCAAGAAGAAAGAAGCCGGACGACCCTTACCACCACAAATGAAGAAATCATTTAGTGTCCATATGAAATGATTCTCCTACACAGACGATTAACTGTTGAAGAAGTGGCATATTGTCTGCAAATTAGTCACGGTTCTGCTACGAAATCATCCACAACAGACATGGGTTTCATAAAGTTTGTGCAAGATGGGTCCCAAGACAACTCACACAGTTCCATTAACAAACACTCTTGGACATCTGCAAAAAACATTTGGATAGCTATGGTAACGAAGGGGACAACTTCTTAGACAGGATCATTACAGGTGACGAAACATGGATCCATCACTACGAGCCGGAGAGTAAACAGCAGAGTATGGAATGGAAACATCGAAATTCGCAATGCAAGAAAAAGTTCAAGACCCAACCGTCTGTAGGAAGACTGATGCTTATGGTTTTTTGGGACGCACAAGGTCCAGTACTGGAACATTATGAGGAAAGAGGCACAACAATAAACAGTGTACGTTACAGTGAGGTGATTACTGCCTGGCTAAAGCTTGCAATTCGAAACAAACGCCGAGGATTGTTGTGCAAAGGTGTTGTGCTCTTGGACGACAATGCCCATCCGCATACTGCTGCCTACATTGCTGAAACGCTCCAGAAACTCAAATTTGAAGTACTGGATCATCCTCCATATAGTCCTGATCTTGCTCCTTGTGACTATCACTTGTTTGGTCCACTCAAACAGGCCTTACAGGGACGTCAATTTGTCTCGGACGAAGCAGTGCATTCCTGGCTCGCAGCTGAACCGAGAACCTTCTTTTATGAGGTCATCAGGAAGCTTGTACAACGATGGATCAAGTGCATTGAAACTCAAGGAGACTATGTTGAAAAATGATGTTCTTGTAAGTTTCCTATTTGATTACAATAAAATTTTATAACCTCTTTGCTTATAATAATTGACTTACCCTCGTATAAGATTCTTTCTCTTCTTTTTGAGTCAAAGGTGGAGCATGTTTCGCATTTTTCCAATCTTTCTACGATAACCTCTACTCTTGGTTCTGCTACATCCAAAACATGGTGAATGGATACCCGAAGTTTGCGGGCTATGTGATAGTTATTGACTCACTTTTTATCTGTGGCGTCACCAACGAGTTTGCAAGTTTCTTAAAAAATATTAGTATCGTCTTTGTACGAAGCGTGATCATCACTTTGATCACTTGCTTCATTCAAGGATTTCACAGGAGGCAAAACAAACTGTTCTTCACTTTCACAGTGTTCCTACTCTGAATTATGTTCACTTTCATTTTGTCATCACTATCTAATTCAGCATCACTTCCCAAACTATCCTCAACCATTTTTAAACAGTTTTCTCAATGTAAGGGTCCTTAACACGAACAGCAGATGAAGAATTGGCTACTGAATCCATAACACTAAGTCTCAAGTGCGGTCTCAGAGACCACTAGCACGAAAGAACCAGCAATACTGCAATAGTATAGGTTCATGGCACATTTAAGTGGCTACTGACAAAGGAAATCACTGCAGTATCAGGAAACAACAACTAGATAATGCTGTAATCTACCCGATCCCTGTGCATCAGTAACAGAGTAACAATAAACGTTCACGGTTAAGCCGCGTCCACACCGGCCACATCGCGCTGTGCCTTGCAAAACCAAGTGAAGAGTTTAGGCGCAATGCGGCCGATTGGACTTCAAACCGCGCCGCTCTGCACATCAACAAACAAGTTCCTCGCAGTGTCGCTACATCAGAGGATATGGTTCGTTTGTGAGCGTCTCTGTCTCGATGGCGTTTTTCGTTTTCCAGTCTTACGGGCGCACACACTAGAACATCGCTGCTCACCGACGATCATTTTGCACCATTCTGGGATGTCGCAGTTTTGATGTCCAGCAGTGTAGATCTTCTTCTTCTTCTTCTTCCGTTACAGCCTCTGTAGGACCACGGGTAGCCCCTTCGTGGACTGCATTTTCCTCTTCTTCTCCCAGAACCTCTTCATATTTTCCTCTTCTCCCCCGCTCTTCTTCCGAGATCTTCAGTTTCCTTTTCTCCTGTCGGTTCCACTGGTGACACTCTTATCTTTTCCTGTATTCTTCTCTGTCATTGATCTCCGGCATATTGGTCGGTCTATATTTGTTCCTCCAGTTTTCCTTTCCTTCGACCTTGATCCCCAATTCCAACCAGTCCTTCCGAAGTTCAACAACCCACTTGGTTCCTGTGTTTCCCCTTGTCCTCCCTGTTGTTTTCCACAGTCTCTTCATCATTCTGTCCATACTCATCCTAACTACATGTCCAGCAAACCTTGCCCTTTTGAGTCTGATTTCCCCAGATATTGTTCTCATATTCCGGTACAATTCTTCCCTAGGTCTTCGCATCCACCTCTCTCCACATCTTTTGGGA
This sequence comes from Schistocerca nitens, assembly GCF_023898315.1. NCBI lineage: Eukaryota > Metazoa > Arthropoda > Insecta > Orthoptera > Acrididae > Schistocerca > Schistocerca nitens. The sequence continues at coordinate 1,038,701,698 of NC_064614.1, read as the reverse complement.
CCTGGTATTTTTCTCTCTTCTTTCTCTAGTTGTTCTGCACCATTTCTTCCTAGTGTCATCGTCTCAGCAGCATATAATACTGCTTTCCTCACAGTTGCCTTGTAGTGGCTTATTTTTGCTTCTGTGGATATATTCTTTTTATTGTATATCTCTCTCGTCATGCAGAAGGCTGACCTCCTCATCTTAACCTCTCTGTTATTCCCTCCTTGCTCCTGTTCCTTCGTGTTATAAATTCTCCCAGGTATTTAAATTTGTCCGACATTTGCACAGTGCCTTCCGGTGTTTCCCAGTCTGCAGTGTAGATCTACTATAGCAGTCCAAGAAATTTCGAGACTGGATCAATAAAAAAATAGAGATAAATTTAGATGGTGTTTTTACTGGTTCACATGTTCTACATAATCTCTCCCCACTTGAGTACTATGAACAAAAAGTTCATACAACCATGTGAAGCTGTCAGAAAAGCCCTTCTTTTGGATTTCGTCCAACTTGCGAGTTGCATTGGCTTGACTGTCAGTTATGTTGTCAAGGTGTTGATGCTTCATGTAAATTTATGCACTTTGTCTTTTGTTTGTACTGTATGTTCATGTTGATAATGTGGTATGCCCTTAAGTTGACAACAGGATTACAAGTTTCCATTTGATGCTTATAATGGTAGTGCAGGATCTCGTGGACCCGATGGTGCTTGTCTGCTGAGCCACTCCTTCAGGAGCTCTAGACTAAAGCACCCTCTGCCGCCACAATACAGGATGGTCGGCAGCAGCCACTCAACCCCACTGACATGTGGAGCCTGTTCAATACAACACACTAAGCAGACCTAATTGCAGCTCTGATTCTGTCATTGGTGCTTTACTGCAGGGAGCCTCTTCCTTGTTGACGTTGAGAGCCGGACCCTGTTTCTTGCTGCATGATTTCTAATGAGTCTTTATACACTTGGAGAAATACAAGTTAAGTAAATCTTTGTTTAATGTGTTAGCTTGTGTGCTAATCATTTCTGGTCATGTCCAGCTTTCTTACGAGGACAGTTGCACACCCCACTCTGTAGCTCACCTCTCTTTACTGTTGTGTACAGTCAAACACAACAGATAACACAGTCTCATTTAGGGTTCCCAGATGTATCAGTATTGCAATGTTCAGATTAAAGAAATCGGTGTCCCAAAAATACTTTCTGGATAGAAGTTTGTTCCAGATTTCTGATTTCAGAGGTATACTCTCATACTATCATTTTTTCCACATTATTGTGTGGATATAGGCTCATGATGAGCAAAAGCAGAACACCTTCAATGACTAAACATAGGACATTCATATTCGCAGGACATGTACATTAGTATGTTCTACAGAAATTCTTAGCATTTCAGTCAGCTCGGTTCAGCAGATGTCCTCTTGCCTAGTAGCACAGGTTCCACCATGGGCCCTGATAACTTGTTCCATGCGTGAGGGCATCAACGCTTATAAAGCGTGAATGGCGTCCTGTGATATGGCCATCCAAGCAATATTCACCTGGTTCCAAAGTTCATCTGTGGTGGATGGCAATGGTTCACAGTACTGTACCTGTCGTTTCACCATAATCCACACATTTTTGATTGGCGACAAGTCTGGTGGTCTGGCGGGCCAGGGCAAAAGACTGACATTCTGTGACACCAAGATGGCAGGTGTTTGTGCAGCAGCATGTGGCTGCGCATTGTCTTGCTTAAAAAAATGGGTTCTGGGGCGTTGTGCAGAAAGGGTATGGTAATGGGTCGCAGGATGTTGGAAATTGGAAATTTGTGGTAAGTTCATATGGGGCTTACATACTACTTTAACTTAAACTAACTTATGCTAAGGACAACACACACCCATGGCCGAGAGAGGACTCGAACTTCCGACGGGGGGAGCCGCGCGTACCGTGGCACGGCGCCCATGACCGCACGGCTACCACGTGCGGCCGCCTCGGGATGTCATTCACATATGACACACTGCTCATAGTGTCCTGGACAAGCACCAGTTGTGATTCGAGGTTGTACCCAATAGCATCCCACACCATGAAGCCTTGAGCTGGCGCTGTAGGTCTTGTGTGAATGCAGTCACTGTGATGCTTCTCCACATGTCTGCCGCGAACCAAAATGCGGTTATCATTTTCAAACAAACAGAACCTGTATTTGTCCGAAAACACCATCTGATAACATTCCTGTCCCAAGGAGGACGCAGATCTGTCCAGCAATGCCAGTCCGATAAGATGTCGAACTTCTCTGGGGGGGGGGGGGGGGTTGTCTCGATGGTGCACTCTGACCAATCTCGTCGTTTTCTAAGCCCTTCCAGGACACGATGCTAACGTGGAAAGAGTATTCTCTCTCACGAATGACCTGTGGAACGAGAAACGACACAGATTACGAATATCAACCGCTGGGGCACTGAAATGTGTGTCTAATTATGAAATGGGCTGTTCTAGCGGCAGGATCTTCTCTCTAAAGCTCATAAAATCCGATAAATACCAAATGATCTTCTTTCTAAAGCTCATAAAATCCGATAAATACCAAATGTAGAAGAGAGCATGTATTTTAAAATGGAATTTTGTTGGTTGTATACAACCAGAACTCTGCATTTCGGTATATTTAAGCATATAAGATTGTTTCTCATAATGAAAAGATGTTAAAAGAAATATCTGGTTGATTTATTATGTTGTCACATGTATTATTATTACAATCCTCTTTCTCTGGTTTTATTAAATTAGCTATTCATAGTATTAAACGTGTATTATTTATTCTAGTAGATAAGTTGAATGCAGCTTTGAGTCTTTCAAGCGAAAGAATGCGGGCCGGCTGCAGTCAACTCAAGCGATCCACAATACACTGAACCCAATGTGAGTGTTCATACGAGCCCAAGTCAGGCAGTGCTTCGGCTCTGCAGTCTCCTGCTACTCGCATTACACACGACGACCGAACTTGTAACCGATTGATCACAAGTTGCATTGTTGACCATCTGTCGCGTGAGCCGGTCCACTAATATGAAAGCGCTAGTATGGAAGCGCGATAATTCTAATAATAAAGAACCAGCTCTAAATTCCGTACTATTGCGATGCACTCTTTCTAGAGAGCCACATTGGAACCCGCAAACTTTCGTCTGTCTGATTAGTCAGCTGTCTCTTGTTTTTTTGGAAAAAAACTGGAAAAAATACAGTGCCTAACAGCTTACCAAAACAATTTAAATTCGTGCAGGGTGCATTTGCATACTTCAGAGTGCAGTTGGCAGGCAAAACAATAAATGTGTAAATGTACCTTTGCATTAAATCTTTTATTCAGCTGTATCCTGAAAAAGTCTTTTGACAGTAATGTGGTGACTCCACAACTTTCTTCTCCTCCTCTTCCTTTTTTTAATACGGCCACTGCGGCTACTTCTTCCCCCTCGAACATAGCTGTGATTCACTAACTGAAGGGCAGCTGTTATAATTTGAGATGCCTAGGCAGGACCAGCTCATGTGAGCCACTTCTCTCCTACCACCAGCAACTCGCTGCAGCAGTATGCAATCTCCTGACTGCAATAGGCGATTTGCTTGCACCTTCCACTTTTTTAAACTTAAGGGGACATTATACGTGAAATTAATTGAAATTTGACATTTTCTGTTTTCTACTCCATAATGTTCTTTGGACTTTCCTGACCATTTTGGTATATAATACATTAAAATCAGATAATTGTGAGGCGTCCAAATAATGTTTTGAATTTTGACATGTGACCATCAAATTTCGCAGCTACGCATATACTGCCACAGTTGAGCAGTCATGTCTTGGGAACTACATAGTCTAGAAGGCTGTGAATTGCTTTGTTTTGTGCCTACTACCATGTCTCAGAAGTTGGCATTACGGATAAACAAATCAGTTCTTTGTTTCTGATATTTTTCGTTGAAAGTAGTGTGATTATCACCTATTTTTGGAGTAAGCTAGCTTCTGTTGCTTTTTATACGTAAATAAAATGACTATGCGTGAAATTAACTTCAAGTAACGCAAATTTGCGGTTAACAGACATGTGAGACTTGCATTTTCTTCTGAAGTACTTGAAAACACGTGTGCTAACAGTGAAGGAAACCACAATAATGTTTCTGAAGTGGCCACGCCCCCTATTGCATGGAAAAGGAAATTAACTTTAGAAACGGGTGACAGTGGTAAAAGTAATGATATGGACAATGTCGTTATTGATCTGCAAATACCTGCACAAGTTCTTTCTGAAACTGTCTCTTGCTGTTTTCGTGGTGGTGAAGTTGAACTTTATGAAGATATTGGAGCTAGAGTAGGTGTTGTGTCTAAATTAATTATTACATGTCAGAAGTGTAAAAACGAAAAAGCATTTCATATTTCATCAAAGTGTTCAAGTAATGATTTGTATGAAACTAGTGTGAGACTGTTCTATGGCCTTAGATGCATTGCTAAAGGTGCAAGTGCTGATAATGTTCTCTGCACTGAGTTGAATTTGCCAAAACCACCTTCTAGGTATACGAAATATGTAACAGCAATTGGGAACTCTTTAAATGCTGTGGCTGAATATTCAATGGTTGCTGCTACATCAGAAGCTGCTGAACAAAATGAGGGTGACACAGACATCAGCAATGCTATGGATGGATCCTGGCAAAAGCGTGGGTTTAGTTCTAAAAATGGTTTTACATCTACAATAAGTAAAGACACTGGAAAAGTTTTGGATTTTGAGGTTCTCAGTAAGTACTGCCAAGGTTATACAGTGAACCAGAAGAACAGATTACTTCATAAGCAGTAGTGTGAAAAAAATATGATGGCACAAGTGGACGAATTGAGGTAAAATTAACAGTTAATGTTTTTCAGTACTCGCAGAAGGAGAGAGGTGTCAGATATGTGAATTACTTAGGTGATGGCTTTCATTTCAGTACAAAGCAATAAGCCATATGATGTTTCTATACAAAAATTTGAGTGTGTAGGACATAAAGGATGGGAACACATTTGCGTAACCTAAAAGCCAAGCTGGGTAACACAAAATTGTCTGATAACAAGACTATAATATGTGCTGGAAGACTAACAGACAAAGTAACTGATGAATTACAGGAATAGTATGGGAAGGACATTAGAAATGACTGTGACAATTTAGAGAATATGAAAAGAGTTGTGTGGAGCACTTTCTTTCATCGACTATCAACCAATGAAAAGCCATGTCAAGCTTTGTGCACACATCCACTAAACACTTGGTGTAAATATAGGCAAGCTGAATTTTCTGGCACCCTACATGAATTTACTCATAAAAATTCTCTTCCTTTGGCAGTTAAACCTACATACAGAGATTTGGAAAAACCTGAGTTACTAAAGCAGTGTTGGCATGGGAAGACCCAGAATGTGGATGACTCCTTCAGTAATGTTGTGTGGTGCCATGTGCGTAAAAATGTATTTGTTGGCCTTATGACTCTAAAGTTAGCAGTGTCTGGTGCTGTAATAACTTTTAATGGTGGGAAGTATGAAAGACTTAAGGTTCTGCAGAAGTTAGGGGCAAGGTTTGGACAGAACACAGCTAAATGACTGCAGGAACTGGATGAGCTTCGTGTATGTGAAGTAGAGTTAGCTGCTCAGCAAATGACAAAAGAAGCAAGAAAGAAAAGTAGGAGGCAAGCACTGGGCTATTGTGAAACTGAAGAAAACACAGACTATGGGCCAGGGCAGTTCTAGTGCATAATTAATTTTAACAGCATGCCAAGTGTGAGATTCAACACATATGGAACTAGAATAATTAAAATATCCTGAGTTGTTTTGTTTTTACGTTCATTTATTTACAAAATTCTGTCCAAAAATTGAGTGTCTGAAAAAAAAGATGACATGCTCCCCAATACAATTTTAGTAATAATTCTAGTTAAGTGTATCTAGGAAGGTGCAGTCAATAATTATGGAAAATTGTAAGTTGGTGTCTTAAAAAGTTCCAAAGATAATGGGTCACAAAATTCGATAATTTAACATTGGCGGCATAGGACATACAATGTCCCCATAAAGAGAAGTGTCCCAGTTTGCTCCGGTTTCTGCTTTCCGAATTACGTCCATTCAACATCAGTTTAAGAGAAATATCCCGATTTGTCAGACAGAAATTATGGCAACCGTAGTCCCATCATCCACGACGTTTTTTTCCAGAAATGATTTGCTCACGTTTTCTGTTTCAGTTATGTCATGACAGGAGTCCTCGCGTCGTTGTTTGTGTTCTGGAGCCAAGGTGTGCGGGATAAATTTTGCGCACATTCGGGATAATGTCTTGCAAATTTGATTTAGAGACATTCCATTGCGATTTGTTGCACAACAATGTTGACACAGTATGGTCACACGTTCAGTACGAACGATAAACACTACCTGCTGAAACTAACTGTTCGAATGCACATCTGTTGTTTACAGTTCAAGGTGCCTTCGTGTTACCTGCGCTGACATCGCATAAACGCCAGGAATAAAATCAGTCGCCGGCCGGAGTGGCCGAGCGGTTCTAGGCGCTACAGTCTGGAACCGAGCAACCGCTATGGTCGCAGGTTCGAATCCTGCCTCGGGCATGGATGTGTGTGATGTCCTTAGGTTAGTTAGGATTAAGTAGTTGTAAGTTCTAGGGGACTGATGATCTTAGAAGTTAAGTCCCATAATGCTCAGAGCCATTTGAACCAATAAAATCAGTCGCAGAACATTTTGGATGGACGAAGTGTACTCCATAAATCACTTAACGCCAAATGGCGTAACATAGTACTATGGTATGAGGGGCGAGGGGCGTTTGAAAGTCCGTTCAAAAATAAAAACTACTAACGTGTTTGGGATAAACCTTTTTTATTTTTCGACATAGTCTCTTTTAAGACTTATACACTTCGTCCAACGGTGTTCTGATTTGTTGATCCCTTCCGAATAATAGGAACTGTCCAGGTCTGCAAAATAGCTATTAGTTGCTGCAATCACCTCCTCGTTTGATTAAAATCTTGGTCCAGCCAGCCATTCCTTCAAATTGGGGAACAAATAGTAGTCCCAGGGAGCCAAGTCTAGAGAATAGGGGGGATGTGAAGCGAGTTGGAATCCTATTTCCATTAATTTTGAGACCACAACTGATGAGGTGTTTGCTCATGCATTGTCGTGATGGAAAAGGACTTTGTTTCGGTCCAATCGCTAGAGCTTTTCTTGCAGCTCGGTTTTCAGACGGTTCAATAACGATGAATAATATGCACCTGTAATAGTTTTACCCTTTTCCAGATAGTCGATGATAATTGTCCCTTGCGAATTCCAAAAGACAGTCGCCTTAACCTTTCCAGCCGAAGGTATGGTCTTTCGCTTTTTTGGTGCAGATTCTCCCTTGGTAACCCATTGTTTCGATTGTTCACTGGTCTCAGGTGTATAGTAATGTATCCATGTTTCATCCACAGTGACGCAATGACGCTTAAAGTCCTGCAGATTCTTCCTGAACTGCTGCAAACCATCCTCACATTACTTCACACAATTCCGATTTTGGTCAAGCGTGAGCAATCGCGGAACCCATCTTGTGGGCAGCTTTCTCATGTCCAAATGTTTATGCAAAATGTACCCATTCATTGGAGATGCCCACAGCACTAGCAATCTCATGCACCTTATCCATATCATGGATTTTATCAATGATTTCTGGAGTCATAACCTCCACAGGGCGTCCAGAACTTTCAGCATCACTTATGCCCATATGGCCACTCCGAAAATTTTGAAACCACTTATACACTGTTCTAATCGAAAGTGCAGAGTCACTATAATGTTTATCAAGCTTCTCTTTAGTCTCCTGAGGCGTTTTGCCTTTCATAAAGTAATGTTTAATCAGCACACTAAATTTTTTGACGATCACTCGTCTTCCTTGATTAACACGAATGCCAAACACAAAGAAATAGACCAATATGGCTGAAACTTGGTGTGCGTTCTTTCCAAAGAAGCTACTAGCTAAACATGACCTTGATACTTGCCGGTGGTGCCATCTCTCGGACTTTGCACGGACTTTTAAAACGCCCCTCGTATATCTTCCTTCTTGTTCCATTTGGGAATGGTGCTCGGGAAGAGGTCTGTCGATATGTCTCTGCATGATGTTGACTTATTCTGATTTTACGGCCACGGGAATTTTGCTACTTGACTGCTGGAAAAACTAATGAGTTTGTTTTCTCATCCAGGTACTATGGTCTCAAGAATTTTAACAGTAAACCTCTCTGTAAGGCACAACTCCTCTAGCACTGGTATTGGAGTTGACTAAGTCTGTGTGAAAATCTGGGTTTCGTTAAATAGTGAAACACGATGCTCTTCTTTCGATAATCTCCATTTTTCTCACTTAAAACCACGTGATAAGAGCCCAGCCTACCGTACATACTCAAGAATCAATCAAAGAAGATGTTTGTAAGCTACATTTTTCATACGTGAACTACATTTCGTCACGGTTATTCCAGCGAAGCTCTGTCCGGCATTTGCTTTAATACAACTATGAAGCGATTTCAAAAAGTGTTACACACCTCATCCCATGCTAAGACTATAGCGCAACAAGAATGGTGCATTGTCAGAAGCGAGCATATATTCTGGATCTTCTGCAGAAACAGTTCTGCCACAGCACCGGTAACACGTACAACAAATGGTGGGAGTGAAATGGAGTGGCAAATGGAAATGTATGGCAAAGCTGAAGTATGCGGGACAATACAATACTTGTGGAAAAAACTTCTAATTGCCACAACTATTCACCGTGCAACTCTGGCGGTATATGGACCAACTGCAACATCGCCAATGGAGCCAACAATTTGACCAATGCTGCACAGATGTGGTTGATGGCTCTCTGGAAGGAAGGCCATCATCAGACAAGAACATTCAGGCAATTGAGGAACTGATTCACAGCAATTGGAGATTTTTCGATGATGTGGATGTTCACACAGCAGTTCTCCAATGGCTCCTCTGGAAAGGAGCAGTTTTCTATGGCAGAGGAATTAAACGATTGGTAGATAGTTCCTATCATTGTTTACAGAGGTTTGGCGACCATGTTGAAAAGAAGTGTCAAGTATGTATGTCACTTTGACATGTTGTGCATCATTCAATAAAAGTGTCTGCCTCTGGTAGCTGAGTGGTGAGCGTGACGGAATGTTATACCTAACGTCCTGCATTCGATTCCCAGCTGGGTCGGAGATTTTCTCCGCTCAGGGGCTGGGTGTTGTGTTGTCCTAATCATCATCATTTCATCCCCATCGACACGCAAGTCGCTGAAGTGGCGCCAACTCCAAAGACTTGCACCAGGCAAACGGCCTACCCGACGGGAGGCATTTCCATTTATTTATTCAATAAAAGTTACTTGGCATGCCACAGGAATTTGTAACTTAAAGTTCCCTTGTTGTTTTACTTGATTTGTCTGTTTTAAATCACAATTGATGCATTATTTGTCATTGAATCATTGCCAGTTGAGCAATAAAACAAGAAGTAAGTAGCAGGGTAAGGGCGGTTTTCTTCAGCCAGCACATGGGTCCCCGCTGTCCCTCTCCCCACCCCTCCCCTTCCCCCTCCCCCGCCTACTCTATTGGCGGGAATTTCGAATTTTACTGGGAATTTTGAATTTTCGCTGCAAAATTCAATTGTCAGTACAGAGGACGTAATATTAATGGAAACTGTTTGATGGAAATTGTCTATAAAACGGGATAGGTGGTAGAAATCGAAAAAAAATCAGAATACCAGAAATTGGTGAATTATGCACTGCAGAGGACATAATCTGCAGTTTGTAGGACAGTGATAATGTTATTTATCTTCCAATCTCATCGTATACTTCTGTGACCCCGTCGGTTCCTACAGGTGCCGCATCGTGCGTGTGTCTACCGCGCGGTAACCTGACAATAAATGAGCAGCGACGAGCCCCGTGCCACATGCGCTGCTTGGCGCGGTGTCTGGCGGTCCGCAGCTGCCTAGGTCGACCACCCTCACTGGCCAGTCTTCCCCGTCAACACTAGCAGCCTCCCTGCAGCGCCACGGGAGGTACCTGCAGCGAGCGACCAGCAGTCCAAGAGAAATCGACAGATCATTACAATGTAAGCCATTGTTCCCAAGGCGCGCTGCGGTGGGCATCTACTATGAACGATAGATTTATTTTCGAAGGGTAGTGTCTTCCTCCCACAGTTGTGCCTAATGAACAATAACGTATATTTCGAGGGATGCAGCTTGCATTGGGAGTGCCAGAGTATCCGTCCGAGAATGAACAAAGGATGTTTTTCTAAAGATAGCAGACGCATCCAATTTTCCAGCCACTAGGCAGCAAACAAAGGGTGCTTTCGGAAGGTCTCTCTATCTATTTGTCTCTGATCTTTCTTCTGCCTCACAGCAACCACTTGCACCAAGCCTGCTGCAGCCTGCTTGAAGAAAAAGAAGACAAGGTTAGCATCATCCTCCCACAACTGTACCCTTACAAACAACAACATGTATTTTGAGGGATGCAACTGACTTCAAAAGTGTCAAGCTATCTGTTTGTCTTAGAGTGAATAAAGAGTGTTTATCTAAAGTAAGCAACTCTGTCCAGTTTTCCAGCGACATGCAGCCACTTGCCAGCAAACAAAAGATGTTTTTGGAAGGTCCACCTGTCTGTTAGTATCAGAATTTTTTCTCCCTCAGAGCGGCGTTCTGTTTCTCAAAAACCTGCATCAAGCTTGCTTCAGCCTAATTGAAGAAAAAGAAGGCAAGTTGCTGGTATGGCATCTGAGTTCCTATTGGTCCTCTGCAAAATAAATGGTAGTGTCTGAAGGTCTTTAAAGCTCAGCCCCACCACAGTCATCATCAGTCTTTGACAGTACCTAGTTGTGTCTGTGTGATTCTCACAATATGAAAGGGACAGGCAGTAGCGATGCCAGTGGCAGTGGTGATGGGAAATGGCCAAACTTCGGGCAATTGCCATGTAAGTGTTTAGAAAAAAAATGTGAGTTCAAATTGCGCCAGTTACAAAATTTTGTAGAAAAGCATTCAAATTTTTCGAGGCTAATACGTTTTCGTAATAAGGGGTTATAAAAGTTCTTTTTCTTGCTATTTCAGCATTCATTTCCTAAATGTTGGCTCAATTAGAATGTCAGCTGGAAGCTGAAAGTCACCAGCAAGCCGAAGAGGTTGTGCTGTCATCATGTAAGTACATCTCAAAATTCTGTGTGTGATTGCCTGATGTGTGATGATCTGTTCAGAAAAATCTTCTAAAATAATCAGATTGTTACACGTGCTTATAACATTTCTACTGTTGTTCTAGCACTAGAGCAGCTGCAACTGGAAGCTGAAAGTCGCCAGCAAGCTGAAGATGTTGTGCTACCATCATGTAAGTATATCTCTAAATTCTGTGTGATAGTCTAAATGTTCAGAAAACAGCTCGTAGCAATTGTTTACAAAATTTTTAATCTCACTGTTGCAGCATTAGATCAGCAGCTGACAGACACTGAGTGGCTGGAGGTCGAAATGCAGCAAGAATGTAAGTACGTACATTTGTAATATACTGCTGTTAGACAATTTTTTTATTACAAAATTGTTAAGGCTTTCGTGGCCACTTGTTTTTATTGTATGCACTTGTGTGAGGCATATATTCTTCATTGTTGTAGCTGTTGCTAGGGATCAAGAGGAGGATGAGAATCTAGCAGGGGTATGCATGATGACAAGGAGTCATCACTTCCATCTGGTATGAACTTTTTATTTTTTTTCTTCGTAGCTATGTAGAAGCAGTATCTTGGTGTAGGAAAATTCAGTACAGATTTTTGTTGTTGTTGTTTCTTGTAATCAATATCTTGTTGTAAACGACTTCATGAGATGGATTAATGGCTCCACAACAACAGTTCTGGCAAGGGTGAAATCCTGGTGTGAGAGCATGGGATGGTGGCTTCCTAAAGCAGTGTCATCTCGCCCTTTTGAATGACAAGGAGGAAATAGTTGATTGGGTGGGGGGGAACTAGCAGAAGATGGACTGAACTGCTCAGCCTTGGAACCCAGAGTGTAAAAGGTGATTACAGTGCAACCGTCATCATTACATCATATAATTATTATACTGGAATGCTGCTGTACTTCATTGGGATTTGCTTACAGCATATATTTAAAAAAATCTTTTCCATTATTTGTATGTTGCAGAGGTGCTACCAACACCAACACCACAAGAACTCACTGTGGCATGTGCACCTAGCATGGTGGCTGTGGGGGCAGGTATCAAACATGCACGTGAGCAATGTGCACTGCCATGTAAAGCACAGCTCGTTGCCGTGCGAGGGGTGGTGGAAGCAACTAGAGCTATTGCTGTGCTACCCCTCCGCACCATTGCACACCCTCTGGCATCCGTGGGTGGTTCAGACAGAACAACGATCTCCCACACCACAGGCAGCAGCATCAACAAGCGCCCTCTCCACAGTCTGGTTGCTCCAACAGGAGCTCACCGTCACCACCACCTCCTCCTACTCCAGCTCCGGCTGTTAGCCCTCACTGGCAGCGAAAGGTATGTTTGTCTCAGTGCATATCGCTGCCCCCTGAAGGCGCTTCCTCCCCAACACTGTCATCCACCGGGTGGATGCAGTTGTCTCCTAGTTGTAGTGTTAATGATAATGAACCTGTGGCTAACAGTACTGCACTCTGCTGTTCTGATAATGAAGGACATCACATTAGCAGCGTCATGACCCCTCTAAAATACTTGACTGTTGCTAGGGCCTAGCGTTCACTAGAACTGAGAATCTGGCGGGGGGGGGGGGGGAACCGAGATGCAGTCATGTTTCTAGAAGCATGTCTCCCAATGCTGGAGGCAGAGATCCTCAAAGCTGTAGATGATCCGAGATATAATGCCGTGTAGATCCCTCAGAGCAGTTGGTTGGTTACATCGTCCATAAACAGCCCTTTTCAATCTATCCCAGGCACGTTCGATACAGTTCATGTCTGGAGAACATGCTGGCCACTCTAGTCGAGCCATGTCGTTATCCTGCGAATTGTCGTCCATGAAGACTAATGCCTCGCCATTATGCTGCCGGTATGGTTGCACTATCGATCAGAGGATGGCATTCACTTGATCGTACAGCTGTTATGACGCCTTCCGTGACCACCATTAGTGTACATCGGCCCCACAAATGCCACCACAAAACAGCAGGGAACCTCCACCTTGCTGCACTCGCTGGACAGTGTGTCTAAGGCGTTCAGCCTGACTGGGTTGCCTCCAAACACGTATCCGACGATTGTCTGGCTGAAGGCAAATGCGACACTCATCCGTGAAGAGAACATGATGACAATCCTGAGTCGTCCATTTGGCATGTTGTTGGGCCCATCTGTACCGCGCTACATGGTGTCGTGGCTGCAATGATGGACCCCGAAATGGACGTCGGGAGTGAAGTTGCGCATCATGCAGCCTATTGCGAACAGTTTGAGCCGTAACACGACGTCCTGTGGCTGCACGAAAAGAATTATTCAACATGGTAGCATTGCTGTTATGGTTCCTCCGAGCTATAATCTATAGGTAACGGCCATCCGTTGGGCGGCCTGAGCAAGGCATGTCATCGACAGTTCCTGTCTCTCTGTATCTCCTCCATGTCCGAACAACATCGCTTTGGTTCACTCTGAGACACCGGAAACTTCCCTTGTTGAAAGCCCTTCCTGGCACAAAGTAACAATAAGGGGACGCGATTGTACTGCGATATTGACCGTCTAGGCATTGTTGAACTACAGACAACACGAGCCGTGTACCTTCTTCCTGGTGGAATGACTGGAACTGGTCGGCTGTCGGACCCACTCCGTCTAATAGGCACTGCTTGTTTACATCTGTAGGCGGGTTAGTGACATCTCTGAACAGTCAGAGGGACTGTGTCTGTGATAGAATATCCACAGTCAACGTCTATTTTCAGTTCTGGGAACTGGGGTGATGCAACACTTTTTTGATATGTGTATTACTATTATATTACTGTGAATATTACTCACATATGTATTTAAATAAAACAAACGGAATTAACATTTTAGAACTTTATTCGTCATGTCTACATATTTATTTCTCAACATAATTACCGCCGCAGAATGTTCCATTCCTCACACATCCTCTTTACCACACCGTACCCTGTTCCCTTGGTGGACTGAGGCATGTTGCAACGCAATTTGCGTGTGGAGACGTGCTCTTCGCGTTTTTAAGCGTCGTCCTACGACATGAAACTGCATTTATTATGAACAGTTTTGTGGACAGTGTCGTCGCGTTCTTCAGGAGAGCAAAACAGCTATCTGGATGTCATTCACTAGTTATTTTAGCAGTTCCATTCCCTCTTCTGTCATGTTGACCAACGTCCAATGGCTCTCTGAGACCAAGGTCCATTCCCCAATTTCCGGCCGGATAGTAGCAGACAATGTCATAGAGGACCCTATTGCTATCTCAAAGACCTTGAGCCGCCATTTTGCGGACAACGTGCAGAGGAGGCTCGGGCGATACCCTTTTCAGAATTGTTGAGTGCTACAATGCTGCCTTTACTGCGAGGAACATAGATCACACTCCCATTTCATCCCAGTCCTCTGCCCCAGGGCCAGATGTTCATGTTCAGATGTTGCAGCACCTTTATCTTGCGGGCAAGCACTTACTGCTTCATATGTACAACTGCATCTGGGCAGAGGGCAAGTTTCCCAGACGTTGGCGTGAAGCAGCTGTCATATCCATACCTAAGCTCGCTAAGGACAAACATCTTCCTTCTAGTTACCGCCCCATTTCTCTCAGCTGTGTTGGCAATGTGATGGAAAGTATGATTCATGCCCGGCTGATATGGTGGCTCAAGTCTCACAATTTATTAACCATTGCACATTTTGGATTTCGCACGCGCCGTTCTGCAGTTTATCATCTCGTCGTTTTATCCACCCATGTCATGAATGGTTTTCTGCGGAAATCCCATCTGTGTCTGTGTTTTTCGGTTTGGAGAAAGCCAATGACACCTGCTGGAGCACTGGTATCCTCTGTAATCTCTACACACGGAGTTTCCGTGGCCGCCTGACCCATTTCCTTCAGGAATTTTTAAAAGATCGAGTTTTCAAGACCCATGTGGGTTCTGCCTTGTCGGCCACCGTTATCAAAGGAAAAAGTGTAGCTTAGGGTTCTGTCCTGAACGTCGTCCTCTGTGCTATTGCCATTAACCCTATCATGGCCTGTCTCCCGCCGGGCATCGCTGGCTCCCTTTTCGTTCACGATTTTGCGGTCTATTGAAGTTTACCGAGCACTTATCTCATTTATTGGCGTCTTCAGCGATGTCTCGATTGCCTTTATTCATGGAGCATCGACAATGGCTTTCGATTTCCACTGACAAAAACACGTTTGTATGAATTTCTGGCGGCGCAATTGGTTTCTTCCACCGTTTTTGCATTTGGGCCTGTTGCTCTTCTGTTTGTTGAAATTTCGAAATTCCTCGGGCTCATGCTCGATAGGAAACTTGGTTGGTCCTGCCATGTGTCTTACCTGGGAGCCTGCTGTAAACAGTCCCTCAATGTCCTACGTGTCCTCAGAGGTACTTCTTGCAGAGAAAACTGTACCACCCTTCTCCGTTTGCACCAGTCTATAGTCCATTCGAAACTAGACTATGGATGTTTCGTTTACTCATCTGCACGTCCGTCCCTCTTACGCCGTCTTAATACTATCTGCCATCGTGGCATCCGTTTAGCTACTGGCGCCTTTTACACTAGCCTGGTTGAATGTCTGTATGCAGAAGCTGATGAACTACCATGGTCCTACCGCTTTCCATTTTTCCTCAACAGATATGCATGCCGTCTGTCTGTCATGCGTAGCCACCTATGCCTACTTCTTCGATGACTCCTTTGATCACCAGTATGGGGCGTATCCCTCTTCTCTGTTGCATTCTGGAGTTCACTTTTGGCTCTTGTTCTGGTAGCTCAGTTTCGCGCTACCTGCAACTTTTCGGATGGGTGTGAACCCTTCATCACTTTGGCTTCATGTTGCGGCCCATGTTCACCTTGGCCTTCATTCTCTTTCTAAGGACACTATTCCAGCCTCGCTCTGTCGCTTTCAGTTTCACGACAGTACCGTAGTGTACTCTGATGGCTCTCGGACTGACTGTGGTGTTGGGCGTGCCTTCGTCATTGGTATCTACTTTTTTCGGTATTGGGTTCCAGAACACTGTTCAGTATTTACAGCAGAGCTTTTCGCCCGGTATCAAGCCACACAGTACATCCGGCAACACAGCCTTTTCAATTGCGTCATCTGCTCCGACTCTCTCAGTTCCCTTCAAAGCCTCAGTGTGCTGTTCACGGTCCATCCCTTAGTGCAAAGGGTCCAGGAAAGCTGCCACTTGCTCACTCTTGATGGAGGCACTGTGATGTTTATGTGGTTTACTGATCACGTCGATCTCACAGGAAATGAGGCTGCTGACGCTGCTGCCAAGGCTGCAGTTCTCGTATCTCAGCCTGTTAGTTCTTACATTCCCTCCGATGATCTCGGTGTTGCCGTCTGTCACCAGGTGGTGTCACTTTGGCATCACTGGTCCTTCCTTCACGGGAACAAGCTGCGGGTTATTAAACCTCTCACAGTAGTTTGCACGACCTCCTCGCGGCCCATTTGCCACTAGGAGATGATTTGAGCTAGGTTGCGCATCGGGGCTGTCTTTAGCCATCGCCATTTGTTAGGCGGTGCTCCCTCACCACTTTGTACTCTCTGCGCTCAACCTTTGACGGTTAGCCATTTCCTGACGGAATGCCCGTTTTTTAACCACTTACTTTATTTGTGTTTGCCGTCTGAGTTATCGGCCGCTTTAGCGATAGACGTGCGGGGTGTCGACCGCGTTTTATTTTGTATCCGGCGTAGTAGTATGGCAAAGGACTTTTAATCTTTAGTTTAGGATCTCCGTTTTTCTATGGAGTATTTTACAGCTCTTTCTTCACGTTTCTGTTTTTAACTGTCTTCTCCTCCGTCGTTTGCGATTAACGAGAAATCGTTTTTAACTCCTCTCTTTGCCTCCGTGTTCTATAGTTCTGACATGGGCGCGTATGACCCTAGTTGCTTTTGCGCCTTAAAACAAAGCAAGAAACACCTGTCGTTGTTAGTAAGGCCCGTACAAAAATATTCCTTTGTGAAACACAGCATTTCGTGTATCACAAGTAATGACGAAACGTGAAAAACCATGGCGCAGTTGTTAATGTGTGCTTTCTTTCAGCTAGTGAGTACCTGTTTTTCACATTTAAAAACAAGTCACAGATAATATCAGCCATCAGAGATACAACTCTGTCAATACCTGCTATAACAAGAAAAGTTAGTTAAAGACGAAAAATGTAAAAGGGCGCTTCAGTCTGGAACCGCGCGACCGCTACGGTCGCAGGTTCGAATCCTGCCTCGGGCAAGGATGTGTGTGATGTCCTTAGGTTAGTTAGATTTAAGTAGTTCTAAGTTCTAGGGGACTGATGACCTCAGCTGTTGAGTCCCATAGTGCTCAGAGCCATTTGAACCATTTGACAAGAGTTTGTAAACTGATTTACAGACTTCAAGGCAATGGAACCTATTCTAGCTGCCATAGTGCAACCTTCCCAAAAAGTAAACGTCGAAAACATTTCAAATAAAATGAGCACTCGTTCTCTTGCAGTGAGACTGAATTCGATTTCAGAATGAAACTTCTCTGAAGTCAGAATACAATGAAGATAAATTTTGAATATTAGTGAGTATAAAAACCTACACTAAAATAACATTGTGAAAGTAGCATCGATTGTTTTATCGTTTTATTAGAGACAGAAAAAAACTGAGAAATGTCACAACATGGATGCCCAAATTATTTCCTCAAATACCAAGTGGTGCCAAGATTTGTGATAAATGTAGGAAAGCTGCAACCAAATTGAAAAATACACCAGAGCCCATCAGTGATGAAAGTGTTGAAGAAGAAACTTCTGGATCAGAGATAATCATCCGAGACCAAGACCCTGACTTCACTCCAAATTCAGTAGCTGTTAAAACATTTAACACAACACTTCATCTCATCAATGACACGTAAACGTTTTGTTGCTTCTGAAACTTCTTCGTCAGATACTGATACTGATGAATCCGTTCTTGAAAATCTTAAAAGAAACTTTAAAAATTCTATAAGTAGAGCAAAAAGCTAATCATTCTTACAAGTTTACCTGAAAAGTGGAGTGTCAGGAAAATAATGAGGGAATTTAATGCTCCTAATTACATTGTTCGGCAGCCCAAAAAATTTTTGAAAGAGAAAGGATTCATGGAAGGTCCAAACCCAAAACCAGGGAAGTGTTAACCAACAAACTGTCAAAACTGTACATTCATTTTATGAAAATGATGAAGTTAGCAGGGCAATGTCAGGTATTAAAGATTGTGTGACAATTACAGAAACAAGTGGAATTAAAACAAAAATATCAAAAAGACTTATTTTGTGTAACCTTAAAGAAGCTTACAAGCATTTTAAAGACAAGTTTCCTAACATAAAAATAGGTTTCTCTAAATTTGCTGAGTTGAGACCAAAACATTGTGTATTAGCTGGCCGGAGTGGCACGCACACTGTCTGCATGTGCACAACTCACCAAAACATAAAATTAATGATAGAAAATGCCAAACTAAATACAGTAACAAACAGCAGCTTAAACAATTATAAGCAGTGCATTGCAAAAATGCTTTGCGACCCATCATCAGTTGATTGCAACATGGGAAACTGTGAATACTGACCAGGAGAAACTGTCATATGTAAAATTTTAAAAGACTCTTTTCATGAAAACTTAATTGAACAAGTTCAGTTCCGACAGTGGATGTCAGTTGACCGATGTAATCTGGAAATTGTTCAGAAAACTTCTGAAGAATTCATAGATTTATTTTGTAGTAAGATGTCGACTTTGATTCGGCATGACTTCATTGCCAAGCAACAACGAACAATCCTTAACTCCACAAGACAAAACCTTATGGAATCTGAATTTGTTGTCATAGGTGATTTTTCAGAAAATTATAGTATAGTTCTACAGGATGAAGCTCAGAGTTTCCACTGGACAAGACAACAGATTACCATTCATCCTTTTGTTATATATTACAAACAGGAAGACAAAATTGAGCATATGAGCTTTAGCTTTGTCATTGTTTCTGATTGTCTGGAGCACAATACAATTGCAGTTCACACCTTTCAAAAGAAGCTAATTTCATACCTAACAAATAAATTTCAAAAGATTTAAAAAAAGATATACTATTATTCTGACGGTTCTGCCGCTCAGTATAAAAATAAAAAAAAAACTTCCTGAACCTTTGCCTTCAAGAGGAAGACTTCAACATAAAAACTGAGTGACACCTTTCAGCCACAGCACATGGGAAAGGGCCTTGTGATGGAGTAGGGGGTTCAGTAAAGAGACCGGCAGCTCGTGCAAGTTTGCAAAGGCCATACCAAAATCAGATCCAAACCGCACAAGATCTATTTGAGTGGGCAGTAGATAATATCACAAATGTTGATTTTGCATTTTCCACACAAGAAGACTACGCTGCTTCAGGAATATTCTTAAAAAGCCGACTTGAAGAGGCATTGACAATCAAAGGAACACAGCAATTTCACGCTTTCATTCCCAACACTACATCAAAATTAATAGTCAAATACTTCTCAGGTGATATACAGAGTTTGGAGAGGGAAGTAACTACATCACCAGACAAACTGAAGTTACAAGATGTATCAGGCTATGTCACCACTGTATATGGCAGAAACTGGTGGCTTGGGTACATTTTAGAAAAAAATCGAAGAAATCCATTTACTCTGACAGGGAGAACATACATTCTTAATGAAAGTGATGTAAACCAAACCCAGTCAGCTTTATTAAAATGTAATATGTGAAGTTCCAAGACAATTTAATGGGAAACTGCTTTCAACTCAAAACTTAATTTTTGTCTCAGGTTAGTGTTCATGTATATTTTATAGAAAGTTGTTTTAAAGCTATTGATAGTACCTATTGTGTTAGATTTAGCTATGTACAGATACCTGTTACTCAAAAACAAGCATTACGTTTTTAATTTGTTTAATAGTTCCATTTCAAACATCATGAACCAGAACTACTATGCAAATACTTGTACTTATTCATACTTTATTTCAGTTTGTAGTTAAATGCCCAATTTCTTGTTTTGTTATATCGGTTAATATACTGTTAGTTAAGTTGTATGAAATTAAAATAAGCAATCAACTTAATTGTAAAATATGCTGATTAGTTTTGGTTTAATAAGGTGATGTTTTGATATTTCTAATACTTTTTTTACTTACCTTCCAGTATATTTTAAAGAAATTCCTGTTTGTTAAAGGTCAGTTTCGTCAAACTAGGGCCATTAGTGAAAAACAAGAGTCCGGAATAATTTTTTTAACAATGAACCCATCATCATCCCAGATTTATATTTTGCCATGTGATTTACAATAGTATGAAGTAGTTATGGAAATATTTTGAAAATTTTCAATTATGTATTTTTAGTAAAAAAATTAAAATTAAATCAAAATATTAATTAGTATTTTGAAAAAGGTTATTAATTAGAAGCTATGTTTTGTTGTATATGCCTGGAAAGAGCATGCAAAATGACACCTTTCCCAGTTCTCTAGCTCAATTAGGGCAGCTCCTAGGACAATTTAAAAAAAGTCCATTCACACATTTTTGGCTGGTTTTTGAAAGGTTTACATAGCCATATTTCAGGAATGGTTTGAGATAAAAAAATTGAAATTTGGTTTTGTTCTTAGTCTCTGTGCCCACTATAAGTATACCAACTTTCAGCAAAATCTAAGAGGGTGAGGTAAAATAGGTGTGTTGATTTGACATGGAATGACTCTGCTCAGTAATATTAAAGCTCATGTTAATATTAATTGATTAAAAGTTGAATGGCTGTAAAATTTTGTAAAATCGTATTACATTTCTTTATTACTGTATACATTTATTAAATGTCGTTAATTATACAGATAATCTAGATTATATCAATCTTTTGTATCCTCTTATTAGTTATAATAATCGGGTTAACAAAATGTATCAACAAAACATTAATATTTAAAATTAAGAAACCTGGGTACATGTGGAATGAGGTGTCCATCGGCACCCGGGTGAATGTGTCCCGGTTTTCACCGAAAATAATTTGGTCACCCTACTCTAAGTGCACCTTTTCTTTTAGAAATTTTGTTGTGGTCCTTTTTTAAAATTTATTACAGTAAATACAAATGCTTATTGCGAAACTTTTTAATTTTATGATAAAGTGTATTTGAGAGTTAAACCTGAGTTCAATTTGGCGATACAAGTACAGAAGCAAACGGTATTCCATAATACCCGAACTACATCTACTTTCAGTTGTTGTTTGTATCAACGGATGCATATAGGGATTGCCAGAAAGACTTTCACGAAGGTGGAAAAGAGGTCCTTATAAATATGTGCGGAAAAATCATTTTTTATTTATAAAACATCGGTATATGAAAGTGTGAAGTGATTCCGTTGTGTTTGTTGTTTCGCTCTATGTACCAGATAAGTATATATTTAGCAGAAAAGAGGAACCACATCACTTTGATTATTTAAGCAGGCAATATGGATAATGTTGTACATTAAAATGAATGTTGGGATGGGGTCAAATTTAATACTCAACCGCACTGGCACACCCAGCACATAGACTCATCTCTCTCCAAAGGACTCTATAAATAGAAATTGATGTACATGTAACTGACAAGCACCTGATGATGGCAGCATACTGGCTAAATCACCGTGCTAGTAAATAATGGGAAATAAAAGTGACCGATAATTATGTAACACGTTTGCAGACCACAACAAATTCTGTACAATGTTGATAAATTCAAGTTAAACTTCATTTTGTTTGTTACAGAATAACGATTCTAGAGTTACATTCCAACATATTATGTTTGTAACCAATAATTCATTTATTTTCAGATAACTGTGTGATATCGATATAAGTCAGTGCTGAAGTGACCACTGTATCCTCGATTCATGAGAAGATATGCTTACTTTTGACATTTATGCAGATCTGAGGTTACTCTGTCTTGAATGTATCATTTGTGTAGCAGTAGTAGTAGTAGTAGTAATAGTAGTAACAGCAGCAGCAGCAGCAGCAGCAGCAGTAGTAAGTTACTCGGTAAGTATTTTGGTTCAACCACTGCACAACATTCGTTTCATGAACAGTCAGCTATACTTTATAGGTACAGCCATGGGAATGGTAATGGAACCGTGCTTATAGAGATGAGACAGCCGAGTCATCCAAACTTTACTGGTCTTTATCATCGTGCTACTGACACAGGATCCAGGAAGAACGTATTCTGCTGGCTGTTGAAGATTCAGGCATCAGCACACCACATGCAGCTGTAAGCATTTGGTAACAGCCCATTAGCCGCATGGAAGACATTTCACAGACAGCTCATGTACATGTGTCACCATTCACATGCGCAGAATCTTTAACTCGCCGATCATCGACCAGAGAAATTTTATGCACGATTTTTTTCGGAAACCGCCAATTTGTTGGTCGTGTCTTCAGTCTTGATTGCACGTTAAGTGTTATTTAGAAGGAATGGGATAGTAAATTTTCATAACCAGTTTTGTAGGCAGATGAAAACATGATACAATGCAAGCTATAATTATGTAGGCTAGAATTGTGTTGGAACTTTAATCGCGGCTACACCAAACTCGGCAACGCGGATTTATATAAACAGAGACGAGGTCTCACAGTGATGTGTGGGAGGCGCTCGTGAAGACCACGCCTTCCCTCTCGACACAGTGGCAGCTTCACACCAGAGGTGTCGAGCATGCAAGAACTGTGCGCTGTGCAGCAGTCAGCATCATACAGCAAGACCAACGAGTTGTTAAAGTTTCAGATGAGCTTGTACTGTTGTAAATATCGAACAGTGTACCTCCTGGTAACAGTTTCTTACTTAGTGCATCAAATGATGCTTTCATAGTCAATGGCAGTTGTAAATTATTCAGTACTCCTGTGGCAAAGAAGTGTGTTGAAGTTGAGTAAATCTGTTATTCATTTATGCAATGAAGTGAACTAATATTTCATATCTTCAAGTTTGATGAGCCTTCTCCCAGAGCACTCACAGAACCTACAGTTACGGCCGAACGAAAGTAGTTTCGTCTGGTCACGGGAGCAACTATTTATTTTTAAAAAAGAGTCATGTTTCAAAATTATACTGTGAAGAGGTCATTAGCATTATATAGCTGGTTACCAGCGATGTGGAAGTCGTAGGATACCTTTAGCAGCGCCAGTTGTGTTGGTAGTTAGAGTGGAGCTGTGTACTGCCCGACGAATATCTGGAACAGCTCTGAAGCGAATGACATGAAGTGCTTGTTTCAATTTAGGAATCAATTTGAAGTCATGAGGGTTTAAGATTAGGAAGTTTGGTGGGTGGTACAGTATTTCCCAGCCCCACCGATCAAACGAATGTGTCGCAACTTGCGACAGACACCCGAGGACTGTCCCGCAAAACGATGGGCACGTCCAGCAGAAAGTGTCGCCGCTTCTTTCTCTAGCCTAGTCGCAGGTTGTGTTCTAAAAATGAACAGCTTAGAGTAAGACGCAGCGAAACTTCTTGCATGACCCGACTATCATTTTGCAGGAAAATGCTCGGGCATATATGGCGCAGGCTGCGACTGATTTGTTCGATCGATGGTGTTCGAATGTACTGTACCACCCACAACACTCCCGGGACTTCAGGTCTTGTGACAACTTTGAAACATGTATCTATTTTGTATAAGTTGTAAGTAAATAGCTACCACTATTAAAACTACAACTCTCTTACATCTGGCTGATCAATGTATTTTCCCACCATTTATTTCAGGTTCTCTCAACAATATTGCTCAGGACACTTTTCAAGATTTTCTACAGGATTTATCCCAAAGGCATATCACTGACAGACTCCACAGACACACTGGCTTATCATCTTCGCCACAAGCGTTATACTGTAGCTACGCCACGTGTCCGTAACTCGGTCGTATGGGGAAAGGAGATGGCAATATAACTGGCCACTGACCGTGTAGCATGTCGTCGCCAGCAACACTACGCTACGTCACGGGCGTCTCATGGACACTGCCGTTGGACACTGTTTACAATATAGCTCCACTCCATCAGACACGCCGAATTCGTGGTCTCGCCCGGATGTACTGCCACTTTCGTCGGCAGGTCTCGTTACAGGTTTTAGACTCTGAAACATTTCCTCAGCGTACCTGAACCTAGGTCGTGTGGTAAACCTTGAACTTGCTTATTTTATTATGAAGTGTCACTGATTGCCTCTGTGATAGACACTGAGCGTCTCGAACCTCAAGTGTCGACTTGCTTTACGTTGATTAATTTCTTGTGGACTTCAAATTATTCAGGTGCCAGTGGTTTAAGTTATATTAAAGTTTGATGGCCAATAAATACTGTGGGAAAAAGAGTGTTAGTCACTTGTAGTTTGCAGTGTATACAGGGGTTGAACAAAAATGTAACATTGCAAGAAATCCATCTATGAACATAAATGCAAATGCTAGCCAATCCTTCAGGTTGGGCTGTTGTATTGGTCCACGAACGACACTTGCGGAATGTCCTCAAAACGTTGCAAATGTCAGTCATCGTGAGAACAGGGTGCTTTGTAACTGCAAGTTCATTATGTCAGAACTAAGTGAACTCGACGTGGGCGAATTGTCGGTTCTCGTATGGTGAGTGTGTCCATAACCCAGGTAGGCGAAGTTTTTTGGGGTTTCGAGAGGCATCATGTCTATGATTGATATTACATACAGGGCAAGAACTGGAAGTCGCACCTGCGGACTTGTAAGCACCAAAACAACACAAAGGAAGCTCCATTAGCTAGGAATTTCAGTGATAGCTGGAATTTCAAAACTATTCGCCACTGATGCAAATGCCCATAACAGGAAAACGTGGTGCCTAAGCCAAGAAACCTGCGCTGTGGAGCAATAGCAGGAAGTCATTTGGTCAGATGAATCTTGTTGCACACTGTTTCCAATTTCTGGTCTAATTTACAATCCAAGAGTGAAATATGACGGAGGTTTGGTGATGATTTGGAAGCTATATGTTCCATGTGCTGTATGGCTACTCTGCAAGGTAGCATTATTGCTGAGGATTATACGACCATTGTGGCTGATCAGGTCCTTCCTACGGTACAATGTGTGTTCCCCATTGGCGATTCTGTGTTCCAAAACGGCAAGGCCCCTGTTCACACAGCTCACATAGTCCAGAACTGGTTTTGTGAGAACATGGGCGAATTATCGCATCTGCCCTGACCACCTGACACTCATCAGACCTCAATATTATTGAGTCTTGCACTATGCATTGGTGAGAACGGTGCGTAACCACTGTCCGCCTTTACCATCATTATCTGAACTTGCCACTATTTTGCAGGCAGAATGGTATAAGATACAATTGAAAACCAAACATGATCTGCATTTATCTATTCCAAGATGGCTACAAGCCATTTTAAATGTGAACATGTTTGCTACGCAATATTACACATGGTGATGTGTTATGCTTCTGGTGTTCCCATATTTTTGTCCACTGCCTGTTTTCCAAGCTGCGACTACAGTGCATTTCAGTCATGTTGTTTGAGATGCACTGAGTGACATCTATCAAGACATATTGATAGGTAGGGGGAACCAGTTCCATGGACTGCATATAACTACCAACACTAATCCTTTGGGTTACAATATGTGGAGCCACTTAAAGTAATTGCTTAGTGCAGAAGACACTCCTAGTGTATGCAAAAGTCATCAGTGTCACATGGAAGTCTACTAAATTATTCGACAACTTCCAGGGGCATCTGAAAGCATCGGACAGTTCATAATCAGACAAGAAATATGTGTGTAGAGGCCAGTGAGGAACATCTTGAACATTTGTCAAGAGTAAAGTAGAACTGACCAACAAAAATTACGATAAATATCTTTTGACTGACCTATAAGGAAGAATAGTTTATCAACTGCATTAAGATTGTGCCTGACTTTGGAGGAAATATGAAGAAACTGGGTGATTTTTGACGACTTCCATTTTATGTACCACATCTCACTCACAGATTTTAAGCATAATGCACCTAAGCCCTAATCATCAACGTCACTGTGTTTCCATTTTGCTTGCTTTTTTATTGATTCTGATTATCTTCCTCTTCTATAAGAAGGTAAGTATTTCAGATCATTACATGTCTTATTATGATGAGTGCACTGTTTACTTACAGAATATGAAATGAGTCAAGAGAAAGTGTAAACGTTGTTGAAATTTAGATGGTTGTATTTGGGTTAGTCAATGAATCATGAAAAATAGGATTTGGGATCTGGCATACTCTTACAGCAGCATATAACAGTATATTATCATGTCAACTGTGCTATACTCTTACAAAAAACACAGAAATACTTAACTCTGAGTATTCCTGAAACTAAGAAAAAGGGTCAATGAGTCTAATGACAGTTGTAGTATATGCTTATTGTCATCACCACATATGAACTTTCCTTATAGTCTTGACATGACAAATAGGGAATAACATATTTCTGTAATAGAGACTAATTCAGTTTGAATGGAACAAAACTAGAACAGTTCCTGGCATACACCACTCAATGTAAACTCCATCTCTGCATTCTGTTGGGACAGACTATATAGCAAGGCAAAACTAGAACATGGAAATGTATAAAATGTCACTTTTATTATCCACTATAAATCCAAATACTATTGCAAATTTCCACTTCTCCTTTGTTGTTATTACAAATACTACAAAATGTAACTTCATTTATACCATATCCATTATATTAGTAATCTGAATTAGAAAAAGACTACTTGTTAAAACATTTCGATATATACTTTTATTAAATAACAGTTTTTATATTTCTTTATCTTTTCAGTTACTGCACAACAATAACATTCTTATAATAGCAACATTTTATGCAAAACAAAGTGGACACGTTTTAAAAATACAGCTTTTGTATTTGGCATCAGATATATAAACTTTAAGAATCATATAAAATATTATAAATCGTACTTAAGTTGTAGACTAAACTCCATAAGGTTCTCCTCTGCTTTTTAATAAAATAACTTTGGATAGCTATATGTGAAAGATCTCAGGAGTGTATGTAAAATACAGGTTACAATCTTTTATGAAAGGCACTAAAAAGTAGATCACTTCATATTAGTCATAAATTTTACTTACCTCTATAGATAATAAAATGATTCTGTGAATTCAGTATTGGAATAAGAACATGCAGATATTAATTTGACTTAATTTGTGCTGTTCTTGTAACCACTCAATTGTATTCAGCAGAAACTATTGTAGGTATGTACTTTCAATTAATGCAGACTAATTTTATTTTACAGAAATAATATTCCCTCCTTACCAGTGAGGATGTCAGTGATAGAAAGAGTGATGTGACATTAGCATAAATTATCATCTATTTAGAGTTATTCTTATGTAGTAGGTAAATTTATATACTTTTATTAAAACTCTAATTATCTTAACATTTCCCTTGACCCAAAGGAGGAAAAAACTACTGCTCAGTTTTTTTCAATCCACTGTTTTAACAAACATTAGCGATCTTTAATTACGCATATGTTCAGAGAATGCCAAACAGCACCACTGTATAACGTAAGGCAAGCAGTATACAAATTAAATTCACTGAAATCGATATGCTGCGCTCTGCAAGCAATGCTAAGATATACTGAGGCGCTTTCCAGTAAGTCCTCAGTTCCTGTGTAGAATTTTCGCAGAAAAGATGCATAATGTTGTGGAAGCTAAAGAAATGAATTAAGTAGCATAAAAATAATAAAGTAAAAATCTGACATATATGTAAAATAGCCGCCCCATAGAGTGTGTAGTCTTTATTTTATTTCTTTGCTGGGCAGGTGGCAGACACATGCCCATCTTCGGTCTGGTAAAATAACAAAACAGAGTACACTCTATTGGGCAGCTTACTTCAGTAAATATACAACAGCATGACATATCTGCAACATGTGGATACTGCAAAGCAGGACATTCCTACAAACAATCACAGATTGTTCTTCAGGTAGGTGATGGTGATGTGGAGTATAGCTTCGCAGGACAACACAGCAGTTAACAATGAACGGAAGAAATAAACAATTTTACTGTGATATTTCACATTTTTGAGGCTTTGTAGTCGTGAACTTAATCTATGAACTAAGAAAAAAGATCCCTTTATTGCCAACAAATAAAGTAGCAGTGATTAGAAACATTTTTTCTTTAGAAATACGTCGCTGGATTGCAACAAAAAATATCCAGAAAAACATTTCAAATACGATATAACAGTTGTGATGCAAAAGATAATGTATCGAAAGAGTATAGCAGTTCGAAACCACATGGGTATTGGTGGTGTGCATAATGTGACTGAAGTGGCTTCAGACTCTCAAGAGAAGGCGTGCTCGCTATGTGACGACACTCATCCGCTCGACGTAGGCGCAGTATCTGAGTTTCCTGTTGTCGAGTCTGGTCTTCCGCTCGTCCTGCAGCTTGCCTATGGTGGCCATAAGCTTATCCGACTGGCAGTAGGCGCAGAACTCCGAGGTGATGGTGTTGAGCGGCGAGCGGTAGAGAGCGGGCAGCGGGCTGGTGCCCGCTCCCACGAGCTCACTGCGCTCCCAGTTCTTGCGGTGCGCCCACATGTGGATGCACAGCTCGAGGATGATGCAGAATATGCTGGCCCAGGCCGGGAACAGGAAGAGCGTGGGCAGCAGGAAGACGGCGGGGTTCATGTTCTGCGAGGCGCGGCCCACGTGCTCCTCGATTATGCACGACTTCTGGCGTTTGAGGACGATACCGGTGGGGACGGACGGCGCGGCGGGCACCAGCGGGCCGGACCGCTTCACGTCTGGCTCGTCCTCGTCCTGCAGCAGGGCGCTGCGCGGAATCTGGAAGGGCTTTTTGCGCCGACCCCCACTGCACACGCGCTCCTCCACAGCCTCCTGTTCGACAGAACATCGCTGCAGTAAGTACAAGCGCAAGACTGAGAGATAGAGTGTAAGTGGACACTCAACAGATATCTAAAGCGACAGGCAAATCTAACGTCTACGAGGGCCGTTGCGTATCCAAGGGTGCATCGATGGAGTCATCACGACAACCCTCGCCCCCTCCACAATGAAAATTTTACTACATAGGTACATATTTTTACGACTATTAGGTTACAAATTTCTCAACCAACATTCAGAGAGAACCAGCACGCTACAAACCTCAAGAACAGCATGAAGAAGCAGAGAACACCGTATATCGGAGGCGTGTCTTTTAAGATGGGCAGGATTTTCAAGAAATACCGGATTAAATGTATTTTCCGGCCCCCAGCACGAGTGCAATCAATGCTGGGCTCTGTTAAAGACAACCTCGGCCTGAGGAGACCAAGAATATATAAAATCCAGTGCCACTGTGGGAAGTCTTATACTGGCCAGACGTGTCGTTCGGTTAAAGACGGATACGACAGACAAAAACGTCGCACGAGGCCCGGTCACCCAGAGAAATCTGCGGTTGCTGAACACTGCCTTGACACGGGACACGGCATGGTTGGTTGGTTTATTTTGGGGTTTGATGGGGGCTAAATATCGAGGTCATCAGTCCCCAGTTCCAAACAGATGTACTTGTAAAAGGCCTATACAGTAAAAACGTAACCTCTGCATCCAGAGGGAGGGAACACCAAGGGGTACAGAGCTAAAATGAACACCGCAGTAACACAAAATAGAGGACACTTAAAAGGAGCAGAGCAAATAGTTGACTAGAGTAAAACAGACTACAGTGGTTGATGGATCAGGTAAAAGGTCAACCACTCAACTACAAACGAAGAACCTCCAGCTGGAAAGCGTTGATAGAGGTACCTACACAACTTGTTACCATAAAAGACACTATTTTGGTATCCACGTCACAATTAAAAGTCGCTGGAGTGGGTGTAGCTGGAGAAATCATGCGAGAGCACCCACACTACAGCGAGTGATAAAACCCAGCTGCACGGATAAAACATAAAACTGAGTCAGCTATAGAGGTATCGTCACCTAGAATTAAAGGAAATGCAGCTGGTAAATTAAAGGACTGCCACAAGGGGGCTAAAAGGGGGCAGTCCATCAGAAGATGGACCACTGTCAGCCCTGCATCACAGCGACACTTGGACGGGTTCTCGCGACGAAGGAGATAGCTGTGGGTCAACCGCGTATGTCCAATTCGGAGACGGCAGAGAACAACTGAGTCCCTACGCATGCCCCTCAAGGATGAGTTCCATACGGCTGTGGACGACTTGACCATGCGGAGCTTATTTGGCGTGTTCAAGACAGACCACTCAGAGCTCCAGAAATCTCGGACCTTGCGATGTAGGACTGACTGGAGGTCTCTTTCCACGAGAGCAAGCTCCAGGGGTGGCGAAGTGGTGGCCTGCTTGGCCAACTGCTCGACACGTTCGTTTCCTGGAATGCCGATGTGGCCCGGGGTCCACAGTTCCAAACAGACATACTTGTAAAAGGCCTATACAGTAACGACCACACTCGGCGAGAGCAAAAACCGCATCTTGAATAACGCGCACCAAAGGGTTCCGAGAAAAACACTGGTCGAGTGCTTGCAATCCACTCAGGGAGTCACTGCATATGACAAATGACTCCCCAGGGCAGGAGGAAAGGTGAGCGAGTGCACAATAAAGAGCAACCAGCTCCACAGTGAAAACACGTCTCCCACAAGGCAGGGAATGCTGCTCAACGTAGTCGCCGTGGATGAAAGCAAACCCAGTGCGTCCATCGACCACAGAACCATCGGTGTAGACTACATCTGCATCGCGAAACGAGGCAAGAAGAATTGTTGACGAAGACTGCCAGGTGGAACGGAGGACTTGGAGTCGCAGGACAAATCCAAGCAAAGCCGCAAGCGAGGGAGGCACCAAGGAGGGGTAGAAGAAGGGGCCCGGAAGGATGGAGGTAGGGGAAAGAACTCTAGTGACGAGAGAAGGGAACGAAAGCGGACCGCGATCGGGAGACCCGACCTAGGCCACCGTCGTGGGGAGTGGAGTGCAGAAGATGGAAAAAGGAGCCTGCAGTTTGGGTGGTCGGGCGAGGCATGGATGCGGGCGATGTACGACGCAAGCAATTGTTGTCGGCGGAATCGTAGGTAAGGGATTCCAGCTTCTACAAGAAGGCTAGTCACCAGACTAGTGCGGAAGGCACCTGTCGCCAGTCTGAAGCCACAGTGGAGAATCGGGTCGAGGATCTGCAACGTTGAAGGTGCTGCTGAGTCGTACATCACGCTCCCGTAGTCGAGACGGGACTGGACTAAGGCCTTATAGAGCTGTAGGAGGGTTGTTCGTGCAGCCCCCAAACGGTGTGGCTGAGGCAGCGAAGGATGTTGAGGTGCCGCCAGCACCGTTGTTTAAGCTCACGAAGATGAGGTGTCCAAGTGAGCTGAGCATCAAACAGCATGCCAAGGAAGCAATGCGTCTCCTCAATACGAAGGAGTTCATTGGCAAGGTAGAGCTCTGGATGGAGGTGGACCGCTCGACGACGACAGAAATACATCACTCAGGTATTAGCGGCTGAGAACTGAAAACCATGGTCGGATGCCGAAAAATGTGCCTTACGGATAGCTTCCTGCAGCCGCCGTTCAGCGACAATGATGCTTGGGGAACTGTAATAAAGACAAAAGTCATCGGCATATAGAGAGGAACAGACCGATGAGCCCACCACAGCCGCAAGACCATTAATCGCCACCAAAAAGAGGGGAACACTGACAAGGGAACCTCCCCATCGCACCCCCCTCAGATTTAGCTATAAGTTGGAACAGTGGATAGGCCTTGAAAAACTTAACACAGATCAATCGAGAAAACAGGAAGAAGTTGTGTGGAACTACGAAAAAAATTAGCAAAATATACGAACAGAGTAGTCCACGTGTAAGATATGCAACTTCTAGGGTATTGTGTAGTGAGGAGCGCCGTGGTCCTGTGGTTAGCGTGAGCAGCTGCGGACTGAGAGGTCCATGGTTCAAGTCCTACCCCGAGCAATTAATTTACTTTCTTCATTTTAGCAAAGTTATGATCTGTCCGTTCGTTCATTGACGTCTCTGTTCACTGTAATAAGTTTAGTGTCTGTGTTTTGCGACCGCACCGCAAAACCGTGCGATTAGTAGACGAAAGGACGTGCCTCTCCAATGGGAACAGAAAACATTTCATCGCAAGGTCATTGGTCAACCGATTCCTCCACAGGAAAACACGTCTGATATATTCTATACGATACTGTTGACGGCATGTGCGTCACATGACAGTAATATGTTGTCGACCCACCTAACTTGTACACTTGGCGAATGGGTAAAAAGATTCTTCTACCTTGCCCGATTTAGGTTTTCTTGTGGATGTGATTATCACTCCCAAAAAAGTGATCGCATCGGACGGACAGACGGACAGATAATAATTGTCTGAAAACAAAAAATTAAAATTTTTAGTCGAGGAAAGATTTGAACCAAGGACCTCTCACTCCACAGCTGCTCACGCTAACCACAGGACCACGGCGCTCCTGACTGCACATTGCCCTTGAAGTTGCATATGGCACATGGACTACTCAGTTCGTATATTTTGCTAATTTTTTTCATAGTTCCACACAACTTCTTCCTGTTTTCTCGATTGATCTGTGTTCAGTTTTTCAAGGCCTATCCACTCTGCCAACTTATAACTAAATCTGAGGGGGGTGCGATGGGGAGGTTCCCTTGTGAGAACCGAGCCCTGCGGGACACCATTCTCCTGAATATGAGCAGAGCTAAAGCATGTGCCAACTCTAACCTGAAAGGAGCGATTGGAGAGAAAATTCCATAGAAAAATCGGAAGTGGTCCCCGTAAGCCCCATTCGTGCAGCCTAGCAAGGATATGAAGGCGCCAGGTGCCATCGTACGCATTCCGAAGATCAAAGAAAACAGCAACTAGATGTTCTCGCCGAGTAAAAGCTGTACGAATAGCCGGCTCTAGCGAGATTAAATTGTCAATCGCTGAGCGGCCCTGACGGAAGCCCCCCTGTTGCTGGGCTAGGAGGCCCTGAGCTTCGAGGATCCGCATGAGCCGCCGACTCACCATCCGTTCCAGGACACGGCATGAACTATGAAGAAACCAAGATCCTGTCGTATACTTCCACATACTGGGTCTCCATCATCAAAGAGGCGGTCGAAATACGTATAAGCAGTGATCTAATAAACAGAGACACGGGGTTTCACCTGAGCAAAGCCTGGGAGCCAGCCTTGGCGGCACTAAGGAATCGTCAGCCGCAGATTAGCAACTGCACCGAGTCGACGTAGATGGGAAACCTTAGCACAGATGCTTAAATCGCGCGCCAACACCTCACGCGCGTGAACTAGGTCCGTCGCTCCCAGCCGCATTTTCCCGCGTGCAGCGTGCTTTCGCAGACCGCGACCCGTTTCCCCAGCAGAGGGCTCTGGTATTCGACGCCGTCCACGATTGGTCTTCGATGACGTTAAGCCCTCGGTGGCGCCTGCGCTGTTCTAGAAAGCCAACATATAAATTGGCGAGCTTCTCAGCGACGCGACAGTAGCACCTGAACATGGCGAGCAGTTGTCTCGCTGAAATATTGTGCGGTTTCTACAATATTATCCGGCGTAATTCTCGGGAACCTATCAAGCATTCAGAGAGGAGTCTCGAAAATGGTATGGATTCTATAAAATAGCTCTTTCCCAGTTGTTTGCCTGAGATTGTGCGTCATTGTGATATATTTCAAACCTCTCCTGCAACGCTTCACGGCGTGGCGAAATGCCACACTGTTTACGGTAGTAAATCAGTCGCGAAATTCAAAACACCAGTTCCTTTGGTGCTATTCTAGAAGACAAGAAAATGTACTGGTTTGAAAAGACGAAATTGTCTCTACCATAAAACCTCGGAATTTTTATGTGGAGACTTTTAAAAGCCCTTTAAACAAAACAAATTATGAACATTATACATCTTTAGTCTTCGTGTCTACGTATTTATTTCTGTCAGTCACCCTGCGGGCGAATACATTTCTCATTGACACCGTCATTGTAGAATATGTGATTTTGTTGACGGAACCACCAGATCACCTCTGCTTGTGCCGCTTCATCACTAACAAAGTAAAGTCTGTGGCGGTACGTCAGATAACGTGAAAAAATAATACTGAAGAACTTCGCAAATATAACAAAACTGACGTCGTAATGAAATAAATATTATCGCAGAAAACGCACAAAGACTATACAAACTAATATGATCTGCGAATGTAATTGTAATCTCTGTTCCTTTTGAATAAGGATTGTACAGACTTTCCTTTTGTTTCTTGGTTGTGTAGGAAGCCATTTTGTGACGAGGCACGAAAACATGTAAGTTTCATGTAATATTTAGTCTAAATATAATGCAAATATTACGTGGCCGGACTTGCTGCCTGACTACCTTCAAAGAACGTTCGAGCCAGCTAAAGGCACATACTGTCTGGCTGTACTGCTATCAGCAACAAATCTGACACACTTCTTGATGCTACAAGTACATCCGGAAAACCACAGGAAGCTGAGTAAGGCAAGATAGAAAGGGAACGAGACTCTATTGCGAAAAAATATAAAGACCGACTTTTCCTATTATGGACAGAAGGAAATAGCATTTTCCTCATTAAATGTAAATTTTACACACTCCTGAAAGTATAATCCGCAAATCTCTGATCGTTACCATAGTAGATGGTGAAGTACTGAAGGTGGTGGGTGCACACGTCGAATTAGCACTGAGGTGAAAAAACTCAGCGATATTCATATCTACAGACGGCGGTAGTATCGCATAGACAAGGTATAAAAGGACAATGCAGTGGCGGAGCTGTCACTTGTAGTCAGGTGTTTCATGTGAAAGGGTTTACGTCTTCATTATGGCCGCACGATACGAACTAACACAATTTGAACGTGGAATGGCAGTTGGAGATAAGACGCATGGAACATCCATTTCGGAAATCGTTAGGAAATTCAATAATACGCGATCCAAAGTGTCAAGAGTGTGCCGAGAATACCACATTTCAGGTATTACTTCTCACCACGAACAACGCAGTGGCTGACGGCCATCATTTAACGATCGAGAGCAGCGTTTTCGCACAGTTGTCAGTGCCAACAGATAAGCAACACGGCGTGAAATAGCGGGAGAAATCAATGTGAGACGTACGACGAACGATCCGTTCTGGTAGTGCGGCGAAATTTGGCGTTAATGGGCTATGCCAGCAGACGATCGAGACGAGTGCCTTCGCCTGTACCGCCCCTCCTCCGTTCCTGACCATATCAGTTGGCTCCTAGGCGACTGGAAAACCGTGGACTGCTTCGATGAGTCCCGATTTCAGTTCGTAAGAGCTTGTAGCGACGCTGCCGCGCACTAATTCAAGCTCGCCGGTGTGTGTGTGTGCTGTGCGCGTGTGTCAGTGCAGTGGTGTGCGGTCGTAATTACTTTACGCGACGTTTGTGTAGTTCCGCGCCCAGCCTCTAGAGGCGCTGTGTTTTCTAGCGTTTATATACGTTCTGTTTATTATTATTATTCCTTGTTTTTTGAGTTAGTTATTAGTTCCGTGCCTCCTGACTTGTGTGGACGAGTACTGTTTTCTGTCCTAACTACGGAAGTTTCCGAGGATTAAGGATCCTCTGTATAGGCCGGAAGGAAATTTTATAGCTCCGATCTGTCCATGCATGCCGGGCGTCGTCAGATGCGCGCTCGCAATAAAGTTATTGTTACTCAACTGAAGGTCTTCATTCTTCTGAATCACGTTAAGCAAAGGTCGGACAGCCACCAGTTTAGCTGAACCCGACAAGTAGTGACCCCGACGTGATTCAAGCAGAGACCGACGTGATTCAAGCAGAGACTGACGTGATTAAGAAGAAGCAGCCGTGAGCTACGCAAGTAACGAGCACATAATGACCGAACAGCAGGCCGTCTCCAGGATTGCAGTCCGTTTGCCGCCGTTCTGGCCCGACAACCCGGTACTCTGGTTCGCGCAGACAGAGGCAAGTTTTAGCTGCGCTGGAATAACGGTCGAAGCAACTAAATTTGCGCTGATTGTGAGCCAACTCGACCAACGTTATGCAGCCGAGGTGCAGGACATAATCACAGCACCGCCCGAGGCTGGAGCTTATGCCAGGCTAAAATCAGAGTTGATTCGACGGGTGGCCGCGTCACAAGAGGACCGGATACGTCAGGTTCTGACACAGGAAGAAATTGGCGACAGGAAGCCTTCTCAATACCTGCGACATCTACGCAGCAAAGTTGACACCGTTACTGTGCCAGACAGTCTGCTCAGAACGCTGTGGAGCAGTAGGTTGCCGCCGCAAATAAAAGCCACAATCGCCTCACAAACGGACATGCCGCTGGATGACGTGGCGCAGCTAGCAGACCGGATTCAGGACGCGATCACACCGGCTCCGGTCAGCGCAGTCGCGGCGTTGGACAACAGTGCAAACAGTACCGCGTCTGTAGCACGAGCCGACCATGATTCTCTCGCTGCCAAGGTTGAGCTTTTGTGTGCCCAGGTCAGTGCGCTGCTGGCACGTGACGATGACAATAATAGAAGAAGTCGATACAGACGGCGGCGTTCGAGAAGCAGATCTTCCGGCGGTACTACCACTCCGCAAGGCGAGGTACCGTTGTGCTGGTACCACCGACGATTCGGCGATCAGGCAAGGAAGTGCACATCGCCATGCTCGCACCCAAACGCCACCGGCGGTCGACAATAGGCGCAACCGACTGCCAGTTATCCTCCAAGCGCCTGTTCGTTACCGATAGGAGTTCCGGCGTTAAGTTTTTAATTGACACTGGGTCGGACCTGAGTATCATACCACGAACAGCCATACATCGTTGCCGGCCGCCAACTGCCTTCCGTCTGACGGCTGCCAACAATTCTTCCATCGCAACATATGGCACACAGAGGATGGAGCTTAATCTCGGCCTACGTCGCGCGTACGAGTGGAATTTTACAGTGGCTGACGTCACGGAGGCGATCGTCGGGGCTGATCTCCTCGCGCACTACCACCTGCTGCCGGACGTCGCGAACGCACGCTTGGTAGACAGCGTCACTGGCTTAGCAGTCACGGGTTTCCGTCGCAACACCGCAACGCACAGTGCCAAGTTGGTCCATGCTACGGAGGGTGAGTACACTGAATTACTGCTTAACTATCCGAACTTGATCAGGCCGCCCGGCGCTCGCAGGTTCATACCACATGACACGGTGCATCACATTCAAACGACTGATGGTCCCCCAGTAGCATGACGACCTAGGCGTCTCGCTCCGGACAGATTGAAGATAGCGAAGGCAGAATTTGACGCCATGATTCTCGAGGGCATAATGCGGCCATCTAAGAGCCCGTGGTCCTCCGCATTACATCTTGTTCCGAAGAAGGGTGGAGCTTGGCGCCCATGCGGTGACTACCGTGCGCTTAACGCGCGAACAGTGCCAGACAGATATCCCGTTCCGTTACTGAGGGATTATAATCACGCTTTACATGGTGCCACGGTGTTCACAGTTCTGGACTGCGCTAAAGCGTATACACAGATTCCGGTGGCCAATGACGACATTCCAAAGACTGCAATAATAACGCCTTTCGGTTTATTTGAAAGCAAATTTATGACTTTCGGTTTACGCAATGCCGCTCAGACCTGGCAAAGGTTTATAGACTCGGTTCTCCAGGGGCTTCCGTTCTGTTTCGCCTACCTGGACGATGTGTTAGTGTTCTCTGCTGACCACGATCAACACCGACAACATCTGCGAGAGATTTTCGAGCGATTGGAGCCTTACGGTGTCGTCTTGAACGTGGACAAGTGTGTTTTTGGGCAGTCAGAGGATGGGTTCGAGTATGGTGCAGACCCCACGAAGCCATGGACCCAGGTTGTCAACAAGGCACTGCGCAAGCTGATGGTGGCTCCATAATGGTGTGGGATGGACTGGGGCCTGGGGTCTAAATAAACCGATCACTGACTGGACATGGTTATGTTCGACTACTTGAGGCCATTTGCAGGCGTTCGTGGACTGCGGGACTGCATGTTCTTAAACAACGATGCAATTTTTATGGATGACTTTGCGCCATGTCACTGGGCCACAGTTATTCAAGATTGGTTGGAGGAACATTCTGGACATTTCGAGCGAATGATGTGGCCACACTGATCGCCCGACGTGACTCCCATCGAACATTTATGGGACATAATCGGGAGGTCGGATCGTGCACAGAATCCTGCACCAGTAACATTTTCGCTATTATGGACGATTATAGAGGTAGCATGGCTCAATATTTCTGCAGGGGACTTTCCATGACTTGTTGAGTCCATACCACGTTGAGCTGCTGCACTACGCCGGGCAAAATGAGGTCCAACTCAATATTGGGAAGTATCCCATGACTTCTGTCACCTCAGCGTATTTTTGTAAGCTGTGACACTGTAAATTTGTTAGGGTTTGTTGCTGATACAGCTCTGAAATCAGTCTCATGGCACATGTAAATTTCAATTCTTTGGATGACCTTTTTTCAGATTATATTTTTCCGTGAGATTAGTTTCTTTGTAAATTGTATTGGCTATGTACTAAGTACTATCTAACAGATTATTGCATTAAATAATTTTATGTACGAGGGAATTATAAAGTCCATGACACATCTTGAAAAATATGTATAGGTGAATAGCTAAACATAACACAATAAACTAATTACACAGATAGCGCAAGACAAGTTCTTTAACCTATTTTTTTATAACGTGGTGTCGGCTAGTTAATTTGGGAAATCACTGACAGGGCCACCACTGACTCGCTGCTGCTAAAAATGGCGGCGAACAAAGCAGAGAGAGCATTTATTATGCTACAATTTGTCACTTGCCAGACGTCAGTGAGTGTGCAAAGAGCTCTCGGCGGTAAGGTTCACAAGACACCACTAATTTGCAACAAGACAGTGAAGTGATATCAGAAATTCGAGGAAGATGGCTGTTTGTGCAGTGCAAAACATTCGGACTGACTGGACGTGTCGGAACATACAGGTGGACCATGTGAGGGACGTGATGCTGCGAAATCCCACAAAGTCTAACTATTGAGTAGTGCAGAATTGAACATTCCTCAGCCAACAATGCGAATAAGATTGAAGCCTACAAATTACAGCTCCTGCAAGCTGTAAGCCATGGAGGCATATTGTGCTGTATGGTGTTCTGCATTTGTAAGCAGAACCGTCTCGAAAATGACGTGTTTGGAACCAAATTAATCTTTAGTAAAGACTCAATTTTCATATTTCGGGAAAGATCAGCTGATAAAACGAACGAGTATAGGGGCAGAGGCTCCACATACTATTGTCGGACACGACCAGGATTCCGAGAAAGTTAAGTCGTCTGCATTGTGCCCAACAAGACAGTCTACAGACCCTTCTTTTTCGCTGAAATCACTACCTATTGTATCACCTATGTCGAGATGCTGCAGTTGTGGCTCATGCCACAACATGAAAGTGATAGCAGGATTTCATCTTTCAACAAGATGGCGGCCCTCCATATTTCCACAATGTGTACGGGATTACCTGAACGAAGCATCGCCATATCCCTGGATAGAGCGTGCTGTGACCAACGACGTGGCTCTATTCGAGTGGCTACCGCAGTCGTCTCCAGACTTGACGTCTTGCAAATTTTTGTCTTGGGTTAAATCAAGAATAGTGTTCATGTTCCATCTCTACCGCAGGCCCTCGAAGACTTGTGACATGGCATCGCGGCAGCTGCTCTTACTACTAACTGCAGCATGCTGGGTGTATATGGGCAGAATTGGCTATCCGATAGATGTGTGCCTTGTGACGAAGGGTAAATATACAGAAAATTTATAAACATTGTAGAAGAAACTTCGAGAGTTTATCTCTCATGTGCTGTATGATTTATTACATTGCTCTTGGACATTTACTGCATAGATTTTTGAAATGTTTCATGGTCTTTATAATTACAATATACTTAATATACTTAGGTGTTTTTATTATTAAAATCATAGGCACCTCTGCACGTTAAAAGTGAATGCGACAACAAATTACAACGGTGGGAGGGAGAGCCAGTAACAACGTCCCCCCCCCCCCCCCCTCACCCAGAAGAGGACCCCTGGATATGCACCTGCATGAGGGATCGATCGGAACACTGTAGTAGGCGAAGGAGTATAGAACAGTTACAGAAGAGTACAGGCTTTGTGGCATTTATGGAAGAACCATTGCCGGGTAGTCTCACTTTCACAATCGCTGTGGCACAGTCACAGACGGTGCACTATCGCACAGGGAAGAGCCTACCAGGCTCTCTGTGGAGGAGGGGGCATATGGGAAGAATGGAAGCAGTATACTCGCTAAGTGATGTGGCCCGATGGCTGAATGTGAATGGTTCTGTTGTTTTCCAGACGTGGCGACAGTTTAGAGAGATCGAAACTGTATCTCGAAGACCAGGGAGGGGCCGACCACGTGTAATATCAGAAAGAGAGACCCGTTATTTGGCTGTGAGGGCACGACAGTACCGGATTAGTACCGCACGGCAACTGCCATCTGACCTCGCAGCATCCACTGGACTTATTGTAGCGAGGCAGACGGTGTACAGAAGGCTTCAGCAGAATAGCGTTTATTGTCGCATACCTGCTGTATGTGTACCTCTGACGCGTCTTCACAGAAGGGAACGTCTAGATTGGAGCCGTCAACATGTCACCTGGACAGTCAAACGGTGGGCCAATAGTCTTTACACAGATGAGTCCCGATTTGGCCTGGACCGCAGTTCTCGACGGATTTGCATCTGAAGGAAAGGTGTAACACGATTTCGGGACCCGACCATTGTGGAAAGAGACTGATGTAGAGGATGATGCCTAATGGTGTGAGCAGGGATTATGTTGACCACTCTAACAGCTCTTCATGAAACTGGACGGTTAAATCGGCGTGGTTTAACTACTGTCAGGTATCGTGACGAGATCTTGGAACCTCATGTGCTGTTGTTGCGAGGTACTGTGGGCCCAGACTTCATTCTGCTGGACGATAATGCTCGACCTCACACAGCACGCGTGGTTGATGTTTTCTTGGGAACGGAAGATATTGCATGCATGGCGTGGCCAGGTCGCTCTTCCGATTTGAATCCCTTAGAGCACATCTGGGATGCAGTAGGGACACGTCAGCATTCATCAACCGCTCTCCAAGACTTGCGAGCAGCGCTGCAGGAGGAATGGGCGTTATTGCCCAACATGAGATTGATGGCATCATTCACAGCATGTCCCGTCGTTTGTCAGGTCTATATTGCTGCCAGAGGTGGTCACACCCCATACTTTGCGCATTAACCAGTTGTTGAAATGTGTGCATAAATCGCTTAAGTTGGAAAAAACGAACATTTTTCTTTCGTTACGCGCTTTGCAGTTGTTTACCTTCTGTATTCTTTATATTGTTTCTACTTTACTATCACCTGATAATACTGTTTTGTGGCAAAATCAATGCAACCTTGCATAATGTTGGTTTGTTGCTTTAAGTTTGGACACCAGTGTATTTAAGCTAACAGTACATACATTGCGGAAGAACCTTAAGCGGGGGAAGTATACTTGGGAAAGAACTGGATTCATGGGAAAATACCAACTTGATTACATTATGTAGACTATTTAGAGAGAGAGAGAGAGAGAGAGAGAGAGAGAGAGAGAGAGAGAGATTTGTCTGTCAGACGTGCCCAGGAGCAGAAACAAATGCAATTCACTATTTCGTAATGGTGAAGAATACGCCGATGCCTGCAAAAACCGTCAAGAAGAATCAGCGTGAAAAGAAGCGGGATTTTGAAACATTGGAGAATGATTATGTGAGTTCGAAGTTGACCGTGGCTGTAGATGATTCAGTAGTGAATACCACTGTAGATATTTCAACTGAAAAGGAATGGTCATAATAAAAAAAAGGCTGTCGCAGAAGTTAGTCAAATGTAGGTGGGTACAAGGAAGGTAAACGAAGAAATCTTCGGTAACAGAAGAAGTAATTCAATTGTTTGACGAAAGAAGGAAGTAAGTAAGTACAAAAATGTTCAGGAAAAACAGGAATACAACGAAATAAGTCATTTACGAATGGAATAAATAAGATGCACAAGAAAGCCAAGGTGCAATGACAGCAGAGAAAATACCAGGAAATCTAAAGAGAAATGGTCACCAGAAGGACTTAATCAGCATACAGAGAAGTTTTGACTTCCCTATAAGTGAAAACAACCTTCGGGAAGAAGGCAAGGGCATCGATATTAGCAGTGCAAATAGGCATCAGACTAAAATGGAGAAGGCGCTACTCATTTGTATCTTGGAGTGTTATGAAGATGCCAGCATGATGAGAAACTGGAACCATTATGCTCCCTTGATATTTACAGGCCGTTCTGTTAGAGCTAGTCCTAAGGCAGACGGGAGGTGGTGGAGTGAAATGGCTCTTTAGTTTCTAGTGTTTGTGTGTCTCTTGGGGTCTCCTACAGTTCTGCAGTACCTAGGTAAGCGAAGGCAATGAAGGTCGAGAAAAAGTTTTTGCGTATGGTGAGGATCCTCAAAAGTGTGAATGAAGAACGTTCTGAGCTGCGCTGCTTGACCTGCCGCTATACTCGCTACGATGTCATACCTAATGACTGGTGAGTCTCACCTTGAGGCGGAATGCCTCGGGCTCTCCGGTCTCCTCGTTTGTGGTGGCTAGCCCCTCCACGAACGTGAACTGGATCGGCTCCACATGTTCGCCTGTCTCCTCGTCAAGCTGAATACTGTGCGCCTCGTACTCGTCATCCATAAAATCCGATTGGAACACCATGGTATTCTGCTCGGATCCTTTACCACTCCTGCAACAAGAAATGGAAATGTGAACTTTATTGACATGCGCTGTGAAGCATGAGGAAACGTCCTAATTTTGGGACGGATGAAAGGGCACTGCTTTATTTCTTAGCGAAACAATCTGAAACTAATGCCCTCGGCCTTTGAAAATTATAATGAAATGAAATGAAGATGAAGCACAAGAATTCGTGACAGGCTAGCAGCACTCAGAGAAACAACGCTGTATGTACGTTTTCACCTTTCTACGTAAAGACAATTTTTTTTTTTTTAAACTTTCCTTCTTGCAACATCACCATTGGACATCAGCAGTCTTCTACGAAGTCTTATACCACCGGGAGAAAGACGTTATGTACCTGACGTTCTTTGGAGAATGTCCCAAGAGCTCTAAAATTTGATCTGTGCGTTTTGTCATTATAGTCGAGCCCGCACCTGAGGTCGCTAATGAGGGATCTGGTCCGAATTCTCGTTGGTACCCGATCCCAAGATTGTGCATCACTGTGATAAATGATATTTCAAATCTCTCCTGCAATGCTTCATGTCGTGACGAAATGCCACACTGTCTACGGTAGTAAATCCGTCGCGAAATTGAAATCACTGGTTCCTTTGGTGCTATTCCAGAA
Organism: Schistocerca nitens; assembly: GCF_023898315.1. NCBI lineage: Eukaryota > Metazoa > Arthropoda > Insecta > Orthoptera > Acrididae > Schistocerca > Schistocerca nitens. The sequence goes on along the minus strand of NC_064614.1, from coordinate 1,038,658,478 downwards.
GATAAGTAAATTTGCAGGTTTTAAAAGACGAAATTATCTCTTCCGTAAAGCCTCGAAATTTTTTTATGTGAAGACTTTTAAAGCCCTTTAAAATCAAACAAATTATGAACATTTTACATCTTTAGTCTTCGTCTCTTCATATTTATTTCTGTCCGTCACCCTGAGAGCGAATACATTTCTCATTGACACCGTCATTGTAGAATGTGTGATTTTATAGACGGAGACACCCTATCACCTCTGCTTGTGCCGCTTCATCACTAACAAAGTGAAGTCTGTGGCGGTACGCCACATAACGTGAAAAAATAATACTGAAGAACTTCGCAAATATAACAAAACTAACGTCGTAATCAAATAAATATTATCGCAGAAAAAGCACGAAGACTATATAAACTAATATGATCTGCGAATGTAATTGTAATCTCTGTTCCTTTTGAATAAGGACTGGACAGACTTCCCTTTTGTTTCTTGGTTGTGTAGGAAGCCATTTTGTGACGAGGCACGAAAATGTGTACCTTTCATGTAATATTTAGTCTAATTATAATCGAATATTACTTAAAAGTGCAGCTAATGTTTTACTGTAACAGATCCTATACTCATGAAGTGCGTGACTTAAATAATTTATGCAAGTTTTATAGGGGAACATTAGTGCAGAGATCAACGCCATTGTTCTAAATGATAACGGCCCAGAGTCGTAATAAATATTTTAATACTTGCTAATTTTGACAAATAATAAAAATAACTGTAAATGTAAGAGAATTCTCTTGATATGCTGTTCTTCTTTTGAAGCAGTAATAGTTTTTCTAATATTGAACTATATTCATATAATGTAACAACAGTAGATTTTTTTGATCTCCGCTTAACGAATATTGGGAGAATCTCCTAAGCATTGACTTTTCACAAAAATAAAAACAATTATCAAAACTAAACTGCAGCTGTGTGTCTAGAATAATTTGTGCTGGTGGTGTCTTTTGATATCAAAACAGTTTGTCGGGCAAACTAACTGCGAGAAGGACCGTAACTGAATCCATGGCGTAAATAATTTTCCAGTTGTGAAGCAGGCAGAATAATATTAACTCAAAACATTACATAACAAACAAATGACAACAATACACACACGTAGAAAGAACCACCACAAGTCCTCGAAGGTGTTCTTTTACGGTTTCGAAAGAGATGAAAATATGATGGGGCTAAGCCGGGACTTTGAGGATGATCGATGACAGTGAACCCAAGGCGTCAAATTGTTGCGGATGTCGCAGCACTACTGTGTAATTTGGCACTGCCGCGAAAAAGGAGAGCGGGTTCCATGTGTGGACTAACTCTTCTTATTCGAAACTCGATTAGAGCACGCTATTTCTCACGCATCGACATAGTTACGTTACACTCCGCCATGTTACACGCTACAGTTCAGAGTCTTCTAGCGGCAGAGAGCTGGAAGGACAAAGTTTTAGAATGTTTATAACGTTTGTTTTAGTTAAAAAGCTTTAAGAATTTTCAGATAAATTCGGAGGCATTACTTTTCAGCACGCCCTCGTAGCAATTATGTACTCAGCCTCCCAGGCGATGGTGTTACAGAAAGAGGAAACCGGACCTATTTCTATCATTTTAAATAGTTTGATGCTATCCTCCATTACTAAGACAGCAATTCCTGTGAATATACTTAATGTGTCTTCTGCATCCTTATACGGTTGCTCACAGCCGATATTTTCGCTTTTATGGATCTGCATCTAATTCTACATTCACACTCTGCAAGCCACAGAACGGCGCTTGGCGAAGGGTACCTCGTACCAATACTACCAATTTTCTTTGCTGTTCCCCACGCAATTAGAACGATGGGAAATGCCCCCGTACGACCCCTAAATTCTCTTATCTTCGCTGTCCGCGAAATGTATGTTGGTGGCAGTAGAATCAAATTGGTTCAAATGGCTCTAAACACTATGGGACTTAACATTTGAGGTCATCAGTCCCCTAGACTTAGAACTACTTAAACCTAACTAACCTAAGCACAGCACACACATCCATGCCCGAGGCAGGATTCAAACCTGCGACCGTAGCAGCAGCGCGGTTCCGGACTGGAGCGCCTAGACCCGCTCGGCCACAACGGCCGGCTACAGTGGAATAGTTCTGCAGTCAGTTTCAAATGCCGGTTCTCTTGATTTTCTCGATAGTGTTTCGGGAAAAGAGCGTCGTCTTCCCTCCAGGGATTCCCATATGAGTTCACGAAGCATCTCCGCAATACTCGCGTATTTTTCGAACCTACCAGTAACAAATCTAGCGTCTGGCCTCTGAATTGCTTCGATCTTTCTACATTGGTGGGGATCCCAAACACTAGAGCAGTAATCAAGAGTAGGTTGCATTAGTGTTCTGTAAGCGGTCTGCTTTACAGACGAGCTACACTTTCCTAAAATTCTCTCAATTAACCGAAGCCGACCATTCGCTTACTAGTTCATTTCAAATCTCTTTGCAAACGTTAAGCCTGTTTGTTCAATCGACTTGACTGTGTCATGCTGTACACTACCAATGCTGTATTCGAACATCACGCAACAGTTTTTCCTGCTCATCTGCATTAACTTACATTTTTCTACATTTAAAGCAAGCTCCCATTCATCACACCAACTGTATCCTCCTACAGTCCTCGCGAGTATATCCTGGACATCATCTGCTCCTCCGCTATATTTTGGAAGTGCAGTTGACATAATAATAGTGACTGATTATAACAAAAATCTTCGGCCGCCATAGTTTATGAATTTTTATTCAACACATAGTTGCAATCTTAATTTCTACGGAATCCAAACTGATCTTCCCCGAGGTCGGCATCTACCAGTTTTTCCATTCGTCTGTAAAGAATTCGTGTTAGTTTTTTGCAGCTGTGACTTATTAAACTGATAGTTCGGTAATTTTCACATCTGTCAACACCTGCTTTCTTTGGGATTGGAATTATTATATTCTTCTTGAAGTCTGAGGGTATTTCGCCTGTCTCATACATCTTGCTCACCAGATGGTAGAGTTTTGTCAGGACTGGCTCTCCCAAGGCCGTCAGTAGTTCTAATGGAATGTTGTCTACTCCCGGGGCCTTGTTTCGACTCAGGTCTTTCAGTGCACTGTCAAACTCTTCACGCCGTATCGTATCTCCCATTTCATCTTCATCTACATTCTCTTCCATTTCCATAATATTGTCCTCAAGTACATCGCCCTCTATATACTCCTTCCAACTTTCTGCTTTCCCTTCTTTGCTTGGAACTGGGTTTCCATCTGAGCTCTTGATATTCATACAAGTGGTTCTCTTCTCTCCAAAAGTCTCTTTAATTTTCCTGTAGGCAGTATCTATCTTACCCCTAGTGAGATAAGCCTCCACATCCTTACATTTGTCCTCCAGCCATCCCTGCTTAGCCATTTTGCACTTCCTGTCGGTCTCATTTTTGAGTCGTTTGTATTCCTTTTTGCCTGCTTCATTTACTGCATTTTTATATTTTCTCCTTTCATCAATTAAATTCAATATTTCTTCTGTTACCCAAGAATTTCTACTAGCCCTCGTCTTTTTACCTACTTAATCCTCTGCTGCCTTCACTACTTCATCCCTCAGAGCTACCCATACTTCTTCTACTGTATTTCTTTCCCCCATTCCTGTCAAATGTTCCCTTATGCTCTCCCTGAAACTCTGTACAACCTCTGGTTTAGTCAGTTTATCCAGGTCCTATCTCCTTAAATTCCCACCTTTTTGCAGTTTCTTCAGTTATAAGTTTATAAGCAATAGATTGTGGTCAGAGCCCACATCTGCCCCTGGAAATGTCTTACAATATAAAACCTGGTTCCTAAATCTCTGTCTTACCATTATATAATCTATCTGATACCTTCTAGTATCTCCAGGATTCTTCCATGTATACAACCTTCTTTTATGATTCTTGAACCAAGCGTTAGCTATGATTAAGTTATGCTCTGTGCAAAATTCTATCAGACGGCTGCCTCTTTCATTTCTTAGGCCCAATCCATATTCACCTACTATGTTTCCTTCTCTCCCTTTTCCTACTCTCGAATTCCAGTCACCCATGACTATTAAATTTTTGTCTCCTTCACTATCTGAATAATTTCTTTTATCTCATCATATATTTAATCAATTTCTTAGTCATCTGCAGAGCTAGTTGGCATATAGTAGGTGTGGGCTTCGTGTCTATCTTGGCCACAATAATGCGTTCACTATGCTGTTGGTAGTAGCTTACCCGCACTCCAATTTTTTTTATTAATTATTAAATCTACTCCTGCATTACCCCTATTTGATTTTGTATTTATAACCCTGTATTCACCTGACCAAAAGTCTTGTTCCTTCTGCCACTATATCTAACTTTAACCTATCCATTTCCCTTTTTAAATTTTCTAGCGTACCTGCCCGATTAAGGGATCTGACATTCCACGCTCTGATCCGTACAACGCCAGTTTTCTTTCTCCTGATAACGACGTCCTCCTGAGTAGTCCCCGCCCGGAGATCCGAATGGGGGACTATTTTACCTCCGGAATATTTTACCCGAAAGTAAAGCACTGTTAATATGAGAAATATCGTACGTTACATTAAGTCTTAGTCTAGAACAAAAAACATACCACTCCAAAAATGCCATATTAATTTGCTCTAAAACTGAACGTGAAATGTGACTGTCTACATTTGTTCTCAAGAAACTTGTCTACCACTGATGCCGGGTTTCACCCTCCTCCTCCTCCTCCCATTTTCACAATTATCCATAAATCACAGTTAACTGCACGATACACTTAGAAAACGAAACACTATAATAGAAGCATTCGGGGCTGGAGTTAGCTTCCTCGGTAACTTTTGAATTCAGGTAGCTGCATAAGATATGTTTATATGCTTAACGAATCACCATCTGCAGCGGAAACGATCTTCGGATACCATTACTAGTCCAAGTAGCCTAAATATTTAAACTAGTTGGTCATGCATTGGTTGCAGAATGGAAATGGAAAAGAAGCATCTCCTTTACGGCCTGGCACAGGGGATCACTGTGCGGTGCTACACATTCTCCTAATGAACAGTAGTTAGTAAACAACTCCTCTCATAGCTTTGTACTGCACGTGTAGATCGCATGGTTTCGTAAGATATCTGTCCAAACGAAGGACAACTGGATGATCAATTAAAATGTCAGAGTTAAGTTTACGCCTTCAAATCGCATAATAATTGCAATAGGCAATCGTCTGAAAGAGACATATGGGGAAAAAACAGCAAACACGAGCTCCTGCCTGTAATTGCAATGATGTTTACCTGGTGACAACGCGCCCGACAGGAGGAAACACGAAAAATAGAGGAACGCTGCATCCGGTAATTATTGTGTCTGCAGCAGTCCAACATGGGAAGCGGACGCACAAATGAAACGGCAAACGCAGTTTGTTTTTTTGAACAGATTTTTGGGATGTACATATTCGTCCGGTTGTTGTAAACCAACTTAGGGTACAGAGCAGCTCAAATTCTGGCGAATGGACTTTCAATCCTCTTCCTATTTCTATTCCTTTGTTTGGCACTAACAAAATAGTAAATTTATTTCTGTTAAAAATTCCAAGGGCTGTAAACCCAATGTATGGGATACTAGACATACATTTGTTTTTCCTCTTTTTCTTCTGTGGTGCAATATGTACCTGGGTCTTTCTTCACTTTGTCTAGGATTGTGTCAACGAAAGTAAAAATTGGCTTTTCTACATTTAATAAACTACAACAAAAACTAATACACAATATAAAGTGTAAGCATGATCCATACACAGACTCTGGAATATACAAGGTCACATCCCAGGAATGCTCCATGTTCTACCTAGGACAAACAGGCCGAAATATCAACACCAGGTACACAGAGCACATAAAAGCCTACACACACAACAGCCACACTACATCAGCCATAGCAACACATACATAATACAGGACACCCATTTGGAAGAATAGAGCTTAATGTCAAAGTACTCCACCGACTAAATAAAGGACATAAAATGGATTTGCTAGAAGAACTGGAGATATATTCACATTACAGAAAATATGAAGATAAAATATTAAACGAAAACCTTGAAAGTGAATCAGTGAATTTCTTCAGATGTTTCGGTAATATACCTAAATAAAGATAGTAACACATAGAAATAAGCACAACTGGAAAATAGACATAAGTAAATTATGATCCAAATTGTGAAGGTAAATAACCTCTGTACAAAAATAATCTCTGTGGAAGACCTATAATGTCATCTCTGTGGACTACTTATATGAACATCTGTGTGACTTTTGTTTACGTAAAATATTTTCGATGTTTAAAAGTATACAACAAGTTGTGTGTAATGTTTAGTGAGTGTGAGAGACTGCACAAATGGACCATAAGGAAACTGTAAGTACAAATTATTCTTAATTTCGCCACTAACTTCACAAAAGGATCGACAACCAACTAAAATTCGCGTGTTTTCTTATATATTGTATTAAAGTCAATGAAATGAAGCAGAATCTCAAACATCGACAACATCACACAGGAATGACATAACACAAAAATCTCACTTGAAAATGGGAATCATTTCCCAAAACTCGTCGTGCGAAAAATAAAGAAAATCGTGACTGGTAGCAGATGAGTTATTTATAAACAAACCTATTGAAGAGTTTTCTATATGTTTTCCATCTATTTTTGAGCTGGTTTCGAGAGCGTTTGCCACTTCAGTTGAAAACGGACCTGTACAAGCGCAGATGGAACTGATCGATCTGCAGTGACAAATTCCATTACAATTAAACTGTCCAGGAGTTTTTGTACATTGTTTTCCTCGCGAAGAGGTTCCATGTCACCATAAGAAGGTTGCAAAAGTGTTATCAATGTTTCAATCAACATATGTGCGCGAAATACTTTTTTCGATTACTCTACTAAACGAGTAACAATTACGTGGCATCCTGGGTAACAAAAATCTGGGACATTGTATCTGTCTGTATGCCGACTGTTTGTACCAAATATAAAAATTTATTATTTCTCTGGTGCACCATAAATAAGCAAATAATAATAATTTTTGTTTGTTTGTGACATATGTTGTTATGAAGTATAAAACCGAGTTGCATTCAAGACGTTTAGTGTTCCTTGTACGACTGCACTGACGTTGAAATGCGGCGCGTTCGTAGTTTCCCCTTTGTTCTATTATGGAATTGAAAGTGAGAGTTAATTTTTGTAACTACTGTTGTACGTATTTGCAATTGGTCGAATGAGCAACGACCCATGAAATTTAATTTTGTCATAAAAATGAAAATATTTTTATGCCATGTTACATAGCCAATTTGCACTGTAACAGATTTCAGTTGGTCATGCCTTTACAATTTTACGTTATGTATACAAACAAAAAGCCTCGTATACATTTTTATATGCTGGATTTATGTAACGTGTCACTTGAAATTTTTATAAATAGGATGGGGTTTTTCACGCATGTGTGGGCAAGCAATTTTTAAAATTTTTGTATACTGACATGCACTTTCGGCAGTCGTGCCTTAAAAATTTAGATGTGATACTGTACTTACAAAGATAATGTATCTGTGCGGCGTTTTTTAAACGTGCACCGACACACTTACGCCACCCTTTGTGACACAGCCTTCCTCCTTCCACATGCGGAGGCTCTGGCAGTTGCTTTACGCTATTTGCAAACAGTTTAAATATTAGGCGCTACCTGTTATTCTGTATACTACTTATGACAGTATTTGACGTCAAAAACAGTTTCATGTATTTGTATCTAAAATGGAATGAATTTCTGTACCAAAAAGAGTTTTGTTCTTGAATATTGTTCGTTTAGAACTGACTTAGCGAGAAATTTTCGTTTCTCTAAAATATCCATCTCTTGTCAGGGCTTCCTTCCCCTCCAGTCTTCTCCACCAACTTCCGAAGTCTTGGCTCGGAACCATCTCGCTCTCCACTCTTCCCTACTACAAACATCAACCAGCACAAACCCCCTCCTAACCACTACTTTAAAATGCTACGTTCCCGTGATACCCTTACTCCTGATAGTCGACATCCATTCGTCTCTTCACTCATCTGTGTCTATTTTAATCAGTCAACAAAAAAATGGTTCAATAGCTCTGAGCACTATGGCACTTAACTTCTGAGGTCATCAGTCTCCATAAACTTATAACTACTTAAACCTAACTAACCTCAGGACATCACACACATCCATGCCCGAGGCAGGATTCGAACCTGCGACCGTAGCGGTCGCGCGGTTCCAGACTGTAGCGCCTAGAACCGCTCGGCCACTCTGGCCGGCTTAATCAGTCAACAAATCGGCCTTTCCGTTTTACTTTATTTGATGGTCTATCTGTTTTTATATATTCGTGCACGACATTCATTTTCTATTCATCTGTTTCTATATTTCAATTAGTCCGCAAATCAACCTTTTATATTTAACTTGTGCAGCTGACGATCGGTCTTTTTATTGTGTAACACGTTCACATTTGTCAACCGGCACGTTCACTTTTTATACTACTTTTTTTTAAATTTTAATCTCGTGTGGCTGAAAATAAGCAAATTGCATCCCTGTGAGCCCGCCGCTGTCCATAGGGGCGGGAGAGGGGTTGAGGGGATGAAATAACACTAGACAAAGGAACTGTAAAATTTGTAACATAAAATCTGTTACTGTGGTCTGTATATCACAGCTCATTAGATGATGGGTTAAACCCAAAACGCGTCATGCCAGTTAATAAGCAAATTCTGAAAAATCAGCGACTGTTTCTAAGCAACGACACAGATTTTTAAAATTCTTTCCAATATTAGTAATTAGCAGCCTTAGTGGGTTGTTTCATGATGGAGCTTTTCAGTACTGCGCTACCACCTACCGTGTTAATCGGTTAACCCGGTCCGCTTCCCAGTGTCGACTATCTGTAATGTGGTAGGTGCTTCCTCAAATGACGTCAACTTCCAGAGGGAATTGCGAGCTTCCAGATGGTCGGTGCTCGTCGTGTCGGAATCGACTACGGAAGTCGACTGGTTGTTAACATCACCGCTGTTACCGCTGCAACAGCCTCCTTTCCTGGAACAAACGGAAAATCGAGGTCTCGGGTCAGTGCACATAAACTAAAAGGAATGTCAGCAGACGGTAAAACATGTGAGTGGTGAATGATGTGGTCCAGTCAGGTCACCCTTACTCCGAGAAAGAGCTTGAACGCTAAGATGGTTATCCGTTAGGGCGTCTGTTACGTATTTTGAAACATTAGGTGGGTTTGTGATGATCTGGCCAAACATTCTGATGATTACACCCACACTTCTGCAAAGTCGAATAGCAAACTAAATGCCTTCTTATTGCTCGACCAAGTGTAATGACTGCCTAGCGTTGAGGGTAGCACCGTTAAGTTTTGTTCCTGAGAGAAACGTTTTGCGAAACTATAATTTATTATTAAAAACGAGCACTAAGAATAATGAAAACGACTGCCAATAAGGAATTTCTCAAGAACATTTTTAAAAAACAAAATTTTGGCTCGTCCATGTAATGTAAAAAGAGATTTTTCAGCATTAAACAGCCAATTATGACACCGGATGTAAAATAATTACCATAGAGAAGTAGAGTACATATGAAGGCCGTGTATCAGAAAAATGAGCTACACATACTTATAACAATCGTCAAAGAATTGCCTGCAGAAATAAAGAACATAAAAACATTAGGCGCAGAAGGAAGAATAGGCCTGTCCAGTTTCTGTATCACCGAGCAATATACATTATTCGCTGGCCTGCCACTTTACGTTTCAGATACATGTAATGTACTTCACGTTAATAGCGTTCCTGATCGCTTTTTCTCTGTTTCCTTTCAGGCAGTTGGGCATCCGGAAAACTTAAGTGAGACTGGCGAAGAGCAATAACAACTGGTTGAGTAAAATCGCGCACGCGCGCCTGTGTGTGTGTGTGTGTGTGTTTGTTGGGGGGGGGGGGGGGGGGGCTCTAAAAGTGATGAGATATGCAACTGAATATAACATTTTGTTATACTACTTTCACTCTGAATGAGTTGTCCAAATCACTGTACAAAATGTTCAATGCCTGTGCATCCAGTTGTTCCGAAATGTACCGCTATCCTTGGGGAACATACTTCATTCGGTCTGGTTATATGGAAAATCATGTTTATATCGATTAATGAAGTGATTTCGAGGAACAATCGTTAACACTAAGTTTCAAACATTAAAGTCACACCATATTTGGCATACAGATTTCGTTTCGTATCATCTAGCCACATGATTCTGAAGAGACAATAGAAGCTCTGGTATTGTCTGCCTTATATTCTTACTTAATCTTTGATGCGAATATTTTCTGGAAGTGGTCACGTGTTAGTCTGGGCGAAAGCTTACATTTACCTTGTTATTCGTACTGTTAAGTCTGATTACAGCAAATTATTAAACACACAACATCCAATTAATCATCTTCGCCCAGGTATCACCATTATTCTACTAGCCACCTGCGCATCCCCGAGAGTTGCTGACCGATTTTCAGTGGAAAGTGGCATTAAATTAAGGCAACTACGCTGACACCTTGCAGCTGACAGCCTTCCGTCGAGATACAGTGTGTTGACCAAGTATTTACGTATTGGCATTTGAAATGCAGATTGCGCGATGCCTTACGGGAACATGTGTGGGAAGTGGAGACGGTACGAAGTTATTGTTCGCTAATAATACTTGCTACACCCTTTTTACTCATGACCAGGGCTGAGATGCACACAACGTTCATTACATGTGTATTGTAACATTTAAGGACAACTTGCTATTACGTATCGTATTTACAATATGCCGCGTGGGGCAAGTAAACGACTCTTATACAATAGTAACGATGTAACAAATTTAGAATAATTTGTGAGTGCTTTATTTTACTCTCAAAGCACAAACTACAAGTGTCACTCATGAAGAATTTCGAGGAACAATCTTGGTGTAAATTAAATCTTCGAGTACTGTTGGAAAACAGCTTCTGGGATGGGTTACCATCTAGCTCTTTCGTTATAGGCGTGTTCAAAGTCCGGTTATAAGAAGTTCCAACATATTGATGGCGCAACTTGTGTTATCAAATCTTTATTTTCTTTCAATATCCGCATCAGTTGCGATAACAGTCATTTTCCTGTAGTGACTCATTTCGGACCACCGCGTCCATTTTCAAACTTGACCTCAAATGTAACAGTAATTAAACAGTTCTCAACAACGTACATATGACTAACCAAATATTCATTATGAATTTGGTTTGAAAATGGACGTGATGCCCAAACTAGCCATCACATGGAAAAACTTATTATCGCAATTGTGACGGATATTTAAGGAAAATAAAAAGTTCGGACATGTCGATTCCTATTTACGTAGTTCGTTGCTGTTCGGGAATATAACGGATCCGTTACTGTAACCGTGACGCACAAACATCTCGGACCGGATCTCTTATCCGACATTTCGCCCTTCAGAGCCAACATCTTAAAGATTCAAACTTTCGAACACGCCTATCGGCCAGAACATAGCCTCTGAATACCAGTATCTCTCCCCTGCTTGTCGAAGCCGTACTATGTATGCTGCTGCACTAGTATTATATGGAAAGAATATAAAACGCCTTGGAGAGAGATGGATTCAGGGCTTTCGCACACAACCTGTTGCTCAGGATGAATGCCACCCCCTCTTGTTTTCTTGGAAGCCAAATTCTGCAAAACAAAGGAAAGAAGGAAGAATAAGTTTTAACGTTCTTCCGATATGAGGTCCTCGGGGACACAGGCGATGTCGGGAAAGAATATCGCTCGAATCCTTTTCAGAGGAACCATCCTGGAATTTACTGTCAGGGGACGGGCCATCTGGTGAAACTGACGTGATATCTGAGGTTCTCAAAGATGTAATACAGGCCCTTTGCTGTTCTTAATATATTATATTATGATTTAGGATACAATCTGAGTATCTCTCTTAGACTCTTAAAATAATATTGTCGTTTACAATCTAAAAGTAAAACAATTTAAATAAGGTATCTGCATAGTGTGGAAGTGGCAGCTGACACTGAACAATAAAAGTGTAAGGTCCTCCACACGTATATTAAATTTCGGTTGCCGCGCGGGATTAGCCGACCGGTCTAGGGCGCTACAGTCATGGACTGTGCAGCTGGTCCCGGCGGAGGTTCGAGTCCTCCCTCGGGCATGGGTGTGTGTGTGTGTGTGTGTTTGTCCTTAGGATAATTTAGGTTAAGTAGTGTGTAAACTTAGGGACTGATGACCTTAGCAGTTAAGTCCCATAAGATTTCACACACATTTGAAAATTTTTGAAATTTCGGTTACACGATAAATCACACAAATCTAATGGTTGTCGATTCAACTAAATACCGAGGGATTACAGTTACAAACAATTTTAACAGGAAACATCGCACAGAAAGACTGACAATCATTAAAACAAATGTGTTTTTCGTTGTGGTGATATCTTTCAATCACCAGCCTTTTCCTTCTGTCAAAATATTTTGTTGACTCCCGCCTATTTAGGGAGCACTGACCGTCACCAATATTTAGGTATTTAATTTTCAGCAACTGTTATTCGAAAAAAATGGTTCAAATGGCTCTGAGCACTATGGGACTTAACTTCTGAGGTCATCAGTCCCCTAGAACTTGGATCTACTTAAACCTAACTAACCTAAGGACATCATACACATCCATGCCCGAGGCAGGATTCGAACCTGCGACCGTAGCAGTCGCGCGGTTCCAGACTGAAGCGCCTAGAACCGCTCGGCCACCGGGGCCGGCCTGTTATTCGAGAATGGAACAGTCGAGATATAGTGTGAAAAGTGGTTCTAATAACCCTCTGCCAAACACTTTAGGGTGATCTTGTACAGTAATCACGCAGAAGTAGATGTGAATCAATTTGGAGAGAATTCTAAGACACCTAATACGTTCATATGACGATGTGGCACTTCCTAGTTCCAGTATTTCATGAAATGTAATGAAAATAATACAAATTTAATTGATTTTTAATGCTAGGGTAGCTAAAAGCTACATATTTTCGTTCTGAGGCAAATTACGAAATTTGCGTTATACGTAAAGGGTGTCAGTGGCAACAAAGTTATTGTCCAGGCGAAGATGGATGATGCAAGAGATGGAATGAGGTAACAAAACAAAAGAGAAAAGCGAACTGCGTTCTTAACTCTCCCTTTAGAAAGGAAGGTACAGTTATACTGCCTCAGTTTACCTCTTGCTGCACTGCATACGATCAGTGATATATTTCACTATGCAGCGGTGTGCGCGCGCTGGTTTGTAACTTCCTGAGAAATAGGGACCGTTTGCCGAATCTGGTCTGGAACTGGGACCTTTTCCTTCCACGAGCAAATGCTCCACCAACTGCACGACCCCAGAACGGCTCACGACTCGCTCCCATAGCTTTATTTTTGCAAGTATTTCATTTCCTACCTTCCAAACTTCACAGTCCTATGTAGATAGAAAATTCACTCTCGAAATATATCACTCATCTTCGCAGGAGAGCTCCTGTGGAGGTAGGAAGACAGGAGATGGGGTACTGGCAGAAGTGAAGCTGGGAGGAAGGGTCCCACGCCGTGCTAGGATAAGTCATTGAACAGTGTCTGACACTCAGATGTAATATGCAAGGCAGTTTCAAGTGAATGACAGTAAACGCGGCTCCAGCGCCCGATGAGATCCCCGTCAGATACTATACAGAACTTGCTGCTGAGTTTCCTCCCGTTTTAACCATGATAAACCGTAGCTCACCTGAACAACTGATACGCACAACTACTGTCCGATCTCATGGACGTCCAAGTGTTGTAGAATTGTAGAACATACCCTGAGCTCAGACTTCTTTCTCGCCTATTCTGTTCTCGGTTAAAATCTATGCGACACATGCCACATCGTCCCAGTAACGGGCGGGAGCGTGTGCTGGTTCCCATGCAACGCCGCAGAGACCGCACGCGTCGTTCGTGAGAACTATCTGAAGTCTAGTGTTCAAAGCTGCTTCATGTTTGGTTTGAAACCCACTTCACTCTCGGATAGCAACACAGCAAGCACGCAGCGCGCCAGTAACATGCGGCGGGACAAATAAATAGCCACACAACGCGCCAGCCAGTGGCGGAGCGAAGGTCACTCCCAGCTGCTAATTTGCCCCCGAGTGCAGCACGAAGGCTGCGGCTACAATCACTCTTGGGCTTTGGTAAAAACAGTCACACCTGTCAGCCTCAGAATGGTCTGAAAAACTAGCTTCCTCCAAGCTTCTGCTGCCAGCAAGGGTGGGCTTGCGGTTCTGAAATCAGCTTGTGCAAGTATTCTACGTACATAACAGCTGTTACTACGTTTTCATGTAGTAGGTGTGACACATTCACTTGTATCTATTGGTCTTATTCCATTTGCAGTTGATTTCGGTGCTGCATGAAATCATCTTCAGGCCCCTGAATAAAGCACAAAACTTTGTCATAAATGTACAAAATGCAGTATCAGCTAGCTAGTATCTATAGTTACATATCTAACGATGCATGTGGGTATCACTTTATGTAAGTGACTCAAGAGGACTAACTTCCCACCGCAATATAACTGAAGCAACCCAGTATGTTCCTGCACCCTACTGAATAACCCCATGTGTATCTAATCATATGGTGCACATTCAGTGCTGTTGCCTATTAATCCATTTCCATCGCAGTCTGATTACAGTGCAAAAATTATAAATGGCAAGAGACCTGTGAGTATCTTTGGCACTTTTTATAGTTTTAAATATTGACGGTACTTGGAGTACGTGTAGTCATTGGGATAAGGGTAGTCGTGGGAATGAAGAGAAAGCATCTATAAAAATGAACGGAACGACATGAAATAATAATCATGAATTTATGGTACATCCTTTTACATACAGTTCTATGCACTCAGTTTTGAATAAAATTCTTCACAGAGCATTACAACACTTCTGTGTAAGCTATATTTGACGTAAGAGTGTTATCTTTGAGTACTTTTACTTTTTCGTTTCCTTTAAGGGATAGGGGCAGAGTTAATGGACTACGGCAGTGGCCACGCGTATTATCTATGACAATTCTGTATACAAATTATGCAGTTAATAAGTTAAATGGTATTTATACTTAGGCAATATGAAAAGGTAATATCTCTTTCGGGATTAGTAAGTTAGCTTCATAAAGTATAGATACTGACTGTCAAAAGTCTCTTATGTTTAAATTTCCAGAAATAGTAAGATTTAGGGTAAAACCGGTGAACAGGTCAGAAGCTGGCTAAAAAAACTTTCTAATTATATCTCATTCATCCCTGTACGATTAGTATGTTTTGGAAAAAAAGGGATGTTGATTTGAGAAATAATATGTATGACAATGTAGTATGTTTTAACACTTTGCTGGTCACATGTAAATATGAAAACTGAAATTGATTTAGTTTAATGGAGCCGGCCGCTGTGTCCGAGCGCTTCTAGGCGCTTCAGTCCGGAACCGCGCTGCTGCTACGGTCGCAGGTTCAAATCCTGCCTCGGGCACGGATGTGTGTGATGTCCTTAGGTCAGTTAGGTTTAAGTAGTTCTAAGTCTAGGGTACTGATGGCCTTAGATGTTAAGTCCCATAGTGCTTAGAGCCATTTGAACCATTTACTTTAATGGAAGTAATGTACCATCAATTTGGAAAGTAATTATAGATAGTTGGCTACTGAATTTTGTACAGTTATGACAAATATATGTCTTCTACATTCATGGGCCAGTAGGCGGTTAAGGTGACACCGATACCGATTGCAAATAAAATATGATATATAAATACAGCTGAGAGTGACATCCGTACTATGTATTCTGCAGCTCTCTACCAGGCCTACAAAGGGAAACTGGTTGTAACCGTGGACGCAATACAGGTGATACAACAGTGTAGCTGATTGTATGTGACGAGCTAAAACTGTGCGCAAAACCACAGCTTGTACTCTGTCTCCTACCTCTGGCGGGCAAAGAGTACTTGTGGTATCCCAACAATTCTCACGAGCCAATACGAAGTCGGATTCTGACAAACACTTCTCGCTTTTTCATTTTCAACCGTGAAGCTTTCGACCTTCTGTCGTGCTTTGCATCCTAACTCGGGGAGTGCGCCTATATCACGCAGACAGTTCACAGATTTACGTGTCGTGGGTGGCAAAGAAGGTCCTGTTAAAAAATCGGCACCGCGATACTGTCACATGAGAGGAAAAACATGGAGACAAAGGGTGTCGGTGGCGTACCGTTGTGCCGTCGGAGTTTCCTCAATCAGTATCAGTCGTGACCTGGAGCCATACACGATGGCTCCCTACACTATGACACAAAGTGTAATACCGCTGTGGTTCGAAACTTCCTGGCAGAATAAAGCTGTGTTCCGGACCGATACTCGAATTCGGGACCTTTGCCTTTCGCGGGCAAGTGCTCTGCAAGGTCTGCAGGAGAGCTTCTGTGAAGTTTGGAAGGTAGGAGACGAGATACTGGTGGAATTAAAGCTGTGAGGACGGGTCGTGAGTCGTGCTTGGGTAGCTCAGATGGTAGAGCACTTGCCCGCGAAAGGGAAAGGTCTCGAGTTCGAGTCTCGGTCCGGCACACAGTTTTAATGTGCCAGGAAGCGCACACTTCGCTGCAGAGTGAAAATCTCATTCTGGACCGCTGTGGTTCTCCAAAATGTTGGAAGAACGGGACCTCTCCGCAGGTTGCCTTTATACTGGTTGGAGATGTTCCTCCGAGGTAGAGCAGAACCGCGATTCATTGCTGAACACGTGCAGCCATTCGTCAGCAGTCCACGCTTCCGAGTCACTGCATCACCTCACCTCAGATGCAGCTGTTTGTGTTGTGGTGTGGCGTTAACTGTATCCTACCCAACGGACGGTATTCCCCAGTCCTGCTGCCACTGGTGTCCGACCAATGGAGCGAGATGACACAGAATGTTTGCGGTGAGTCCTCTACTTGTTCTTGGATGGCAGGCATAAATGTGAAGGGGTTACAGTTTGCTTGGTACACCGTGCCGTGATCCTCCCTTGTGGTGATCGGAAGTGGTCTACTGGAACCTTGACGACGATTGTACCTGCCCTCAATTTCCTATGCAATCCAGCACTGGGCCACTGTCATATCCGAATGCCTCACAAATCTGGAGATTGTACGGTTCGATCAACCGGCCAAATGGATACCCACAATGAGGCCCCTTGACGATCTGTCAGGTGCTGATATCACTGTCTCACACGAGTACAGAGGGTCTCCGTGTCCTTTAGTGAGTACTTAACATCTGACACTGTTCACGCTCGTTATGTTTCGAGCCAGAGCCGGTGACGACATTAAACATGAACAGCACCAATGCACTCTGGTGGTCGTTCTGTCTGTCATAGATAATTTATCTCCAATCACTTACATACCCCCCCCCCCCCCCCAACCCGATGGTGTGTACGTGTGCGATGTTACATTGACATCCGACCATGTCTTTTGAATGCTGCACATATTTTGGCAGGCAGCGTGTAATTGTTGTCTCTTATCTAATGAAGATTACGATTTATCGTATCGTCCACGACGAGGTCACCATATAACCATAGTCAGTCAGAACAACTATAGAGAAAGATATCGGCTGTATCCTTCCGAACTAAAAATGCTGAGTTATTCGATGTAAGGAAACAACGAAAAGCCCAAACTGAATGACGCCATGGGAATTTGCACCCATTTGTCACGAATGACTCTCCAGTAGCTCAGCAACTAGTACCCCCTCCCCCCTTCGTTTGGTCTCCCTCTAAAGAAAAATTCTTCTAAAAGGTAGAGGTTGCTTGCAGAGACTTTTTCAGTTGCTTTAAAATTTTGCTATGCTGTCTGTTTACTACCGTGGCAGCATCATTATTCACATCTTTCTGAGCTAAATTTTTAATTGAGAGTAATGAAGGTAAACTTTTTAATAATCGAACTGAGCGAATAGTCTTCAAAATTAAAAATAAATGTAGCGAGCGACAGAGAACAAAACCTCCGAAACACCGCGGAAATAAATTGTAAACCTCCAATCATAGCACCATGTGGTGTTAACACTTTGCCGTCCGGCGACACCACAGTGGCGTGGTGAGCATAGTATCGCGTAGTGGCCGGTTACAGCACTTCAGTATCTTTTTCATTCTGTTGGTGTTTTGTTTAGGTAACAATAAATTACACAAGTCAACAAGGTTTTTTTATATAAGTACTTGTGCACTTTCATCATGGCAAACGAAAGAGACTATACAATTATTTACGATGAATGCGCGGACGTCTTGTCTGACGTTCCGGACGACTTGGCCGATTGGGAAGAAGATATTGGATATCAAAAAAATGAAAGTGAAGCAGAATCGTCGGGAGATAGTGAATACGTCCAAGAAGAATTCGGCGAACGCTACGGTTGCCAACTGATTTAGATGAATCAGACGAAGAAGACAGACTACGACTTACTGAGGACCAATAATAAATTTGAAGGATCTCCGGGTCCACACATATTTCCCAAAGAAACACAGAACGGCGTGGATATCGTAGAATTATATAATGGGAACGATCTATTTGAATATATTAGCAACGAAACCAACAAGTATTACAGTCAAAATTGCAATAGAAGGAAACTGGATTTAAAAAATGCCAAATTTGTCGACGTTACGGGACCCGAACGTAGAAAATGGTTTGGACTTGCTATCCTTATGGGAACTGTAAAAAAAGCAAGGATCGATGATTGCTGGCCAACGAATCCGTTGACAGACACACCGATATTTCGCAAAACGTTGTCTCGCAACCGATACAGACAAATATTATACTTTTTGCATTTTTCCGACAACAATAAACCGATTAATGCCGACCGGCTTTTCAAAGTGCAATTCGTAACTGATTATTTCTCCAAAAAGTTTAACGAAACGTTTAATCTAAGTCAAAACACCTTAACTGATGAAGGAATGACACCCTGGCGTGGACAGTTAAAGTTTAAAGTTTACAATTCGTCGAAAATTACGAAATATGGCATACTCATTCGGATGCTGTGTGATTCGAGTACGGGATACATTTCCTCATTCAAGATATATTCCGGCGCTGGACAACTTTTAGCAAAAACAGTGATGGAACTATTGACACCACCTTATGGAAAGTGACATCACCTCTACATGGATAATTATTACAAGAGTGTAGAACCTGCAGAGAAGTTACTTGAAAAGAAAATTCGAGTTTGTGGAACGATAAGGCAAAATAGAGGATTTCCGGAAAAATTAAAGCGCGCGAAAGTCAATGTGTTTGAAGCTTGTCATCAACAGAAAGGTGACAAGCGGCCGTCGACAAGCCAAGTAATCTGAATTAGCGCTGTCGGCGCCAAGCGAATGAATTTCTACGAGACGTGCGGACGGCAAAGTGTTAATCTATGTAGTTAGTTTTGAAATGACAAATGAAAAAAATTAACAGGGTGATTCAAAAGTAACTGTTCATACTTGGCGGGTGTAATGTACGCATCAAAATATGCGTAAAATATTAAATAAAGTTTTACCTGAAATTGATTCTTTCACAGTTATACAGTACAGAAGGATCACAAGTGCAACAAAACATTAATTCTTCTCAGAAGGCAGCTACGCGAAGGGACACGAAATTGAACACAACTAGGTACGAACTTGTTCAAAATGATGTCCATGTAGACGAAGACAATGACATGCTCGAAATCTCACCGCTCTCGGAATGTCGCAGACTCCCTTCACTTCATTTTCAGTTCGCTGCCATAGTTGTTCTGCACTCTCAACTGCAACGCCACACGAGCTCCTTTAGACGGCCTCATAGGTAGAACTCCAGGGGGTTAAGATCCGTAGATCTGGCGAGCCAAGCAACTGGTCCTGCACGACCGTCCACGTATCGGAATAAGCGAGTTTTAGATACTAGGTTGCCTCCCAACTGAAATGTGAAGGGGCACCGCCTTGCATAAGTAAGTGGGACTCGGGCATTGTAGAACAGAATGCCGTCCAAGTAGCTGATTGTCTACTATACCACAACACCACAACAATTGTAAACTGCAAATGATGTTGATATCTCTGGAACCGCGCGACCGCTACAGTCGCAGGTTCGAGTCCTGCCTCGGGCACGGATGTGTGTGATGTCCTTAGGTTAGTCAGATTTAAGTAGTTCTAAGTTCTAGGGGACTGATGACCTCAGATGTTAAGTCCCATAGTGCTCAGAGCCATTTGAACCATTTTTGAACTGTTGTCTCCGAAGCAGGCGCCTAGAGTTTATGGAGGAACCCCCGCGGAGGCAGTTACGGTCGGATTGTCGTCTACCATTTCCACAATGTTCACCGTCCAGTTGAGGCCGACCCCACCGAGGCGCACCGCGAATGGCATATTCCCTTAAACACCTGTCCACAGCTGTGAAAAAAAAATGGCTCTGAGCACTATGGGACTTAACTGCTGTGGTCATCAGTCTCCTAGAACTTAGAACTACTTAAATCTAACTAACCTAAGGACATTACACACATCCATGCCCGAGGCAAGATTCGAACCTGCGACCGTAGCGGTCGCGCGGTTCCAGACTGTAGCGCCTAGAACCGCTCGGCCACTCTGGCCGGCGCCTAGTACACATCGGCTTATATGTACGCTGACCTTCGTAGGCAAAGGTCGACATGCAATGAGAGGAAGTTGGTTGAACATATGAAAATTACATTAACATTCGTGTTGTGACCTGATCTTCGAACGTGTGAGCACTCACTCAAAAGATACGCTGAAGTTTATTACGCTCGCGTTACTAACGACTTTAGAAAAGTATCCGTGTAGCATTTCAAATGTCAGCACGTCGAAACCGCTGCTGGTCTTAACACGTGTTCCATAGTAATTCCATTCACAAATCTGACAACTGTAACAGAAACAGGACTGAAGTACTGCGGGCAGAAACGAACTTCAACAACGCTATGAGTGACAAGGACGGCATACCCCTCCACCTTCTCTATTCCACTAAGCCTGCATGAGGAGTCAAAATCGCTGTTTGTAGTAGTCCCTCACGAGAAGAGAGAAGACTGGGCAGAAGGTACGTTCTGCTAGGTCAACACTTTTTACGAAGCGCCAGCCAATCACAGGTTGGCCGTCCCCTCCCCGCTCCTATGATCGCCGTTGCTTCTTAACATCTGCGTCTATTCTGTTACATTCTAGCTTTATTGTCTCTACCGTAAGCTACTGCTTCTCCCTGCATTTAGTTTCAGTTATTACTGTTTTAATTATCACTATTCCGTAATTTGCTAAGACGATATTTGGCGCATAGCCTCTGCTGTCCAACCCCGGTGACGACTATTAGGTGTCATTGCCGCTCACAGAAACCCGCAAATGTAGTGAGCGATCAACCTTTTTTTTCCCTTTCATAATTTTATGTGGGTGTCAGCGAAAAAAAAAATTCGTGCATGTTCGTAATTACGTGTTAAGTTTTTTTGCAAGTCACTAAGTGGCCTCATTCTCAAATACTGGTTGAATATATTCTCAGTATTAGCAACCCGTGAGTTACGTTTCCTCATAAACACATATTCTGAATTTCTAAGTGTAATACACTCCTGGAAATGGAAAAAAGAATTGACACCGGTGTGTCAGACCCACCATACTTGCTCCGGACACTGCGAGAGGGCTGTACAAGCAATGATCACACGCACGGCACAGCGGACACACCAGGAACCGCGGTGTTGGCCGTCGAATGGCGCTAGCTGCGCAGCATTTGTGCACCGCCGCCGTCAGTGTCAGCCAGTTTGCCGTGGCATACGGAGCTCCATCGCAGTCTTTAACACTGGTAGCATGCCGCGACAGCGTGGACGTGAACCGTATGTGCAGTTGACGGACTTTGAGCGAGGGCGTATAGTGGGCATGCGGGAGGCCGGATGGACGTACCGCCGAATTGCTCAACACGTGGGGCGTGAGGTCTCCACAGTACATCGATGTTGTCGCCAGTGGTCGGCGGAAGGTGCACGTGCCCGTCGACCTGGGACCGGACCGCAGCGACGCACGGATGCACGCCAAGACCGTAGGATCCTACGCAGTGCCGTAGGGGACCGCACCGCCACTTCCCAGCAAATTAGGGACACTGTTGCTCCTGGGGTATCGGCGAGGACCATTCGCAACCGTCTCCATGAAGCTGGGCTACGGTCCCGCACACCGTTAGGCCGTCTTCCGCTCACGCCCCAACATCGTGCAGCCCGCCTCCAGTGGTGTCGCGACAGGCGTGAATGGAGGGACGAATGGAGACGTGTCGTCTTCAGCGATGAGAGTCGCTTCTGCCTTGGTGCCAATGATGGTCGTATGCGTGTTTGGCGCCGTGCAGGTGAGCGCCACAATCAGGACTGCATACGACCGAGGCACACAGGGCCAACACCCGGCATCATGGTGTGGGGAGCGATCTCCTACACTGGCCGTACACCACTGGTGATCGTCGAGGGGACACTGAATAGTGCACGGTATATCCAAACCGTCATCGAACCCATCGTTCTACCATTCCTAGACCGGCAAGGGAACTTGCTGTTCCAACAGGACAATGCACGTCCGCATGTATCCCGTGCCACCCAACGTGCTTTAGAAGGTGTAAGTCAACTACCCTGGCCAGCAAGATCTCCGGATCTGTCCCCCACTGAGCATGTTTGGGACTGGATGAAGCGCCGTCTCACGCGGTCTGCACGTCCAGCACGAACGCTGGTCCAACTGAGGCGCCAGGTGGAAATGGCATGGCAAGCCGTTCCACAGGACTACATCCAGCATCTCTACGATCGTCTCCATGGGAGAATAGCAGCCTGCATTGCTGCGAAAGGTGGATATACACTGTACTAGTGCCGACATTGTGCATGCTCTGTTGCCTGTGTCTATGTGCCTACACTGTACTAGTGCCGACATTGTGCATGCTCTGTTGCCTGTGTCTATGTGCCTGTGGTTCTGTCAGTGTGATCATGTGATGTATCTGACCCCAGGAATGTGTCAATAAAGTTTCCCCTTCCTGGGACAATGAATTCACGGTGTTCTTATTTCAATTTCCAGGAGTGTACTTCTTTTACCCAGTTAAACTTTTAACAAAAGATTAGAGCTTTTGATGAGTAGATTATGAGAGCAAATTCAACAATTATTTGAAATACTGAAATTTAATTCTTTTTGCCCCTGGAAGCTGATAGGAAGGCAACATGCAAATGCGATCGAGCTTCATTAATCATGAACCGGGACAGTGCTTTGGTAATATAGGTCTATTTTTCTTAAAACATTGGATCCGATATCACGTGTCGAATGAAAATGTTAAAATTGATTTCAGAACATATTAAGGCTGCGAGGGTTGAACAGCTGCATATTTTGGTAACATCAAGGACGGTGGCAGCTTTTGACAGGTCTTCCACGGTACAGGCAGGAACACTGCAAAATATGGGCTTAGGTCGTCTCAACTCCGCAGTCACGAAAAACTGACTCCGCGTTGTGGCACCAGTTTTGAAGAATTTTCTCTTTTCTTATGACGCACCTACGAAAACTTCAGATAGTATGTGTACCTGAGTAAACAACAATGCATAGCAATTGTTGACAGACGGAAGACCAAAGCGCTCTAACACCTCCCCTGCGCCTCCATACGCTAGACCAGCGCACCAGCCTTCATCACTGTCTGTCATTCATCAAGACAACGGTTAACTGTGTGCAGCTTCGGGACTCGAAAGTGGGACGTTTGGTTTTCACCGGCAAGTGTTCTGCTTACGAAACTATCCAAGCACGATTCTTCGAACCACCCCTGACAACTTCAGCCAATGCTTCCTGGTTCACCTTTTGACTTTGCATTAACTGATGTTAAAGTTGTTCCTGGCGAAGCATTGCTTACTGTTGCCACTGTTCGTTTTGATTCTGCATTACGGTCATTGGCTGCAAGTCCAGAAAGTTTGTTGGCATATAGAACATCTACGACTATTCACTCTGAAGTGGCGACAGGAACTTATACGTCTGGGAATTTCTTTTCTTTATTGGCAAACCTATGTGTGTTTGGAGTCATCGGGTGTGTAAATTATCAAAAACTGTTACTGAACTCATATTTGTAAGGGAGTCGAGGTATCTCTATGGATTTAGAACTAGTTGGTGACATGAGGTTACAACCTTGCAAATGCTGTGAGTGCCAGCCGTGTGGTGTGCTTGAATAGGTCAGTCGGTAGCGGACTTGACTGCGGTGGACAAAAGTCCCATGTTGAGTCCCGGTACGGCATACAATTTTAATCTGCGAGGAAGATTCATGTGAGCTCACACCCTGCTAAAGACTAGAAATTCTTTCTGGCCGGTAAGTCTTTTTTCATCACAATATTGTTCGAACGCCCTGTACTAATTTCGCACTACAAGAACAAATTCTGCGTGGTGCCTGATGAGAAAAGCAGAATCGTCAAAAATCAGAAGATAGTGTACGACTTTGGTCCGATGTCGAATTGATGCCGGCTTTATCCCAGCACACAACGGAATATACACTGGCATTGTTGTCGCCACGGTGTTCTGTCTTCGGTGCGCTAAGCTTCGTTTTGTGTGTCGATATACAAATGCAGGCGGCGTGATAACCTCGGCGCTGCCTTCTAATGAAACCAGATTGGATTGACAGCTAGGACAAACACCCAGTGCCACCAGACGTGTAATTCCGTTTTTTATCCATTCAATTGGCTCGCATCAGCCACCACACCGAGCGTCTTAAAAAGTGCGTGGTAATACTACAGTTTATCTTTGTCGACTAAGGTCCATCTGGTTGTGCCCACAGGATTCTACCTGCAAAATTTGGCAATGTCACTCCGTGCAAACAACACCACTGACCGCGTGAAAAGATATTTTGGGATTCATAGAGAGGAGTGGGTTAATGAAAGAACGAGGGAGGGAGGGAGGGAGGGAGGGAGGGAGAGAGAGAGAGACTCTAACACCTTTGCTCCTTCTCTTCTAGAGGCCGGCTCCTACGAAAAAGTAGAAGGCCACGAATAACGAGCGCATTCAAGGCGACCATGTGAGTCCCTCGTGACCAATGGTTTAACGTTGGGAACGTTTTTATCGACGTTCCCAGAGCAGCCGAGAGCATGAAAGTGTGGTCTAAGTATCTGGTGGTATTGAATCTTGTCTTCCTGTACTCCACTAGTCGTAACAGAGAGGAAAAAATTCGGATATTTTAAATTTATTCGCATTTTTTGTGTGTCAAAGACACCTGGTATGTATTACAGTTGTGCCACGGTGTGTTTTGTGGTACTAATTTGCCCGCTTTGTCGATAGCCTTATTGCTTTGCAGTCTGCGTTTCTCACAGTTTTGTCTGAATTCCGGCTACTCGGCCATAGATTCAGATCTCTTTGAATATATTGATCACATATTTTACGTGCTTAAAAGCGGATAACCGGGCGATGCCCAGTAACTTTTATCTCAGTCTTTTATTAGACTGAAAAAAAAAATTATATGCAGAATGACTCACCCAAAACTTGCACCCTATATAGAAATTTCTATTAATGTTGTGTTTTCACAGAAATGAAGCGTAGCCAAGGGCCTATAGCAGTTCATACGCACATTTTAACAATCATTGGAATATGTTGCTATTTTAGAAAGTAATTCCTCTTTAAATGCACACCGACATTTTAAAAATTTAACTCAAATGAATTTAAGGTTTTCTAACAAAAACAGCCCTTGTTCAACATTTACAAAAACTGAGATACTGACTCCATCTACAAATACATCAATTTTTTTTTGGCTAAACAAACCCATGTTACGAAATACAGGTGTTCAAATAATTCCATATTCTATAGAACAGCCATTTTCCATTCTTTTTCTACAATAATGTCCCTTGTCCGGGGCTGTTTTCGTGGAAATGTTGTCTGTCCTGGTAAACAAGAAGACTGCCTCCATTTCAAGAGTTATTCATTTCTATTGTTATTTTTGTTACCTTATTCTGATGCGAACTGTACATGCGTACATCCTTCTCGGTACGGATAATGAGGCTAGTGGTGCAAGGGGTGTTAGGAAAGACGTAAAGAATAAAGAAGGAAGTGTTAGAGATGCGAAAGTAAAGGGACAGAGTCATGTTAACCACTATGCGAAATGGTGAAAAATGCAATTTCAATATGTTTCACTATTGTATAACTTTACGAACAACAATACTGAAATGACCTGAATAAGTAGTTGTAACCGAAGCGGATGACACAGAGTGGTCTCTTCGGGCGTCCTTAGTACATTTTATGCTGTTTTCAGCTCCCTCCTCAGGGTATCGATCGAACACTAAGGTGTTGTTTGACGTAGTTCACATACTTTTCAAGGATGGTGGAAAATACTTCATCCATATTCCACACAAATCGGTTTAACAGGA
Source organism: Schistocerca nitens (assembly GCF_023898315.1). Lineage (NCBI taxonomy): Eukaryota > Metazoa > Arthropoda > Insecta > Orthoptera > Acrididae > Schistocerca > Schistocerca nitens. Next base: position 1,038,632,283 of record NC_064614.1, on the reverse strand, counting down.
ACCCCCATCAAGGACGAAGTCTGTGTTGCTTATGATTGGAACTCCGATGGATTGAACGTTTTAAGAAGGCCTGATATTGTCTTGCGCATTATTCTGTCATCATCACAAAGAGTTAATGGATATGGCGCTAACTGAAACGCGAAGTATGACTGTAGCTGTTGTGACCACATCATGCGGAAAGGGATTCGACGGAAAATTGTATCACGACCGATAGGAACTAGTGCACGATTCATCTTGACCGTACAGTTCACGGTTCGTAGGGGCAGTATTCCGTTCTTCCTCAGGAGCCCCAATTCTTTAAGGATTTTTCCTTGAATATTTTTCATGCTTTTTTCACATTTTTAAGTCCCTTGCCAGTTGATGCCATCACTCCCTAACACTCCAGTACTAAGGCACATGATGAACATTCCTTGACGGAATGGGTCACGAGAATCAATCCACTTACTGAATTTCTTCAGATCACTCTTGCTAAATTAGAGTATTTTGACGAATGTGGATGATTTGGCCTTCAAAACAAATTTGGCTTCACAAAAACGTCGTAACACGAAATTAGCAATGTAAACAAATGATTAAAGTGAGAATGTTTTAGTTTCGATGTAACTAAAACATTTTCATTTTAATAATTTGTTTATATCGATAGAAGTGCAGTTACCGTTAAATACGCACTTTATCAAAAATGGTTCAAATGGCTCTGAGCACTATGGGACTTAACTTCTGAGGTCATCAGTCCCCTAGAACTTAGAACTACTTAAATCTAACTAACCTAAGGACATCACACACATCTATGCCCGAGGCAGGATTCGAGCCTGCCACCGTAGCGGTCGCACGGTTCCAGACTGTAGCACCTAGAACCGTTCGGACAACCCGGCCGGCGCACACTTTATCACATGTTTTGGTTGTAAAGTACCACCAATCAAAGGAATTTTCGCCATATTTGGGAATAAAAAATGTGAACTACAACAAAAATTTATCTTAACGTGGCTCTGAGCACTATGGGACTTAACATCTGTGGTCATCAGTCCCCTAGAACTTAGAACTACTTAAAGCTAACTAACCTAAGGACATCACAAACATCCATGCCCTAGGCAGGATTTGAACCTGCGACCGTAGCAGTCGCGGGGTTCCGGACTCAGCGCCTAGAACCGCTAGACCACCGCGGCCGGCTATCTTAACGTGAACAACCCGTCTAATGATGAATATATCGGATCGAAACCGGTAGTGGCGTTATTTATGTAAATAATACAGCGTTCTATGAAGTGGATGGTTGCTATTATCTTCTCTGCAAGAATGAGCCCGTATTCAAGCTCTGTTGTAGAAATTCATATTTCGCTTGCGACTCAGACCATGCGATAATACCAAGCTTACAGTAAGTTGTTTAGAGCGATGGTCGTGATCACGTAACTCCTGCTACATTACAAAGCGAGTCTTTCATTTCAGTTTGCCTCTACAGGCAACAGTGTGAATTATATGGTTGAAAATATCAAGGGCATAGTTTCGTGAAAGGCAAGTTAATTTTATCGTAATGGTGCAGAAGGTCAGCAGCTTTACAATGAAACAAAAAGGGAGAAAAGAAAAGAATAATGTAATCATTAAGTAGCTTACTTGTATGGTATGTCTAGTAATAGCAACGACTGTGGTACAGAGCTATCTTCTTTCCCCAAGGACTACGCTCTACGAGAGATTTATCAAAGAACAACAGTGGCCGCCAACGCTATTGTGACATGATGGTGAGCGCGTCTTGGGCGAAGACTGCTGTGAATAGTGAGCCGAAACCCTCGGGCAGCGTCCACAGGACCAGTGCTTTGCAAAGCTTTTCATTTCTATTTGTGTTGACAAGACAGGAGAGTAATGGGTTAGCACGCCGCCTAGTAGGCATTGAGGTTACACTGGGTTACGTAAGGGCTGTTGCCTTGACTGCAGTGCCACCTGCTGCATTCATCTCGGAAAGTAACAAATGAGGAGCGCCGCGGTGACATCAGACGCCCGCGGCCACCGCGGAAGCGTCGAGCGGCGACCGGCTAGACGCGACGTCGCCTGGGGGACGTCCCAGTGCGACCTTGGCTGCGACGCGGGAAGTGCACTGATTACCACGAGCGCTCCCCACGCCGTCCTCTGCAATGGCAGCACCAGTTCGGCAACTCTGCCGTCTTAAAGGCTTTCTTCTTCGTCGGGGGAAAATTCTGCAGTCTTTTATCACGTGCTTGATCTAGAGGACAAAATGATTTCCTCGGAAGGATTCACCTGTTGCGAATATGTATTAGCGTCAGCTACTTGTGGCAAACGCAAATTTGTGCCGGAACGAGACTCGAACCCGGATTTCCCGCTTGTCGTGAGCGGTCGCTTTAACCACTTCAGCTATCCAAGCAGTCCCCAGTACCGGTCGAAGTTTTAGGGGTAACAATCCAAATGCTCGCATATTCGTGAAACTAAGCACAGGAAGACTAATGTTATTTTGTATTGTCATTTTAGGCCCGCCAGGTGTGACTATCATTAATGACGCGAGTGTGTGTTTATACAGTAGGTGCACTTATTACAATACAATGCCCTTCAGACATGCACGTGTCGCCATTAATGACAATCAGACACAGCGGGGCTATAATGAAGATGCAAACTAACATTTGTCAAAAATGTTCAAATGTGCGTGAAATATTATGAGACTTAATTGCTAAGGTCATCAGTCCCTAAGCTTACACACTACTTAACCTAAATTATCCTAAGGACAAACACACACACCCATGCCCGAGGGAGGACTCGAACCTCCGCCGGGACCAACCGCACAGTCCATGACTGCAGCGCCCAGACCGTTCGGCTAATCCCGCGCGGCTTTGTGTGTAAAAATTAATATTTACATTTTGAAGTGTGTGTGTGTTTTCACCTACAAGAGTAGTATCACGTGAAACACGCATGTAGCTAGATAACAGGTATCCACATGTCGGCTTGTATTTCGATTGTCTCATGCTTCATGCTGGTCCGTTTCACACACGTCGTCTCCAATCGCTTGGGCACGAATTTCGGCGTACTAAATGTTACAGCAAGAGGTTAAACCGATTTCAGCTACTGAGTAGTGCCTTTTTTTCGTATAATCTCAATATGTAAAGTGTGCGCATTGGACTGTTCACTATATTTAACGGGTCCCGCAATTCTTCCTCACTTTCAATGAGGATAGCAATATGAAGAGAGGATCGTTTCATTGACATCATTGAGCCACAGTTTTAATCCCAACAATGAACCTTTCTCTTATTTCCACGCTGGACGTCATTAGACACTGCATGCGAGCTCGAACTGGGGAAAGATGAAGAAAAAAGTGGAAGTATCTTCAAGGGAACTATTCCAGCATTTGCCTTAAGACATTTGACAAAACTACGAGGAACTTAAATCTGGACGACCGGTCGGAGATTTGTATGATCGTCCTCATGAATGAGAGGTGTCTTATCATGTTCCCACATCGCTCGGTGCAGCTTGTCGGGATTGTGTTCCCAATCCTTACTTTTACATGACAACAAGCTCATCCAACTAATCGTAACTGATCTACAGTTTAATGTCAGACGCGTAAAAAAAAAAAAAAAAAAAAAAAACCCGAACATAATGCTTCCCATAGCAAAAGGAGAAAATCCCAACGCCAACATATCTGCTGAGGTATCTAGCCATAGAGAAAGACACCTACACTAGGAGACACGCTACCGACTCCTCTAATTATTGCCTATATTCGCAGGTACTGCAGGGAGAGAATTCAGTTTGAAAGACTCACAGCGTTGCCTACATACTAAAAGTAGGTTGGTGTTCATATAATATATGGCATGTTGCAGTAAAAACTTAGAAAGTATGTGACGAGGAGAAACAGAAGATCTAAAATGCTAAAAAGGAAAACAAAATATTACACCCTTTTTATGACTAGACACACTGGAAATTACCCGCTATGATACCAGTTCCCTACAGGGCATAAAAAGAAAAGTCACAGCATTTTGTCTAAACATGTTTGGATAAACAAATAGTTGTATACCCGCATCAATGGATTATAGTCTTACATTGTTATTTGCAGACATAACCCAGCTCTCGGAGTACACATTACAAGTAGTTAGAGAGAGAGAGAGAGAGAGAGAGAGAGAGAGAGAGAGAATGGGGGGGGGGGGCGAACAATTAATATCATTGGACGCCGTTGGTACTTGACAAAGCTTTAGAGAAACTTACGTGAGTCTGCATTCAACTGAGCCGGCCGAAGTGGCCGTGCGGTTAAAGGCGCTGCAGTCTGGAACCGCAAGACCGCTACGGTCGCAGGTTCGAATCCTGCCTCGGGCATGGATGTTTGTGATGTCCTTAGGTTAGTTAGGTTTAACTAGTTCTAAGTTCTAGGGGACTAATAACCTCAGCAGTTGAGTCCCATAGTGCTCAGAGCCATTTGAACCCATTTTTCGCATTCAACTTGCATGCGCATTAATTACAAGTAACTTACCTGCGAGGGCATTCTTTTGCTGGAAGTCAATGACTCACTGTGTGTGTGTGTGTGTGTGTGAGTGTGTGTGTGACGCACAAAGAAGATCGAGACGTAAGCTATTTGTTACACATGAGCTTGCATGACGTCAACGTGAACGTCATTTCAGACGGCAATCCAGCTCAGAGTTTACAGTGCTTCCAAAAAAAAAAAAAAAAAAAAAAAAAAAAAAAAAAAAAAAAAAAAAAAAAACCTAGTATTTTACCTTCATCCGATTACGGATGTGGAAATGAAAAATAGTAAATCGTGAGAGAGTGGTTAGAAAGCGGATATTATCTACGTGAGTTGATTGAAGGTAAAAAGCAGGTGGCACTAGAAGCGGGAATACTTATTACGCACGAGTCTGTAGGACGTCAAAGGGTACGTCACTGCAGACGAGGTAAGTCACTGCATAGGTTGAAAACCTCTGCCACTTTATACAGCTTGCTTGAGAATGGTCAAGTAGTCAGACGGGGCTTCATTCGGTTTAAGAATAATCGTAAACCGTGATACTGGTTTCAGACGGATTTGGATACAGAGCGCTTCAGTGGGACACAGGATGCAGGAATACCGGGGGGGGGGGGGAGACTAGGGGGAGGGAGAGAGAGAGAGAGAAAGAGAGAGAGAGAGAGAGAGAGAGAGAGAGAGAGAGAGGCAGAGGGGGAGGGAGAGTGGGAGAGACAGAGAGAGGGAGAAGAGAGAGAGAGAGAGAGAGAGAGAGAGAGAGAGAGAGAGAGAGGGGGGGGAGGGAGGGTGAAAAGAGAGAGAGAGAGAGGGAGGGAGGGAGGGAGAAGAGAGAGAGAGAGAAAGGGAGGGAGAAGAGAGAGAGAGAGTGTGGTGGGGGGACGGCAACTAACATCCTCGGAGACCATTATATAATTCCTGACAATCCTACGTGGGCTTGTTTCGATCTTGAACCGCGCACAAATTACTCGTAACATACCTGCAATTGCATTCTTTTGCGACTTGGTGTGTGTATAAAGGCGCAAAAAAAGAAGAACATGCAAGCTGCTTTTACGCAGGAGCTTGCGTGGTATCAAAGCGCACGTAATTCCATGCAAGAATCCATCTTACGTTTCCAATGCTTCTAAAGAAATCTTGTATTTTAATTGATCCTATTACAAAAGTGGCAATAAAAATAAACAGTGAGTCATTAATTATAAGGCGGATGCTAGCCACGTACCTTGATTTAAGGAAACAAGAGGAGAAATTAAGTACTCCTGTAGCACGAGTTTATGTAACGGCAAAGGACATGTCACAGCAGAGGTTGGAATACTTTCCTGATATTATGCAGCTCACTGAAGAGGTCTGCCATGGTTAAGTAGTCAGATAGTGGCTTATTCGGTCAATTAAAGGAAAGCAAAACGAATAAAACGTCATTGGGGGAACATCGTAAACCATGATAATTGATTGATTTGAGAGGCAAACTGCGCGGTCATCAGCGCCCGTACAAAATCCCAGTTTTTACACAGTCCAATTCGTACTCTATCCAATCTAGCCACTGTCACGAATGATGATGAAATGATCGTAAACCATGATACTGGTTCAGACAGTGAGAATTAGCACATAGCGGATATAGGCTACAGCAGAGTGGGGGAGAGAGAGAGAGAGAGAGAGAGAGAGAGAGAGAGAAATTTGAAGGGGAGAGGAAGTGCTTAAGGAGGAGGGGGAGAAGACAAGGAGAAAGTCGTAACCGAACAAAACTGGTTGCGTTTCGGAGGCCTGCCGCAAGACACTGCACAGGCCCGCCGTGGCTGAAGGCGACTGTACGGGCTGCAGACTGTTTACCTGCGGCGTTTCTGGGAAGCAGAAAAAGAAGGACGCGACAGCGCGATGGCCGCCTGTGCCGCGGGCCTAATAACAGCTGGCAGTGCGACTCGCCGTCATGGGACACGGCCTTTGCTTTTATGTACTTTTAATGGCAGTTGCTTTACACGCTTCCACAAATACAAAATAATTACACAGGTTGCGTGCCGTACTCTGCGGCACAACAGGTTATTTGTGCCCTAGGAACAATTAGCTGTTCATGCTACCCAAAGACGGCGTTCACGCGCATCGAGAAGTGCCGCTGTATGCTGTACCGACAGTATTGTGAGAGGAGCAGCACGTTAAAGACTATAAAAGTCACGGATTGTACTGAAAATGGTGTAAAGCGATTTCGATGAGTTGATCTACAATTAATTTACAGCCCTCACGGAAACAATAAGTTTCTAGAATCAGTTACGGATTGAGCCCCCTTTTACATCAGCGCTTTGTTGTCTTAATCGACGATACTAAGTCTACTGCAGCGCCTCTGGTGTATTGTTCCTGTACTGAGTACCCCGTCATGAGTGATCGTCTTTGTACGGACGTCGACGCCAAAATTGGATGTGTTCTGAGAGCTGTTTACTGTGAAAGAGAGGTTATGAGGGACCGTTCTTTGAATACAGAAACTTTCTAGGGGACTAATAACCACAGATGTTAAGTCCCGTAGTGCTCAGAGCCATTTTGAATACAGAAACTTCATTATGGAACTAGCAATGATAGTAGTGTTCATTAATAACCAAAGCGAAATTCATACCGAATACTGTCGAAGAATATGAAAAGTGTCTGCCAAAGTTATAAAACATATTCATTTATTTGTGCGAGAAGATAAATAAAGAGGGTAAGGGGTACAAGAACAGATATTTTTATTGGTGATTGAGGACAGAGCACTGAACAACATTACAGCAGTAGTTACCTCATTTGCAGACGAATAATTATAGCTATCTGGAGCAATGTGTATTTAGGTTGATCAGTACCTCCAAGGACATGTGGCAAGCCATTAATGCTTATTTCCCCATGGCAACAGGTAAGTGTGGAAACATGGACGGAAAAGGGTTAGTCTATATCGACATGCGTAATCCAGCTGCGTGGGAAGACTTGCACACAGTTGTTTTTTCTCCAAGACACTGAAGCAGATACATATTAAGGAAACTATGACCACAATATCTATACTTATACCGCTGATACCCTGTATGTACAAACCAATCAACCAATATAAATGCCAAATAGGATGCGAAACCATTATTTTCCTTCAATAGAGCTGACGTTATAACTGACGAAACAATTTCATTGTGTAATTGGTTCAAATGGCTCTGAGCACTCACTATGCGTCTTAACTTCTGAGGTCATCAGTCCCCTAGAACTTAGAACTACTTAAACCTCACTAACCTAAGGACATCACACACCTCCATGTCCGAGGCAGGATTCGAACCTGCGGCCGTAGCGGTCGCGCGGTTCCAGACTGAAGCGCCTAGAACCGCTCGGCCACACCGGCCGGCACAAAATAAATAATGAACTAATTATTAAGACGACTCAAAATCCATTACTGTAACTTGTGCGAAAGCGAAGAGGTTTGGAACCTCGGATATTAGCATACGACGCTACCGTCCCGGTTCTGCGCATGTGAAGTGTTCAGCATACTCAGAATTTTTAAACTCCACACTCGGCACGATCAGTTGATCACTGACGTCACTGACCCGCTTGCAACGTGGTTGGCGTACGATTTACACGAAAGCAGGTGATGAGCACCCACAAGAATAGTCGATTCTGACCAGAAAGTCGTTTACTGTGTAAAAATAAAGTCAATAAAACACTTCAAGAAGTCGGTACAGACAAACAGCCACGAACAACGTAACAAATAACACAGTATGTGAAAGTCAAACTCTCAGAGTTATCTTTTTACAGTCTTTATGAATACTCTGCGTGTTTGTTGTAATATTTTCTGGCTTAGTCAGCCATCATATTAGGCTCCAAGAAGCTGTTCCCAGAGCAGTGGAGATGCAAGAAGTATATAGATGACGAAATGTGGTGTGAGGTACCTGTGACAGATGTTAGATTCGGTACTATTCCCGTGAGAAAGACCGCCTGCATAATGCTACTGCTCTGTGATTGCCTGCTGTGCTCGGAGCAAGGGCGCCAAAATGGTATAGTTATTATTACTAGTTAAACTACTCATTGGAATGACTTCACTTTTTAATATAAATATCTCTCAACAGCTGACTACCAATCAGTCATTTTAGAATTATTAAAAACAATTTAAATCAAAAACAAAAGACTGACGAAACTGCAGACGAAGTACTTCGGAAGCGTTCGGGTCACGCCTTTTCTGGTATGGCGCGCGAAGTGTTTCGGGCTGTTCGTCACTCTGGATTAGGCAGTCGTGAAGAACAGACATGTTGTCTGTCGTAGGATGTGTTTACAATTTTTATTTAGTTCCTGTTCGTCACTTTGGATTAGGCAGTCGAGATGTACAGTCATGTTGTCTGTCGCAGGATGTGTTTGCCAGTATTCGGTATTAAAAGGTTCACTCCCATTGACAGTTATCTCAGCGTAGAAGAAGGGTCCACACACTGTCTTTTTGGATACAACGTAGACCACATTAACTTTTTCCGAATCCCGGTTAGCTGAGCGGTCTAAGGCGCTGCAGTAATGGACTGTGCGGCTGGTCCCGGCGGAGGTTCGAGTCCTCCCTCGGGCATGGTTGTGTGTTTGTCCTTAGGATAATTTACGTTAAGTAGTGTGTAAGCTTAGGGACTGATGACTTTAGAAGTTAAGTCCCATAAGATTTCCACACATTTTTTTCCGGAATCTCGGATATGTTGGACAGTTGCGTATGGATGGCGTTTCCCAAAACATGAAAAAGTGGCTTCGACACTGAAAATTAATTCGCTTACAAAATCGTCATTTTCAAGATCGTTTTGCATATCAATGCAGAACTGCGACGTTTATCGTCGCGACTTATGGTTTGCAGGAGCTTCAATTTGTACAGCTTCATTCTTAATCGCCCGCGAAGAATTTTCCATACTGTTGGTTGACTGATGTTCAATTCTCCGTTAGCTCGAAAGGCAGACTTTGTGGGGCTTCGTAACATCACGTCCCGCACACTGTCCACTGTCTGTTCTGAACGTCCGTTCGACCAGACCATTACGCATCACACAAATAACCATTTTCCTCGAATTCCTTGTACCATTTCGCTATGCTGTTGTAAATTGGCGCAATAATGTAAAACTTGCCACGGAAAGCTTTTTACACACACAGTACCGTTCGACAATGGGCAAATTCTAGCATATAAAATGCTTTTCGTTGACTACGGGATTTTTCAAATTTACCTGTTGACTCCACGTTAAAAAAATGTTTGAGAGTTTGTCTTTCATGTACTGCATCATTTGTTACGTTTGTTTAGCCTTTTACCTGTACCGATTTTTTAAAAAATGTATCCTGGACTTTATAATTACCCCGTACACTGGCCTTGCCTTACGTTAATCAACATTTAACTTCAAAGAGCGTTCATAGTTGAAAGGTGTATATATTAGGAGAAAGGGTTACGAAAGATGGAATAGTCATGTGAAGCTCCAGTTTGTTTGGGACATTTGACAGTTTCTTTGGAATGTTTATCACTGTACGCATCTTTGCATGTTTGAAGAGAAGAGTGATACCTCTTCTTTTGCTACCGGAGGGTTGTTGTATTATTTGAGTAGAGCTCGGGCGAGCGAAGGAGTCAGAAGCAGTTGTCGACCAGAGAGAGAGAGAGTGTGTCAAGCCAGATGAGGAACTTTGATGGAAGACGTGTCGCACAAGGAATGAATTTGAGATGATTTCATAGAGAGAAGAAACTTTTAGAAGAAGGTAACATGCATTTAGTTTCATTTGTCGCAAGCTCTAACAGCGAAGTATTGCAGGATAAAGATTTCGTTCTGTTTAACAACATCTGCGCGTTTGCGTGCAGGGTGAATTACCAGTCAGGTGTTTAGTATTCCAGTTAGTTTCCTCCCAGCATATTCGTTAAAAGAATTTCATTTAAAGGGCGAAGAGTAATTTTAAGTAATTAAAATAGTATGCCGCGCGGGATTAGCCGAGCGGTCTGAGGCGCTACAGCCATGGACTGTGCGGCTGGTCCCGGCGGAGGTTCGAGTCCTCCCTTGGACATGGGTGTGTGTGTGTTTGTCCTTAGGATAATTTAGGTTAAGTAGCGTGTAAGCTTAGGGACTGATGACCTCAGCAGTTAAGTCCCATAAGATTTCACACACATTTGAACATTTTTTGAAATATTATGAGTAAAAGCAAATTTCATGGTAGGCCTATAAGGTTATTGATCATGTTAATTCGAGTTGCTTTAGTGTCATTAAAAGGATTAAAGATGATTTCAGAATGCTTTTCTACTCACTTACAAATATTTCGTGCTTATCCCCACTATTTAATGAAAAATAACTGTGGTAAAACCTGCACTGTCACGCCTAGCAAACTGCGTGCACGGCGAACCATATTTATGGAAAGAAAATAAAATTTTAATGTTCTACTGCAGCCTATGAAAATAAATAATGTAAGGCAGTTTGCCGCGCAGTGATTTATTTCAGCACTGCACATTTTTTGCAGCGTGCGATAGAGTAGAGCCGAGTTATCCGTTGCAGGGTCAGAAACAATTTTTGCAAGACATTAATGAACTGTTAAGAAAATTAGGAACGGTATTCATTTGTAAAATTTCATATAACTTTAGTAGATTTGTTTTATTATGGGGCACAGGTTTCGTTACGCAACAGGTAGCCATTTTGTGAGATTTATTGATGAGAAAGCCATTCGGAGTATTATTGATACCATTCTTTACATTCAATCTCATTTACAAATAGTCAGATGCAGTTTAGATCGATTAATATGACACACATAAGAAGTGATTTGCACAAATATATTCGTGTACAAACGTAGGGTTGCAAAGGTGATTCTAGATCAGAGTCTGCAATCGGAATTTAAAAGTTATTCGTTTTCCAAGTAAAACAATAGTGCCATCACATTCATTCAGTTACAATAATACTAGAAAGTTTCATACTACATTTATGTAAATACTGAAGAACGAAGGAAGGTTAGCATTGAGCGTACTGTCGACAAGCTGATTAGAGGCGGGAAAGAAATGCGAAAATGTTAAGTTAAACAGTCAAAATACCACTGGAACCCTTACCAGAATAAACGGTTTAATATATCATGAGCTCCTTGTAAAGGAATTCGAGAAAACGTTCCTCTGATTTTATTTTTAGCTGCAGAAATATATGATGTGCGTCTGGTAAAAATATTGCCAGATGGCACTCTACATAAATAAAGTGTTATGCGCACAAGTAGATGAAAACATGCGATATCATTTGATCGACGATGGGTAGCTGGAATCAGCCGCAAGTGTAAAGTAAAGAGGATTGTATGCTTGGGGCGATTGAAGACGGAACGGCCACATAATTCTAGTGGAACAGGCTTACGAAGTGCAATTCGCACACGAAAGATGTCATGAAACTATCGCTGTATTACGTCTTCAGTACTCTGTTCTTAACGAACAGGATTTTCGAGGTGTGGAGGGGAGAGAGAGAGAGAGAGAGAGAGAATATTCAGTGATGAGATGTGTACTTCGTCAGAAGCTTATTTAGTCAGCATGAGTGTCACAGACATGCTCAACGAACTGCATCGAGAGACGTTAACGCCGTCATCAGGTAAATAAGCAAAAAGCAACAAAACAATCGATTTAATAGTGGCAGCTTACCAGACACATCAGTAAGCATCTGCATGTTACTAGATACTCAGACAAGAGACCTGTTTAGCATCCTCTAAGCATTGCAAAGTTTTGATTATTTTATGTGATATTTAGTGTGTCGTTCTCATATTGGAACTTTTTAATTTCAACTGAACTATTTCTATGTAACCCTATATAAAAAGAGCATATGCTTTTGGTATGTTGTCTAAGGGTAAACTTTTCTTAGGCTTTATTTCGACTGCCCGATTTCAATGAAGGCATTTGGTGGCGTTAAACTTCATCAGTTATCGCCATGAACAATTACCTTTGGTTATTGCGATTCTAATGTGGTCTTTGTGTTCTTACAATTTGTCCGCTCTTTATTTATTTGCGTTCATTTTAAGGGGTAGTCTCACTTATCATTTCTGTAATACATCGATTAAAATTATTTCTGTTCTCTTCAGTATGTGTTGCTATTTGAGCAACACAACAACTGACAACGAACGAAATAGGTAGTATGTAAAATGCAAATTGCCAACAGCAAGAGATGTATTTATAAAAAATCTTAACTTGGGTTATGAAGTTAAAAAAGTGATCGGTTGGAATTACATTTTCCTGGAGACATACGAGTAATTCCATCAGATCAGTAGATTATCTATGCGTGAGGTACAGGCAGGATTTCCCAATTACGTACAAAGCTGGGGTTCCATTCCAATATCAGAGAGCTTCAGCAATACTTGGTTCAAATGGCTCTGAGCACTATGGGACTCAACATATGTGGTCATAAGTCCTCTAGAACTTAGAACTACTTAAACCTAACTAACCTAAGGACATCACACACATCCATGCCCGAGGCAGGATTCGAACCTGCGACCGTAGCGGTCGCGCGGTTCCGGACTGAGCGCCTAGAACCGTTCAGCAATACTGACGGTTTAAGAAAAGTAAATTACGCTGGAGGAGTGAACTGAAGTTTGTGTTAGGAAGGGTACTGGCCTAAGGTAGCTCATTCAAAGTGGGTAGCTACAGTGCCAGGGTGGAGTAGTGGTTAGCACATCTTCCCAGTAAGCAGGAGACCTGAGTCCCGGCGTTGGCATAAATTGTAATTCATAGCCACACCTTCTATCCTTGTCGAAGATAAAGTTACGTGTTAGAAAGCCTTTTTGAAACGTATCTGTCTAGAGTGCAGCCTCGTACTTTAGTTACATATGGATGGTAAACAAAGCAGAGAACAGACACTTTTGAAATGTGATTTTTAGAAAAGAATGGTGTGGATTAGGTGAGTAGATCGGATAACTAATGAAGAGGTACTAAATCGAACTGGGAAGAAATTGATTGCGCATCTCGACAAAAAGCGTGAGTGGATTGATAGCACACATCCCGAGGCATCAAGGAATCGTCAATTTGCTAGGGAGGAAAGTGAGGGGGGATAAATTTGTGGAGGGAGAACAACGCTTGAAAACAGCAAGCCGCGCCAAACGGATGTAAGCTACAATGTTTAGCCAGAGGCGAAGGAGGACGGGCTAGCGTGGAGCACTGCAACGAATCAGTCTTCGGACTGAAGACCACGACAACCGTCGTCCCTAGAAGGTTGGGATATCCTATGTTTTAACTAAGCAACTGCGAGTAAATAAGAAGCCGTAACAGCTACATGATAATTCGTGGACTGCAACAAAAAAATGGTTCAAATGGCTCTGAGAACTATGGAACTTAACTACTGAGGTCATCAGTCCCCTAGAACTTAGAACTACTTAAACCTAACTAACCTAAGGACATCACACACGTCCATGCCCGAGGCAGGATTCGAACCTGCGACCGTAGCGGTCACGCGGTTGCAGACTGTAGCGCCTAGAACCGCTCGGCCACACCGGCCGGCGGACTGAAACACGAATCGGCTGTTTGTATCACGCACTCTCTGGATGCCAGTTTTATCAAGAAGCCGTTTTGTTCAAACAGATAAGAAATTCGCGGTGCGACTGTAATCCACAGCAAGCTTGCAGCGCAAATGCTTCTGTCAGCCTATGTTGCCTTTTGCGCAGCGACACGTAAACACTCCAAGAGTTCACCCAGAAGGATGACTCTCCTCTCTCCACGCCCCTCCCTCCCCCTCCCCCTCAAGGAGCAAACGCTACAGGATTACCAGTACCGACAAGCAGAAAATAATTTAGGCAGCTACCACTGTCGCAATCCAGCTGACGCAGTGACTTACTTGCCGATTTGCGTGTCACAGTACCCACCAATCGTGCCGCAATCATACATTTTTAACGACTAGCCCTCAGAGAGTAAATGACACCGAAAACTAAGTACGGAATCTGACTTGTCAACCCAATAAGGAGATAATATGTTGACTGTATGTTTCTGCAATTTCAGGTTGTGTGCTAGTTCTTAATTTTTTCGGGGGGGGGGGGGGCGGCAGCTGAGTTCAAAAATTCACTCGAAATCGGAGATGGCTCTAGCCACATTAAAAGGTTATTAATTATTTTTGTTATGCTATATGGACGACAGAATAAGAGACACTAAGATACACTACTGGCCATTAAAATTGCTACACCATGAAGAAATGCAGATGATAAACGGGTATTCATTGGACATATATATTATACTAGAACTGACATGTGATAACATTTTCACGCAATTTGGGTGCATAGATCCTGAGAAATCAGTACCCAGAACAACCACCTCTGGCCGTAATAACGACCTTGATACGCCTGGGCATTGAGTCAAACAGAGCTTGGATGGCGTGTACAGGTACAGCTGCCCATGCAGCTTCAACACGATACCACAGTTCATAAAGAGTAGTGACTGGCGTATTGTGACGAGCCAGTTGCTCGGCCACCATTGACCAGAAATTTTCAATTGGTGAGAGATTTGGACAATGTGCTGGCCAGGCCAGCAGTCGAACGTTTTCTGTATCCAGAAAGGCCCGTACAGGACGTGCAACATGCGGTCGTGCATTATCCTGCTGAAATGTAGGGTTTCGCAGGGATCGAATGAAGGGTAGAGGCACGGGCCGTAACACATCTGAAATGTAACGCCCACTGTTGAAAGTGCCGTCAATGACCGGCCGCGGTGGTCTCGCGGTTCTAGGCGCGCAGTCCGGAACCGTGCGGCTGCTACGGTCGCAGGTTCGAATCCTGCCTCGGGCATGGATGTGTGTGATGTCCTTAGGTTAGTTAGGTTTAAGTAGTTCTAAGTTCTACGGGAATGATGACCACAGCAGTTGAGTCCCATAGTGCTCAGAGCCATTTGAACCATTTTTTTTGCCGTCAATGCGAACAAGAGGTGACCGAGACGTATAACCAGTGGCACCCCATACCATCACGCCGGGTGATACGCCAGTATGGCGATGACGAATACACGCTTCCAATGTGCGTTCACCGCGATGTCGCCAAACACGGATGCGACCATCATGATGCTGTAAACAGAACCTGGATTCATCCGAAAAAATGACGTTTTGCCAGCCGTGCACCCAGGTTCGTCGTTGAGTACACCATCGCAGGCGCTCCTGTCCGTGATGCAGCGTCAAGGGTAACCGCAGCCATGGGCTCCGAGCTGATAGTCCATGCTGCTGCAAACGTCGAGGAACTGTTCGTGCAGATGGTTGTTGTCTTGCAAACGTCGCCATCTGTTGACTCAAGGACCGAGACGTGGCTGCACGATCCGTTACAGCCATGCGGATAAGACGCCTGTCATCTCGACTGCTAGTGATACGAGGCCGTTGGGATCCAGCACGGCGTTCCGTATTACCCTCCTGAATCCACCGATTCCATATTCTGCTAACAGTCATTGGATCTCGACCAACCCGAGCAGTAATGTCGCGATACGATAAACCGCAATCGCGATAGGCTACAACCCGACCTTTATCAGAGTCGGAAACGTGATGGTACGCATTTCTCCTCCTTACACGAGGCATCACAACGTTTCACCAGGCAACGCCGGTCAACCGCTGTTTGTGTATGAGAAATCGGTTGGAAACTTTCCTCATGACAGTACGTTGTAGGTGTCGCCACCGGCGCCAACTTTGTGTGAATACTCTGAAAAGCTGATCATTTGCATATCACATCATCTTCTTCCTGTCGGTTAAATTTCTCGTCTGTAGCATGTCATCTTCGTGGTGTAGCAATTTTAATGGCCAGTAGTGTATGATGTGTAAAATCTCAAGATTCCTTAGCTTTTTCTTATAGAGACAGTTTTACATTTTGATAGTTACGAATCCTGTTCGTCTAGTCTTGTTACAAGGTGTTTCCTTCAAGAAACGTTGTTTTTCACCAGAAGTTTTCCCCTCAAGATGCCTGGACACCTCCACAGCACACACTTACTTAATGAACCGACAGGTCACAAGGGTTGTGGCACTCCTCCGTATCACTTCGGTAGCGTCCTATGATTCAACTTGATGTGGATACAGCACTGTATTATTACTCGGCAGACGCATCACACTTCCCAGAGTTATCCCAGAAAATTAAAAACGTGAATTTAGGACCCTTGCAATTGATACATCTGAGGGCTTGCCGGAAAGTAATGTCTCCGAAGTTATTATGTGAAAAATGTTAAAGCTTTGTAGATAAAATGTACGTTAACAATCTACATCCTTGTTCTTCATGTGTGTATATACATGCAGCCGTCTACCGATACAGGGCTCCGAATTGTAGTGTGTGACATGGCTGTGCGCCCAGTGGCCTTGCCGCAGTGCTAACACCCGTTCCCGCCAGATCACCGAAGTTAAACGCTGTCGGGGTTGGCTAGTACTTGGATGGGTGACCATCCAAGTCTGTTGAGCGCTGTTGGCAAGCGGGGTGCACTCAGCCCTTGTGAGGCCATTTGAGGATCTACTTGATAGATAAGTAGCGGCTCTGGTCACGAAAACTGGTAATGGTTGGGAGAGCGGTGTGCTGGCCGCGTGCCCCTCCATATACACATCTAGTGACGCCTACCGTCTGAGGATGATACGGCGGTCGGTCGGTAACGTTGGGCCTTCTGAGGTCCGGTCGGACGTAGTAACATGGTGGTGGGTAACGAAACCATGTCGATGAGTGAGTTTAAAACTTTAAGAGTTCGTGCACTCATGAAGCACTCTCTCCTTCAGCATAACAACACCAGAGCACACATGAGAGCTGTCACTTTGGTTCACCGTCTTCGATCGTCCTGCATACAGACCCGCCTTGTCCCCATGCGATTTTCACTATTTCCAAAACTTAAAAAACGCCTTCCAGGACTTCACTTTGATTGTAACTAGTGGAACGAGCAGAGGTGAGATTGTGGCTCCGTTAACTAAGTCAAACACTGTACACTGACGGTATCATAAAACTGGTCTCTCGTTGGAAGAGATGTGTTCGTAGCCAGGGCGACTATGTTGAGAAATAAATGTGTAGACATGATGAATAAAGATGTGGAATACTGAAGTTCATTTTATTTTAAAAGTTTTACGATTTATCATATAAACACTCCGAAGGCATTATTTTTCAGCACGCCCCCGTATTTATCCCACTTTGTATTTCTTCGGAACGTTCCGTCGAAATAAGAAGCCGATGTGATCGAATCCAGCGGCAACCCTGATATGCTGCACCAAACCTGTAACTTTCTCTAACAATCACACGCTTACTTTTCATTTATTGACAACTAAGACTACGATCGGATCCGGGATAACATTAAAGTATTTAAAATGTTCTAATAATGTAATAATTAGATGTTTAATTAGAATGTAATATGTAAAATGTTTTGGTATGATAATGATAATAGTTGACTGCGTACTCCAGAAACTGCAGTTCAGAGAAATGCAACATTTGAAAAGTATTTCTCTGAAAATTTGATTTGTACATGTGTTCGGAATTGATTTACGAACAAAGTATCACAGCTTTGACAAGGTTGTAATTTACACAGTATAAAATAGAAATCTACATTCAGCATATCAGTACTTTACTTACCAGAACAATTGTGAACAAGGTCTTCAGACTATCGCTATGCCTCTGCGTGTGAATGAGGGGAACGATGTTTCTTTCAGTAGTTCCGCCTACGTTCTAAGTCAGTTTTTCTTTGTGTGCAAGGCATGCAAGAGTACGACCTCGAGGACTGGAAGGTAGGATATTAAGTACTGGAGGAAGTTGCGAGGGAGGTTCATAAATCGCGCTTGGGTAACACTGTCGGTAGAGCAACTCCTAACAAATTGCTAAACTCCCAGATTGGAGTATCAGCCTTTTAACCTGCCAGGAAGTTTCACAGTTTGTAGTTTCGTAGTTCCTTGCCACTCTGGAAACATAGTTTTTACACTGTTTTATTCTCAGAAAGGTAGCAGAGAAATCTGGTAACTGACATGTAAAAAAAATAAAAAACTTTTACTGATAAATTTTTTTCTTGTGGGAGGCAGATCGCGGCACCCAAGACCCCCGTACCCCACATGCTCGCCTGATTAAGACACAGTATTATTAATTACACTAAGTGAGTATGTTGTTTAGGTTTTCTGTCCCCCGCAATTACGTAACCAACTTATATTCCTGCACGTAACCATACAGAGCGATTTTCTTATGTCATTTGTGATGAGTACACGTCACCCTGGGTACAGAGTTCAGTAAGTTAAAATCCTTAGAGGCGATTACACTCTTACGGTGATACCTGCGTGACTCTACTTTTGTTATCGGTCGTCTGTGTGGTACAATTTCGTACAAAATTGCTAAGACTTTCTTGGCCACTTGTTGACAAACTGCCTGCTGGCTTCTGTTTCGGGTTCTTCGGCCGACATTTGATCGATGATTTTTCTGATGTTTCGCCAGCACGAGTGGCTGGATTTTCAAAGCTTCACCCTCCATCGCTGGTGGTGGACTGGAGTCCAGCTCGCGGCCGCAGGTTATGTACCTGGCGCGCCAACGTCCGAGGGCTTTTCCCTGGTCACTTCCAGTGCGGTTCTCCTCTTGCTACCTCCAACGGTCATTCGCTACAGCACGTGAATCCACGATCCGTTTCTTCTTTCTTGTTGAAGCTATTCTCATGTGTATTTCCCCTTTCTCTAAACAAGCTAGTATGAAAGCTCTTCTCTACAGCCAGAAGTTCCGTGTTGACGAATTTTACTATATAAGCCCTGCCACGTTTGCTGTATGGATTACCAAAGATCCGCAAGAGTGATGTTCCATTAAGACCGATTGTTTGCGTTCCTGGCTCACGGACGTATAAAATGGCGAAACACTTTGTCTCTCTGCTCCAGCCGCATGTGAGGCAGACTGACACATATGTAAAGGACTCGGAACATTTTATTAAACTGAAGAAACTAAAACTTGGATGAAACGTTATCCTGGCCAGCTCTGACGTTGTTTGTTTGTTTACCGGAGTACCAAAAAAAAAAAAAAATGGTTCAAATGGCTGTGAGCACTATGGGACTCAACATCTGTGGTCATAAGTCCCCTAGAACTTAGAACTACTTAAACCTAACTAACCTAAGGACATCACACACATCCATGGCCGAGGCAGGATTCGAACCTGCGACCGTAGCAGTCGCGCGGTTCCGGACCACGAGACCACCGCGGCCGGCACCGGAGTACCACTCAATGTCTCTGTGGAGCACATCGGTTTCATTTTCCCACGAGACATCACCAAGCTCTTTCGTGCATGTTTACCTTGAGCTGTTTCACGCAGACTAGCAACTCCTACGAACAGCTGGAAGGCGTTGCCAAGGGTAATCCTCTTAGTCCAGCGGTGGGTAACTGCACTGAACATTTCGAAGCGCAGGTACTTGACTTTGCGCCTTGTAAACAAAGGTGTGGTACAGATACGTCGATGATATCTACGTTGTGTGGAGTCATAGTGAGGAACAGCTCGGTGGCTTCCTAAGACCCTCGAACAGCCTCCCATGCCAACGTAAAATTTACCATGGAAGTAGAAAACGGACAAACAGCTACCCTTTCTAGATGTGCTGGTTACAAGAAATGGTGAAAATCTGAGACAAAGCGTATGTTGATTACCGCCACACATGGACCGACACCTGCAAATTATCAAATCACAACACTGAGCCAGAAAAGAGGCATGATTAATACGCTCGTAAGACGAATATGTGAGTCGCACCCACTCAGATGCGATATGCAGTATCTGGAAAGCGTTTTGAGGAGCAACGGATACTTCACCAGTTCCATAAGAAGTGTACCAGAGCTTAACACTCGGCGAAGTGACACATCGGAGAGAGGAATGTCGGTCACGGCCTTTCTACCATACATTCACAGAGTGACGGACAGAATCGGCCGTATATTGCGCAAACATGGCGTAAAGACGATTTTCAAACCGACAAGGAAGGTCAAAGAGTTTCTTAGATCGGCAAAGGAGAAAAGGGACCCACTTGCAATGTCGGGAATGTACCGTATACCATGCACATGCGGAAAAGTTTATGTTGAAATGACTGGGAGATCAATCAACACAGGAATCACAGAACACAAGCGGTATTGCAGGTAGGGGCAGGTGGAGAAATCGGCCGTGGCAGAGCATGCGCTGTGTGAGACCGACCTCATAGTAAAATTCGCCGATACGGAGGTTCTGGCTGTGGAGAAAAGCCATCACACCGTCTTGTTCAGAGAAGCTATAGAAACACACAAACATGAGAACAGCTTCAACGAGAAAGAAGGAAGCCTCAAGTTGAACGGATCCTGAATTCTCGTGCTGCAACGAACGACCGTCGCAGGTAGCAAGAGGAGGACCGCACCGGAAATGACCACGGAAAAGTCCTCGGGCGTTGGCGCGCAAGGTACATGTAACCTGCGGCCGCGAGCTGGACTCCAGACCACCACCAGCAGTGGAAGGCGAAACTTTGACAATGCCAGCCACTCGTGCTGGCGAAACATCAGAAAAATCACTAATCGGTTGAAGAAATGGAGACAGAAGCCAGTTTTTTCTTTTTTGCGTGTAAAATGTGAGTTACGTTTCGTATGAAATCATACACAAGTCATCGTCTTTTTCCTTTTCTCTTCAGCCTCTAGATACCGACGCCTGGACATGTGTCTCTTCCATAGATTTCCATGACGATCTTTGATGGGCGGTCTTGACGTAGTTTTATGCGCATGTCACTGTGTGTGGTCTCTGCATCTCGGCATTGGACGTCCGACACTCCTCTTTGACTCCCTCGGACGCCACTTCGTGAGTGTTTTGGTTCATTTTAAGTTGTTCCTGGCCAGAGCCACTTCAGTCTCGCTTGACAACGTTATAGACTTCCGTTCTTCTCCTTATGTCTTCGTTCCTGATTCTATGTCTCAAACTCAAAGAACCGCTCTCTTTGTTGCCCTCTGACAGATCCAGAGCCGATTTTCGCAGCTTTTTATGTCATTGTTTGTAACACGTATGCTGTTATTGGGAGGCTGTATGTGTCGTAATCCTTGCTTTTTTTGAGTTTATAGAGATTGTCAGTTTACAGAGAATGTAATCAAGTTTCCTGAATGCCATCTAGTTGACGCCAATGTGTTGGGTGATATCTGCTGCTTGGTTATCTTTCCCTTGTTGGATTATATGTCCCAAATAAATATTTTCATTTACTACATCTAGGTCATGCTTGTTAATAAAGACCGTGGTACTGACAGAACCCATGGCTTTGGTCTTTTGTAGGTTAATTTTGAGGCCTACAGCTCGGGGAATCAATTTTGAGTTCTCGGGTCATTGTTGACAGGTTGTTTGTGTTGCTGCTGAAGAAGATAACATCTGATATTTTCCATGTTGATAGCTTTCTGTCCTCTGTGAAAGTATTTAAACACATCGCCCAGAAACAAGGTGAATAATTTGGTAAGACTGTGTCTCCTCGTCTGAGGCCCATTCCATTTCTCATGTAGAGTGGAGTGCTCAAAAAAATAACGAATTAAATTGGTACATCTGTAGTCAATACCGGCACTGTTCGTCGCATCAGCACTGCTGAAGTTTCGATCTTGTCGAACGCCTTCTGATAATCACACTCTGTAAATGTAGATCGTGTTACACAAAAAGATGGACAAAATGGTTCAAATGGCTCTGAGCACTATGGGACTCAACTGCTGTCGTTATCAGTCCCCTAGAACTTAGAACTACTTAAACCTAACTAACCTAAGGACATCACACACATCCATGCCCGAGGCAGGATTCGAACCTGCGACCGTAGCAGTCGCACGGTTCCGGACTGCGCGCCTAGAACCGCGAGACCACCGCGGCCGGCAAAAGATGGACAATGAATACGGTTGTGTCATGGATTCTGGGGTCATTCTGCGGACACACTCTACAACACGCACAGGGTTAAGCGCATCGCTTCACGCTATAGTGTAAAAATATGACGTTCAAGACAAAAAAGCTGCTAAAAATGCCAAATCCAAATGCGAAAATTTGTTAGTTAATAAAGAATCTTCCAAAGGAATTAATGCAAACATTGATAAATGTAATAAAACACCCCACTGAACATACGATCATCTATTTTCTGCTCCTTACAGTAATGCCTTACATTACCAAATTCGTTTCTCCACTATACGTCAAGCGTGAAAATTTTTCTTCACGGGGTCGAAGATGCCTCTTCTACTTGTGTTGAACTTAACAGCTGATGTGCAAGCAGTAATTCTTTTCCAACAGAAAAAAATCACTAGAAAGATACGAATATTCCCACATAACTTTCCTTTCCCCCGGAGAATGGGCATGTGTTAGAAGAGAAGGAGGGTGAGAGGAACCAGCAGATGAGGTGTTAGGTCTCCAAATGCCAAACAGGGCGTCCAATGAAGATGAAGATTACCGTTAGGCACGTAAGAAGGAGCTTAAAAGTGAACCTAACCTCAATGGCATGAGCAGTGCCTGAAGAGATGGCGGTGCTTAGAGGACACAGTCGTGAAGAGAAGTACACATCTGGGGAGGTAAGTTGTCGTTTTTACAATGTTCTATTGTACGTTTTCAGTGTGACCCTTCCGCATAACAGCGGTAAACGAAATCCATCGTGAACGAATTAACGGCGCTGAAGAAGAAAGAAATACTACTTACGATGCTGACACTGGAAAAACGTGTTAATGCTGAAAATAAAGGATACATCAGTGTTTACGTTTTCTTTGGGTGATAAGCCATTTATAAAGATCCAGATAGCAAAATGAAAGTAAGGTGCAGGATATAAATATCCTAGATCTACTTACAGCCTCGGATAGAAGTGAGCTTGGGTACGCGAAGATATGCTGCTAGGAGATGGCCAACGCTGCAGATGGCAATCATGTCGCTGTGTCGCTTGTGATTGCGCCAGAACGGGACACAAGAACAGGCCCGTGACACATTGCTGACCTGCCGCCCCCGGCCCCTGGTTCATTACTTTGCCCACATAAGCACGGTGCGTCTGACACGTGAATGCAAACAGCCTAACGGCGCTTTCTGTGAGTTTATTCGCGGACAGAAGAACAAGTAGCTTTAGGTGTGCCCCGAGGAAGTGAGCCGGGGCTCTTGCTGACCATGCAGTATATTGTAGACCTGCCAGTCAATATTAGCAGTAATCTCAAACATTTCGCAGATTATGATGTTATGTACAACGAAGTAGTGTTAGCAGAAAACTGTACGAATGTTCAGTCACCCTTTTTGCAAGAAGGTGGACAGTTTTAATTTGGTATTACTGTAAATCTTAGGAAATACAGAATTGTACATTTCGAAAGGGAAAAACTTACTATTCTTGGACAAAATATCAACAAGTCACAAGCGGAATCAGTCAACCTATACAAATACCTATACCTACGTGTTTCCGTTTGTAGAAATATGAAACAGAATGAAGAAGTAGGCTCAGTCGCAGGTAAAGCAGATAGACTTCGGTTCACTGGTATGTTATTGTCAAAATTCTTTTAGTTTATAAAGCAGACTGCTTCTACAAGAGGGGCGTGCAACCCACCTTAGAATATTGCTCAAGTGTGTGGGACTCGTACGAAATAGGACTAACGGAGGATACTAAACGTATACAAAGAAAACTAACACGGCCAGCAACAGGTTTCTTCGACCTGTCGTAGAGGGTCACGGAGACAGAAACCGTATGAACTCGCAGATGCTCTGAGATCGACGGCAAGTCCCGCGATAGGCTATTTACAAACTGCAGTAATTAGTTGTTAAGCGAGGAACCTGGGAGTCTACTGTAAGCCCTACGTACCGCTCCCTCAGGGATCGGGAAGGTAAGACTAGATTAATTTCAGCGCACACAGATGCATTTAAGCGGTCATCCTTCCCGCGCTCCGTATGCGAATGGAATTGCAGGAAGCCGCAATAAGTGGTTTGCAGAGTATGTGGGAGGAGGAGGAGTCCAATGAAAACCTTAAATATTTTTTAAACTTTTTGACTGAACTAAAGTGGATTACAAGGGTATCATTCTTCGATAGTCTCATGCCGTTCAACGCATTTCCTTCAGCCAGTAGGAAGTGCATGGATTCCTCTAAAAAACTTTGGTGGTTGTGTGTGGAGCCATCCGTGTATCGCTTGCTGCGCCTCCTCGTCAGAACGAAATTTCTTCCCTCCCATCGCCTCTCTGAGCGGTCCAAACATGTCCAGACACTTATACTGCTGGAATACGTCATCGCCGTAGAGCGAGAGAGAGAGAGAGAGAGAGAGAGAGACTTCAAGTATGAAGCGATGGAGGTGGTCCACAATAATGTTCACGCAGTTGCAATGATGCCTTCCATTTCCACCCGGGTCACATGGAAGCCGAACTCAAAGAGTACCCCAGAGCGTAATTTTGCCTTCACAGGACAGCATCTGTGACGCAGTGCATGTTTCGTGCAGCCATTCCCCTGGATGACGGCGTGTAAAGACCCAAAGACCCAGCCATCGACTTGGTGTAACGAGAAATGCAATTCATTCGACAGGCGACACGGTTCTATTGATCTACGGTGAAAACTCACTGATGCTGTTTCCACTGCAATCGTAACTGACGATGTCAATGGATCAGCATAGGAACACGTAGGAATCCTGTGATGTGGAGCTTCATGTACAACAATGGTCTTTAAATGGTGTTCTCCGAAACACCTGTGCCTGGGCCAGCGTTGTATTAAGTCGTCGGATCTCCCACAAATCGCTGCCTATTCTGGATTACACAGCGGCGGATTCTCCGACCTCTACGTTTTGTGATGAGACGTGGTCGTCCAAGAGCATAAAGCCTACTCGCTATTTCACTATCATTCAACCATTTTCCATAGATGCTCATGAAAGTAGTACGCCCACTGACTATCAGCGCTGCCGCTTCAGAGATTATCGTTTCCAGCCGCAATGTCGCAACAATTTACCCTTTGTCGAAACTGCTTATGTCAGTGGATTTCCGAATTTGTGGTCCCTATCTTCGCAAAAAGATTGCCCATTCGTCTCTCTTCCGCTTAAATTCTTTCCTTACTGCGTCACGTGCCCGCAACACCACCCCGAGATATTCAGCCTCGATCTGTATCTCATTCTCATGAACCCTATGCAGCCGGCAGGAGTGGCCAAGCGGTTCTAGGCGCTACTGTCTGGAACCGCGCGAGCGCTACGGTCGCAGGTTCGAATCCTGCCTCGGGTATGGATGTGTGTGATGTCCTTAGGTTAGTTAGGTTTAAGTAGTTCTAAGTTCTAGGGGACTGATGACCTCAGCCGTGAAGTCCCATAGGGCTCTGAGCCATTTGAACCCTATGCAGCAGAATTGCCACGCACTCTTAATCGAATACAAATTCTGTCAATTAACGCAACGGGGTAACGCGAGAATTACGTCGTCTTTCTTCCAAGGACTCCCGTTTGAGTTACCTGAACATTTCTTGTACCCTTTCCTATGGGTTATACCGACCAGTTACTACTCTCGCAGTAACACTAAATTTCTTCAATGTCTGTAGTCATGCCTGCTCGATAATTGCATCAGTAGAATCAGTAAATCGCCCATCCCCAGTTACTTGAAGATTCGAAATCCCACAAATAAAACAGCTTCAAACGTCTGATTATTTTAAAAATGAGTTAATGTCTTAAATATTTCACGTTAAACATGTAAAAGAGGAAAAGTGGACAAAAAGTTTGAAATTATGTGTAATGCTTTATGGAAATTGGCTAAGTGCTCGCATTCTCAAATACCGGACGAACACACACTGGGTAACTGGCACGCCGTAGTAACTTTGCCTCAACACATTACACAAGTTCTAACCTGAATACCTGCCTTATTGTGCTAAACTTTTAACGTAAGGTAGTAGGTTTTAAGAAGATTATAGCAGTATTTTCAAATTCGATCAGTAATTATATGAAGGACTTATTTCAATAGTGGTACAAGTCGATTTTTGTTCATATTGAGATACAGAGTCCTAAAGTTAAATGAGCGCTGAAAAATCTGCAGTTGAGATACTTGAAATATTCAAGCATATGGCTTCTTGCTAGAGATGAACCTTTTTTTCATGTAGCCATTTCGCCTTAGCTTCCCTGCACTTTCTATTTATTTCATTCCTCAGCGACTTGTATTTCTGTATTCCTGACTTTCCCGTAACGTTTTTGTACTTCCTCGTTTCATCGGTCAAATGAAGTATTTCTTCTGTTACCCATGGTTTCCTAGGAGTTACCTTCTTTGTATCTGTTTTTCTTTCCAACTTTTGTGACTGCCCTTTTTTAGAGATGTCCATTCCTCTTCAACTGAATTGCCTGCTAAGCTGTTCCTTATGGCATTATCTACAGCCTCCGAGAATTTCAGGCGTAGCTATTCATTCCTTCGTACTTCGGTATCCCACTTCTTTGGGTGTGGATTCTTCCTGACTAGTCTCTTGAACTTCAGTCTACTCTTCGTCACTATTAAATTGTGATCGGAGTCTAAATAAAGACGCGATTTTCTGCAAGGGCTACTTGTCCGTCTCCGAAGTATGAACAAGAATATTACTGCTCGATTTCATTCGTTTTGCTAATCGTACTTTCCATCCA
Source organism: Schistocerca nitens (assembly GCF_023898315.1). Lineage (NCBI taxonomy): Eukaryota > Metazoa > Arthropoda > Insecta > Orthoptera > Acrididae > Schistocerca > Schistocerca nitens. The sequence goes on along the minus strand of NC_064614.1, from coordinate 1,038,605,470 downwards.
ACATACGAGATAGTCTGCGATCGCTGCTAACGGTGTCAGACTGATTTGTGGGCGATGGCCGCAGCTGCAACGTGAGTGTAGGCCGAATCTGACAAACAGTTCTTACTCTGAATACTGAATCTGTTCTTCTGTGTAGCAGCACTGAAAGCTGGTGCAGGAAGAACACACAAAGGAACGAAACCATTGAAGACCTCTCGTCTTTATGTCAAAGAAGGATACAGCAGTCTGACCCTACTCTACGATCCCCGTGTCGCAAATCTTAGTTTACTACTCATGGTGTCTTGCGCAATCGCAGAGTGTTCTTTCACTCCACCGTCTTCTACAAAAAAGAAACTTATGAACACGTCTGAACCAGGAACTGAGGTTAATCTGGTAGACAAAAGGAACACATGGAAAACGGAAATTCACGTAACCGGACTGAGCGCTAATGAACATCTGCATCATTTTACATAATCCCTTCGCTAAAAATACAGTGGTCTTGCGTGCCAAAAAAGCGTCTCTGGAATGTTTGACTCAGGTAAGTTCACGTAGTGTGACTTACCATTATACAAGAAAATTTCATCTAGATGAAAGAAACGAAACTCCCAAAATCGAACCATCTGTCCCCTGATAAAATTTGCCATCTACATTAGCGAAGTATGGATATTCAGTGCCAATTGACATTACGACTTTTGTTTTCTCCACAGAGAAGAATGAGGAAGACTGTTAGAAATGAGGGCCTGCACATTTTTTCACCTAAAATTCGTACTTGACAGATGGATCCGAGAATGCGAAATTATTGGTGAGAAAGGAGCGATATTTGTTGCGATACACACGCCCCTCGCTATATGGGAAAATAGGAAACAGAGTGTTCTTTACACAGGCCGTGTGTGAAGTGTTAGAAGGAAGAATTAGTGATGATAGTTGGCACATTGAGAAGCCTCCGAATCATGTGGTAAGATCCGGGTCTTCGGACCTTATTTTACATATAACAGTTTATACAGTATACGAGCAGTGTATAATAATACTATGTACAGTAATAAATAATAAATGAAATTTAAGAACTGCCAATTTTATTAACATTAAGCAATTTCCTCATAACGTTCTTGTCGAATATAACGGACGCGCATGGTAACAGTACAGAGAGCATAATGTGGAAATGATGTGGACTCGTCCGAAGAAGAGTGAGAAATGATCGGATTAGGTTAGCGGATAACATGGAAGGAAGATACTGGTCCCACGTTGCACAGAAAGACAACAGCTGTGATATGCCGAGAGAGAAGCTACGACGGTAGTAACAGATAAAGCTTTAATTTTCTCTTGAACTGCAGAGTGGTTTTTAATGTGACACAGGTTATAGGGTAATTCGTTCCGTAAGTCATCTGGTTTAAATGGAGCAGGAAATGAAAAAAAAGATTCAGTGTTACAAGTCATAGCCAAGAGACTGGACCTACGGGAAGATTCGTTTTTCATTGTTGTCCAATCACAGATCGTGCTCGATCTCAAATGACATCATCATCCGAATGGTAAATACTAATTTTTAATCTTTTTTCAATATTTGTAGTCGTTCTTTGATCTTTTCGAGTGACCCTGATATACAGGGCGGTCTATTGATAGTGACCGGGCCAAATATCTCATGAAATAAGCATCAAACGAAAAAACTACAAAGAACGAAACTCATCTAGCTTTAAGGGGGAAACCAGATGGCGCTATGGTTGGCCCGCTAGATGGCACTGCCATAGGTCAAACGGATATCAACTTGCGTTTTTTTTAATGGGAACCCCCATTTTTTATTACATATTCGTGTAGTACGTAAAGAAATATGAATGTTTTAGTTGGACCACTTTTTTCGCTTTGTGACAGATGGCGCAGTAATAGTCACAAACGCATAAGTACGTGGTATCACGTAACATTCCGCCAGTGCGGACGGTATTTGCTTCGTGATACATTATCCGTGTTAAAATGGACCGTTTACCAATTGCGGAAAAGGAAAAGGTCGATATCGTGTTGATGTATGGCTATTGTGATCAAAATGCACAACGGGCGTGTGCTATTTATGCTGCTCGGTATCCTGGACGACGTCATCCAAGTATCCGGACCGTTCGCCGGATAGTTACGTTATTTAAGGAAACAGGAAGTGTTCATTCACATGTGAAACGTCAACCACGACCTGCAACAAATGATGATGCCCAAGTAGGTTTTTTAGCTGATGTCGCGGCTAATATGTACATCAGTAGCAGACAGATTGCGCAAGAATCGGGAATCTCAAAAACCTCGGTGTTGAGAATGCTATATCAACATCGATTGCACACCTACCATATTTCTATGCACCAGGAATTGCATGGCGACTACTTTGCTATCGTGATCCACCGACAACGCCTGACAATAAGCGTCAGCGCATTGTCAATGCATGTGCGAACATTACGGAAGGCGAACTACTCGCTGTTGAAAGGAATGTCGTTACAAGTTTTGCCAAATTCATTGGATAGACGGACACCATTTTGAGCATTTATTGCATTAATGTGGTATTTACAGGTGATCACGCTGTAACAGCATGCGTTCTCAGAAATGATAAGTTCACAAAGGTACATGTATCACATTGGAACAACCGAAATAAAATGTTCAAACGTACCTACGTTCTGTATTTTAATTTAAGAAACCTACCTGTTACCGACTGTTCGTCTAAAATTGTGAGCCATTGTTTGTGACTATTACAGCACCATCTATCACAAAGCGAAAAAAGTGGTCCAACAAAAACATTCATATTTCTTTACGTACTACACGAATATGTAATAAAAATGGGCGTACCTATATAAAAAAAACGCAGGTGATATCCGTTTGACCTATGGCAGCGCCATCTAGCGGGCCAACCACAGCACCATTTGGTTTCCCCCTTCAAGCTAGACAAGTTTCGTTCTGTGTAGTTTTTTTGTTTGACGGTTATTTCGTGAGATATTTGGCCCGGTCACGGTCAATGGACCACACTGTATACACACAAAGCGCGTTCGGACTTTGATGTGTCTTCCTGCATTAGCATTTGGCTACAGAAGGTGTAGTAGTTTCCTCTAAAAACCCAGGAAGGTACGGTAGAGCTGCTACATTCGGTGCAATACGGCAGGCGTTTCTGGGATCTCTTCTCCCGGCGGCAGGACACTGGTTTACTGCGCCTTTATCTTGTTACTATTTGATGAAATTCCACACACGGTGCGTCGTTGGATTCCTCTCCGAGGACTCTTTCTAACGCTACAAAAAATTTACAGCTCAATTTAATAAAAACAAAGTCTGTGTCATAATTAGGCAACTACACTGTCCGGTCACAGTAATCTGACCACCTGCCAAAAGCTTGAATAACCACCTTTTGCAGCGCGGATGGCTGCGAGATGTGCAGGAAGGGAGTGAACAAGGTACTGGATGGTGCCGTCAGGGATGTGGAGCCATGTTGACTAGTGTTGTGGCCAGCTGCGATAGCTTTCTTGGTTCACGATCCACGTCGCGAACTGCCCGATCGACGGCAACGCGTGCTCTGCAACGTGCTTCCATGCTTGCCTCGATGGCTGGTAAGGAGTTCTTATGACACGGCGTTGACCACTGGTGGATGGCCATTGTTAGATGTGGACGTTCAGCAATACGTATCCCCCATACGAATCATACGGCCGATGCGATTTAAGTCGGGGACACGGTCAGGCCAGTGCATTCGCCAAATATGCTCTCGTTCAAGGAGTTCCCCTACCTGCCCTGTTCGATGCGGTCACGCATTTCCATCCATAAAAATGAAGTCGTGGCCGAATGCACCCCTAAAAAGCCGCACATGAGGACAGAATAAAGCATCTCTATAAAGCTATCAGGTGTCTACAGTGTTAAAAGATTTGGAGGTAGTACACCCGTGCAACATTATGTCTGCCTACACCATAATACCTGGACCACCAAAACGACAATGTTCGACAGTGATCCACGGTGTTTCCACCTCTCGCCATGTGAGGGTACGTCCATAATTAGACTGAACCTGCTCTTATCCGAACACGCGAGCCCGGTCCTCGACGGTCCAGTGTCTATGCCCCTGGCTACATTCCAAACGGGGCAGTCCTGCTAAATGTTACTGCAATTGCACCATTCAGTTTGGTGTGGGTCCCTTACTGCCTGCTGCACAACGTAACGGGCATCTGCTGCTGGCCGCCGTCCGCTGTGACCGAGCGGCTCTAGGCGCTTCCGTCCGGAACCGCGCTGCTGCTACGGTCGCAAGTTCGAATCCTGCCTCGGGCATGGATGTGTGTGATGTCCTTAGGTTAGTTAGGTTTAAGTAGTGTTAAGTCTAGGGGACTGATGACCTCAGATGTTAAGTCCCATAGTGGTCAGAGCCATTTCAACCATTTTTAGCTGCTGGCCGCGAGGGGTAGCCGCGAGGTCTAGGGCGCCTTGCCATGGTTCACGCGGCTCCCCCAGTCTGAGGTTTGAGTCCTCCCTCGGGCATAGTTGTGTTTGTTGTCCTTAGCTTAAGTTAGATTAAGTAATGTGTAAGCCTAGGTACCGATGACCTCAGCAGTTTGGTCCCACAGGAACTTACCACAAATTTCCAAATTTTTCTGCTGCTGTAGTCGACAGCACGGCGGCTGCATGAGTGGATCGTCTCTTTGCTCGACGTTGTGTTCCCTGACGTCCAGCTTTCCGTGCACGATTGGGAGACCTCTGGCGACATGCTACGGCACTTTCATTCATTTCCGCCGACTAGTTAAAATTTTGTGTAACTTTACCTATCTCGTCCTAAAGTTCTGCAGAGTATTTGAGGTCGGAACTGCCTTATCCTATACGAAGTGTGTTCAAAACATGTCAAATTTTATTTATCCGTCTCTTTTAACATTATTATCTTCAAAATTGTCCCCATTAGATATTACATACATATGCTAGTGCTTTTTTCAAACCCTCAAATCACTTACGGAACTCGACCTTTTTCGATGGCTTTCAGCGCGCTTATCGACATGTTTTTTATCTCATCTATGCTTGTAAAACGAAGACCCTTCACGGTTTATACTTGGCAACAGAAAAAACTCACATAGCGTCATGTCTGGCGATTATGGAGGCTGGGGGATCACTGCAATATTGTTTTTGGCCAAAAAAAATCACGAACAGGCAACGAAGTGTGAACAGGTGCATTATAGTAGTGCAAAACCCACCAATTCCTTCCGGGCGTTGTTTTTGAGATTGATTCACGCAAACTGCGTTGAACTTTTAAGTAATGATCCGTAATGAGCGCTCGACCTTGTGCCAATAAATAACTCTTGGTCCATTATGCCACGCAACCGAGGAACACAGTGAATATAACTAGCATAAACTTCACTTCTGACAGCGCCTGTCGAGCTTTTTGTCGGTATTGCCGATCCAGAATGCTTGCACTGGAACGACTGAGCTTTTGCTTCGACGTCAAATCCATAAATCCATGTTTCGTCACATGTTACGGCACGTTTCAGCAGTTCATCTTTCTTGACATCACCTAGGGATTCCTAAGCAACTTTCATTCGCGCTGTTTGTTAGAAATTCGACAGTTTTGTATCCTAATTTTGCTGTTAAGTGTTTCATACCCAATACATCCGAAAAATTTAATAGTCTGAACCAAATGGTATGCCTGCGTCATCGGCGACTTCTCTAGTTGTGATTCGGCAATCACTCGTAATCATTGCGTTCACTTTTCCACCGATTTCACCGGTTGTTGTGCTGGTGCATCCAAGGAACTCGTCAGCTTCGTCTTCACGTCCTTCTTCGAAATGCTTATACCACTAATAAAATGTTGTTTTACACATTGCAGACTCGCAAAAAATATTTCTAAACCTTTTCAGCACAATATTACCTTCTTGTACATTCTCTGAACGATTTTTATATAAAAAGTAAATAATCATGGATACTATACTACTGGCCATTAAAATTGCTACACCACGAAAATGACGTGCTACAGACGCGAAATTTAACCGACAGGAAGATGATGCTGTGATATGCAAATGATTAGCTTTTCAGAGCATTCACACAAGGCTGGCGTCAGTGGCGACACCTACAACGTGCTGACATGAGGAAAGTTTCCAACCGATTTCTCATACACAAACAGCAGTTGACCGGCGTTGCCTGGTGAAACGTTGTTGTGATGCCTCGTGTAAGGAGGAGAAATGCGTACCATCGCGTTTCCGACTATGATAAAGGTCGGATTGTCGCCTATCGCGATTGCGCTTTATAGTATGGCGACATGGACAGTTCGACGACGTTTGCAGCAGCATGGACTATCAGCTCGGAGACCATGGCTGCAGTTACCCTTGACGCTGCATCACGGACAGGAGCGCCTGCGATGGTGTACTCAACGACGAACCTGGGTACACGAATGGCAAAACGTCATTTTTTCGGATGAATCCAGGTTCTGTTTACAGCATCATGATGGTCGCATCCGTGTTTGGCGACATCGCGGTGAACGCACATTGGAAGCGCGTATTCGTCATCGCAATACTGGCGTATCACCCGGCGTGATGGTGTGGGGTGCTGTGGGTTACACGTCTCGGGCACCTCTTGTTCGCATTGACGGCACTTTGAACAGTGGACGTTAGATTTCAGATGTGTTACGACCCGTGGCTCTACCCTTCATTCGATCCCTGCGAAACCCTACATTTCAGCAGGATAATGCACGACCGCATGTTGCAGGTCCCGTACGGGCCTTTGAAATGTGGTATCGTGTTGAAGGTGCATGGGCAGCTGTACCTGTACACGCCATCCAAGCTCTGTTTCACGCAATGTCCAGACGTATCAAGGCCGTTATTACGGCCAGATGTGGTTGTTCTGGGTACTGATTTTTCAGGATCTTTGCACCCAGATTGCGTAAAAATGTAATCACATGTCAGTTCTAGTATAATATATTTGTCCAATGAATAACCGTTTATCATCTGCATTTCTTCTTGGTGTAGCAATTTTAATGACCAGTAGTGTATAAATGCACTCGATCCTCATTGACAGCTTAGCTGAAGTAGTTAACATCGTAGAGATACTCTTCAGACATATTTACGAACACAACAACGAAAAAATTGTGCCACTCTGACTAAATACGAAATTCCCGTTGCTTTTTGAACACCTCGTGCACTGATCACTGCTGGAAGTGAAAGAAGCAGAACGGACCGAGGACTAAACATCAAGACTTGGCCTGACGCAGGCGCAGTAAGCCACTGAGAGCAGCAATACAACGTCGACCGGTGCTGCGATGATGGGAGAGACTGGACCCTCCTAGACGGTGTGTTGGACTCGCGGCTAGGCCAGCCGCGGTAGCAAGGCCGAAGCGGAGCTAAGGAGCGACTGACCTTGGCGGGAGGGCTCGTCCGCTTGCGCAATACGTTAGCGCCGCGTGTGACCACGCACCTACACGTTCCCATCACACGCGTCCCGTGGGTGTCGGCTGCGAAGCACCGTCTTGGCTGACACCGTGTCGCGCGCACCTGTCTTGAGAACAGTACGAAGTAAGGCTAGGCGCAAATTGAGAAGCGTATAGCACGTGTGACGTGACACGATACTACAGCACGACAAGCACGTGCCGCACGGGTCGCGCGGGTGCAGCGCATATTGCGACGCGTACACCATACTTCGCACGCGCCGACTGGCGACGCTCTGCGCTGACTGAACCGAAGCGCGCGCAACCTCTTATCTTTCTCAAACGATTTTACAGAAACTATTCTCTGAAAATATATGATTTTTGCCTTACTTGTAGCGTTTATATGTCAGCTTCGTGACGAAGTGCCCATCACCTCGCTAATGACCATTCTTATTGTGATGTACACATTTTAGTAAGACACTACGCAAAACTCAAAAAGTTTGCAACGAAAATTAGGGGTCGCTATGATTTTGCGTTTGGTGCCCATTACACCGTATGTTGCTGCGTATGAAATTTAGCTAACTTGCTGAATTTTTGTTTAGACTTGGGAGGAGATCTCTATCTGCCTCCGATATCGAGAAAATGGATCCCATGTAGCGCGCTCACTTCCGATCTCACGCCCGCGAAAATGAAATACTCGCAACATCTCTCGTATCTCCTAAATCGCTCGAGACATCGAAACGAAAGTTTGGCGAATGATAGCACACAAGGAGGAGAGTGTTTTGCCAATTATTAAACACACGGGACTTTCTTACCTGTGGCGATATATCACTACTTATACTTCTTTTTTATTTATTTCCAGTGACTAATTTTTTAAGAGTTATCGACAGCTAGCGAAACAAGAGCTTCCTAGTATGAAAATAAACATGAAATTTCTTCTTTTATGTTACTGCAAACCGATACTATGAGGTTTTTCGTAAGCTATTGAGCTCTGTCATTGCCAATTACTTGTTTAATGAGGCATTCCGTTTCGAAATTCTGTCTCAATAGCTGCCGTGAGATGAGTTTGGCAAATTACATTGTGACAAAGGAAGTACAATTAAACCAGTCACCAAGAGAAATTTGGCCTTTACTCATAAATGGTAATGCTTCTTCGAATGAGAAAAGGTTAACAACTCACAAAAACAGATTGGTATTCTGTTGGAATTTTGGTGGAAACCCCGTAACCCATCGTATTTTTAACACTGAGCGACTGGAATGGAAACTTACCAAAGCATTTTATTCCTTCTCTTGATCTGAGCAGTACTAAAATAATGACGAGCGTTCCTTCAAGCGGAATGATAGGCACATGCCAGATACTGTTTACTCACCTAGGGCTTGCCAAACTGACAATGCGTGATCGCGAATAAAATAGTTGTTACTGAGAAAAATAAACAATTGATCTGTCGCACAACACAATGGTCAGTGTATTGTCAGCAGCGAAGGATAATGCGCGCGACAGGAATGCACAAGCTAGCCATGTGTGCCTTGTGTTTAGACTTTAGACATTGTCATGAAAGTAGATCTGCCTTTGTCAGCAGCACATGTCAACAAATTAAATATAGCTAATCATAACCATTTTCTTCATTTGTGTAGCCTGTCGTTGTATAATTAATTTATTCATGCTGATAATGTCCATGCAACAATTGAAATGCTTTTTCTCATCACGGCGAACCAATTAAAACATTGTTATTTGTGACTGCTTTTCGACTGTTTCGAGCTTGCAGTGGAAATATGTCGTTCACATGCATGTAGTAGTGTGTCGAAAAAAAATGGTTCAAATGGCTCTGAGCACTATGGGACTTAAACATCTGAGGTCACCAGTCCCCTAGAACTTAGAACTACTTAAACCTAACTAACCTAAGGACATCACACACATCCATGCCCGAGGCAGGATTCGAACCTGCGACCGCAGCGGTCGCGTGGTTCCAGACTGTAGCGCCTAGAACCTCTCGGCCACCCCGGCCGGCACAGTGTGTCGTATTACGTTATTACATCCATATCAGAGTAATCACAGTAAAACTTCTATACTTCAGATCTTAGACGCTTTTCACCACAAGCAGAAAGGGATCACACCTGTGGAGGTTATCCCTTTCTAAATTTTTGTAACAGATCGTACAGATACGCTAGCTTACTAGGCAGCGAGAATATAACCTTGCTTTACTTTCCTGCCTTGATTCTTAATCACATGATTTTATAATATTCCTTGCTTCCTTATTCACTACCCTTTGACCCTTCTTGCGATCTGAAAACATCGCGACTGGGTGTTGTGTGATGTCCTTACTTAGGTTAGTTAGGGGGACTGATGACCATAGCTGTTAAGTCCCATAGTGCTCAGAGCCAATTGAAAACATCGCGGAGGCATATGGTGCAATTCCAGCGACCAATGGTTCGTCAGTTACTGAAGTATACATTTTTCTTGACAGAAGAAAAACAAAACAAAACTATGCGGGTATAAATAACAGAAAAGTATAACGTGCTAACGAAGAAAGCTGGAGCGTTTAAATGGCGAAAAACGAAACACTACCCAAAGGCAATAAAATTCAGTACACAGTAAGGCAAAATTTATCGTATTGGCAATACTACCACTGCTGATATGCGCCGTTCCGATGTGAGCATATGGCCGGGCTACTTTCCCGCTCCACGCCTCAAATTTCCCACGGTGCTAGCGAGGCAAGCGCGGCGCGAGAAACTGTGCCTCAACCACAACGCCACGCGACCTGGCGCAGGCGCGTGTCGCGTCCCACTCGCGTCGCGTCGCAATTTGCGCGGTCCCATTTGAACCTGTGATGTTACAAAAACGCGCGCTGCGCAGCGTCGCGCCACAAGCGCTATACGCGTCTCAATTTGCGCCTAGCCTAAGATAATCATAAGCGTCCCCAGGAGAATGGTGGGAGAGGGGGTGGGTGAGTGGGGGGGGGGGAAGGAGGGCACGGGAGGAGGCTTTTGCCTCTTTGGCCCTTCTGTAGCTTGGCTTGAGGCGTTCTATTCACGTATTTCTATAACGATTGTGTGCGTTCTCTGCCTCGTGATGACTGGGTGTTGTGTGATGTCCTTAGGTTAGTTAGGTTTAAGTAGTTCTAAGTTCTAGGGGACTGATAACCATAGATGTTAAGTCCCATAGTGCTCAGAGCTATTTTAACCATTTTTATGATTGTGTGCGACTCTACTAACTGCTGATTTAATACTGCCGAGCTCGGCGGGAAATACTGTGGTCTTACAAGGGGGCCCTCCATACTGTGAATCACGGATTTTGATGCTCTTCAAATATGTTGTAGAGGCACTTACCCTAAGTATCTGACCATCCGGTTTTTTAGCGACGGGCGTTGGTTTTTGAGAAAGTTGATTTTGAATTTCATTGCGTGCTTTCTATACCCGTAACGTAACATGTATTCTGAGTAAGTCAGCGTAGCGCAGTGGTAAAGGTTGAAGGCTACCGCGTTGGAGGTACCGTATTCAAATCCTGCTCGTATACTCTTTTTTTTTTTTTTTCAAAATCTACTGCAGTTTTCAATTTTATTTCAAAGAATATCAACAGACCGTGTAAGGTGTGCGAAATTATAAAGATATATTCAGTTATTAATTTTTTCTGTCATACAATATTACAAAATGTTATTTTTCATCGTCCACATTACTCTATGTGCTAGAACAATATTTTGGGTGATACTTATCATAGAAACAACCGAAGCACAAATTTTCGCAGCACCACGCGCGTTTTATGAAAGCAACAGTCTTGCAGGCGTACGGTTTCATCATGAGCGATACGGGGAAAAACAATTCTTTTGCATTCAAAAAGATTTATCTTTCAACCGCTAATTTCAATGCGAACCATGCGTACCTAATCATGCTTTCAAAATTAAGTGCCCTCAATTGATGTAGGAATAGCGAATGTAATTTTATCGAATCTTCCCTAGAAGCGATCTCCCTATTGTCTTCCATCAAGTCGGGACCATTCTGAACAATTTTCGTGAAAATTTTCACCTGTCGGTAAAAATAAATATAGCAGCGCTGCCAATAAGGAGTGCACTTTGGTGGGACCACTTTTATGGGCCGGCCGCTAGTGGCCGAGCGGTTCTGGCGCTACAGTCTGGAACCGCGCGACCGCTACGGTCGCAGGTTCGAATCCTGCCTCGGGCATGGATGTGTGTGTTGTCCTTAGTTAGGTTTAAGTAGTTCTAAGTTCTAGGGGACTTATGACCTCAGCAGTTGAGTCCCATAGTACTCAGAGCCATTTGAACCACTTTTATGGTGCAGGTGCTCGCTTTCCTTTCATCAGTGAATATCGTATAAAGTTGAATCGGTTCGCCCTCCCAACGAATCGATAATGTACAAAAAATTTTTCTGTCCCGCGTACGGAAGACTTATAGAACGCAAAAATTCTTAGTATACCAGTTTCGTGAACTTCCCGCATTTCGTGCAGGACACGACTACATTTCTGTATTTCCCAGTTAATTCGTCTACTCGTTTTTGAACGTTAATATCAAATTTTCCGGACGGTCTTGCGTACGTAAAAAAACATATGGGTGCTGGATTAGAACACCGTACCTCTAGCGCGGTAAGCCGGCCGCGGTGGTCTCGCGGTTCTAGGCGCGCAGTCCGGAGCCGCGCGACCGCTACGGTCGCAGGTTCGAATCCTGCCTCGGGCATGGATGTGTGTAATGTCCTAGGTTAGTTAGGTTTAAGTAGGTCTAAGTTCTAGGGGACTGATGACCAAAGATGTTAAGTCCCATAGTGCTCAGAGCCATTTGAACCATTCTAGCGCGGTACCGTGCACCTTAACCACTGCGCTACGCTGGCTTGCTCCGGTTACATGTAATGTTTTGTGTGTACACAGCACGCAAAGAACTTCAACATCAATTTTCTCAAAAACATATTTGAAGCGCATTAAAATCCGTGATTTACAGTATTGAGGGTTTCCTTGTTAGCTACTGCTGCGCTTCCGGAAAGAAAAATTACAACTGGACCGGGCACTGCGCACTGTAGTTAAGTCTGTATAGGAAGCTCGAGCAGACGTTAATAACTGAAGCTACAACACTTCACTATAAAATTAATATGTCGCGATCACGGCACTTGACGGTCCGTTCACAGTTCATAAAATACACCTTTGTCTGCTGCCCTAAATCACTATATTGAGCTGAACTTGATAGTTTTCGAACGTTGTTACATACATACTTGTCCCCGGACGTGGCTACCAACCCAATACTCCCAGATGGGCGACACGTCCGGCTCTTAGCGTCGCTCAAACTCAACGGTCCTCAAAGACGGCCGCCCTATCAACTCTCGAAACGACTGCCTAACTCAAAACAATGTTTGACAAAAATTACGAATATTCTAAAACTAAACACAAAAACGTGTGATATATTGAAAATATGGAAATTTTCCTGGCAATAACAAATTAAAGTCCCATTTTTTGTATGTGCCACCGGTTCTTTTTTTTTTTTTTTTGCAGATAATGTTCTTGTGGCTTCAGTTTGCTTTTCCCAGATTTTTTATACTAAACATAAATGAACAAATAAAAATTTATACTTAATTACTCATCTACCTCTTTAAACTTTAGAATTCTGCCGCTAGTTTCGTCTGTTTACATTTATTTGTTACCAAAAACACAGTTTCTCTCGGTCGAATCCCATATTCCGACCTCTCATTCAAAAATGGTACATATTCTGCAAAATCGGCTGTGATTGCTCGATGCAGCTCTACTAGGCGCATCAGTAGACACTTTTATAATAATCGGCCAAAGCATTGCCGAAATATAAGCTTTTGAACTTCCATAAATTTACAATTTTTAAGACAAAAATAGCTTTTAAACTATTATATATTTTTGTGGCGCGTCTAGATAATTTAGCTTTACATATTTTTCTGTCCACGAGTGCCAACTCGCATCATCGTGTTACTCTCAGTTTTGTTTTTATCAATTTTTCTCTAGAATATAAATTCCTCCAAGCGCGTAAACACGGCCATACGCGCCCCTGCCTAGCTCCGGCTCTGGTTTTTCCAAGGCTGCGTAAACGCTAGTCGCTCGCCCGGCCCCGTAGCAACCGTCAGCCACGTGCTCTGCAGTGGGTAACTGCCGCTCTAATTTCCTCCCACGGCTTTTACGCTCACAAAATGTAACACCCTCAAGGACTGTATTCTGTGGCACCAGCATATAATACGTGCATCTATATCTACATCAGTACTCCTCAAGCCACCTGACGGTGTGTGGCTGAGAGTACTTCTTGTATCACTAATTGATCCTCTCTTCCCTGTTCCACTTGCGAATGCCTCTGTATTAGCGCTAATTTCTCAGTTTTTTTCATCGGGTCATTTCGTGAGCTCTACACGTTGTCCGATTCTACCTGGAGAATACTCTATCGGAATTTTAATAGAGAACCTCCGTGATGCACAACGCCTCCCCTGCAGCGTCTGCCGCAGGACTGTTGCACATCTCGGTAACGCTCTTACGCCTACTAAATGATCTCGTGATGACAGGCGCCGCTCTCAATTGGATCAGCTGGCAAGGGTCCCATATTGATGAACAGTACTGAAGAATCGTTCGAACAACCGCTTTGTAAGCCGATTCTTTCGTAGATGAGTGACATTTCCTTAAGGTTCTTCCTATTAACCTCAGTCTGGCGTCTGCTTTTCCTACTATTTATTTTATGTAGTCACTCCTGGTAAGGTCGCCCTGGATATTTAATTCTAGACATTTTACGGCAGATATCGTTTCAAGCAGTTGGTCATCAACAGTGTAGTTGTACAGCAGTGGATTTCTTCTCCTACGTATGCACTATATGTTACACTTAGTTATGTTCAGGGTTAACTGCCAAAGACTGCACCAATCTGCCAGAGACTCCAATGATCACCAATCTAATTCAACTCATTCTGCAAATCGACACTGTCTTGTGGCATTGCTACTTTCTTATAGACAAACGCATCATCTGCGGGTGTTTTTAAAGAGCTTCCGACGCTTTGTACAAGACCATTTACACACAATGTAAACAGTAACGACAAACTGCCTATTGGCTTCTGTCTCGGGTTCTTCGGCCGACGTTCATCAAATGATTTTACTAACGTTTCACCAGCAAGAGTGGCTGGCATTGTCAAAGCTTCACCCTCCGTTGCCGGTGGTGAACTGGTGAACTGGAGCCGAGCTCGCGGCCGCAGACCATTTGTACCTGGCGCGCCAACGTCCGAGGGCTTCACCGCGTTCATTTCCGGTGAAGTTCTCCTCTTGCTACCTGCGACGATCAATTGCTGCAGTACGGGGAGACCAGGATCCGTTTACCTTAAGGTTTTCCTCTTTCTTGTTGAAACTGTTCGCGTGTTTTTGTATTTCTACAGCTTCTCTGAGCAAGCGCGTGCGATAGTCTTCTCTACAGCCAGAACTTTCCGTGACGGCGAATATTTTTACGTGGTCGGTCTCACTCAGTGCTCTGCCACGGCCGATTTCTCCACCTGCCCCAACCTGCAATATCGCTTACGCTCTTTGATCCTGGTGTTAATTGATCGCCCAGGCATTCCGACATAAACTTTTCCGCATGTGCATGGTATACGGTACATTCCCGACATTGCAAGTGGGTCCCTTTTCTCCTTTGCCGATCTAAGAAACTCTTTGACCTTCCTTGTCGGTTTGAAAATCGTCTTTACGCCATTTTTGCGCAATATACAGCCGATTCTGTCCGTCACTCTGGGAATGTATGGCAGAAAGGCCGTACCCGACATTTCTTTTTCTGATTCCTTACTTCGCCGAGTGTTTGGTTCTGTTACACTTCTAATATAATTTGTGGAGTATAATTTGTGTGCCAGAAAAGAGGCATGATTAATACGCTCGTAACGCGAGCAGGACGAATACAGGGCTATTACAAATGATTGAAGCGATTTCATAAATTCACTGTAGCTCCATTCATTGACATATGGTCACGACACACTACAGATACGTAGAAAAACTCATCAAGTTTTGTTCGGCTGAAGCCGCACTTCAGGTTTCTGCCGCCAGAGCGCTCGAGAGCGCAGTGAGACAAAATGGCGACAGGAGCCGAGAAAGCGTATGTCGTGCTTGAAATGCACTCACATCAGTCAGTCATAACAGTGCAACGACACTTCAGGACGAAGTTCAACAAAGATCCACCAACTGCTAACTCCATTCGGCGATGGTATGCGCAGTTTAAAGCTTCTGGATGCCTCTGTAAGGGGAAATCAACGGGTCGGCCTGCAGTGAGCGAAGAAACGGTTGAACGCGTGCGGGCAAGTTTCACGCGTAGCCCGCGGAAGTCAACGAACAAAGCAAGCAGGGATCTAAACGTACCACAGCCGACGGTTTGGAAAATCTTACGGAAAAGGCTAAAGCAGAAGCCTTACCGTTTACAATTGCTACAAGCCCTGACACCCGATGACAAAGTCAAACGCTTTGAATTTTTGGCGCGGTTGCAAAAGCTCATGGAAGAGGATGCGTTCAGTGCGAAACTTGTTTTCAGTGATGAAGCAACATTTTTTCTTAATGGTGAAGTGAACAGACACAATGTGCGAATCTGGGCGGTAGAGAATCCTCACGCATTCGTGCAGCAAATTCGCAATTCACCAAAAGTTAACGTGTTTTGTGCAATCTCACGGTTTAAAGTTTAAGGCCCCTTTTTCTTCTGCGAAAAAAAACGTTACAGGACACGTGTATCTGGACATGCTGGAAAATTGGCTCATGCCACAACTGGAGACCGACAGCGCCGACTTCATCTTTCAACAGGATGGTGCTCCACCGCACTTCCATCATAATGTTCGGCATTTCTTAAACAGGAGATTGGAAAACCGATGGATCGGTCGTGGTGGAGATCATGATCAGCAATTCATGTCATGGCCTCCACGCTCTCCCGACTTAACCCCATGCGATTTCTTTCTGTGGGGATATGTGAAAGATTCAGTGTTTAAAGCTCCTCTACCAAGAAACGTGCCAGAACTGCGAGCTCGCATCAACGATGCTTTCGAACTCATTGATGGGGACATGCTGCGCCGAGTGTGGGAGGAACTTGATTATCGGCTTAATGTCTGCCGAATCACTAAAGGGGCACATATCGAACATTTGTGAATGCCTAAAAAAACTTTTTGAGTTTTTGTATGTGTGTGCAAAGCATTGTGAAATTATCTCAAATAATAAAGTTATTGTAGAGCTGTGAAATCGCTTCAATCATTTGTAATAACCCTGTATGTGAGCTGCAGCACCTCAGACGAGAAATGCAACACCTAAAAGTGTTCTGAAGAGCAATGGGTACCCATAGAGCATGTCTGATGTGATGGGAAGACTTTATTATTTTAGCCTCATGAAATGACCTAGCACGTGTTTCAAGCAAGGTAAGAAATTTCTCAAGATTTCATTCGGAGACTGTTTGCTTCGATGGCACAATGAATGCAAAAGGTTTTTGTGTGCGTTGATATTACAGCTCATACTGATGTTAATGGACATCAGTTCTAAATAGGATGGTCAGTATCTGCACGCAGTTTGATACATATACTGGTGCTTCATAGCGTAACACGTCCTATATCTGTCAGTATATTTTGTTGTAATCGACGTCGTTGATGTCATACTAACTCAGGCTGAACAAGAGGGGAAGGTAATCGGTCGTGGTTTTACTGAAGGAATAGTTGCCAGCAAACATTGCAAGCAGTGTGGAGAAACCACAACGAACTTAAATTTATTAAAGCAATCACATGAGGACTGGATCCACAGTCCTTACGTAAATGAGTATAGTGCTTTAACTGATGAACTCATATCCTGGGAGAGCGACAGTCAACTTGGCCTTCGATCATCCTGATGTATATTTAGCGTGAGTTATGGTAAACATTTTAAATCAGTATGATAATGGTACTTCCAACAGGCCAGGAGCAGTTACTTCTCCAACAGGACTTCCTCTCATTGTCGACAATACAGACTGTCGCCTTCCTTCTTAAAACATATCTTAATTGTTCTTTGTCAAAGCTAGAAAGAACCATAAAGGAACAACCGAATACGTGATCGTTGTATCTCGGTTCTACTTCTGAAGACGCTTGTCTAGATCACTGAAACAGATTTTTTTGATTTTAGGGTCGTAATTATTTGCCAGCCATTTGAGACAGTGCGCATACTGATGCCATGATCGCTAATCAGCGGTAAAATGACTCAGTTGATGCCCACCGCGCAAACACTACCGTTCCTTAAATGCAATGGCAAGAAAAAGTAGCCCTATCACTACTTCCTGGGAATTAGTTGATGCAATAGTTCCGCCGAGCACAGTGTCGTAGAAATTCTCGGAATTTGCGATGCAGTGTTATAAAACGCTGCGGTTGCACGGGATTAGTTACCACTATACTTCTGTACTGTGTTGGGAACGTTACTTTTCAGCTAAACTGTCTCATTTCGTAGTGAGAACTCTTTAATTGCAGTTAGAAGGAACGAAATAGTACAGACGTATCAGCATTCTGTGCGCTATAACTGCCCGTCATTTCCAAGCAAAACAATTTTTTTTCAATTTTTAAGGCTTAACAGCACATTGTATCGCACAATTACTCAACAAATTTGAAATGAGGAACCTTGGACTATGTTCTTTGAAAAATGATTTTGTAGTTTTATTCTTCTCACTATGGAGCTACTCAAAGTTGTGATTAAAAAATGCTTCAAGTTTAGTGAACATTGAAAGGTGGCCGAAGAGGAGGCGTGAAAAACGGAAGTATAGGACTTCATATCGATGTTGCTGTGCGAGAGTGAACTGCCAAAACACGATATTCAAGAAAGTACCACCGAAGAAATAGAACGAAAATTTTGGCAGAAAGAAGATAAAGAAAAGCTACGATTTAAAAACGTGTTAGTAGAGTTGGTACTATTGACGTAATCGTAATGTACTATGTGAGATACAGAAAAGCATTACATTACAATAGATGTACTTTACGATCCATAGATCCACAGTGAGGAGATCCCCAGGGTGTAGAACATTTTGTCATACGTAAGACAGATCGAGGCACGAAAATAACTCGGATGGCAAACATTAACTAATACACTGCGCTACAATACCGCCGAATGAACGGGAAAGGCAGGCAGGTAGCTGTTATATTTCTGAGTGTTTGTTCTTTTTGTGTAAGCTCGCGCGACTGGAGAGAGAGAGAGAGAGAGAGAGAGAGAGAGAGAGAGAGAGACTGTGGTAAGAAGGTAACTATTTACGTTCATTCTCGTGTCTTGTTCAGCTTAACGGGCGAAATGCCACAGCTAATTACAGCTAAGCATCGCGACAATCTGGAGTCGTGAGTGTGGCGCACGAGATATTGCGTGTCCGCCAGCTAATACCATCGTGTTTACGCTCTTAGCTCTTTCTTGTTTCGAGAGAGAAACAGATATTTCGCTGTACGGTGGCAATTTTTGCAGTAGGCATCGTTTTTCTCGTAAGAAATGCGTCGTTTCTACTGATTCCGGTACTGAAAATAGCGCAGAAGGAGATAATCCAGGGATCCCCGACAAAAAGAGGAGGATAAGCTTCGTAACAATAGTAATTGTAGTATGCGCAATAAGTTAGATCGGAATAACTTCTAAATAAATTGTACTGAGTTCAAGAGACGAATCACGAACGAAAGTGGCCCACGAAGAAATTGTCATTCTGGAAGTTCTGCCAGGTGAGGTAAAGGAATGGAAATGATGGTGTTTCAAAAGAAATATTGAATACAGTCATTCCGTATGAGGCTGTTAAAAATATTTATTTCGATTCAAATTTGGAGGGTATGTCATTTTCGAGCACAGTGAAAGCACTCAAGTTCTCCTAATAAAATATGCTGGAGTTAAAAATTAAGTAATATAACTTTAAAACTGAAAACATGAGGGTACTTACGTGGAATACCACGGCCCAGTCTACCAAGTAGACAAGACCTGTTGCCTAGCAATTTCCTAGATGCCAAGGAGTGTTGTCGTAAGCGTACTATTGTGTTGCTACCTTTACTTTACAGTTCTATGTTATTTTTAAAGGCTGTTGACTTCTCACAACTGTGATTAATTAGACCTGGTTATCATTATTAGATGTGATCGAAACCAATTATCAAGTGCGACTCTCTGCAACTGCGATTCTTCTAATAAATACTTTTAAAAATATGAACAGCTGCGGAATATCTCGTGGCAATGTCATCCACTACTAAAGTAAAAAATTGTTTGTTTAAAATAAAAATATTATATAGAAAATGTAGCAGATAACTTACGCAGGCAATATTGCAGCCTTCGAGGCTGATCAATTCTGTGACGTTACAAAACGGTCATAGTACTGACGTATTTACACAAGAAGAAAATGTATATTGCTTACATTTATGTTACGGCGCAAACGTTCTACAACGGTGACGTGTTTTGGAGACACAACTGTCGGTGGAATTTTGCTATTATGGGTTTCAATTCTGTTCGTAGGATTATTTCCTTCAAATGTGGTAGCTGTTGAGTGCTTGTAATCGAGTTACGTGAAATAAAAATGAAACCCGTGTGTGTTATTTTTTATTACTACAAGTTGTCATAAAGCAGGCCATTACAAGAGACCAGAAAGGCAGTTTGAGTAAGTAGTATTATTAGTACTGCACACGTGAAGGTGAAAATAAGGGGAGATGGCTCTACAGACTTGACGCTGTATGTTGTTTTGAAGCCGGCACCGCCATGTTAGATGCCCTAACCCTTAGCAGACTACTGTTTACATACTGAATGGTGACGACTGCTTTTTGTTCGTAATTTCTGTGGTGTGAACGCGAGAGTTACTTTAAAAAGTAAATATTACAGCGTTTGCGCAAATAACAGCGTAAAGAAAGCTGTTCAGACGTTTTGTGGTCTTAAATGAGTATTTGATCCTCTAATACAACGCTTTTGCCCTCGTAAATGTAACTTTCTTTTTGTTTATACATTTCTAATACGACGCATTTGCCCTCCGAAATGTAACGTCCTGCTTATACATTTCAAGTAACCAAGAAGAGAAGTAGGTGATGCGAAAAAGAAGCTTTCGTCATCCATCTAACTCCTATTTTACTGTATTCGGGTCGATAGCCGATGAAGCTAGAACTCCGAAAATAATGCTTTTTTGCTTACTGGTACTCATTCTGTCACATCGCATGCACACCTATGTTAAGGCCGGCCGGTGTGGCCGTGCGGTTTTAGGCGCTTCAGTCTGGAACCGCGTGACCGCTACGGTCGCAGATTCGAATCCTGCCTCGGGTATGGATGTGTGTGATGTCCTTAGGTTAGTTAGGTTTAAGTAGTTCTAGGGGACTGATGACCACAGATGTTAAGTCCCATAGTGCTCAGAGCCATTTGAACTATTTTCGTTTTCTATGTTAACCCACGAATATGTGCAATGAGCAAGGCACGCTATCAAGACTTGTGGAGTCAATGAAGTGAAAGTTTCTTGAAATATCGAAGGGACAGGATTACACGGAGAACATTTACACAGACTGAGTTCTTGTTTTATTACACTGTCAGTGCGTCAGTTTCACTGTAGTTTATACATTTCTTACTCTGAAACCTTAGCTATGAAGTGTTATTTGAAGTGTGGCCGATAATAGCAAAAAAGGATAAATTTATTTTTGAAACCATGTTCCAGCAATTTGCAATTCAGTAAGTGTCGCCAGAGGCTCTTCTGATAGTATTAATGAGCGTTTAACCCTATATTTCCCATTCAGTAAACACAGCATTTGTTAATAAAGGAATTGTCTCGATAGCCTTGACGGTGTAAAATGGATATTTTGCTTCAAAAGTATGTAACTCATTTTTTTAAAGTAATGATAAGCTAATACCTGTAAGATGTACGTGCTTCGTAAACAGGTGTTTCTCATGTATTTTAATAAAGATTTAGTTTTACACTTGCTTTTTAACAGTTGTCTATCTGCTTCATTTCCCAGAATATATCTTGTCAGGACCTCTCTGTCTCAGTCTTTCCAGAATAATCTGGCGATTTTGCTTTTGAATTTCATTTTGGGGTTTCTAAGTACAAAAGCCTACTCTAAGCTTTGTAACAAACCAACAATAAAGCTAGGATGCCATGCAGCTACTGCTTTTATTTCTTTATTCGTCAATTGAGAGGAGACCAAATTTGATACACTGTACTTGTCAGATATAATCATGAACAGAAATGTTCATAATACTTATTATAAATGTTATGTACATATAAGAAGAGTACACGGAAATAACAGAGTCCATCCAAGTTTAAAATTTAGTTAATAATGCCATCTTACAGAGGAATAGAAGTACTATACTGATGCAAAGTGTGGTTTTCGTAAAAACGATCAAGGTGCTC
Organism: Schistocerca nitens; assembly: GCF_023898315.1. NCBI lineage: Eukaryota > Metazoa > Arthropoda > Insecta > Orthoptera > Acrididae > Schistocerca > Schistocerca nitens. Next base: position 1,038,583,879 of record NC_064614.1, on the reverse strand, counting down.
GAAAATCTGTGCTAAAGTTTTGATGTAGTTGAGAAAAAAGAACAAGTACCACTCTATTCTGAGAAAGAATGGCCAAGATCCATTTTATACTTCGATCTTTTTCCTTCTCCTTATATGTTACATCTTACAACACTGTAGCTTCATGTTACTGGCTTTTTCACAATAGTTACCAACCACTCACACATTGTAAACCAAGTTCGAACTGTTACATATTTTCGTAATAAAGCAAAGACGATATAAAACTGCATCACATCGTGTATCCAAAGAAGTCTGGAAAACGAGTTTTTCTCTGTAAGTTGAGAAGAAACACTCGAGTTGCTGTTATCGAGATTGTGCGCAAAGTTAATTCTTAAGTGAAATGAAGGCATCTGTAATGTCTGAGAATGAAGATTAATATTCCACTCCTGTTCAGAATACAAGTACAAGGAAAAGAGAAGTGTTGGGGCGTATTTCCGATACTTCAAAAAGGCCATCAGTCACGTTACATGTGACGATTGTAAAGTCTTACGACTGAGATGTTTTCAGAATTTTCCATTAATAGAAAGGAATAGATTTACGAAGGAATTCAATCAAGTGGCTTCTTACGATGTACAAAACTCAACTGACTACACTTATAAGCGTAAACCCTGTGGTGCGGAGAAGACCAAAGAAAAGTCCAGATGAAGCTGCAGGTCATGATTTTTCCTCTGTCTGTAAGGTGCGTATAAACAGAGATGCATAAATACAGCATGTTCAGACATGTCAACCAGCTTCTTGGTATTGCGTGATATCACCAAAATGCGTCTTGTTACTTTCAAAAGGGAAATGGCTGATACAGGGAAAGCACATGTGGAGACAAGAGGGAAACAAACAAAAGGCCAAACAAACTTAAAGGAGAAACCGAATCTAAAGTGCATCAACATATATAGCCATTGAAACACCGCAAATAAAATGCAGTAACATCATAACATTCATGATAGCAAGCCGGGCGGTCTAAGGCGCTGCAGTCATGGACTGTGCGGCTGGTACCGGCGGAGGTTCGAGTCCTCCCTCGGGCATGGGTGAGTGTGTTTGTCCTTAGGATAATTTACGTTAAATAGTGTGTAAGCTTAGGGACTGATGACCTTCGCAGTTAAGTCCCGTAAGATTTCACACACATTTGAACATTTTTTTTGAACATGATAGCAAACGGGTATATTTACCAGAAGAACTTAATATTCGAAAGTTACACCCATTATAATCTGAGAAAAATCCTCTAATCCTGTGTCATACGAACAATATCGACTGATTTTTAGAACCGACTACAACAGAACGACTCGTGTTCAGTGTGTAAGAGCTTTAGAGCCGACTGTTCTAAATTTGATTTTCAAATAGACAACGAGAAAGCTGCAACTCAGAAACAAACTCTGAGTAAGTGAAATAACACCTAACGACTTAAAATGAAGTAGTTACCAGATAGCGGGCAAGTTCTAGCAGACTGAACTTTCTGAACGTTTGAAGCCCAGAAAATCTATCGTTATAAAGCTATCTGTATCGATTACTAGAAGAATCGTCTGCTTCCTAATATTTCAACATATGTAGCATATTACTGCAGGCAGCTATCATTTCATTCATTCAATATTGATTTGTTATCTTCTGGGTGATGTGTGTTTCATACCTTCCTTTACACTTCAGGCTACGATCAGAACGAGCAGTACATCCATAGACGACTCAACGCTGGCATTTTTGTTCGAACAACTTTCACGACTCAAAATATTAAAAAAGGCTGAAGGAAAGACAACTAAGATGGCGGACGTCGGTGTAACGTCTTTTTTTCATGACAACTCCCCTTATTCTTACCTCCATGACTGAACATGTATTGCCGTAAACTGTGGCGACAGTATTGATGGCTCACACAGAATAGAAATATCTGTGAAGTGGGCATAGCGTAATGCGCAAAACTGGAATTGCTACGCGACTTCAGCGTACCGCTGAGTGTTAATATTTTGCGCTGAGACAAACTTTAATATTACTCGTATTTGCCCTGTTTTTAACATTCCTATATTATTAAAAATGTCTATTGTTGTTGCTACAACGGGTTCAAATCTAAACACAGCAAAGGACGAAAAGTAACTTTTCATAGGTAAGAAGCACAAATGTCTAACTACGGTTATCGTGTTACTATGAGGTGCTTTGTGTGTTGACAAATATCGAGATAGTGTAAAAGTGTAGTTAGTGACATAGGGCTACTTTGTATGATTGCATGTCCATGTATAATATTTACGAGACAAATCGAAGATAATCTTTATTTTTTTATTTTTCCTTCCAACTCTGAAGTATGGTAGTGCAGAGTCCTTTTCAGCCAGTTGATTTAATGCCGTCATGGAACTCTGTTTTATGAATCTGGGTACTTATTTGTTTAGGATGAAGTTCGTAACGCAGGTTGTATTGTACTACCCGTACATCTGTTAAATATATACACATTTCGAACAGTATTCATCTGTAGATGAGATTTGCATATGACGGCTTTGCACATGACGGCCAGAATAATTTCTTCCGAATTATACATATAGCCAAGCCATTACGCTTGTTTTAAAGTAGCTACAACAGGAAGCTCTAGCTGCTACGTAGTAAATTATTTTTTGAACTTTCTAAGAATGAAAAAATATTAAAAAGAGTTTACTAGAAAGAAAAGAAGGAAGAATTTCGTTCCTACAAATATTTCAACGTGTCATAAATCGCTAACTTGCCGCATGTCATACCTTTAAATTAGAAGTTTCCGGGCTCCTTCAGTTGGGCTTACTAGTAAGCCATTTCGCAATGCTGGCGCAGCATAATTTATTAAAACAGACGCTATGTAGGACTAGGTGCAGTAAAAAACCCAAAAAATAGCGGTGGTTATCCCTTCTTTTATAAAATAAGAAGGTAGCGACATCTGACCTGTGACAGTTGTCGCAAACAAGCGAAATGCCCTTACATTTCTCCCAAAGCTTTAAGCGAAGTTCATTCCAGATACGGAATGCAAATTGGGTGTATAAAATGTGTGATACGTTTGAACGGTGTCTGTAGATGCTAACAATTTAATAACTTCCAAAATCTGCAGGGAGCTTACGGGCAGTGCTGACGTCTGTGTGCTGCCAACAAAAATTCTGTTAAGAATACTCCTACTCTATGGTTGTAAGTAAATATGTTGATGAGCTTATGAATAACTTTTAGCATTCAATTGAAACGTTCAGCACATACTCAAGATTAGTATAAAGAACATTATTACGTTTAGCAACCGTATTTCAAAAATGGTTCAAATGGCTCTGAGCACTATGAGACTTAACATCTGAGGTCATCAGTCCCCTAGAACTTAGAACTACTTAAACCTAACTAACCTAAGGACATCACACACATCCATGCCCGCGGCAGGATTCGAACCTGCGACCGTAGCTGTCACTCGGTTCCAGACTAAAGCGCCTAGAACCGCTCGGCCACACCGGCCGGCAACCGTATTTCATTATCGATGGTGAGCGACTGTGTAATCGATACACCCGTAATAGAACTTTTTTCTGTGTGTAAGGAAATACTAACAGAATAGCAATTTCGGTGTACTTCAGAATTTTCGCAAACAGATGATGATATACACATGCAGGGCAGTGTCAGCGTTTAATATTACGGTGACCTGCAGGTTTTAGCAAATAAATTTTCTGCATATTTTACGTAAAAGCGGATATATTGTTTGCTGTTGAGGGACACGTGGCAATGTCCATAAATGTAACTTTTAAAATAAGATTAATAATAGTAGTTATATGAAATTAAGTACTCTTAGAGGATATTGACTGTCAGAAAAAGAAAGGGCCATTTTTAAAGTAAAAGGCACAATTATTACTGACTTTGTATAGTTGGTGAAAGTCAAAACGGAGATTTCTGTTATAGTAAATTGAATAATTTAGCTGTGTGTCTACTTCGGAGATTTTTCTTGAGTGCATTTGGTAGTTTGGTTTCCGAAGCGTCAAATTACGAAGTTATACGTTCCATTGATACGTAAAGTGTTTAGCTTGAACGTGAGATTTAATTTGTGTATGAAGAAACTGACCGCATAACTGAAACAATTCGTCGTGCTGAGTTTGTATCTGATTTTATAGCAATGCCTTGGCTGAACTTGTTAATCGAGACTGAAAGCAAGTTGAATAGAAATACAGATAACTACGATCAGTCACTCATGAAATACTAGTTTATTTCCGTAAATTAGTTTTCCAACCTTTTCAAGCTCATCTGTACATGGGGCAGGCAGAAGTTACATATTTATTTTCTTAGCCGTAAACCAGGATCACGCCGCTTTCGACTGCTGTCTCTGAAAATGAGCTTGAAAAGGTTGGAAAACTGGTTTATGGAAATAAATTAATATTCGAGAAGTGATTGGTCGCAATTACCACACGCGCCTGTTCTACGATACCCATAATGAATAAGCTTTATGTGAAAGACAGTTGTCAATTCTATTTAGGGGACGAGGTAGTGTCTCTTCTTGAAGATGTACGCATCAGTTGGCAACTGTAGGTCGGGATAATTGCTGTGCATTCGGAAAACGTCTCCATGAAAATAATTTTTTCTTCAATATTATTTTAATTAAGTTCTGACATGGAGGTTGTGGTGTCAAAGTGAACTATATCACTGGACGAACTAAAGTTTAGATTGGAAGGTGAAAGTTTGATTATGGTAGCTTGATGATGATTTGGTGAGGTCAAGTTGACATGTCATGATAAGTTAATGAACAGTTCGAGCGGTTCAGAGGACGATTAGTGCTCAGAGGTCTGTACGTCTCACGTTACTTCGGATTTTAACTTCGATTTTAAAGCATGTGACAGAATTTGTTTATGAAGTGAATATCATGTGAACTTACAGGGTAGTCACTGTTGCTTAGTTTTGTATTGTGTAGCTAACATCACGATTTGGCAAGAGGGATGCAGTTCTGCCTTTGTTTCCACCGTTCTAAATGTTCGCCGGCCGGAGTGGCCGAGCTGTTCTAGGCGCTACATTCTGGAACCGCGTGACCGCTGCGGTCGCAGGTTCGAATCCTGCCTCGGGCATGGATATGTGTGATGTCCTTAGGTTAGTTGGGTTTAAGTAGTTCTAAGTTCTAGGGGACTGATGGCTCAAATTCAAATGGTTCAAATTGCTCTGAGCACTATGGGACTTAACATCTGAGGTCATCAGTCCCCTAGAACTTAGAACTACTTAAACCTAACTAACCTAAGGACATCACACACATCCATGCCCGAGGCAGGATTCGAACCTGCGGTTGTAGCAGCAGCGCGGTTCCAGACTGAAGCGCCTAGAACCGGCTGTTGTCAGAAAATGAGAAGTATCCGACCGCAGTATATGACGAGGTAATCGGAAGTTACTGCTACTAAAATGGCGGGTAACTGGTCGCCAGATAACTCAACACAAAGTGGATATATTTAGGGAACACAGTTGTACAGTTTCGGCCACTGAGTGAGACCGCGCCTGCGCTCGCCTCTATCTACGCTTGTGTGGGGACAAGACGCACCTTTCTCCGCGGCCCACGGCGTTCAAACTGGGTCACAGTCTGTCCCACTGTAAAATGGTTCAAATGGCTCTGAGCACTATGGGACTCAACATCTTAGGTCATAAGTCCCCTAGAACTTAGAACTACTTAAACCTAACTAACCTAAGGACATCACACACACCCATGCCCGAGGCAGGATTCGAACCTGCGACCGTAGCAGTCCTGCAGTTCCGGACTGCAGCGCCAGAACCGCTAGACCACCGCGGCCGGCTGTCCCACTGTACAATCCACATAGATTCACTTGACTCAGTGCGAACGTTTCTCGATATCCATCAGCCTAACCTTACAGTGACCGACCTCCGTTGCCTCTAAATAATGTCGCGCCTCGCAACAGAGTATCTGTGAAAGTAAAGGGCTGTAGTTCAATCGTCCATAAGACAAACTTGACACATATGATCATGGGTGTGGGAAACGCACGTTGTGTGTCCACCAATAATACAATAAAAGTTGCGCACATTTTCAGCCCTTGCTTCCCTGCGCAAGGATAGTCCTCTTCTGTGTCTTCGTTTATATACCGAGATACAGCACGTAACATCTCATTTCAAGAACTATTCGTATAATCTTGTTATAGGCTACACAGCGATCAATACCTCCAAAGTAATCCACTGCCGCCAACAGGTAGTAAAAATGCACTTACTTATCTGAGCATTAATCAAGAATGAGTCTTTACTAAAATATTTCCACCATCATTTCAAGAAGTTACCTGAAAGTTGATTCATTTCTAAAACCAAGATGAAACTAATTGAACCCGATTTTCTACCTCGTGTATTATGGATAACACGGGGCTCACATAAGGTGTTTTACAAATAATCGACACCAGGGCCTGTACTAATGGAACCGCATTTCGACGAAGATTAACGAATTGACTGTATCGTCGCTAATGGAGCGTCTGAGTATGTGTTAAATCCTAAGCCTCCTCCGTTCGAAATGCGTAAGGCGATTTGCGGAAAACGACAGATTCACACTGCAACCGGGATCCTACCGGGACCTGAGACAAAGAAACTACGTCAGCTCATCCACACACTAATTTTTGTCCATAAAGAGCAATGTCTTCGGCACTTCATCGAAAAAAATTACGATAACAGGGAAAATTATCAGTAGTTACAAGATTAGCTGTTCCATAGAGGAAGTGTGTTTGGTATTCTTTACAAGGCAATGATATATTTTCTTGTAACTTTAATCGCACTGTAAAGACAAAAGATTTATATTTACAATATATAATGGGCTATGGAAATATTTGACTAATGAAAATCACGAGGAGACCACGTTAAGTGCCACCACCCTTTTTCCCAGAAACTTCGCGCGGTGAAAGGTGGGTCAAAATAAGCGGACACGTGTCTCACTTTATCCGTAAATACTCGACCGCTTCTGAGAATAGGACGGTAGAAGTTTTCCAGGTAGTTTATATGCCTTTGAGCGCTTAATGCGTTTAACCGAAGCGGTGGCGCAGTGGCTGGCGTAGAGGCTTCACACTTCAGCGCCCACCGTTCGAAATCCCACTATTGATTGTGCTCTTGTTATTCATTTATCTACCCATGCCCATAGAAGATATGTGTTGAAACAACGTTGTTCTTATTCGTCTACTAATTGTCTGTCTGGTGCATTAATTTAAAAAAATGGATGAGAAACTTATTTGTACTTTTTTTCCGTTGAAATTCTTGTAGCCTGTCTTCATTCATAATCAACTGCATGCGCCAGTTATAGGAAAAAATTATCTGTTAAGGGCAGTTTATCGAGAAATTATTGCCATGGCGTGAAATCTTCAGCAATATTAGCGGCATTTCTTTCCCGAGTGAGATTAATTAGAAGAAATCTCTAGGACAAACATGCTTTCGCGCAATGCTCGTGGTGTTTAGTGTTCTTGTTTCCAATGTTTCTATGATCCTGAAGGATAATTACTGTGAAACCCACTTGTAAAATTACAATTAATACAGTGCCCTTGCACCACCTAATTTGCTAAACATTCGTGTAACTGTTGTACGTACATGGGTAAATTAAATGTAAACAAATAAATACGCAAAAACAGGAATCGGCTTTCGAATACGGGGCGCGGAAGTGTGAAGCCGCGACGCTACCAACTGTGCTACCGGCTTCGAATGAATTTACCGCATGCTAAAACGCATATAAATTTCAGCGGAATCTGAGTATCGTTTTCTCAGAAACGGTCGACTATCTACGGATAAGACGAGACACGTGTTCGCTTATATCGACCTCTCTTCCACTGAGCTAGGGTTCTAGGAAATCGGCTGACGGTACTTGCGTGTTCTCCTCGCCCTTACTGTATACTGGAGCGCATATGTTCAACAGGAAGGAAAGTAACATTCGCTATGCCCGAAAGAAGCCTAATTGCACCTCATCTCACTCCGTATTTTGGGAGATGGTAGTATAGAGCAAAACATGACAAAAACTCCCAGTAAATATGGCCCCCAAAATGCATAGCTTAACAGATATGGGCACTATTTCTGTAGAAGAGATGTTTCACAGTAACAAATATGAAGTTTTCATAGCTCGTAAGTATGTATTTTAGAGCACCTTTAAGTACTTACTTTTTTCTTGTTTTGGTGCATATGACCAGTTCGGCAAGTTGCCTACACTACCATTTTAACAATATCAGTAGCGGTAGTGTACTGTACTTGCAGAGTACACACGTAAATGTACGAGTAGAATCAAACCTCTTTGATTGGAACCCTATTTTAGTTGCTTCATTTTATATCTAGCGTTTTTCACAAAAATCTTCGTCCTCTGGACGAAATGACAGAAACTTGACTCGAGCAGTTTCGAAACAAGAGGATAACAAGAAGATAACTTCTGTTTTCACATTTGCAACCAAACGTGTAATTTTTCAATGGTTAGGAAATCTGCTTTCATGTCACATTACCGACTGCTAGAGAACGTCTGCACTTTAATTCTTTCTTACTTTATAGGGGCCAAGGAGCTTAACGACTGTACGCTGCTCTAAGAACCTCTTCTATTTGTTTCCGTCGAGTGCACTGTTTGTTCATTCGGTGTTGTTTATCCTGTGTCCTCCCGTATATTACCTCGACGTCCAATACTGTCTTCCTCTTCCTCTCGTTCCATCTATTGGCCTGCCGAGTGCTATTTTGGGTAATCTATTTTGCGTCATTCTTGCTGTATGACCTGCCCAGTTCATCTTTCTCTTCTTTAGCACTTGGACGATGTTACGGCGTTTGTATAGCTCTTAATTCTTCATTATTCCCACCCTCCGATCCATGTTATTTTCGTCATCAGCCCAAAACTTTTGCATATTTTTTTCAATATTTACTGTTTTTCTTCACCATTCTCTCTAAATATTAATTCTTCACACACTTATAATGAAACCGGTATAATAGTCGATTCATAAAAGCGGGTTTTTAAGTTAGTACTTTAGAGACTTTTTCTTTACGATTTTGTTAAAACTAGAAAGTGTTTCGTTGGCTGTTGCTAGACAAACAAGTTCCAGTAGTTCATCCGCAGATCGCTTCCAGAAGGATGTTGGGCATGTCTTGATATTACAATTTAAAAGCAACGAAAATAATGTAATTGACATATACAGATATTTACGCACTTACAGGTCGACTAGACAGGGTGGGGACAGGTAGTCGGCCGTTGCCTTAAAGTACGAACCATCCCGGCAATTGCCTGAAGTAATTTAGGGAAACCACGGAAAACCTAATTCAGGACGGCTGGATGTAGACTGAAGCGTCCATCCTCCCGAATTCAAGGCCATTGTGTCTAAAACAGTGCAACGTCATTCGGTCTATCCCTAGTATACAATATTGTTTTATCAATAAGTTATTAAATAATGAAAAAGGCTAATGCTACATTGTTCGTTCATTTCTCACTCCGTCACTACACACACTGTACCCACAGTTTCATAAAACTACACATACTGTCAGCTGCTGTTATATTTTTGCACCGCAACCTCCCATCTTCTAGTCTGAAATACTGAGTCAGCGAGAGATATGTAGAGCTCGGAAAGAGGATAAGATGTTCGTATTATACACAGCACAGTCGCATTAATATGACCACCGTGTACGTTCGACGTCGACGTGCAGTTACCACTCACAAACGGCAGATCTGGTAGTGGAGGATATATTAAGCGTAAAGCGGGTCGTGGGGAGGGGGGGGGGATGCGGGAAAAATTGCAGTAGCAGTCGTACTGCGGAAACGGGGAGATTTTCTGATACGGCTACGTCTGTAAACAATTCGCGTGCCGCCGTAGTTAAAGTACACCCTGTGTGGTGAAGTGGCGTAGACGAGCAGCTGCTGAGCAACTGATCACCCAGATGAACCAAGGGACTACCAACAACGCCCCGTGAACGACCGTTCAGCGAACGCAGCTGCTTATGGGCCTCCGGAGCAGCCGCCTGGTTCATGCACCCAAGCTGACTTGCTGTTCATCGGCGAAGGAGGCTGAAATTTGCGGCGTGAAACGCCTGAAAGCAGACATCCTGCAAAAATTGTCCTGGGGGAGCAGTATAGTCTGGGGAATGTTTTCGTGGCATTACCTGCGTGATCTCGTCATTTTCGAAGGCATAATGAATCAACTCAAGTATGGATCTATTCTTGGAGTCCACGTCGAACCCTACAGGCAGTTTCTTTTTCCTCGGCACGATGGCCAGTAGGACAAAGCAACGTATCACACAGCTTGCAGTGTACATGCGTGGTTCGGAGGTCATACGCCCTTGGCCGCCGAAAACCCCAGATTTAAACTCAATCGATAATCTGTTGCTCCACCTCGTTCGGGCTGTTCACGCCACGGGTCCTCAACCGAGGAAGCAACTGCCACGGTACTGGAGTCGGCATGGCTCCAAATCTCTACTGGCATCTTCCAGAACCTCAATGACTCTCTTCCTGCACGTTTGGCATGTAAATCTCTACTAGCAATTTGTTTTCCCTCGGCACGATGGGATCTACTAGTAGAACAATGCAATGTGTCACTCGGCTCTCAGTCTACGTGCAATTTTCGGAGAGCACTAGGATGAGTGTACCGTACTCGTCTAGCCACCAAAGTCCCCATATTTAAAACCAATCGAGAATCTAAGGGACCACCGTCTCAACTGAGCAATCTATCACAACTGGCCACGGTACTAGAGTTTGTATGGCTCTACATTCCTGTCGGTACCTTCTAGAACATCATTGATTCTCTTCCTCTACGTCCCTCTGCAGTCCGCGCTGCAAAAAGTAGTTATTCAGGTTTTTGAAAGATTATCACATTAATGTGACTAGACACTGTACACCGCATAGCTTAAGAAGCATAATTTTCAAGAAAAGGTGAAGAGAAGGGAAAGTATAGTATGTTCAAGTGTGTGTGAATTCCTAACGGACCAAACTGCTTAGGTCATCGGTCCCTAGACTTACACACTACTTAAACTAACTTATACTAAGAACGAGACACACCCATACCCGAGGGTGGACTCGAACCTCTGCCGGGAGGGGCCGCGCAGTTCTTGATATGACGCCCCAAACCGCGCGGGCACTCCGCGAGGCAAAGTATAGTATGAAACTCATGTGGATTGTTAGATGTTTTACTATCATTATTATTATTTATTTGTGTTAAATTTTCTACCAAAACTCACCTCTGTGTTACTTAAGTATTCCTTCAATGTAATACAATGTTGTTTCTTAATATGTGGATTTTAACTGCCTGTAAAAAAAGTTTGTTTTAGCAATTTCTTTGATCTCCTTTATTCCCTGGTAGAACACTATTGTTACTCAAAGACTTCCAATGTATTTGATGCGGTCAACTGTCTTAAGTGAATCTATCTACAGCCAAAGGTACATCACCTTGGAAATCCGAAAGACTAATTTTTTAGCCAGTCGAAAAATACGAGGAAGGATTGAAAAGTTGTTTTAGCAGTGTAATAAATAACTTTCTTCTATACAAATTTAGTAACGTTACTTCCTTGGTGCTCGATAATTTTTGTTAAACGATATTTTTTTCACTTTTTATATTCTCTCAAAAAATAAATTAGTTCTGTCCCTGTGCAATAAACTAATACATCGCTGCATTCGCGAGAAAAATGGCTTCTATCCCCAGACGGACATCCAGATTTTGGTATTCCGTAATTTTCCTAGTCACTTCTAGAGAACTTTCCCTATTCTGACTGCGTGCCCAGTTTCTAATGACATTTCCCTCGGCCGTGGCCGGGGAAGCCGCTAGTAGCTGCATTATCTAACATTCTACCGTTTTCCGTCCAAACAACTGTTAGGGGATAGAGAAGCAGAAAAATGTCTCATATTTCTGATCTTTCTTCCCATTCCCTACTCCAGATGTTTCAAATCCGGATCAATATATAGTCGTGGTTCATTTCAATTGAATTTCGCCAGACGAGCTGATGGGAATAAATGGAGGGACTACCAGTTCAATAATTTGCTTTACAACCAAGGGAAAGAAACTCTTGTTCAGAATGCGGGAATTGAGCTATTTTTAATTTCAAAGATAAAAAATTGTATTATGTGTGTGTTTGTCTAAAAAATACGGTCGATGGGAAATACATTGAAATCACAGTGGTACATTTGTCATCGCAACTGCTGATACGTGAGCGGACGCTTCGTTCGGCTGTAAAAACATTTTTAGCACGGTAATCTCTTTCGGTTCAGTTTGCAATAACGTTGAGTAATGAAAGCCAAGCACTATATGACGCTTTTTTACGAATTTTTGAATAAAATCAATATTATTTTTCTCGCTGTCAAAATTGTTTCCACTTTTTTTGATTTCGGTATATCTTTACTATCGTCGACCCACGGTCTTGATTGCAGCTTTGTGTCCGATGGGTAATATGGATTCTGGTTTCATTTATAATCACGTGACGCCGAAATTTCCCATAATTCATAATATTTTCCGTATCGTATTCCGTAAATCTGTCTCCACAAGCCTTTTTCTTTTGGGCTCCTCATAGGTGGCATGCAAAGTGCGCTGATGTTACAGACCCTTATTCAGTATATTCATTGTATATAACATTCTTACACACAAGGACAGCACGACCCAGACATTCAGGGTCGAAACTATACATATGGTAAAGGACAAAATTATACATATGGTAGATTATCCTAAACCGAAAACTTCGATATAAGGAACTAATAGTCGGAAATCGATAGATAGGTTCCTAGTGACATACGCAACGTATATTTTATATCAACGACTGCAGCTCATAGAAACTGTTCATAGTGACGATAGCCAGGATCAGAGCATCCATTGTAAAAATCTGCTTAAAATTTTGATACTGAGACGCTACTTTCACTTTATATTGGATTTCATAATGCCACGATTTTATGTAACTACACCGGAGGAGGTACGGGGCCCCAGGTTGCGAATGAAACCGACGTTATGGGCACCATTCAAATGATGTGACAGCAAGTTTATTTCGTACCGTTCCAACCCTCAAATAGAGTATCGTTGCCGCTGAGCAGAGACAAGCGTAGCATACGATTCCCATCACTCTAGACGGGCTACTGTAGCAATTTAAATCACCATAATGCACGGAAGCAACTGAGCCCTGGGCCCATCGCTTGTACAAGCTGTTGTGATACGTTGTGATTGCTGCTCCACCAGTAATTGTCACACTGCATCCTTCGAAGTGCACATTTCAAGGGCAAAGTGAAGGGAATTTATTGATAAATCTTTACCCGTACGATCAACCACCATCCACTCAAATTCAGCTGTACGAACAACCCTTTGTCATAAACCTTGGTTAGCTGTGTGGGACTTGAATGAAGCAGTTTCTCTGAAGTGTCTGTCCACAGCGATAAACTTCTTCCAATTAACGTGAAGGCTGCAGCGAAAAGTTTCTCTGTACATTCCCAGCCACTACATCCTGCTGCCCCATACAAATACGCATGTCTGCAACTTCATGTTAGGAAAAACTGTTTCTCACCCATCAGAATGTTTGACTTTCCATCTCGTGAACTAATTGCCGTACAATGATATACTTTTGCAGGTATATATATATATATATATATATATATATATATATATATATATATATATATATATATATATACTGCCTGAAAATCTATTGGAAAGAGTTTTGCTGCATGAATAACGATATCTCCTTTAGTTTGATTACTTTGTCGTGGTTTCAGCGAGAAAAAGTTGGAAAAGATTTTGAATTAAGTGTAGTCTACAGTTTGTTGGCAATCGCTATGATGAATATAGTCGCTGCAGTTTGCGCGTAGTGAGCTATGCTGCCTCAACACACACAGTTTCTAACCTTAAGTAGACTGCGTTAGCATTTCAAATTTTTAAATTCAGTCAATAATTACACGAAATACTGGAAGCCAATTTTTTTGTTGCATGGTATCTAAAGTGCATACCTTAAGAGCTGTGAGCACTTTTTCACCTTCGCTACTGTGAAACACATCTCTTCTACAGACCTAGTGCTCATATTCACCGCACATTTTTTTGTTTTGTTGTAAGAAAACACCCCAAATTTTTAAAACGTCATTCTGAAACAAGCTGTAGATAATTACGCTTACGAACAGTCATGCGGAGTCACTAAATTTCCTACCTTTTCTTACAACTTTTTTAATTCATGGTTACGACTAGCCACGCTCTCTAGCTGAAATCTGACTCCAGTTCGACAGCTTGGCTGTTTGCACGAATGAGCGCTTCAGAAGGGTGCTCCGCCCGCAAAACTAGTTGAAGAAAGTGAAATAGGAATAAAAAAATCGTATCTGTGGAATTTAAATTTCCAGAATGAAAACAGCACTGGTCTCGTAAGCCCACTTTGATTAAGGAGCCAGTGCAAAGAATATATTAGAAATGAAAACCACTTTGAAAAGTAAGAAGTTCGTATCTTGTTTAAAAGTGAAGTACAACCTTTCAAGTAGCAAAGCACCGCCTCAGACCATGGTGTCACCGTCCTGTGAGTCGTAGGAATGCTCTTTTATTGAGAAAGGAACATAACATGTCAGGTCTATACGTAGATGTGGCCATAACTTTCCGCAGTCAATAGAAGAGTGTGCCCTACACACATCCGGAACGTCAGTAGACAGTACTGCTTGTTTGATTTGGTTTTATCACTAGGCACATAGACAAGGTTATCAGTGTATTTGTGAGTTACTGTGTTTGCAGCGAAGCTAGTTTTATCTCCAGTGTGAGAAGAGTGCGGTGACTGGCGGCATCAGCGGAAATTCTGGTCTCTGTGGAAAGAAGGGGAAAAATTAGTCGTGTAGCTAACGGGTTAGTTTTTGTCATGAGATGCTGTATGAAGGAAGCCAGCGGTCCAAGGCAGTTGACAAATTACCCACGGACTCCATGTGATCTGCTGGAAAGTGATTACAAGCCGACTTGCAAAACAATTCTACATCTACACATGTACTACCGTTTGGTGTGCGGCGGAGCGTACGTGATGTAGCATTTGTCAATGTGTTGTGGTAACTGAGTAGTACATATTTTTTATATTACAGCATGAAAGTGACAAATCTAGTTGCCAGTTTATGATTTGTTTAGTAGGAAAACATGTAAATATGCAGCTATCTACCTCCTACTACAAAACGTATTAGTGTCTATGTCTTTCTTCTCTACGTTCAGCATTTTCTTTTTTTTTCATTTAAATATTTATAATTTTCACAGTCAATTTAGTATACGTGTAAAACTGCTAGGCGAGGAGCAGCCCTCTAAGGTATCGATCGTCGATAGAATAGCAGACACCGTGAAGAATGTGTGAAGACTGACTATGTTGTTGCTAGACTTAACTAAATGGCAATTAACTGGTGTATTTTTCTGTTTAATGTGACTCTGCAAGCACTAAAAGTGCGAGAATGACAAAGATCAAAGTTTCATGTAACGAAAATATTGTATATTGCAAGTACAATCGTAAACGGATGAGGACAGTAATCGGTTCCATTCAGCACATACGAACGGAAGCAGACATAGAAGCATTGCAGTCGCGAAACTAATTATATTCACACAGTGAGAAATGCAACGGTTATCCTTGGATACTTCCGGCGTTCTGAAGTACTGCCACCGCCACCTTAGCGCGGACGACGTTAGAAGACGACTTTCACCAGACACAACTAAGTGCCTTTAAGAACTAACAACTGTCAGAAATATATACTTATATGGATATGGTGTCTATTCTTTCGTACATGTCCGAAAGAACAGACACCATATCCACATAAGTATATAGCTCTGGCAATACCGGCCATGACCTCCTTCTGTGCAGATGCACACATATTACCCGAACTCTTACGGGACTTGGTAAGAATGTCTTCTACGAGTAATGAGTGTGTTGTGTTGGGACACTACGAATGTAGTGTGTGGACATATAAGGTGAGAATGTGGGTCTATTGGGAGGCGTGTACGAGATAGTCCCTGCAGTCGCACTATCCTCTGTGCCCTCGGTGGCTCAGTTGGTAGCCGGCACGGTAGCTCAGCGTGTTCGGTCACAGAGCCGGTTGGCCTCTGTAATAAAAAACTGAGTGGAAGGATCAACCACCGAACTTGAACAGGATGTCTTGCGACGTCCGCAACGACCAAACACAACGATCAATAACGAACAAAATGCAAAAAAAGATGGATAGAGCGTCTGCCATGTAAGCAGAAGATCCCGGGTTCGAGTCCAGATCGGAGCACACATTTTCACCTGTCCCCGTTGATATATATCAAAGCCCGTTAGCAGTTGAAGGTATTAATATATAATTCTAACTGTCAGAAAGGTCTCCCTGAGCAAAGTTTACGAACAGTTTCATTCTTTTTTTAAAATTTATTTATGTTTTAAAGGATCTACCTTTGTCATTGTTTTGTAAAAAAAATGCTTTACTAGTATCTGGCTGAACGATCGCCTACTGATTGTTCATCGCAGTAGGCAATTTGAATACCTGAGCAACATGGATACGGAGATATTTGAGAGATTTGCGGACAACACTTTTTTGCCAGGTAGTTTGGGCACCTATCCGTCGGGAAGAGGGAAGGCCTTCTTGAACTGGCGATATCCGCAAAAGTCCGCTTTCAAGCTGTCGTGTTCACATACAGGGTGATTAAAAAAGCGTTTACGAACTGACACGGCACATCGAGCCTACAACGAGGATCAGTAATTACATACGAATTGTGAGGCGCAAACGGCACTAGAGGGCGCCATGGTCACGACACCGAAGCTTCACAGCGCGTGTCCTCTTCACCGATGAGGCTACGTTCTCATTCGAGAGTGTGATGAACGTTCAGAATTTAGATACGTGGGCGGATGTGAACCCGCATGCCTCACAACGCAATTTGACCCTTAAAGCGTGGGCTGGCATCGGCGGAGACTGTTTAATTGGGCCGTACTTTCTATCGGGCCGACTTGATGATCGCATGTATCTCGTATTCTTGCGAGAGATTCTGCCGGACATGCTGAATGACGTTCCCCGCTTATTCGTCGCCGCATTCGATTTCAGCACGACGGAGCCGCCGTGCATTTCGGCAGACAGATGAGGGCATATCTGCAGGCAAGCTTTCCAAGCATGGCCGCCACGAACACTCGATCTGTCCCATTCGATTTCTTCCTTTGAGTGTATCTGAAGGGTCTTGTGTATGAAACCTGTTACATCGCTGGAAGACCTAGTGTGCGTGATTGTTGCGGCAGTAGGATACCTTCAAGATACACAGGTATCTTTGAGAGGCTGCGCCGTTAAAGCCAGCGTCGATGTCAAGCGTGTCTCGATGGTTGGTTGGTTTTGGGGAAGGAGACCAGACAGCATGGTCATCGGTCTCATCGGATTAGGGAAGGATGGGGAAGGAAGTCGGCCGTGCCCTTTCAGAGGAACCATCCCGGCATTTGCCTGGAGTGATTTAGGGAAATCACGTGTCTCGATGGATCTGGACTAAACTCTGAGCATATCTTGTAGTGGGCGTCCGTTTGTAGCATGTGACTGAACAACTGCAACGCCATTTAGCATCCCCGGGTACCTTTGCGACCCCGGTTACAATGTGATTACTGATTGTTGTTGTATGCCCGATGTGGCACCCCAGTTTGAAAATTTTGAATAACGGGCCTCCACAAGTTCAATATTTGTTAACGATACTATACTGCCCGTGCTTCAACTGCAGCCAAAGTTATACCATCAACAGTATATTAATATTTTCATTTGGTAACTCAACTTCAAGGTGCCAAGATCTCTCAGAACGATTAAGCATTCGTTGCTATTTTATTAACTATGACTGTCAAGAAATAAAAAAAGAAAAATGGGCATATGAGTGGTTGAAAAAAATATAACTATGTAATTGTAGTTAATTCACTCACTGAATTCCGATGTCTCCTGCAGCTTAAGAAAAATTAATTACGACAGGGAACAGACTATAGAAGGAAAATATGGTGATTAGAGACGAAATTGTAGTTGAAAAGAGGTTAGGCGTCGCTGAATTTGGGTGATTTTCAGTGTTGTGATATCAGCGTATGCAAGTAGTGCAATTGTCACGAAAACCTAGAAGTAATTATATCTGTCGTGCACTAATGTTTTTACTAAAAGAAAAGTGAAGTAATAATTGTTGTGGATATTATTTCTTATGACATGGAGGTCAGTGCCACTGAAGAGTAACGCGCAATTATAAATCGAGATAAAAGTTTTAAATTATGTGTATACATATACACATTTTGATCGGCACATAACTGAGTACTGCTACAGGTGGATGTCCAGATTCCTCAGTCATTTGTGATTATTTCGTGAAACTGACGTGCATTTTATAGAATACCAGTTACTGTTGTCGTCCAGCAGCCGGCAGGCGGGGGCGGATACAAATTACTCATTCCTTCGGAGCTGGTAAATCCTTCAGTGAACCGGTTGAATTCGCAGTTCTCCGTGTCCGCATATCTCCGGACACAGTCAGTTTTACATGTCTTCAAAGTCCCGCTTCAGCCATTTTACGCAATTTTATTTCAAAATATACAGATTCAATACTTTTTAACCTCTTTCTCTCTACAGTGACATCTTTCGCTGTTTAACATTTGTACATCCAAATCGAAGCAAAAATTCCTTGCCGGCCGAAGTGGCCCTGCGGTTCTAGGCGCTACAGTCTGGTGCCGAGCGACCGCTACGGTCGCAGGTTCGAATCCTGCCTTGGGCATGGATGTGTGTGATGTCCTTAGGTTAGTTAGGTTTAATTAGTTCTTAGTTCTAGGCGACTGATGACCTCAGAAGTTAAGTCACACAGTGCTCAGAGCTATTTGAACCATTTGTGCTGCCTTGCATCTTTTGGGGTGTGTACGTAACATGTTTTAGTAATTTCATTAGTGAAATTTACGTATCTTTGTGCTGAAATTCATAAAAAAATGGTTCAAATGGCTCTGAGCACTATGGGACTCAACTGCTGTGGTCATAAGTCCCCTAGAACTTAGAACTACTTAAACCTAACTAACCTAAGGACATCACACACATCCATGCCCGAGGCAGGATTCGAACCTGCGACCGTAGCGGTCGTGCGGTTCCAGGCTGTAGCGCCTTTAACCGCTCGGCCACTCCGGCCGGCTGAAATTCATAAGAGTCGGCCGTTAGACGTTAAAGTTCTGGCCCAACACAACGCAAACCGTTGTTTTTCGTTGGTGACAAGTCCGCACAACGTGGGTGGTTCGAATGTGACAGACGGTGATAAAATCTTGTTTACTTTCAGAAACTTGCCGTACTGCAAGTACTTGGCTTCAAATGGTTCTGAGCACTGTGGGACTTAACTTCTAAGGTCATCAGTCCCCTAGAACTTAGAACTACTTAAGCCTAACTAACCTAAGGACATCACACACATCCATGCCCGAGGCTGGATTCGAACCTGCGACCGTAGCCGTCACGCGGTTCCAGACTGTAGCGCCTAGAACCGCACAGCCACATCGGCCGGCTTGCAAGTACTGGATGAACTTACTTGCTATTTCTGTTATTTCTAAACGCTATTACGATTTGTGTATTTGATTGTAGCGAGACTGCTTACGCTATTTACTAATTTAGGGAAGTCACGGAAAACCCATATCAAGAGGTCCGGACACGAGTTTGAACCGTCGTCCTCCAGAATGCGAATTTTGCGTGCTAAACACTGCGCCACCTCTCTCGGTGAGGAAAGCTGTTAGATTCTTTAATGTTGTAACTTACTTCAGCGATTGAGATCAGATGATTCCGTCTATTTATGCGCATTGCATTACAGTTATGTGCAAGGTTTTGTTCGGTGGTTTGCAGGATTCTTTCCACTCACACGAGCGTTAGTGGAACACTTCTTATCATCTGTGATACAACAACCTGACCCAAAGTCCGTGAGACGTACTTCCTAGTCTATTCTGGATTCTGAACTGAGAGTTGCGTATACTACTAGTTTGTCTTGTTACAAAGACGTTATCATTGCACGACACTTAAATGAGTGTGTGGTAATTTCAATACAGCCACTGTGGATGACGAACTGCGACTGTAATTTAAATTGTACCCGTAACTACTTGCGACTTGTCACACTTGCTTAGTTTTCCTTTTAACTGACAACCCTCCGTTGAGGACAAGAAAAGACGAATGAAACATCGTTACTTATATAAGAGTCGAACGCTGTTCCAAGAATTATTGCTAACGTGTTTGCTGTTAGCAGTTTGCCTGTAAGCCTGGTGCAAAAACTTGTCTCAAGAGACAAGGAGTACCACGACAGGAAGAAATTTTTCTCTCCAAGACCTTTATCAGTGAAGTAATAAATAATCTCATGGTAATCAGTTCGCTATGGTAGCTGTATCTCTAAGGAGTCTTAAAACGCTCCAATGGCATGAATAACAGAAAAAAGTTTAAATCAGAACAGTGCATAACAGTTAAGTCTTTTCGTTAGTAATTGTAAAGCTTTAAATGAAATAACTCTTAAAATTCTGCCAGAGCCCATTATTAATGCCATTTCTCTTCAATAGTGTAATACAGAGTGAATCACCCAAAACTTGCACCGTAGATATTGAGGAAACGGAAAGTACAATTGATGCCTAATGCGAATTGTTTACGAGACATCGTACTGTGCAATGTTTCCACACGGAAACTTGTTTGTGCCATTCAACCTCATAGTTGCTAAGTACGATGTTAAGTTTGTTTACAGTGTACTTACGTGTTCCTTCGTGAATTGCGACTTGCTAGTCAGTGTGAGACAGTCCAAGCAGTAGGCCGTGATTGTCGGTGGGATTTACCAGTTATGTGCCGATCAAAATGTGTATATGTATATACATAATTTAAAACTTTTATCTCGATTTATAATTGCGTGTTACTCTTCAGTGGCACTGACCTCCATGTCATAAGAAATAATATCCACAAAAATTATTTCTTCACTTTTCTTTTAGTAAAAACATTAGTGCACGACAGATATTACTTCTAGGTTTTCGTGACAATTGCACTACTTGCATACGCTGATATCACAACACTGAAAATCACCCAAATTCAGCGACGCCTAACCTCTTTTCAACTACAATTACCATATTTTCCTTCTATATTCTGTTCCCTGTCGTAATTAATTTTTCTTAAGCTGCAGGAGACATCGGATTTCAGTGAGTGAATTAACTACAATTACGTAGTTATATTTTTTTCAACCACTCATATGCCCATTTTTTTTATTTCTTGACAGTCATAGTTAATAAAATAGCAACGAATGCTTAATCGTGGAAGTGGTAGAGTAACAAATGGTTCAAATGGCTCTAGCACTATGGGACTTAACATCTGAGGTCATCAGTCCCCTAGAACTTAGAACTACTTAAACCTAACTGACCTAAGGACATCACACACAGCCATGCCCGAGGCAGGATTCGACTCAAATGGCTCTGAGCACTATGGGACTTAACATCTATGGTCATCAGTCCCTTAGAACTTAGAACTACTTAAACCTAACTAACCTAAGGACATTACACAACACCCAGTCATCACGAGGCAGAGAAAATCCCTGATCCGCCGGGAATCGAACCCGGGAACCCGGGCGTGGGAAGCGAGAACGCTACCGCACGACCAGGCAGGATTCGAACCTGCGACCGTAGCAGCAGCGCGGTTCGAGATTGAAGCGCCTAGAACCGCTCGGCCACAGCGGTAGTGTAACACCAAGACAACGTAAAAAGGAGGGGGGCATCAATATCCTTGCTGCTGTTGCAGTCGATACGCATGTTGGCTCTCGCACAAGATACGCATGTTGGCTCTCGCAAAATCGAACGACAAAGTGGAATGAGTCCGGCAAGTGTCCTATGCATTCTCCATCCAAAGTGACTTGATGGTCGAGTGATCGGTCTGTGGAAGCGCAGAGACTCGTCTGGGAAGTGACGAGTAGCAGACTGCGGTGAGTAGCCGCTTGCGGGCGGACTGTGTAACAGCGCGCCCCGCGGCGAGGTCAGTGCGGCGAGGCGGCCCTGACACTGACGTCACGCGACCCAAGCGCTGCGCGGGATGCAGCCGCTCCAGGCGCCACGTGCAAACCTTGTTCCCAGCTTCGTCGCCACGCAACGCTGATTACCCGCTGTCTTGTAAATAACAGTTTATAGCCTTTATTTTTGCGCCACCAATCACTGCTTCGTAGCAACAACGAAGCTTCTGTGAGACTTGTCTCCTATTCCGCTCGTTTCAACGATTGCACAACTTGTGAAACTCCGTTTAGTATTTAGAGTCACTAGGTACTACACTGCCTGGTCACATTAATGTGACCATCCATCAAGATGCTGAATACCTATCTTTTGCAGCGCGAACACCTGCGAGACGTAGAGGAACAGTATCAATCAGGGTCTGGAAGGTCCCGACACGATGTGGAGCAATGACTATCCCAGTCTTGTAGCCAGCTGGGCTTTCAATCCGGGGATATCTGTGGCTAGGGGAGTATAGTCAACTCATCCTGGTGCTCCTCGAACCACACAAGTACACTTCGAGCTGATCGAAACATTGCATTATCCTGTCGATAGATGCTATGGCGTCGAGGGCAAAAAAACTACATGTAGGTGCAAACATGGTACCCAAGGATGGATGCATAGTTTTGTTGATCCACTGTACCCTCCAGAGTGACGTGATCACCCAGGGAATGTTACGAAAACATTCCGCAATCTATAACGCTCTCTCCTCCATCCTGGACCCTTGTGACAGTTGTTACAGGGCCATACATCTTCTTCTTCTCCTCCTCAGCGTTTGTCCGCTGTTCTCGCTCGTTGTCACCACTTCTTGCGATCTTGTGCCTGATCAGGGTGAAGGCCTGAGATATTGAGGTCTTCATGCAGGGTGTCAAGCCATCGCTGCCTTTGTCGTCTTGCTGACCGTTTCCCATTTACATTTAGGTTGAAACTAGTCTTTGCCACTGTTGTCTCGTCTGCTCCAAAAACATGCCCGTACCAACGTAGGCGGCTTTCTCTCATTTTGTCTACAATTGGTGCAACACCGTATAGCCCGCGAACTTCATTATTTGTGACGTGGTCATGCAATGTTAATCACGATGTCCACCTAAGCATTTTTGTCTCCGGAACAGCAAGTCTTTGCTCTACTTCCTTTGTTGAAGTCCAGCATTCAGCCCCAAACACTGCAACTGGACGAATCACCGATTGGTATACTTTTGATGTGAACCTGTTTGGGATTTTCTTGTCGCATAGTTCTCCAGTAACGAAACGTCATTTGAGCCACGCGCTGCTAAGGCGGTTGGAGATTTCTGCACTGAGATTTCCATCGGCAGCAATTGTCGAGCCCAGGTACTTAAAAGTCCTTTCTGTTGGGAGGTCAACACCATTGATTCTGATGGTTACAGAGTCATTTAAATCTGTGGAAAGGCAATATGTTTTCAACACATTGAGCCGTACTCCTAAAAAAAAAAAAGGTTCAAATGGTTCTGTGCACTATGGGACTTAACATCTGTAGTCATCAGTCCCCTAGAACTTAGAACTACGTAAACCTAACTAACCTAAGGACATCACACACATCCATGCCCGAGGCAGGATTCGAACCTGCGACCGTAGCAGTCGCGCGGTTTCGGACTGAGCGCCTAGAACCGCTAGACCACCGCGGCCGGCCGTAGTCCTAAAACTTGGACTTGAAATTTTAGATCATTCTTATCTTCACTGGTCAGTAGCACATCCTCAGCATACAGTAACGTCCAGACTGAGGTTTTCTGCAGCTTTCTTGTGACAGTATCCATGATTGTGATGAACAGAAGCGGTGAGAGCAGATTTCTGACGAACTCTCACGGTAATAGGGAAGTCGTCAGATAGTCCGGCAGCTGAATCCGACTCTCATGCCTCTGGTACAGCAGTCTGACCCATCTAACGAGCTCCTCAGGTACTCCACGCTCTCGCAGGGCGAGCCAAATTAACTCGTGTGGCACTCGGTCAAAGGCCTTTTCGAGGTCTAGAAAGGCAAAGTGTAGATGTTTTGACTTCTCACGGTGCTTTTCGATAAGCAGGCGAGCCACATGGATAGCATCTGTCGTTCCACAGGGCCGTACATGCCAATGACAATCCGTTCAATGGAGCGTAAAATGTGATTCATCTCCAAAGACCACCTGTCTTCACTCAGTGTACGTCCAGTTGCGACGTCGGCGTAGAAATCCTGGCCTTCGTCGATGAAAAGCAATCAGCATGGATACAGGAACCAGGCGCCTGCTGCAGAGGCCCACACGCAGCAACGTTCGCTGAACGGTCGTTCAGGTTACACTGTGGGTTGGCCCTAGGGTCATCTGAGCTGTCAGTTGCCCGTATAGATCTCTGAAGCCGTTATTCACCCCTGCCATCTATGGTGTGCAGTGCACCTACCACAGGTGCCTCAGTGCCGCTGTTGGATAGTGGCATTTTGCCGTGCATTGTTTACTTAATCACAGTGGTACGTGAACAGTTTACAAACTTGGCTCTTTCGGAAATACTTCCACTCTTGGCCTGAAAGAAAATGATCGTACCGTTTTGGGCGTCAGATAACTCGCTCCGTTTCCTCATTACGACAAAGGCTTCATTGTTTCCCGAGTCCCCACGACGCGCTTTACACTACCCTCCACTGCTAGTGCTGCCAAATGCGTCTGTAAGTGGATACTGCACTTTGACTTCCACGGAAGACGGTGGTGACAATGTGGCTGAACGGACTATTATTATCAGTGTCAGATGTGTATATAGTTGTGATAGGTTTTCGAGTTATACGGTTGTTGAATTTGGAGGTATACCATATGTGTGGCGTTGGTAAGATGCTCGCTGTACTACCAAATGTTGATGTGATGTTATTCACATTTGCCACCGCATGCAGTGTAACTAACTGCTATTGTAGACGTCTTCAGTTCGAAGACAGGTTTGATGCAACTGTGCACGTTAATTTATCTTGTGTAAACCACTTCATTTCTACATAGCTCCACTAATCTACATCCATCTGAACCTGATAAATCTATTCAAGCCTTCGTCTCCCTCTGCAACGAATACATCCCCCACCCCATGCTCCTTCAGTCAAACTGATGAGTCCTTGATGCCCCGAAACGAGTACCTTCAGAAAATACTTAAGCAGACTTAAATTTGTAATGAATGTTGAATATTTCACTTTTTCAGATATGCTTTTCTTGCTATTACAGACTATATTTTATATACTCTCTACTTCTGCCACCATCAGCCAAATGGCGGAACTCATCTAATACTTTAATGCCTAGCTTCCTAATTCTTTAACCGTCGTCTTATTAAAGTCGATTACATTCCTTTATCCTTGTACGGTCGTCTTGCAACATCTTCCGACGACACTATCTATTCCGTCCAACTGCTCTTCCAAGTTATTTGTTGTCTCTGACAGAATTAAAATGTCATCAGCAAACCACCAAGTTTTCATTTCTTCTCCCAGAATTTCTCCTCCTTGGTTTCCTTCACTGCTTCTTCGTTGTACAGCCTGATAATCGTTGAGTAGTGGCTACAATCCTGTCTCAGTCCCTTTTCAACTAACGGTTTCCTATCATGTTTTCGACTGTTGCAACCGCAGTCACCTTTTCGCACAAGTTGTAGAGAAACTTTCGCTCCTTGTGTTTAATCCCTACTGCCGTCGTAAGCTAACAGGAAAAAAAAAAAATCCGTCACTCCTAGAGAAATAATTACAAGAAACATTTACTACCGTGTAAGTCCGCCCCTGGACTTGATAACCGCCTGGACTGGTTAGGAACCTTGACCACAAGGTTGGACAGGTTAAGCTATTCGCTGAGAATCTGATCGTGCAATTCCACCAAACTGCGGGGATGCTGATGTCGGCGGTTTACCTGCTGTTCCAGCATGTCCCACAAATCCTGTATAGCATTCAAGTCAGGTGATTTTGCAGGCCAGTCGAGATGTAACACGGCGCGAGGGTACGTTCAGAAAACTAGTTGTATATTTTTCCAGACCGATCAACTTCTCTGTTGCGTTTACGTGTATGTGTAAGCAATGGCCTCTTGCGAGGTGACCGACTCCAAATGTTCATTGCATGCAATTCCCATCGCAATTTTCTCTCGATAACAGATTGGGACCGACCTTCATTCACTGCACGCAGTAATCCAGTCCGATCAGGAAGCGATTTTGATTCACAAGCCATAAAACGCGCCCCCAGTGCCTCTGTCAGAATCTTCCCTAATCACAATCCTTACGTCGTGTAATATGACCACTTGCGTTCTCAAAAATGGTTCAAATGGCTCTGAGCACTATGGGACTCAACTTCTCAGGTCATTAGTCCCCTAGAACTTAGAACTAGTTAAACCTAACTAACCTAAGGACATCACACACATCCATGCCCGAGGCAGGATTCGAACCTGCGACCGTAGCGGTCTCGCGGTTCCAGACTGCAGCGCCTAGAACCGCACGGCCACTTCGGCCGGCCACTTGCGTTCTCCACTGCTTGTAAATACGCTGAACAGTCTGCAGCCGCGAAACACGAACAAATCTAGCAACTTAACCCGCCTTATGGCCATGAACATCGCCAAACAAGATAGCCCTTTTTGCCACTGTCACATGCTTACATTAACCACGTTTACGTACAATGTGCTCTTGAAAAAGAATACCTCACTGATCGCTACCGCCTTACTCTCACGATGCTCCGGTAGAGACAGTGCAAAAATCAAAAATGTTCATATGTGTGTGAAATCTTATGGGACTTAAGGGACTTATGGGACTTAAGGTCATCAGTCCCTAAGCTTACACACTACTTAACCTAAATTATCGTAAAGACAAACACACACTCGAACCTCCGTCGGGACCAGCCGAGAGAGAGTGCATGTGCGGCTAAGCACATGACTCAGTCGCTGAGCCATCTGTAAAGGCGCAGTATTTATCTGCGCATGCGCACTGGGGTGACTAATTTCTCGTCAGGTGTGCTTAATTTCGAACAATGTAGTTACCAGTGTCGAAAGGTATCTCTAACTTTAGAAAAATTATAAACGCAGACTTCCTTTTCTGCAAGCTAGGGTAATGGTTCCCATCCTTTCTTAGACCATTACACCTGAGTGCTCCTCCCCTCCCCTCCACGTTATCACTTTAGAATGGAAGACTTTTCAACATTTTCGTTTTTATAATGATGAAAGATAGGTCTTTTGCTGTTTTGTGAGCGAACAGACGTGAAAATGTTGAGCAACTGACCGCCCAGATGAACCAAGGATCTACCAATAGTGTTCCCTCAACGACTGTTCAGCGAATGTTACTTCTGTTTGCCTCCAGAAGACATCTGATTCACGCAGATTGCTGTCCGTCGGCGACGAAGGCTGGAATATCCACGCCAATACCGCAATTGGACTTCCGCTGAGCGTCAACAAGTGGCCTCTTCAGATGAACTACGTTTTATGTTCCATCGGGCAGATAGCCATTGACGTCTACGGCGTGAAACGTCCCAAAGCAAAGACCGTGCAAAAATCATCGGAAGGGTCCAAGCCATAGGAGGGAGCGTAATAGTCTGGGGAATGTTTGTGGCATTCAGTGGGTGATCTCGTCAGTCTGGGTGATCTCGTCAGTCTGGGTGATCTCGTCACTCTGGAAGGCACAATCGATCAATACAAGTACGCATCTATCCTTGGAGACCATGTCCATCCCTATCCCTACAGCAGGTCAAAGCAACGTATCATACAGCTTGCAGTTTACATGAGTGGTTCTAAGGGCGTACTCTATTGGCCACGAACACCCCTGTTGGGCCACCTCGTTCGGGCTGTTCGCGCCAAAGATCCTCAACCGAGGAAGCAACTGCCACGGTAGTGGAGTCGGCATGGCTCCAAATCTCTACTGGCACCTTCCAGAATCTCAATGACGTCTCGCAGCGGTCCAGGCTTTTGAAATGTCAAAATGTGACTCATCAGTTTATAAAGTGTAACGTCGAGTGTTGAGACTTTAGCCGTATGATATCACACACAGACCCAAACACGATGTGTCACTTTGACTAGACAAGATCATCGTTTGCATTGTTTCTCTGAATATTATCGGTGATTCCACAGTAATCAGGAACAACTGCTTAGAAATAACACAGATGATTTTAACATTAGAATGAAAACTGTAGGCTTCGCATTAGGAGGTACACAAAATGTTTCTTGTGTTTATCCAAACATCATATGTGTTTATCCAAACATCATACATCATTTGAAGTCATCTTTGAGTTGTTATACGTCGACTTCAGAATAAATTACAAGGCGAATGGTTGAAAGGTAACGGTTAAGTTTTTTATGCAGCGCGGTCAACGTATCCAAAGTCTGTAATTGCAAATTTCACAACAGCCTTCTTAGCGTTCATCGTAGCAACGTTATTTACAAGATACGGCGGCGTAAACACATTTTAAACATTTACAGTAATCATCGTTGTTACATGTAGAGCAAAATAACGAAGTTCGTTTCTGCTTGTGATAATGGAATGTCTCCACAGTCTAAACCATTGGTGTCGATCGAGCTGACAAGGTAGTAAACGTGAACTTCGTAACCAGTATCTCGGTAGATAAAGATACGAGTATGAATTGTAGTAGCACTTGTTGGAAACTGTCTACAACTTGGACCTTTTGCTTTTTTTTATAAAATATGAGGCATGTCTACACGATATTGGGCAACCTGTATACACCAATAAAACTGCTACGACCGCGACACACCAATCTCCCTTCAACGAGGTGTTGCAGACCAACGAATATTAACAGACATTTGTGTGACTGTAATACGTTATTCCACGCCACGTTATCAACGTTGTAAATCGGGCTCCACGCCATACGGCACGAGCGATAAAGCAGTATCTGGCCAAGTGGAGTGCCGTACGCTGTACTTTTCCACGCGGTGATTGTAAGCGGGCACGTCTCATGTGCGAAAGGTTTGCGTCAGCATCGCCCCATCGTCTAAAGTCGGGTCTCTGTAGTCGCGAGGTCATGTATACAACCATGAATGAGCTCGCCCTTATTGACAGGATGAATAATGAAGATGTCGACAAGTGCCAGATTCTGCTCAGAAAGTAGCAGTAGCTATGCAAGGTGTTGCTCGAAGGACAAATGTAAATTTGATTTTGTCTACAAACATCATATCTGGCGTCATTGCAAAGTTCGCTAACGCACGTCATTCTACATCTACATCAGTACTACGCAAGCCATCACACGGTGTGTGGCGGAAGGTACTTTTACACGACTTCCACTTTCCCCTTTTCTTGTTCCACTCTCGAGTGGTCTGCTGGAAGAACTGTAGTTGGTAAGCTTCCGTGTGAGCTCGAATCTGTCTAATTCAGCCTCCTTGGTTTTTTATTGAGTTACGCGTAGGAGAAACCAATATGTTGATTGACTCTTCTAAGAATGTAAGCTCTCGGAATTTTAACAGTCTGTGACACACAACGATGTAGAGGCTGACAATGGTGTTGGATGAGCTTCTCAGTCAGGCTTTCGATTTGCTAAATGAACCTGTGACGGAACGTGTTGCTCTTTTACGCATCTTCAGAATTTTTCTCAATAAGTCGTATCTTATTCGTATCCCGGACTGACGAGAAATATTCAAGTGTTGACCGGACGAGGGATTTGCAGTCTAACGCCTTCGTGAGCGGACTACATATTCTGAGGACGGACTACATATTCTGAGGATGATACCAAAGAATCTGTGTGGTCTCTGCCTTTCAGCGATCAGTTTTTATGTGGTCTTTGTACTATAAATCCTCGATGTTCGGTGGATGTGACTGCTTCGTGATTTTCTACAAGTAAGTCATTCCGCCCGTTTACGCGTAATACGTTACATCTGTTTATGTTTAAGGTCAACTGCCAATTCCTGCACCAGGCGTCGATTCTCTGCACGTATTCCTGCATTCCGATACAGTTCTTCAGTAATCCGCGAAAAGCCTCACTGCACTGCCGACGTCATCCATTACGTCATTTATATATGTTATGACAAGTAATGGTCGTATGCAACCCTTTGTGGTGCGTCATGATGTATTATTAAGTTTCAAGATTTCTCTCCGTTAACCTCAGACGTAAAAGTAACTTCGGGCGTTCCCCGAGGGAGTATTATAGAACAGGAACAGTTGGACGTGAGAATGCACTCCTTCCGAAGGCGCCTTATTCGAAACTTGGTGGTAGAAGAAATACCATACTTATCACGAGAATTTTCCTGCCAAAGGTGCTGTCCAAAAGTTGTTGAGCATCGGATCTAGCGTCAGTGTCCAAGTTTAAATGAACCAATGCTTAGTGTCTCAGAGAAGCTATATGACACTGTTGTGATCCATCCATCGGATGTGGACGTTATTTGCACAGATTCATGTAGACGCATACCACTTAACGGAAAAACAGTAATATTAGCGTTTGTGGTCCAATACTCGACGTGGTCAGACGGGGCAGGAAATTCGCCATATTTTCCTCCATCGAACTATCCTGACGTTTTCCTTAAGCGATACAGTGAAACTACTGCATAATAAAGTATACGGTTATCCAGTCGGGAATTGAATTCTGGCTACCTCCAGTGTGAGCCCTGTATCTTAACTGCTGCGTTACTTCGCTCACCGTTTGTTAACGGAAACCACAAAAGTTAAATTATTTTTCTTCGAAAATTTAAAATCTTACATAGAAGTCTGCATTGTTTCCGTAAAGTGATACTGTGCACATGAGAAAAATGTGGCAGCAGTTGCAACTTCGGGTTCGCTGTTTGCAGCGTTCACCCTTAATTGCAGAAGCCATTTTCGGCTCTGCCGCTTTCATCTCACTTGGCGATAACCCTCCTCTGTGGAACTCGATCCAAGGGCGGGGTCTCCTCGTGTCAGATGGCACGTGATTGACGAGGCTAGGTCGTGCATTGCTGCGCGGGAGTCTACAAAACCGGGTCTTTCCACACATTTAAACTTCTGCTGTAGCACTCCACTGGTTTTACCCAAGGGGGCAACGTTTCTCTGCAAGCTTCAGTCTTCTCTACTCCTTACGGACTTATCCAGTGCGATACGCGCCCACTGTTTTTATCTTTATATTCTTTCATTTTTTTTTCTTTACTTCAGACCCTTTACCTTCCTCCACACATACATCTCAAATGCTTGTACATAACGTTCACGTTTCACGATGAAATTGACATCCCTTCATCAGAAATCCTGGCTGCTTTATAATGTCCTCTTGTTCAGTGTATCTGTCATATGACAGCTTTATGTGTTCTTTCGTTTCTAATGTCGTCGATCATTCCAATTCTCTTCCTGCATCTTCCTCTCATTCCTTCCAATTCCCTTCTAAAATTCTTTGTTGTAGACAGTTCCTGCGCAGTAACTGTCCTAGATCAGATTTTTGCTCCCTTTCTAATACCTTCTAGTAATCTTTCTTACCATGTTTCCTTCTTCTTCCTTATCATTCGACTTCATCTTAAGAATCCTTCTACACAGCCACACTTTGAAACTTTTCTTTTCAACCGTTGTGATTCCGACTACACCTCACACACAAAATTTTGAAAATCCTCAGCTCCACGTTATCTAACTTGCTTTACGCAGTCGTCTCGGTCTGCTCTTATCTGATAAAAATAAAAAAAAGAGTTCCTTGATCTATTCACCAGGCTACATGCAACACCCCGTACGCCCTGTTCATTTCATTTTCCTTTCAGCTGTAACTACATCTTACACTTCAGCTCGTTTTCATGCCACTCTTTCACTGCTTGCTGAGCAACTCTTAGTTTTTGAATCGTTTTGCGTCTCACTGCTATAATTCAGAACTAGTAATACAAATTTATTTAAGCCACGCTCTTTAGATGGCGCAGGTACATTTCGCATGTCGAGCAAGTCATCGACTTTACAATGAACTACATAAATCCATACACAGTCGCATATCCTAGGCTTCACATTTTTCTCTGCGATATATTGTAAGACGTCGTGGTCTCCTGACCTTCATTGCTTACATATTCCGCCCTCACAATCATATTCCGCACATCAAGACGCTTCATTCGAACCCAAGCTCGATAAGATAAAGTCAGTGTTGTATGAATTAATGTAAACGACATGCAAATAACTACACTCCTGGAAATGGAAAAAAGAACACATTGACACCGGTGTGTCAGACCCACCATACTTGCTCCGGACACTGCGAGAGGGCTGTACAAGCAATGATCACACGCACGGCACAGCGGACACACCAGGAACCGCGGTGTTGGCCGTCGAATGGCGCTAGCTGCGCAGCATTTGTGCACCGCCGCCGTCAGTGTCAGCCAGTTTGCCGTGGCATATGGAGCTCCATCGCAGTCTTTAACACTGGTAGCATGCCGCGACAGCGTGGACGTGAACCGTATGTGCAGTTGACGGACTTTGAGCGAGGGCGTATAGTGGGCATGCGGGAGGCCGGGTGGACGTACCGCCGAATTGCTCAACACGTGGGGCGTGAGGTCTCCACAGTACATCGATGTTGTCGCCAGTGGTCGGCGGAAGATGCACGTGCCCGTCGACCTGGGACCGGACCGCAGCGACGCACGGATGCACGCCAAGACCGTAGGATCCTACGCAGTGCCGTAGGGGACCGCACCGCCACTTCCCAGCAAATTAGGGACACTGTTGCTCCTGGGGTATCGGCGAGGACCATTCGCAACCGTCTCCATGAAGCTGGGCTACGGTCCCGCACACCGTTAGGCCGTCTTCCGCTCACGCCCCAACATCGTGCAGCCCGCCTCCAGTGGTGTCGCGACAGGCGTGAATGGAGGGACGAATGGAGACGTGTCGTCTTCAGCGATGAGAGTCGCTTCTGCCTTGGTGCCAATGATGGTCGTATGCGTGTTTGGCGCCGTGCAGGTGAGCGCCACAATCAGGACTGCATACGACCGAGGCACACAGGGCCAACACCCGGCTTCATGGTGTGGGGAGCGATCTCCTACACTGGCCGTACACCACTGGTGATCGTCGAGGGGACACTGAATAGTGCACGGTACATCCAAACCGTCATCGAACCCATCGTTCTACCATTCCTAGACCGGCAAGGGAACTTGCTGTTCCAACAGGACAATGCACGTCCGCATGTATCCCGTGCCACCCAACGTGCTCTAGAAGGTGTAAGTCAACTACCCTGGCCAGCAAGATATCCGGATCTGTCCCCCATTGAGCATGCTTGGGACTGGATGAAGCGTCGTCTCACGCGGTCTGCACGTCCAGCACGAACGCTGGTCCAACTGAGGCGCCAGGTGGAAATGGCATGGCAAGCCGTTCCACAGGACTACATCCAGCATCTCTACGATCGTCTCCATGGGAGAATAGCAGCCTGCATTGCTGCGAAAGGTGGATATACACTGTACTAGTGCCGACATTGTGCATGCTCTGTTGCCTGTGTCTATGTGCCTGTGGTTCTGTCAGTGTGATCATGTGATGTATCTGACCCCAGGAATGTGTCAATAAAGTTTCCCCTTCCTGGGACAATGAATTCACGGTGTTCTTATTTCAATTTCGAGGAGTGTAATAAATCGGAAGTGGGCACTGTGGTTGAAATACTATAGGCTGGCGTACACACATACATTCCAGACACGACGATCACAGGAGCTTTCAGTTCGAGAGAGGCAACCACACGCCAGGAGGCCAGTCCCAACCCATCTACGTCGGCCGGTGGCCGCCCATGGAGCGGACACCGTTCGCCCGAGGGAAAGGAGGAACGACCCCGTGTTCGGCTTAAAAGCAAATTCCGCTACATTGTGTGGGAGCGGCCAGCCTACGCATTCTTTACACATAGCACGCAATTTCAGAGATTTTCACAGGGAGACAGCAACTGCCAATGCTACGGATTTCCGGATTGGTCGCCTTAAACGAAACGTCATTCTCCCATTTTAGAAGAACAATGCTGATTGGCAGACGATATTTCTGACGCCTTGAGCTGAAGGAGTAATGGAAGAGACCGAAAGATATACCTCTTCACGTCTGGCATGGAGAGGGGCCGTTCCGTTGTCGCTTTTGGAGCGAGGAACAAGTCTCTCCTCAGTACTTCACTGGGAGAGCACCTCTGTCGAGAGCGAATCGAAGTGAGACTCTACATTGAGTCCTTGCGATTAAGCGTTGTTCACTGTATTGGCTGACACACTTATTGTGCAGTGTGAACGGTCAGAGTTATAGTTAAACGCCTGCGAGCGAATTTTGAGTGGCATCGTGGTAGACTGGTTATTTGACCGGTGTACCACGCCAATAGTTAGACTAGGGGCGAATAGGAGCCCTTGACTTCATCAAGGCGTAGGGAGAGTTTGATTGGCGAAGGTCAATTCAGATAGAACGAGAGTTATCTTTATTTGTCAGCAGCGAGCGGCGCAGACAGTCGTCGCAGATTACGGTATTGTGCGCTACAGCTCTTGCGAGCCCCGCATTTCCTCCACAACAGTACACTTCACTGCATTTCACACACGACAGCCTCGACCGTACCTAGCAACATTCTAAAGGATAATTATTCAAGTTGAGTAGGCGCGCCTCTCAGCCATTCTGCCAAGTCTACAACCATCTTAAACTTTGTATAGAAATTTCATTAGCGAATCCTATCCTTGAGAGGTAACTTCATATTTCGAAAAGAACCAGGATATAACTTGTTCAATTCACAACTAAAAGTGCCATTGTGATTTCTCAGAATTTTTGCAAAATAAATAATAACTTTCGTTAGTTTCATGTTTTTCTTACACTAACTAGCACTACTCCAGTACCCAAGTATCCCACTAGTTACGTAAGAAATTTTGTGAATTTTTGTGTCATTTCCTTACAGCGGACGACTCCAGAAGATATTTACTGCTGAAAGTTTTTCAGGCATTTTTTTTTTAGAACGTTAGGAGCGTCTGTCTGACTTCTGTAGTAGTGTGGGGGTGGAAATTGCATCT
Organism: Schistocerca nitens; assembly: GCF_023898315.1. Lineage (NCBI taxonomy): Eukaryota > Metazoa > Arthropoda > Insecta > Orthoptera > Acrididae > Schistocerca > Schistocerca nitens. The sequence continues at coordinate 1,038,549,230 of NC_064614.1, read as the reverse complement.
TGCAGGAGCCACACAGTAAAGGGTACATCTCAGATTAATCCGTTGCGCAGAATAACAACATCTCAGATCAACCCCACGCTCACAATATCGTCCTACAATTACATTAAAAATGGTCCTATTATCCAGTTCCGACCAACGTTTTGCGGGTTGCAAGGCAAATGCAGGGAAACGAAATACCCTCACACATCCTCACAGTGGGAATTACACGGTCCACTCACATTAATGTGAGCATCGCCTAAGTTCGACGCCAACGTGCAATACCCAATCGCAGACGGTAGGCGGCAGCGCTATCAGTGCAGTGTATATGAAGCGTGTCTGGGAGATGCAGACAACGGTACAGTCTTGTAATGCGGAAATGGAGCGATTTATCTGACTTCCAACAGGGCATTACCACTGGCTTTCGGGCCAAGGGTGGACACATTTCTGAAACAGCTAAGCTTGTTAACTGCAGTTTGCTTTTCCTCGGCACGATGGCGTCTATCTGCAGGACAATGCAACGTGTCACAAAGCTCGCTGTGTCCGTGCGTCTTCCGGAGAGCACCAGCATGAGTTTACTGTACTCCCCCGGGCACCAAACTCCCCGGATTTAAACTCAATCGGGAATCTAAGGGAACACGTCGATCGGGCTGCTCGCGCCATGGATCCTCCTCAACGCTGAAACTCATATATATCAAGAATTAAGTTTCAAGACGAAATTTCTGAACCATTCAAATCAAAACAGGAGTTCGACAAGGAGATGGACTGTCCCCAATTCTCTTTAACTTCGTTTGAGATAAAATAGTAAAAACATGGGAAAGCACATTAAAAAGCAGAGGCACAAAGGGTATAAGCATGGGCCAAGGAAAGAACAAATTTGAAGTTAAATATTTAGCCTCTGCGGATCATATGGCATTGGTAACTGAAAACCGAACAAACGCAACAGTTATGCTTGATCTGTTACACGAGACTGCTGAAAAGACTGGGCTAAAAATATCCTATGAAAAAACCGAGTATTTATAACACAAACATAATACATAAAAGTTTATGAAAAGAAAGTATGGAAAAATTAAAAGAGTTGATAGATTCAAATACCTGGGGGAGTAGATCCAAGCCAATGGACTGGATAACACAACAAACAAAGAATAAAAAAGTTAGAATTTGCATATAAATTAACACAAAACTACTACAATAAGAAATTAATATCCATACAAGCGAAGATTAGACATTAAGAGAACTAGAAAAAAAGAGAGAAAAATACTAAGAAAAATTCTAGGTCCTGAAAAAAACAAGGAAAATAGGTGGATTAAAAGGAGAAATGAAGACTTATACAAAAATACATAAAAGATCACAGATACAATGAGGAAGGGTCGGCTAAATTTTTATGGACATTTAAAAAGAATGGAAGAAACACGGATTACAAAGGAAATTTTTGATTACGTTAGTAAGCTGAAAAAAACTGTAGGATGGATAGAAGCAGTAAAGAAAGACGCCAACAAAATAGGTGTTATAGAAGAAATAATACGTGACAGGAATGACTTCAGGCTACTGATAGAAAACGCAAACTATGAAGAAGATGAGCCAAAACCTCGACACAAGAGAGTCTGGACAGATGAGTAGAGACGAGCAGCTGGCGAGAAAATGAAGAAGTACTGGGAAGAACGGAAGAAAAAGAAACACCATAAGTCTTAAGTTGTATGCGGTCCTTAGCTGGCCAAATATATATATATATATATATATATATATATATATATAGTTTTCGGGAGGTTATCCTGGTTATCGGACGAGTGGCGGAACTGGAATTCCCTCCCAAATATTGCTAGTTCGGAACCTCCGCCTGTATTCCCACCCTACTGGGATATTTGGCTGAAAAGAACAAAGTTTTACAACGACCAGAGCAGATTTTATGGCCAGTTAACGAAAGATGGAAAAAAATCGCAATTTTAATTCTGAAAATTCCATTTAGTCCACAATCATTCGGGACCGTTTTACTTTTTCTCTCCATCCAGTCTCCGTTTTGGAAGGCCGTAGATAGAAGCATATGACCTGATCTTATGACTTCACGTTAATTTCGATAATATTTTTGTCCGATGTGTTGATTGTACTTTAGTCTTCATTATAGTTGATTGTCAAGGCCAATTTTGAACTGGCCCCGCGAAGTTCTTGCCTTCTTTGTTGTCGTTTAACTGTATTTTGAACAAACACTACACTGCTATCAGCAAAATGGTGTTTCGGATATTTTCCCGTAACATGTATCCCTTCTTCGCTTTCCAGGGTTGAGGATTTTAACTCTTCCTGTGGCACTGGCGGGAGTCTTTCGGTGATATCGACCGTCCTTGCCTGACTCCTCTTTCCGTTCTGAATTTCATACCGTCCTGACGGAGTTTAATAAAAATTGCGGCACACACCGTATCTGACTGCAATGCGAATATACATGGCATTTAATATATTACGCCGAATCTAAATTCCATGCCGTCAGCGATGTGACGTTATGCAGATGATTGCCGACGTTTCACTCGTAGTGTGCATGGAATGTTTGTTGTCTAGTTGGTACAGGACGGGGAGCGGCAAAAGAAAACACGAACAAAATCCCGTCTAACAATAAAATACGGCTTCCGTGAGGATGACATCAGAAATCGATTTACGCAAAATTATGAAATATGTATGATGTACAGCATTAATGCACGAAAGTTAAACTGAGACTGTATGGTAACTAGAGAAGTAGAAACTATGAAGATTCCATTAAGCATGTTAAAGAACTGAATATATGAAGAGGAGCAGTCTCAGTTACTGGATGATGTAAAGGATGATAAAGGTATAGGAAAAATGAAGGGACAAATTGTTGGGACTGCATGAATAAATAACGAGATACGTCCAACAACCCTGGAGACAGACATAATATTCATCACTTTATTGAGGACACTGGATATAGTACATATGGTAACATGAAACGGTAATAGCTCAACAGCTGTGAAGAGACAAAAATATGAGATGGTTCCCGTTGGCAAAGTATTGTCCTCTTGTGCCTCGCTACGCATCTTAATCTATCTCTAGCTTGTCCTTCGCGACACATTTCGGAGCCAAGATAGAGTCTCGAACCTTGCCATGCTATGACAGTTGCCACGACCTTACGGCGATAAGATTTCTCGGAGCATTTTATTTATACGGTTTGATATTTCTTTCGACCGCAGCAAGAATATAATATTTTTAGAATTTCGTGTGCGAGATGCGAATACCGAAGAATATTTTACTCCGGCCTTAATCACGCTGTTATCTCGGCCCCGCAGAGATCCCTCGGCACTTATTATACGTCCAGCGATAATTTTGTATCTGTTCTTCAAAGCATTACAGAAGAGACTTCTACAAGGAAATTTTTTACACTTTCATATCTCTTGCGCAATCATATACAGGGTATGGACAAAAATATAGAAACATCCAAAACACACAACACTTTACCCTGCGTTATAGGAAAGTCGTTGATATTAAAAACAGCCTGCAGTGGATACAAACGGGTTGTGCGTGGTTTTCAAAGGAATCTGAAATGGGACTGCCTTCCCGTCCCTATCTGAAATTCCTTCCTCATGTCAGCATTCTCTGAAGAGATCACATCAGCTGAAACATTTAAATTTCTGGAATTCATATTGTTATGTCTATACCCACTTCCCGTAATAAACTGCCCTTTAAAAATTAGTACAGGTAAATTTATTATCTCAGATTAAATTTCACATTAACATACTACCCGATTAGCAACTACGGGAAATAAGCCGTTTGTTAATAAACCAACTTTGAAATTTCGTGATATGAACTTTGCAGTCATATTGCGCCACATATTCTTGTAAATTTACGTCTCCCTATTTCTGGCAAACTACGATGTACATTATCATCATTTAAAATGATAGCTCTGCTTGAAAGCAAGCTGAAAAATTGTCAATAATATTTTATTCAAAGTAATTTGTTTATAACAAGCTAGAATGGAATTTACATTGTTGTTCCCTAAATTCGTTGAAACTGTACATGAAAGTAAGTAAACTTTTGCAAATTGAATAACAGAACATGTAGGGCAATATGTGGCCCATTTTTTGATGCAAGAAACTAACATCATCTCGTGACATAACTGTTATTTTGTAAATCTTAACGTACAACATTGTATTCGACTTTTTTGTTTTATATAAAAGGAAGTGGCGCATGAGCCACGAAGTCAGTCTGCATTATTGTGTTTCGGAAGCTGTTTGTGTAAGAGTCTTTCGGAGGTTGTCAGACGGCCAATGTATATTCCACCTATGTAAGTGTTATACTCTGTTTTATTTAAAAATGAGTACAGCAGCAACGCAGAATTCGAAGACTTTCTGAAGCAACAACCCCCCTCCCCCCCTCCCTCACACACACACACACACACACACACACACACACACACACACACACTGAGGATATAAAAGTTGAGTATCTTGTAGCAGTTAAGTTATTATTTGAACTGTCATTAAATGTGATTGAACTCGTCTTCGTACTTGTGAATGGGGGGGGGGGGGGGGGGGGCAAACTATTAAGTTGCTCCGATGGTATGATTGAGAATTCATTATTACCACTGCCCACGTATAGTCGGAAGTAGAGAAACTATGTTTTTTCCTCATTCAGCGTCAGTGGTAATTAAAATGCTTCCCTCCTCTCAAATTTAAAGGTGGTATTTTAAACTTACACCATCCTTCTTGCAAAATAAAGTTAAGGTAACATTGATGGAGATGGATACCGACTGCGCGCCCTATCTGCAAATTAGACTACAAGGGCTCAATAATATTATGATCTGGTGACTAGTGTCCAGGGTACATGCGACAATTCATCCTCGTGCTCAAAAATCTAGTTCTGCACTATGCGAGCTGTCCTGGGACACAGCATCACCGATGAGGAACAATCATTGTAGCATGGGATGGACAGATCAGCCAAAATGGTCACAAAATCCTTTGTAGTAATGCGACCTTGCAGAGTATCCATGAGACCCATGAAGTACCACGATATGGCACCCAAAATAATCGCCCAACCCCCGCCGTGTTTCACCCTTGCGACGTAAACTCGGCCAGAAGTTTGAAACGGTATGAAAAAAAAAAAAAAAAAATAGACTCATCTGATCAAATGTCTTTCTTCCTCTGTTACATAGTCCAGGTTTATGGCTTCGGTCCCAGGCTTTCCTGTCACGGGCATTTGCATCATTGATGAGTGGTTTTGGAATTGCAGTGCGCCCTGCTATGGAGCTGTCTTCGTGTTTTGGTGCTGACATGGTTCGCGACTGCGACGTCATTTCTGCAGTGACTTTTGCACCTGTCGTCATCTTGCTTTTCGTCACAGTCCTCTTCAATGATCACCCGTCGCATCGTGCAGAACTAGTTTTGTGAGCACGAGGACGAATTGCCGCATGTGCCCTGTATGTCACTCAACAGACACTTTCGTCCGCGCTGTGACTTTGCGGACGGTGTTTTTCCGCTCTCCCTGCATAAACTATCGATATGGTGCCTCTTGAAAGACCACACACTTTGGCTTTCGTTACGGAAGCACCCATCATACGAACACCGATAATTTGCCCAATTCACTCAGCTCCGATATAATGCACTCGAAATTACACAAAACACTGTTCTGGCGACGACTGACACTTGCAACGTATTGACGGCATTATACAGGTGCCGTTCCTGGCCAGATACAGCCGCGCAACCTGCAGGCTCGTCCAGCATCTGCATTTATGTTTACGTACGCATTTCCTGCAATGTTTCCGTAGTTCAGCTCCTGTAGCTTACATCCTGACCTATTGTGTTTTAACATAAAGTAGGCGCTCTACGTACGCGAAAAACTGAGCTTCTATACAGTCTTTAGGAACAGTACGCGTCGGAAGTTTTTACCACAGTAGTGATAAGACCTACATAAAAATGCTTATGACCAGAGAGTGGAACTTTTTAGCAAATAATGTATTCCACGCCTAACTTAGTACCTGACAGTGGGTACGCCGTAGGCCATATCTCCACATTTGTCGAAGGACAACATACAGTATTGGCGTCTGTAATTGACAAAACACGTTACACTGCTTTCAATGGATTTGACTTCGTAAGGATTGGTATTTAAATGTCATCCATCTGAATTAGGTTTTCGTTGTATCCTCAGATATTTGCGGACGAAACCTGGAACGGCTCCGGAAACAGATTATGGTAGTTCCTGGAAGTAGCTCATAAAACTCTAATGGCCTAATATTGAGAAAACAGTTATTAATTTTCCTCCCCCCCCCCCCCCCCCCATGAACCATGGACCTTGCCGTTGGTGGGGAGGCTTGCGTGCCTCAGCGATACAGATGGCCGTACCGTAGGTGCAACCACAACGGACGGGTATCTGTTGAGAGGCCAGACAAACGTGTGGTTGCTGAAGAGGGGCAGCGTCCTTTTCAGTAGTTGCAAGGGCAACAGTCTGGATGATTGACTGATCTGGCCTTGTAACAATAGCCAAAATGGCCTTGCTGTGCTGGTACTGCGAACGGCTGAAAGCAAGGGGAAACTACAGTCGTAATTTTTCCCGAGGGCATGCAGCTTTACTGTATGATTAAATGATGATGGCGTCCTCTTGGGTAAAATATTCCGGAGGTAAAATAGTCCCCCATTCGGATCTCCGGGTAGGGACTACTCAAGAGAATGTCGTTATCAGGAGAAAGAAAACTGGCGTTCTACGGATCGGAGCGTGGAATGTCAGATCCCTTAATCGGGCAGGTAGGTTAGAAAATTTAAAAATGAAAATGGATAGGTTAAAGTTAGATATAGTGGGAATTAGCGAAGTTCGGTGGCAGGAGGAACAAGACTTCAGGTCAGCTGACTACAGGGTTATAAACACAAAATCAAATAGGGGTAAAGCAGGAGTAGGAATAATAATGAATAGGAAAATAGGAATGCGGGTAAGCTACTACAAACAGCATAGTGAACGCATTATTGTGGCCAAGATAGATACGAAGCCCACACTTACTACAGTAGTACAAGTTTATATGCCAACTAGCTCTGCAGATGACGAAGAAATTGAAGAAATGTATGATGAAATAAAAGAAATTATTCAGATAGTGAAGGTAGACGAAAATTTAATAGTCATGGGTGACTGGAATTCGAGTTTAGGAAAAGGGAGAGAAGGAAACGTAGTAGGTGAATATGGATTGGCGCTAAGAAATGAAAGAGGAAGCCGCCTGGTAGAATTTTGCACAGAGCACAACATAATCATAGCTAACACTTGGTTTAAGAATCATGAAAGATGGTTGTATACATCGAAGAACCCTGGAGATACTAAAAGGTTTCAGATAGATTATATAATGGTAAGACAGAGATTTAGGAACCAGGTTTTAAATTGTAAGACATTTCCAGGGGCAGATGTGGACTCTGACCACAATCTATTGGTTATGACCTGTAGATTAAAACTGAAGAAACAGCAAAAAGGTGTGAATTTAAGGAGATGGGTCCTAGATAAACTGAAAGAATCAGAGGTTGTACAGAGTTTCAGGGAGAGCATAAGGGAACAATTGACAGGAATGGGGGAAAGAAATACAGTAGAAGAAGAATGGGTAGCTTTGAGGGATGAAGTAGTGAAGGCAGCAGAGGATCAAGTAGGTAAAACGACGAGGGCTAGTAGAAATCCTTGGGTAACAGAAGAAATATTGAATTTAATTGATGAAAGGAGAAAATATAAAAATGCAGTAAATGAAGCAGGCAAAAAGGAATACAAACGTCTGAAAAATGAGATCGACAGGAAGTGCAAAATGGCTAAGCAGGGATGGCTAGAGGACAAATGTAAGGATGTAGAGGCTTATCTCACTAGGGGTAAGATAGATACTGCCTACAGGAAAATTAAAGAGACCTTTGGAGATAAGAGAACGACTTGTATGAATATCAAGAGCTCAAATGGAAACCCAGTTCTAAGCAAAGAAGGGAAAGCAGAAAGGTGGAAGGAGTTCAAATGGTTCAAATGGCTCTGAGCACTATGGGACTCAACTGCTGAGGTCATTAGTCCCCTAGAACTTAGAACTAGTTAAACCTAACTAACCTAAGGACATCACAAACATCCATGCCCGAGGCAGGATTCGAACCTGCGACCGTAGCGGTCTTGCGGTTCCAGACTGCAGCGCCTTTAACCGCACGGCCACGTCGGCCGGCGTGGAAGGAGTATATAGAGGGTCTATACAAGGGCGATGTACTTGAGGACAATATTATGGAAATGGAAGAGGATGTAGATGAAGATGAAATGGGAGATACGATACTGCGTGAAGAGTTTGACAGAGCAGTGCAAGACCTGAGTCGAAACAAGTCCCCCGGAGTAGACAACACTCCATTGGAACTACTGACGGCCTTGGGAAGCCAGTCCTGACAAAACTCTACCATCTGGTGAGCAAGATGTATGAAACAGGTGAAATACCCTCAGACTTCAAGAAGAATATAATAATTCCAATCCCAAAGAAAGCAGGTGTTGACAGATGTGAAAATTACCGAACTATCAGTTTAATAAGTCACAGCTGCAAAATACTAACACGAATTCTTTACAGACGAATGGAAAAACTAGTAGAAGCCAACCTCGGGGAAGATCAGTTTGGATTCCGTAGAAACACTGGAACACGTGAGGCAATACTGACCTTACGACTTATCTTAGAAGAAAGATTAAGGAAAGGCAAACCTACGTTTCTAGCATTTCTAGACTTAGAGAAAGCTTTTGACAATGTTGACTGGAATACTCTCTTTCAAATTCTAAAGGTGGCTGGGGTAAAATACAGGGAGCGAAAGGCTATTTACAAATTGTACAGAAACTAGATGGCAGTTATAAGAGTCGAGGGACATGAAAGGGAAGTAGTGGTTGGAAAGGGAGTAAGACAGGGTTGTAGCCTCTCCCCGATGTTGTTCAATCTGTATAATGAGCAAGCAGTAAAGGAAACAAAAGAATAATTCGGAGTAGGTATTAAAATCCATGGAGAAGAAATAAAAACTTTGAGGTTCGCCGATGACATTGTAATTCTGTCAGAGACAGCAAAGGACTTGGAAGAGCAGTTGAACGGAATGGACAGTGTGTTGAAACAAGGATATAAGATGAACATCAACAAAAGCAAAATGAGGATAATGGAATGTATTAGAATTAAGTCGGGTGATGTTGAGGGAATTAGATTAGGGAATGAGAGGCTTAAAGTAGTAAAGGAGTTTTGCTACTTGGGGAGCAAAATAACTGATGATGGTCGAAGTAGAGAGGATATAAAATGTAGACTGGCAATGGCAAGGAAAGCGTTTCTGAAGAATAGAAATTTGTTAACATCGAGTATAGATTTATGTGTCAGGAAGTCATTTCTGAAAGTATTTGTATGGAGTGTAGCCATGTATGGAAGTGAAACATGGACGATAAATAGCTTGGACTAGAAGAGAATAGAAGCTTTTGAAATGTGGTGCTACAGAAGAATGCTGAAGATTAGATGGGTAGATCACATAACTAATGAGGAAGTATTGAATAGGATTGGGGAGAAGAGAAGTTTGTGGCACAACTTGACCAGAAGAAGGGATCGGTTGGTAGGACATGTTCTGAGGCATCAAGGGATCACCAATTTAGTATTGGAGGGCAGCGTGGAGGGTAAAAAGCGTAGAGGGAGACCAAGAGATGAATACACTAAGCAGATTCAGAAGGATGTAGGTTGCAGTAGGTACTGGGAGATGAAGAAGCTTGCACAGGATAGAGTAGCATGGAGAGCTGCATCAAACCAGTCTCAGGACTGAAGACCACAACAACAACAACAACAACAGTTATTAATTTCTGCTATTTATAGTTTTAAATAAAAGGTACAAACTTAGATCGAAATTTAGGTGTATTAACTGTCGATTTTTGAGGTTAATGTTATTTTTCCGATTATTTCCGACGACACTCGTTTGATAGGGTAGTAGGTCGTATATTTTCTACCGTAAAATGTACGTGAACTGGTATATTTTTAGTGTAGTGTGCTGCACTGAATACATTATTTTGACATCAGAGAGGTCATGAGATGCTATACGAATCTCCTTGTCAGGAATAGACAATGAGTGTTAGGTGCAGGGGAGTTCGTACTTCCACTTGGCCAAATGCTGGGATTGATGTCAGTTTCCACACTGGGTTATTACTACAGGTAACTTAATTTCGGCTGTCAGGAGGCTGTAAGCCATCATAGGAACAAAACAAACGTTTAAAAAAATTAATGGTAAAAAGAACAAGGGAGTTTGTAAAAGACCAAGTACAGCATTGTTATTAAAGAATTATAGTAATGATAGAACTGTTTCCGTTACTCTGAGTAGTGAACGCACTTTGAATGACTCACACACCAAGCCCATGGGGTACTTTAGACTCATTTCCCGTTTTTCAACAGCTGCTTTCTTTAATCACAACTTGTACCAACAGCAGTGACGGTTAAGTTTAAAATAAAATTTCAGTCTCCCAACAGTCACAATTCAAGAAGTTACCAGGCCGAAGATATGAAGAAGGTACCTCAAATTCCTGATATTCTAATGAACTGGGGTTTCAAATTTTCCAAGCACCTTTCGAAAAGTTTACCGCTTTACCTGTTGACGGCCACTGGATGTTGACTGGCTCCATGTTTACAGAGTTATTAAACGTGTTCCATCGGGTGTAGCGGAAGAGTACCTGAAGCATTTAAGGCTTCCTTTTGCTCTCTCAATCTTTCTTTTCCACTGTTAAGTGTTGACACATGGTTCCGCTGTCGTTATGGCTTCTTAGCCATTTCGTTATGCTGTGGCGACTTTGTTTGCGGAACATTTGTTGTTCCTTCAGAACGCCTTTGCCTCTTACGTAAAGGTCGAAATACGACGCAGTTAGCCTTCACAACATCTTTTGTAGAACAGAACTTCATTAGAGACTGTTTTTGTTTACTGTCTTAAGGGAACATGAAAATAGTTAAAAAGTTTCAGAATGAGTTTCTTATGCAGCTTTCATCTTGGGGCAACGCTAAGAAACTGGAGATCTACGAAAGAACAGATACCATCTTCATATATAAATACACTCCTGGAAATTGAAATAAGAACACCGTGAATTCATTGTCCCAGGAAGGGGAAAATTTATTGACACATTCCTGGGGTCAGATACATCACATGATCACACTGACAGAACCACAGGCACATAGACACAGGCAACAGAGCATGCACAATGTCGGCACTTGTACAGTGTATATCCACCTTTCGCAGCAATGCAGGCTGCTATTCTCCCATGGAGACGATCGTAGAGATGCTGGATGTAGTCCTGTGGAACGGCTTGCCATGCCATTTCCACCTGGCGCCTCAGTTGGACCAGCGTTCGTGCTGGACGTGCAGACCGCGTGAGACGACGCTTCATCCAGTCCCAAACATGCTCAATGGGGGACAGATCCGGAGATCGTGCTGGCCAGGGTAGTTGACTTACACCTTCTAGAGCACGTTGGGTGGCACGGGATACATGCGGACGTGCATTGTCCTGTTGGAACAGCAAGTTCCCTTGCCGGTCTAGGAATGGTAGAACGATGGGTTCGATGACGGTTTGGATGTACCGTGCACTATTCAGTGTCCCCTCGACGATCACCAGTGGTGTACGGCCAGTGTAGGAGATCGCTCCCCACACCATGATGCCGGGTGTTGGCCCTGTGTGCCTCGGTCGTATGCAGTCCTGATTGTGGCGCTCACCTGCACGGCGCCAAACACGCATACGACCATCATTGGCACCAAGGCAGAAGCGACTCTCATCGCTGAAGACGACACGTCTCCATTCGTCCCTCCATTCACGCCTGTCGCGACACCACTGGAGGCGGGCTGCACGATGTTGGGGCGTGAGCGGAAGACGGCCTAACGGTGTGCGGGACCGTAGCCCAGCTTCATGGAGACGGTTGCGAACGGTCCTCGCCGATACCCCAGGAGCAACAGTGTCCCTAATTTGCTGGGAAGTGGCGGTGCGGTCCCCTACGGCACTGCGTAGGATCCTACGGTCTTGGCGTGCATCCGTGCGTCGCTGCGGTCCGGTCCCAGGTCGACGGGCACGTGCACCTTCCGCCGACCACTGGCGACAACATCGATGTACTGTGGAGACCTCACGCCCCACGTGTTGAGCAATTCGGCGGTACGTCCACCCGGCCTCCCGCATGCCCACTATACGCCCTCGCTCAAAGTCCGTCAACTGCACATACGGTTCACGTCCACGCTGTCGCGGCATGCTACCAGTGTTAAAGACTGCGATGGAGCTCCGTATGCCACGGCAAACTGGCTGACACTGACGGCGGCGGTGCACAAATGCTGCGCAGCTAGCGCCATTCGACGGCCAACACCGCGGTTCCTGGTGTGTCCGCTGTGCCGTGCGTGTGACCATTGCTTGTACAGCCCTCTCGCAGTGTCCGGAGCAAGTATGGTGGGTCTGACACACCGGTGTCAATGTGTTCTTTCTTCCATTTCCAGGAGTGTACGTCATTGGCATCCCTCTTTGCAACTTACCTTTTTATTTGGCAGCACTGAGTCCTTAGCCCACTCACCAGACAGATTCTTGCAGCTTCACATCAAGAAACACGGATTCTGCTGCGCAGTAACATTTATAGAAGACACCAGCTGAGCGGACAATTGGAATCTGTGTGTTCTGACTTGAAATGGTAGAGCACATCTACGCTCTTCGCATGTTGTGCATCAACACTGTATAGATGTGGACAGGCGTATCTCACCCGTACTAATACAGAGGAAATACCCAGGAAGAAGGCTGACAATTGTTTCCAATCGGTTGCAAAAATGAATTAGTTTCAAACATCAGCGTTCCCTGTCGTATTGTTCTATCGTACCTGTGACAACTTAGACCTTCCCAAAAAATTGTTAAAAGATTATTCTGCAAGCACTTGTTTGTTTGCAGGTATGTGCCTCCAGTTCTGGTGCACACCCGTCCGTAACTGCGAAAGTATTTGCGGGGCTGGAAGTCGTGCACGAAATGACTTAACGATAGTGTTCAATAAATGTCAGGCGATCCGAGTGGTCAAATCATTCGCTCTAATTCTCCAGAATGTTCTTCAAACGAATCGCGAACAACTGCGACCCGGCGATGTGGCGCGTTGTCATCCATAAAAATTCCATCGTTGTTTGGGAACATGAAGTCCATGAATGGCTGCAAATGGTCTCCATGTAGCGGAACATAACCACATCTAGTAGATGATAGGATCAATGGACCAGAAAACCCAATCCATTATATTTAAACAATACCCACACCAGCTTGCAGAGTGCCTTGTTCACAACGTGGGTTCATGGCTTCGTGGGGTCAGTGCAACATCAGTTCTTACCAACTAAAATCGGGACTCATCTGACCAAGTCAGGGTTTCTTGTCGTCTTGGGTCCTACTGATATGGTCGTGAGCCCAGGAGAGGCGCTGCAAGCGATGCCGTGCTATTAACAAAAGAACGCGCGTCGGTCGCCTGCTGCCATAGCCCATTAACGCTAAAATTCGCCATACTCTCCTATCGGATATGTTCGTCTTGCATCCCACATTGATTTCTGCGATTATTTCACGCAGTGTTGCTTGTGTTCGAATCACACACTTATGCAGATGATATAGTGTTGCTGAGTGAAACTGAAGGAGAACTGAAAGACATGTACAGATCTCTCAGGCACAGTGCAAGCAAAATCAGGCTTTTGATTAACCAAGAGAAAACCGAATATATGGAAATAGGTCGTGTCATAAACCCAAATCCTTACTTTGAAATTGCCCAACATTCTAAATTCAGAAAAGTTCTCCAGTTTACATACCTTGGATCATGTTTCAACAGTAAAAATATCATAACAATGGATATAAATGAAAGAATAGCCTCATGGTCAAGACGTCTGTACTCACTAAGCAACCCACTCAAAAGTACAGCTTTGTCAGTCACCACAAAGATGAAGATATACAACACTATTATCTGCCCCATAGTACTATACGGCTCAGAAAGCTGGACGCTTACAAAGAATGAAAGAGAAAAACTGAATGTTTTCGAAAGAAAAGTAATGAGAAAAATCTAGGGACCTGTGTTGGAGAATGGTGCACGGAGAATTCGAAAGAACAAAGAAACTTATCAGTTAATGAAGCAACCCACTATCATTCAGAAACTAAAAAGTAGGAGACTGCAATGGGCTGGACATGTGGCCAGAATGGAAAACAACAGGATCACCAAGAAAGCATTTGAAGGAACTCTCCAGGCAACAAGACCATTGGGCCGACCTCGTACAAGGTCGAAAGATGACTTAGAGAAGGACATCGCAGCATTAGGAATTTCCGCAACGTGGAGAGAGGCTGCGAGAGATAGAAGGCGGTAGAAGCAGGTCGTTGATGCAGCGCGTGGTCTACAGGGCCTGTGTTCGCTGAGAAGATAGATAGATAGTGCTGCTTGTGTGTTAGCACTAACAACTCTACGCAAACGCAGCTGCTCCCGGTCGTTAAGGAAGCCATCGGCCTCTGCGTTGTACATGGTGAGAGATAACGCCTGAAATGTGATATTCCCGGCAAACTTTTGACAATGAGGGCCTCAGATGTTGAATTTCCTAATGATTTCCCAAATGGAATGTCCTATGCGTATATCTCCAACTACCATTCCGCGTTCAAATTTGTCAATTCAGGTCAAGCGGCATAATCACACAGGAAACCTCCTCAAATTATCACCTGAGTACAAATGACAGCGCTGCCAACGCAATGTCCTTTTATACCTTGTGCAAGCGATACTGCGGCCATCTGTACATGAGCATATCGCTATGTATCGTAGTCGGGACGGCGAAAGCAGGTCTTCGATAGTTCGCAGCTTTGTTGCCAGATTTCGACTGTGAATGGCAAACAGCTGCAGGCGAAAGCAATAGCCATCTTTCGAGGTGTGAAAACAATGAGGCGATGCTATAGTGATGTCTACAAAAATCGCTAATTTGAGGCGGGCGCGGGGAGCTGCCGCGCCAACCAACTGCAGCTGTCAGGGATAATCTTAACGCCGACTCAACTACAGGATCAGAATACAGAAGTGATAGACAGCTAGTTGTTGACAATAGAACTACTATGGCAACAACCAATCAGACAACGGTCTTGCTTGCGTCTTCTGTTTTGTTCGCCACTGCCATATAGCTCTGTGGACGACAGTTGCGGCCGCTAACGTAACTCTTTGCCACTCGTTTTCGTCGTGTATCGGTACTTTTTTCCATTGGACTAGTTTTTTTTATAATACGCGAAAGAACGTCTAAAGCCAACAGCCGTAGGGAACGCATATTGATAAGGCTATTAAGATTCTGCAAAACGAACTCAGTGCGGCAAGTTAATGGAAAAATTATGAAGGAATTCATTACTGAATTGCACAACTGTTACTGCTGCAGCCATATTGGCGTCGGAACGGAAAACATCGCCGCTTCCCGTGGCTAATCGACAACCACTGCGTGGAAAAAGTAAATGCACGCCACTTGGGCCCATTATTTCTGTGTTTCAAGAAGTAGTTTTAGTGGTTTTGTTAAATACACGTTTTAAGTTGTTTTAGGTCATATTTTCTGACTATAGAAAACATATTGTACTTTGTATGATCTGACACTAAACAAATAAATAATTAAGTGGAACCTGCAGAATAGTACCCACATTTCAGTACTTTAGGCAAGGAAATGTAATCCATGACACGGCAGTACTGAGTATGTACAATACATTCGAAAGTTCCTACACTTTATTTCATCACTAGTATTCAATTTTACAATAAATTACCTGTCGATTTGAATGTCTCTACTATACTACCGTCACTATCGACTTTTTCTTGTTAGCGAACGTACCATAAGGTTTTAAGCTGACACTGATCGAGATTACTCTGGTTTGAACAAACTTTAGCAGATTATGTGCTGCCTCAGATTGGAAAGATACCTACTACGGAGTAACCGCTAGCTAGAATTCTCTGGCACGTAACTGC
Source organism: Schistocerca nitens (assembly GCF_023898315.1). NCBI lineage: Eukaryota > Metazoa > Arthropoda > Insecta > Orthoptera > Acrididae > Schistocerca > Schistocerca nitens. The sequence goes on along the minus strand of NC_064614.1, from coordinate 1,038,533,344 downwards.
TCTCTTCAGGATTCCCACCTCATTTGTCAAAACGCCAGGGTATGTTTTTTCTTAGACCGAAGTTCTCCTGTGATATGTGGGCGTACCTGATAGCCTTCATAGTTTTACTTTTCTGTTTTTGTGTTTAGTTCTTTTTGATTTTATTGGCCTGTTAACTGTGTCACTTATAGCAAGCGTCCTGAATCCTGGTGCGACGCAGATTAATCGTTTCTTGCACACAGTTCGTCTGAGATCGTAGATAAATCTCCCACACGTCTCCCTAAGCACAAACTGCAAACAAAAAGGTGCTACCTGGTGTGATCATAAATTGAAAGCTGCATTTATTCCTTTATGCTGCATCGACTAGGTTCATGAGAAAATGTGTTCACTGAATTTTGTCGATGACATGAGTCCTGTCGAATTTCTTTGGTTGAAGTCCCTATCCGGCACACAGTTTTAAAGGACGTTTCCCTTCTTTGCTTTATATATCTATCGTAGCACCGGTCCTAAAGTTTGAAGCAAAAATGGGTAGTACTACAGTACCCATATGCACCATTAATATACGGAGTGTTTATAATTAAACTTTCACAGCCTGATAGCGAGAAAGAAAGATATTTTAATTTCTACGTAAGACTGTAACATTTGTTAAAGACGTACCATGTTTCCATACCAGGTTACCAATATTGCTCAAAGTGACCATCTTCTGCATCCACCGCAGTCTGGAACCGCACTACAGATACCATTTCACAATTGTTCGCAGCACTTTCCGAACAGGGGGCCAAGGAGTGTTCAGCTGTCGTGACGCAGCTCGTGTACGCCTTGAATATTGCACATTGCGTCCAGCATTCTCAGCCATGGTAACTGCAACTTCAACAATTTGTCGCGCAATTGGCCGTTGGCCTGATCCAGAAGCAATTCCCAAATAGCCCGTTAATTTGAACTTTCTGAATCACGTTCCTCAACCCTTGTGCATCTACATTTACACTCACATGTGTACTCTGTAAATCACACTTAAATAACTGGCAGAGAGTTCATTGAACCACCTTCATAATAATTTTGTTATTCCACTCTTGAACAGAGTGCAGGAAAAAGAACAATCAAATCTTTCCGTACGAGTTCTGACTTTCCTTATTTTTGATTATGGTCGTTTCTACTTATGTAAGTCGGCGTCAACAAAACATTTTCGCAGTCGCAGGAGAAAGCTGATAACTGAAATTTCATAACTAGACCCCACCGCAATCAAAAACTCCTTGTTTTAAGGATGTCCACCCCAAATCCTCCATCATATCAGTGACCATCTCCCCCCTGTTTCTCGGGATTACAAAACGTGCTGCTCTTCTTTGAACCTTCTCCATGTACTCCGCTCTGGTAAGGATCAAACTCCGCGCAGCAAAAGAAAAAAAAAGGCAGATAAGCGTAGTGTAAGCAGTCTCTGTAGACGATCTGTTGCATCTTCTACGTGTTCTGCCAATAAAACGCAGTCTTTGGTTCGCCTTCTCCACAACATTTTCTGTGTATTCTTTCCAATTAAGTTGTTCGTAATTGTGATTCCCAGGTACTTAGTTGAATTTACGGCTTTTGGATTAGGTTGATTTATCGTGTAACCGAAGTTTATCGGATTCCTTTTAGCACTCATGTTGATGACCTCACACTTTTCATTTTTTAGGGTCAAATGCCAATCCTCACACAGTACAGATATCTTGTCTAAATCGGTTTGCAATTTGTTTTGATCTTCTGATGACTTTATTAGACGACAAACGATAAAATCATATGCAAACAACCTATGAGGGTTGGTCAGATTGTCTCCCAGGTCGTTTACACAGATGATGAACATGAGAGGGCCTTTCCTTTAATGTGTCGATACTCTCGAAGAACATCAGATCTATCACTGTTTTGATAAAACAATGTCCTTGAGTTAAGTCGTGCTTATTTGTCCCAGAACCATGTTGACTGCAACTGTAATGCACACTGATGCTTGTTGCAGCCCTACACCTCCATACCAGTACCAGCGCGCCTAACGGAAAAGTCGTGACACCGACGCTACTGACTACGTAAAACCTGCAGCGCACAGTCCGAACGTCATTCCTACAAACTGGGTACCCATACGATAAATAATTTTCCGAACTTCCAGCATGCAACCTTCCGTCAGCAACTTCTATTAATCAATAGAACACAAAACCATTCCAAGTTGAAAATATTTTACTTTTTAATCATTCGATGACGAGTTTCGGGCCGAGACCCATTTTCAATTCAACATAAAGTCGAAAACGGCGTTTCCGACGTTTTTACGTTGATTTGAAAATGGGTCGCGGCCCGAAACTCGTCATCGAATGATTAAAAAGTAAAATATTTTGCTGGACTGGTTTTTCGTTCTATTGAAATAATTTTCCGTCCGCACCGGTTCAAGTAGCAACATCCTGTGGTTACTATAGGGGGCGACTCTTAGGTTAAAGTAACAAAATAGTCTGACAAGAGTGTCCACTTTCACCCACATTTTTTAATATTTATATTATCGCTATGACAAAAAGTTGCTAACAACGATATTTAGAAGTGTTTGCATTGCAATAGGCGCCTAGGACCGCCTTTCCGTTCAATTTTAGAAAATTGCTCGGATAATTTTGCGAAAAGTTTCAATGTTAATATTAATGCCGTTAAATAAGCGTATTGTTCCATTTTAAAAAATCCATTATTGCTTCAATATTTCGGTTACTATATGAGGGTTAAACGTACAAGAGAATTACTTGTTCCTGTGTGTACCATCGTCTGTAGAAAACCGCGTTTCGCTGTCTTTAACAGTTCACGAAATAAAAGGAGTCTTACAAGGTCTTAAAGAGAATTATTTCAGCGAAACGTTTTTTGGCGTTGATCTTTATATGCACTTTATGTCTCATTCGCGACAGGCCGATGGTATTGGTGTACCTTCGTTGAGTCAAAGCAAATCTGTCGTGAGAAAGGTTGCATTTACAACCAGTATGGCATTTACTGCAACGGCCTTGCCGCAGTTGATACACCGGTTCTCGTGAGATCACCAAAGTTAAGCGCTGTTGGGCGTGGCCGGCACTTGAATGGGTGACCGTCCAGCCGCCATGCGCTGTTGCCATTTTTCGGGGTGCACTCAGCCTCGTGATACCAATTGAGGAGCTACTCGACCGAATAGTAGCGGCTTCGGTCAAGAATACCATCATAACGACCGGGAGAGCGGTGTGCTGACCCCACGCCCCTCCTATCCGCATCCCCCTTGAGGATGACACGGCGGTCGGATAGACCCGGTAGGTCACTCGTGGCCTGAAGACGGAGTGCTTAAAATGGCAATTACTAATCAGTAATAACGAAGGTGATCTTTTAACGCTTTATTAGAATGAAACTTCTAGATCAGTGAGTCAACACTAATTACTTTATAATGCATGTCCCGATTTGTAGATGAGCGTAGAGTTCTGTAAGTATTGATGTTAGCTGTTTTGTTTATTTTGAAGTGTGTATGTTGCGAAGAAGTAGCGAGTTACATGTGCTAGATTCATTCCCAACATTTAGTAACTGCACAAGGAGAAGGGAGGGGGGGGGGGTAATTAGACGAGGAAACAGTCTTCGAATTTTAAAGCGAAGAACCACTGGGAGAGGGGGGGGGGAGGGGTATTCCTTGTTAAAACACTCTACGTTCCAAACAAATGTGAACTTACACACGGAGCTTTGGCGCATGCCGACATCAGAAGTAAGGTCAAGAAAAAGAGCCATTAATTACAAGTACAGCTATGACGGATTCCGGGAAACAGCAAGTGTGCACCACAGTCTTGCTTTGATTCAAATGACGTAAATTATGAGCACAGTAACTGCCGGCGGGGCGATTTACAACAGGATTTTCAGGATTTAGTGACGATTATATTCCTCTGAGAAGAGTTTCTACACAAGTAACTCTTTTGATGCATGCGGATGCAGAAGCACTTCCGGGGAAAAAGAGAGAGAGAGAGAGAGAGAGAGAGAGAGAGAGAGAGCTCATTACCTTTAAATTACAAAGTACTGAAGTGTCTTTCTATGTTTCATAATGATTTCCTGAAGCTCTGAAGGAGTTATTAGCAACAATACAAATGGAATTTACAAAGAATTGACATACTATCCAATAGAGAAACTTGCAACAAAGGAATAATTGAAATCTATTTTAATTCTGTCTAATGATTCCCTTCATATGAGAATGTACGGTTACTTGAAGAGTAAAGAAGCGCGTCATTAGAAGGTGATAAAAAAATAGAAATTGAAATGACTACATCGTTTGGTCTTTGTCTCCTCCCCCGTGTCATAGCTACTCTACCAGAGAGTACAGAAAAGTGCTCGTTGATGTTCAGCAGTATGTTCTATGTTGTTGGTGACAATCTAGTCAGATATATTCTTAAGGGTCCTCAGGGAGTCACACCTAGTGATACGTGGCTGGCGACTACGGGGCCCCGAGCTGAGTCCTGGCATTGCTTCCACTTACTTATGCCAGGCTCCTCACTTTTATCTTTCCTATCTGGCCACCCTCGGCCAGCTCCTGTTCTTTTCCGACCCTGACGCTATTAGGTTTCGAGGGCTATGGGTCTTTCATTTTCCAATCTATACTTCTCATGCAGCGTCTGACCTGGAGCGGGCGGCTGCAAAAGGCGTCTGTATCCCATGTTAGGGGCGGCCTCCAGAACTGCGGAAGGCAACGGAATATCACCGCAGATTATCTTCCCTGCATAATGCAGTCTCCATTTTATGCACAAAAAATGGCTTCCTCTCATGTTAAATCAGTGTCCGGAGGTAAAATAGTACCCCATTCGGATCTCCGGGGGGGGGGGGGGGGGGACAACTTGAAAGGAGTTACTAGATGTAATAAAGAGAAGAAAAAGAAATTGGATTGGGCATATATTAAGAAAGAATGACGGACTGATAAAAAAGTTTTAGAAGGTTATGTAGAAGGGAAAAGGAAGCGAGGAAGGAAGAGATTCCAGATACTGGACGACATGATGGACGGTACAACATACAGCAGCCTTAAGAAGGAAGCAATGGATCGCAGAAAATGGAGAGGCAAAGGACCTGCTAATATAGCAGATAACTGATGATGATGATGATGATGATATTCTTAAGGGCTGATTGTCTTCAGCTAATTCCTCGTTGACCTTCGTTTTTATATATAAAACAAACCGTGGATGTTAGCATTTTCGTTGTCAAATAGAGCGTTTGACGGCAGTCGGGAGCTCTTTTGTAGCTTTCCCAAACAGGGAGTTCAAAATCTCAGAATTCTCTTGTGAAATCGTCATTCGAGAAACTATATTCAGGTTAGAGTTGTATTTTAAGATCAGATCGAAGGTTCTACTTCATAGATCACATATATGGAGACAAAGTTTTAAATTTAAGGAGTCGTCGGATAAAAATTCTTACCGCACTGGTATATGAGTTTCGGGACAGCTTGCATTCTTCTTCATTACACTATTGTTTTTCTTGTGTTGGTATGGAGACCTGTTCCTTCTTTAACGGTAATCAGCATCTCCACGAAAAGTTGTAAATTCAGAAAATATCATCCCGTCAGCTACACATCTCAGCAGTTAAGTCATTCTTCGCTAACTACATACATTACCGCCAGTAGTGCTTTAAATACTGGGTGTGACTCGTTGCTGAACGAGGTAGATAATTACAACCTTGAACATCGTGTTGCGTTTACACAGTAACCATACTAATGTCGCTATCTTCATCGCAGATTTTTAATACCTACAAACTTTTAATTATTCTCACGTTTTTACCGTTGATTACAGGCCATTGTACCATTGTCAAGAGCTCATTTTCAAGTAAAACTGAGTACGTGCCAGATTTTCTTCCTGTTTCGAGAAATCAAGGAAGATTATGGCTTAACCTCCCATTGACGAAACACAAGTTCGAACTGGTGAAGAACTAGAAAAGAAATCGGCCAAACCCTTTTCCAAAGAGCCATCCGGTATCTGCCTAACGGATATTAGGAAAACCTAAGCTGGATGACTAGGGCAAATGCACTATTGCACGTCTTGCCCATTCTTCGCTTGACACCCAAAACAAGGTCGCATGTCGCATGGCATATTCAACTGTTCTCTCTCTCTCTCTCTCTCTCTCTCTCTCCTCCAAGCTAAACTAGCTGAAGCGATATCTACGTTCGTCGTGAGATAGGGCAGCCTGCTACATTAGAAAGACATCACCTGGGGCGTCACTGAAGTCCGTGCTGTGCCCTGTGCTGTATTGTATCTGTCCAGTCGACCTGCCCGAGGTGCCGAGAATGAGTCATCTACGTGGACGACTCACCTGTTTTCATCACACGTAGATGGACGGTAGCTCTCCATCGCCGTCTGCAAGGCGCTTGTCGGGAACTATGGAGATAGGTGACCTGGCGAATTGGTTTAACACCACGTGAGGCCCAGCCGTAGTGTTTACGAGAAGACTATGTCCAGAACTTGCATTTTACCACTGTTAGATCGGAAATCTGACCTATTGACCGAGTGTGGTCTGACCATCTTTCGGCTTTACTTTCGTCTATTCATGGTCTATGGAAGTATAGCTTGCTGCAACACGGCATTGATGGGTTTTGTGACGGTACGTCACATAAATGGACTTTTGGAGGAAGGGAAAGGAAGTTTTTGTTATGAGACGTGTGAATTATAAATTATTTCAAGACTATGTACGTGTGCGCGATGTATAACAAATAGTAAGGAACGTAAGTTGTTATTGTCAAAACACAAATATCGATGTAATTAACAAAACACAGTTTTTTTGGTATAATCTCTGTGTAACATAGGCCATGAAGATCAGAGACAATACTTTGATTGAACTCTCTCTCTTGTTTTGTTTCGTCTAGCGGTAGGCCGCCATTGTAGTGCTGTCTGATAATTAACGTAAGTTTTATCTGTATTTTTGAAAAATATAATAGAAATTGTTATTAGAAAGTGTGTATTATTGACTTACTTGTCACCATTAATTATAATTAACAAAGTTTTTACAGGACTTCGTAGTGCAGGGAGCTCATCTCCCCTAGCAGGATTTAGTCGGCCATTACGCTGACTATTATTTAATTAAAATTTCAAGTCATAATATTAAATGTAAATGCAAGAGACTTCTCAATTTCGATCTTTCATTAATTTCGAAGTTAAAATTAATTCCAATTACCAAAATTCACAGCACTGAATGAGTTCAGTATGTTCCACTTTGGCCGCCCAACGGCAGACGAGATTCTCTCCGGCTTTGCCTTGCAAATAATGAACAAAAAATATTGAAAATCATTACATACCGCAATACCTCAGTTAATCTTTATGTAATTTGGTACATAAATAACCAATAGCCCCTGAGACCCATATTAATAATTATTGTTTGCGTAAGAATATGCATAATTACTTTTCTAAATAGCAGCGCTCACGCAAACTATTTATTAGAAGGCGGTGAGTCATGAGCTGTGTTTAAAAAATACTATATCGTACGTACTTCAGGGCAGCCGATGTCCGTACGACTGTTATCGAGGTATGGGTTAATTAAAAGTCTCATGCTAGCCCACAATATTTAAAGCCACCCCAACCAAAATCATAAAATATATAATTATAAAAATAAAAATAAATACTTATACCGTGATAGTTTACAGACGATACTAGCACTGGAGAATAAGGCACTATGCAGAGTCTACCACATGCCGTGAAATTTCCCAGTCCCGCACCTATAGAAAACTGCAGATGAGCTTGAGATTTCCGAAAAATTAAAGAGGAATGCTTGTCACCAGCACCAGAGTAGAGGTGTATCTTACAATACACTAATCCGGCAACTAGATCAGCCGAATACGGGAAGCGCCACGGGCGGCCAGTAGTTATATTGTCAGGAACATAAACACACGTGGACTCAATAAAATATAAAATACACCACGAGAAACTAGCAGGCACTGTCGGAAGGTAAACATTGCACCCTCTCGCCTTATATCACGCACTCATTTCTGTCTAACTCATCAACGAGAATATAAGAGAATTTAGAACTACTTCGAAGTTTTGCCGACAATAATTATTACTACGCGCCATTCGACAGTTGACCAGAGAAGGGGTAAGAATATATTGGCACCAGAATGACCTCCGCCACACACAGTGCTGTGTCATGCGAACAAGACACATCCAGAACAAAAGCATCACAGGCGTGTAGATGCGAGCTGGCGCCAGTGCCAGAGAGTCTCGCCACGTGCTCGGGTTCCACCAGCGCCACGGGCGGCGTTGACGATATCGACCTCGCCTCGGCCAATTGCCGACCGAGTACAATTCGCCAATGACCGGACGACAACGGACGGGAAGCCTACTCGGAAGATAGAAGAGCAGCTCTCGCCCACTTGGTTACAGATCATCGTCCCGGGCTGACAGACAGGGAACGTGGTTTGGTGAACCCTTAGAATTGAACAGACAGTTGTTATAATTGCATTTGCTATGTACTGTGAAGTTTACGTACGATTATTTGCACTTAGCAATGGAGGGCCTTTTTTGTGTTATATGCAGTGTTGCAGACTTAATTTTTGAATAAGCCACGAAGATAGTAAACCTTTTTAATTCTTGTGTGATTTTGTTATTTATTTGTTGGACTGTTGTAGAGCCTTCATTCTCCTGCACTGTTACCTCATCCTGGGGCATATCTGTGTAATACTGGCAGGGAGAAATTGTCCTAGCGGTGTACTGCACCAGAAACCGTTTCACAAACTTACAAACTCGGCCAGCCGTAACAACATGGCATCTCGGCCTCCACAGCAATAGTGACGAGGCCTTCACACACAGTCAACCGTCCTCACACGGGACTAGGCGGCTAACGTTGACGTGGACGCGGACGGGACATTTGACCTCACGAGATAGGCCTCTTTGGCACACTGGACGCGCTGATAAACGTTGTTGTGTTTCGGAAGCCTGCGTACTCAGTTCGCTAGGCAAATAATCAAACAAGTCGTATTAATTAGTTTTGGTACAAAAAGAAAATTACAATACTTAACTTTTGCAATTACACTGAGGTGTCGCAAGCAATGGGCGACAGTCAACAAAAGCAATCTTCTTCAGTATAGACAATCCCAAATCTGTGCTACATAGAGAGTACAAGCGAAATGACGCTGCTATCAAGTCGCTAATCTTGAAGCTGACCTCTTCTCACAGCCGTCCCTTTCTTGTTGTTCCCGACTGCCGTGCCGGCGCTTGACTACGCCGTAACAAACGTCATGTGCGCTCTCAGCGCTCCCCAGCGGCCGTTGTCGCAAACCACACAGTTTCTTTACGAAAATGGACCCACGTAACATAATTGCGTTAAATCTGTTGACGATTTTCTTAGCTCTTCTGCGACAATGATTAAGACGATTCTGAAGTCGTCGATGGTTTTCTGGGAGAATTGCTGGTAGAAGAACACAATATAATACTGTGCACCGATATGATATACAGGGTGAGTCAGGAGGCAAGTTACACGTTCTGAGGGGTGATAATATTAGTGATTCTGAACAAAAAACTTCAAATGGATGTATGCCCTATTCTGAATGGTTTCCGAGATAGAACACATTTAATATCACTTTTGCACGTTTTTCTTGAATAACTCGAAAATCGCACCTTCCAGCGATAACGTGTCGCGGTACAAAATTAAATTATATTAAATTTTCTACAAAAAAGATCCTATTCGTTTTTTTTTCTCTAGAACTAATGGTTTTGTGCGAAGAGAGCGCGAGAATGTCGAACTGGCTCGACGCACATGCGCTGTAGCTTACGTAATTTTTGTAGGCCAATTTGAGGTAGTTTCCCGACTTGATAGACCACAAGTGTCCCGTATCAAACTGTTCGTCTCAACTTGCTACCTCAAACTGATCTACAAAAACTACGTAAGCTACAGCGCATGCGCGTCGAGCGACTTTTTCAACATTGTCGCGCTCTCTCCGCAAAACTATTAGTTCTAGAGAAAAACATGAGTAGGATCTTGTTTGTAGGAAATTTAATGTAGTTTAATTTTGTACTGAGACACGTTTTCGCTGGAGGGTGCGGTTTTCGAGTTATTCAGTATAAATGTGCAAATGTGATATTAAATATGTTTTATCTCGGAAGCCATTCGGAATAGGGCATACGTCCAGATGAAGTTTTTTGTTCAGAATCTCTAATACTATCACCTCTCGACGCATGTACCTTTCCTCCTGACTCACCCTGTATATGGTAATGGAATATATTCGTTAACACAACTGAATTTTCATCGCATTTTCGGTTTTAAATTGAATATAGTTAAAAGCATAGTCTCTGGTGTCAGTTTTCGCACGCATATTCATATTCTTCACGTTGCATTGACTACCAACATTCTGAAATAACGTGCTTCATCACTTTTACATCGTGGACGTAAATAAGCACATGGATTCCAAGATCGACATTCCTTTCGTAATTTCATTCGAATTGAAGGCGGTTTTTTCGAAGCTGCTCACCATAGTTCCATAAACCCAGAGACAGATATTGATATTTTTAGAGAAAGTTTCGTAGTAGTAAAAACTTCCGGTTTACTTTCAGACATAGAGCGGCAGTCACGTTCAAGATTTCTGGCCACTGGGGAAACATTTTAGTCGAGTCGTTGGTCTTTTGCAACAAGAATTGCAGCAAATACATTATTAATAGTAAATAGCATCGACTTTTGAAGAACTACTTCTACTAAATGAATAAGAAAGACCTATAATTTTTTACCAAACCGAAGGTGAAAACAGAATTGGAAGGAGATGGATGCGAACCCGCTGCCTTTCCCTACACGGCTCCCGAAGCTACTAACTGCGCTACAGCTTCGAAATTAGAAACGTGTCTCCGCAAATGGCACACACTGCATAAAGACTGTATCTACAAATGTCATTACTTGATATTTAATATGCAAATTGTACCACGAACAGGCGCTTTTGACGGATCACCTTTAGCCGTAGGGTGGAACCGGTATACATTCGTAGCACCCAGAGATATTACACTCAAAACATCAACAACAGGAAGCCTTTACCTAACGATATGTAGTTTCCTGTCATTTTATTATTACAAATCCTAGCTAAAATGACGCGTTTTCGAGAGATCCTCAATTTACTGATGCTCTGAAACACCTTATATTCATACCACGTACTTTTATGGGGAAGAAAACCCACCAAATACGGTGTTTAGCGCCGTACAATATGGCTGCTTCTACGTTCTGCTTGTGACGTTATACGATGTCGCGTCTTGCATGCCACGCTGCTCTCCAAGATGCAAGAACTTATGTGCCAGGTTCTTTACTTCGGCCCACACTGTAATGGAACGTCGAATTCAACGCTGCCACGTCACCAGCTCCTCGTCCATGCTTTTTCACGCCCCGTGAGAGGACGGCTAAGACTGATTGCAGAATGTAGATGTAGACTAGGTCCGTATTTGACAGGCCGCCCGGGGTAGCCGCGTGGTCTAGGGCGTCTTGTCATGGTCCTAGCGGCTCCCCCGTCGGAGGTTCGAGTCCTTCCTCAGCATGGGTTTGCGTGTCGTCCTTAGGGTAAGGTAGTTTAAGTTACATTAAGTGGTGTGGTAGCACAGTGACCGATGACCTCAGCAGTTTGGTCCCATAAGACCTTACCACTAACTTCCAAATTTTTTTCCGCTTTTAACACCCACAAACAACAATAGAATGGACTTAATTTTTTGCAGTGGCTAGGGAAAACTGTCGTTGGTAAATATGTTGCAAAAGATATGCACTTCGACATCGTGGACGTAAGTAGTTTGTTGACATCTTGCTTCTCTTCAGGAGGATTTCATAAATTACTACGCGTTCTACTACCTTAAATATTTTTGATTTTCAGTTAAGTGTGTTGCCGTTGATATACTGTAGCCAGAGTTCTTACTGCTGGAGATACAGCACGGAGATCGTTGGGTCTGAAGAGACCGAAGCCACGAGAGCTTGTGTTAGGGCGCAGTCGCTGCCGTGATGCACCGAAAGACGAGATATCTTATCAGTCAAGTAGGAGCTTCAGGAGCGGCGGTGGGTACACACAGTGGTTCTTATTGTGGTCGCAGAGCTTATTGCTCAACGCGCTGTGGGGCGGCTCTCTCTGTGGCGAAGTGCTTCATTCACTATGCGTCATCTCGCACCCAGCGTTTGTGAATTTATTCAGGAACGCCACCAGTAAATTTCTTCCCCTTTCGATGTAAGCGATACCTGAGTGAATGCATTCATGAAACATGGTGTTGTACGGAATCTGAACACACAATTTTTCCACTGCACGGGTTGATTATCAAAATGATAACACGTCAGAAACCACGCGATACTCGCCTTTCTCTATCCAACCATTCTACCATTTCATTCATCCGTTACTTGCATGCGTGCATTGTTTGGATGATGCCAATGAATGCATGTCCAACAGCGTGTGCTGATATGGCTCAGCAAAGTAGTAAGAGGACTACGATGAACTTCTCCGCGAATTCCACTCACTATCATTTCCAAATCGGTCCAGTACTCCTTCCTTGTGGAGTCATCGACGAGACGTTAAATTACTCCAGATTCACTATTTATGAAATGCAACTCCAGTTGCTAATACGAGGGTGAGTCAAATGAAAACATTAAATATTTTTTAAAATATTATTTATTGTGCAGAAGTGGTACAAAGCTGTATCACTTTTCAGTATAATCTCCCTCACGCTCAATGCAAGTCCTCCAGACCTTACAAAGTGCATAAATTCCTTTACAAAAAAATTCTTTTGGTAGTCCGCGCAACCGCTCATGCACCGCGTGGCGTACCTCTTCATCAGAACGGAACTTCTTTCCTCCCTTTGCGTCTTTGAGTGCAAACAAATGGAAATCACTTGGGGCAACATCTGGTGAGTATGGTGGATGAGGAAGACAAAATACAGGTCTGTGCTTGTTGCAACTGTTGTACGGACAGTGTGGGGCCTTGCATGGTCATGTTGTGAAAGGACACCTGCTGACAGCAATTCACGTCGTTTTGATTTGATTGCAGGCCGCAGATGATTTTTTAGGAGAACTGTGTATGATGCACTGGTGACAGTGGTCCCTCGTCCCAAAAGAGAGTCAGCATAACCTTCCCTGCTGATGGTTCTGTTCGAAACTACTTTGGTTTTGATGATGAGGAATGGCGCCATTCCTTGCTCGCTCTCTTCGTTTCCGGTTGGTGGAAGTGAACTCAGGTTTCGTCCCCAGTAACGATTCTTGCAAGGAAGCCACCACCTTCTCGTTTAAAGCGCCCAATAAGTTCTTCGCAAGCATCAACACGTCATTCTCTCATTTCAGGAGTCAGCTACCGTGGCACTCATCTTGCAGACACTTTGTGAATATGTAGTACATCATGCACAATGTGGTGTGCTGACCCATGATTAATCTGTAAACATGCTGCAGTGTTGTTCGGTGGCACTTGGCGGTTTTCCTTCACTATGGCTTCAACATCTGCAATGTTCTGTGGAGTCACAACTCGTTGTGCCTGACCTGGACGAGGAGCATCTTCCACTGAAGTCACGCCATTTGCGAACTTCCTACTCCATTTGTAGACTTGCTGCTGTGACAAACATGCATCACCGTACTGAACCTTCATTGGTCGATGAATTTCAATAGGTTTCACACCATCACTAAGCAAAAACCGAATAACAGAACGCTGTTCTTCCCTGGTGCAAGTACAAGTGGGGCGGCCATCTTTATACTGATACTGCGACGGTATGTGTGCATCTGCACTGTGCTGCCACCTGCAGGCCATTCTGCACGCTGTTTGTAGCACGCTTACCAACTTACAGGATAACGGCGCGAAATTTCGATTTGTTATTACAAATTTAAGGTTTTCATTTGACTCACCCTCGTAGTAACTTTAATACGTTCATGACTGGACTAGAGCTTTACATCAGGTCATGTACGAGACGTATATAAATTATTTATGTTGAATGAGATACAAAAACAAAGCTTAGATATGTACAGCAAATGTACAAGAAGAACATAATTACTTTGTGCTGTAGAGACGGAACGTCAAATGATTCAAAATAGCAAAATATCGACGGATTTAAAAAAAATTAATTGCTCGGTGACATCGTAAGAAAGAGGGGGCGCCATAAAATCGCATAATTCGATACATTAAAATTATATTTCGACATGTGGTAAGGTCGTGTATTAATGCAACGCAAGACGTCCATCAAAAGGTAATATACATAAAATTTTCCGCTCTAATTGTAAGGCTAGCTTACGTCGTATTAAATACACATTCGAAGCTCACTCATACAAGACAGTCACAGAGTGCACAGTATCGAAAACAACCTCAATCTTTCATATAACGAGGAAAGAATTCTTCATGGGCATACAGGATGGTCAGAAACAGTCTGAAAAGCTTGTAAGGGTAATGCAGGATAGGTTGGGATGAGAAATAACTGTTCAGAAAAAAAATGGGATACGTTGCGCCGTTTCCAAGTTGATTATCACTGAATTCAGCCAATCAGGCTGTTGCGCGGGCAAATTTAAGAAACCCGCCAGAGACGGTATCACCAAACATGTTCTTCGTTTGCTTTCCTAAAACCAGAGAAGAGAGTGATACCAAAATTGGACGTGGTACGGTAATGAGGATCGAACCAAGCGAAAACCTGGGCAGTCTCATCTACGCTATGAGCACAACTGGTTAACAGTATCTGGCCAACCGCTTGAATTTGCGCGCGCAACGGCGTGACTGACTAACCTCAAATGCTAATTAACTCGGAAACGGCGAAACGTATCTAATTCTTTTCTTGACAAATATTTCTCAGCACACCCTACCCTGCAACACCCTTACAAGCTCCGTTATCACAACTTCCTTTCAAGACATTGGTCGACCACAATATATTGCACCTTTTACTGAGGGCGCTTCGGTCGGCTTATCGTGAATTTTTATCGTGATATTTCAAAATACTATTACCATCCACAGTTACGGAAAAAAACAGTCGAATTGGTCGAGGCATTCACAAGCGGTGATCTTTTACAACTAATTTTAATTTCTGAGTTGTCCGGTGAATTTTCTAAAAATTTTCTTTCATACAAATCTTGTCCTCACAATAATGAACACAAACAAGTCAACCAGATCAGTCAAGCCGTTCTCACGTGATGATCTTTCATAAATGCGGCAACTGATAATTATTTATATAGATTTGTATATCCATCTCGTTTTAAATTAAAAGTAGCATTTACAGATCCACTTGAAAATAACCTGATGTACAGACCAAAACCAATAGTAGACTTAACGAAGTTCTAATTAACAATGGGAGCGGCTTTTCACCAATTGAAGATACAGCTGCGGAATCAACAACCTCCGAACATTGCGAAACTAACAAATTAACTATCTCATCTGGCTTAAGTGAAACATATTCCGAGAGCGGATTGAAACACATGGTTACAAACATTTATTTTTTAAACAAAGTTTCATTTTGGAAGGTAGCCGTAGGGACTTTGTTTGTCAAACGGTGACTTTATAATAAAATCTGTGTACTCATTTGTAAACAGTTTTTTAACTTCGACAAAGCGCTTTTCTGAATCACAGCTTCATATTCAGGGCTCCTTTGGTATGTCAATAGGCCAGAAACGCGTCCCTGCGAATATTGCTGATTTCTGTTGTAGATGGCATGTTGTTTATACAGAGTATACAGAATTCAACAGAAGACAGAATTTTTTAGTAGCACGCACTACGCCTGTTGTATGGACGTGCTGCGCAAATAATAGTTCTCAGTATTACACAAAATACTTTTATTCTACAATTTAGATGTCGCATTAAATTGGATTTCCTCCCCAAAGTTTAGTGATTGGCTTTATCAGCTGACTTCTGGTTGCCTCTATGTTGTATTCGAAGGAAAGTTATGCAAGCAAACTATTTCTTGAAACACGTGACAATGAGTTAACCAGTAACTGCTAATATGGAACACTGCGTTTCATTGAGTAAGCCTAAAAACAATTCTCTGAAACGGTACGTATTCTGTAACAAAATAAAGCAAACTGCAATTCTTATTCCATTTTGAGACGACTTAAGATGCCCCAGGCAATTACGTGAAATCCGTATGACTGAAAACAAACATTACCTTGCAAAATAACATGTAACAGTGATTGTTAGCTGCGAGGTAAACGGCATAGCATTTTGTGAAATCGGAGTTGGTGAAATCTTCCAGTAATTTATAAGCACCATTCAGGATATTATCTTACCATAATTTAAATATCAGTACCTCGCAAATTTTTTTATCACTTGTCTTGATAGTACTGGTAAATGGCAGATTGGGGTTCCAGTAGCACACAGTTCGAAGGAGCATATACGACATATAATTGTGGACCAGTTATTGCTATATCACACAACACTCCTACGTTGCCTAATTCACTCACACACAGGCCATTAGTTTCAAAGATTCGAAATAGCCAGTAGCATGATGTATCAAAGCTTGTCCTTCTTCACATGATTTTCTGCAAAGACATTCATCTCAATGATGAGGAATAATCTTAAGACAGAATACATTAAGACAGAATACTGCGTTGTACATTTTATACGACGTGTAGCTTCCAAGTGTTAGCAATACATAGAGTTTCAGTGGCAATAATTGAACGCAAATAGATTGGATCGCTAAAACGTCTCTACTTACACCGTTATAAGCGACTACACTCCTGGAAATGGAAAAAAGAACACATTGACACCGGTGTGTCAGACCCACCATACTTGCTCCGGACAACTGCGAGAGGGCTGTACAAGCAATGATCACACGCACGGCACAGCGGACACACCAGGAACCGCGGTGTTGGCCGTCGAATGGCGCTAGCTGCGCAGCATTTGTGCACCGCCGCCGTCAGTGTCAGCCAGTTTGCCGTGGCATACGGAGCTCCATCGCAGTCTTTAACACTGGTAGCATGCCGCGACAGCGTGGACGTGAACCGTATGTGCAGTTGACGGACTTTGAGCGAGGGCGTATAGTGGGCATGCGGGAGGCCGGGTGGACGTACCGCCGAATTGCTCAACACGTGGGGCGTGAGGTCTCCACAGTACATCGATGTTGTCGCCAGTGGTCGGCGGAAGGTGCACGTGCCCGTCGACCTGGGACCGGACCGCAGCGACGCACGGATGCACGCCAAGACCGTAGGATCCTACGCAGTGCCGTAGGGGACCGCACCGCCACTTCCCAGCAAATTAGGGACACTGTTGCTTCTGGGGTATCGGCGAGGACCATTCGCAACCGTCTCCATGAAGCTGGGCTACGGTCCCGCACACCGTTAGGCCGTCTTCCGCTCACGCCCCAACATCGTGCAGCCCGCCTCCAGTGGTGTCGCGACAGGCGTGAATGGAGGGACGAATGGAGACGTGTCGTCTTCAGCGATGAGAGTCGCTTCTGCCTTGGTGCCAATGATGGTCGTATGCGTGTTTGGCGCCGTGCAGGTGAGCGCCACAATCAGGACTGCATACGACCGAGGCACACAGGGCCAACACCCGGCATCATGGTGTGGGGAGCGATCTCCTACACTGGCCGTACACCACTGGTGATCGTCGAGGGGACACTGAATAGTGCACGGTACATCCAAACCGTCATCGAACCCATCGTTCTACCATTCCTAGACCGGAAAGGGAACTTGCTGTTCCAACAGGACAATGCACGTCCGCATGTATCCCGTGCCACCCAACGTGCTCTAGAAGGTGTAAGTCAACTACCCTGGCCAGCAAGATCTCCGGATCTGTCCCCCATTGGGCATGTTTGGGACTGGATGAAGCGTCGTCTCACGCGGTCTGCACGTCCAGCACGAACGCTGGTCCAACTGAGGCGCCAGGTGGAAATGGCATGGCAAGCCGTTCCACAGGACTACATCCAGCATCTCTACGATCGTCTCCATGGGAGAACAGCAACCTGCATTGCTGCGAAAGGTGGATATACACTGTACTAGTGCCGACATTGTGCATGCTCTGTTGCCTGTGTCTATGTGCCTGTGGTTCTGTCAGTGTGATCATGTGATGTATCTGACCCCAGGAATGTGTCAATAAAGTTTCCCCTTCCTGGGACAATGAATTCACGGTGTTCTTATTTCAATTTCCAGGAGTGTATTCTTTTCATTTCCCCAGATACGATTATTAAGATAAGAGTCTCCAATAAATATCATCTTGCTCGCCGCAGGTCAATCACTTAGATTTTCACTAAATTAGGTTATAAGAGTAGTAGAATATCTCCAGTCTCTTCAAGAGCCTGAGCCACATCTCTAGGGCCGTATAGAAGAGAAAATAGTAACGATGCAGGTAGTTAGCCCTAGGGTTTACACGTATACTTCACGAAACGTCTGTTAATAGAACAAGTGAAGGAAGTGAACTGTGGGAGGAGAGGGGAAGGGGGGGGATGAAGAGGACGCTAAGCGTCTCCGCTCCGCCCTCTTAACGACTCTGCGATAAACTCATCAGATGTTTGGTCAGTACACCGGATGAGCTCATGACCTAAATGCACTAGCACTGGTACATCGAAAGCCCCTCGTCATCGTTTCGCAATGTCCTGCGCGCGATCCCGAAGCTCAAGTATTTTGGTACATTTCGTCGTCCTTAAATCGGATAACAGATTCACGATTTTGCAGTGGCGTGATATGTTCTTTCGTGAAAACTTACGAATGACCACCGCTGCGGTTTAAATTTTGTGTGTCACACGCAGTTTCGATGCATAACGTAATCCGCCATTAGCAACGATAACGTTTTATTGGAAGACCACGGTACCCTTTATATACTTCTTTGCGAAATTTTTTTAGGAACAATTGCCAGTCTCGTTTTCAAGCGGAAGACAAATTTAATCAGGGACAACTCCAATGCCACTGATTTGGCACTTAAGTAATTACGGTAGTCTTGATGGCACTATCAATTCATTTGTTCTCAGGGCGTTCACCTTCATCAGAATAAGTGGTATACTGAAACAGCGAAAAGTCAGTAGCTGACTGAGAATCTAAAATCATGAAGGTTAGCGTAAAGAAACAATTGTACAATAAACAATTTGTGGGATTGAGTCTTTACCAAAATGTCTTTTTGTAAGTGCTGAACTGAACCAGTCAGCCGCTGTGACCGAGCGGTTCTAGGCGCTTCAGTCCGGGACCGCGCTGCTGCTGTGGTCGCAGGCTCGAATCCTGCCTCGGGCATGGATGTGTGTGATGTCCTTAGGTTAGTTAGTTTTAAGCAGTTCTAAGTCTAGGGGACTGATGACCTCAGCTGTTAAGTCCCATAGTGCTTAGAGCCAGTTGAATAATTTTTTTTAACTGAATGATCGCCGTCCCCCATATTACTCGCCTCAGCATTGTTTGTACACGAGTGCACTCAGATAAACTTCGAATCTGCCCAGTGGATCAGGAACTACACACACTTACCAGTCGCTGCATAAGCTCGAAATAGAATCGTTTACTGATCATTAAAAAAAAAAAAAAAAAAAAAAAAAAAAAAAAAAAAAAAAAAAAATTGCCGGGGTAATGACTGCAAAGTTTGAGGATGAAACGTGAACAGATGAACAGTTTATTTACCGCGAAGTATTACGGCTGATTTACATTTTCATCAGCCAAGACTGATTTACATTTCCATCAGCCAAGACTGATTTACATTTCCATCAGCCAAGACAAACCCTTACGTTAACCAAAATCTTATCTACTGCAGTTTGTTCAGTTACCACGCAGCTGAACAACAGCTAACGGCTGGCCTAAATATAGGGTGTACATAAAGTTCGAGAACACTATTTATTGCACAAGAACCAAACATTGTACAGATATCATACATATGTCATTTTGAAAAGAAACCCTGAAAGATTTTTTTTTCCACCACAGCGCAGTTTGGTAATTTGCCTATAGTCAGCGTTAGTCGTAAACATGGTGGCCGTGCTACAGAAGGGGACAGCTGTTTCATGAAATGGCCTCCCCGATCAACAGATCTCACTCCGTGTGACTTTTTTCTGTGGGGACACATTAAAGATCTTCTGTACGTACAGCCTCTACCGAGTGATGTAGCAGAGCTCCGGGAGAGAACACGGGAAGCGACTGCTACAGTCGACGGTGTTCCCGGATTTTAGGTACATCCAGTATTAACACTTCACCAAAACCAACAGTCGGAAAACCTTAATGCTGTGTAGGACACTCAAATCTGCGCACCATTCTTTGTAAAGATTCCAATGGATCATACAGTCTTTTGGCCTGTCGTTGCTCTAGTACAGACTGTCTAACAAGCATTCCTATTCCTTCTACTTATCTTTTTCTAATTGCATGTGTTCAATGCTGCCTCATAGTAGGCTCTTCGTTACTATTTTTAATATATTAGCCGGCCGCGGTGGTCTCGCGGTTCTAGGCGGGCAGTCCGGAACCGTGCGACTGCTACGGTCGCAGGTTCGAATCCTGCCTCGGGCATGGATGTGTGTGATGTCCTTAGGTTAGTTAGGTTTAAGTAGTTCTAAGTTCTAGGGGACTGATAACCACAGCAGTTGAGTCCCATAGTGCTCAGAACCATTTAATATATTAGGAGCAAGGAAAGTTTACACTGACATAACGGAAAAACTTTGACGAGCACTCCAAAAGCGTTGGATTAGACGTAGACGGGACTACAAAGAGCTTGGGGAAATCGACCATTCCTGGTTGTTGTGCCGATAAAATAGATAACTGCTGAAACGGCGTCATAAAGGTCTCTCGATTGTGGCTACCAACAGCTCATCCTGCTCTAACAAGATTTCTTTTGCGGTCCAGTGTTTGCGATATCTGTCATCACGATTTGTTTTCGTAAATCAATTCCGTATATAAAAATCTACGAAAGAGTTTAGTACTATAAAAGCTAAAACAATGTTAAGAATTGAATAAAATGTTTGGGACAAATAACATGAATACGTCTAACGGCTAATTTAAAACAAAGTGGATGAAACATTTAAAAAAATCAGTAAATGGAAATCGCTAAACATAACGTAACAAGTTGTACAGTTCGTGAAAGTTTTTTGGAACGCAGTGCCGGCAAGTTAGTTTGTAAAACCGCCGACAGAGGCGCCACATACGTTGTTGCTGAAAATGGCGGACAACCAGGCTGATACGGCACGCACTTTGTGTGCTAAAATTTGCCTCTTACCAATAGGTAATGAGCATGCAGAGAGCCTTCCATTCACGAGACACCACCAGTTTACATCTGCATAGTGAAATGTTACAAGAAATGAATCGACTTTTCTTGTTCGCTGAGAGAACTGTTAATGGTGTCACCTATCTCGACGTAGTGCAATTGTGTCTCATGCTACAATTTAAAACTGCTGGCAGGGAAATAATTTTTCAACAAGATGATGCGTCTGCCCATCTCCACGACTGCGTACGATATTACCCGAATGAGACTTTGATATGTGGCTAGGTAAGCCGTGTTGCGGCGACTGGCCTGCTACCATGTTGGCCGGACCTTTCCATTTCTTCTTCGTGGTTTCACTCCTAATATGCTGGATCGATTATGGGTAGAACTGGACTGCCGATTCTGTGTGTGCCGTGTGACACGGGATGGACACACAGAACTTCCACAAATATTGTAAAATAACTATCATATTGGAATTTTGAGCTCTTGCAGAAAATAATAATGAATGAATAATGGTCTGCCTTTTTGCAAGTACCCGATTCTCGTATTGCTGAACTAAACGAACTATCAGATTACACAAAATAACACACACATACACAAATCTCGCGCATGAGCGAAACAAAGGACAGCCGAAAAGCGGGTCAGAAACGAAAACTGCGGAGTAAAACGTGTGTGCAAGCCACAGCAACATACGACGCAGTATTCACAAATTAGCAGGAGAAATCGCGAGTAAAAACTGTAAATATACGAATCATAATCAAGGAGTAGCAAACCACACGACAAAGATTTCTCCAAATGGCTCTGAGCACTATGCGACTTAACTTCTGAGGTCATCAGTCGCCTAGAACTTAGAACTAATTAAACCTAACTAACCTAAGACCATCACACACATCCATACCCGAGGCAGGATTCGAACCTGCGACCGTAGCGGTCGCTCGGTTCCAGACTGCAGCGCCAGAACCGCAGATTTCTCCATACCAAAGCTTCATTAAAACTACCGGTGTACACAGGTCAGTCCAACAACACAAAAGCAACAAATACTTGTTCGGCACACAAAAATCCAGCAACAGCTCCGGACGAGCCAAATACAGCAATGGCAATGTCCAAAAATTGGGAGCGGCCGTTGTGGCCGAGCGGTTCTAGGCGCTTCAGTCTGGAACCACGCGACCGCTACGGTCGCAGATTCGAATCCTGCCTCGTTCATGGAGGTGTGTGATGTCCTTAGGTTAGTAAGATTTAAGTAGTTCTAAGTTCTAGGGGACTGATGACCACAGATGTTAAGTCCCATAGTGCTCAGACCCATTTGAACCATTTTAAACAAAAAATTGGCATATGCTACGATTTTTACCGGAATATGTATTTTAAAGAGTGTATTATACATACAAATTCAATGCAGTCAATATTCTAATATCACTATATTTGCAGTTAACTTTATGTACTACCGGTGGCTGATTTCGGTTGGCAACCACAGAACACACACAATGAAAGTAGAAGGTAAAAGACCTATGTAATTTGAATAAGAACAAAATCCGATGTAACATATTTCGGAACATAAATATAATCTGTACGTACGCTGACGAGGGAAAACATTATGACCACTTGTTTAATAGCTTGTCTGTCAGTCTTTTGAACGAAATACATCACTGATTCTGCATATCAGGGATCCGATAGTTTGTAGGTTTGTGGAGGTATGTAGCATTAGCTGTCTACGCACAAGTCGCGTAATTCGTGTGAAAAACGGCCGCCTGATTTGCGTACGCGTTGATAGCGCCGCACATAGATTTCATAGGATTTACATCAGGCGAATCTGGTTGCCGAGGCATCAACGTGAGTTCACGATAAAATGCATCTGAAGCCACTGTAGCACGGTTCTGGGGTTTCGAGACACGAGTAATTATACTGCAGAAAGATGACATCGCAGTCCGGAAAGACATGAAGCATGAAGGGATGCAGGTGGTTCGCAGCTGTCAGCGTGTCTTCGAGGAGAGTAGCTTTCACAAGCCTGCGCCCGTGGCGCGCTCCTTGTTTCGAGCTGCCGTTCGCCTCGCTGACTGTGTTTGTGGAGACGACCATCGACCTAGTGTAGCAAAAATACGATTCACGCGAAGAGCCGATACGTTTCCATTGATGTACGGTCGAATCCCGATCGTCCCGTGCTCACTGCAATCTTAACTGTTAATGTCGATAGGTCAACAAATGAACACGTAACGATGGTTTGACGCAGATCGCCATGTTAAACAATGTATGGTGAATGATGTGCTCCGAAGCACCTGTGCATGCACCAGCATTTTGATTTTCGGCAGAGATGCCACATTTACCAACCATTTAAACCATTTGACGCCTAGTGGTAGTTTCACTGTCCTACCTTTTTCCGTAGACGCTCACGAGAGTAGGACGTGAACATTCGACCAGCTTCGTCGTTTAGATGGGATGGGATGGAATGGGTGCACGACAGCAAGGTCTTCAGCGCCCGCTCAGTAACAGATTGAGACGGGTGTGAAGAAAATACTCAGAACAGTAAGATAAAACAGAACGTAAAAATAGGTAACAAGGTTGGAAAAATATGTGCCTACCCACACCGAAGCGTGGGACGAAGCATGCCGCCAGCAGTAAAACTTGGACAACCCAGGAAGAAAGTGGTAGAGGGAGCTAAAACAATATAGCAGATGGTAGTTGCTGGCTGACCGCAAGGAAAAAAGGGAGGAGCCAGTCACTTTGCAATACACTAAAACCTCCAGCCTAAAAGTTTAGGCCAGAGTCCAGACACATCACAGAACTTTAAAACCCTAGACACACGCCTCTCATCGTTAGCTAAAACACAAGGCAGATCCCCATCAACTTGTGCTTCTGCCCTTGCATCACGGTATAAAATGCAGTCTGTTAAAATGTGCCGAACAGAGATGTGCACACCACAAGCATCACAAATCGAGGGATCCTCCCGCCGTAATAGAAAACTATGTGTGAGAGGGGTGTGCCCAATCCGAAGACGCGTGAGGGTCACTTCTTCCTGCCTGAGCACCCGGCAGAAGGTACTCCACGGCAGAGTTGATGACTTCACCAACCGCAGTTTATTGGCCGTCACCGCCAGCCATTCTTCCTCCCACAACTCCATGCACTTCTTGTGGAGTGCAGAAATGAAAGAGTGCAAGGGAATAGGACACTGGACCACATCCTGCTCTCTGCAGGCCTCCTAGGCAGCCCGATCGGCCCGTTCATTGCCCCATATTCCTACATGACCAGGCACCCAGCAGGACACCTCCTTACCCCGCCGTTGGAGCAAGAACAGCTGGTCATATATTAGCTGGACCATCTCCCCAGTTGGGTACAGATTCTGCAATGATTGTAAGGCACTAAGAGATACTCGTTCACACGATCTGTGTAATAATAATCTGCCCGTTGCCAAAGCGTATTATATCAATGGATTTCCCCATATCTTCGCTAGGGTGATCCGTGTCTTTTGTTACAGCGACACGTGCCCTCAAGGCCACCAAGAAGCTTATCAGTGTATGTCAAACTTAACTTCGTCCAAATAGAAGTCGGCAAGCCCACACCACCCTCCCGGCTGGTTTTAGTTTGCTTGACAAGAACGGCTACTTCTCAGATAAGTCCTCCTCAGTTTGCCTCACAAGGGCTGAGTGCATCCCGCTTGCAAACAGCCTCGGCAGACCGGACAGTCATCCATGCAAGTGCTAGTCAAACCCAACAGCGCTTAACTTCGGTGATCTGACGAACTGGTGCTACCACTGCGACAAGGCTGTTGGCTTTCAGTTTACGTACTTCACAAAAATAAAAGAAAAAAGCCCATTGAGGATTCCACAACTGGTGAAACATGTTTGTGTATGTAGCAGAACGCCGGCCGTGGTGGCCAAGCGGTTAAAGGCGCTACAGTCTGGAACCGCGCGGCCGCTACGGTCGCAGGTTCGAATCCTGCCTCGGGCATGGATATGTGTGATGTCCTTAGGTTAGTTAGGTTTAAGTAGTTCTAAGTTCTAGGGGACTGATGACCTTAGAAGTTAAGTCCCATAGTGCTCAGAGCCATTTGTAGCAGAACAATAATTTTGTACTTGCAAAAAGACACACTCATCGATAAGTATTGTACCATAAACTGAGTCTTTCACACACCATATCACTTATTACATTGCTCTTGGGCCATTTACCTACACCGATCTTTTAAAATGCCTCTCGAAATTTATAATTACTTGTATTTTGGATGAAACATACCCACAACAGGCCTAACAATTATGCAGAAGACAATATTCATTAAGTAAACAAATTGTACCCCTTTTAAGAATCTGAATATTGTGATTCGTTATCATATAAGCTCGATGTGCGATAATGAGGATACACTATGTTCTTTATAGAATACTATGTTATTTATAGAGACAGTTTTAAAACAATAAAAGTGAGGAAGGAGATAAGAGGAGTGGCATGGTGCACACGTGGTGACACATGGTTATTAATTGCGTGTCGAGGTGTTTTTCGAAAATTGCCTCTTCTTTGGCAAAAGGAAATAAGGTCGAGATTGTTATGCTCAAATTCGGTTGTGAAGGCAAAGTCTCACAGGTCTCGTGAAAATTGGACCTTACCAGGTAACTTTAAGAAATACCTCTGTGGCTCCTTTGGGAGGGGCGTGCCTAAGGAACCAACTAGGTTGGCAATCTGAGAGGAGCGACTGCAGGAAATTGTCTTAAGCCAACTGCCGGCGAAAGGAAACGGTTTTCTCTATGGAGCAGGAGATCAGTTCTGCAGGGACGGTGCTAGAGAGGAGACGTTGTGCAGCCATCTCCGTGAAGAATGAAGCCTCGCTCCGACACCGGGACTGTGTGCCCCTGAGATCACTGTCGTCGCAGCAAGGCACTCTATAGTTTGTCGGTAAACTGCGCCTGCGCAGCAAAACACGTCGCGCATTTGTTCCTCTGTTTTCTTCCAAGCTCAAAGGAATTCTGTACGCTCTTCTCGTCATACTCGTGCAGTGAATATATCTACATCTACATCTACATCTATACTCCGCGAGCCACCTTACGGTGTGTGGCGGAGGGTACTTATTGTACCACTATCTGATCCCCCCTTCCCTGTTCCATTCACGAATTGTGCGTGGGAAGAACGACTGCTTGTAAGTCTCCGTATTTGCTCTAATTTCTCGGATCTTTTCGTTGTGATCATTACGCGAGATATATGTGGGCGGTAGTAATATGTTGCCCATCTCTTCCCGGAATGTGCTCTCTCGTAATTTCGATAATAAACCTCTCCGTATTGCGTAACGCCTTTCTTGAAGTGTCTGCCACTGGAGCTTGTTCAGCATCTCCGTAACGCTCTCGCGCTGACTAAATGTCCCCATGACGAATCGCGCTGCTTTTCGCTGGATCATGTCTATCTCTTCTATTAATCCAACCTGGTAAGGGTCCCATACTGATGAGCAATACTCAAGAATCGGACGAACAAGCGTTTTGTAAGCTACTTCTTTCGTCGATGAGTCACATTTTCTTAGAATTCTTCCTATGAATCTCAACCTGGCGCCTGCTTTTCCCACTATTTGTTTTATGTGATCATTCCACTTCAGATCGCTCCGGATAGTAACTCCTAAGTATTTTACGGTCGTTACCGCTTCCAATGATTTACCACCTATGGCATAATCGTACTGGAATGGATTTCTGCCCCTATGTATGCGCATTATATTACATTTATCTACATTTAGGGAAAGCTGCCAGCTGTCGCACCATTCATTAATCCTCTGCAGGTCTTCCTGGAGTACGTACGAGTCTTCTGATGTTGCTACTTTCTTGTAGACAACCGTGTCATCTGCAAATAGCCTCACGGAGCTACCGATGTTGTCAACTAAGTCATTTATGTATATTGTAAACAATAAAGGTCCTATCACGCTTCCTTGCGGTACTCCCGAAATTACCTCTACATCTGCAGATTTTGAACCGTTAAGAATGACATGTTGTGTTCTTTCTTCTAGGAAATCCTGAATCCAATCACAAACCTGGTCCGATATTCCGTAAGCACGTATTTTTTTCACTAAACGTAAGTGCGGAACCGTATCAAATGCCTTCCTGAAGTCCAGGAATACGGCATCAATCTGCTCGCCAGTGTCTACGGCACTGTGAATTTCTTGGGCAAATAGGGCGAGCTGGGTTTCACATGATCTCTGTTTGCGGAATCCATGTTGGTTATGATGAAGGAGATTTGTATTATCTAAGAACGTCATAATACGAGAACACAAAACATGTTCCATTATTCTACAACAGATTGACGTAAGTGAAATAGGCCTATAATTATTCGCATCTGATTTATGACCCTTCTTGAAAATGGGAACGACCTGTGCTTTCTTCCAGTCGCTAGGTACTTTACGTTCTTCCAGAGATCTACGATAAATTGCTGATAGAAAGGGGGCAAGTTCTTTAGCATAATCACTGTAGAATCTTAAGGGTATCTCGTCTGGTCCGGATGCTTTTCCGCTACTAAGTGATAGCAGTTGTTTTTCAATTCCGATATCGTTTATTTCAATATTTTCCATTTTGGCGTCCGTGCGACGGCTGAAGTCAGGGACCGTGTTACGATTTTCCGCAGTGAAACAGTTTCGGAACACTGAATTCAGTATTTCTGCCTTTCTTCGGTCGTCCTCTGTTTCGGTGCCATCGTGGTCAACGAGTGACTGAATAGGGGATTTAGATCCGCTTACCGATTTTACATATGACCAAAACTTTTTAGGGTTCTTGTTTAGATTGTTTGCCAATGTTTTATGTTCGAATTCGTTGAATGCTTCTCTCATTGCTCTCTTTACGCTCTTTTTCGCTTCGTTCAGCTTTTCCTTATCAGCTATGATTCGACTACTCTTAAACCTATGGTGAAGCTTTCTTTGTTTCCGTAGTACCTTTCGTACATGATTGTTATACCACGGTGGATCTTTCCCCTCGCTTTGGACCTTAGTCGGTACGAACTTATCTAAGGCGTACTGGACGATGTTTCTGAATTTTTTCCATTTTTGTTCCACATCCTCTTCCTCAGAAATGAACGTTTGATGGTGGTCACTCAGATATTCTGCGATTTGTGCCCTATCACTATTGTTAAGCAAATAGATTTTCCTTCCTTTCTTGGCATTTCTTATTACACTTGTAGTCATTGATGCAACCACTGACTTATGATCGCTGATACCCTCTTCTACATTCACAGAGTCGAAAAGTTCCGGTCTATTTGTTGCTATGAGGTCTAAAACGTTAGCTTCACGAGTTGGTTCTCTAACTATCTGCTCGAAGTAATTCTCGGACAAGGCAGTCAGGATAATGTCACAAGAGTCTCTGTCCCTGGCTCCAGTTCTGATTGTGTGACTATCCCATTCTATACCTGGTAGATTGAAGTCTCCCCCTATTACAATAGTATGATCACGAAACTTCTTCACGACGTTCTGCAGGTTCTCTCTGAGGCGCTCAACTACTACGGTTGCTGATGCAGGTGGCCTATAGAAGCATCCGACTATCATATCTGACCCACCTTTGATACTTAACTTAACCCAGATTATTTCACATTCGCATTCGCTAATAACTTCACTGGATATTATTGAATTCTTTACTGCTATAAATACTCCTCCACCATTGGCGTTTATCCTATCCTTGCGGTATATATTCCATTCTGTGTCTAGGATTTCGTTACTGTTCACTTCCGGTTTTAACCAACTTTCCGTTCCTAATACTATATGCGCACTATTTCCTTCAATAAGAGATACTAATTCAGGAACCTTGCCCTGGATACTCCTGCAGTTTACCAATATTACGTTAACTTTTCCTGTTTTTGGTCTCTGAGGACGGACGTTCTTTATCAACGATGATAATGTTCTCTCTGGTAAGCCGTCAGGTATTTTATCGTTTCGCCCAAGGGGGGGTCCCTCTAACCTAAAAAACCCCCGTGTGCACGCCACACGTACTCTGCTACCCTAGTAGCTGCTTCCGGTGTGTAGTGCACGCCTGACCTGTCTAGGGGGGCCCTACAGTTCTCCACCCAATAACGGAGGTCGATGAATTTGCAACCATTATAGTCGCAGAGTCGTCTGAGCCTCTGGTTTAGACCCTCCACACGGCTCCAAACCAGAGGACCGCGATCGACTCTGGGCACTATGCTGCAGATATTAAGCTCAGCTTGCACTCCGCGTGCGATGCTGGTTGTCTTCACCAAATCAGCCAGCCGCCGGAAGGAACCAAGGATGGCCTCAGAACCCAAGCGGCAGGCGTCATTCGTTCCGACATGTGCTACTATCTGCAGCCGGTCACACCCAGTGCGTTCAATAGCTGCCGGAAGGGCCTCCTCCACATTACGGACGAGACCCCCCGGCAAGCACACCGAGTGCACACTGGCATTCTTCCCCGACCTACCCGCTATTTTCCTGAGGGGCTCCATAACCCGCCTAACGTTGGAGCTCCCTATAACTAATAGGCCCGCCCTCTGTGACTGTCGGGACCTTGCCGGAGAATCGGCCACTGGCCCAACAGGCGAGGCATCCTGTGGTGGCTCGGAAACGATGTCATCACCACTAGGAAGCACCCCGTACCTGTTGGAAAGGGGTAAGGCAGCCGCCACGCGGCCAGATCCCACCTTCGCCTTTCGGCCAGGCACGCGCGAGCCCACCACTGTCCGCCATTCACCCTGGAGTGATGGCTGACCGGTAAGATGCTCACTGCCGGAAGACGCAGCGACATCAGGGGTTCCATGTGATTCCAAGGCCACCGAAGTAGGCATAGGTCTCACCACAGTTGCCCCAACGCCACTACGAGCCGACGCCTGCGCCTCGAGCTCGATGAGCCTAACAGACAAAGCCTCCACCTGTCCCCGAAGAGTGGCCAATTCTCCTTGCGTCCGCTCACAACAACCACAGTCCCTACACATGACTATGTTTACCCTACTCTATACGGTGACAAATTCCCAAGATATGCAGTTTTTACGACGATTCCGGTGTTCATAAATTATTTTGCTTGACCAGATTATGTTTTGCTACTCGTATCGATCTTGCAGCTATGGAATCTATACTCTGTCACAATATCCCTGTTCAATCATTCCAGTAGGATCGAATTGATGCCGTTTGATTCAGAACACTTCTGTGAACACTATTTCCATTAATGTGGGCGGTCACTTTTTCAGAGTAATATTAATGTAGATGCTGTATTTTATTCAGTTATTTCAGCCGGCCGAAGTGGCCGTGCGGTTAAAGGCGCTGCAGTCTGGAACCGCAAGACCGCTACGGTCGCAGGTTCGAATCCTGCCTCGGGCATGGGTGTTTGTGATGTCCTTAGGTTAGTTAGGTTTAACTAGTTCTAAGTTCTAGGGGACTGATGACCTCAGCAGTTGAGTCCCATAGTGCTCAGAGCCATTTGAACCATTCAGTTATTTCAACTAGCATTGCAGGCTCAATCGCCGTAAGTAATCGAAGAGCCATGAACAGTTAATCAGTCTCACGCAGACATCGACAGACGGGTCCTACCACACCACATGTTGATAAACTCTTTGGGAAACATACAAGGAAAGATCTTAAAACCAGAATGCATAACATCATCTATAACCGTACTGTATTATGGTAGTGAGACATGGACATCAAAGCTGAAATTAATCGCTGAAACGTGGTAACTAGATGCGAAGACGTCTTACTTAAGAATGTTTGTTATTACCATTATTGTACAGCTTTTACACTTCAGCAGTAGTATGGACTCTTATTTTAATGCTTCTTACGTCGCCCATGTGTTCTGGTCAGGAACAGCCTTTACCGACGTTATTTTTAAGTACGAACATCAACTGTGAAATAACTTTCAATGTGTGTTGTGCCAATTCTCTAAACGGAATCTATCTGTGAATGAAACTGAATACAAAGAATGTCTGTCAATAGTACACAGAATCGCTTCCTCATCAAATTACACAATCGGTAACTGTCGCGTATTGCAACTTTGTCCTATAAGGAAACGTATCTACTGAATTATGTGAAAATCTGCAAATGAATACAATTTTGTAATTCCATCTGAGAAAGTTCGTTTCGGCTCTACAACTGTTTCTTACCTGCAACGGATCAGCTCGGCTCGGTCTTGTTTGACTGCGTAATATGAATTGCTGCACTACATATTCGTGAAATAAATCACTCCGCGGCTAATTGCCCTATAATTTACACTCCTGGAAATGGAAAAAAGAACACATTGACACCGGTGTGTCAGACCCACCATACTTGCTCCGGACACTGCGAGAGGGCTGTACAAGCAATGATCACACGCACGGCACAGCGGACACACCAGGACCCGCGGTGTTGGCCGTCGAATGGCGCTAGCTGCGCAGCATTTGTGCACCGCCGCCGTCAGTGTCAGCCAGTTTGCCGTGGCATACGGAGCTCCATCGAAGTCTTTAACACTGGTAGCATGCCGCGACAGCGTGGACGTGAACCGTATGTGCGGTTGACGGACTTTGAGCGAGGGCGTATAGTGGGCATGCGGGAGGCCGGGTGGACGTACCGCCGAATTGCTCAACACGTGGGGCGTGAGGTCTCCACAGTACATCGATGTTGTCGCCAGTGGTCGGCGGAAGGTGCACGTGCCCGTCGACCTGGGACCGGACCGCAGCGACGCACGGATGCACGCCAAGACCGTAGGATCCTACGCAGTGCCGTAGGGGACCGCACCGCCACTTCCCAGCAAATTAGGGACACTGTTGCTCCTGGGGTATCGGCGAGGACCATTCGCAACCGTCTCCATGAAGCTGGGCTACGGTCCCGCACACCGTTAGGCCGTCTTCCGCTCACGCCCCAACATCGTGCAGCCCGCCTCCAGTGGTGTCGCGACAGGCGTGAATGGAGGGACGAATGGAGACGTGTCGTCTTCAGCGATGAGAGTCGCTTCTGCCTTGGTGCCAATGATGGTCGTATGCGTGTTTGGCGCCGTGCAGGTGAGCGCCACAATCAGGACTGCATACGACCGAGGCACACAGGGCCAACACCCGGCATCATGGTGTGGGGAGCGATCTCCTACACTGGCCGTACACCACTGATGATTATCGAGGGGACACTGAATAGTGCACGGTACATCCAAACCGTCATCGAACCCATCGTTCTACCATTCCTAGACCGGAAAGGGAACTTGCTGTTCCAACTGGACAATGCACGTCCGCATGTATCCCGTGCCACCCAACGTACTCTAGAAGGTGTAAGTCAACTACCCTGGCCAGCAAGATCTGCGGATCTGTCCCCCATTGAGCATGTTTGGGACTGGATGAAGCGTCGTCTCACGCGGTCTGCACGTCCAGCACGAACGCTGGTCCAACTGAGGCGCCAGGTGGAAATGGCATGGCACGCCGTTCCACAGGACTACATCCAGCATCTCTACGATCGTCTCCATGGGAGAATAGCAGCCTGCATTGCTGCGAAAGGTGGATATACACTGTACTAGTGCCGACATTGTGCATGCTCTGTTGCCTGTGTCTATGTGCCTGTGGTTCTGTCAGTGTGATCATGTGATGTATCTGACCCCAGGAATGTGTCAATAAAGTTTCCCCTTCCTGGGACAATAAATTCACGGTGTTCTTATTTCAATTTCCAGGAGTGTACTTTGTCTCGTAGCTGTACACGCAACGGTGCAAGACGTCACAGTACTGTTCTGACAAGATTACTTTTAAGCTGTGAGGAGAAACTTATTGACATGTTGGCCAATGAATGAAAGGATTACTTTAACTTTAAGTTGTATTAAACCCTTTTAATGACACAGTAGTGAGTCGTACTAACATGAGACTATAATCTTCTTTTTGCATTATCATCAATAATGAACACTGATTCAGACAAACAGTATTTAGCCTACAAATTTACTCTTTACTTTTCCTACTAAATGCTTTTATATAAAAGTAGATGGTGATAAATTATTGTTAGATTCTGAACATATGACCGATAATTTGCCTTCTATACCAAAACGTAGATATTATTGAACAAAATTTAATCTTTACACTACAATAATTAAATTAAAACTCTGTTTATGTTACCTTTTTTCAAATGTGCTGCCACTCTATGAAATTGTTTCAGAAACCTCCTCTATCCTCAGTTACATCGGGGAACATGTCAAATAAAATTTATCCGCTGTTCTGCATGTCCGCCATCAAAGCTCCTCTCTCTCCGACGACTGAATATACTTTCTGTCGCAACGGACACTCTCTCTGTCGTCTTCTGCTACTAACACAGCCTCTGGTAGCCAAAGAGTAATACAATACTCATGCAATGGCTCTCTCATTTACCTCGGATTACACAAGACCATTTCCCATTCAAGCATACGTTTATAAACAGAAAGAACCATGAGACGTCGGCCAACCACAAGCAAGATGGAGTCAGCAGTTCCATTAATCTTGGAATGAGATTGTTTTTACTCTACCTTGTTTGAAAGAAGAAGAAAATGCTGTTCTGTAGAACCAGAGACGCAATTTATTACATCAGAGGTGCTACTGCAGCTGCTGTACTAAATAATTGTGGCTGACAAACGGCAGCGCCATGGAGACAGTTGTAGGTATCGCTATTACGCAAGTAGTGACGAGCGAGTGCAGTATCTGCTCTTAAATGCCCAGATTACAGGCACCGTCAAATGCCAGTATAGCTGGCGCAGCTCCAATAAAGATTGTCTTCCCACAGCTATATACCGGCGCGATAACATGTCACCTTCGCAGCATTGCGCAACTTATATCGGGCAGTTACACGTAGCTGACATCCATGGGCGTTAAGACAAGTGGGATTAGTAATGCGGCAGCTCAATGGAGCTACTATAAACACAAGTCGTCGCGAGTTCGACGGGCCTCTGAAAATCAGCCATACGAATGGGATGATTTTTGTTAATGTGTGTTGTGGTCATAGCAACTGAAATCTTTCAAAATAAGCTGTTCTTAATAGTTGAACAGAATATATGTGGCTCTGTTTAGCATGTTGTCAGTCCCAGTGGTCTCTCCCACTCCTCTCCCCCTCCCCATAATCCCCATTAGAAGAGTGGTAAATACAGGCAGAGCACTAATTTAATTACGAGAGTGGTTCAAAAAATTAGGTAACAAGTCCTCTGCGAGAAAAGATGTTTTCAGGAAATCAACGAGATATCCAAAGTTACTATAAGGGATTAATACACATTTTTCGATCGAAAGACCAATCTGTCGAAACGGGAATAAAATAAAGGTTCACAGGTTTAGGAGTCACTCAACAAATGTCTCTTTCAACATGTCGGCATCTATTCTGAAGTGGCAACCATCCAGGTGGTTCTTTAAGGGCCTGAAGAGATGAAAATAGCTTGGTGCAAGATTGGGGCTGTATGGGGCGTATTCCAATATCCTCCATTGGAAACAATGGACGAAATCACGCGTAGCTGAAGCTGTATGCAATTTGATTTCGTCGTGCACCAACAAGACACCTCTCGAAAGCAATTATTTCTTTTCATACGTAACACCTTCTGTTACCGTTCCAGGGTGGCACAATAACTGCCAGTATTCACGGTCTTCCAAATGCTGAGGAAATCAACAAGCAGCACTGCCAATATTTTTCTAAATGACTAGCGATAACTATCTTAGCGGATATCGCTGATTTGATCTTTTGGCGGAGGGGGTGGGGGCGGGGACGTCGCCATGATATTGATGCTTTCCTCATCTTAAAGTGTTACATGACGCACCCAGGCTTCGTCCTCTGTGGCGATACGGTACAGCTAATGGAACACCCTCTGACTGATACCGCAGTAAGTGCACGAGGGCGAACGTCATTCGCTTGGCTTTATTTTCGTCGCACAGTTACCGCCACACGCACTGAGTCTACGTCTTCACGTAATTCAACGAAGAGGTATTTATGTATTTATTTAACACGATATCTACTAAACTGTCGATGGAGATGTTGAGTCAATGCGTATTCTGCGTCGCATGAGTGAATGCGATGATCGGCTCGAATCAGCCTTCCGATACTACCCACGACGTCCTGTGAGGTGGATGTGCTGGCCAGACCTGACCCTCACTCGTCTCGCACATCAGTTCTTGCTTTATCAAACTTCTGGCTCCAAAACCACACCTGTTTTCATGGCATTACACTCTCTGCGCAATGAGCTGTGGTTGGAAACATTTTCTTTAAACCAAAAACTTCAATCGCCGACTATGCATCCATCAACAAAACTGTAACTAAGTGCAGCTGCACAGCTTGCAGTGGCGTTTGAAAGCTTCGGTCCTCTCTTATCTGGACATTGAACCCTCATCTTAGATTATGGTGAGGATACTCCAAAATGTTGGTCATTGTTACTCAAAAACCACAGAGGAGTCTTCTGTTTTTAAATTTTAGTGGTGGTGATAATAATAATAATAATAATAATAATAATAATAATGTGTGGCTGGTAGCCTTCCGACTTGACGCAACTTCGACGGTTCACTTGTCATTTACGCTGCTTATTTACTACTACAGGTCCTCAGTTTCTTTTACGACTGAGAGGGGCCCTTATATCAAACCTTTTAGCCGAAGGAAAAAAGTTAAATAAGACCCGGGGATCAAATCTGGTTGGTTCAAATGGCTCTGCGCAAAATGGTTCAAATGGCTCTGAGCACTATGGGACTCAACATCTTAGGTCATAAGTCCCCTAGAACTTAGAACTACTTAAACCTAACTAACCTAAGGACATCACACACACCCATGCCCGAGGCAGGATTCGAACCTGCGACCGTAGCAGTCCCGCGGTTCCGGACTGCAGCGCCAGAACCGCACGGCCACCGCGGTCGGCGGCTCTGCGCACTATGGGACTTAACATCGGAGGTCATCAGTCCCCTAGAACTTAGAACTACTTAAACCTAACTAACCTAAGGACATCACACACATCCATGTCCGAGGCAGGATTCGATCCTGCGACAGTAACAGTCGCGCGGTCCCGGACTAAAGCGCCTAGAACCGCTCGGACACAAAGGCCGGCAAATCTGGTACCATTGAAACAGTAGTCACAGAAGGTAACGAATTCAGAGGTAGCATACCAAGAACTTTCGTTTTCAACTTCTTAATTGTTTAATTTACTTACTTTTGCGAGTTGGCTGGCGTTTAGTAAGCCACAAATGAAGATAAAAGCACTGTAGATACTGACTCAGCAGAGTAATTGGATTAGTGTTACACAGGAATCCCCAATAGGACTGAGTTTCTAGTAGACTAGTGTCCCATTGGGCGACGGACACTCGGACACTGTTGTTAAGACACTGTACCATGGGCGTACCCAACGAGGGGCAGAGGGAGGGGGCACCTGCCGCCCCCCCCCCCCCCCCCCCCGCCCAGAAGATATTTGAACTCGGTTCGCGCAGATCCGGGAGTAATTTTTTCGTCTTCGGCACGTTACTGTCGGCAAATCCTAGAAGATTATTACCGAATTAAAAAGTTGTATTTTTAAACAAGTGCATTCTTATATTTAAAATGTTTATTGAAAGCAGTTTTTCCACTAGTTTACTGTTTTATTTAATAAGAAGTGCTGTATGTTGTCTCGAGTCCTTGTTTCCCGAGACTAGTATGACCTGCCCCCCCCCCCCCCCTCTAGTTCAGATCCTAGGTACGCCCTTGCACAGGACTCTTATTTTGCACAAGCAAGGCAGAAATCTTCGTTACCCTTCCCAATTTAGGTTTCCTGTCATTTGAATCGACGACTTCGGAATGCCAGGTTTTTTCCTCCAACAACCCCACTTTCATTTTCCGAGCCTCAGCCTTGTCCTGTCACAACTAGTACCTTCTTACAAGTGCCAGAGGTTAACCTGAGTGTGAAATTGATATTGATCAGTTTATTTTCAAGCGGAGGATATGCAGCCACAGCACACCGGAAACACGACGTGGCCTTCTGGTCAAATCCCCGTTACCCCGTCGGCCGCTGTGACAGAGCAGTTCCAGGCGCTTCAGTCCGGAATCGCGGTGCTCCTACGGCCGCAGGTTCGAATCCTGCCTAGGGCATGGATGTGTGTGATGTCCTTAGGTTAGTTACGTTTCAGTAGTTCTAAGTCTACGGGACACTGGTGACCTCAGATGATAAGTCTGAAAGTGCTTAGAGCCATTTGAACGCGTTATTCTGTCGTGATTGTAGTACCGTTCAGAGATCGCAGCTCCACACCAAAGTCGACAACGCGCATCGATATCGTAGACATCAGCGATGTCTCGTAGGAATCCACAACGACTAATGGATGTCGCTCTTGAAGACATGCCCTCTCTCAGCACCGCAGCACCATCGCATGGAGATCGATATATAGTCGACCAGGACTCGCTCCGCCATGTTTGTGACATCCGATGAAGCAGTCCACATCATCTAGTTAGGACACCAGTATTATTCAAGTCTCAGATGGAACTGTACTTTTGTAAACGTTGGACTTCTAAAAAAAAATGGTTCAAATGGCTCTGAGCACTATGGGAC
Source organism: Schistocerca nitens (assembly GCF_023898315.1). Taxonomy (NCBI): domain Eukaryota; kingdom Metazoa; phylum Arthropoda; class Insecta; order Orthoptera; family Acrididae; genus Schistocerca; species Schistocerca nitens. The sequence goes on along the minus strand of NC_064614.1, from coordinate 1,038,495,979 downwards.
TTAACTTCTGAGGTCATCAGTCCCCTAGAACTTAGAACTACTTAAAACTAACTAATCTAAGGACGTCACACACATCCATGCCTGAGGCAGGATTCGAACCTGCGACCGTAGCGGTCGCGCGGTTCCAGACTGAAGCGCCTAGAACCGATCGGCCACCCCAGCCGGCTTGGACTTCTACTTCGAAGAAAAAAGTTTGTATTGTATATGCCAAGTGATGATTTAGTGTTTAAAATCAGTTGTAAATATTCGACTTGTTCTTGTGACAACCGATTGTGTACACTACAGTAAATCTTTTCAGCCTTCTTCTAATAAAGTGAACTAATGCTTAATACGTTGTAGTTTCGACCAACCACCTCCCAGAACAGTAAAAGATCTCACAATTATGTCCGGACGAATAAGGTTTCGTCAGATCATAATAATGCTGGCGCACTTCATATTACTCTCAGCTGCGAGCTGTGGCAGAACAACGTGCCGGTATCGCAGACCTGCCAGTATTCATGCTGAACAGAAGCTTGCACTACACACGATCATAAAACTAGCAATCGAAGACAGAAAAACATACGCAACAGATTGCCGCATTCGGTAATACCCCCTGAAAACCTGTCACTGCAGATAATTTACATACTATTTTACAATCGAAATAGTTACCAGCTACGTTTACAGTACCTGGGTACCACGATGCTTTCAAAGATTCATGTTTTCATCACCGAATGACTATGCACTTCTCTCTGTAATAAAAATCTTGCGCAGACATGTAGTTATTGAATTACAAATGAATAAGTAATGCTCATACTACCATATGATGTACTGTACGCTGTTGTAGTATTACTCCTGTAACAATGGTCTTCCACGTTCAATAATTCACAAATGACACTGCATATTAATTTTTAATGCCGTAAGAAGACTCATCTCTACAGGTTCAACAACGCAGCAACCAATTCTTCTCGACCATGTATCAGAGTCTCGTGCACCACGCATTTTCACATACACACACTCCCCACCCCTGCCCCACGCGCGCATGCGCGCGTACACACACACACACACACACACACACACACACACACACACACACGACCTCCATAGCCATTAGGTCAGGGATCGAATTTGTTAAATAACTGGTTCGTGACACGAACGTCCATATTAGACAAGAGAAGTAGTTTTAATATCCCGATAGCCTCCAGAGCTTTCGGGAAGGAGCGCTTGTTCGGACTGTATTTTGCTACAGAAAAGAAGACGTGGCTCGAAATTAAAAAAGCGCGTCCGGTGCATGTTTTTCATACAAATATCATTTTACTATCTCTCTTAGTCCTGCAACTCAACTTCGCCGTCTTGCAAACCTACATGATAGGCTTGACTGAGGTACGTCTTTCCATTGTCCATTCATTGGACATCCATTGTCCATTCATTGGAGTTTGGTATAGCTGTTTACATTAATCTTTGTTCAGGTAACATCGCGATGCCTTACAATACAGAAACCAAGAATTCCAGTCAAATCATACCCAAAAATAATATGTTCAAAAAGAAACTCTAATGCGGCGTTCTCTTTATGTAATGTACATAAACCACGTACATGGGAATACAAGAAGCTCCCACTACAATAACCCTCATGAAGCCTGAATGCACTGATCAAAGCATCAACCTAATGTTTCATAGAAGTGCGTTTCAAATCGCATTCGAAATCATACTTACTAGAGGCCTGTATAATTTATCTTGAATGAACGCTGAGACGATTGCTTTAACAAGGCTAGTGTCATTTCCCGCTTCCATTTCTTGTTGGTTTAACCGGGCATGATAACGGCGAGACTGAAATGTTTTCTGTTCTTTATGGAAATTCATTTCCCGTTTCCATTTCTTGTTGGTTTAACCGGGCATGAGAACGAAAAAAAAAAAAAAAATGGCTCGGAGCACTAAGGGACTTAACTTCTGAGGTCATCAGTCCCCTAGAACTTAGAAACTACTTAAACCTAACTAAGGACATCACACACATCCACGCCCGAGGCAGGATTCGAACCTGCAACCGTAGCGGTCGCGCGGCTGCAGACTGTAGCGCCTAGAAGCGCTCGGCCACACCGGCCGACGGGCATGATAACGGCGAGACTTTAAAATGTTTTCTGTTCTTAATGGAATTTTTTCCCTCGCTATTCCAAAAACTTTCAAACGAGATGTGTCATACAGCCTTCAGAGATAATACCGTAACGCCTCCTAGCTAACAAACATATCGTTCGCGTAATCATGATACTTATTTCTGGCTTCTGATATGATGTAAACCTCTTTCGGAGAAATATGATGCCAGGTGATCTGTCATCTTATTTACTGATACACTGTGATGAACCACAAATTACCAGGAATTTATAACACTACGCACTGGCGTTTAGAACGGCAGCTTGAATACAATGCTGAGCGACAGGGAAAGGGAAAGAACCGGGAAATTAATTTTATAAGTGCGATTAAAAGGTAGCTAGTTCTCAAAGAACCTCTGAGCTGTCGTCACTCAGCAATTTTTTATTTTAAGAAACAATTTACGCTTGCAATCCAGGGGAGTTGTTTATGCATTGGGATTTCAACTTTTAGTTCAACTGTTTGAATGGACACTATGCGGAGTGGAATATTATCAGAACACAGTCAGATAAATAGCAACGTTAGCTGGATAGGTAAAAACAGTTATTTTGTCTGATTTTTAATGAGGCCTCTTAAAAGCGGTGATTCACCTAAGCTGATATAGAGAGAACTAAGCACTCATAACATTAGCGCTTGAATAAAGGTTATATCTGTTCTATTGTGATACTTTCATGTGTTTCGCATTAGACCACTTGGACAAGCTGGTAACGTACAGGCGCATTTGCAAATAATTATCACAAGGTTAACACTTAAACGACACCATCTCCCACAGTCAGACACTAACTTGAAATAAACTAGTGATGCATATCGTGACAGTCTTCTTAAGAGCGACATGGTCACCTTGGCAAGCTAAGCACGTCCCTACATTACGGCCCAAGAGTGTTCATCGCAACTTTATCATGTTCCTGTATTATGTGACGACGCCAACCATGGCTATCAATTTTATTTGCTTCTTTTCCTAAGTATAAGCAGACAGTTTAGTCTGACGACGGCCTTTACGACTGAAACCGATTACCGACAATAAAAGAAATTTGTGATCAAAGGCTGTTTTGGCTTCCACGTACTCTATTACTCTTCTGTCGAAGGTACAAAATGACTGGGAAAGAATGTGAGAATCACTGAAAACACGAGGCACTATAGCAGGAGATGAAACTGATACAGTGTTTGACACCATCCCATTACCGACAACAAATAAAAGAGCAACGAAATCGTGCTTATAACTGAAACAGCTGTTGTCTGGGTACTGCGGAACCATATGCTTCCAAATCAAGGCCACCAAACAACGCGGAAAATTCCATCTCTGAGTTCAAAACTTCTCGCGACACACGATAGCTCTTCTCTGGAGTTTGGTGGCTGCAGGTAAACGAAGAAGAAACTCAAAAATCTAATTAACCCTATTTGCCAAAATAAGAGGGTCTTCACCGCCCCCCAATACACACAGACAGACGCACATAAAACTGACTGGATTTGACTGACGCACACATAAAGGAAAATGAATTATTCTCTGCACTGACGGGAAAAAAACCGAACACCGAGAAATAAGCCGTTGCGAGTAATGATATTTCGGGAATAAATTTGCCTACGTAACATCGATAAATGATAAATATTGCAAGACCACAGGTTAATGTCAGCGCGAGAAAATTCGTTGCAAATGTGAAATGCTGGTACATTAATAACCGGTGTAGTCGCCACAATGTTGAACGCCAAGTATGCTAACGTGCATGCATTGTGGCGCACAGGTGTCGTATGAAGTTCCACGCCTGTTGCACTTAAGTCAGTCCATACAGGGACGGTTTATGCTGGTTGTGGGTGACACTGGACTTGTCCGATGGTGTCCCATATGTGCTCGACTGGAGACTAATGTCGCGATGAAGCAGGGCAAGGTAACATGTCACCACTGTGTAGAGAATGTTGGATTACAACAGCGGTTCGTGAGCGAACGTTAACGTTCTGGGAAACACTTCTTGGAATGTTGTTCATGAATGGCAGCTCAGTAGGTCGAATCATGAGGATGACGTCCAGATTTTCAGTCAGGGTGCGTGGGATAACTTCAAGAGTGCTGCTGGGGCGCATCCCAGACCGTAGCTCCAGGTGTAGGTCCAGTGTGGCTCGGCCGCAAGCAAACTCGTGGCAGCCACTCAGCTGGCCTCCTCCCAACCAATACACAGCCATCACAGGCACCGAAGTCCGCCGCTCGTGGTCTTGCGGTAGAGTTCTCGCATTCCCGCGCACGGGGTCCCGGGTTCGATTCCCGGTGGGGTCAGGGATTTTTTTCTGCCTCGAGATGACTGGGTGTTGTGTGTCTTTCATCATCATTTCATTCTCATTCACTCGCAAGACGCCGTAGCGGCGTTAAAGAACTTGTGGAGCGGCGGCCGAACCGCTCCGGGAGGGGTCTCCCGGCCACCAATGTCATGCGCTCATTATCATTCATTACAGGCACCGAAGCAGTACCCACTTTCATCATAAATCACAACAGACCTCCACACTCCCTACAATGAGCTCTCGCTTCATATCACTGAAGTCGCAAATGGCGGTGGTCTGAGGTCTGTGGAACACACACTACAGGGCGTTTGCCTGGGAGCCGTCCTTGAGGTAACCTATTTGTAACAGTTTGTTGTGTCACTGAGATGCCAACTGCCACTCAGATTGCTGCTGCAGATGCAATACGATGCGCCAGAGCCATACGCCGAACGCGGTTGTCTTCTCTCTGGGTAGCGCCACGTGGCCGTCGGGAGCCCCGTCTTCTTGCGACCACGCCTTCCCGTGACCACCGCAGCTGGACATCATTTACAGTGGCTACATTACTGCCAAGTCTTTCTACAACATCACGGAATGAACAACCAGCTTCTCGTAGCGCCATTGCACGACCTCGTTCAAACTTAGTGAGCTGCTTATAGCGTCTTCGTCGCCTTAAAGGCATTCTTGGCTGACATCGACTCACTATGTCCATTGTGGAAGATTAACTAACGCTCACGACCGCTACAGCACTGATTTATTTACTGCATACCTGATTTGCATCCTCATAGTGGTGCTACTAGAACCGCTCTAAAGCTACTACATGAAATTTGACTAGACGTCTTTCAGATGTAGAAACACGCCAACCAACTTTCATTTATATCGTTCAAGTCCTTTTTTGGTGTTGCGACATTTTCTTTTCGTCAGTGTATACATCTCTACAGTATTCCATATTCAGAAATAAATGCCTTTTCGCATATTCTTGGACTGTTGATTAACACTTAAGCACAATATAAGTGTTTCGTTTTCCAGAGAAAAAACTTAATGCAGTTTTCCAGCCATTTCACAAGAGCCTGGAAAACCTGTGGGCTGCTGTTAGATTTGGACACAGCAGATACCTTGAACTGGAGTTTCAAACTGGGTAACTGTTCGCGCAAGCAATATTATAAATCGAAGCGTCAGAGTTACATTGTCGCCATTAGTATAATGTCTCTGAATGTTGTACTTTCATTCGGTATCAATAGGATAGAGTGCAGTCTTTAAACGAAGTACTCCTTGCCGTCTTTACCCCTCGCCCCACGCTGACATATGCATTATGCAAGGTGTCAATTATCCCAGTACTTGCGATTGTATCTGGGATTTCGTATTTACACTACTGGCCATTAAAATTGCCACACCACGAAGATGACGTGCACAGACGCGAAATTTAACTGACAGGAAGAAGATGCTGTGTTCAGCAAATGATCAGCTTTTCAGAGCATTCACACAAGATTGGCGCCGGTGGCGACACCTACAACGTGCTGACATGAGGAACGTTTCCAACCGATTTCTCATACAAAAACAGCAGTTGACCGGAGTTGCCTGGTGAAACGTTGTCGTGATGCCTCGTGTAAGGAGGAGAAATGCGTACCATCACGTTTCCGACTTTGATAAAGGTCAGATCGTAGCCTATCACGATTGCGCTATATCGTATCGCGACATTGCTGCTCGCGTTGGTCGAGATCCAATTGTTAGCAGACTATGGAATCGGTGGATTCAGGAGGGTAATACGGAACGCCGTGCTGGATCCCAACGGCCTCGTATCACTAGCAGTCGATATGACAGGCACCTTATCCGCATGGCTGTAACGGATCGTGCAGCCACGTCTCGATCCCTGAGTCAATTGATGGGGACGTTTGCAAGACGACAACCATCTGCACGAACAGTTCGACGACGTTTGCAGCAGCATGGACTATCAGCTCGGAGACCATGGCTGCGGTTACCCTTGACGCTGCATCACAGACAAGAGCGCCTGAGATGGTGCACGAATAGTAAAACGTCATTTTTTCGGATGAATCCAGGTTCTGTTTACAGCATCATGATGGTCGCATCCGTGTTTGGCGACATCGCGGTGAACGCACATTGGAAGCGTGCATTCGTCATCGCCGTACTGGCGTTTCACCGGGAGTGATGGTATGGGGTGCCATTGGTTACACGTCTCGGTCACCTCTTGTTCGCATTGACGGCACTTTGAACAGTGGACGTTACATTTCAGATTTGTTACGACCCGTGGCTCTACCATTCATTCGATCCCTGCGAAACCCTACATTTCAGTAGGATAATGCACGACCGCATGTTGCACGTCCTGTACGGGCCTTTCTGGATATAGAAAATGTTCGACTGCTGCCCTGGCCAGCACATTCTCCAGAGCACTCACCAATTGAAAGCGTCTGGTCAATGGTGGCCGAGCAACTGGCTCGTCACAATACGCCAGTCACTACTCTTGATGAACTGTTGTATCGTGTTGAAGCTGCATGGGCAGCTGTACCTGTACACGCCATCCGAGCTCTTTCTGACTCAATGCCCAGGCGTATCAATGCCGTTATTACGGCCAGAGGTGGTTGTTCTGGGTACTGATTTCTCAGGATCTATGCACCCAAATTGCGTGAAAATGTAATCACATGTCAGTTATAGTATAATGTATTTGTCCAATGAATACCCGTTTATCATCTGCACTTCTTATTGGTGTTGCAGTTTTAATGGCCTGTAGTGTATAGCCGGCCAGGGTGGCCGAACGGTTCTAGGCGTTACAGTCTGGAACCGCGCGACCGCTACGGCCTCGGGCATGGATGTGTGTGATGTCCATAGGTTAGTCTAGGGGACTGATGACCTTAGAAGTTAAGTCCCATAGTGCTCAGAGCCATTTGAGCTAGTTGTAGTGTTTATCGGCTGCGCTGACAGTCATTGTTAGCACTACGGACCAACTCGATCAGCGGAACAGCGTGTGGGATTCTGTCTATGTTCGAATGTAATAACGCATGCGCACTTATCTTCTCTAGCGCGTGACGTTGACACAGGTGGACGAAGACGAGGCAAAAAGCGGGAAGGTGTGAACGCACCGTTCGGTACATCTTCCGGTCCATTTCACAGTTTAAATCTGTCAGGATGTTTCGCAGTTTAGATCACCCATTTCATGCAGCTGTAAACTGAACGGTATTAGGATATTTTATTTGTGAGAGCGATACTTCTCAGCGATACATCCTGGGCTTGGGCTCACATTTCAGCAAGGTAATGCCCGCCCGGACAAGGCGAGTGTTTCTACCGCATGTTTTCGTGCTTGCAAAATCCTAACCCTTACCAGCGAGGCAGATGTCTCCCCAGTTGAGAAAGTTTGGAGCATTATGAGCAGCGCCTCAACCCGCTCGGGTTTTTGACGATCAACGAGTGAGTTAGACAAAATTTGGCACGATATCCCTCAAGAGGACATCCACCAACTCTTTCAGTCAATGTCAAGCCGAATAACTGATTGTATAAGGGATACAAGTGAACCAACGCATTATTAACATAGAGCTCTTTCTCTTGAATAAAGTTATCCATTTTTTCCAGAACTAAAAATTTGTTTGCCCGTACATGTACATAACATCTACGTTTTTGCGTCCCATTCCGATAATTCTTTCGTGGTGTGTCGTTTTTCTTGCTCTTAGTGTGTATTCATACACTCCTGGAAATTGAAATAAGAACACAGTGAATTCATTTTCCCAGGAAGGGGAAACTTTATTGACACATTCCTGGGGTCAGATACATCACATGATCACACTGACAGAACCACAGGCACATAGACACAGGCAACAGAGCATGCACAATGTCGGCACTAGTACAGTGTATATCCACCTTTCGCAGCAATGCAGGCTGCTATTCTCCCATGGAGACGATCGTAGAGATGCTGGATGTAGTCCTGTGGAACGGCTTGCCATGCCATTTCCACCTGGCGCCTCAGTTGGACCAGCGTTCGTGCTGGACGTGCAGACCGCGTGAGACGACGCTTCATCCAGTCCCAAACATGCTCAATGGGGGACAGATCCGGAGATCTTGCTGGCCAGGGTAGTTGACTTACACCTTCTAGAGCACGTTGGGTGGCACGGGATACATGCGGACGTGCATTGTCCTGTTGGAACAGCAAGTTCCCTTGCCGGTCTAGGATTGGTAGAACGATGGGTTCGATGACGGTTTGGATGTACCGTGCACTATTCAGTGTCCCCTCGACGATCACCAGTGGTGTACGGCCAGTGTAGGAGATCGCTCCCCACACCATGATGCCGGGTGTTGGCCCTGTGTGCCTCGGTCGTATGCAGTCCTGATTGTGGCGCTCACCTGCACGGCGCCAAACACGCATACGACCATTATTGGCACCAAGACAGAAGCGACTCTCATCGCTGAAGACGACACGTCTCCATTCGTCCCTCCATTCACGCCTGTCGCGACACCACTGGAGACGGGCTGCACGATGTTGGGGCGTGAGCGGAAGACGGCCTAACGGTGTGCGGGACCGTAGCCCAGCTTCATGGAGACGGTTGCGAATGGTCCTCGCCGATACCCCAGGAGCAACAGTGTCCCTAATTTGCTGGGAAGTGGCGGTGCGGTCCCCTACGGCACTGCGTAGGATCCTACGGTCTTGGCGTGCATCCGTGCGTCGCTGCGGTCCGGTCCCAGGTCGACGGGCACGTGCACCTTCCGCCGACCACTGGCGACAACATCGATGTACTGTGGAGACCTCACGCCCCACGTGTTGAGCAATTCGGCGGTACGTCCACCCGGCCTCCCGCATGCCCACTATACGCCCTCGCTCAAAGTCCGTCAACTGCACATACGGTTCACGTCCACGCTGTCGCGGCATGCTACCAGTGTTAAAGACTGCGATGGAGCTCCGTATGCCATGGCAAACTGGCTGACACTGACGGCGGTGGTGCACAAATGCTTCACAGCTAGCGGCATTCGACGGCCAACACCGCGGTTCCTGGTGTGTCCGCTGTGCCGTGCGTGTGATCATTGCTTGTACAGCCCTCTCGCAGTGTCCGGAGCAAGTATGGTGGGTCTGACACACCGGTGTCAATGTGTTCTTTTTTCCATTTCCAGGAGTGTATTTTTGGATGCAGTGAGTGTCCGGGTAACTAATTTCCGACATTATGGGCGAGTGCTTATAGCGACTCCGAACATAGAGACAGTGAGGAAACGGTACTATGGATCCACGTTTCTTCGAGAAGGGAATCAGCTCTGCCTCGTACCACTCAGGAAATCCTGGAAGTCAGCACGTGGTCTACGCGCTTCCTCTTCGATTTCCCTTTCACTGTCTATTAGCAGAGCACTCTTCTGCTCTAGTGCCAACATGAATGCAGCAGTTCCCACATACAGCTGTCCATATATTTCAACAAATTGTAATCACGCGAACGTTTCTTCTGAAACTGTGGTAAACATACGAAACCGCCAGAAGTCTGATTAGTGTTAACTGCAACGCTTGATAGATTCAGACCAGTGAAGTGAATAGTTATAGATCAACATTAATTAACTACGAGAAATGAATATGCTGTTAAGAACTCAGGCAGTAACTGTGACGAACTGTTCCGTTACCTTGCGTAGTGAATAAAAAATGACGTACGGTGAAGATTTTCAAGCAGGAATCAGCTACTGCGAAAGTAAAGCAGAGATGTCATTTTGAAGTTTTTATATAACGGCGAAACCAAATGACAACACCGCTAGGGCATGGTTTTTACCTCCTCACTATACAGTCCAGTTCTTTTCAGTGACTCTGGATTAGTTTGTCATGCCTGGTCGATAAGGGCTTCCAACACTTGAAGAATGCTGTAGAACTGGTCGCACTAGCTAGTTGGTATTAGATTTCCCTTACAGATACATTGCATCTGCCCCCAACCAAAAAAGTTTAGTGTTCCACGTGTTTATCTGATACTGGTTTTACAATATCGCCACACTTCATATTACTTCTTAGTATTAACCCGAAATATTTATACGATTTGTTAAAGACAGCTGTCATTCATTGCGCCAATTGGATACCTGTTGCAAGTCTTTTTGCAGTACCTCACGATCATGCACCGACGTTACTTTCCTGCACGCAACAGCATCGTCAGCGAACAATCATACTGTGTTGCTGATGCTGTCAGATAAATCATTTATGTTTTTTCCTGTGGAACAGTCGCCGCCAACATAATGTATTGGGTTCCCTTAGTCAAATATTCATCGAGTCACTCACTTGCCAAGATTCTTCGTACGATCGTAGCTTGTTTGGTACTCGATGATGTTGTACAAAAATCTTGAAAGACAGAATTGACCCATTCACGTGAGTTCTATTGTTTCAGGATGTCTTTTGTGAACAAAGCAACCTATTGTTCACATGAGTGGTTTTTCTTGAATTCGCGCTGATTCTTTCAGAGGAGCCAGTTATCCCACACCTTGCAGCAGATGTAGATTAGCGCTATTGTTCTATAATTTCGTCCACCTGCATATGAAAGTTTTTCAGAGGTGAGCTGGTCGACGAGTATCAAATTTATTCTGTTGTCGGTCGTGGCTTCGAGTATGTGAAATGCATATACACTGATGAGCCAAAACATTATGATCAACTGCTGAATAGCATGTTATGCCACTTTTGGTACGCAATTCAGCAGCGATTTCATCTCACTGTGATATACATCCTATACCCGCACGGATACTGTGACTCTTGCACAGGGACAGACTATAATTACAAGCTCACGGTATTGTTTTTAGGCATGAAACATCATATTGCAGGGCGCGTGTTGTTTCGATGTACTCTATAACATTCTTCAGACATGGATGCATGCGAATACAATTTTTGCGTACCACATATAGTCCACTGGATTCAGATCCGGCGAATTCAGCTGCCAAGACATTAACGCGAAGTCAGTGTGATGCTCCTCGAATCAGGGCAGCACGATTCTGGTCTTGTGGCGTGGAAAGAAGCCGTCGCCGGCAAAGAAGACATCAAACATGAAAGAATGCTGGTGGTCTGTAACAGCATTCACGTACTTCACAGCTGTGCTGGTGACTTCGATTACAACAACGGTTCCCATGGAAGCCCACGTGAATGTCCCTCCATAGCTTAGCTCTTTCCTCATCGGCACGCGTTTGAGGCGAGGTCAGTTTTCCGAACAGCCGTTTGCCTGGATGAGGGCGTATCTGGAAGCAACCATCGACCTGTGGTGCGATTCATACGACGAGGCGACACGTTTGCATTGTTGATAATTAACTGAATCCTCAGCTGCCGTAGGTGTTGTTGATATACCTCGATGGGGACAGCTGAAAATGTTTGCCCCGACCGGGCTCGAACCCGGGATTTCTGCTTACATGGCAGACGCTCTAGCCATCTGAGCCACCGAGGACACAGATGAATAGCGCTTCTGCTGGGACAAGATAGTAACTGTTCTCGACACCTGTCGGCAGCTGAGGGTTCAATTATAATTTATTCTACAGAAGCTGCACTGTTATCAATGGTATCTGTTCTTTCGAGAACAGTTACTACCTTCATATATACGTTTACGTTGTGCTTCAAATTTGCCACAGATCGCCATCAATCCCGCTTAACAGAGCAGGCAGGCGAGCCTCCGACATCTACGTGCTGTGATAAAGCGTGGTAGTCCAACAGGTCGTCGCCTGCTCGTGGCTTGACCGTCCTGAAACCACTTCCCCTGGAGACCGTCTCTAGCGAGTAACCGATCAGTGTCGCCTTCTCTGGGATGCTTCTTCCCAGGCGCCGGATCATAAATCTGTCCTTTGTCAAACTCACCCAAGTCTATGAATTTCCTAATTCCCGGCGCGTATCATCGCTAGAACAGTACCCCAGATCGTCTCTGCCTTGCTTATAGCCCTACTGCGCCTCGTATTTGCCCCGCCGGTCGGCATTCAGTTTCGCGATGGTCAATGATGATCATGTTTTGGCTCATCAGTATACTTCAGAATCAGCTACAGTAAGCACTGTACACGCCCATAGTTTTCAGACATCACTAAAGATTCATCTGTATAGGACAGTACCGTCGGACAAATGGTAGCAGTTAGGAGCAGAACTGGTATGCTTATATTAACAGTATTATACGAAATATTTTGATAAATTATTAGTGAAATGAAGATTCAAGTAGTCTCACTGCAAGTGCTTAATTTTTCTTTTATTGCTACCAGTTGGTTTTCTTTCTTCCTCACAACGCCGTCATTGGTGTAGTAAATTTGCTGGTCGTATCTTCACAGCCTCCCCTCCAATGTAGATCCTGTCTTTACTATCTATGTGATAAAAGGAACTACACCAGTGCTGATCATATTCTGATATGAAAACCAATGATGATAATGAGATAAAAATTAAATGATATGCATGCCATTATATTTATAGTATAAACTTTAACATTAATTATTCTAAACACACAATACCAAATTATCTTTTAAGGCGAGCATATAGGAGCTAGCACGGAACTAATCTTAAAAGAGATGGTGTATGTTATCTGTTACAGTAATATTTAATTACATTTGTGGATTCACCCAATTAAAATAAAGAGTTTTGATATATTATTAAAAGCTGGAGGGGTACTTATATTACAAACGAGCAGCTTCTCAACTAAGTTTTAATGCAATTTTTCTTAGCTGTAATTTCTATCGGCATTCGAGTTTAATTACTTTATCACTATTTTACGTGTTAGTACGCCAATCTACAGCCTACTACACTGTCCAGTCACATTAATGTGACCACTACTCGCAAGCCTAAAGACGATCTTGACATGCAGGAAGAGAGTCAATGAGATTCTGGAAGGTACCGGCAGGGATGTGAAGCCATACGGCCTACAGTGCTATGCTGCGCTAAGTTCCTCAATTGAGCATCCATTGCACGAACAGCTCGACTGAGATAATCCCACAGATTCTCGATTGCGTTTAAATCCGAGGAGTCTGGTGGCCAGATGAGCATGTTAAACTTGTTGTGGCGCTCTTCAAAGCACGTACATACACTGCGAACTGTGTGACACGTTGCCTTGTCCTGCTCGTGGATGACGTCGTGTCGGGGAAGAATAAATTCCGTTTAGTGATGGACTTGGTCCACAAGGATAGATGCATATTTGTGTCGATCCACTGTGCTTTCCAGAACGAGGATATCACCCAGGGGATGCCACGAAAAAAATCCCCAGGTGATGGTGGTTTGTGAGGCGCTCAACTTCGTGGTCATCAGCGCCCGTACAAGTTCCCATCCTTTCCACCTCCAGTCTCGCCATGTTTCGAATGATGATGATGAGGACAACACAAACACTCAGTCCCCAGTTGGAGAAAATCCCCGACCCGTCCGGGAATCGAACCTGGGACGCTAGCCACTAGACCACGAGCTGCGGACACATTCCACAGAGCACAACGCTTCCTCCTCCGGCCTGAACCGTTTCGACGATTGTTGCAGGTTATTTGTTGTTTACAGACGATTCGCGCCGTACTCTGCAACGACCATCTATCTGATGGGGCATGAAACGTGATTCATCTGAAAAGGCTACCTGTCCCCATGCAGTGGAGGTCCGTTTGCGGTATTTGCGTGAAAGTTCCAGTTTTCGTTGCCGATGAACGGCAGTCAGCATGAGTGGGTGAGGCCCATACGCAGCAACGCTCGCTCTACATCTACGTCTACATATATACTCCGCTAGCCACCAAGCGGTGTGTGGAGGAGGGTACAATTCGCGCCAAAGTCACATTTCCCCCCCTCTGTTCACTTGCGGGTCGCGACTGTCTGAACGCCTCAGTACGAGCTCTAATTTCCCTTATCTTTGAATGGTGATCATTGCGCGATTTGAAAGTTGGAAGATCGGATTTCGGAATTTAGTGAGCAGCCCCTTCCGTTTAGCGCGCCGTCTATCTGCAAATGTGTCCCAATTCAAACTTTCTGTGAGATTTGTAACGCTCTCGCGATACCTAAATGTACCAATCACGAATCTTGCCGCTCTTCTTTGGACCTTCTCAATCTCTTGAATCAGACCCAACTGGTAAGGGTCCCATACAACCTTGGACATGCAACATCTGAACACCCATTGAGGAGACATTGTTGGTAAGCCGTCAGTTGCTCAACAGTTGCACGTCTATTCGCCCGTGCACATGTCCAGAGCCTATGCTCACTCTTGTTTATGACCCATTGTGCACCACAGTTTCCTCGGTTCCTCTTTCGGGCAGCGTTATTTTGCCATGCATGTTATGCTTTAACCACGGTGGCACGCGAACGGTTCACAAAATTAGCAGTTTTGGAAATGCTTCCACTACTGGCCCGAAAGCCTTTGGAAGTCAGATAAATCGCCCCGTTTCTGCTCTACAAGAACTACTGACCCCCCACCCCTCCCCCAACCCCAGCTATAATGTGACTGCACGCTGGACGGTGTATAACCAAGGCTAAGCCATGTGCATGAAGCAGCCGGAACCTATCTTCTAAGTGCACTAGTAAAATTCCTCGAACAACTGTGGACAAAATATTGCTGTGAACCTACCTACTGAAGCGAAGAATAGTGATACAGCCGAAACCTACGATAGACGCGCTAGTAACTTTTCCGGCGACAATCTTACTGCCGCTATAATTGGCTTCTTCTCTAGATGCTGGTACTCGTTTGCTTGTGGCAAAGGGGACAGAATTCACAGGAAATGTCACTTCGCAACATAGCGAAGTAAACGGCGCAGCCGAGTTTAGCTGCTGCAGCGCCGAAGATAGGATGCACAATGTCGAGACTTGACGCTTATCGGCATTATGACTGACGTCGCTGTATCGGAAACAAAAAAACTCAAACCGATAACTCAGTGATTGACGGTTTAGTATCAGAAGCAATGCTGCGTGTTTTCCTTGCCACAAACTGGTGCTTAGATGTAACACAGTCCTCGCGTCGTTCTTGCTGTGAAGTAAATCCAGTTACATACGTCTGAATGCGATTATAAACAACGAATAGTGCACTGTGTTTTGTTTTTAGTAATTGATGCTTTTACAAAATTTTAGATGTAGCATGCACGCTGTGTTAGGCAGAAGGGATGGAAAGAAAACTGGAGTTCGACACTGTGCCGACGATGAGGCCATTAGAGACTTATCACAAAGTCTGGTTACAAGCATTGGAGACAAAGACCCAGTCTCAGGTGGGGATTTTTGGAAGGGAGTTTACAGTCATAGCATCTGACTTACAACCATGACAAACCTCTTGAAATCTTGGTGAGTACCGGGGTACTGGACTGTTTTTAAATTAATCCTAGAATGATAGCCCAGTGTATGCGAAAGTGTATTTGTTTAAGAGTATACGGAGTAAAGTCGATGACTTGCTAGACGTTTACAGTGTAGCTTCATGGACAGTAGACAAGGGTGAAGATAGCGTTTCAAATATGAAATAAGGTATAATTACTTTTTAATTAGAGAAAAGGTACGGTTTCTCGTTAATGAAACCGGAGCACGACTATCCGCCGCCTTACTGTGCTGGATACAATTCTTCATTAAGTTAACGTAAATTTCCGGAATCGTGCAGTTAAACATGTAACAATGTATAAAGCCTACTCTATCTCCACAGTGCTCCTAATTTCATCGGTAGTGCGAAGGAAAAAAAGTTCATTACACATATTTCCGAAATCACTCGCTCAAGGACAATATCATTTTCCATCTGAGCAAGCTACATATAATGTTAAACCTCACTATCACATAAGTGTAATGTGTTAGGTAATATGCTCTCTACTCATGGCTTTTCATACATTTGATATTACATTCCCACACACAATATTAGAGATGTCACAAGAAGATTTACAATGACCGACGAAGACAGTATATCATGTATTTCTACGTAAGAATTTTATTTCAAAACTAATTTTGTACGAAAAATTTGCTTCTACACAATATAAACTTTAGCCATTATTACCCATATTACAGAAAAAAATTAGACGAATGAGAGAGTGAAAGAGTGCCTGTTCCAAAGATACGTGTCTGTCTAAAAACACTATTGACAGGTGTGCTATAGAAAAAATCCACCATTTTAAATAACAGATAATAGATTTACAATGAATTTAAATATGAGGGTTGGATCTTTAATAGTGGCAACTATTTATTTACAGCTCGTACAAAATAGATACGTGTTTCAAAGTTTTACTGACCTTCAAAGTAGTCACCAGCATTGTGTATAAACTGTTGCCAGCGATGTGGAAGTCGTAGGATACTCTTAGCAGTGCCAGTTGTGTTACAGTTCGAGCGGCGCGGTCTATTGCCCAGTAAATTTCTAGCAGTTCTGAAGCGAATGCCGTGAAGTGTTTCCTTCAGTTTAGAAATAGAGTTGAACTCACGAGGGCTTAAGGGAGGGGAGTGCAGTAGGTGGTATAGCCCTATCAGTCAAACACATAATTAACAGCTTGCACTGTACGTGCTTGAGCATTGTGCAGCAAAATGATGGTCAGGTCCTGCAGAAAGTGTTATCACTTCTGTCACTATGCTGTTCATTTTTGGAACACAACCTCCTCCCAAGCCCGCCCGGCTAGCGGCGCGGTCTAACGCGCTGCTTGCCGAGCGGGAAGGCGTGCCGGTCCACGGTACGAATCCGCCCGGCCGATTAGTGTCGAGGTCCGGCCAGCCTATGGGTAGTTTTGAAGGCGGTTTTCTATCTGCCTCGGGGAATGCAGGCTGGTTCCCCTTATTCCGCCTCAGTTGCACTATGTCGGCGATTGTTGCGCAAACACTCTCTCCACGTACGCGTACACCATAATTACTCTACCACGCAAAGCATTTGGGGTTACACTCGTCTGGTATGTTTGGGGTTACACTCGTCTGATATGAGATGTTCCCGGGAACCCTGGATTCGGTGTGCGGCGGCGGTGGGGTGGGTGGACTGCTGTGGCCTGTTGTGGGGTTGTGAACCACTGAGGGCTAGGACAGAACGAAGTCTCTCCGTCGTTTTAGGCCCCCGGTTCAGTACACAAGACGCACACATCCTCCCAAAACATGGAAATCAAAGAGTTTCCAGTAGATTTGTTTCACAGTATCGATGATGAAGAAGTGCTCATAGCTTTTAAGATATGAGTTTTGAGGCTATATTTAATACACATTTTTGCATCGAATGATCATTGTGTCACACCCCTGATTACTGATCATCTCTCCAGGGTCACCCAGTATAAAAAGAAAAGTAGCATTTGGCTAAAACTGTCTAAACACGTCAAACCATGTGTTTCGGAACGAATTCACTCAACGAATTAAAATATATTTCTTACTGTAATAACTGCTGTCGAACTAGTCATATTCCGCTCATTTGTGTCACTGTGCCTACAGCAATACCATTATCTACCATTTTACAACTAAAGCTCTATGAACGTGTTAGGTGCTAAGGTCATGTCTGTAGCGTCAGATATATATTTTTACCTAACTCCTTTCGTCATTTGTCGCGTTATCTAACTATGAACTTACAATATCTTGAAAACTATCGCTTTACTAATGAGGAGGGAAGCTAAGTATTGCATAACATGTATTCTATATAACTACTTAATGACATAAGAGAAATGAATCTGCATTGACGCACCTCAGTGAAGTAGGAACTGTGGTCACTTAGGGTCTTACGTTACAGCTGTTACCTGAGAATGTTGCAATAGCTGAAATCGCAATCGTAAATAATTTAGTAAGAGTTCATCATTTTATGACATTAGAGTTCCATTTGTAACCGCAGTTGACTGACGACTGAGCAGATCTGCATAATGACTTACCACATGCCACTTCACATTTCTGCTAGTATATCTACAGATTAGCATGCGCCTTCTAATTTTTCTTAAACAGGTTTTTGAGTTGAAACATTAGTTCCTTGCCGTGTTGATGCTATAAAGTAGGATATTGAAGGCTGCTTGGGTCCCACATCAAGAATAGCGCTGCCTGCGCAAGCCAGAGATAGTGATTCGATTTCACGTACGGGAAACGGTTACGTTGGTCCAGTGATACCTTCACAGCAGCTTATTGTATCACATAATGACGTACTTTCCCACCACTGTGGCTGCTGAACGGTGGGAGAATGGCGATTACCCAGCATTTTAATACTCTGACTTTCGTAGGTATGTATTTTAGAAGCTGACGAAGGAAACTGATTGTGGATCCACGTAAGGAGCACCACACAGTTCATTGATGCCAGACGTCTGTAAGTGAACGATGAATATGGATACTGTCGGCACTAACGACACGAGGAACTACAGTAATGCAAAACGGAAGACAGTACAGATGACGTAACGAGATTCGTGTGGGGGGAAAATGGAGCGTTAGGTCTTTCCTGCAGGTAACAGCGAGAAGTGCAAGAATACGTAAATTCTGCCTGCTGACAATTTTTTGTCACAGACAAAACTTAAACAAGTATCTTCGTCAGTCACTTATTATTTTCTTTCACTACACGGTCATAGTACAGCAGTGGAGTCATAAATTACAAACTATGACACTGTTACAAGACGTTGCAACAAGAAGCATACTGCCGACTGTCATATACTCATACACGCATTTGTACACCCAGTACAGTAGAACCCCTCTAATCCGACCTTGGATGGTCCGTCACTCCGGATAGTCCGACCATGCTGAGGCTCGCGAGCCTGTGCCGACTTGTCACTGACTGGACGCCTGTCGGGCCATTGCTGCGGTGTCTATCGCTGGGCATATTGTTATACTGTACGTTACTGTGCAGTCTTATCCTTTGCTGGGACTAGAAAAACGTCGTTGTTTGCTTTATTCCGTATTCTCTACAGTACTTATTACTGTAGATTAATTGTGTGTACAGTTGTCTGTTTTTCAACATGTCTGGATTCAAACGTAAACGCGTAACTCTTTCACTAAATGAAAAATTAGCAGTGCTACAAGGAGTGAACGAAGGAGAATCGCTCCAAAAAATTGCAAAGGAACTGAATGTAGGTGTTACGACAATTAAGGATTGGAGGAAGAATCGGAAAGACATTGAATGCTATACAGTTATGATTGATGAAGAAGAAGAATCGCGAAACATTAAAAAATCCTAAACTTTAACTGCTTGATAACGCATTGTGGATGTGGTTTTGTCAAGAAAGAAGGAAAGAAACTCCAATATCCGGGCCAATTCTCAAAGAAAAAGCGATAGTTTTGCACAAAAGACTGGAAGCCGAAAGTAAATTTGCTGCCAGTGAAGGCTGGATTGGAAAATTTGTCATGTCAGATTTGTTTCTATTCTGAACTTCAAAATGTTGACAACAAAAACGCTCGCAGCTTCAAATGAATCCGTGGTAGAAACGAAACTTAAAGATAAGTCATTCCTTGTAGCAACGCAGATGGTACCCGCAAGCTCCCCTTGTTCGTCATTGGCAAATCTAAGAAGCCAAGGGCACTCAAAAATATAAACTTATCTTCCTTGCCGGTTTATTACCGCTGTCAAAAATCTGCTTGGATGGACTGCAACCTTTCTAAGTCCTGGTTTCTCGACGAGTTTGTGCCATCGGTCGCAAAAGACTTGAAGAAAAAAAATTTGCCTGTTCGTGCTCTACTGCTGTTGGATAACGCACCATCACATCCATCGGAGGAAGATTTGGTGAAAGGGGACATAAAAGCTCTCTTTCTGCCTCCTAATGTGACCTCACTCATCCAACCAATGGATCAGGGCGTTATCGAATGGTTAAAAAGGCTATATCGCAGAAAGTATATCGGCTCAATCTTGGAAAAATCTGAAGGAGGTCATAACTTATTTGAGGCGATGAAATCCCTGAACATCAAAGATGCTATCTACACAATCGCTGCAGCTTAGGGTGAACTGAAACCTGACACACTGCGGAAATCGTGGCGTAAGCTTTGGCCACAAGTAATGACTGAAAATGAGCATACCGAAGATGAGCAAACCAACGACGCACTGGAAATCGTTAAAGATCTACAAACTCTGGAGCCGAACGTCCCTACCACTGAAGTCTAAGAGTGGATCAACGAATGTGACAAGACTGTGACACTTTGGAAAGCTCAATGACGACCAGATTGCTGCCGCTGTTAGCCAGAAAACTGTGAATGAGGACTCGGACGGCGAAGACGAACCCCCCACCCGGAATTCACAGAACGATGCAAAAACGCTTTTGACATCGCCCTTCAATACATCGAGCATAATCCAACTTCAACTACAATGGACTTTTGTGGATAAAAAATGGAGGGACACTGCAGCTAAACGTAGAATAACATCTGCTAAACAAAAATGTATCACTGACTTTTTTTTCAAGTAATTTGTTTCGTTTTTACTGTAAAAACAATGCATACAGTAGAATCATTTCTTAGTTTATACACATACACTAGTTTATTTCTTTGTAAAATATTTCATTTTTATATACAGTACTATAAACATTTTTTTGGTTACAATATATATCGTTTATACGTTATTAAGTACAGTACAGTGCTGTAATTTGTTCGTTGTTTTTCCTTTTAAAACCAATACATATTATAATATGTGTAGACGTTTTTTAGTTAATACATTGTTTAACACTGTGTAAAAAACATCTTATATTACTGTAGACGTCTTTTACACTCCTGGAAATTGAAATAAGAACACCGTGAATTCATTCTCCCAGGAAGGGGAAACTTTATTGACACATTCCTGGGGTCAGATACATCACATGATCACACTGACAGAACCACAGGCACATAGACACAGGCAACAGAGCATGCACAATGTCGGCACTAGTACAGTGTATATCCACCTTTCGCAGCAATGCAGGCTGCTATTCTCCCATGGAGACGATCGTAGAGATGCTGGATGTAGTCCTGTGGAACGGCTTGCCATGCCATTTCCACCTGGCGCCTCAGTTGGACCAGCGTTCGTGCTGGACGTGCAGACCGCGTGAGACGACGCTTCATCCAGTCCCAAACATGCTCAATGGGGGACAGATCCGGAGATCTTGCTGGCCAGGGTAGTTGACTTACACCTTCTAGAGCACGTTGGGTGGCACGGGATACATGCGGACGTGCATTGTCCTGTTGGAACAGCAAGTTCCCTTGCCGGTCTAGGATTGGTAGAACGATGGGTTCGATGACGGTTTGGATGTACCGTGCACTATTCAGTGTCCCCTCGACGATCACCAGTGGTGTACGGCCAGTGTAGGAGATCGCTCCCCACACCATGATGCCGGGTGTTGGCCCTGTGTGCCTCGGTCGTATGCAGTCCTGATTGTGGCGCTCACCTGCACGGCGCCAAACACGCATACGACCATTATTGGCACCAAGACAGAAGCGACTCTCGTCGCTGAAGACGACACGTCTCCATTCGTCCCCCCATTCACGCCTGTCGCGACACCACTGGAGGCGGGCTGCACGATGTTGGGGCGTGAGCGGAAGACGGCGTAACGGTGTGCGGGACCGTATCCCAGCTTCATGGAGACGGTTGCGAATGGTCCTCGCCGATACCCCAGGAGCAACAGTGTCCCTAATTTGCTGGGAAGTGGCGGTGCGGTCCCCTACGGCACTGCGTAGGATCCAACGGTCTTGGCGTGCATCCGTGCGTCGCTGCGGTCCGGTCCCAGGTCGACGGGCACGTGCACCTTCCGCCGACCACTGGCGACAACATCGATGTACTGTGGAGACCTCACGCCCCACGTGTTGAGCAATTCGGCGGTACGTCCACCCGGCCTCCCGCATGCCCACTATACGCCCTCGCTCAAAGTCCGTCAACTGCACATACGGTTCACGTCCACACTGTCGCGGCATGCTACCAGTGTTAAAGACTGCGATGGAGCTCCGTATGCCACGGCAAACTGGCTGACACTGACGGCGGCGGTGCACAAATGCTGCGCAGCTAGCGCCATTCGACGGCCAACACCGCGGTTCCTGGTGTGTCCGCTGTGCCGTGCGTGTGATCATTGCTTGTACAGCCCTCTCGCAGTGTCCGGAGCAAGTATGGTGGGTCTGACACACCGGTGTCAATGTGTTCTTTTTTCCATTTCCAGGAGTGTCTTTCTTAAATCGTTTAATTTTTTTGTACTAAATGTCTATTTACATTTTTTTTGCAATAAATATTTGATTTTTCGGATAATCCGACCGTTTTGTCGTTCCGACCATAGTCCTGGTCCCGAAGGTGACGGATTAGAGGGGTTCTGTTGTACTCGACAGCAAACACGAAGAAAAAACAGCCCTACGGTTGATTAGGGATAGAAATATAATGCCTTGTAAATCAGGCATATTGACAATGATTATGATCTATTCTGTCCATACGGTAGGTTCATCACAGCAAGTCCAACAACTTCCAGTCCACTCAGTTTTCCACCATCCATTTCGTTGCTGCTTTTGACGTATTTATCTTGATGTCGTCTGTTAGCTGGTATCTTCTGTTTCTTCTTCTGTGTCTTCTTTTGTTTCTCTTCCTTGTACGGGATCCACCATGATGCAGTCTCTCCCTGTTTTATCTGTCTATTTCACGCCATTCATTCTTCTCTAAAACCGAGAGAGGCTAGGTGTTTAGAGGGTTTTGAGATGAGGATTTAGTGTGCATATTTCCGTACCATACACTGCAACGCACCATTTACAATGAGGTGACAAAAATTAAAGGATAGCTCCTAACATCGTGTCGGATACCCTTTTGCCCGAAGAAGTAGAGGAACGGGACGTGGTGTGGACTCAAGTCGTTGGAAGCCCTCTGCAGGAATATAGAGCCATGCTACCTCTATCGCCATCCATAATAGAGGAAGTGATGTCGCTGCAGATTTTCTGCACGAACTGACCTCTTGATTATGTTCCATAAATGTTCGAAGGTATTCACGTCGGGCTATCTGGCTGGTCGAATCATACGCTCGAATTGTCCAGAGTGATCAGAATGACCGCGAACAATTGTGGCTCAGTGACTCGGCGCATTGACACCCATAAAAATTCCACCGTTGTTTGGATAGCTATTTCTAGTAGACCATCGTCTCAAGAGACTAGAAAATCCAGTCCATTCCGTATAGGCCTAAACACAGCCCACATCATTATGGAGTCACCACCAGCTTGCTCTGTGCCTTGTTGACAACTTGGGTCCATGGCTTTGTAGGTTCAGCGTGTAATGTAGTTGAATTACGTAACTATTACGGCACCTCACCTCAACCTCTCGATACCAGCAATATTCTACTGTGTTTCTGTAAAACAGTTAACATATTTCTGAGACAACATTCAGATTTGATTTCATTAATGTAGAGGTACTTTGATACATCGATATGTTTATATTGCAATGATATTATTCTTATGTGTATTCTTTCTTTTGTCACTATGATCTTTGGACGTACTTGTAACTCTGAATTTTGGGCGCGTAAGCGGTTATTAGGGAGTCAAGTCTTGGTCGTCATGTTGAAAAGACGCAAATTGTAGTCAGTTTATAAAATGTGAACTTTAACAGTGAGGAAGATATTTTAAAGTATGTTTTATATTGTGAAGTGATATTGCAACAAAAGTAATAAAAAAGAAGTGTAACTTAAATTCGAAGTGCTGATTACTTTCTTACATCACCTGTGTCCTAACTAGCAAAAGTTTAATCTTCAAGAATGGTTTATGAAACACATCTATAAAACTTCTGAATAACGCAGAATAACACCTAGGCCTCTTTGCATCCGAGCTTGGAATCATCACTACCTAGACTTTCGACGACTGAGCCATTAGTTCACAACGAGACCAGCGTGGGTTCAAATGGTTCTAAGCACTATGGGACTTAACATCTATGGTCATCAGTCCCCTAAAACTTAGAACTACTTAAACCTAACTAACCTAAGGACATCACACAACACCCAGTCGCCCGCAGCTCGTGGTCGTGCGGTAGCGTTCTCGCTTCCCACGCCCGGGTTCCCGGATTCGATTCCCGGCGGGGTCAGGGGTTTTCTCTGCCTCGTGATGGCTGGGTGTTGTGTGATGTCCTTAGGTTAGTTAGGTTTAAGTAGTTCTAAGTTCTAGGGGACTGATGACCATAGATGTTAAGTCCCATAGTGCTCAGAGCCATTTGAACCATTTTGAACACCCAGTCATCACGAGGCAGAGAAAATCCCTGACCCCGCCGACCAGCGTGGGAAACACGAAAAGATGAGTGCCTAGTTTATCCAGTATTTCAAGAAATGACTTTAATAACTGTGCTCTAATGACACCTGCCACATAATATAACTTTGTTGTTGCCCGAAAATGCAATATTTAGCAGCGTGAGCAACACTACAATCATAATTAATTTTTGACCTTTGTTGTGGTAGGGTTGTTAGAAGCGCCACACTCTAACCCTACCATCACCTCTTACCAGCTGAATTTGGGACTCATTTGACCAAGACACGGTTTTTAGTCGTCTAGGGTCTAACCAGTATGGTCACGAACCGAGGAGAGGGGCTGCAGGTGAAATCGTGCTTCCAGCAAAGGCGCTCGCGTCGGCCGTCGGCTCCCAAAGCCCATTAACGCCAAATTTCGACGCGCTGTCCTAACGGATAGTCGTACGTCTCACATTGATTTACGGGCGTTATTTCGCGCAGCGTTGCTTGTCTGTTAGCACTGACAACTCTACGGAAACGACGTTGCTTTCGGTCGTTAAGTGAAGGCCTTCGGCCACTGCGTTGTCTGTGCTGAGAAGTAATGCCAAAAAATTCAGTATTCTCGGCATACTATTGGCACTGTGGATCTCGGAATATTGAATTTTCCAGCCTTCCAAGATGGAATGTCCCTTGCTTCTAGCTCCAACTACCATTCCACTTTCAAAGTCTGTTAGTGCTTGTTGTGCGGCCATGACCAAGTCGAAAACCTTTCTTTTCACCTGACTCACCTGAATACAAATGACAGTTCCGCCAGTGCACCGTCCTTGTAAACTGCGTGTACGCTGTGTTACCGCCATCTATATTTGTGTATATCGCTGTCAGATGACTTGTCACCTCTTACCTAATCTCCTCCTAAGTTGTTTCTTTAATGGGCTATAGAAAATAATAGTTTTTAAAAACATTTATTTTTCAGTAGTTACCTTTGTGTTCATTTCTACATTACATGTCATGTTACTGTTTACATTCTTCGAAACGGAAGTCCCGAACGTATTCCAGTTACTCATCACAAATCCTTGCACCACTGGCATTTGGAATTAGGTGACTTGTGTGAGTGCAGATGTGGTGTCACCTTCCTCTAGCGGCTCACCAATGCCTCACTGCTTCTATGCCATGACACGCCGCCGCTGTTATCCGTGCCAAAGATGCACGTACTGTCTACGAGGTAGGTGGTCATAATTTTCTGCCTGATTAGTGTATTGTATGTCTTAGGACAGCGTCACTCACAGTGCACATATTACCCAGACTATAAATCTGTGTTTTGCGTCTTCAGCCAATAAGGTATTGTGTGTTTAAGACGAATATTAAACAGATTAATTAATTTGCAAAATAATCAGACATTTGAAGCTTCTGCGGGAGTTTAATTCTTTAAACAATCCGGGATGGGAGGTACACGATGAATCCCGAAGCCAACACGTGCTAGCACGCTGGTGTTACGTCCTCATTCTGCAAGACAGTGAGTACATTTTGCTGGTCTGCACAGAAGATGTAGAGAAGTTACCAAATTTTATAGAAGGCTGTCTAACTTTGACGTGGGCATTCTGTCTCCCTTTCGGGAGTCGCTTCGCTTTTTCCCTCCGTGTACCTTCCAGATGGAGCGGTGACTTTTGCTGTGAACATGGGGTACCAATCGCACTATTTAACCTCACTATTGAACCTTCACTAAATCCACAGTAAAGTCGTCCTGACGTCTCGCGGACCTATGATACCAGTTGTGTCATTATTATTCGCTAGACGTGTTTATCAAGATTTCGAGTTTATTGCGATTATTCTGGTGCAATATATTTTGGTTATTATTATCCGTGTCTCGTAATAGGCGCATTTGCCTCTCCCAGGCCCACTTCAGCCTGAGTAGAGTGGTGATTCGCAACGAATTCTGAGAATAAATGGAGTACATCTGGAAGAAATGATTAATGAACTTTTGGAGGACAATCATTACGAGATAGAAAGTGATGACTCGTTTTCAAAACAGGAATTGGATGATGGTGCTGATGATGGACAGGACGACATAACACGGATGAAGATGATCTCAGTAAAAGATAGTCATATCACTGTGATTCGTACTTTTAAGGTAGGGGAAACTGCTTCAATTGGAGAAAAGCACAACCATCAACTAACGTCAGAACAAGACAACGTAACATACAGTGTTGCAGATTCCTGAGTTGCAACTTACGCATAAATCCTTGGATAGGAATTCAGATACTGAAAAACATTTTACTCATAACATTTTAGGTGCGTTCTACAGTGATCGAAGAATAACATCGGTAAAATGAGAGTACTCTCAAAAAAACATATCTTTCGTACATGGCCTGTACCTGAAAACTTTTATGGGCTTACTTGTATTGGCTGCAATCTCCAAATGTGGCAATGAATCCATAGACAATCTTTTCTCGATGGTTGCAACCGGACGTATTATTTTTCACAGTGCTGCAGGGAGAAGTTTTTGTTCATATCGACAGCCCTTTTATTACAGGACCAAGTTGACAGGACATTAGGGGCAAAAGAAGATGCGACAGCCGCAGTGTCAAACATTTTAATAGATTTATCGTGAAATGTCAGTAGTGTTACTCTGCAGGCTGTGCTGTATGCATTGACGAATTACTTTTGCCTTTCTGTGGTCGATGTAGATTTCGGATATACCTGCCAAGAAAACCGGTGAAATAATGGTTAAAAATTGTTGCGTATGACAGACACCAATACCAGGTACTTAGATAACGCCTGTACTGTGACCTCTAAAACATTTGAAAGTTAACATCAAAATGTGAATTTATTTTTGAAATTTTCCAGGGATTCTGTTTGATTCCTAGTCGTTTAACAATGTCTGGCATAGCATAGGATTAATGAGTAAAAGTTCTGTTTCTAGATTTTTGAGGAAAGTAGTAATGTCCAGTTTTTCCGGAAATAGCTTGTGTTTTGTTTGTACTTTCTTCCTGATTATTAGTATTTCGCCGTCATACGTTTTAAAACACATGTTGTAGCTATTTGAGGTCAACAAACAATACATGGTTCAAATGGCTCTGAGCACCTTGTGACTTAACTTCTGGGGTCATCAGTTCCCTAGAACTTAGAGCTATTTAAACCTAACTAACCTAAGGACATCGCGACCGTCCCGGTCGCGCGGTTCCAGACAATAGCGCCTAGAACCGCTCGGCCACTCCGGCCGGCTACAAACAATAAGTTAAGACAATATTGTATAAATCAGTAGTAAACTTCTGGAGCCTGACACACCATGATTCCACTTACATCACAAAATCGTATGATACCATGTCATTTGAGGATTAAATCTTTTTTTCTGGTGGGAGTCGAATCTCTGGCATAGACTCCGACCGCTTGGGTTCGCTAAGACTGAGGGATCTCTGACAAGAAGGCGCGCACCTCAAATAGACAACTCACGCCCTCAGATCTCTGTTAGTTTCTGAGGATAAAGACAGGACCGCGATCGAGAGAGGTGAGCTGTGCTGTGGAGCATTACAAAAGCTAACGGTGGGAGACCACCAAGGCCAACTATGACGACTCGCCAGCCTCCTGCTTCCCTAGAGCTTTTTCTGGTTATTTATTTCGCCGGTATTTTGTGGATGACCCATCGACATGAATTACATATTTCCTACGGAATTTCGCTACAATCCCGGGTTTTTATTTGACTTTTGCAGTACCTCGTGAGACAACATGTTTTCCACAGTTTGTTACTCAGGACAAAATTTTCAGTCCAGCGTATTTGTAGGACCTTTCTGTGTATTTCTCAGCTTTTAGCGCAACTACTGCTCGTACGCCGTCCTGACGCGAACACTAGAAACATAGTCCACAAAACTGTTAAAACAAGCGCGCAAACGAGTACAAACTACTGGAAGCAAGTCAAGTGAAAAATAAACGGGATGTGGCGCAAGAAATTCTTTGAAACAAGATTTGCATCTGACATTTATTCAGCTACGTATTTCTCTTCGCTTATAAGTCTATTGAAAATAGCAACTGCAGAATAGTGTACAATTTCTGTAGAATGATTAAGAAAGTGTCATTCAATCGCAAATACTTTCCATGGCAAGCATTCAATAAACAAATTCTGCGGTACTAACACAATAAGTTTTTAACCACATAATTCACGACGGTGTGTATTTAAAGGAATGACAGTTTTCAAAAATGAAAACAACACGGAAATAGTTCTGACTGTCCGTTCTGGGCTAAGACTACCTTTGAGAATACCCGTAATATCACAGCCAAGGACTTGATAGATAAAATCAGTGCAGTAAACAAGCTTCTGCGCTTCGGTAACAGCGATGAGCAAATTTTCCACGTCCTTCGAATAGCCACAACATGCTTCCCTGCTCAAAACGGTAATAACAAGATCGCTACTTGAAGCAACCTAAATAGGTAGGAAAAATAACTTTTTATTCTTGTATGTGAGCCTAAGTCGAAAGCTTTGTGAGCTACACACTCTATTGTTATTTAATGCTACGTCAAAGAACCACATATATATGCATTGTTTGAAAATATTGGCAACGAAGGTTAAACTGTAATTGACACCTTATCTGTCAATTAACGTCATTCGAAATTCCATCCAAGGGCATCAGATATCGCACGAGCATGCAACAGTACCTGTCTGCAACGGCCACGAGAGCATCCACACACATCTAGCTATTGTTTAGGAAGCTACCACAAACTACACTGTGATTACATCATACAGTCGCAAATTTATCACAATAAGAAAAATGAATAGTACAGAGAGAAAAAGCATTGGAAATTAACAGCTGTCTTTTATCCATTAGTTTAGAATGTTGTTTCTGACAATATGAGATGCGCGCGAAGAATTTGTAACGATAATTTCGCGGAAACGCTTGCTGACGCATCTGTCCATTTCACCACAGACCAGAGATTACAATTAGATAGAGGTACTCACTCTCAGTAGTAGGATTTAGTCTTGGAATATGGAAGTGCGGATGTTCTGGCCCTCCTGAGCAGCTGCCGAGATTTCGCACTAACACGGGTTGCGGTTCTGCGTGAACTCAAGCGTAATCTGCCTGGCTGATAACACGATGCGCCGGTAGTTGCCGCTACTTGTTGCCTTACGTTGTGCCATCTAGCGCCGGGAGGAAGAAGCTCAAGAAGCGGGACTTTCGGACTAGTTACGCCGAGCTGCCGCTCAGCGCTGTGTTGCTTCTGAGGCTATTGAGCTTAAGGGCCGGTTGTACAATCTCGGGGTAAATACAGGGCTAACTAAACGAGAAATAGGCTAACCATGCATTAACTTGAGTGCAAGTTGTACGTCGCCATTTTATTCCTCGGTTAAGTTGCAGCAACTGAAGAGGACTCCCGGTATTTTCGCGTACTTCATTTCATATTTACTCGGTCGTCTGCAGAAATAGCGTGTCAAACATGAGAGATAAAAGTTCCAGATCGCCAAACTTTTCGCTTGAGGATACTTTGGTGCTGGTAGATATTGTAAATGAGTTCAAAATTGTAGTAGGAAATATGAAAACTGCTGTAGTCTCATTCAATGAAAATACTAGTGCAAAATATTTAACAGAATCGTGGCGCCCCTTATGTGGAATGTAAGTTCCAAATTGCGTAGAATGAAATACACGATTTGATGCTTGATTTGGGGGAGGGTATCAAACAGCGAGGTCATCGGTTACAACGGATTAGGAAAGGATGGGAAGGAAGTCGGCCGCGTCCTTTCACAGGGACCATCACGGCATTTGCCTGAAGCTATTTAGGGAAATCACAGAAAACCTAAATCAAGATGGCCGGACGTGGGTCTGAACCGTCGTCCTTCCAAATGCAAGTCCAGTGTGCTACCACTGCGCCACCTCGCTCGGTACACGATTTGATACAGCTGTGAACAGAAGGACGCCACAGTCATTTGGATGGAGATGCAACATTTCTAGACGATAGTATTCCATCAAATGTAGCTTTATGGTAAATGTTGAACTGTAAGTAGATATAAAATATTGAAGCAGCCTTCTTTGTGTAATAGTTGACTTTTCAGTCTCTTCAGCTAACTGTGACAACACAGACATCATGGAGATTGATATGACTGAAAATTCTGAGAGGCTTTACTGGCTAGCTTGCTGTTGTATTTACTTGTTACAATGATTAATTCAATGCAGTAGCAGTGGGTGTTATACAGAAAATACCTTTGCTGAAATATTGAACACTATCTGTGAATCCACTTTTGTAGTTCTTGGGCATTTATTTCTATGATGTGGTGATTATTAATTTTATTGAGTATATATGAAAAATAAGATGCCAACATTTACAATAAGCGATCCTGCGTAAAAATGTGCCTATGGCACATATCAAACTGGAAGATGTTGTTATATCTCATCCTAAATATTTCAGGAACAGTAACAATTTAATATATAATTTGGCTTGTGCAATCATCTGTAGCAGCTATATGTAATCTGGGAGGGAGAGGGGGAAGTAACCGGAAGTGTGACACCGTGACTGTGTTTTTTCTTCTCAACTTAGATCTGTCAGTTTTGGTTTCAGAATAAAAATAACTGTTCACAAACGTGAAAGAATTATCAGAGTTGCAGATGGTGCTGCTTCATAAGTAGCTTGACAAGAATCAGAGGAGGGGGAAGACCTGTAACGGTAAAAAATCATAAAGTTCAAAATTAGGATCAGAAAATAAAAAATAAAACAAATGATTTCAGAATGAAAATATGTTAATCAATAAACATTTATCTATTTCATTTTCTTTTAATTACGTGAGAGAACTGAAATAATTTAAAAAAACTGTCTCTTGTGCATGTTGTTCAGTGTCATACACATCCATTTGATAATGGTTCTGGCTGTCCCTTAGCCAATATCAACGAATTCTCCTATGGACAGAAAGAAACCACCAGAGACAAAATATCTGAGTGTCTATAGTAGCTGGTTCACTGGTGGAACAATGTCATTTCCAAAAAGGAAGAAAAGATTGACATGAGACAATTCAAGAGAAATTTAAAAGCGTAATTTGCCAGCCATTCCTCCCACTGTTTTGATTATGTAGATTCAATAACTAATGAATGACAAGTACCAATGTTCTTGTAACATAGCGATGGTTACTTTGATAAATATGGATGTGGTTATGTGGATAATACTAGTAACTGAGGAATACGACAGCTATCTGCTATAGCTTTCTTTAAAAAGAACTGATTTTCCTATTAATTTTGCTATGTTAAACTTTGTTTGAGTAAACAGAAATAATTTATATATTTATGGAAATAATGCCAGGTGGTGGACACTTTTGTTGCTCTGAAGCATTCACTAAAAGATGGAAAGTTGTTGTCTCAATGGGAGATAAGAGTGAACAGTATTTTTTGCTACAGATTCAAGAAAAGAGTATCTGAAGAAGAGAAATGTGTTAAAATTGAGTAAGATTTAATTGTCAGGAAGTCTTTTCTGAAAGTATTTGTATGGAGTGTAGCCACGAGTGGAAGTGATACATGAGCAATAAACAGTTTAGACGAGAAGAGAATAGGAGCTTTTGAAATGTGGTGCTTCAGAGGAATGCTGAAGGTTAGATGGGTGGATCATATAACTAATGAGGAGGTACTGAATAGGATGGGTGAGAAGAGAAACTTGTGGTACATCCTAACTAGAAGAAGGGATCAGTTGGTAGGACAAATTCTGAGGCATCAAGGGATCACCAATTTAGTACTGGAGCGAAGTGTGGGTGGTAAAAATCGTAGAGGCAGACAAAGAGATGAATACAGTAATCAGATGCAGGAGGACGTAGGTTGCAGTAGTTACTAGTAGATGAAGAGGTCTGCACAGAGTAGTGTAGTATGGAGAGGTGCATCAAACCAGTCTTCGGACTGAAGATCACAACAGCAACAACGTATGTTGTGAGCTAGGGTCTCTGGTCGAGGGGTGTGTTGTTGGATTTGAACTGGCTGAATGAACTAGGGACAT
Organism: Schistocerca nitens; assembly: GCF_023898315.1. Lineage (NCBI taxonomy): Eukaryota > Metazoa > Arthropoda > Insecta > Orthoptera > Acrididae > Schistocerca > Schistocerca nitens. Next base: position 1,038,463,729 of record NC_064614.1, on the reverse strand, counting down.
TAGTGTACCAACAAAATTTTGTTACATTAAACAATCATAATAACCATCAGTCTCAGAAAAATGGCACTTTACATAAGTCCAATATAAGATATTTCAATTCAAATTACTTTCAACTATCTACACTTTGACGTAAAGGAGGACACTGAAAACAACTTGATACTCAAGGAAAGTTGAAAACGTAGCATTCCAGGCACACCTTCCACTTGCTACAACTATACAGATTCAATAACTAGATTACTGTTCTGCTCTTATAACCTACAAATATAGCTATTATTTTGTGATAAATATGGTTGAGCTTATATGGATAATACTAACAACTGAGAATCAACAGCTATGTTCTACAGCTAGGGAAGCACCACTAAAAAAAGTTAACTTTCCTCTTAATCTTACTGTGTTAAACTTCATCTAACTACGAGCAAACAGTTCACTGGCTTCAGTGAATAATGGTAGGTGGGAGACGGTGTTCTTGCTCTGAAGCATTAACGGGCCTATGATCCTAATATTTTCACTAAAAGGCGGAAAATTGTTCTGACACTGCTATGGTGATTACAAAAAGGCGCATTCTCAACAGAAAACATAGGCCTAGTGCAAAAATATTTTCTGCTATTGATGAAATTTTATCAAAACATTATGCAACACCAAAAATCGATCTTTTCCCAAATACACACAAGCTGTTAATACAAATAGTACACATAACTGGTATGGTTTTTCTGTTTGGTTAAGTGTATTATGGCACTGTCTGCTAAATAAAATGAAACAATGCTTTTCACTTCTGCAGCAATTGTTACACGCTACAATAATCAAGACTATTTTCTACGAGTCGTCATTTTAATGTGACTGGTTTATATAAGTAACACGATGGAGTTCACGAGGCACTGAAATCGAATGCAATGTTACTACAAATAAACAGTATTACTTAAGAAAACAAACAGTGTCACATGTCCGTCATATGTCCCATTTTGTCACGTACAAGATTGGCGAGACGAAGTATAGCTTCCTTTGATAAACAAAAGTTGCATATAAATTTCAGTCTGTATCGCCTCTCTTTCCTTTCCTTCCTCATTCTCACGAACAGTTCAGCCAAAATCTCGTCCTCGCTGTCTGCATCTGTCATTATCCCTGCCATCGTGAAAATTATTCCCAGGTAAACTCACTAACTGCCCAGAAATCTGCGGTTAAATTATCTCGAGTTTATTCTCCGGTTAGGCGTTATTCTGGGAGCGCACAACGCGTTTCTCGCGCTATTCCAAGAATAGACCTTGTTGTTGTTGTGGTCTTCAGTACTTTGATGCAGCTCTCCATGCTACTCTATCCTGTGCAAGCTTCTTCATCTCCCAGTACTTACTGCAACCTACATCCTTCTGAATCTGCTTAGTGTATTCATCTCTTGGTCTCCCTCTACGATTTTTACCCTACACACTGCCCTCCAATGCTAAATTTGTGATCCCTTGATGCCTCAGAACATGACCTACCAACCGATCCCTTCTTCTAGTCAAGTTGTGCCACAAACTCCTCTTCTCCCCAATTCTATTCAACACCTCCTCATTAGTTATGTGATGTACCCATTTAATCTTCAGCATTCTTCTGTAGCACCACATTTCGAAAGCTTCTACTCTCTTCTTGTCCAAACTATTTATCGTCCATGTTTCACTTCCATACGTGGCTACACTCCATACAAATACTTTCAGAAACGACTTCCTGACACTTAAATCTATACTCGATGTTAACAAATTTCTCTTCTTCAGAAACGCTTTCCTTGCCATTGCCATTCTACATTTTATATCCTCTCTACTTCGACCATCATCAGTTATTTTGCTCCCCAAATAGCAAAACTCATTTACTACTTTAAGTGTCTCATTTCCCAATCTAATTCCCTCAGCATCACCCGATTTAATTCGAGTACATTCCATTATCCTCGTTTTGCTTTTGTTGATGTTCATCTTATATCCTCCTTTCAAGACACTGTCCATTCCATTCAACTGCTCTTCCAAGTCCTTTGCTGTCTCTGACAGAATTACAATGTCATCGACGAACCTCAAAGTTTTTATTTCTTCTCCATGGATTTTAATACCTACTCCGAACTTTTCTTTTGTTTCCTTTACTGCTTGCTCAATATACAGATTGAATAACATCGGAGATAGGCTACAACCCTGTCTCACTCCCTTCCCAACCACTGCTTCCCTTTCATGCCCCTCGACTCTTATAACTGCCATCTGGTTTCTGTACAAATTGTAAATAGCCTTTCGATCCCTGTATTTTACCCTTGCCACGTTTAGAATATGAAAGAGAGTATTCTAATCAACATTGTCAAAGCTTTCTCTAAGTCTACAAATGCTAGAAACGTAGGTGTGCCTTTCCTTAATCTATTCTCTAAGATAAGTCGTGGGGTCAGTATTGCCTCACCTGTTCCAACATTTCTACGGAATCCAAACTGATCTACCCCGAGGTCGGCTTCTACCAGTTTTTTCATTCGTCTGTAAAGAATTCGCGTTAGTATTTTGCAGCGGTGACTTATTTAACTGATAGTTCAGTAATTTTCACATCTGTCAACACCTGCTTTCTTTGGGCTTGGAATTATTATATTCTTCTTGAAGTCTGAGGGAATTTCGCCTGTCTCATACATCTTGCTCACCAGATGGTAGAGTTTTGTCAGGACTGGCTCTCCCAAGGCTGTCAGTAGTTCTAATGGAATGTTGTCTACTCCCGGGGCCTTGTTTCGACTCAGATCTTTCAGTGCTCTGTCAAACTCTTCACGCAGTATCGTATCTCCCATTTCATCTTCATCTACGTCCTCTTCCATTTCCATAATATTGTCCTCAAGTACATCGCCCTTGGATAGACTCTCTATATACTCCTTCCAGACCTTAACCGGCTGATAACCGGAGATTGTACAACTGGCCCTTATCCGAGGAAGCTACGAATTGCCACTATTGCTAATGCCTTAGCGCCACGCCATAGAGACGGAATACCTATGAAGAAGCAATCAGATGCATAGGACGGATTTTTATCGCCAACGTAGTTCGACAGTCACATAACTACGATTAGCCGTATTCTAAAGTCATTACCATGGTCAGGATTTGTAGGTGCGCATCTTTTTTCTTGGCGTAAATTAAAGCTGGTCGGAAAGATATCACTGTGCGGAATTTTGTCTCTGGTTGAGAAAAGTTATATTTTTTCGAGATCTTTTCCCGTTTTTGGGAACTTTATCTCTGTTTTTCCTCTAGCTATGTTCGTAAACTCCTTTTGCTCCTTTTTACTTTTACTGTAGCTTTTCTGTAATCTTCTTGGTCGCATACTATTATTTGCAGCAGAAGTGACTTGCCAGTTTAATTCCTTAGCTTGAAGTGAACATGTGAATAGTAAGCCTATCTCTTTCTGTAAACGAAAAACTGAAAGCACACCTGCAACAACTGAAAATAATTGTGTGTACGAAAAATCCTCTTTTTATAACTTAAACGGCTATAAATAACCTACAACAATGCGTGTCAATAAGCGTATTTAATTCTATACTTTTACCTTTATCGGAATCCATGTATTATGCGATTCAGGAATTTCGTTATATGGATAACACCAGCGAGATTATATCAAACAACACATTTCCAGCTCTGAGCATCAAAACAAAGAGACTTCTCGAACAAACAAAACACGGCAGCTAGTATCAAGAAATGCATTTCAACAGTATTCTTCAAAAAGACTAAATTTGAAGGAATTCAACACTGGTTTGTGTTCAACTCTTACGGAAGCAGGAATTCGGTTCAATAGGGTGAACCATCCAGCCTTCAAGGAATTTCTTCAGAAGTACGAGAAGATGTCGATGTCCGATGAGATTACTTTAAGAAAAAGCTACGTGGAGCCTGTTATCAAGAAACCATACAAAGAATCAAGGACAAAATGTTCGACTGCGATGTGAGAATCATTCTGTCTGAAGCCATAGACTCAATGGAACGACATATTTTGAACATTTTAGCTTTCCCCTTAGCAAGGGAGAAACCCTTGTTAAAAGTGTATGAGCTGCGTCAAGGCAATGTCAGTACAGAATGTAATCATGGACTTATGTTAAAGACTGTGGCCTACTGGTATCGAGCTTGAAAAACTACAGGGCTATTACTAATGATTGAAGCGATTTCATAAATTCACTGTAGCTCCATTCATTGACATATGATCACGACACACTACAGATACGTAGAAAAACTCATAAAGTTTTGTTCGGCTGAAGCCGCACTTCAGGTTTCTGCCGCCAGAGCGCTCGAGAGCGCAGTGAGACAAAATGGCGACAGGAGCCGAGAAAGCGTATGTCGTGCTTGAAATGCACTCACATCAGTCAGTCATAACAGTGCAACGACACTTCAGGACGAAGTTCAACAAAGATCCACCAACTGCTAATTCCATTCGGCGATGGTATGCGCAGTTTAAAGCTTCTGGATGCCTCTGTAAGGGGAAATCAACGGGTCGGCCTGCAGTGAGCGAAGAAACAGTTGAACGCGTGTGGGCAAGCTTCACGCGTAGCCCGCGGAAGTCGACGAATAAAGCAAGCAGGGAGCTAAACGTACCACAGCCGACGGTTTGGAAAATCTTACGGAAAAGGCTAAAGCAGAAGCCTTACCGTTTACAATTGCTACAAGCCCTGACACCCGATGACAAAGTCAAACGCTTTGAATTTTCGGCGCGGTTGCAACAGCTGATGGAAGAGGATGCGTTCAGTGTGAAACTTGTTTTCAGTGATGAAGCAACATTTTTTCTTAATGGTGAAGTGAACAGACACAATGTGCGAATGTGGGCGGTAGAGAATCCTCACGCATTCGTGCAGCAAATTCGCAATTCACCAAAAGTTAACGTGTTTTGTGCAATCTCGAGGTTTAAAGTTTACGGCCCCCTTTTCTTTTGCGAAAAAAACGTTACAGGACACGTGTATCTGACATGCTGGAAAATTGGCTCATGCCACAACTGGAGACCGACAGCGCCGACTTCATCTTTCAACAGGATGGTGCTCCACCGCACTTCCATCACGATGTTCGGCATTTCTTAAACAGGAGATTGGAAAACCGATGGATCGGTCGTGGTGGAGATCATGATCAGCAATTCATGTCATGGCCTCCACGCTCTCCCGACTTAACCCCATGCGATTTCTTTCTGTGGGGTTATGTGAAAGATTCAGTGTTTAAACCTCCTCTACCAAGAAACGTGCCAGAACTGCGAGCTCGCATCAACAGTGCTTTCGAACTCATTGATGGGGACATGCTGCGCCGAGTGTGGGAGGAACTTGATTATCGGCTTGATGTCTATCGAATCATTAAAGGGGCACATATCGAACATTTGTGAATGCCTAAAAAAACTTTTTGAGTTTTTGTATGTGTGTGCAAAGCATTGTGAAAATATCTCAAATAATAAAGTTATTGTAGAACTGTGAAATCGCTTCAATCATTTGTAATAACCCTGTACTTCTGGTGGTCGCGCACTGGGATCCATGCACGATTTCAACTGTTAAAACTCTTAACCAATTGAAACCTTTGTTCCCTAAGTTGAAGCATGTGACATACTTTGTCTATGCCCTTCAAAGGTTTGTGAATCCACAAGGAACAAATATGACATCGCAAATAGATTCATCTATGCCCTGAGGAAGAATCTACTGAATCCTCCGAGTTGCGTTGTTGCCTGCAGGTAAATCACTGGCCTGGTCCTTCCATATTTCCCCATCATCACTCAGTGGGAATCTTGGTTTGGGTGTGTTGCTATGCTGTGTGAGAATTTTGACGAGGTGAAAGAGTTCGTAATTTCTTTAGATACAGCAGGCGCAGGTGCAATTTCCAACGCATAGAACTTCAGTTACCATTGAAAATAGATAATTTCAATGTCCAGACAGAACCATTCTGTGGCCATAGTTACAACGGCTTTATCAAAGACAAAGTTGAGTCTGGTGTTCAGAAGAATCCGGATACTAAGGATCTTGATGCATCTGTAGAGCAGCCATTCGAGGTTAATGCAAACTCACCAAGCTGTTTTGTGTGGATGTCGAAAAAGCTTTACCATCTACAAAGAAATTCTGTCTGTTAATAGAAACAGATTTAGTTTTAAAAATGTAGAGATGTTTAATGTCTTCAACAACAATAGCTTCATGTTTTTTTCCTTCATCTGGTGAGTTTTGATTTGTGTCCATATTTATAACTCAATAAACTGGAATAAGAGCAAGAGGATTTGTTGAATGAGTTGAGTAAATCAACACCTTTGTCGTTTTTTTATATTTTAGCACATTTTTTCTTTTTTCATCTGAAATTTGCAGTTAAAACTCCTAAGCCTGATCATTACATACATATATCGTTCGAAAACACTGCAGTTTTCGTACACATGTTTCATTTGCATCTTATCAGTTTGGATTCGATGTTTGGCACATGGCTTACAGCTTCGAAAATATAGATGTTAGGGTATTTCGCTTGTTTGCGAAAAGTGTCAACTCAGATGTCACAGATTGTTTTGCTGTAGGAAAATGAGGGGTATTAATTTTTTAGGTTTTGTACTGCCGAATCTCCATTGTAATAAAGTTTGCTGTATCGGCATTGTGAAATGGCTCCTAATGCGAAAAAAGGGAAATGTCCCGAAAGAATATCGTAATTGAAACTGTGATATGAGAAAACATTTCAAAACATGAACCTTCTGATTCTACATCATTTGTACCATTTACTTCGGGCACTTTCCTTCCAATCAGCAAGTTCTGACTTTCACACCTCTTATCACAATGATTAGCGATATCCATATTATAAATCACTAAACATCTTGCTTCATCATGACAACTTGCAGCATCAGTGGACCCAGACACTCGACCCTCCCCAGCTTGGGCCCTTACTGTTGCAGGCTACCGTTTTGTGAATGAGAACGTCCGCATCTGCCACGATCTCTGTTATTACCTCTAAAATCAGATCGACCTCTTCCTCCAAAAAAATGGTTCAAATGGCTCTGAGCAGTATGGGACTCAACTGCTGTGGTCATAAGTCCCCTAGAACTTAGAACTACTTAAACCTAACTAACCTAAGGACATCACACACATCCATGCCCGAGGCAGGATTCGAACCTGCGATCGTAGCAGTCGCATGGTTCCGGACTGCGCGCCTAGAACCGCGAGACCACCGCGGCCGGCCCTCTTCCTCCTCTACCTCTCACATTTTCTTGATTCATTCTGTTAATCCGCCCTCGTTTCTCCTGATACCTCTCAGAATCTCTGTTTTCATGAAATGAACAATTTGTTTGCTATCTATCCACATCCCTCGCTCTCTACAGAAAATCTTTTACGCTGCTGTTGTGCCCTATCAGTCCACACCTCTTACTGGGAGGTAACTTCCCATTAGTACCTGTGTAGTATACCTGTCACTATAAGTACCGCTGGCCGGTGTGGCCGAGCGGTTCTAGGCGCTTCAGTCTAGAACCGCGCGACCGCTACGGTCGCAGGTTCGTATCCTGCCTCGGGCATGGATGTGTGTGATGACCTTAGGTTAGTTAGTTAGGTTTAAGTAGTTCTAAGTTCTAGGGTACTGATGACCTCAGCTGTTGAGTCCCGCCGGCCGGAGTGGCTGAGCGGTTCTAGGCGCTACAGTCTGGAACCGCACGACCGCTACTGTCGCAGGTTCGAATCCTGCCTCGGGCATGGAAGTGTGTGACGTCCTTAGGTTAGTTAGGTTTAAGTAGTTCTAAGTTCTAGGGGACTGATGATCTCAGCTGTTAAGTCCCATAGTGCTCAGAGCCATTTGAACCATTTGAACTATACGAGGTGCGGCTAGAAAAAAACCGGACTGATGCTGGAAAAAACATTTATTTACAATTATTTACAATTTCATGTTATCTCCTTCAATGTACTCTCCTCCTCGGTCTCTACACCGAGTTTCATCTGCCTCCTGCACTCAGTCTTCCCGTGGCGTCTGTTTTAAGTAGTTGACGTTTTGTCTGTGCGTCGGAAAATGTTGAGTGTACAGAAAGAACAGCGTGTTAACATCAAATTTTGTTTCAAAGTAGGAAAATCTGCAAGTGAAACGTTTGTAATGTTACAACAAGTGTACGGCGATGATTGTTTATCGCGAACACAAGTGTTTGAGTGGTTTAAACGATTTAAAGATGGCCGCGAAGACACCAGTGATGACACTCGCACTGGCAGACCATTGTCAGCAAAAACTGATGCAAACATTGAAAAAATCGGTAAACTTGTTCGACAAGATCGCCGTTTAACAATCAGAGCAGTGTCTGAGTTAACAGGAGTTGACAAGGCAAGTGTTAGGCAGATTCTTCATGAAAGTTTCAACATGAACAAAGTGTGTTCAAAAATGGTTCCAAAGTGTCTCACAATTGAGCAGAAGGAACGCCGAAGAATGATTTGTTCTCACATCCTGGAAAACATTGAAAGTGATCCCACCTTCTTACAAAATGTTATTATTTGCGATGAATCGTGGTTTTTTACTTACGATCCCGAAACTAAACGCCAGTCGATGCATTGGAAAACTCCTGGTTCTCCACGACAAAAAAAAGCACGAATGTCAAAATCGAAATTCAAGGCAATGATGATTGTTTTTTTTGACATCAAAGGGATTGTGCACATTGATTGGGTACCAGAGGGACAAACAGTGAATCAGCATTACTACATTAGCGTCCTGGCTACCCTACGTGAGCGAGTACGGAGAAAACGGAACGATTTGTGGAGAGAAAAGTCATGGATCCTTCACCAAGACAATGCCCCAGCTCACAGTGCGTTGTCAGTGAAGACGTTTTTGGCAAAACACAACATTCCCATCTTAGATCATCCACCCTACTCACCTGATTTGGCCCCCTGTGACTTTTTTCTTTTCCCTAAAGTCAAGTCAGCTTTGAAAGGAACTAGATTTGAGACTGTTGAAGCAGTAAAAGAAAAAGCGACGGAAGTAATGTATGGACTTACCGAAAATGATCTGCAGCATTGCTATGAACAGTGGAAAATTCGTATGGAGCGGTGTAGAGACCGAGGAGGAGAGTACATTGAAGAAGATAACATGAAATTGTAAATAATTGTAAATAAATGTTTTTTCCAGCATCAGTCCGGTTTTTTTCTAGCCGCACCTCGTAAGTACCATCCACATGTTTCAGTCTATTACTCAATCTTTCACAATATTCTCTCATACTATGTTTCACCTATCATACCATGGAGAGGTCTTAAAGGCCCCTATAACATCATTTTGTTTCCCTTTGGACCAGTATTCTCCTATAAAAGTTGACTTAAGTTCCTCAAAATTTTCATATTTATTGGGTACATCTGCCCACAATCTAAACTCTCACCTCGTAAACAAGCACTGGTGCCCTTCTTAGCTTGTCTTTCTCTGTCCAGTCTGCTGTGAACTGACTTTTCAAATTATTGACAAAGGACACCGGACTTTCATTCCCTTCGGGATCAAACATCATGTGTCTCTCACTTGCACCACCACAGCAGAATCTGTACAATTCCTATCCTGTTTTTTTCCTAGCGTCCCTACCCTATTCTCAATCACAGGAGTGGCCTCTTTAATCTCTTTCATTTCTGCTTTAATTTTCTGCCGATGTTCCTCAACAATTTGATAACAATATTCCTTCCTCAGTCTTTCTTTCTTCAAATTCTTTAGCTTGGGAATCTACATTTTTATCCAAGCCGTTTCGTTTTTTATTCATCCTTTCATCGAACTTCGTTTGTTCTCTGAAAACATCATCCTTCAACTTTTCGAAATCTTCTCCCATGTCGAATTTGACGTCAGAAATGCTCCTTTCCAGTCTCTCTTCAAACTCCTTTTAAAATCCTTCAACTTTTGTTCAATTCTCTTGTCTAGATTTTTGAGTTCCTTCCCCATTTCCTTTTGAGATTTACTAATAACTTCTGCTTTGTTAGTAACAGATTCTATCTTTTTATCAGTAGCTTCTATCCTTCCTCTCATTTCTTTGTTACTTGCTGCTGTCCTTCCACTCATTTCTTTGCTACCAGCTTCTATCCTTCCACCTATTTCTTTCACTTCTGCTGACAACCTAGCTAACATATTTTCCACTTTTCCACTCTGCTCTGCTTGCCCTTCAGCACCTGGTTCCATTTTAATATTTGGTCCTTTATCCCCTTTTCCGTAACAAATTCTACTTCTTCGTTTTTATCTTGGTCATCTCCTCACACCTTGGAACTAGCTACTCGTTCATCCTAGTTTATCGTCATATTGTATTTGCTGTATAGACAACACCACAAAACAAATATCTCCTATTACCAAAATTTCGAAACTTCGATCCGAATTCTGCAGATTCGAACAGACAGCATCCACATAATACTGTCCTGTCACTATATGGTCGACATATGTGAAGAAAACGATTCCTGGAGATTTACTATGACTGTGAATTTTGTAATCAGAAAATGTTTAAAGAAAAACAGCACGAAGTAAATTAATATTGCATAAACCCCCGAACCTGTTTTACTTCCGGGAACTTCAAAAACAATCCCATGTATGAGAAGTTTCCCAATTCTGTTAAAATTCTGATGATAAAATCCCTTGATAGTGAAAACAGTAAAACACTCTGAAGTTAATTTGATAAATAAGGACACAGTATAATGTAATTTTGCTTACCAGTAACAGTTAAACTCTGATAAACTTGCATCTAAACGTGAATGAATGGAAATATAACGTGAAGTGACATGTAAACAAAGATTGCGTACTTTGACAGCTGTTACATTCAAAGTTCGCTCTAATACGCTAACTTGAACCAATGGCGAATAACCTACTTCTTTGTAGTTGGTCGGTGAAATAACTTCAATGGCGGATGCCTCAACTTACATGTCTGACCACATTTCACAGTACAACACAAAAATTTTGCTGCCTAAACGGCTGTATATACATGTTGAAGCACTCCCTCCAAAAGACACACACAATGCATGCAACGACTAGTACAAACACACTGAAAAGTAAAACCAAATAAAAGGAAGGCAATAACTAATGTTAGTGGGGGGGCGGGGGGGGACAACAATAACTCAAGGTGAATAGTCTTTACAATACACAACTATACTTATATTCACGGAGTGAAACATTAAGACATAGTCTGTTACAAAGCAGAAGGAAATTAACTTGGTTACAATTGTGAGTTTCTCGAAGAGAGAAATGCTTTTGAGTCTTACCTATGCTGTGTCGGCGTGATGTGGTGACGACGGCAGAAGCAGTTTGAAGTTGCTGATATTAATCCTATAAATTTGTCTATTCGTGTCCTTGGCGTTAATATATCCTCTTTCCTTACATCCTGTTTCAGCTGGCGGTGGTAATAAGTTGCTTAGCATCCATTTGTCATAGGCCGGAACAAAGTAACTGTTTATTCAGCACCGTAAGGTCGTATTAGTTCAACTGCAACTTTCTCACACGATACTTTGGCACAGTCGTTACATTGTGTTTAAATTAACATTCGATTTGCTATAATTTACCAATTGCGAAGTTAGACAGTGCATCTACTGTTAATATTCGTGGTTCACAATAACACTTTTCCTGCGAAAACAGTCTCTTACGTAGCAACACAGTTCACAGTTTCCATATCGGTTGTTAGTGTTCCAGTATAGGTCATATATCGTTGTCAAGAAAATGAGCAATATTAGGCCTAAGTTCACAGTTTATGTAATGCAGCTCCATTCTAAACCGACGACAATACTGTCTGTTCATGAGTGCATTGTCACTGCCATAAGTATCTTTGTGCAAAAACCAACAGCGTTCACGTAATACAGTGTCCGTTTAGACATTACTGCACACAATACTTGCTTTCGTTACGCCACGCTCACGCGCCATCCGCGACTGTCTGTCACACTGTTCGATCTGACAACTATCGGCACCTCTCTTGCTCCACACTTCTTATAACATTTCTGCCTATTGCATCCCGTTGCACACAATACATTTAATAAAATTATTTGAAATATCATCTGAAAAATCTAAGTCTTTACATAAGGAAGCTGTATAGAAAACAGCAAAGTAAACATAGTCACACTTCATGTTCTACACCATATAACCAAATGAAAAAATTCTACGTCATCAGAAATATATCTATGAAGTACAAGGTACTAAAGAAAGGAATATATATATATATATATATATATATATATATATATATATATATATCGTTATTAGTCATGGTATCACAATACGCAGCAAACTGGTGATTTTAGGGACGTAATGCTTCCATTTTTCCTTCCTGATGCTATATATTAAATCTTCGTTCATTGTACGGGAACTAAATTACTAACTTTACATGTAAATTCTCCATGAAATGGCTACTAATTATGCAGTCTCCAAGCACAGTGTTCTAGATATGCGTGTAATCAAGAAGTGATGATTCAGACTGTCGCACATACATTTTACCGTCAGGTGAAAAATGCCCAGCATGTAAACAGATTCCAAGGGTTGAAAGGCAGCAGCATATTGCCACACATCGAAAAGCAACTTTTCCTCGTTTGGCGTATTAAGATTCGCATCTATAGCTGGTATTAACCATAGAATACTACACTGATTTCAAACCCTTTCATACCTATATCTTCTTTGACTCGATTACCACACCCCCGTTTGGCCAGTAAAGTAGTGAAAAGCAATGCAACGGTAGAATTTAAACCCACGATTGAAGGAAGATTAAAGAAAAACACATTTAAAGATTTACGCGGTCTTTACATTGCAATAAATCACAAAAACTCGCACCGCTCAGGTTCGCAAACAAAAGGGCGTTGATACTTATTTTTCACCCAGCGGGAACACAAGTGTCCAAAATAAAATTGCATCAACTCTTGCATGATAATCTGAGTGAATGCGTACCAAGAGTATTGAATGCAAACAATAGTTACACAAACAAAAGAAGAAGAAAAATCAGTTTATCTAGTGAAAACTACTTGCCAAAAATGTAGAAACACAAGAAGTACGTATAGCCAACGGAGTAATGAGAATAGCCGACATAAAAACGAATGCAAGATCCAAAAAAGATGCAAGTAAAGAATATGGCCATATATTGCAAATCGCCTCTTGGCTTAAAATGTTGCGTTGAGGAGCTGTTCAAAATCGACTGCAAAGGAAAAACCTCTGAGAAACAGGTAACTCATCGCGACAATGTGAATTTCTTCAGGCTTCATGAACGTTTTAGATGGCACGTATTGCACACAATCTTGTGATGTTCTACACACACAGGTGCATCACACATTACGCAGTTTCTTTTCGTCATTCTACTCAGCTTATATCTGCAGTCTCTGGAAATGCGGCGTTCTTTAGGCTGAGAGGGCTGACTTGGGATACGGCTCTTTGACCTGCGTTGGGAACTGCTGGTGGAGGAGGAGGTGTGTGTGTGTTTGTGTGTGCGTGGATTCCTAAGGGACTAAACTGCTCAGGTCATCGGTCCCTAGCCTTACACATAACTTAAACTAACTTATGCTAAGAACAACATACACACCCATGTCCGAGGGAGGGCTCGAGCTGCCGGCGGGAGAGGCCACGCAATCTGTGACATGGCGCCTCAAACCACGCGGCCACTCCGCGCGGCGCTGGAGGAGGTGTGGAGTTCCTCTTCCTTTTGTTTCGGGCACCATTCAAAGGTATTTGTAGTCTCAACACGTTTTCCGTTCTATGTTTCAGGTGTCGACGTTGCCCTACAATATCTTTTCTTTCAATGAGCCATTCTTACTACAAAGCATCTGCAAGAGAAAACATGAAATTCAGCCGAGACAGCCCATTCTTGTCAGACATTTGATCGCGTTTGCATGGCTAAGCTTTTCTGCTCAAGCATGAGATCTTTGATTATTAATTGCATTTGCCCACACAAGCGCGAGAGAATTATTTCTTATTACTTTTTTATAATGCACTATAGTCCGAGTCTTGGCTCTAGATCTCGGCCGTTGAACTGAAAATGAAAATTTTAAAACAACTGGGATACTAACCTGTAAAATAAAACGAGCCACCGCTTTTACAACGTCTTCTGCTGCCGCGTTTGTCGGCTGTGGAAAAAATGCTTATTATAATTTACGCGGGTGTAATCTTCGCTTGCGCTAATTTTATAAATTAAGATTGCCACGTAATGGCGTCTATGGCTGCAGCGACGGCTGCAATTGTTGCGCTTAAAATTACTTGAAATACAGATATTTAAAGGAAGCGGACATGAGATTGGGCTCACCTCACAAACAAAAATAAGTATTAACATGAATATAATATGTTATCAAGTTAAGATTACAATTGATCTCACATTCAACAGCATACGCCAATATGTCCGACATCTCGCACCGAAGGCAAGAGAGTGAGTGAAGTGATAAAAGAAGACAATTGAAGACAGTTCTTCTTTACATTTTGTCCTTTGTTTTAGTAGTGCAAACTGAATAGTCTTTGCACTCGAAAGTTTGTGTCCATATTTTATATGATAATAATAATAATAATAATAATACACTACTGGCCATTAAAATTGCTACATCAAGAAGAAATGCAGATGATAAACGGGTATTCATTGGACAAATACATTATACTAGAACTGACATGTGATTACATTTTCACGCAATTTGGGTGCATAGATCCTGAAAAATCAGTACCCAGAACAACCACCTCTGGCCGTAATAACCGCCTTGATACGCCTGGGCATTGAGTCAAACAGAGCCTGGATGGCGTGTACAGGTACAGCTGCACAGGCAGCTTCAACACGATATCACAGTTCATCAAGAGTAATGACTGGCGTATTGTGACGAGCCAGTTGCTCGGCCACAATTGACCAGACGTTTGCAATTGGTGACATATCTGGAGAATGTGCTGGCCATGGCAGGAGTCGAACATTTTCTGTATCCAGAAAGGCCCGTACAGGACCTGCAACATGTGGTCGTGCATTATCCTGCTGAAATGTAGGGTTTCGCAGGGATCGAATGAAGGGTAGAGCCACGGGTCGTAACGTATCTGGAATGTAACGTCCACTGTTCAAAGTGCCGTCAATGCGAACAAGAGGTGATCGAGATGTGTAACCAATGGCACCCCATACCATCACGCCGGGTGATACGCCAGTATGGCGATGACGAATACACGCTTCCAATGTGCGTTCACCGCGATGTCGCCAAACACGGATGCCGAAAAAATAACGTTTTGCCATTCGTGTACACAGGTTCGTCGTTGAGTACACCATCGCAGGCGCTTGCTGTTTGTGATGCAGCGCCAAGGGTAACTGCAGCCATTGTCTCCAAGCTGATAGTCAATGCTGCTGTAAACGTCGTCGAACTGTTCGTGCAGATGGTTGTTGTCTTGCAAACGTCCCCACCTGTTGACTCAGGGATCGAGACGTGGCTACACGATCCGTTACAGCCATGCTAGTGATACGAGGCCGTTGGGATCCAGCACGGCGTTCCGTATTACCCCCCTGAACCCACCGATTCCATATTCTGCTAACAGTGATTGGATCTCGACCAACGCGAGCAGCAGTGTCGCGATACGATAAACCGCAATCGCGATAGGCTACAATCCGAGCGTTATCAAAGTCGGAAACATGATGATACGCATTTCTCCTCCTTACACGAGGCATCACAAGAGCATTACACCAGGCAACGCCGGTCAACTGCTGTTTGTGTGTGAGAAATCGGTAGGAAACTTTCCTCACGTCAGCACGTTGTAGGTGTCGCCACCGGCGCCAACCTTGTGCGAATGCTCTGAAAAGCTAATCATTTGCATATCACAGCATCTTCTTCCTGTCGGTTAAATTTCGCGTCTGTAGCACGTCATCTTCGTGGTGTAGCAATTTTAATGGCCAGTAGTGCAATGATAATATTAATACACAGGAGAAAAATTATCTACCGCCTGAGCGGTCAGTATTCACACACAGCATACCATTTTGTGTCGAGATAAAATCTCCCGTCCACTCTATTTCTTTTTAAACATCACGTTCGAGTTTTTTGCAATATTTCCACTGGGGACGTCAGACTTCATTGTCCAGACTGACGCGTCTAATCCTGGCGTCACACCACTTAAGCTTCAAGGAGTTTAACTGCTTCTGAAAAAAAAGTGTTTCGCTTGCGAGTGTGAGGCCATGACCGTTCTCTTTGTTCTTGAGAAATTTAAATTCTATCTCGAGCAAGGGAGTTAGATCTGGGGACGGACAACCAAGCCTTAAGCTGGGTATTAGCGCGATCTAGAAAGACCGGTAGAATTGCCAGATGGGCTGCACAGGTATCTGCATTCCTGTTCAGAGTTCGGCACATTAAGAGGCCTGACAACCAGGTGACCGACGCACTTAGTCGTATGTTCAAGGCAGGTGCCGAGGGAGTAGGACGATGTCATTCGTCGCCCGTGAATCCTGTTTGTGGTGTCTTGCTCGAGGCACCTTTTGGGGCCCATTAGACGATGTCTGATGGCCAGAGAATGTGTAACCGTTTATCTGTTGAAGGACATGGTTTGTCGTAAGACTGGGAGATTCGCTGATGTTAGTGTGTGTTTGCCTGTGGAGCTTGTTCCTTCCATTTTTATAACTTTCACGATCTCCTTTGGCGGGGATTTGGTGCTTCACAAGACCATTGCCGTCATTATATAAGGATATCCACCGACTAGTGGGGAAGTGCGAGTGTTGTGAGCTGGAAAACCCCAGTCACCACTCATGCAAGGAACTTCTACAGTATGAGCGAGAGCATCAACCCATGGGTGACTTGTTTATTGATTACATGGCGCCTCTCCCTCGCATAAAGGAGAAGAATCATGTGTTGGTTGTGACAGATGCCTTTTCACATTTTGTTTGTCTTGTCCGTAGTAGAAGGCTTACTGCGGCGGTTACCATCCATTATCTCTCCAATATCTTTACCACTTTTGGACTGCTTGAAATCCTGGTGGGTGACAATGCCCCGACGCCAGGTCTTGGTTGAAGTGGAATGGCTCACTCTATTGGGTTAATTTCGCTTTTGATTTTGCGCAACGGGAAGCGGTGAAGGCTATTCTGGCCTCCTCAATATTCGCCTGCCTTCTTCATTCTTCTCTAGCCAACTTGTGCAGCATCTGTGATCTTTGGCTCAGGATATAGCTTCTTTGATCATCAAACGGAATTGGGATAAGGCTAGACGCAATGTAGAACCTGGCCACCGCTACCAAATAAGACGTTACATCAGGGGAGGTAGCAACTCTATGCTAAATTGGGGGCCAAAGTTTCTGTTCGCAACTTCAGTGCTGATGGCAGCAGAGATGCGGGTAGTTCTAGGGAGCTCACTCTGTGTTTTGTGGGACCTTGCAGAATCCTTAGGATCCGAGCCCAGTTAGTCTTTTGGTCCATAATCTTGCCACTGCTAAAACCTTGATGGTGCACTTAAGCCAAGTCAAGGAAGTATGGTAAGGCTCCTTATTGGGAATAAAAAGGAGGTTTCTCATGTTTTAGTGAGGGAGGTTGAGCCATGTTGGCTCATATCGATTGCGGTCTGTAGATCGACTCTCTGGTTCGTTTTTCCTGGTCGTTGGGCGGCGTTCTTGCGCCACATCTTCCGGTTTGAAATGTTCGGGAGGCGGAGAGTGGGGAATGGACAGTCACTGGGGACGAGGAGGAAGCAAGTCGGTTGGAGGAAATGTGTGTTGTCAGCCAGCCACGATGGCCGAGCGGTTCTAGGCGCTTCAGTCCGGAACCGCGCGACTGCTACTGTCGCATGTTCGAATCCTGCCTCGGGCGTGGATGTGTGTGATGTCCTCCGGTTAGTTAGGTTTAAGTAGTTCTAAGTTCTAGGGGACTGATGACCTCAGATGTTAAGTCCCATAGTGCTCAGAGCCATTTGAACCATTTTGAAGATGTGTGTTGTCACGCGCCGATGGCCAGTGTCTTGACTCATTCGCTCTGAGGGAACCGTTGCAACGGGAACGACTTAGATTGTAAGTAGCCGATTTTGGTGCCCTGAAAGGTCACATTTTCCTGTTGCCGAGTCGTGTTGTGTGAACTAGTTTGGCGGCGTTAGCGGGCTCTGTTGTTACTGCCCTATCCTGTGTGGTTCTTTCCCGAGTTGTGAATTTGTGTTTTCAGGGAAGTTTGGATCCGCCGTTTGTGTGTTCTGTATCACTTACAGAAACTGTCTGAACCTGCCCACTTTGGTGTTCGCTGACCGCCATGTGTTGCTTTCCTGAAACGTTACTCACTTGTGATCCCCGGGTGTGGCAATTGTGGTGACAGTTTGTTATTGGTCGGTTTTAATAGCGTTTCTCCTTGCCAAATGATACCTAACATTATCACTCTCACCGTCTGTGAAAGTGGTGCGAATGTGACGGCGGTCGCAGTTGCTACTGGTGCTGTCATGCACATTAATAATTAATGTGTCCTTTTATTAATGTTTTAGGTTCTAATACAGCCAGATGTGTTAGTATACCGGATGCACTGCCGGAGAGCTGCGAAATTTTCTGTGTTGGCCCGCTTGGCTGTTGTAAAGCGAGATACCTTACCTGACTCATGGAGTCTGTGGCCCGTCTTGTATTGGTTATGACCGTTATA
Organism: Schistocerca nitens; assembly: GCF_023898315.1. Classification (NCBI taxonomy): domain Eukaryota; kingdom Metazoa; phylum Arthropoda; class Insecta; order Orthoptera; family Acrididae; genus Schistocerca; species Schistocerca nitens. The sequence goes on along the minus strand of NC_064614.1, from coordinate 1,038,445,300 downwards.
CTATCAATAGCACCAGGGTTTCCAGCCAGAAGGATAGTTCAAAATCGTTGTTTAAAATCAACTGAGTTATGTTTGTAGCTTGGTTATATTAATATACTTATCCTTGGTTCTCGCCAGTGTTTAAATTGTACTATTCTTCAAATTCTTAGTTTAGTCTGTTAAAAGCGGTTTGCCGGCTGTTATACTTTAGTATAGACTGCTTGTTCAGCTGGCTGTTTGCAGAAAGTGTGTTATTGTACTAATTGACTTTCTAGTATTTATAGGCATCTTCTTGTTGCGTGACGCTTATTTTACGAGCGCCCTTCACTTGCCTGATGAGTCGGCCACTCTTTCTGCAGTATATGCGTGCAATACTCTGGCCTGACATGGGTGAGCTGACCCGTGGCATTCTGTTACTGGCCAGCATTTGGAATTCGCCCCTGCCGTTACCTTGTTGGAAGCAGCTCTGCGGTGAGATGAATGCTGCTTAAGTCAGATTTTGTCTTCATTCGTTTGCGTCGGACTAAATCTTTCTCAGTTCACCTATTTTTTTGTTCTTTGGTTCGGATTCCTTTTGGTGTCATGCCCATTCTGAATCAAGTTTTTCCTAGTAAGCCAGGCCATTTCTGGACCCTGTATTGCATTAATTTGTCAGCTATCTCAAAGGACGGTGTTAAATTTTGGTCTGTATTTTAAAACCATTCCATTAGCTCGGACATTTAATTTTGTTTAAACATTTTACCCATTACTAAATTTGTGCTAGTCGTTGCTACATTTGACCTTCAAAATTTTGCATTAAATTTGTCAGGCCTCTTACAGTACCGTGCTAAGTCTTGGGGCTGTAATTTAAAACCATTGTGTTAGCCTGGTATCATTTTGTTATCGCTGATAAATTTGTTAAGCCATTGTGCTCCTTTGAATTCAAAGCCACTGATTTCTAAAACATTATTTCATTGTATTTTACTATTGTTATTTCTTTATAAAATAATCACTTGGCAAATATTGGATGATGTTATAACCTGGGTCCTAGCCCTTCCATGAATTTCTGTTAACCTGGCTTTCAGGGGCTCACCAACATTTGAGAAAAAAGTATTTAGTCTGAAAGTCCTGTCTTGTAGTCATTAGAATGAAGTTTCATTCGTCACGTTTCAAGGAAAATGATCTTGAAGGTAAAAATGCTTCAAGATATTCATAATCAAAGAAAGTTAGTCTCAAATGCGTATTTTTTTATCCCCATATTACAAGCAGTAGGTAACAGATATGTACATTCAAGGAACTTAAATGCGGATGTTGTTGCCTTTCTGCACCTCCGTGCTGGCCACAATTTTGCAGCAAAATGAAATTAACTACTGCTGTTTAAACTCTTGCGTGATAAGACAAAACATCTTACATTAGGTGTGAAAATAGCTGCAGACAGCTGCTGTCCTCTTCCCACGGAGCTATAAAGATAGGCGTTTATCAGAGCGGTGTCTTACATGACCATTCTGTTAAGCGTCGTTTCAACGTGTAAAGTTTGCTCTGTAATTCGGCCTATGTTTCCCATTCTCCTCTGAAATCGAATTCAATCCACCCAGTTATTACACGAGGTGCTTCCAGATCTGTGAAACGAACTTTTTGTGGACATATTTCAACTGATAGAATGTTCTAATATATGTTTCCATTCTGCAATAGAGTCTTTATTATTTTTGGCAAACATTGTGAGCTTCACAAGACTTTTCTCTGATACCTATTCTTTCATTTTCATTGAATTATTACTCGCAGCTTTCGAAGATAGCAAGAAAATCAATAGCTCCAGCAATTCTACATCTACATCTACATTTATACTCCGCAAGCCACCCAACGGTGTGTGGCGGTGGGCACTTTACGTGCCACGGTCATTACCTCCCTTTTCTGTTCCAGTCGCGTATGGTTCGCGGGAAGAATTCATTCGGTTTATTCCAGTGCACAACGCCGATATGTGCTGGGGTTTTGGTAGAGACTCTCTTTCAGTCGCAAACTTCAAATGTTCTGTCCTCTTCCATACCCATATGTATGTCGGTATCTCTTGTAGTGATACGGGAGCGAGGTGGCGCAGTGGTTAGCACACTGGACTCGCATTCGGGAGGACGACGGTTCAATACCACGTCCGGCCATCCTGATTTAGGTTTTCCGTGATTTCAGCAAATGCCGGTATGGTTCCTTTCAAAGGGCACGGCCGACTTCCTTCCCCTTCCTTCCCTAATCCAATGAGACTAATGACCTCGCTGTTTGGTCTCTTCCATCAAATCAACCCAGCCCAGTTTGTAGTGATACATCCCATTTCTCGAATGAGAGGTGCCACGTCGTTAAATACACGATAAGTGGTGAGCACTCCCTTGTAGGGAGGTGTTTTAAATCGTAGGTGCTGATAGCAGAGCTAACGGTCGAGTGACTGTACGGAAGTGGGTAGCAGTCAGAGGACACCACCTACTGAGGTGCAGATAGGAGTTCCATGGAGCGGGTGGTGCGGAAGGGGTGGTCCGGAAGACAGAGCTCCATGAAGTCTACAAACGCGAAATATAAAAGATATCAAATGTATTGTAATTCTTAATTATCAAGTTGAATCAGATGTATGTGGTATGGAGAGGCAACATACGAGTTGTTAGCTGTAGTAATTTATCACGTATTGAGTTGTAATTTTGAATATAATGTAATAAGATGGATTGAATCTCACTTCTTTTTTATGTGATGGAGTGAATGAGAACGAGAAGTTAATTTTCAGCAGCTTATCTGCAGTCTTTGAGGGGGCGAAATCTGAGCTAAGTTGGAGGGAGAAGGCACATGGATTCAGGGCACAGATTAGATGGGTCGTGATTAATAATACTTAACGGCCGAATATTCAGTAGGCAACATTCATTATATACAAAAGGAGTGTTCAGGTGGCAGCTTATTTAAGTGTTTGGTGCATGAGGTGAAGTACGCCGGCCGTAGTGGCCGAGCGGTTCTAGGCGATACAATCTGGAACCGCGCGGCCGCTAAGGTCACAGGTTCGAATCCTGCCTCGGGCATGGATGTGTGTGATGTCCTTAGGTTAGTTAGGTTAAGTAGTTCTAAGTTCTAGGGCACTGATGACCACAGCAGTTAAGTCCCATAGTGCTCAGAGCCATTTGAGGTGAAGTATAAGAAACCACCATGCAGTCCAAGCCTACCTAAAACTCTTCACTCTCAATAACGATTAACCAAATTTTTTTTCCTAAAGCAGGCATAGTTTTCTTTATTAGCGTTGGAATAGCTGAGAATTTTACCCTAATTTTGAAGGTCTTGTGCTGTGTAACTTCTTTCAGGAGAACTAATTTTAAGCACTAGATTATGTAATCCCCTAGTTTCCTGGTACATTACTTTGCGAATTATTATACCATCTACATCGACATCTGTCTGTGAATCACCGATCATCCACACTTTTACTACCAGATTCAATCTGATGCCACGTACGATATCATGCAAGTTATCTGTTGGCTTACTGCAATGATGTCGCCAGTTTACCCCAAGTCTCTACCATAATTTTCTTTCATCTCTCTTCTTTATTTTCTTCGCCGTCTTCTTCACTGTGTTTATCCTGTTCTCCTTGTTGTTCTTCTTTCATAAATCCTTTTCTTATGTGACCCCATTTCCTTTGTCTTGCTTTGTCTTCTCCTTTAGGAACAGCTGCCCTTCTTGAATCAGTCTCCATAGCAGATGAGAAACGGGTCTGATGGAAAAAATGAAACGTTTGATTCTAGAATTGCATCTTCAAACACCCTGTACCTTCTGGCTGTAATGTTTTAAAGTGTGCCAAAAGGTACTTAAAATTTCCTACGGCCTTTCTAATCAATAAACATTTCAGAATCTACTTGTTTTGATTTTTAAAAAATCTTCTGTAGTCCATTTCAATTAACTTTGTTTATCGTGCTTATGCAGGGTGTTCCACTCGAAAGAGGCCCCAAAAACATGTGTAATAACTACGGTGAAATTGCACCTCTTAATTTTTGACGTTTGACGTGGCAACATTGTTCTCTGCAACATCGTTTAACGCAACAGTGTGTTTCCGCCCGTAGCTGTTGCTGAAGCTCAGTGTACAGTGTTTAGTGACAAAGTATCACTATTCTGTCGAAGAGCGTGTGTTTCATGTGGCCCAAAAGGCAAGGTATACGCAACAAACCAAGCAACTTGGAAGATTTACGAGGGAACATCATTCAAGAAATCCAGGCAGTGACACCAGAGGTTCTGGCAGCAACATTTGAGAGTCTGCATGTCATGTTCAACTGTGTCTACAAGTCGAGAGCGGTCATTTCCAGAACGTTCTGTTATTCACCTTATTTATCAAATGGTTCAAATGGCTCTGAGCACTATGGGACTTAACATCTATGGTCATCAGTCCCCTAGAACTTAGAACTACTTAAACCTAACGAACCTAAGGACAGCACACAACACCCAGTCATCACGAGGCAGAGAAAATCCCTGACACCGCCGGGAATCGAACCCGGGAACCCGCGCGTGGGAAGCGAGAACGCCACCGCACGACCACGAGCTGAGGACACACCTTATTTATCCATGAACAAAGTATCATATGTTTATTTCATTTCATTTCCTGTTTTTTTTGCGAAGCTCTTAGTGTAATTTAAGCAAATGTTTGTTTGTGGGACCCCTTTCGAATGGGACACCCTCTATATTTTCTAAGCATCTTGAAGGAGGCCAGAGTCAGAGAGATAGTTTTGTGTATCTCAAATTCTTTTTATTAAAGTTCTCCACTGTGATTAATTAAAAGCAGCAGCAGTGTTGCTCAGGCACACAGTTGCGTCCTGTGCGTGTGTGATGGGGTCATTTTACCCAGTTCAGAAGTAGTGAAGGTTATGTACGTTTTCGATATGGAAATGTTGCACTTATTTGGAACATGACACCATGTTAAGCAGTTCTATATTGCGTAATATTTTTGAAATTGGCGCAAGTTTTTCGCTATTGTTGTGAGGCATACCTAATTTGGCTGGCTGCCTAGTTTTAATACCTCCTAAAATGCCCACTAAAATGCTGTGCTGAGGACGGGTAGAGAGGGGGGGGGAAGGGATGGAGGGGGTACAATGCACAAATGGGCTAATCCTGCCATCTTTAATTTTTAAAAAATTTCCCGGTGCCATCGCCCCTTTCCGCCATGCCATCGCGCATTTTTGAATTTCCACCAGCGCCATCTTGGATCTTTGGGTGACTGCAGCGCCAGCTGCCGATGGATAATTAAACTGTGTTCTGGCATGCCCTTAGACATACTACTACCTGATCCGTGCATGGCCAGTGTTCATGCCATTTATTGTTTGTCATCTTCTATTACGGTACTGCCGCCTCGTTTTCTTATTCCATTTACTGGGGTCACTAATTTCCTGCCTTAGTTGCCCGTGAGTGGCAGCAGCAGCGCACTGTCGTACCATCTCTGAAGCGGCCGATAATATTTCCGGGTCGTCGTGTGTCTGGCTGTCAGTTGGAGACGGACCAGCAGTGCAGTCGGGACGCAGCAGCAGTGAAGTCGGGGACGGAGCGCTGGTGAGGCTCGGACAGCCAGTGCTCGCCGACCGCTGGCGACACACATGAACTGTCCGACGGAGGGAGATTGGAGTGGGACGACCGTTGGTTGGTCGTTAGGTTGGTCATCTCTTCGGCCGACGTATATTTGGTCCTTTCACCGTTTCCGGGCCTGGGGAGTCGGTCGGTTGGCGTGGAGCAGCAAGGAAGTCTCCGTCCCGCGTACTCTGGCCGAGGCTGCTGGCGGTGTGAACGCGCTGTTGGAGTGTGAGGTGCTGCTTGAGGGTGCTACGAAGTTCGTCGCCCACCAATCTTGGACATGCAAGTTGAGTCCTCACTTAACCTACTATTGAGCTTCAACTGTTTACATTTCTTCGTTTGGGCCGGCCGCGGTGGTCTCGCGGTTCTAGGCGCGCAGTCCGGAACCGTGCGACTGCTACGGTCGCAAGTTCGAATCCTGCCTCGGGCATGGCTGTGTGTGATGTCCTTAGGTTAGTTAGGTTTAAGTAGTTCTAAGTTCTAGGGGACTGATGACCACAGCAGTTGAGTCCCATAGTGCTCAGAGCCATTTTTTTTTCTTCGTTTGATTCTGGTTGTCGCTTTTGCGACATTCCCGCGAGCAACAACATCTGTGTATTCAAGTCGGCTAAGGTGCCAGCCGTCTTGCTGTGGAGTTAAACTTAATTTATTCTCTGTTATTGAAGTTGACCAGCGGTATCTTCTGCCTTGTGGCCGTCGACGTTCCGGTTACCTGCCCTGGTCGTTGACGTAATTTTCGGCAGTGTATTTTCCTCGTCGTGTTGTTGTTGTCCAGCGCGACGTGTAGTTCGACAGCTGAGGTGTTGTTGGTCGTTCTAGGCGCCAATATTCTGTGTGTCGTTGTATTGAAATCTTGTGGTCGTTTTGCTGGCTGCGTGGAACGGAACTGATTTGGTTGATTGGTCGGTCGGCTGTCTATCTGTTAGATTGCCTCCAGATTAAGAAGTCGTTGGACAGGCTGCGTGTCTTACCTAAACGGGCGTTAGTGTTACAATCCCATGCCGACCCTTGGAAACTTTAGAGCGCCGTTCCTTGAGTGATACATAGTAATTTCCTTTTTTGAGTTTTAGTTATTTGGTTGATGTGTGGCCTTCAGCCGAGTATCAATATCTCCTAAATTTTTAATGTTCATGTCTTGCTCTTAAGGCATGAGATTGTTATTCTTCTATACGGGGCCTTCAGCCGAATTTTACATGAGAAGTTTTAAGATAGGCCTTCTGCCGTTTAAATTGAAACTCTTTTTCTAGGCCTTAAGCCGTTAAACATATTTTGTTGATATGTGGTCTTCAGCCGAGTTTTAATATCTCTTAAATTAATGTTCTTGTCTTGTCCTTAAGGCATAAGATTGTTATGATTTGTATGGGGCCTTCAGCTGAATTTTGCATGAAATGTTTTAAGATAAGGCCTTCTCCGTTTTGATTGAAACTCTTCTTATTGCTTAATATGCGGCCTCCAGCCAAGTTCCATTAAAATTAAATTGGTAAGGCTTTCATCCTGTTTAGGTTGAGGATTTAGAAAATATTCTTGGGTGAAACCTCCAGAAGAACCTTGTATTTCAATTTCTTGCTTAGGCCTTGTGTCTTGGATTCTGAGTGTGGCCTTCAGCTGATTTAAAGTTAATCAAAGGAGGTCAATTAAAGTTTTGAGTGTTTTGCATCCTTGTTGTAATATTGTGTGTTGATGAATAAGGTTTGTATGTTGAGTGCAACTGACAGCAACTTATTTTGGCCCCTTTCCTCAACCTAATCCGCTCTGTCCTGCTAGCCCAGGCATTTCACTGACGTAGGGTGCAAATGCTGCTCTGAGATGAAGAGGTTGGCAATAGAAAGAAATTCGTGACAGATCGCATTAAACTACCCAGAAAGATAGCGTAACCAGGCCAGAAGCCCGCCCGGTTGGCCGTGCGGTCTAACGCACGGCTTTCCGGGAGGGAAGCAGCGTCTGGTCCCCGGCACGAATACGCCCGGCGGATTTGTGTCGAGGTTCGGTGAACCGGCCAGTCTGTGGGTGGTTTTTAGGCGGTTTTCCATCTGCCTCGGCGAATGCGGGCTGGTTCCCCTTATTCCGCTTCAGTTACATTATGTCGGCGGTTGCTCCACAAACAAGTTCTCCACGTACGTGTACACCACCATTACTCTACGACGCAAACATAGGGGTTACACTCGTCTGGTGTGAGACGTTCCCTGGGGGTTCCACCGGGGGCCGAACCGCACAATAACCCTGGGTTCGGTGTGGGGCGACGGAGGGGTGAAGTGGACTGCAGTAGTCGTCGTCGGGTTGTGGACCATTGCGGCTGCGGCGGGGACGGAGCCTCTCCGTCGTTTCTAGGTCCACGGTTAACATACAATACAATACAACCAAGCCAGAGCTACTTGTTTCTTGCATTGCCCAGTTTGATGCGCAGGATAGAGAAATGTAGATTTAATGCTCTATCAAGGGACAGGTAACTGGAGAAATATAACTTGCTTGTAGTGGGCAAGGAAGTTTTATGAAATAAGCAGCGGCGTTTTGAAATGAAACACGCTAGCATACACCTAAAGTGATATAGGAAAACCACGAATAACCAGGGCAATATTTAGGACCTATAAACTGTATGCTAAGGCTTTGGTGCCAATGTTACTGGGAGAAATTGTGTGATGACTAATATTTGTGATTTATTTATTTTAGAGAAATTTTCCTATTAAAAGCCTACAATGCAGCATTTAAGATTTGTTGTTTAGTTTTATTAAATTTTGTTGTATCATACATGATTTAATGAACTGATGTCATTAAAAAAATAGAAAGAATTGAAATAATTAACATTTGATGATGAGCTATGGACAATATTATTTGTGTAAGGGAAAGAATAGAATGTCGAAATTCATGTCCACACAAAACGCAGTATTTTGTTTTATAACTAACATATTGCAACTCTAAACAAATATAATTGTTAGGCAAGTGCAACATAACGAAAGCATTGTTTAAACCGAACAAATTTTACCTATAGTTATTTGTAATACAGTACTTTTCTCAAATAATCATCCTTCAAATGGAAGTCTTAAATAATATTATTGGCCAATTGGAAGGACTACATTTCATACTAATGGAACGACTTTTCTTGACATCGATTTTAAACTACCAAAATGTCGATAAATATTCTTTTCGATGGCTTAGAGATTTTGCTCACTGAAGTGCCCCGTTTTACGTGAAATGATCTATGGAAGGAATCGGTTGTACACTGTAAAATTCAGCAGAATAAGCCCACATAAAGTAACTACGTCTTTATCGATTATAAGGGGTCTCGCACTACAGTATTAAAACAAAGGTTTTTTAATTTCAGGGTTTTGGTGCGGACCTTTTGTGGTTAGAACTCTACGCTGAAGCCTAGATAGGTTGTGTGCTAAAGCTAGTTTGCGTATAACGTAAGGCCAGACGGCGGGACGTGATTGTGGCACTTTACTGGGCAATAGCACACTTCCAGAGGGTACACTCAGACGAAAAGTATGCGCTTCTGTGTCTTAGTGACTGTGGGCTGTGTTATCTCTTTTTTCTGACACAAGTTTTTACTTATCATCTGAACTAAACAAATCAATGCCGCTTCATACGACTTTCCACTGTGCGGTTAGGATGAATACATGCAATTATTAGGCAAATTTTTCTAAATATTCACGTAAAGCAACTTGTAGTGCAGTCTGGAAGCAGAAGTTGAAAGAAATAGCATTTGTGTATAAACCAGAACAATCACAGCTATGTGGTCACATCAGCTGCAAAAATCCCAGGTTGGATTTCCCTCTCGTGTTCACTTGTTACAAACATCAATTTTTACTAATGGACATGTGCTATATTGCGCTAGAACTAACCTTTGTAAAAAGTGAATCATGATGGGTAGCAAAGTCATCAAAAAAATCGTCACGGATTAGATCTGATTATCTTGTACGACAAAGTTCGCAGCCCGTCGGATTTTGCGACTACCCACAACCTTCCAAAGTGCCTGCCGAACCGAGGCAGCAGCAGAAATGTTGCAGCTGCGTCAGGCCTGTCCAGATGACTTCTTCAGGCGGCCAGACACCACGGACGACTGCTGGTTGTGTCCCTGCGACCCCGAGACGAACGAGCGAAGCCAGTCGTGGAAAAGTGTTGATTCAACAGCGTCGACAAAGGCGAAGGCCCATCCCCCTTCTGGCAAGGTTACGCGGAGTGTTCTTTGGGACTAGAATGGTGTGATGCTAACTGGTTGTGCTCATAAGGGCAAACCATCACAGAATATCCTCAGAAATCTCCTGAGGAGATTACAGGAAGCTATCCGAGGGTGTGTTTTTTGATCCACGACAATGTTCCCAGTTTACTCTGCACCATACAGTCACACTATATGCTGCGTCTTTGCGCTATGAAATATTGTCTCACTCCAGTATTCTCCCGTCATGGCACCGGATGACTTCTTCCCTCAGATTAAGGAACCATTGTGTGGGAAGCATTTCCAGAACGACGAAGGAGTGATTTTCGGGATGGAACATCTACTAAACAGGCAAAGTGTAAAACTTTCTTTCTTTTATCAATACATCGGATCAGTAGTAGGGAAGGGGAACTGGATCCTTGCCTTACACCCCTCTTCTTTCTTGTTCTTTCAATCCTATTGTTCCCTCTTAGTTCTTATATATCTATATTAATAACGAATCTATAAAACTGTCGTGTATGTTTGTCTGTTTGAACACTCTAATCCCCAAAAGTGCGAGACGAATTTTCATAGGGATTTCACAGGGAACTTGAGCACAGCTTGGGGCACCGTATAGGTTTTACTTTATCAGAATCGGATAACAGAAACAAAGATATCGTGATTTAAAGTTTTATCTAAAATGGTCGTATCTGTCTGTCTGTTTAAACCCGCCAATGTTTTTCACCCGTGGTCTACGGCAGTCGGCTCTCAACCGTGCTGCGTAGCGAACGTGCGCGAGACTCTTTGCGGCACGGTTAGTGTCAACATGTCGCTTCGAATGACAATGGCGCTTTCCTACCGAAAGGCCACGATAAAATTAACGTTCCATGCCCAGTACGCACGACCTACGACTTATGAAGTAGAGCGTAGCCTGCGTGAAGTAATGCACGTCATTCCATAGGAACTCCTCAGTTCATCAGTTGGACTACAACGTCGGCGTGGCGATTATCGATCATCCAGGACTCGAATCTCCGAGCTGCCATTTGAAGTTGCGGCCACACTTGTTGTGGACACGCGAAGGTCTTACATGGAGGTGTCGTGAAAGAAAAGTGGCACGCGTTCGAAATGTATCCTGGTCCGAACAGGAAGGAACTGAACAGGTGCGAGCTGAACTGCGCAAACACATCCCATCGTACGTGACTCTTGGTGACTGTCGAGGGGTCGTCGTTTATTACAGTCAACCATAGACTTGTTCGGGGTGCGGGCAGGAGGGACATACTCGCTCCAAAAGCCTTCAGGGATGCCTCGTTCGAATACCTAGCGCTGGAACGATGTCTATTTTGCAACCAACTACCTTGAATGTACCCTTACTGAGGCAGCGAGGAAAGTGCCAAATGCGGACGTTGTTTCATTCCAGTTACCAACCCTGAGGGCCCAGTTTCTGTGCCCTTGATGTCATGGCCTGTGTAGGAACTGTCGAAATGATCTACTTCAGCCAACCAGTCTGCACTTTATCTGTGTGAGTAAAAGGAGCACCTGAAGGGCGAGTCAAGCCTGGACGCTGAGATGCAGAGATGCATATTATTTGTCGTGATACACAGTACGCAGACACGTGTTCCAATTAGCAGAAGTCGCCCAAACACCAAAAGAAGAAGAGGGTGTCCGCAGTAAACGCTTCGCAAGATAATGACACGTTGCAAGAGGATGAGATTAATCCCTCTGCGATCTGGGCTGTGGATCCTGCTCCAGCAGTTATTGGTTCGCACCTGGTAGCAGCCGCCCAAGGATATGCTCAACCCAATGTACTTCTCGGTGATGATGTGGCTAAGACACCAGATGAACGTCATCCGTCGCTTAACACACCACACTTCCATCTTGGTGACTGGGCAGCTGAGGTGGAGAAGGAAGGAATTATGTCAGATCGAATGACCACCTGATACCCATGACCAACTGTTCGTCTGACGGTCATCTTATCTCACCCAATCACTAACACGTGTGTTGCCAGTGATAGGAAAAGACAGTCAGGCTACCTGGTTCTTACTGGTTTACACAACTGTGGGATACGTCTTTGTATTGTCCAATGACCCAGGTGTATTGGATAGGTACAGTCAGTGTCAATGTCACTAGTTCCATTATCAAAAGCCAGCTGTCAAAGACTTGATTTGGATGGCAGACATTGATATAGTGCTTCTGCAAGAGGTCCGGCCTGATTTGCTCCTGGATGTTTAAGGCTACACTTCCTACGGTAACGCAACTACTGTAGGTGATTGTGGTATGGCCATACTATTACGTAATGGCTGAGCCGTGCGTGGCTCTTGTTCCCGCCATCATGTATTTTAGACCCTGTTTTTAACGTACTTCCATCTCACTACGTTAATTTAAATTACTACTGTCACTGAGTTGTTGCTTTGTCTGACCGTGAGCGGCGTTAGCAGCGCGTATCGATATATCCCCTTTTGTAGTATCTTTCCTCTACTGCTATTACTTCCCGCTCGTTGACTGGTGTAAGTTAGTTGGTCGCAGTTCGGGTCGCGAGTTCGGGCGGCCAGTCGGTTGGAATGCGTCTGGAGCACAGTCCGGACCTGCCAGTCGAGGAGTTGTAATGCGGCACTAGTGCAGTCGGGTTGGAGCAGCAGTGAGGTCTGCTTCGACGTGGCTCGCCCGACCATTGCCGCCACGCATCACTTGAGCCGGGCCACGGTCTTGGTGGATCGTCGGTCGGTCGTCCTATTGGACGACGCGTTTTGGCTCGCCGATCATTCATGAGTCGGAAGTGTGTGTGTGTGTGTGTGTGTGTGCGCATCGACTCCCGATTTATCTTCGTGCGTGCTTAGTTACTGTTGTGTATCGTTCAGGTTTTCGTGCAAGTGTTTGTCAGGTTGTGTGTGTAGTTCGCCTGATTTCCTTGGACAAGTTATTTTAAATGTTGTCGGCATATTGGCTCTGAGAGGTCGGTCGTTTCGTCGGGCGACGTGTAACTTGTTCTCTGAGCGCTTCTGGCCCCCTTCAGTTACAATCTTGTGGAACTTGGGTCGGTCCTTTCCTGGTGAGGGATGTCGTTTAGCTAGTGGGCGTGTTTCCTCTGCATGGTTGGGTCCGAGCCAGTATTTCCTCCATCCTGTGTCTGGAAGTGAGTGGGAGAATGATGGGAAGCAAGTCTTTGTGTCGGTCGGTCCGTGGCTGTCCCCTGGTTGGGTTCCGACGGATCAAGTATAGTTGGGCTCACCACCTGTCTCGCCTACGTGAACGGGGGCAGACCGACCTCAAAAAATGGCTCTGAGCACTATGGGACTCAACATCTGAGGTCATTAGTCCCCTAGAACTTAGAACTAGTTAAACCTAACTAACCTAAGGACATCACAAACACCCATGCCCGAGGCAGGATTCGAACCTGCGACCGTAGCGGTCTTGCGGTTCCAGACTGCAGCGCCTTTAACCGCACGGCCACTTCGGCCGGCCAGACCGACCTCCCTGGAGGCTTCTGAGTGCCACCGGTGTTTAAATATCTGTTGTCAGCTACTTTAAATTCAAGGCTTATGGTTATTTTTTTATTTTCTTAAAAATTTTGCAAATTTAATTTTTTTTTCAAGCTTAAATATTGCGGCCTTCGCCCTTTTAAAAATTATGGTAATATATTTTAAAATTTTGAAATTTAATTGTGGCCCTCAGCCATTTGTATTACACTTTGCATATGTTTGCTGGTTTTTTAATTATTTTACTGCTCTCTTAATTAGATTTTTATCTTGTTAATTTGTTAAGATTTTTTGTTTGGAGGCCTTCTGCCGTGAAAGAGTTGCATTCGGTAATGGTCGGGCTATGTGCCGCTTTGGTTGTAAAGGTTATTAAATTACAGTAAATGAGAAGTAGAATGAGATTCTAATCTCAACCTTTCGCCCTTTCCACAATCCTATTACCTATTCTGCCCAGTGGGTTTAGCGGGCGTATCAATGGCATACAAGCAACAGATATACACTGTTCGCCATTATTGCAAGGCATTGCGCTCACCATCAGTGCGGTCCGTCTTGTGAATTTGTACAGCCAGTCTGGAATGGCAAGATGTAGGGAGCCAACAGTCTATTACTCTACCAAGGTGTCTTCATTGTCCCGGAGTTCTGTGGAGCATGTAGTGGTGGGCGGATACTTAAACAGTGTCTTGCACCCTGATGATCAGATCCCTCACCATGTCCCATGTACAGTCCTTCCTGCGTTGGTCAGGGACCTTGCATTGCGTGTTACATGGACACTCACCCATGGCGAACGACGTGGATATACGTGTCTAGCCAGCCACTCGGCCCACAAATTGTACAAGGCTTACGTTTCCCGAGGTATTAGAGCAGCGACTATCGGATCCTAGATGTGGCCGACTTCATTCACTAACAATCAGGCCATCATCACCGTGACCCTGCTACGGCAACAGAGGAGCCGTAGGAGGGGACCGTGGACTTTTAATGTCATTTGGGAAGCAGCTTGTCTCTTCACTACCGATAACTGTCACAGATGTGAACGACAACGTCATACGACTTCGCAATACGATGGTGGAAACACTGTGCTCAACCATCACTAGTTGGATCTTCAAGACGTACACGCGGGAGAGCGCTTTGCCAATGGTCGACCTCTGAGTTTTATTACCCGGTCTTGAGGGAAATAGCATCGTAGCCACCTTCGCCGGAGCGCCAAATGACAGTCCATCGGACACAGGCGCGCCTCCTGCAGATCACAGTGCCCAGATTGAAAGGCAGACGGGTTCGAGCTAGGCTGCACGACCCTGTCTCTAATGAATGTGCTTCTCTTTATCATGTCGTTAGAGAACGGAGATATCATGAGAGGCGACTCCTCCTGGCAGTTACTGCGGTGGACAGGCAATGAGCAGAGACACAGGCCGCCATCTCCTGTGTCACCACAGATTACCTGTATTACTGCGCTGTCCATGTGGCTGGTCAGTCACCTGTTGTGGCTGTGCTGCATGACCTGCTGCGTTGAAGAAGGACGCAAGGAGACGGCACATTCGTGAAGGCCGTCACGCTGGAAGAATTGTGCCTGGCCACGTCGCGGGACAAGAGAAACAAATCCCTTGGACATGATGGTCTTTCGCTTGAATTTTGTAGCACCTTTTCTCATCCGATGTGGGAAGTTTGGCAACATATGTGCTGCAATCTCTTATATCCAGACGTTCACGTTGCCCTCGACCTTTTGGAGGGAATGGTAACCCCTGTGCAAAAACTGGACGGAGGGTGCAGACCACAAGACTCCTGCCGACTGACGTTAGTGTATCTGGATTGTAAGCTGTTCGCACACATACTTCTTGCTCCCCTACTCGCTACTGTCAAGGATGCCATTCATGCCGACCAAACACGTTTGGAAAGTAGTAATAATGTACACATAGTGTTAAGTTCTTATAGAGATGTGGTGATGCATGTAACGTATATGCAACTAATATGTAACGTAGCTACAACCAATATACCTATGTTCTTCAATGAAAATGAGCTCGATAAGCAAACTGAGCTATCAGTAAACGGAATCTAACCTGTGTAACACTATGTGCGTGTTGTATGAGTGTCAGTTTTAGTGTCATTTAAGCCCTCAACAGATCGTTACACGAAAACTTAAACCTAACATTTGGATAAGCTATTTGACTGCGTATTTGAATAGAAATTTACAAGTGACACAGCATCTGACATGTGCAACGGAATTTACTGGATTAGAGTACATGTCATGTTGTGGTGTATCAGTGTCTCTGTTTTGACCTTAAGTTTTGCACTCAACTCTTTAGATGACTTTTTTCCATGTGGTTTACAACAATTCGCAGCAGCATGCAGCAGCAGCGGCTAAAGCTTATTGCTACTACGAGTAGCCACGAGAGATTTAAATGGTTTAACTACGCTTGAAGATTGAATTCAAGGTAAAATTCGCAAGCATAATGTAAAGCGCAGTTGCAGGGGAGTTTTCTCGGGTCCTGATAACTTGTGAGAAGGGATTTCATGAATTAAGTCCATTTAAAACTTCAGAAACCAATAATAGACAATGGCAATAAAATGACATAGGTATCAATAATGGCTGAGTGCCAGATCAACAAATTATTTCAATTTCAAAGTTTCATTAACATTTAATAACTACAGCATATTTATTAACTGGATGTGGAGAACAATTATTACTAATTGCAGCATAAGAAGGCTTCTTTAACTGACAAGAAAAACATGGGATTATTGCAAACTCGGACCAACCCTGCAACTGCGCTTTACATTATGCTTGCAAATTTTACCTTGAATTCCATCTTCAAGCGTAGTTAAACCGTCCAAATCTCTCCTGGCTATATAAGTGAAATCAGGCCTCTAGTATGGTAAGACCTGCCATCACTGACGTGAGGGCAGCGTGACATGTCTTCCGTCTCAGAGCTCTCAACCAACACTACAACTTCCACTCTCGCAGACAGACCTCATCTCGTAACAATGCTTAGAATCGCGCTCCCATGTTTCGCCCTCAGATTGCTACTATCGATATCTGAGTGATTATTTATTTCCAATTTTACACAATGCAGAGAATAGCGTTGAGTTGCTATATCGTTTTAATGTAATGGAGAGTTCTGACACACACCTTACATGCTCATGTCGGCTTGTCGTTTAAAAGGCACGATCGTCGTGACCGACCTAGACTACTCATTCGACTGAGTTGAGCACAGTTTCTCGTGGATTGTTGTAGGGAAGGTGATCTGCCCCAGGTACCAGCTGGTGTGGTTCTCCGTCTCATTAGCGGGGCCCTTTCCACGGTCCTGGTAAACGGCGACCGTTTGCCATCATTGACTATTGAGCGCTTGATGAGACTCGAATGACTTCAATGGGAACGTTCAACGTACGGCAGCGGCTACGTACCGCAGACCACTAAATATGATCTGCACCAGTTCGCCTCCATATCTTTCGAACGCTTGACTTGATCACGTGAGTACATTTTGTGAATATCTATTTCACCCCAAAACTTAATCATTACACCCACCTCTCCTGCTGCCCGTTATGGTGGCTGCCAAGTACCTACGATCTTCGGTCATTTCGTCAGCTATGGTAGTGTGCTCAAGAGTCATTATGAGACGCTGACGCCGCCCATACGCACTGGTTCAAATGCCTCCGAGCACTATGGGGCTTAATATCTGAGGTCATCAGTCCCCTAGACTTAGAACTACTTAAACCTAACGAACCTAAGGACATGACACATCCATGCCCGAGGCAGGATTCGAACCTGCGACCGTAGCAGCAGCGCGGTTCCGGACTGAAGTGCCTAGAACCGCTCGGCCACGGAGGCCGTCTCACACACTGATAGCACTGGAAAGATACACATACATTATTATAGGGTGGATACTCTCTTTCTGCAGACAATGTGTCATTTACATGCTTTGGACAAGAACATCCTCACCGGCGCACTGATAGATGAGGTGACGCCTCTATCTATCCGCCCACCGATCCCTGCTGGACATATGGCGCCGCCACTACGTCACATTCGCACCTATATGGTCGACAGGAGTTATCTGCTGGGTCTCCTAACAACCATCCAGGCGCCTAGAACCAGGGACTTCTAGAGCTACTTTTAACAGACACTGCCTGCTAACGTGACTGAATGCCGACATCCGGCGGTTGGCTGGAAGCGGGTGTGGAGTGACATCCACTCGCCCTTCTTCTCACTATAATGAAGGCACTATGGTATGTAATACCGACTGTAAAATTTCCCACCTGTCAACCTTTATACTCTCAACTTCTTGCTGAGGGCCCTCTGTGCGCCATTTGCGCCGCTGTGGCCTCCGACACGTACCTTTCCATTTGTTGATAAGGCTGCCGACTGTTGGCTCCTCACACGCTCCAAATTGGCGTTGTTGTTGCGGCTGGCGCCGTAGAGCTCACTGAACTGATTCACCCTGACGTAACTTACTTCCCTGCTTCTCGACATAATGCCAAGGACTAGGTTAAAGCTATTGTGTTGTCAAATTTTTATAGTGAGGGCGTTGTACAGTTGTTAAATTTCTGGCATTACTTAACGAGAAAATGCACAGTTTTACGGCATAAGGCGTCGTGTGGTTTGCTTTGTGAGTTACGTGAAGTCATTGTTCACGCATCCTCCGGAGAATTAGGGTGTTACGGGTGTGAGACGAGAGTGAAGGTATAGGCCAGAATGGACTGACGTGAGACACCGTTGGTAACCATAGCATGATGAACCCTCGATGAACGAAAAGACGATCTGCCACCCCGCCGTTTTGTCGCTGCGGCCACATGAGGAGAAAAAAAATGGTACCTTCTCCTTTCACCTTCTTTTTTTTTACAGCACGGTCGGAGGCGTGTTTCGTTTTTGTTCGCGGCGGGAACTTGAAGTGGTGGCAAAATTCCATTCAAGTTAGCTTTAGGGCGCAAGCGGTAGTGGCATTGAATATTGTTTTAGTTTTTAAGTTAGATAGTTTTGGGGGTAGTTTGAGTGGTAGGGACCAAGGCCTGAAGAGGAAGAGATCTAGGAAACAAAAGGTGTAGTGTCCTTGATTAGTAATGCCCTGGGTATTGGGTTCGAACCTCGCTTCTTATTAAATTTTAAATGAAAAACATCGGCAATGGCGACCAAAGACTTTCAGCTAAAAAAGTCACCCTCGTTCTGCCAACAGCCCTGTCGTAGAGGGTGGGCGAATGGACTGAGGTTCAGGGCACTCTCTTGCATTTGGGGTGTGTAACTGCCCCCAGAAGGCGAAAGAATCATCAGTGATCAATGGTATGAGGTGTTACCCATCGATAGTATCATACACTTTCTCTGTCTGTTATTTTCAGCTTGTGACATCAACATGTATACATGAACTATTCTTGCTGATGTTTGTTTGTTACTAACTGTGATGGAAATAATCCTGCCACTCAACTTGAAAGACGGGAAGTCCTTGGGTCTCGCCTTTTCTTTCACTTTTTATATTTATTTAGGTGGACATATATAGTAATGGCATTTTCACTACATTAGTAAGCCTATGTGATCAATGATGATTATTTAAGCGGTTGACAGTCGTTATACTAAATTCAGTGATAAGTGAAGGAATTAGAGGTGGTGGAACTGAGCCCATATTTTGTGGGACAGTCGCAGCTGCTGCTGAGCCACTTTATTGGTGCCTGTCCGGAGAAACAGGAAGGATATTGTCAGAGCCAGGGTACACTTGAGCCAGTGCTTTCCAAAAAATGGAAGGCAAAGTAGAGGACATGATCTGAGCCGCAGGGGGTACACTAGCCGCAGGCAGAGGAGAGCTCGTAGTGGAACCAGCAGTAGCAGTTTTTACGACTGCTTTCGCCGACTCTCGACGGACCGGATTCCGGGCAGTTGTTCTTGGCTGAGGGGAGTGTGAGCCTCCAGTTACGTAGTTGTCCTCATGATGATCCCTGTGGACCTTCCAGTATAATCGGTAGACTTGTGAAAACATTGCCGCAGCAGGTGAAATGGCCAGCGCTGCAGGACACCCGACACTCTGTGGCCGGGATAGCTGTTACATTTTTCGGGGTAATTAGGGGGTTCCCTGGGCACCCAAGCTGTACTGCTTCCCATGCAGGCAGGGTAATAGTGTTTTGATTGGGACGCCGGCATACAGTGTGCATTTTACAGCATCGACGTTAGGAATCTGTAAGGTGAAATTCACCAACTACAGCGTGCACTTACAACAGCAGCAGTCCATGACCGAATACCCTAAAAATATCGTGTTGGTTAAGGAAATGTCACTGATTTCACAAACATTTTGAACGCATCGTACAGTAGAACTAATAGGTTGGAGACATGTTCAATTTTTTTTTCGACGACGAAAAATGTTGGCTTGCCGGTATGTTATCGATCTATAGAATGGGTGTATAAAAAGTATCATCAAACGTTTAACCTGTTGAGAAGGAAGACACATTTGCGATCGAAATTTTGCCTCAGTAACACCATTTTCATTAATACTGCACACACAAACACACACACACACACACACACACACACACACACACACACACACGCGCGCGCGCGCGCGCGCGCGCGCGCGCGCGCTTACACACACAAACATTTCATTGTGAATGCCCATTTTGGTGTTTAAAGATGAAATCAGTGAAGCTCCAATAAGTAAGGTCGTAGTAAACAATTGTTAAATAAGTCATGGTTCCAAAATGCGAATTATATGGCTCCTAAAATTTAAGATTGAAGAAAGACAAACCTAAGTTTATAGTATTCGTAGATTTAGAGAAACTTTTGAGAATGTTGACTGAAATTAACTCAATTTACGAAGGTAACAGCGATAAAATACACGGAATGAAAAGTTATACACAACTTGTACAGAAACCAGACTGCAGTTATAGAAGTCGAAAAACGTGAAAGAGAAGCAGTAGTTGAGAAAGGAGTATAACGGTTAGTATCCTATCTTCGATTTTATTTAATCTGTCCATTGAGCAAGATCTGAACGTGACCATGGAGAAATATGGACAGAGAATTAAAGACCATGTAGAGGATGTACAAACTTTGAGGGCTGTTGATGACATAGTAATTTTGCTTGGGACGGTAAATGGCGTGGAAGAAAGAGCATTTGCACTGAGTGGATGGTATCGTGAGAAGAGATTATAAGAGGAACATTAACTAAAGTGACACAAGGGTGATGAAATGTTATCAAAATAAAACAGCCGATTCTAAGGAAATTAGCTTAAAAATAAGGCACCAAAAGTGGTATGTGACTTATGATCGTATGGCATTGATGGCTGGGAGAGCTCACCTCGGTTAGTTCGGCCGCCGAATTGCAAGTCTTTTCAAGTGACGGCACGTTGGTCGACTTGTGTGTAGATGACGATGAATTGATTATGAGGACAACACAACACCCAGTCTCCGAGTGGAGAAAATCTCCGTCTCGGACAGGAATCGAACCCAGGCCAGCTACCTGACAGTCAAACGCGCCGACTACTCAGCTAGGGAAGCGGACGATGAGTCGCAAATGCCAGATTACCGTGTATCATTTTATATTTCATGCTCATACGTCTCTGGGAGACGGCAAATTATGTCGCGTGAAAGGTAGCCGATGCCGACGGCCTTGCCGCAATGGTAACGCCGGTTCCCGTCAGATCACCGAAGTTAAGCGCTATCGGGTTGGGCTAGAACGTGGATGGGTGGCCACCCGGTCTGGGGAGCTACTCGATTGAGAAGTGGCGGCTCCCGTCTCGTAAAATGATGTACGGCCGGGAGAGCGGTGTGCTGACCCCATGCCCCTCCATATCCGCATCCAGTGACTCCTGTGGTCTGAGGCTGATATGGTGGCCGGTCGGTACCGTTGGGCCTTCCAAGGCCCGTGTGGACGGAGTTTAGTTTAGTTTAGTTTAGAGCTATAGAAAGGTAGCCGATACCCAGTATTCGACGTCCAATGCTAAAACAGTCTGAAGAATTTTGCAGCTTTGCTTTAAGTGTGCACCCATCTAGAACAGCACGGTTTTTAGGAGCCAGGGGACTGTCCGCAGATGACGTTGATGGTGAAATTCCTCTCGTATATGGTTAGAGCCATGTTTCATGGCAAGTTGTATTCAATTGAATCCAGGAATTCACCAAAACGGACGAAAGAAAACCACGTACAAGGAGCATCCTGCTCGTCCTGGTTATCCACTGATGCCACATTGTTTCCCCGGCTAGGAATTTTCGCAACCCGCACGGCATATCGGTTTTGTGGGTTGCAGCTGTTTAAGTAAACAAGCAAACTTCTTATAGCCCGAGAGGTCACTCTTTGGATGCGAATGCTGCCTCAAGAACTCCATGCTGCAGGATTTTAACGCCTTGTCGAGTTATGGCATAAGCATTAAAATCTACAAGGGGAGCCTACTGAAAAGTGAAATAAATCTCAGGCCGGTCCACGCGATTCACGCTCTACTTCTGTTTGCGTCTTATTTATTGGCTCACCTCGTAACGAATTAAGGATGCAGTACAGGGGATCTAAAATTCAGGCTGGCAATGGCAAAAATAGTGTTTCTGAAATAGAGAAATTCGTTAATATCGAATAAAAATCTAAGAATTCATGTATAAAAATGTTTTTGTCTGGGTGCAACCTCCCCCTTCCTAATCGGCCTACTCGATTGCGATGTAACTGACCGTGATCGCATATGCCTAATGAAATTATAATTTTGAAATGGGCGGAGTGTAGTGCAACCGCTCACGAACAACACGGGAAGGGGGGGGGGGAGGAAGGGGTACCAAAAAATATTTACTACAAAATCACTGCTAACACAAAGAAAACATTGATTAGTTAAAAAGGGGATAATTAAACAGTCGCCAACCCGCTAGTGCAATGAATCTCCAGGATCTTGAGAAAGGTAATGGCAAAGAAATTTAAGCAAATAATCACTGGCATGGCAACAGAAGGTTGTCACGCTTTTCCACAACACAACGGTTCACGAGAAAGTAAATGAGTCAAAAAGCACTGAGTTTGCAGTTACTTATTCTGAAATACTAAATTTTGAAACTAATGTTAAATGAAATTACTGGTTAAATAAATAACTGGCTTGACTTAAACTTTGTTATGTAAAAATATAACTTTCAGTAACCTCAGTGTAACGTAATGCAAAATTTAGAAAGAGGCAAGCAATTTACTTTTGATTATTGAAAGATTAAACTGAATTTACTTTAAGCAAATGAGCAATTGATTTTACTTTTAAAATAACGACAGTAAAATACATACCAAGCCATCAGAAGTCACTCGCTAAGCTAAATACAGAATAAACGAAATTGCGCACTCTTAAATTATGGTGTATCTTTGGTTATTAGTTTTGCCAATGAAATTTTAGTTTACTTTAAGTAGCCTCTGTTGTGCAATGCAGGAATGAACAGTTAATGAGGCAGAAATTTTAAACTGAAACTGGAAGTAAATAGTTAAATTTTGATATTCTTACGACACTCGGCGATTGCATGGAAAGAAAAGAGACCCTGCTTGGTAATAATAGTTCAAAAATAGTTCAAATGGGTCTGAGCACTATGGGATCAACTTCTGAGGTCATCAGTCCCCTAGAACTTAGAACTACTTAAACCTAACTAACCTAAGGACATCACACACATCCATGCCCGAGGCAGGATTCGAACCTGCGACCGTAGCGGTCGCGCGATGCCAGACTGAAGCGCCTAGAACTGCTCGGCCACCACGGCCGGCAATAATGTCTGAGAACAATGACAACACAGGCGCCCTACAAGTTTTAACTATTGCAAGTTATTATTCAAGTTATTCAAAATTTGTGGAAGGAATGATATTGGGCAACGCCTCTACGCTACTATGTTTGTCAGTTAACAGTCTTACGATGTTGTAGCTGTGCAGACGACGAAGAATGTACCCGACGACAATGCTGAGCTGCAGTTGTTGCTGTTGCTGCTGCTCGATGAGAAGAGCCCCGAGTCGTCTCCAGAGCCACGGATAATTACGTGACAGGCAATAGTTGGAACTGCAGCTTCCTCCGCCTGTCCACTCCTACTTTGCTCTCAATACTCGTAGGTTAACGAATCAGGCGCGCCTGCATTGGCGCGTGTATAGTTGCTCACCACGTCGGTGGGAGAGCCCGACAAACACTTCCGCATCCTTTCATAACTCAAGCTGCTCTGCTTCCTCTCTGCTCGCAACGCAGCTGACTCTCCACACGTAAAGATAAACAACGGCATAGCTACTACCATTTTGTCGTTGCTATCGATACATTTCAATAAAGTTCCCTCGGCCATTACCCAGCAATTTACATCATTTTCATTATAATTACAACCAGTTATGTACCGTCAAAAACAAATACACTAGTACATCGATTACGTATTAAATATAGTTTCTGTAATACAGCTTAAGGCTTTTGAATCAAAAGTACAGTGCAAGCGATCAAAGAATATTAAACGGCGAAAATTTTGGATGGTGCAGAAGGTGAAACTTCCTGGCAGATTAAAACTGTGTGCCCGACCGAAACTCTAACTCGGGACCTTTGCCTTTCGCGGGCAAGTGCTCTACCATCTGAGCTACCGAAGCACGACTCACGCCCGGTCCTCACAGCTTTACTTCTGCCAGTATCTCGTCTCCTACCTTCCAAACTTTACAGAAGCTCTCCTGCGAACCTTGCAGAACTAGCACTCCTGAAAGAAACGATACTGCGGAAACATGGCTTAGCCACAGCCTGGGGGATGTTTCCAGAATGGTAGAGCACTTGCCCGCAAAAGGCAAAGGTCCCGAGTTCGAGTCTCGGTCGGGCACACAGTTTTAATCTGCCAGGAAGTTTCATATCAGCGCACACTCCGCTGCAGAGTGAAAATCTCATTCTGGAAACATCCCCCAGGCTGTGGCTATGCCATGTCTCCGCAGTGTCCTTTCTTTCAGGAGTGCTAGTTCTGCAAGGTTCGCAGGAGAGCTTCTGTAAAGTTTGGAAGGTAGGAGACGAGATACTGGCAGAAGTAAAGCTGTGAGGACCGGGCGTGAGTCGTGCTTTGGTAGCTCAGATGGTAGAGCACTTGCCCGCGAAAGGCAAAGGTCCCGAGTTCGAGTCTCGGTCGGGCACACAGTTTTAATCTGCCAGGAAGTTTCATATCAGCGCACACTCCGCTGCAGAGTGAAAATCTCATTCTGGTGCAGAAGGTATTTTACCTGCATTTTCGGTGTTACATGGGACGTAACCTTGCACAAAAGTAAAACATGGATGATAAACAGTTCAGACAAGGATAGAATAGAAGCTTTTAAAAACGTGGTGCTATAGAAGAATACCGAAGATTTGACGTGTAGGTCGAATAACTGCTGGGTACGTGACTGAATCGAACTGGGGAAAAAGAAATGTATGCCACAAGCTGAGTAAAAGAGGGGGTCGGTTGATAGACATCAAGGAATCTTCACTTTGGTAATGGAGGAAGCGTCGAGGATAAAAATTGTAGATGGAGACCAAGAGAGGAGTACGCTAAGCGCGTTCAAATGGATGTAAGTTGCAGTATTCAAGTAGAGAAGAAGGCACTTGCAAGAGACAGAATAGCGTGGAGGCTGCATAAGACTAGTGCCCGGATTGAAGACCCGAACAACAGGACAAAAACAATTCTCAGCTTATACACAATGGCAGCTTTTCACATTATCACGAGACCACTTCTTAATTGAGCGCACGCAGCTGTAGTGGCCTCGCGGTGCTTTCGCCTACCGCTAGGCACCCCATACAACACAACTGCAGCCGTGCAGAAGCAGTTTCAGGGAGTACGCGGAACTCGCCACGAGGAACAGTAAGCTGATCACACACTTGCTTACACAAGCTGGCCCTAGTGACATCTTCCGTATCTTCCTGTCACTCTCTGAAGTTTGCGTCGGTAACAGGGATCATTTTCCCCATAAAGGACGCAATTTAAAAGGCTATGATTAGAACGAAGTCTATTTATCTCAATTCTTTCTCGGTGGCTCGGGGGTCAAAGACTAATGCCGGGCAAGTTTCTCGTTAAGCATCAGCAATGGTCGTCTCACATCTTTCAGTGATTGTGTGACCCCGTGTCAGTAAATCTAGCAGCACTAATAAATACATAAACTTATGAACACCTTTTTGTTGTTGGCAGGCCAGTTCATCTGTAGAAATAAAAGTGGTCAGAAGAAACTGTGATTTGATGCTATACTGCTCATGGAACTCAGTTCTATTTGAAAAAAAAAGAAAAAAGGAAAGAGCTCTACCATTTCCGTACGAAGAGGCTCTAATACTAAATTTAACCTTCCCAAGACTGCGGAAGATAATACGGTTCCTCATTTCAGTTACTGTAATAAATGGCATACTGAGATAAGTGATAGTGGAATAGAAAATTAGCTAATTACATTTAATAGGGATAACGCAACTTGAGGTAATGGATGCCTGTTAGAAATTATGTAGATTGCGCGCAACAACTTCCTCCCTGTCATGCTGAAGTTTATCGTAGGTTACTGGAGTAACGAATCGTGATTAGAAGAAAAGTGTGCATCATTCATATTTTCAGAAGGATTGTCGGAGATTTGCTCCTGGCTGTAGGCCTGCATCGCTGACGCCGAAAGGGGCATCAAGGTTGATTCCGTGTTCTTTGATTTCGGTAAGACATTATGTACAGCTACACCCTTTAATTTCACAAAATACGGAATATCTTGTCAGCTTTGTGATTTGATCCAGAATATCCTACCATATAGAACCCGACCATCGTTCTTGACGGTGAAAATAGTCAAATTTTAAAAGTAATTTCGAGGTTACCCTAAAGAAGTGTTGCAAATTCCTTAAATTTGGTGATTTTTTAAAATCATCTGCAGATAATGCCACAAACTCCGTACAGCTGATAGATGATGCTGTTGCATGAGGGAAAATCAGATGATTGTGGCGAAAACTGGGTCGACGGACTTTCGGTGCAAGAACTGGCAACTTGATCCTCTATATAAATGAAAGTAACGTATTGACCATAAGTAGACGGAAAGATTGTTTAATGTTCTACTATACGACTGGTGATCAATTACTAGAAGTCACAATAAAGACAATGATGGCAACAAAATGCTCAATAGGGTGCCGTACTAGGAGTACAAGGATAGCACATTATATGGGCCCTAACTACTATTGACATCACGTATCGAGGTTCGCTGTATGGAAATGTAAGCAGGAAGCTCAGTTTTCCGGATATTTGTTCCCTGCAGTGGCAACGTGGCATCATGTGCGATTTTATTTACAATTTATCGTGATCTGGATATACTTGGTATGTAAATTTATGTTTTACAAACAGATATTTGTGATCTGATTTTAATTATACTTTAATGCCTGATTACCATTATGTTCTTTTATTCATGTAGCACTGAAGATATCTACACGTTACCTGAAGTCGATCAGCACTAAACAGATTACAAATTTACGACCAACGCTGCTCTTCCTCCTATTTTGCATTTCGTTTATATGGTCGTAGAGATGCAGTTCCTGATGGAAAGAAACTTGAAGAGTCACAACTTAAGAATGTGGAAGTATCCACCCGGAGTGACTTTGAAGGGAACGATTAAGTAAAACTTGTCACGCGCCTTGGGGAGGCAACGCCAGTATCCTGTGACATTTGCTTCGATTAACATGTCAGGGTTCTCAAATATTTTGCTCGACGATGAGCTACGCTTCTTTTATTACTAAAATGTTCATCAATTTCTCAATATATTTGTGTCTCTATTTCAATATATTCGCTTTATTTTAATTGCATTACATATTTGTAATAGTGGAATTACTTTGCGAGGGAGAGTGAAAACATTATAGCTATCAATATCTCTGATTCCAAGCAAAGCGGTTCCGAGATAGTTGGAATAATCGCTACGCATGGTTAGTACGTGCGTCAGCTTTCGTATACTTTAATTTGAGATGCACACGTTCTGAAACACGCAGATGCATTCGGCTAAGTGCATTCTGCCGATGGGACTTTTTACAGTGATTATTTGAGTGTCTAAGCGATGAAATATTACTTCTGTGGTGTGATTAATACATCAGGTCTGATTAATGTAAAGGGCAGTGAATGTGAGGCGCTAATAATTTTTGACTGGTGCTATCTTCTATGCCGCGGAAAATGCGGTTGTGGCAAATTAACGTGCGTTTCGGAGCAGTCAAGATAAACGAGCACATTTGAAGATTATCTCTACTAATGAAAATGCGCATGCTGAGAATGCTTTATGGTAGTTGTTGAAGAGCACCAATGTGGGGATTCGACGCTCACCTGCTGCAGCTAAATCACTCTGAACGTTTGAATGCTTAAGGATCTCTCCATCCTCTATATTTTGACACAGTATGCAACTTTAAAAAATCCTCTCTCTTTGTATAAACGTCACTGTACAAGTGTTCACTGTTTCGGTACTCGAGCAGTCATGATCCAGCAGTCTGGTGCGCGCATGTCGTGAACGTTTCGATGACAGTACCTGGCGAGAAGGATCAACCAACATACAGGGCAACTGAAAATGAATATAGCGATTACAAGCGGCTGTTACTACACTGCACAATGCAATTAACGCATTACTTTTTCTAAACCCCGTAATTGTTTGCCGTTGCGACGAAGTAGTTCGAAATGTGGCTCAAAGGTCGTGCAGCAGTCCTCTGTAATGCTGGAAAAGTGTGGCACCCTGTGACGTCATTCTCGGGCTCGACGATGCTTCAGTCAGCAAGGTGTCGAGACATGCGTAAAAAAGGCCAGAGTCCAGAAGTTCGTGTGAAATCGACTAATGATGTTACAAGGGCACCAAATTTCACAAAAATTGCGCCACCGTGAACATGTCACACGGTGATAAGGTCCTCACACCGCATTTTATCCAAAATTCACCCCTTCTTTTGACGCCTCTGCGACGTAAGGCAGAACCCCGTCGCCCATCGTTGACATCACGCGGTTTTCTTATATGTGGGCTGCAGGTGAAAATATAGAAAAGCAGAGCTGCTTGTCAAAGTAAGTCAGTTTTACTTCACAAGATTTTTGTTTCGCCTTACGATGTGTGGAGGAATATTCGAAGTCCCAAAGTCAGTTTTATCGACTTCAATCCAGTTATTCTAAGCACACAAGAAGTTTCTTGGATTCTTATTGATTTATCTTCTCCTAAACAATACAGCACCATGTCCTGAAATTCTAGTGTAAGAAAAACTCTTTGTCAAGAACCTCAGCAATTTCTGTGTTGTGTGAACGAATTTTTCACGTTTATATCAGTTTCTTCTACTTAAGGCTGCAGCTGTTGCAAAACTCTTACATGTACAACCTTTCGGTTATCAGGGCACAGGATATGCTGCACTCTAAGATCGTTTCGGTTTCCTGGGCCCTGGGGAAAGAGGACCGTGTATTATTTACCTAAATTATATGAGGCTAATTTCATTACAAGCAGTTAGCAGCCCTGACGGATAATGACACCTTCCTTTAACAACTTTTCTCATTTTTTGCAGTTCGTATTATGAAAATTGGGGTTAGTGTAGCATAAATCAGAAGTGTAATGGAACCTGCAAATATTATTGTCAGTATGTGTTCTTCAAAGATTTAGAGAAAGTGAGCCAGGTGCTCGGCATATCTGGGGCCAGTTGGGATGTCAGGAATAAAATTAAAAGGAAGAAACGTAATAATACTGATGACGAGAGATATATGAAGTCGGTGTTCAGTCTCTATGTGAAAGTGATAACAATTACGATGTAATAGGGCATTAATATTGAAATTTGGAGAGAATACATTTCGGGAAATGTCAGACAACGTATCACTTCCTCCAACATACCTGTCGCGAAATGACCACAACGAGATAATTCGAGAAACTGGAGGTAATAGAGAGGTTTTTCTTGCACGCACCATTCGCGAACAGAACAGAGCAGGGGGGAGGGGGGGGGAATCAGTTAGTGCTACGAGAAGTACCCTTCGCCACACACCGTCAGGTGGCTTTCAAAGTGGGTTGCTGAGTATAGACGTAGTAGGAATAAAAGTGATAAACTGGAAGGAAACTGGACGTGACGCATGCTATCCAAACGTTGCTATTGCCACATCCAACAAATGAAATGCTATTGTCATGTTGTTTATTGAATGGCCTTCAGTCTGGAGACTGGTTTGCGGCAGCTTTGCTCTTTAGTCTGTCCTGTGTGACGCTCGTCATCTCTGTCACAACTGCAGCCTACACTGATCTGAGCCTGCGTACTATATTGATGCCTTGGTCTCCCCGTCTCCCTCGGGTACATTTTCTCAGGTGTTTCGCAGATATTAGCAAATTCTTAAAAGAAAGTGGCAGTTGTCTATTTTACTGCATTACTTTTATTTGATCACGAATAGTTTCATCCTTCTAGGCCATTCTCAAGTAATTTTGTGGGTCTATACAAAATAGAATATCTTATATTACCTCCACGAATAGAAATGTAATCATTGAATGTAAATGCATTTGAAATACATTTACTTGCAATGGAAAACTGTACCTTACATACTGAAATGTCGGCTCCTTTAAACTTGTGATTTCTATTCGTTTTGGTTCGCAAATGCTATGCTGTTGGTTTGACAGCTTGGCATTTACGAAGGTGTTATACTGATGAAAGAGTAAAGCTAAGCATGGAATAAAGGGAATAATAATTTCAAATACTGTAACTGTATACTCATGTGTGTAGTTGATGAAAGTTAAGAAACAGTAAGAAATAGAATAGTATGGGAAATAAAATGAAAATAATAGTTAAGATATATAGTGATGTGAGACATTTTAAATTCCATTTTATTGTGTAGATGATTTATAATTGCTCATTTGCACAACGTGACTGAAGTTATTGATGAATTTTTTGTTCTGTAGATCTGTTTGCCTATACATTTGTTTAAATGGTATGTATTAACAAGGATATTAAAACAGGGAGAGTAGCCAGTACTCCAGCATAGCAAACTTAACACACTACTAATCTGTTTATGTCAGCTTCCCAATTCGACCCTCATCATGGAGTGTCTCCCTAAAGTCCTTTACTGTGCTTGGCGATGTAGTTTGTCAGATGTTATGGTTTCTGGCACGCTGAGTTGATTTTTGTCCCTGTATATCCAGAGGTCTATAGTTTTAATGGCGAGAACAGAGGGGAAGGCAGATTAATGATTCTTCAGAGCAATGATCAGACACCTCTCTGCTGCAGTTTTAATGATACATTGCTTAGTTTCCTTTGTCACTTATTGTCTTTATCAAGTAAGATAAATAATATTTGATCTGTTTTAGTTAATGAAATTGAATTAAATTGCAATTTACGCTCAGTTCTGACTTGGAAGAATCGTGGTCACAAAACTAGAGGTAACACAATAAATTGTACACATTTATTTAACAATAAATTGCAAATAAATCTATAAGTTATAATAACATACGTCATTTGCTGTATACCATGTTCTGGCTAACACTGTCAACAAAAAATTTAGATTGCACTGTTGCTGTAGATAAAATGGACGGCGTAGCTTTCACAACCGAATGGCGTCTCCGACCTTCCTGGCAGCTGCCTTCACAAACACGTTGGCAGCAGAAGGCTCGCAAGAATTAGAACTGACATATAAAATAATTAAACACACACACACACACACATACATACATACATACATACATACATCAACAATAAACGAAGCAGTCAGTAGTGTGCCAATTTAAAACCATAAAATGTTTTAAAAATCAAACTTGTTCTGCGAATGCCATAAGTTTAATTAATAAAACTTGGCAATGATTGAAAGAACCATATAATTTTACTGAAGGAACTGCTATTAGAAGAGCTGTGATTCCTTAAACGAAATTAAAACTCTTTAACTAGGCAGATTCTAAGGAAGCTGCCTTTAAAATTAATTAGCAAACTAAGATTAAACAAACATAATGGCTCTCATTCTCGGCTCAACTCAGTCACTCAGTGCAGAGCAGTCAAAACAATTTATCTCCTATCGCCCTGAAGGGCGCCTACAGGAAAACGTTACGCTACAAAAATAACTTAGCCAACAGCTTAATATATTACGCTGAACAAGCGACATTAGTACACAGGCAAATTGCTAAACATTCATGCTTGAGCCCTGGAAATATAGAAAACTTGAAGGCAAAGTCATTCGCCACAATCGAAAAGATAGAACTCACCGTTTCATGCACTGAAGTGTTGGTAATTTCCCACCATTAAATCCATCAGCTTTGTTTCGGGAAGCATCTACAATCCGCACGTATAGACACAGGGCATGTGAGCTCCGTCTGTTGGATCGATCGCTAGATCTCTTAACAGACCATCTTATGCTATGGCTACCACAGCCGGTCCCCCCCCCCCCCCCCCCCCCCCCAAGGTGCTCTGTATCGACCATCAAACGACAACTACATGTTCATCTGCTAGTGACAAGTGCTCAGGCCACACTAGTTCAAAGTGAAAAATAGCTCATTAGCCAGAGAAGCCACTGCTAGCCCAGCCTTTCATAAACAAGACACAGATGGACAGTACACACTCGGTGACTCCCCTGAGCCAATTCGCATGCCTCCTTTATCCCGACTCAAGCGCCTCCTAGCGAGGTACTAGGGTAGCACAGCCTCGACTGCGGCTGAAGATCTTTGCCTGTCGATAGTGGACCGGCTCAATATTTTTTTGATGATATCATGCTTCACAGAGTCGAGTCTAACAATTGCTCTTGATTCTATGAATTAGCGTTTCAACTATCCACTTACGACTACTTTGCTATGTCAGTGCCCAAAAGACACGTATAGATCACCAAAAATACGATTTTTTTTCTATTTGGCAGGGTAGCGAATAATAAAACAAATATTCTGGTACAAAAATGTTATTAATTCTTTCATATATATTTACGTACAGAAAATGACTTTCTGTGTGTTTGCTTGGTGCAGTTCCAATACCACACAGCTTAATTTTTAATTTATATTTGAAATCTACATCTGAATTATCTAATTCTTTCTCCAGCCAGTAATTTGTCAAATACAAGCAAGATATGTAGTCAATTCCAATACATCTCTAATTTTTTCCTGTAAACTTTATCTTTTATTGCTATAATAATTAGTGCTGCTCCTTCTTGCAATTCTGTTAGCAGTAAGCATTGATAATTTTAATTTTACCTCTTATATCCTAAAATAAACTGTTTTTAAAGCATTCCACATCTTCTTCATTGTATGTTGGCAACTCTTCTGCTCCACATTCTTGTGGAACTTCAATATAAAGCTTCAAGTTAACAATGTTTGAAAATGAATGTTCATTAAATTAGTTATTCCACCAGTTTCAAACTCGGCAAACGGTTGTTCTATTGCTGAATGCACAACATCCAGTCCATCCCATTTAGATGCAATGTAACCATCGTATTTAAGCAAAGCCAAACAAGATTGGAGCTTTATAAACATATGTTTCGTAGTCCCTTTAAGATAATGAACGTGCTCAAATCCATAATTTTCGATTTGTACTCCAACGTGTGACCAGTTACCATTGGTACTGACAGTAAATGCTGATATAATGTATTCTACATCTACATCTACATTCATACTCCGCAAGCCACCCAACGGTGTGTGGCGGAGGGCACTTTACGTGCCACTGTCATTACCTCCCTTTCCTGTTCCAGTCGCGTATGGTCCGCGGGAAGAACGACTGTCTGAAAGCCTCCGTGCGCGCTCTAATCTCTCTAATTTTACATTCGTGATCTCCTCGGGAGGTATAAGTAGGGGGAAGCAATATACTCGATACCTCATCCAGAAACGCACCCTCTCGAAACCTGGCGAGCAAGCTACACCGCGATGCAGAGCGCCTCTCTTCCAGAGTCTGCCACTTGAGTTTGCTAAACATCTCCGTAACGCTATCACGGTTACCAAATAACCCTGTGACGAAACGCGCCGCTCTTCTTTGGATCTTCTCTATCTCCTCCGTCAACCCGATCTGGTACGGATCCCACACTGATGAGCAATACTCAAGTATAGGTCGAACGAGTGTTTTGTAAGCCACCTCCTTTGTTGATGGACTACATTTTCTAAGCACTCTCCCAATGAATCTCAACCTGGCACCCGCCTTACCAACAATTAATTTTATATGATCATTCCACTTCAAATCGTTCCGCACGCATACTCCCAGATATTTTACAGAAGTAACTGCTACCAGTGTTTGTTCCGCTATCATATAATCATACAATAAAGGATCCTTCTTTCTATGTATTCGCAATACATTACATTTGTCTATGTTAAGGGACAGTTGCCACTCCCTGCACCAAGTGCCTATCCGCTGCAGATCTTCCTGCATTTCGCTACAATTTTCTAATGCTGCAACTTCTCTGTATACTACAGCATCATCCGCGAAAAGCCGCATGGAACTTCCGACACTATCTACTAGGTCATTTATATATATTGTGAAAAGCAATGGTCCCATAACACTCCCCTGTGGCACGCCAGAGGTTACTTTAACGTCTGTAGATGTCTCTTCATTGATAACAACATGCTGTGTTCTGTCACTTGTATCCAGATTTCTCGACACATTGTGCTTAAAGTAACATGTGAGTTTTGCATGCACAGCTGCAATGGCTTCTTCTTTCGGTAGCAGTTTCTACTTCTCCTTTGTGGCAGTTGTTTTCGATGTTACTCCAGTTTTTGTTTCTCACTTCTCTCTTCAATTTTCAGTTTTGCTTTTTATAAAAGAAAATATATTAACTGCACTTTGATAGGGCATGTTTTAAGTCTGTTCGATACATTTGTTCTTTTTTTAAAGAAATTTGGGATAACATTTTTTCGTGTGAACCAATCCCAATTCGTCAATATCTCTACTTGATACTATTGTGAAGAACAGTATCCTAGACTGAGAAAAATATGGTTCTTCAGCTTTAATATAATTATGATGACGACGATGTCCCATACTCCGAGGAGCGAGAGACCCACACCGCTGTACTAAGCAAGGTCCTAGTGGAGGTGGTTTGCCATTGCCTTCTTCCGACCGTAATGGGGATGAATGATGATGATGAAGACGACACAACACCCAGTCACCTCGAGGCAGGAATAATCCCTGACCCCGCCGGGAATCGAACCCGGGACCCCGTGCACGGGAAGCGAGAACGCTACTGCAAGACCACGAGCTGCGGACTTTAATATAATACCTACATATAATGCTAATTCTTTGTTGGGATCCATATTAACAACCTGCATATAGTTTGCAGAGCTTCAGTTCTGGCCCTGATGCGTCAGTCGTGACTGACAGACTGCCGTGTCATCCTTTGCCAGTGGCATCATTGGATGCAATATGGAGGCGTATGGACTCATCACACTACTATCATGCCATTGTCGTCTTTCTTTACCTTGCAGCCACTACTTCTCATTCAACTAGCTCCTCACTTGGCCTCATGGGGCCACATTGGTCCAGTTCTCTCACCAAGAAAAATACGTGGCAATTTCTTGCAAGACCAGCAATCGAACGTGGGGCTTTCACATAGCAGCCATACGCTATGACCACTGAACTGCGAAGGCGGGCTCCGTATAGTTTACAGGAAAACAGTTAAAACTAAAGCCAGAGTATAGTTTATTTTTTTCTTTTATGATTGTCTGGAAGGTTTAGTTGCACACCTTTCAGCTTTCGGGTATTCTTACTGACGCAGTAGACAAACTACACAGCAGCTGTTGTGTAACTTATTCGTCAGTTGGCGCCATACAGAAGTGGCTGGCACAGAGTACAGTGACGCACATAGTGAACGCTGTTTGTTGCTGTTTAGTGCCCAATGACTTTCACAGGGTTGAACACAGGATCCACTCTGCAGTTACACATCGTACCTTCATGTCTAGTAATAACATGTTCTATAGCCAAGGAAGATGTAAAACCTCTTTATAAGTGAATGGCTCTGAGCACTATGGGACTCAACTGCTGAGGTCATTAGTCCCCTAGAACTTAGAACTAGTTAAACCTAACTAACCTAAGGACATCACAAACATCCATGCCCGAGGCAGGATTCGAACCTGCGACCGTAGCGGTCTTGCGGTTCCAGACTGCAGCGCCTTTAACCGCACGGCCACTTCGGCCGGCTATAAGTGAATATCAGGACATTTAAAAAAATCTATATGGTTGTTACCATTAACTTTTACCGCTCCAGGAGTTGTCATTTTACACATAAATTTATTATCTATCTCTACAACTGGACCTGAACCACGTTAAACATTCAATCCCAACTGTCTTAACTTTGTTTAGAATCACATTTCAGTTGCTCCGGAAGTTTTCTAGAACATGGAAATGATGTTTGATGTTGGGTAGTCGAGCATCTACATTTTATTAAAAATCGCAGCAAAATTTGCATTTTGTTAAAAATAACAAAAAAAATTTGTGTAGTACTCAGGTCCGGAAGATAATAGTCATTACATGAAGGTGTTGCAATATTCCAGGCTCCTCTTCCTTTAGTACACCCAAATTAACATCAACCAGTTTCAATTTATACTGTGTAGCCACGGGATTTGTATATTTCTTTGAGATGATTTCCAGTGATTCCTTGCCGACTTTTTAAAAATATTCCTCTTACTGACACTCTGTTGTCCCTATGTAGGAGAAAAGTTACCTTCGCCTTGACACTGTTAATTGTTAAATGATCCACATTTCCCTTTCCTTAATATTACATTCTGTCTGTTTTCTGATTGTACTTGACAGTCGGCTTGATCACAAATTTTAACCACTATAATATGTCACAATATGGCAATGCAACAGACATAAGCAAATTTGAATTATTTTTCCTGAGGAACATATCATTTTCGATGTAATTTACGTTATGGATATCAGTAACTAGTTGTCCAGTTTCTACAATAATAACTACAAACCAAAGCGTTCATAGGTTGATCTTGTAGTCCTTCCTGATAGCTAGGGGATGTTTAGCACTTGATGTACAGAACTATGGCCCAATAAAGCTTCCGCCATATGATCTGAACATGAAGGGTGCCGAAATTAAATGTCGCCATACAACATGTCGCATAGAGTACTTCCATCACTTAACCCGATACGTGTTTATTAATAACTCCTATCCACAGTAGGGTAGACAATATATACTAGGAAACGCCAGACTATGGATCAGAAGGTCTCGGTTTTCTATGTCATATTAGTCAATCTTAGGACTTGTATCTGTCACTTCTTTCAATTATTTTAATGTTACTTTGTGTGTATGGTCAGACACTGTAGTTATAAATCGTAGTTTAATACTGCCTTCTTCAATCAGGGCACTTTATAAAACTTCTTAAGCTGGCCACCAGATTCTAAAAATAATATTGTAATCTTTGCGTAATCGATTTTCACATAGTTTACCATTTTAGCAAAAAATAAATGATAGTTAACGATAATTGTTCCCACAATTTCAAAGTACCGAACCTTCGACAGACTTTTTCCTTCTTCCAGATTATGACATATGCGTAGTACACTCACCATAGTGTTGTAAATCACAGTTTAGTACCATACTCTTTAGTAAGGAAGGCGTTTATCAAGGTACTGTATAAGATGGTTACTTCATCGTAACTGTCTACGCATGACTCTCATGCCCGAAGTATAATGCGAGCTAATGCATTTCGCTGTATGTCTCACTAGCATTTAGAGGTTGTTGAAGATCTATTAAAAAGAGATCGCGTGTACTACACTTACAACTGTATGCATACGACCGGTGGATTTCGAGTTTCTGTTTGTGTTTAGCAGGTTATATTTCCTATATTGTCTTGTGCTTCTGGTGCCCAAGCAGGTTACATTTCCTATCTTGTGGTCAGAGTCACCACCTCTGGATGTGATCCAAACGTCCATATGTATAACATACTGCATCAATGGAGAAGACACCTATATTATCCAGTACCCCTATTCCCAAATCTATCCCCTCAGGCTCCACAGGCAACCTGATGGTGGCAGCCAGATTCTTTGGGGGTGTTCTGCCTGTACCTTCCTCGACATATCAGAACGCAGTTCTCTTAGAAACGCAGTCCCCTTAAAAATCATTTAATGTACTACATCATACCTCCTAGCCAATAAACTTGTTTGTTTCATCACTCTCTGTCATTTATTTCTTAATTCTTCCAACAAAACTTTCTGCTGTTGACTCATTCCGCGGCAGCGGTATCCCACACTGCAGTTTCCAAAATAATCTCGAGTTATTCTGATTCTTCTAGCACTGTACGAAACCCTGTTTTAGTTACCCGAATGTGAACGCGTTCCTTAACCCATCGTGGTATCTATGCTTCAGATCCGCGATCAGAGAAATCTATGCATTATGGTGAGCAACATAGCTGTATTTTTTGATTGCATAGCGTTACTTTATTCCCTACATTGGGACGAAATTTAGTGGAGTATATTCCTTAAAATATATATATGTCTACCTCTTATGCAGTACAGCTAGTTTATACATTGAAGTTCTACGGCTTCTGCTGCAGATGCCATTTGCGTCCTCTGCATACAGATTTTTCCTAGTTTTGCTAGAAATAGAGTGATAGTACAGAAGTGGGAATTGTGTGGAATTCTGATGTATGGGTGTAGGTAAAGAATTGTAACAGTAGTGTTACGGAATGTTAATGTGATAACGGAAGCAAATACACTCCTGAAAATTGAAATAAGAACACCGTGAATTCATTGTCCCAGGAAGGGGAAACTTTATTGACACATTCCTGGGGTCAGATACATCACATGATCACACTGACAGAACCACAGGCACATAGACACAGGCAACAGAGCATGCACAATGTCGGCACTAGTACAGTGTATATCCACCTTTCGCAGCAATGCAGGCTGCTATTCTCCCATGGAGACGATCGTAGAGATGCTGGATGTAGTCCTGTGGAACGGCTTGCCATGCCATTTCCACCTGGCGCCTCAGTTGGACCAGCGTTCGTGCTGGACGTGCAGACCGCGTGAGACGACGCTTCATCCAGTCCCAAACATGCTCAATGGGGGACAGATCCGGAGATCTTGCTGGCCAGGGTAGTCGACTTACACCTTCTAGAGCACGTTGGGTGGCACGGGATACATGCGGACGTGCATTGTCCTGTTGGAACAGCAAGTTTCCTTGCCGGTCTAGGAATGGTAGAACGGTGGGTTCGATGACGGTTTGGATGTATCGTGCACTATTCAGTGTCCCCTCGACGATCACCAGTGGTGTACGGCCAGTGTAGGAGATCGCTCCCCACACCATGATGCCGGGTGTTGGCCCTGTGTGCCTCGGTCGTATGCAGTCCTGATTGTGGCGCTCACCTGCACGGCGCCAAACACGCATACGACCATCATTGGCACCAAGGCAGAAGCGACTCTCATCACTGAAGACGACACGTCTCCATTCGTCCCTCCATTCACGCCTGTCGCGACACCACTGGAGGCGGGCTGCACGATGTTGGGGCGTGAGCGGAAGACGGCCTAACGGTGTGCGGGACCGTAGCCCAGCTTCATGGAGACGGTTGCGAATGGTCCTCGCCGATACCCCAGGAGCAACAGTGTCCCTAATTTGCTGGGAAGTGGCGGTGCGGTCCCCTACGGCACTGCGTAGGATCCTACGGTCTTGGCGTGCATCCGTGCGTCGCTGCGGTCCGGTCCCAGGTCGACGGGCACGTGCACCTTCCGCCGACCACTGGCGACAACATCGATGTACTGTGGAGACCTCACGCCCCACGTGTTGAGCAATTCGGCGGTACGTCCACCCGGCCTCCCGCATGCCCACTATACGCCCTCGCTCAAAGTCCGTCAACTGCACATACGGTTCACGTCCACGCTGTCGCGGCATGCTACCAGTGTTAAAGACTGCGATGGAGCTCCGTATGCCACGGCAAACTGGCTGACACTGACGGCGGCGGTGCACAAATGCTGCGCAGCTAGCGCCATTCGACGGCCAACACCGCGGTTCCTGGTGTGTCCGCTGTGCCGTGCGTGTGATCATTGCTTGTACAGCCCTCTCGCAGTGTCCGGAGCAAGTATGGTGGGTCTGACACACCGGTGTCAATGTGTTCTTTTTTCCATTTCCAGGAGTGTATTTTCCATACTGTACGTCCCACTACAGCCTAGACTCGTTACTAGATTAGTGGAGTATACAAGTTGCCTCTGGTGTGCTATTCCGACATCACAAAGCATCACAGAAGGTCTAAACAATAGTACTCTGCAGGTAACAAATGATGTTTTGATCCTATGGAAGGCTGCCTATGTCGACAAAGCTTCTACTCAGTTTAAAGAAACCGTTGCTTGTTCGAGTCTATAGTTGTCCTTCATGGTAAAGTTCTCCACATTAACTGCATTTAAAGGTGTAATTTCTTTAATAAGGATCAGTCTTAAACTATTCGAGACCCTAATCTTTCTTCAAAAGCTCTGTGGAATTCACACTGTCCAGTCCATCACATGCTGACACAATGCAACTACTGACGCGTTATGCTTCGGTATTTGAATAAAGTAACAAAATTGGTAGAAAATCAACTTGTCAAGTGAATTTCCTACTGCATCTCATACTCATCTAAAAAGAATGCAATGATTTTAGAATAAAATTGGCTCATGAAGTTTTTACCATCTACGAGCCGTAGTAAT
This sequence comes from Schistocerca nitens, assembly GCF_023898315.1. Classification (NCBI taxonomy): domain Eukaryota; kingdom Metazoa; phylum Arthropoda; class Insecta; order Orthoptera; family Acrididae; genus Schistocerca; species Schistocerca nitens. Next base: position 1,038,405,751 of record NC_064614.1, on the reverse strand, counting down.
TTACACCTCCATCATTTCTGTGGGGCCTGTATCTGACAGAAACGGGAGCAGCAAATTCACAGTTCGAAGACAGTGGCCAGATCATACGTAATTTGCGCGTGGTCAGAATGATCGAAAGTCATTATTAAATGATCCGCAAATAATCTCAGGGCCGCGCTTTGGTTATAGCAGAATGAAATCAGTGGAAACGCGAACTGCTTTCGGCACATTGTGTCCCTTTGCCATGATCAGCTGAGCTCGCGGTTCCAGTTAGTTTTTCTGAAAGAAATGTTACAAAAACCTTAATTCATTTACAACTTAATCATTTCGGGGAAAACTATTAGTCACAAATGCTAACAAGAATACAACCCGATTTAACATTTTTAATAATAAATAAAATCTATGTCTACTGCAGAGAGACTTACGCAAAAATACGTCTGCTCAGATCGACGGAAATAAGTGGGGAAAATTCAGTTTGCTGAGAGGAGCTTCGCTCCTCACTCACTACAAAAACAGTCCATATACGTTTTATTACATTTTTCATAGATAACGTGAAATATTTCTTCAATAAATGGGAGCACATTCGTGCAAGAAAATTACTTTGAAATAATCTACACATAAAAAAAAGAGGACATTCTTCAAGTAATGCTTCACGACCCTATTTTAAGCAGAATCATATGGGAGCAGGGGTTTATAAGCTGATTTTTCGTTTATTCCGCAATGTAGTAAACACCATAGAACCCATCATTTTTTCTACAAGTACGCCACAGCGTGACCACCTCTGCATTAGCATGTACAGTAAATACAGATTTTTTGTATTACCCCTTCGTATCAGTTTTTTTTTTCGTTTTCTATGTGTAAATGTATACGACAATTAATGAAGGGTATGTGCTAGCATATTTTGCGTTCTTACTGGCAACGCTACGAGATGCGGGTTACTTTTTTTACAAAGTCGTCTTCTTGTTTTTCTTCGAGATGTCTACCCTATAAAAGTTCCATAACAACACAATGCTCACTTTCTATACGCTTAAACATCACATGGACTGTGATGGAGGTGATGAGCTTCCTTAAATACAGCTTTATGCTTACTGATTCTTACAAAATATGGCAGCATGGCCAGCTCACAACGGTGATACTCATTTGTATTTTCTCCTATATTGACAACAAAGAATACTGTCCAACTATGGTTGTCAAAGCCTCTTATATACACTAAAGATTCAGGATGGATGTAATGTTCGAGGAACTATCTTTATCCAGCTGTAAACAGCTAGCCAAGTTCTACCACTCTTCAGCTTTCTTTTCATTGCCTAGCACGGGTTTACCATCTGAGCTATCGATATTTATAAAGCTGCTTGTCTTTTCTGCAAAGGTCTTCCTATAGGAGCCATATATTTCCCCTATTTCTGCTTGCTTGAGAAAACTTGCATTTGTCCTCTAGCCGTCACTGCTTAGCCATTTTACAATTCCTGGAAATCTCATTTTTTATACCTTTGCATTCCCTTTCGCCAGCTTTATTTGCTGCATTTTTATATTTTCTTCTTTTATCAAATGCTCTGGAAAAGACATCATCAATTCTTGTCATTCGTATATAATGAGATAAAAAGTAATGCTGGATGCAAACAGTATAATTGCGGAGGCAAGCTAGACAAACGACGTTATGTGCTAAAAGAAGCACAGATGAAGAGTTATTTAGTAATTCAAAATGTCTTGTTACGGTTCTGGACATAATTTAGCTGTTGTTGAAGTTTCAGACTACATTTCCGACAAACGTGCTGTTTTGTTCATACAAGGAACATTCTCTAGTGAACTACTAGAGATGAAGACCTAAAATTTTCAATGTCTGTACAACGTATAACAACATATTTTATCATAGCTTTTCGAAATATTTTAAAAAAAATGAAAAACCAGTATGAATAGAAATTCGTGAAAATTTTTTAAAATTTTTACAGTGATATAAAATTAGTATCTGCAGAAAGACTACCAACATTTTGAAATCCCTTTGATAATCGCATCCAAACATGCCCACCATGCTGTTCCAAAAAATATCTTTGCAGTAGTGTAGTTTAGGACAAAAAGTTCCTTAAATTTAACATGGAACGTGTAGGACGGTCTGGGTCGACTTACTTTTTTTTCTTTTTATGCTTAGTTGTAGCCAAGTTCGCCCAGTTGATAATCTCCCTACAGTTCGCCGACCCCACGAAGGAACATCAGATCTTTGATACTGAAGTAGTCAGATGGTCTAAGAAAGTCTACTAAGTTCATAATCTTTGTCTCAAGGGGTTATGAAGGTGAAGTGAGGTTGGTGAACTTTATACTCAATCTGTGAGGTATGGAGAGAGCCAAACAGCCATAGGGTGATCTGCTTATTTAGTGCGGCGTGCGACGATGTCTCAAGGGAAGATGTCATTCCTTAGAAGGAGTACTAGATAAGGGAAACCAGACACATTACAGCTGTTGTAAATTATTATTATTATTATTCTCTGAGCCATTTGAACCATTCTCTCTCTCTCTCTCTCTCTCTCTCTCTATGTCTCTCTGTCTCTCTCTCATATACTGGGTGATCAAAAAGTCAGTATAAATTTGAAAACTGAATGTTGGTGTTGTTGTGGTCTTTAATCCTGAGACTGGTTTGATGCAGCTCTCCATGCTACTCTATCCTGTGCAAGCTTCTTCATCTCCCAGTACGTACTGCAGCCTACATCCTTCTGAATCTGCTTAGTGTATTCATCTCTTGGTCTCCCTCCACGATTTTTACCCTCCACGCTGCCTTCCAATACTAAATTTGTGATCCCTTGATGCCTCAGAACATGTCCTACCAGCCGATCCCTTCTTCTAGTCAAGTTGTGCCACAAACTTCTCCCCAATTCTATTCAATACCTCCTCATTAGTTGTGTGATCTACCCATCTAATCTTCAGCATTCTTCTGTAGCACCACATTTCAAAAGCTTGTACTCTCTTCTTGTCCAAACTATTTATCGTCCATGTTTCACTTCCAAACATGCCTACACTCCATACAAATACTTTCAGAAACGAATTCCTGACACTTAAATCTATACTCGATGTAACAAATTTCTCTTCTTCAGAAACGCTTTCCTTGACATTGCCAGTCTACGTTTTATATCCTCTATACTTCGACCAACATCAGTTATTTTGCTCCCCAAATAGCAAAACTCCTTTACTACTTTAAGTGTCTCATTTCCTAATCTAATTCCCTCAGCATCACCCGACTTAATTCGACTACATTCCATTATCCTCGTTTTGCTTTTGTTGATGTTCATCTTATATCCTCCTTTCAAGACACTGTCCATTCCATTCAACTGCTCTTCCAAGTCGTTTGGTGTCTCTGACAGAATTACAATGTCATCGGCGAACCTTAAAGGAAAACTGAATAAATCACGGAATAATGTACATAGAGAGGTACAAATTGACACACATGCTTGGAATGACATAGTGTTTTATTAGAACCAAAAAAATACAAACGTTCAAAAAATGTCTGATAGATGGCCCTTCATCTGATCAGAATAGCAGTAATTAGCATAACAAAGTAAGACAAAGCAGAGATGATGTTCATTACAGGAAATGCTCAATATGTCCACCATCATTCCTCAACAATAGCTGTAGTCGAGTTATAATGTTGTGAACAGCCCGTAAAGCATGTCCGGAGTTATAGTGAGGCATTGGCGTCGGATGTTGTCTTTCGGCGTCCCTAAAGATGTCGGTGATCACGATACACTTGCGACTTCAGGTAACCCCAAAGCCAATAATCGCACAGACTGAGGTCTGGGGACCTGGGAGGCCAAGCATGACGAAAGTGGCGGCTGGGCACACGATCATCACCAAACGACGCGCGCAGGAGATCTTTCACGCTCCTAGCAATATTTTTTTTTGGTTCTAATACATTAAGTTTTCAAATTTCAAATGGTTCAAATGGCTCTGAGCACTATGGGACTCAACTGCTGAGGTCATTAGTCCTCTAGAACTTAGAACTAGTTAAACCTAACTAACCTAAGGACATCACAAACATCCATGCCCGAGGCAGGATTCGAACCTGCGACCGTAGCGGTCTTGCGGTTCCAGACTGCAGCGCCTTTAACCGCACGGCCACTGCGGCCGGCCTTTTCAAATTTATACTGACTTTTTGATCACCCGGTATATATCCTCAACCTTTTCAGGCACTAGAACATCCTCCACCACCTGGTGCTCTGTAACTTTTTCTCTAGGTTCACGATGGTATTCTAACAGTAGATAGTCTGCGAAGAGAGCGATTTGAGACCGTCGTTATGTGTATCAGTAATTTTATCTTTCAGGTCTCGTTAACAGACCGCATTTTTGTTGTGCTCCTAGTAATAGCTGGAAGGCAGTGATACTTTGGTCTGCTGCGTATTTGCTCCAGCAACGATCACAAGGTAATAATAATATAGTCTGAGTTTAGATTGTCGAAGCTGCCTTACAGGCTTTCACTTTAGGAGGTGCAACGATGCGTAAGTATCAATATCGGCAGCTCAGCGGGTGTCTCGTAACATTACACGCCTTAGATGTTAACGCGCTGCCGGAGCGTTAACCGACGCATATGCCGTGAGGGAATCTATTGCACACGTCGTATTAGCAGTAAATTGTCGAGATTATCGGGAACACGCCACCTGCGCCGCTCAGCCGGTAATGATTCCATTAGCAGTAAATATCAGCTCCAGTGGCCTGCGTGTTTCGCATGAACTGCCGCCGATCGCCGACGTGGCGTGGCTCACGGGTGGAGTAAGGGCTTCTAGTATCAGCTGTAATGAGCCTTGGCAGATGGAACGTGATACTCCGCCAGATGCAATCTCTGGAAACCTAATTCGCATCTACTCCGCACGGCGCACTCTCTTCCAGACACCCTGGGAGGGGATAACGATGTAAATAGCGAGACTGTGTAAGTGACACACGAACACCCATACAAACTACACTAGATAAGTTTAAAAAATTGGCTTTATTCTGGTAGTTCATATAGCCATTCATGCATCCGTAGACGCCTTTCTGTTTATTCGTAGCACACAATACTACACAGCAAGCCTCCGATAATCTGAGTTAATGCAAACCAGAGACTACACGAGTAAGCGATAAACACGTATAATTAAAAATACGCATGCTTTCACTCTCAAACTGCTATTTACGTTATTTAAAAAACGTACTACATGTCACATCTGAAAGTCCACTGTGCTGCTTACGCGTTACTCGCCGGAAACTGAAAACTTATTTACGAGACTAAAATTCCATTTAAAACTCACGATTTCGTATCATTTACTTTCGTGCACTTTCGAGAAATAATCGTCTAATTCTTTCTTTTCGTTTCTTTCATTCACTTTCTTTCTGACCACGGTTCACATTTTACGGAGAGGCAAAACATAAATGTAGCCAAACGAATTATGTCCCGCCTACACTAATAATAGAGCAACGCATTTCAGTGCCTCTGCCTGCGTGACAATGGGTTCACTCTTCGTCTTTATGTGGTAAAACATCAGCGACATGCATAATGGTGTGTTCTGAATGAAAATATTCGATCTAATTCTAGTAAAATACGCACACCAACAGAAGTTTTGCATCACACAGGTATGTCGTTCAGGTGTGTTGGAATCTTGACTTCGTCACTCTTACTGTGCCGATCGGAAGGTCATCCCTGACGTGGTTTGTAAACGTGCACACCGTCCGCCCCCGGTAGCTGAGTGGTTCGGTCAGAGGGCTGTTCGCCCTCTGCAAAAAAAAAAAAAAAAAAAAAAAAAAAAAAAAAAAAAAAAAAAAAAAGTAAAGGAACCAACGATCAACTTGAACGGATGTCTTGTGACGTCCGCCCAGAGCAAGCGCAACGAAGGAAAAGAGAGAGAGAGAGAGAGAGAGAGAGGGAGAGAGAGAGAGAAAGAAAAAAGTGGTCAGAGCGACAGAATGTCAAACCTAAGGGCCCGGGTTCGATTCCCGGCTGGGTAGGAGATTTTTCTCTGCTCAGGGACTGGGTGTTGTGTTGCCCTAATCATCATCATTTCTTCCCCATTGGCGCGCAAGTCGCCGACGTGGCGTCAAATCGAAAGACTTGCACCACGCGAGCGGTCTACCCCACGGGAGGCCCTAGCCACACGGTATTTTATTTAACGTACACACCGCTACCGTGAGCGCTACCTACGGGTGGAAAGCCCCACTCTAACGGACTGCAGCATTCAGTTGAAAGTAAAGAACCAGTAGAGACGCGCGTACGTTGAACATTAGAGTGAACATCCATCTTGCCATGGACTGCCGCGACCAGTGATCTGGTTCGCATCCTCACGTTACGCGTAGAAGGCTTGTCAACCGAGGAAGTCGCTTCGCGTGTGCAAGGAGATTTAAGTCATGAGGCGTGGACATGGGGAATCGGTTCCAGTTGACAGGTAATGTTGAGGACTTACCACGCTACACGTTTGTGAGTCAAAAGAGCTATGGGCTGAGTACACAGAACTGAATTTCGCATTATAAGAGACTAGAGGACACATGTAGCACTTCAAACTGGAGACGATTGCATGATGTGAACCTCCATTCTTGACAACCATGGCGAGCATCACGTCGTACACCAAATACCATGGACTCCATTACAGAGGGGCAAGAAATCATGCAGAACGGACGCCCCTGTATTAGCGTCTGGTATTATTTACGTATAGAACTCGGATCCGTTTGTATCCTAATAATCGGAGACAACGTGTTTGGAGGCAACCAGGTAATACTGAATGCCTCCAACATTGTGGAGCAAAGTGACGGTGGGGTGATCATGTGGGGTGGCATTACATCGGGCCACGAAATTATGTAACATGTATCCCTTTGACTAAATCAGTCAGTAGCAAAATGCAGACACACTTACTATTTCCTGGTAGCGCCTATAGCACTTCTGTTAAGTGCTACTTCCTACCAGAATTTTTAGTAGTTTCTCCGTAACTTTGGAAAATGTTGGCCTTCACGGGGAACTCGTTAGATCTGGAGCCGGCATGCCGTGCTCCGACCACTTCCCATCTAGGGGATTAGGGGAAGACCAGTCTATTACCTCCAGGTCATAGGAATCCTCTTTCCCAGTCGTACACAATAGCCACGAAACGAGAAAACGAGCAAACAGGTGAGGTCCAGAAATGATAGGTTACTGTAATGCTCCTAGCTATACTCTGGGTTTATCTTGTAACGTCCACCGCTGCAGATTGGTGAGCATTTCAGTGATACACTGAAGCTAATAAAATAAATCCTTGACGAAACATGATCGGTTCTCTGAGCCTTTTCTCTCTGTTTCATATTTACAACCCGACATGTGTCGCAGACAAAGGAACAAAGTTGATGGATTGGTCGAATAAAGATCCACACAATTCCGGAAATAGCAAGAGCAGATAGGTATGGAAAAAATCGCACAATCAGCTTAATATCTCATGCTTCCAACCTACTGACAAGAATAATATACAGAAAAATGAAAAAAAAACTGAGGATCTCTTAAATGGTGATCAGCTTGGCTGTAGGGAAGGTAAAGGTACGCGAGAGACAGTTGCTGACTTTGCACCTGAAAATGAAACAAGACTGGAGAAAAAGCAAGATTCGCTCGTATCGTTTGTCGATCTAGAAACAGCGATAGATTGTGGAAATGATGCAAAACGTTCAAAATTCTGAGAAATTAGGAGTAATCAACGACAGGTGATGTACAATATTTACAGGAACCTAGAGGAAACAATAGGACTACAAGACCAAGATAGTGCTCTGATTAAATAGAGTGTAACACAGATATACATTCTTTTGACCTTACTATCCATCGAAGAAGCAATGACGGAAATAAAGGAATAAAAGAAAGGTTCAAGAATAGAATTAGAATTGAGGGTGAAATGGTATCAGTGACAACATTCGCAGATTACGTTGCTATCCTTGTGAAAGTGAAGGAAAATTACAGGATCTGTTGAGTGGAATGAACAGTCTAATGAGTACAGAATATGGGCTGAGAGTAAACCGATAAAAAGAAAACAACAAAAGTAGTGAGATGCAGCAGGAATGAGAACAGTGAGAAAGTTATTATCAAAATTGGTGATCACGAAGTACACTCACTATCATTAATTATGGATAATGCTGATACATGGTGAAACAACGCTCTGGTGGGCGGTTTGCGGTTTTAAATCACCTCAGGGTGTGACCATGCGGTGCACTTGACCTGCGGTCGTCGCACTGTGGCGCTGGCAGCAGTCCACATACGCAGAGATGTGTTCGTGCATGTCAGAGTACGGTGCAGCGAGTAAGTGTGCAGACGTTTTCAGATGTGGTAATGGTAACTTTGTGTTGAAAATGGCTCAAAGAACACATATTGATGACGTTATGAGGGGTAGAATACTAGGGCGACTGGAGGCTGGTGAAACACAGCAGGTTGTAGCACGAGCCCTCCGTGTGCTACAAACTGTGATCTCAAGATTATGGAAACGATTCCAGCAGACAGGAAACGTGTCCAGGCGCTACAGTACGGGACGTCCACAGTGTACAACACCACAAGAAGACCGATATCTCACCATCAGTGCCTCCAGACGGCCACGGAGTACTGCAGGTAGCCTTCCTCGGGACCTTACCGCAGCCACTGGAACAGTTGTCTCCAGACACACAGTCCACAGACGACTGAACAGATATGGTTTATGCGCCCGGAGACCTGCGAGGTGCATTCCACTGACCACTGCTCACAGGAGAGCCCGTAAAACCTGGTGTCAAGAACACAGTACATGTTCATCGGAACAGGTTATGTTCACGGACGAGTCCAGGTATAGTCTGAACAGTGATTCTCGCCGGGTTTTCATCTGGTGTGAACCAGGAGCCAGATACCAACCCCTTAATGTCCTTGAAACGGACTTGTATGGAGGTCGTGGTTTGATGGTGTGGGGTGGGATTATGATTGGTGCACGTACCTCCCTGCATTTCTTTGACAGAGAAACTGTAACAGATCAGTTGTGTCGGGACGTCATTTTGTACTAGTATGTCCGCCTTTTCAGGGTCGCAGTGGGTCCCACCTTCCTCCTGATGTATGATAACGCACGGCCCCACAGAGCTGCCATCGTGGAGTACCTCGAAACAGAAGATATCAGGCGAATGAAGAGGCCTGCCTGTTCTCCAGACCTAAACCCCATCGAGCACGTCTGGGATGCTCTCGGTCTACGTATCGCTGCACGTCTTCAAACTCCTACGACACCTCAGGAACTCCGACAGGCACTGGTGCAAGAACGGGAGGCTGTACCTCAGCAGCTGCTCGACTATCTGATCCAGAGTATGCCAACCCGTTGTGCGGCCTGTGTACGTGTGTATGGTGATCATATCCCGTATTGATGTCGGGGTACATGAGCAGGAAACAGTGGCGTTTTGTAGCACATGTGTTTCGGGACGGTTTTCTCAACTTATCACCAATACCGTGGACTTACAGATCTGTGTCGTGTGTGTTCCCTATGTGCCTATGCTATCAGCGCCAGTTTTGGGAAGTGCCACGGTGTGTGGCACCACATTCTGCAATTATCCTCAACTTATGAGCATGAGTGTACCGGGTGATCAAAAAGTTGGTATAAATTTGAAAACTTAATAAACCACGGAATAATGTAGATAGATAGGTAAAAATTGACACACATGCTTGGAATGACATGGGGTTTTATTAGAACCACCCCATATTGCTAGACACGTGAAAGATCTCTTGCGCACTTCATTTGGTGATGATCGCGTGCTCAGCAGCCACTTTCGTCATGCTTGGCTTCCCAGGTCCCCAGACCTCAGTCCATGCGATTATTGACTTTGGTGTTACCTGAAGTCGCAAGTGTATCGTGATCGACCGATATCTCTAGGGATGCTGAACGGTAACATGCGACGCCAATGCCTCACCATAACTCCGGACATGCTTTACAGTGCTGTTCACTACATTATTCCTCGACTACAGCTATTGTTGAGAAATGATGGTGGACATATTGAGCATTTCCTGTAAAGAACATCATCTTTGCTTTGTCTTACTTTGTTATGCTAATTATTGCTATTCTGATCAGATGAAGCGTCATCTGTCGGACTTTTTTGAACTTTTGTATTTTTTTGGTTTTAATAAAACCCCATGTCATTCCAAGCATGTGTGTTAATTTGTACCCCTCTATCTACATTATTCCGTGATTTATTCAGTTTTCAAATTTATACTGACTTTTTGATCACCCGGTACATAAAGTTAAGGAATTGTACTAGCTTGGAAGCAAAACAACCCGTGACAGACGAAGCAAAGAGAACGTAAATAGCAGACTAGCACAGGAAACGAGGGCATTCGGAGCCAAGAGAAGTCTACTGGTGTCAAACATAGGCATTCATTTGAGAAAGACATACATACGTTTGGAGCATAGCATTGTATAGCAGTGAATCATTTGACAGTGGAGAAACCGGAACAGAAGAGAGTCGAAGCATCCGAGATGAGGTGCTACACAAGATGGTTGAAAATCAGATGGTTGAAAATGGCTCTGAGTACAATGGGACTTAACATCTGAGGTCATCAGTCCCCTAGAACTTAGAACTACTTAAAGCTGACTAACTTAAGGAAATCACACACATCCATGCCTGAGGCAGGATTCGAACCTGCGACCGTAGCGGTCTCGCGATTCCAGACTGAAGCGCCTAGAACCGCTCGGCCACTTCGGTCCAGCGAAAATCGGATGGAGTGATAAGATACGGAACGAGAAGATTCTCCACTGAGTCGGCGAAGAAAGGAACATACGGAACACACTGACAAGAAGAAGAGACTAGGTCACGTGTTAAGGCATCAGGGGTTAACTTCCATGAATAATATAGGGAGCTGTGGAGGGTTGGAGGGTAAAAGCTGTACGAGAAGACAGTGATTGGAATACATACGCAAATAATTGAGGATTTAGGTTGCAGGTGCTACTTGGGATCAAGAGGCTGTCGCAGGACAAGAATTCGTGGTGTACCGGATCAAACCAATCAGAAGACTCATAAATAAAAAAGAGAGAGAGAGAGAGAGAGAGAGAGAGAGAGAGAGAGAGAGAGGGAGGGATACGTAAATTACGTGTGTAAAATATATATTTTTTGGAACTCTTCCTGTAAATCCGAGTCTCGTCTGTATCTTTCTCACAGCTAGATGTATATAGCTGTTCTGCTAAAGGCTCTCTAAATACTTGTATGTTGCGACGAATTGCAGTAACTGATCGGCGATCACATTGTCAAATGAAACCAGATTATTTTTGCTTATTTACGTGCACAGCGTTACGTTTCTTTACATTTAAGGACTGTTTCCAATAGAGCACCAGAAACCGACCAGCTCCAAGTCTCTCTTCATTTCGTAAGAAGTATGTAGCGACATTACATCCCTCGAAACAACAGCGTCGCGGGGTTACTCCAATTAACCCTTAGGTCACGTGCTTGTGTTGTGACCGGTAGTGGCGCTGTCACCCTAGTTTCATTTTTTTTCTGGTTATTTGTGTTAATATCTACAGGATTCCCTGAATTTATCTGACTTTCTTTCTATTTCAGATTTCAAACTTTCAGTGCCAGTCTAAAATTATTGCTATGTGAACAGAAATATCTTTTGCGGATATTTTCTAACTTCATTTGTGCACGGGATTTAATCACACGAGGATGTAAAATCCAATCTTTGTATAACAACGGTGGCATTAACGTTTGTATTAGTGATATAAGAATACCGACATTGCATAAATGCTTTCTGATCAAATGTATCGTGGTAACTGTTGGTGTACGTGAGTGTCCTCCCTTTGTCTTGAACTCCGCTTGAACTCTGCTGGGCACATTTCCAGTGAAGTGTTAGAATGCCTGTAGAGGAATGTCAGCCAATTCTTCCTCAAGAGCCGAAACCAGAGAAGGTAGTGATGTTGGGCACTGGGATCTGAAGCGAATTCTTGCTCCTCAAAAAAGTATGAAAGTGAGTTCGTGTCGTGACTGTGGGCAGGCCACTCTATTTCAGAAACATTATTGTCCAAGAACCATTGCCTCATAAATGCTGTTACCACGTTGTACACTATACGCATTGCTGTAAAGTGTGTTCATATTCTTGGGCATTTAATGTTTCTTAAGCACAGAAAGGGGACGATGTCCTACCCAAGGAAAGCTCACCGTTATCGAAATATTGTCTGCACCGCACATTATGGCACGTAACGTTACTCAGGTACTCGCAAACCCGCCCCAGGGTGAGCGTGATTGATCACTCAGACTGTTCGCCCCGATAGCTGAATGGTCAGCGTGACGGACTGCCGTCCTAAGGGGTCCGGGTTCGATTCCCGGCTGGATCGGGGATTTTCTCCGCTCAGGGAATGGGTGTTTTGTTGTCTTTATCAACATTTCATCCCCATCCGGCCTGCAGGTCGCCCAGTGTGGCGTCGAATGTAATGAATGACCTGCACCAAGGCGGCCGGATCTGCCCCGTAAGGGGCCTTCCTGCCAATGACGCCAAACGCTCATTTCCATTTCTATCACTCACACTCCAGCCATCCATTGTCCAGTGGCGTTGCTCTTTGCACCACCTCGAGCGTCGCTTGAATTTGATTAGAGAAGTGTGTGGTTTGTGAGGAGCTGTCCGAACTTGCTAATACACTCCTGGAAATTGAAATAAGAACACCGTGAATTCATTGTCCCAGGAAGGGGAAACTTTATTGACACATTCCTGGGATCAGATACATCACATGATCACACTGACAGAACCACAGGCACATAGACACAGGCAACAGAGCATGCACAATGTCGGCACTAGTACAGTGTACATCCACCTTTCGCAGCAATGCAGGCTGCTATTCTCCCATGGAGACGATCGTAGAGATACTGGATGTAGTCCTGTGGAACGGCTTGCCATGCCATTTCCACATGGCGCCTCAGTTGGACCAGCGTTCGTGCTGGACGTGCAGACCGCGTGAGACGACGCTTCATCCAGTCCCAAACATGCTCAATGGGGGACAGATCCGGAGATCTTGCTGGCCAGGGTAGTTGACTTACACCTTCTAGAGCACGTTGGGTGGCACGGGATACATGCGGACGTGCATTGTCCTGTTGGAACAGCAAGTTCCCTTGCCGGTCTAGGAATGGTAGAACGATGGGTTCGATGACGGTTTGGATGTACCGTGCACTATTCAGTGTCCCCTCGACGATCACCAGTGGTGTACGGCCAGTGTAGGAGATCGCTCCCCACACCATGATGCCGGGTGTTGGCCCTGTGTGCCTCGGTCGTATGCAGTCCTGATTGTGGCGCTCACCTGCACGGCGCCAAACACGCATACGACCATCATTGGCACCAAGGCAGAAGCGACTCTCATCGCTGAAGACGACACGTCTCCATTCGTCCCTCCATTCACGCCTGTCGCGACACCACTGGAGGCGGGCTGCACGATGTTGGGGCGTGAGCGGAAGACGGCCTAACGGTGTGCGGGACCGTAGCCCAGCTTCATGGAGACGGTTGCGAATGGTCCTCGCCGATACCCCAGGAGCAACAGTGTCCCTAATTTGCTGGGAAGTGGCGGTGCGGTCCCCTACGGCACTGCGTAGGATCCTACGGTCTTGGCGTGCATCCGTGCGTCGCTGCGGTCCGGTCCCAGGTCGACGGGCACGTGCACCTTCCGCCGACCACTGGCGACAACATCGATGTACTGTGGAGACCTCACGCCCCACGTGTTGAGCAATTCGGCGGTACGTCCACCCGGCCTCCCGCATGCCCACTATACGCCCTCGCTCAAAGTCCGTCAACTGCACATACGGTTCACGTCCACGCTGTCGCGGCATGCTACCAGTGTTAAAGACTGCGATGGAGCTCCGTATGCCACGGCAAACTGGCTGACACTGACGGCGGCGGTGCACAAATGCTGTGCAGCTAGCGCCATTCGACGGCCAACACCGCGGTTCCTGGTGTGTCCGCTGTGCCGTGCGTGTGATCATTGCTTGTACAGCCCTCTCGCAGTGTCCGGAGCAAGTATGGTGGGTCTGACACACCGGTGTCAATGTGTTCTTTTTTCCATTTCCAGGAGTGTACATTCTTTTTATCTCCGTAAGCGCAGTCGCTGTGTTCACTGGACAGCTGGTAACACTTTGGACTTCTCACAAGTGATTCATTTCGCTGATCTCCTATTTTCTTACAGCCGTCTTCCGCAGTGCTCGATGGTCCCCGTTTGTCAGTACATGAGGTCTCGCTGGTTTTTATTTAGCGGTGGCTGCCTCTAAGCGTTTCCACTTGCGAGACATGTCACTAACAGTCATCTCTTGCAGAATTAGAGAGTTTGAAATGTCACTGATGGATGTGTCACTCATTGGCATCCAGTGCCTAGTCCACATAAGCCACTGAGCTCCCGTGGCCGACCCATTCTGCATTTACTCTGCTGAGAACACAACACTCCTCACCTACTTTTATAGTGGCAGATTCTCCTCTCATGACATCTAGTAATCAGCTCCGCACTACACAAGCGTTTCCGAATACTTTTGATCCGATAGCACACTAATCAATTATGATTCCCTTCTATTATACACACATAAAAAAAATTTGAATCACCCCATTTCCCAGAACTCCTGAAGACAGACCTTGACTGTGGATATTGTATCACAGACACAGTCACTTTGACTATTCAGAGATGTCACTAACCCCCCCCCCCTCCCAAAGATGTAAACAACCATGCATGAGCAGCGCCTATTAGACGGAGGGGGTCCGACAGCCGTTCAGTTCCAGTCATTCCACCAGGAAGGAGGTACACAGCTCGTGTTGTCTGTAGTTGAACCATGCCTAGACGGTCAACACCACGGTTCGATCGCGGCCACATTGTTACTGATGTGTCGACAGAAGTGCCGACACAGTGTGATTTGAGGGGACCGCAATGCACGCTATAAACACACGAAGGATGGCGTGAGGTCTGAAACAGGATACGTAATGAATGCTATAAAGAAAGGTACGTAGCTTTTGGAATACTTAACTTTAATCCATCCTTGTTGTATACATCGTTCTTGATGAGACATGCTTTATACGATAAGTATCAATTGCTATGTAAGGCTAATGGCGCCTTGCTAGGTCGTAGCCATGGACTAAGCTGAAGGCTATTCTAACTATCTGCTCTGCAAATGAGCGAGGCTTCGTCCATGTAGTCGCTAGCTAAGTCGTCCGTACAACTGGGGCGAGTGCTAGTCAGTCTCTCGAGACCTGCCGTGTGGTGGCGCTCGGTCTGCGATCACTGACAGTGGCGACACGCGGGTCCGACATGTACTAATGGACCGCGGCCGATTTAAAGCTACCACCTAGCAAGTGTGGTGTCTGGCGGTGACACCACAGTTACTTTGTGCCAGGAAGGGCTCTCAACAAGGGAAGTGTCCAGGCGTCTCGGAGTGAACCAAAGTGATGTTGTTCGGAAATGGAGGAGATGCAGAGAGACAGAAATTGTCGATGACATGCCTCACTCAGGCCGCCCAAGGGCTACTACTGCAGTGGATGACCGCTACCTGCCGACTATGGCACGGAGGAACCCTGACAGTAATGCCACCATGTTGAATAATGCTTTTCGTGCAGCTACAAGACGTCGTGTTAACCATTCAAACTGTGCG
This sequence comes from Schistocerca nitens, assembly GCF_023898315.1. Lineage (NCBI taxonomy): Eukaryota > Metazoa > Arthropoda > Insecta > Orthoptera > Acrididae > Schistocerca > Schistocerca nitens. The sequence continues at coordinate 1,038,390,226 of NC_064614.1, read as the reverse complement.
CAATAGGCTGCATGATGCACAACTTCACTCCCGACGTCCATGGCGAGGTCCATCTCTACATCTACGATGCCATGCAGCCCAGCAACATGCTGAATGGACCGGTCAGGGTTGGCAACATGTTCTCTTCACCGATGAGTGTCGCATATGCCTTCAACCAGACAATCGTCGGAGACGTGATTGGTGGCAACCCGGTCAGGCTGAACGCCTTACACACATTGTCCAGAGAGTGCAGCAATATGGAGGTTCCCTGCTGTTTTGGGGTGGCATTATGTGGGGCCGACGTACGCCAATGGTGGTATTGGAAGGCGCCTTAACGGCTGTACGATACGTGAATGCCATCCTCCGACCGTAGTGCAACCATAGCAGCAGCATATTGGCGAGGCATTCGTCTTCACGGACGAAAATTAGCGCCGCCATCGTGCACATCGTGTGATTGACTTCCTGCAGGATAACGACATCGCTCGACTAGAATGGCCAGCATGTTCTCCAGACATGAACCCTATCGAACATGCCTGGGATAGATTGAAAAGGTCTGTTTATGTACTACGTGACCCACCAACCACTCAGTGAAATTTTTTTGCGGAGTGGGACAATGTGGACCAACAGTGCCTTGATGAACTTGTGGATAGTATGCCACGACGAAAACAGGCGTGCATCAATGCAAGAAGACGTTCTACTGGATATTAGATGTACCGGTGTGTACAGGAATCTGGACCACCACCTCTGAAGGTCTCGCTGTATGGTGGTAAGACATGCAACAAGAAAGGCGGAAATTGTGTTTATGTTGATCTCTAGTCCAATTTTCTGTAAAGTTCTGGAACTCTCGGAACCGAGGTGATGCAAAACTTTTTTTGGTGTGTGTATAAGGAACGAATCTTAATTTTTTTTTATTCAGTAAACACGAAGAGCTTTTCATACTTACTGTCAGATTACGAGGGAATGCTGAAAGTAATGGCCCCGAGTTATTTGTGTTAAATCTCTGAAAGCTTTTTGAATGAAACAAATCTTATTAACATTCTACATGTTTATTCTTCATGTGTGCATATCTGTTTCTCAACATAGTCACCCTGGCGACGAACATAGTTCTCCCAACGAGAGAGCAGTTTGTTGATACCGTCTCTGTAGAATGAGTTTGCTGAGGAAGCCACAACGTCATCTCTGGTTGCAGCGCTTCATTACTATCAAACTGAAGCCCTCGAAGGTGTTTTTTAAGTTTTAGAAACAGATGAAAATTGGATGGAGCTATGTCGGAATTGTACGGAGGATGATCGAAGACAGATAACCCAAGGCGTCGCATAGTTGGCGATGTCATAACATTTGCACGCTGAAGGGGAGGATGCCCCATGTGTGGACGAACTCTTCGAATTCGGAACTCGATTACAACACACGGTTTTTCACGCACCAGCGAAGTTGCGTTACACAACACAGTGTACACATTACAATTTGGAGCACTCTAGCGACAGAGCACTGCAAATATGCAGAATACAAATGTAGACTCTTTAAGTAGGCCGTTTAGGTTTTTATGTTGGTAACGCCACGTAGCGCTCTCTATTAAAATCGCTGACTGCGCTATGTGCACTCTGTGGCTGGATGGACTCGTTGTTGGAAGTTTTTTCGCAAGTGTAGTGTTGGGTAGCTGGATGTGAACAGCTCGTACCATTGGGCAGTTGGAGGTGAGCCAACAGCAGTGGTGGATGTGGGGAGATAGATGCCAGAGTTCTGAGATGTTAATATGAGCGGACGATCTGGTCGTGTATCCATCAGAAAAAGGAAATTTGTTAAACTGGATGTCACGAATGTATATATCTTATGACTATTGAACACTATTAAGGAAAATACATTGTTTGTTCTCTATCAAAACCTTCCATTTGCTAACTATATGGCTATCAGTAGTTAGTGCCTTCAGTAGTTAGAATCTTTTATTTAGCTGACAGTATTGGCGCTCGCTGTATTGCAGTAGTTCGAGTAACTAAGATTTTTGTGAGGTAAGTATTCATGAAAGGTATAGGTTAATGTTAGTCAGGGCCATTCTTTTGTAGGGATTATTGAAAGTCAGATTGCTTTGCGCTAAAAATATTGTGTGTCAATTTAGTGATGATCAAAATAAGTAAAGTGAGAAATGTCTGAGTACATTCAGTTCTGCTCAGCTGTTTGAAAATCAAATAATGTAAGAGGTTTATCAGAACAGTAATTCATTAATTTTTCTAAGGGGACGTTACAAGATTTTTGTGAGGTAAGTGATTCATGAACGGTATAGGTTACTGTTAGTCAGGGACATTTTTTTGTAGGGATTATTGAAAGTCAGATTGCGTTGCGCTAAAATATTGTGTGTCAGTTTAGAAATGATCGGAATAAGTAAAGAGAAAACAGTCTCAGTACGTTCAGTTTCACTCTGGAGTTGAAAATCAAGTAACGTAGAAGTTTTACCAGGACAGTCATTCTTTACATTCAAAGGGGAAGTTTCATATGAACTCTTCGAATTCGGATCTCGATCACGGCACATGGTTTTTCACGCACCGACGCAGTTACGTTACACACCACAGTGTACATATTACAATTCGGTGCACTCTAGCGGCAGAGCACTGCAAATATGTAGAATAAAAATTTAGACTGTTAATAAAATATGTTTTAATTAAAAAAAACTTTACGAGTTTTCACATAACAATTGGGAGGCATTACTTTTCAGCACGCCCTCGCATCTTATTGTTCTCATACTACCTAAATGAGTTATTTAAAAATGATGGTTTTAAAGTCTTGCCCCTTTTTGGATAAAAAATAAGGAGCATGGTGCAAGAGCGGGTGAGTAGTATTCCGCGAAGCTCCTTCCAGGCCGGCATCAGGAACCTTGTCACGAAAGAGTTCAAGTGCAGAGGAGTTGAGAGAGGTCCTGTAGATGAATAATATTTCAAAGCTATTTTCGGAATAAAAGGCTTCTTTTTAAAAACATTGACTTTACTTTTTGAGTTGGTCTTGTATATCTGCCATTTTCGCATCCGTGCGGCGGTCCGACGTAGGAAGTACGTTATGATCATATTCGATGAAGTAGTCCCAGAAGGTCTTTCCATCTTACGGTAAATTATCACGTCGCTGTCTGTGCCGTAACGCCGGTTCAGCAAGTTAACTTTGCTGTCAAGTTAAGGGGCGAGAATCGCCTCGGGGATGTTGTGCTCCGTGCCCCTCCCATCGGTTCGACTGGGTAAGCAGGTCCTACGACTGGATTTGGCAGCCAGCAGTCGTTAGCAGAGGACGCGCTCTGCCATTAGAGCACGGTCGTGGCGTCGTAAATAGCGGCGAGACGAGCGTCGCAGCCCCCCAACCAGGGTCTCGCCTTTGTTTTTCGCCGGCAGCCAAGAGGGCGCGACCGCCGGGGATTATGCGGGCCGCGCTCTGCGCGCCCCCGCTTGATCTCCTGCCGGAGCACAGCTCGTAAATAAGCGACGGCGCTCCAACAAATGGCGGCACGTCTCGCTTTTCCAGACGGCGAATCCAGTTTCTCCTTCACGCATCTCCGCGAATCCCGATGTAAGATTAGGAGTTAGATATATGTCGTAGGACTGAACACACAAAATTATTCAAGCTTCAAAGTAAATCATTGTATTCAAGAGAAGTCTGAGATGAAAATTATAGTTCATCCTACGAACTTTATTGCGTTGTCATAATTTGTATCTATGTGAATTTTTTATGTCTCGTGTTAAAATATTGGAAAGGCCAATAGCCGTCTTCTTCATTCTTCTTGTTAGAACTTCACTACTAGAAAATCACATATTGTATCTATTCCGTAAATTATCGTGAAATAATAATTGATTTTACCTGTAATGTGTTCTTATTTAGCAATACTGAGTCTGTTCCCGCTCATCACTCATCATTCAACATCTTGTTTATTCTTCAGCCTCTTAAACATGCTGAAAGTAGTAGGTCTGGTGACAACGATCGCGCGCCGAAAGCACGCTGTCGTTTCTGCTTTTCAGTATTTGTAAGTCAAGCCTGCAACCCATGTCTTTAACAAAGACCGACCATCATTATTCGTACCATGAAAATAATTTTTTTGTTTTAAAATTTAACAGTAATACGATTTTGCGTCACCAAGCTTGCCGCTTACTAACGGTGACATCTGAGCCTCATGCTGTAACAACAAAATAAAAAGAGGTGAGCCAACGGCCTTGCCGCAGTGGTAACACCAGTTCCCATCAGATCAGCGAAGTTAAGCGCTGTCGGGATGGAATAGAACTTGGATGGGTCACCATCTGGTCTCCCGAGCGCTGTTGGCAAGCAGGGTGCACTCAGCCCTTATGAGGCAAACTGAGGAATTGCTTGATCGAGAAGTAGAGGCTCCAGTTTCGTAAACTGACATACAGCCGGGAGAGCGATGTGATGACCGCATGCCCCTTTATATCAACATCCAGCGACACCTGTGGTCTGAGGACGACACGGCGACCGGTCGGTCCCATGGGGCCTTCATGGCCTGTTCGGGTAGATTTCTTAGTCTCGTGAGAACAAAGTTAACCACGTAACAGGAGAATTAAATATTCATTCAATTCATCAAATCTCAACATATATAGGGTGTAAATTTTAAGTTGACAAACCAGAATAACTCGAAAAATAAGCTTCACACGAAAAAATGTGTAGAATCCAAAGTTGATTATTTTCGAGGGAGACATCTGCTCGTGCTAAAATTAGCCCGCCACCCCAGCCCCCTGGGGGTGGGGCGGAAGCCAACTTTAAAATTTCAAATTGGAACCACCATTTTTTATTGCATAATCAGATTCTATCTAAAAACTACGTACATTTAGTCTTCAAGATTTGTTTTGATTCTTGGTAGGTGGCGCTGTTGCTCTCTGCATTTGTTTCTGTTTGAAATTTAGCCCAACTTAACAGAACATAATATGAATTGAACTATAACTAATCTGAATGCAGCTTGGCTTTCTATTAAATGCGCAACGGAAGTTAAACAATTCTCCTACCCTAATCAAAATTTCAACTTACCTAGTGTCTTGACAACTATGTTCCAGACTTCTCGAAAGCATGACAGCAAACACCAAGCAGGCAGCGGTTAAGCTGGATTTGTTTCTAAATACATATTCAAACTGTTGCCTATGGTAATGCGTAATGATCAAGAGTGAGTTGGGGAGAGTAACTATTCCTATGAAATGATATTCCGAGACAATGATTTTAGAATGAGATGTATATATTCAAAAAGAGAGTGAAACTTCGCGTGATCTCCACACATAGCATTGGTCCGAATGACAATTCTTAACAAGGTGAACAATGGTTTTAAAAAGGGTACAAAACTAACAGAGAATTTCTATGAAAATCAAACAGCTCTGAGTAAATTAACTAGCTGACAATAATCATTCCTAGCTGCGCAGTGCTGCAGTATTACCTCAAACTTCTTTTCTTCACAAAGAATGACACTATTCAAAATATATATTTCTTTCACGTTTCAATGAGTACGTGATATTCATCCTTGCTGCCTTTTCTTCACATAACAGATACAGTCACAAACCCACACAGCCCTACTATATACTGTATGTCCATTGTCTCCCACACTTCAACTAAGAACGTATCAGACTGTGCCGAGGCGAAGACTGTGCAACCACAAGACCGACGATTGTTTAATAGTGATGTAATTTTGCTCTCTCTCTCTGACGTACTCATCGATGACATACAAAAATCAAAATGACACGGTCATCTTACACAGTGTTAGTATGCTATAAAAGTCCTTCTGGTAACACAATAAGAAATAATAAATCGCCGTGGGTACACATTGAGAATTTTCTCTTTTCAGCTCAACATTGAAATGATCTTTTGTATGTCCTGTAAGAATTATTTCAAAAGCTGCGGGCGGAGAAGTGAATATTTATGCAGATTTATAAATACCATCTAGAAACAATAGGAGAATAGTTTACAAGGTCCATATTCGAGTAATATAGCCATACGTATGGTTACACAACTATTCAGACACATAGTTGTAGGAGGTATATAGTGACATACGTTGTAACCTCCCCGGAGAATTTTGAAAATGGGACAATAATATAATGTTAATGTAATTTCTTTGGAGAATTTTGAAAAGACAATAATTAAATGTTAATGGGAATAGAACCAAGTGTAATCTTCCCGCAAAAATGAAAAAGAAAATATTTTAAATGTGAATATTCATTCTGCTAAGTGTAGCCTCCCCGTAATTATTATTAAATGATATGAATTGGATAAAAATGCAAATAGTGCCAAAAGTTAGCTTCCCACAGTAACAAAAGTCAATGATAATAAAAATGTGCAAAAATGTTAAGTCCCCACAAAATTAACGTTAACATCAACCTGTTAAATTTTATAAGGTCATCTGCGCTGACCTTAGGCCCTGTGCAATCTGATAAATTGATTCTGGCAGGAAAAGCATTGGAAGTATTGTTTCAATTGTAATGATTCTTTTCTTAAAAAAGATTGGTTTGAAAACAAAATTATTATTGGGGCGATTCTTGAACAAATTAATTACTGTTAAGATACATTACATTATCAGATGAGCGCCATGCTGCTTCATAACCTTATTTAAAAATACACATCGTCCTGAACCTTGACCAGAGACCCATGTCGACGCCCGCCGGCTCCTCACACACAACTGCGACTGTCTCTCGCGCGCTACTAGCACGAACGGACTACATGCTCTCGCGACTCGCTACGTACAACAACTGCCTCGCAACTGCACTGAACTCTCGCGCGGTCAAGCGCAGACTAGCAACGATAAATAACTCTCTGGTCAGAGATTCTGTCATGCCTCGCCATCGCTGCTACCGAGTACATACGCGTTTCATAACCCTCCACTGGGGGGGGGGGGGGGGGGGGGGGGTAAAAATTTGGCAGCGATGGTGAGTCATTTGGACTTGCCATGAGCAACAAATTTTTGTAACTAATTAACTTTTACAATTCACAGAATATTCAGATGTAAAACATGAATTAAATGTGGTGCACATGCACCAAGTACAAAACATTTCAGACAATGACAGTGAGTACAGAACATATGACATAAGTGCACACACTGAAAAACTCTTTAGCATCTTCACAACAAAAAAAATCATGTTGACAAGTGACATAAGTGCACATGCACTGCAGTTCAGAACATATCAGCAAATCAAAATGTATACGTAATGAGTACAAATGACATAAAGTGCACATGCACTGTAAAACTCTCTAATATTTTTACGACAAATAAACCTAATGAGTACAAATCATATTGACAAATGACAAAAGTGCACACGCACTGAAGTAGTGAACATATCAGGAAATCACAAATGTATATGTAATGAGTACAAATGGCATGAAGTGTACACTCACTGAAGTTAAGTACAAAACATATTAACAAATGGCAAAAGTGCACACACTGTAATTATCTCTAGTATTTTTCTACAACAAACAAACAAATCAAGGAGTGTAATAAAGTGCACATGCACTATAGAAGTCTTTAGTAATTTCAGGACAACTAATTAACAAATGAAAGGAAATGCACACGCACTGTATATGACTTTTTCATTTTACAAGAATTAGGAAAGGAATAGGAAGGATTGCGTCATGGTTGTAGCACTTAGGTTGCACGCAGCTGCACTGAAAGTCCATATCTTTCCACAGAAGTACAACACCAAGTGAGACAATCTGAAGTTCTTTTCCCAGAAGTGTTTATCAGCGTAGCCAAGACACTGAAATGTCGTAGTAATATTCCATGTTATCATTTTGGCAGTACATCAGGTACACCAAACAGTGGGACCATAATAACGTCTCCATCGCTCACGGTGGTGGACAGCATGTCGTGTCAACACCACGCTCTTACAAGGCACACCAACGTGGAATTAGTGCAAAAACCAAATATAGTGCTCCATGATCATGAGGATATACAGGACAAATGGATATTGCAGTAATTCAGGGTAGTTAGGCCAGAAGGTGAAGGACATTAAGTCACATACTAGTCTTCACTGAAAATTACATTAGTAGTTTGCGGCATTCATTGTCCAGTTATTGAAAATTTCTGTACCATGTATGTAGTATTACAGAATAATGTTCATTGCTTGGCGTTTTACTGACAACATTGGCACTCATTGCCTAATTATAAATCATAGAAATCATTCGTTTTACAGATAACATTGAAATTCGTTGCTTAATTACAAATCATCAGAAGTCATTCGTTTTACAGATAACATTGAAATTCGTTGCTTAATTACAAATCATCAGAAGTCATTCGTTTTACAGACAACATTGAAATTGATTGCCTATTTGCAAATCACCAGAAGTCATTCGTTTTACATTGAAATTCGTTGCCCAATTACAAATCATCAGAAGTCATTCGTTTTACAGATAACATTGAAATTCATTGCCTATTTGAAAATCACCAGAAGTCATTCGTTTTACATTGAAATTCGTTGCCTAATTACAAATCATCAGAAGTCATTCGTTTTATAAACAACATTGAAATTCATTCCCTAATTGCAAATCATCAGAAGTCATAACATTGAAATTCGTTGCTTAATTACAAATCATCAGAAGTCATTCGTTTTACAGAGAACATTTTACAGAGAACAGTAGAATAAAATTATTATTCACTGAAATTATGCGCATAGTATTTATGTATTCAATTGACATACTATTCAGAGCTGATCAGTATTATTAAGAACTCTCTTAAACGGGTAGCATTATTTGGGACTGGTAATACATTTTTTTTGTTAGCATTACATTGTCTTGGGTAATTATAGGGGAAAGCAAGAAAAAGAAAAAAAGAAATTGCTTCTGGGTTGTTCCTGTAAATGAAAATGTGTAACGTCATTTGTCATGAGTCATCTGTAGCAACGTTATGAAACAAGTAGAGTATATGTAATCACATTCATAAATGACATAGATTTAATGAAGAACTGCTTATAGCACATTAATTTCATAAATAATTTCTCCTGCAAAATATATATAAGAAAAATGGATTATTAAGCTGAAAGAAGAAACGCATTTTATGCTGAAAAGTAGTGAACTTCGAATTAACAGGTAGTGAAATGTGTATAAAAATATTTGTTCTCTAGCTGTCCTTTCCAAAACCTTCATTCATCATACCATACGATATAAAACATACTGTCAAAACAAACTACAACACATACTTAAATAACTACATAGCATAAATACATAAAGTTCAACATCATCCTCATCTGTAAAGAAAAAAAAATTCATTATCCATCACTTCATTATCCATATTATCATAACTCCATTATTATCATCACCTGTAAAGAAAAACTTCATTATTCATAGCAGCATATTCTTCATCATTATTCATCAGCATTCATTATCATCTGCAAAAAAGTCACTTCATTACTCATTACACAACTATTCCTTATCTCTAGCATATTCCATCACTAAAACTAAGATGTGTAGTTCTGTCTGACAGCCTGCATCAATCACTTCGTATTCTGAAAGAAAAAATTAGTTAAGACTGCTATTCTACGATGTGTATAGTATATTCTTGTTAATGCTTGTTAATTCTGATCCATTTACTCTTCCTCATAAGGTTTTTGTATCTTCTTTCGTCTATTCCGTAGGTGAAATTCCCATTTCTGTTTAATTTATTTCCTTTACACGTTATTTCTTTCTGAAAATGATGAACAAAGATTAATGTCTTGCATTTACATCATATACTTACTAAATAATGACTGGTTTATGGTAACATAATTAAGCATACAGCATAACATGACAGAAAACGTAATATGTCAAAAGCATAGACAGTGTTCAAAGGCAAAAACGTACACAGAATATCACAATGCAGCAGCAAAAAAAAAAAAAAAAAAAAAAAAAAAAAAAAAAATGTAAAACAGTAACTATGTTGAGATATCATAGGGCAAAAAATGTCAAAGTCAACTGGTGTTTGCTATATCTTAACCATTTCATAGTGCATACCAACAAACATGAAACAATCGTACATACATAAAAAAAATGACAAGAAATGTGACCTTCTTCATGTTCAGCTTGTATGTTGTGTAGTTAATAGAGGCGAGAATTAAAGACTTTAATGGAGAGAGAATTTAATAAAATTAATATGTCACTAGGCAAAATTGCATAATTATTCATAAGATACGTAAGTTTATCTGAAAAAATATGCACTGTCTTATGTGTAACGACAAGAAGAGCGACCTGCTAACCTTACCTTGCCGGGCACTTGCCAAGAAAAAATACGATAATCATCAGTAAGTACATTAAAGTTAGGTTGACCTTGTGCATTACATTGTTGGTTAGGTATGCTAGCCGACTGGTTTTGATGTTGTTGCGGAGAAAAACGTCTATTGTTATTAAAATGTGGTTCCTGTTGCTAAAAATTTTACACATACTGATGATTACGATTTTATCTGTTATTAGAATTACGTTGGTAGTTCTGGAGTGCCTAATGAAAATTGTCACTTTCGGTAAAAAAAAATTTGTCATATCCGGTTTTCACTACACATGTTTCTTAATTCTAGATAGGGCAATAGTTATAGAGCTATTTTGATAGATATAAAGGATAGTAGAAGAGAAGGCAGCAGTGCAGAAAACTAAAGATGAAAGAGCACTACTACAGCTCGGGGCCCTATGCACGCTACGGCACATATTCATTAAAGCGTAATGAATCCCCTGAGGTCTTTTACGCGCTGCAAATAAATTTCAGCTTTCGTGTTATAGGCAATGGCGGTAAAAATTCAGAAATAAATTGCTGTATCCATGCTAATTGTTGTTTCTTCATTACAGGCAATGCTATTAAAAATACAAAAATAAATCGACGTATCCAGTTCAAATCGTGTATCTGTGCTCTGTCATTATTAAATTCCTTAGATTTTTTTACAAATGCAAATTGCTTATAATCAACGTTCTCGTCACTGAATTTGAGAACACGTTCAGGTTTGTGTGAGAATCTGTTTGTCTGTGTCCTTTCGGATTTCAAGTTGCGTAACTTTTCAGATTTTACGTCGCGTAGCTTTTCGGATTTTAAGTCGCGTAGTCTCTGTAAATTGCTCAAATTGTACGCGCTTCGTGAGTCTGACAAATGTTCGAAAAGTGGCGTCTGCTGTGATGTGTTATTAACTGAAATATTTTTCATCTCTTTTACTTCTTGCAGTAAACTTGACAATTATTAGATGAATCTATCTCATTAATTGTCTGTTGTAAATTTTGGAATTCAGGTGTTTGATTAAATGAAACCGGTGAGGTATCGTCTGATTTGCTGTCATTATTACTTTCGATAACGTCAATACGACTGGCCAGTTCATCATATTTTTCAGTCAGTATTTTTACCTGATCATCGTTTTTAGTGTCAGAAGTATTAATCTGTTTTTGTAATTTACGTGTGGTTTCGTTCAATTTTTTAACGTCAGCTTTGAGGACATCGCAGTCCTGTGTTAGTTCTAATTGTTCAAATCTGTCTGTCACTGTCTGAATATCTGCTGTGTGTGTATCTGTTTTTGATTTAAGATCGGAAATTTCATCACGTAATTCGGTGTTCAACTGTTCGATGGTATTAATTTTGTCCGATACTGTAGCAATATTGTTGTCTACATATGTTTTTGCCTTCGCAAACATTTTACGTTTGTCTTCTTGTCTCTGTGCAGTGATTGTTTCCATTACTTGTCGTTTTACTTTATTTTGATCCTGTATGAATTTGCGGAAACGCGTATCACTGTTTTGTATGTGAAGACTAAAACGTTCGTCAATTTGAGTGTTCTGTTGGTCGAATTTCGCGTCAATCTTTTCATCCATTGTGCGCGAAAGTTCTGCTGTCATTGCTTTAAACTCGTCGCGTAATTGTGTAGCCTTTTCAGAGCATTATTTAGCGACTGCGCTAATTTCCGCTCTAAGTGTTTCTGTTGTAACTGTTTGCATATCCCTTAATTCTTGAGCAACAGATCTAATTTCTTCGCTACTTTTCTTTGAACAAGCCTCAATTTCCTCGCGTAACTGTTCCTTAGTGTCATGACACTGCGCGGCAACGGCTCTAATTTGTTCACTAAGCTGCCTGGAATTGTTGTCTAATTTTTCGTTTAACTGTCTGGAATTGTTGTCTAATTTTTCATTAAGACTGTCATGTTTTTCATTAAGCTGTTTAATCTGTTCACAAAGCTGTCTGGAATTGTTGTCTTGTTTTTCACTCTGGTGTTTGTTCTGTTCAAGAATTTGTAACAATAATGCCGTCGTTTGATCCAAGCCAAAATTAGCATTTCTATCCTCTGTGCTGCTTAATGGTGGATCTGGAATTGTCTCGCTTTCAGTAACCATTTGATTATTCTGAGATTTACAAAAAGGTTTACCAGTCGAATGTACACTGTCGGTCACTATTTCGGAATTAAATAAATCCGTCCTACTTTGTGTATCCTGTTCATTTTCATTAGACAAATTTGTCTGTTCGTCACGTGAATTTAGTAAACCGGTTGTGTTAAGCTGGGCAGCGCTCATTACAATAGAGCGCCCCGCGTAATCGATTGTCGTCAAATCAACAGAGGACATAACCGAGTTCGTTTGTTCATCATTAAGACAAAAATCTCATTAGTGGTTGGAATGCACTGATTGTCAGTGAACGCAGGATTGTCATCATTACACTGCGTGTCACAATTACTATCGGTCAAGTTGTTTAAGTCGGTAATTGCATTCATTATACTTCGCGATACACTATTCACAGTCTTTCGCGGCATTTTAAAGAGCAGATATCTAACTACTTCTCAGAAGATTCTCAACGAAATACAATCCTGGACCGGATGTCGCCAAGTGTAACATTCCCACAAAAATGAAAAAGAAAATATTTTAAATGTGAATATTCATTCTGCTAAGTGTAGCCTCCCCGTAATTATTATTAAATGATATGAATTGGATAAAAATGCAAATAGTGCCAAAAGTTAGCTTCCCACAGTAATAAAAGTCAGTGGAAACACACTGATTGGAAAAAGGGCGAATACCAACTTGACCATGTCTGTATGGACAAAGACCATCACAGAGAAATCTACAACGTTAAAGTTCTGAGGGGAAAGGACCTGGGCTCTGATCACTACCTGTCCAAAATAAAAATCAAGATAACACCGGCTGGAAAAAAGAAAAAAAGAACCAACCGGTTGAGACGAACCCACGACCAAGCAAAAATACAAAACAACACACAATACGCAATGAAAACAAACACAGTCCAATCAGACACGGAACTGGAAGAACTGACAGAGAAGTTGAAAACAATAGCCGCAGAAATAGCACAACCCGAAAAGAGAAAAAAACACCAGTGGTGGGACAGAGTGTGTGAGGAGGCAGTCGACAAGAGACATGAAGCGTGGAAGAAATTCCAAAATAACAAAACTGACGAAAATTTTGCAACGCTGACCCAACAGAGGAAAATAACTCAAAGAACGTTAAGAAATAGCAAAAGAAAGTATCATCACGGACTGCTGGACCAAATAGAAGATAGCTTTGCCAAAAACAACTCACGGCAATACTATAGAACATTTAGGGAAAAAACCAAAACCTTTACACCACCAACCCTCATGCTCAAAAACAAAGAAGGAGTAACGGCACACAACGATGAAGAAAATGCCAATATTATGGCGGAAAGCTTCCGAAATCTTCTGAACTGCGAAGACCCGATCAATATACTCGACATAAATACTAACACAGAAGTCAGGACACCGGAAGAGAACATACAAGCACCATCAATATCAGAAGTGGAAATAGCAATTAAACAATTAAAAAACAACAAAGCTAGCGGAGAAGACCAACTAACGGCAGAGCTATGGAAGTACGCCGGAGAAAACGCAGTGGCCAGCCTCCACAAGAACATTCAAAAGATCTGGAAAGAGGAGAAATTACCGACAAGATGGACAACAGCGATAATATGTCCCATCCACAAAAAAGGGAGTAAGACAGACCCAGGCAATTATAGAGGGATCTCCCTACTGGACTGTACGTACAAGATTCTCTCCAAAATAATTTATAACAGGGTCAGAGACCAACTAGAAAAAGAACTGGGAGAGTATCAGGCGGGATTTAGACCGGGAAGAAGCTGCCCAGAACAAATATTAAACCTAAAGCTAATCATCGACTACTACAAATCAAGAAACAAACAACTAGTGATCTCTTTCATCGATTTCCAAAAAGCCTACGACAGCATACATAGAGAATCTTTGAAGAAGATACTGAGAAATCTAGGCTTACACCCCAAACTGATCAAAATGATTGGGCTTACACTGGAGAACACAACCTCTAAAGTCAAATTCAGAGGAGCAACCTCAGACGCGTTCGAAATTAAAACAGGATTAAGACAGGGGGACGGGCTGTCCCCAATTCTGTTTAACTGTGCACTGGAATATCTGATGAGAGAATGGAGGAAGATTAATCCAGAACTAATAAAAGTAGGAACAAAAATCAAAGTAAACTGTTTAGGTTTTGCGGACGACTTAGCGCTATTAGCAAACAACATAAAAGAGGCAAGAACGCAAATTGAGACACTAGAAGAGATAGCTGGGAAAATTGGACTAAAAATCTCGTTCCAAAGGCCAAAATCATGGTCAGGGATCCTCTCTGCGTTGATCACATATCAATTTTCAACACTAAAGTAGAACTGGTGAAAAAATTCAAGTATCTAGGGGAAACAATAACACACAACAATAACGAGAAAATAAACTGGAAAGAAAGAACTGACAAACTGAAGAAGTCTCTATTCACAACTCAGAACATATACAATAAGAGATGCCTATCAACAAAAACCAAAATCAGACATTACCAGACGGTGATTCTCCCGGAAATACAATACGCATGCGAGACAATCTCCGGACCGTATAAAATAGGAGAGATAGAAGCAATAGAAAAAATAGAAAGAAGGATAGTAAGAAAGTGTATAAACAAGAAGAACCTAGTGGAAGGCCAATGGAGAATAATCCCAAACGAAACCGTCTACAAAACAATCACTCCACTAACAGAATTCTTCAGAAGGAAAAGGATATCATTCCTGGGACACATACTGAGAACGGAAGACACTAGACTAGCTAAACGACTGATCGACTTTTATTGGAATAAAAAAATCAAGTCAAACTGGGTGAGAGAAGTGCAGAAGGACATGGAAGAACTAGGAATCTCGAAGGAGGATCTTGTAACAAAATCACAGAAATACAGCGAATGGGTAAAAACAAACACAATAACACTCACGCACAAACCAAGGCAGAGACGAAATGTGGTGTATTCAGAGGAGGAAAGAAAACGAAGATCGGAACGGCTCAAAAAAATATGGGCTAAAAAGAAAGAAGAAACAGCCAAACAAATGAAACGGCTAAGGACGACTACAAGATTTGAACTAAAGTGATCCAATAGGGTCGTAAAAGCAATAAAAAAAAAAAAAAAAAAAAAAGTCAATGATAATAAAAATGTGCAAAAATGTTAAGTCCCCACAAAATTAACGTTAACATCAACCTACTAAATTTTATAAGGTCATCTGCGCGGACCTTAGGCCCTGTGCAATCTGATAAATTGATTCTGGCAGGAAAAGCATAGGAAGTATTGTTTAAATTGTAATGATTCTTTTCTTAAAAAAGATTGGTTTGAAAACAAAATTATTATTGGGGCGATTCTTGAACAAATTAATTACTGTTAAGATACATTACATTATCAGATGAGCGCCATGCTGCTTCATTACCTTATTTAAAAATACACCTCGTCCTGAACCTTGACCAGAGACCCATGTCGACGCCCGCCGGCTCCTCACACACAACTGCGACTGTCTCTCGCGCGCTACTAGCACGAACGAACTACATGCTCTCGCGACTCGCTACGTACAACAACTGCCTCGCAACTGCACTGAACTCTCGCGCGGTCAAGCGCAGACTAGCAACGATAAATAACTCTCTGGTCAGAGATTCTGTCATGCCTCGCCATCGCTGCTACCGAGTACATACGCGTTTCAACGTTTTGAGGTTGAGTGTTCCAGAGTCTGGTGAGTAGCTCGTCCGAATATAGTTCGTTAATTTAGCTTTGGTCATACTCTGGCATTCTAATTACGAAGAGCATTAGATTAGTAGCCCAGGGAGCTTTACCTTGATGTTGGTACTGTTGACGAACTGGCGTAGTAGTTTATACGTTGCTATATCACAAAGCTTTTGACAATGTTGATTGGAATACTCTCTTTCAAATTATGAAGGTGGCAGGGGTAAAATATAGGGAGCGAAAGGCTATTTACAGTTTGTACAAGAACCAGATGGCAGTTATAAGAGTCGAGGGGCATGAAAGGGAAGCAGTGGTTGGGAAGGGAGTGAGACAGGGTTGTAGCCTATCCCCGATGTTATTCAATCTGTATATTGAGCAAGCAATAAAGGAAACAAAAGAAAAATTCGGAGTAGGTATTAAAATCCATGGAGAAGAAATAAAAACTTTGAGCTTCGCCGATGACATTGTAATTCTGTCAGAGACAGCAAAGGACTTGGAAGAGCAGTTGAACGGAATGGACAGTGTCTTGAAAGGAGGATATAAGATGGACATCAACAAAAGCAAAACGAGGATAATGGAATGTAGTCAAATTAAGTCGGGTGATGCTGAGGGAATTAGAATAGGAAATGACACACTTAAAGTAGTAAAGGAGTTTTGCTATTTGGGGAGCAAAATAACTGATGATGGTCGAAGTAGAGAAGATATAAAATGTAGACTGGCAATGGCAAGGAAAGCGTTTCTGATGAAGAGAAATTTGTTAACATCGATTATAGATTTAAATGTCAGGAAGTCGTTTCTGAAAGTATTTGTATGGAGTGTAGCCATGTATGGAAGTGAAACATGGACGATAAATAGTTTAGACAAGAGGAGAATAGAAGCTTTGGAAATGTGGTGCTACAGAAGAATACTGAAGATTGGGTGGGTAGATCACAAAACTAATGAGGAGGTATTGAATAGAATTGGGGAGAAGAGGAGCTTGTGGCACAACTTGACTAGAAGAAGGGATCGGTTGGTAGGGCATATTCTGAAGCATCAAGGGTTCACCAATTTAGTATTGGAAGGCAGCGTGGAGTGTAAAAATCGTAGAGGGAGACCAAGAGATGAATACACTAAACAGATTCAGAAGGGTGAGGTTGCAGTAGGTACTGGGAGATGAGGAACCTTACACAGGATAGAGCAGCATGGAGAGCTGCATCAAACCAGTCTCAGGACTGAAGACCACAACAACAACACATTCCTGGATGCACCTGTGGTTAAGGGGCAGTCGGCTTCCAGCCGTGATACCGTGCGGACGGGCTCGGCGCGCGGGGCAGCGCTCCGCAGGCGTTGTTTACTCGCTAGCGGGCGGTTGCGTCGTTGTATTGCCTCATAGTACCGGCACCGACCCATCATGGCGTTATCAATACAACAAACTGCAATCAAACTAACGTTCAACGCATCGTACACGAGACCGAATGTCAATGAAATAGAACGCTTTCTTCGAGACGTCATGCACATAGAACCGCAAGAACTGATAGGCATTGCATCCAGCATAGTGTACGTAAAACTGATTGACGAAGCGGCCTGTGATAGACTCGTCCAACGACCTAAAAACGGCTTCCACGCTTACGGTAATGTGAGCGTGCTAGCAGCTGATCATTCTGGACGGGGTGTGTACCGTGCGCAGCTTTGAAATTCCGTTCGAAGTTCCCGCCAACCTTGTCGTTGACACGCTGCGGCCATATGGCACAGATCTGAGCCACACAGCGGAGAAATGGAATACCTTCGAAACGTATACTGTCCTTAAAGGGGTGCGCCAAGTGCGTATAGAACTTAAGAAACACGTTTCATCATGTTTTCGTTGGTGGCTGCCGCGCAGTTGTTATATATGATGGCCAACCGAGGACCTGCTCAGGCTGCGGCCAGGAGGGCCATGTTAGAACTGAGTGTCTGGAGTGCCGTCTCGTTCACATGCCCTGCAATGAACTTCCCCAACGAGCCACTATGACCTCTCTCCCGCTAATGTATGTGGAGGCGGCACGACATGATGTGACGGGTGATCAAAACCTGATACCACCTCAAGGCGCTGCAAGCTCTGTTGGAGAATCTGCACTGACGACGATGACGCCACCGCAGCAAAACGGAACGGAGGTTCTTGCAGCCTCTGTCCATCGCGGCGTCGGGGGCACCCAGCCGCCGTCACTGTCGTGTTCGGACACAGGGGTTCCCGATGAACGAGACTGTGTCGAACCCCGCCCTGCAGTGGAGGGCAAAAATCATCCAAGCGACACAAGAAGAGACGATTGTCAGCTGAAGAACGGGACAGGGATGTGAAACTGATGGAAGACATCGTCTCCATTTCCGCGTCTGCCGTTTTAACAGAATCCAGCGGCCTCATACACCAGAAGGTGCCTGATGATAAGGAACACTCTCCTACACCTGGTGGCCCTGAAAACGAGGCAAATCGGATCGACTCCCAAAACGTGGGTTCCTGTGAAACTGTCCAGTCACCACTGACCTCCCAATTCTCTATTTGTGATTGGACGGATGACATGGAGGCAGATGATGCACAGCACATATTGTTAACTCCTATGGACGGAGCTCATGGCTGACATTGAGCCTGGAGCACCCTGCCAGTCAGTGGATCATACGGCACAGCAATGCACATCATGCAGCTGGGTGGCTGTGTGGAGTACGAGCTCAACTTGGGTTTGCAACCGTACATTGCCTCCAGCACTGGATAGGTCTCAGTCAAACCGTGTGGGAAAAGTCAATGTCAATGGTGTCCATTCCACTGTCAAGACTCACATATTACACGACATGATCAGAGTGGCAGACTTGGACATTGCCCTTCTCCAGGAGGTCCATCCCGAGCTGCGTTAAGACCTATGTGGCTACACCACCTACAGCCTACCATCTGGTGATGGCAGAGGAGGAACAGCCATCCTCCTCCGAGATGGCATAGAAGCGACGGACGTACCATACTTGCCGAGCGCGCGAGGGATCGCGCTAAAGGCCGGTTCCCACTAGGGCTGCCGCGCCTCAAAACCGCGCGTCAGCGGCGTGGTCGCCATGGAAACGGCGTCAGCGGCACGGCGCGGCGGGCTCTGCGACGCTGTTTGACCATGTCGAACCGCTTCCGCTGCCGCATGCCGCGCTCCAGGTGCGCGCCGCCAATCACAGAACGCGCTGACGTCAGGTAGGGAATCCCGGGCCACACGAACTTTCGCCGAACCGCTGGCGCGGTGGCGGCGGCAGCCATGAAATACTTATCATCCGAGTCCAAGGAAACTATTCGGTAGAAAAATTCGATTCTTGGGCATGTTACAGCCTGATATCTTCTCTCGATAAAGGACCGAATTTATTTGCGTTATTCTTCGTGGTTACTTGCTGTATAGCATTTACGTAAACCTTTACACGAAATTTTAATGAGTGTGCAGAGGTAAAAACGCATTGCGTGGACTTTGCGTACAGTTCATTTTAGGTAATACATTATTGCGTATGAAATTTAGTCAACATATCGACATTGTTTTTAAAGCTGAGAGCAGATCGATAGCTATCACCGTTCTCGAGATATTGAATGATATGTCGGCGGACGGGCTGTGCGGTGAGTGCGCGCGGTTTGCTCGCGACGCGACCGGTACTTCGTCCTGCTCGTCGTAAACCATGTGGTTGTGTCAACCGCAAATTTCGTAAACGGTTCAAGAAATCGAAACGTGTTTTTTTGCAAACGATAACTTGTGAAAAGTCATGTATTTCGTCGCATGATAAATATGCTAAATCTGTTTATCTACCGAGGTATGAAAGTAACTACAGTTTTTCAGAAGGGATAGATGAATTTTTTTAAGCGGCATTTAATAGCATGTGGAATGAGAAGTTAAACCGAAACTAATTTGCTGGTATGTCATAAGATGTAATTTACTAAATATCTACAGCTATTGATTATTTCCTTTGGTAAGTAACAAACTTTTTTTTCTTTATCCAGTGTACTTTACTGATTCAAGACGAGCTTCGCCTTTTACTTTTACGGCATCTTCGGTGGAATCTAGAATGATTCAGTTTTGTTTTGGTATGTGATACTTGCAGATTAAAAGAGAGTTCACATCTTTTTTTATGTGAATGACTGATTACTTACAGTGAATCGAGATTTTGGCGGACATCTGCATTTCCCCTCACCTGGTCACATGCTGGAGGTTGAACTAAAACTTAGATTATGCAGCATAAGCACATTTTCATGTTCGCTCTTTTTTCTTCTGTCACTAGCAGTAGACGTTTTACCGAAAACTCTGATTTGAAGTCGTAACTACACTATGTTCACCTCATGTCCCTTCCTGTCTGGTTTGTTTATGTACATGTTGCCAACCTGCTGAATTATATGATGAAAACTAATGTTTGTTTATTTTTGTTCTCGTTATATCTGTATGTCTGTGTGGCTAGCCAGTGATAGTTATAGAAAGTTGAAAGTGAATCCAGTAGTTGTCAGACAGTGGTTGAAAGATATGGTGTTCAGCTGATTTCAGTTTTGGTTTAAATGTTTTGTGGAGGAGTGCATGGAAGAGTAAATTCACTGCTTACATTAATAGATAAAATAGTAGAATAGTATTTCAACAGATGATTTTTATCAGAATACTATCACCCAACCCCCTTGTCCTCACTCTTTGACGCCCCATAATACGTCCTGTCAACTAACCTCTGTTGTTGTCAAAGTTGTACCGTAATTTCCTCTTCCTCCTCTATTTAATTCAGTACCTCTTCTTTAGTCACATGATCGTCGTATCTGATCTTCAGCATTCTTATTGATCACCACGTTTTGAAAGCGTCCATTGTCTTCTTGACAGAACTGTTCATCGTCCATGTTTCACTTACATACGAGGCTGCACTCCACACAAATACCTTTGTAAAATAGTATCCAACCATTAGAATTTATATTCGATGTGAACAAATTTTCTTTATCAGAACGCTTTTCTTGCTATTGACAGTCTTCAGTCAGGCTTGCGTCTGCATCAGGAAATACCTTACAATTTAAAATCTGGTTTCGAAAACTCTGTTCCAAATATATATTATTCTTTCGTGATTCTTAAGCAAGGTGCTGGCGATGATTACATTATGCTCTGTGGGAAATTCTATCAGGTGGCTTCCACTTTCATCCCTTCCACCTAGCCTTTGTGTTCTTACTGTTTTCGTGTACCTGCTACCGTATCACATTTCAAATTTTTGTCTCGCTTAGCTGTCTGAATAATCTCTTATCGTACACTGTTTCAATGTGTTAGGAGATAGTGAACAATCATGAATAGTAGTCATGAAATCTGTTTATGTCGAAATGAGAAAACATGAATAATGAAATATGTGAAAGAGTACATTGTACAGAAAATGAAAAATTGGTATGTCTTCACCCAACTTAGTCTTTCCTTCATGTAGGTGTAAGATACAGTTATTCAAACACACCGGTTGTTTCGGTGGGTCCCACCCCGTACCTCAGTGGCTGTCCGTCATTGGCTACCGCTAGTGTCTGCCGCTTCCAGATGGGAACGCCAATTCCACGAGCCGCCGCGTCAAAGCGGAAAACGCTTGCCGCTGCCGTTGCCGCATGACGCGCCGCCGCGCTCTAGTGGGAACCGGCCTTTGGCGCAGTCCGCGTCGTTAACGCCTAGCTCCCTCTGGTACTTCACACCGCGGTGACAGGCACGTCTTTTATTCGGAGGAGGTCGCCCCACTTTTGCAAGGTAATATGGACCATTACATAGTGGGTGGCGATTTTAAGAGTGTTCTGCGGCCCAAGGACAAGATACCGCATTACGTCCCATGACCGGAACTACAGGCACTGACTGGTACGTGACCTCGCGCTCCACAACACATGGCTCTTACTTCATGGGAACCAGCACGGATTTACGCACTTTACCGGCCACTCTGCCGGTCGTCTGGACCGGATATACACTACTGGCCATTTAAAATTGCTACACCAAGAAGAAACGCAGATGATAAACGCGTATTCATTGGACAAATACATTATACTAGAACTGAAATGTGATTACATTTTCACGCAATTTCGGTGCATAGATCCTGAGAAATCAGTACCCAGAACAACCACCTCTGGCCGTAATAACGGCCTTGATACGCCCGGGCATTGAGTCAAACAGAGCTTGAATGGCTAGTACAGGTACAGCTGCCCATGCAGCTTCAACACGATACCACAGTTCATCAAGAGTAGTGACTGGCGTATTGTGACGAGACAGTTGCTCGGCCACCATTGACCAGACGTTTTCAATTGGTGAGAGATCTGGAGAATGTGCTGGCCAGGGCAGCAGTCGAACATTTTCTGTATCCAGAAAGGCCCATACAGGACCTGCAACATGCGGTCGTGCAGTATGCTGCTGAAATGTAGGGTTTCGCAGGGATCGAATGAAGGGTAGAGCCACGGGTCGTAACACATCTGAAATGTAACATTCATTGTTCGAAGTGCCGTCAATGCGAACAAGTGACCGAGACGTGTAACCAATGGCACCCCATACCAACACGCCGGGTGATACGCCAGTATGGCGATGACGAATACTCGCTTACAATGTGCGTTCACCACGATGTCGCCAAACACGGATGCGACCATCATGATGCTGTAAGCGGAACCTGGATTCATCCGAAAAAATGACGTTTTGCCGTTCGTGCACCCAGATTCGTCGTTGAGTACACCATCGCAAGCGCTCCTGTCTGTGATGCAGCGTCAAGGGTAACCGCAGCCATGGTCTCCGAGCTGATAGCCCATGCTGCTGCAAACGTCGTCGAACGGTTCGTGCAGGTGGTTGTTGTCTTGCAAACGTCCACATCTGTTGACTCAGGGATCGAGATGAGGCTGCACGATCCGTTACAGCCATACGGATAAGATGCCGGTCATGTCGACTGCTAGTGATACGAGGCCGTTGGGATCCAGCACGGCGTTCCATATTACCCTACAGAACCCACCGGTTCCATGTTCTGCTAACAGTCATTGGATCTTGACCAACACGAGCAGCAATGTCGCGGTACGATAAACCGCAATTGTGATAGGCTACAATCCGACCCTTATCAAAGTCGGAAACGTGATGGTATGCATTTCTCCTCCTTACACGAGGCATCAGAACAACGTTTCACCAGGCAACGCCGGTCAACTGCTGTTTGTGTATGAGAAATCGGTTGGAAACATTCCTCATGTCATCACGTTGTAGGTGTCGCTACCGACGCCAACCTTCTGTGAATGCTCTGAAAATCTAATCATTTGCATATCGCAGCATCTTCTTCCTGTCGGTTAAATTTCGCGTGTGTAGCACGTCATTTTCGTGGTGTAGCAATTTTAATGGCCAGTTGTGTACGTCTCGGGTGGCCTCCGTACAGCGACCCGTGATGTAGAAAGCTGGCCGACTGTCTTCATGGATCATCTCACTTATATCTGCATCACCTTACCCCAGTAACTCACCAGGCGCAGCAGAGGCCCATGGACGCTAAACGTCACCCTTCTTCGCGAAGAAGCGTGTCGGCAAGCAGTTACTGACACGTGGCGACGTTGTTTCAGTCGCCTGCCCATGTACGCTTCCACGTTGCTGTGGATGCCGGGATGTGTCAAACCTGCACTCCAAAAGTTCCTTATGTCCTACGGGCGTGACAGGTCGAACTGGCAAAGAACGACATAGGAATTCTGCTACACAGCTTTACGTGAGCTGGCGACGCAACCGCCGTCTCCCGAACGTCAGATGTCCGTACAACGCATCAAAGCTCGTCTACTTCGCATCAGGGCAGAGTAGCTGGAAGGTGTCCGCATCCGTGCGCGAGTGCAAGACTGCATCCCAAAAGAAACGGCATCAGTCTTTCGCACCGTGCGCGAGAGGTGCAACCGCAAACGTCGGCTCATTGCGGCGCTAAAAACGGGGGCAGGCGGCCGAGCAGTGACGCAAACGAACTTAACGCACACGTTCGCCCGACGCTATGGGACCTTGTACATGGAAGAGCCGAGAAGCGTACGTAATTATGACAAGCTGCTGCACGATTTTCCCGCGCCTAGGGACGTGGCACCCGATGACTCTCTGCCGTTGCCCATCACATCCGACGAGCCGACATCGGCCTTGGCACGTGGAGCACCGAACAAATCACCAGGGCCCGACGGTTTATCCCTGGAATTCTACCGCACTTTTTATGGCCTTACCTTATGAGCGACAAGTGACTCCAAATGTTTCAAGAACTGGTCCGCCCTGATTTCACTGTCCCCACGGAATTCACAGACGGCATCTTGATCCCAGTACCGAAACCGAATGGTGGTTGTAGGTGGCAGCACTTTCGCCCACTCACACTCCTCAACAACGACTACAAGATCTTCGCCCGCGCATCCTCTGCGCTCGTCTCCACACAGCTATCGGGAAAGCCATCCACACCGATCACATATGTTAAGGTGATGTCAGCAACATTCATACGTAATTGCTTTGACAGCGGCCTGCAAAATACGGGGCGTCCTTGTCGCCGTAGATTTTGACCACACATTCGACCGCGTCGACTACGGCTTCCTACGCGCAGTTTTGGAATGCACGGGCCTCTCTCCAGCGTCTGCACAGGTGGTCTTTCGTCTGGTCCACGGAGCGCATTTCCGCATGATGCTGAACGGTTACCAGTCTGGTCACAATACTGTTTGACGGTCTGTGCGACAAGGATGCCCCTTGCCGCGTATATTATTTGCGGCAGCGCTTGAACCAGCATTGCATGGTCTACGGACGCGATTAGCAGGTATTTGCATGCGGGACGTGACCTTTCGTTGTGGTGCATTCGCCGATGATGTGATCTTCCTGGCCAGATCAGAGGATGAAATGCACATGACGCTTCAGTGGCTACGCCAGTACGGGGCGGTCGCTGGGAGCGTCATCAACAAAATACATGGATGTCGGAGGTAGGCTTTCCAACGCAAAGGCGGTGCTGTTTGTCAAGTTACCAGTACTCAGATGTTTAGGAGTGCAGTTCTATAGCAATGTTCGCCGCACGGTGGCGGCTACGTACCGCCGGCTATTACACCAGACACGTGCTCTGATACAGGACAACAAATTCCGTCGAATGGACATGCTCCTACGAATACGTCATGTCAACACCTATC
Source organism: Schistocerca nitens (assembly GCF_023898315.1). Classification (NCBI taxonomy): domain Eukaryota; kingdom Metazoa; phylum Arthropoda; class Insecta; order Orthoptera; family Acrididae; genus Schistocerca; species Schistocerca nitens. Next base: position 1,038,365,220 of record NC_064614.1, on the reverse strand, counting down.
TTGTCTCCAAACTGAACTATTTTGCGCATGTCCTTCCCTTGAGGGTTACGATGGCCGACATATTTCAGGCAGCATATGGACATTTCGTGAGCGCCGGTCTTGTTTTTAAAGTCCGATACGCCACCCTGACACTGCCGCAGCGGGCGGGCGGTATCGGTTTAATTAATGTATATAACCGTGCGCGATCGCTTTATCTCAACACTATGCGTCGCACGTGGGCCTCTGCCCACGCCAGTCTGACGGGCGCCCAATGGCGGAAGTGGTACCACACTCTCTGCATCCCCCGGTTTCTGTAGGACACATTTCACCGGCACCTGTCCACATCAGAGAGTTCTTTATTGCCCTCAGCTACTTAAGAACAGACCTTCCGACGACACGGATGCCCAGCACGAAAGACCGTTATCGCCTTTATCAGCAGCAGCAGCCTGTCAATACGGTCGCCCACAGACATTCCGAAGTTGGCTGGAACACGGTGTGGCGAGCAGTATGCACGCCTTTTCTACATACGACGGTGAGTTCATTGCGGTACGTGGTTGTGAAGGGGAAGCTCGCTAGCCGTCAGAGGCTAGATTCCTTTCATCTGACAGACGACCCCTTGTGTCCAACATGCTCAGTCGTTGACTCAGATGCACACCGCCTGAATTGTGCCGCGACCAACGACTGCTGGCTATTCACGCAGCGCATGCTGGCATTACTCTTGCGGCGATTGCCGGAGTCTATCTCCCCTGATGATATATTGCGCCCCGACGGCGTATACATTCCACCGACCAGGACGAACGTCGTTAACTGGCTAAAAGGCATGGCTCTTTACCACACATTTAGTGATGCTCGCAAACGCACACTCGACTTTTGGTCCCTACTGATGTCGACAGATGCAGGCTTCAGCCGCCATCCGACGTACAGGACCCATTTCGATAATTATTTCGGTTCATTATTTGCGGATCCTCCTGCTCACTGGGGCGTTCCGGGTATGAGACGCTGAAAATGAAGAAGAATCCTCGCGCATATTGGTCCTCTACGGGCAGAATAGGGGAAACCCCTACCAGCAGACGAGAAGGCGACTAGGACTCTCGGCTACGGCAGTTGTAGGATCTTTCATTAATTAAACTAAATTAATTCCATAAATACAAATAAATAAATAAATAAATAAAAATAAAAAAGGAATAGCGTCCTTGATTCATAATCAAAACGTCTTCGGTTCCGGGTTCGAATCACGCCGCAGCTTAAATTTTGATTAATAATCAGCATTGGTGGCCGAAAACTTCCGGCATAAGAAGTCACCCTCATTCTGCCAACGGCCTTGTCTAAGAGGGTGGAGGAGCGGACAGAGGTTCAGGGCACTATCCTATCCTAGGGGTGGGAAACTGCCCTTAAAGGCGGAAGAATCAGCAGTGATCAACAGCATGAGGCTGCAGAAGGCAATGGAAACCACTGCATTAAAGATACGTAACGTGCATCCTCAGGACATGTGGCCTGTAATTGAAGAAGTGTCATGATGATCTCTCCATTGGCAAAAGATTTCGGAATAGTCCCCCACTCGGATCTCTGGGAGGGGACGGCCAAGGGGAGGTTACCATGAGAAAAAGGTTGAATAATAAACGGAAGGATAACGTTTTACTAGTCGGGGCGTAGAATGTGAGAAGCTTGAACGTGGTAGGGAAACTAGAAAATCTGAAAAGGGAAATGCAAAGGCTCAATCTAGATATAGTAGGGGTCAGTGAAGTGAAGTGGAAAGAAGACAAGGATTTGTGGTCACATGAGTATAGGGTGATATCAACAGCAGCTGACAATGGTATAACAGGAGTAGGATTCGTTATGGATAGGAAGGTGGGGCAGAGTGTTACTGTGAACAGTTCAGTGACAGGGTTGTTCTTATCAGAAACGATAGCAAACCATCACCGACAATGATAGTTCAGGTATACATGCTGACGTCGCAAGTTGAAGAGGAAGAGAAAGTGTATGAGGATATTGAAAGGGTAATACAGTATGTAAAGGGGGTTGAAAATCTAATAGTCAAGGGGGACTGGAATGCAGTTGTAGGGGAAGTAATAGAAGGAAAGGTTACAGGAGGATATGGATTTGGGATAAGGAATAAGAGAGGAGAAAGACTAATTGCGTTCTGTAACAAGTTTCAACTAGTAATAGCGAATGTACTGTTCAAGAATCACAAGACGAGGAGGTGTACTTAGAAAATGCCGTGTGATACGGGAAGATTTCAATTAGATTACATCATGGTCAGACAGAGATTCCGAAATCAGATACTGTATTGTAAGGCGTACCCAGGAGCAGACATAGACTCAGATCACAATATAGAAGTGGTGAAGAGTAGGTTGGAAGTACTAAGGAATGACGAGATACGCTTGAAGTTCCCTAGGGCTATAGATACTACAAGAAGGAATAGCTCAGTAGGCAATAAGTTGAATAGGAAAGGACATCTCAAAAAGGGCCATCACAGAAGTTGGGGAGGCAAACATAGTTAAAAAGAAGGTAACTGTGAAGAAACCATGGGTAACAGAAGAAATACTTCAGTTGACTGATGAAAGGAGGAAGTACAAAACTGTTCCGGGAAACTCAGAAATAGGGAAATACAAGTCGCTGAGCAATGAAATAAATAGGAAGTGTAGGGAAGCTAAGACAAAATGGCTGCAGGAAAAATGTAAAGACATCGAGAAAGAAATGATTGTCGGAAGGACAGACTCAGCATACAGGAAAGTCAAAACAACATTCGGTGACATTAAAAGCAAGGGTGGTAACATTAAGAGTGCAACGGGAATTCCAATGTTAAATGCAGACCAGAGAGAGGATGGGTGGTAAGAATACATTGAAAGCCTCTTTGAAGGGGAAGATTTGTCTGATGTGATAGAAGAAGAAACAGGAGTCGATTTAAAAGATATAGGGGATCCAGTATTAGAATCCGAATTTAAAAGAGTTTTGGAGGATTTAAGGTCAAATAAGGCAGAAGGGAGAGATAACATTCCATAAGAATTTCTAAAACCATTGGGGGAAGTGTCAATAAAACGACTATTCACGGTGTGTAGAATGTATAAGTCTGGCGACATACCATCTGACTTTTGGAAAAGCATCATCCACACAACTCCGAAGACGGCAAGAGGTGACAAGTGTGAGAATTATCGCACAGTCAGCTTAACAGCTCATGAATCCAAATTGATTACAAGAATAATATACAGAAGAATGGAAAAGAAAATTGAGGATGCGCTGGATGACGATCAGTTTGACTTTAGGAAAAGTAAAGGCACGAGAGAGGCAATTCTGACATTGCGGTTAATAATGTAAGCAAGACCAAAGAAAAATCAAGACACTTTCATTGGATTTGTCGACCTGGAAAAAGTGTTCGACAATGTAAAATAGTGCAGCCGGCCGAAGTGGCCGTGCGGTTAAAGGCGCTGCAGTCTGGAACCGCAGGACCGCTACGGTCGCAGGTTCGCATCCTGCCTCGGGCATGGATGTTTGTGTTGTCCTTAGGTTAGTTAGGTTTAACTAGTTCTAAGTTCTAGGGGACTAATGACCTCAGCAGTTGAGTCCCATAGTGCTCAGAGCCATTTTTTGTAAAATAGTGCAAGGTGTTCGAAATTCTGAAAAAAGTAGGGGTAAGCTATAGGGAGAGACGGGTCATATACAGCTAAGAGGGAGCAATAAGAATCGACGACCAAGAACGAAGTGCTCGTATTAAGTAGGGTGGAAGACAAGGCTGTAGCCTTTCGCCCATACTCTTCAATCTGTACATCGAGGAAGCAATGATGGAAATAACAGACAGGTTCAGGAGTGGAATTAAAATACAAGGTGAAAGGATATCAATGATACGATTCGCTGATGACATTGCTATCCTGAGTGAAAGTGAAGAAGAATTAAATGATCTGCTGAACGGAATGAACAGTCTAATGAGTACACAGTATGGTTTGAGAGTAAATCGGAGAAAGACGAAGGTAATGAGAAGTAGTAGAAATGAGAACAGCGAGAAACTTAACATCAGGATGGATGGTCATGAAGTCAATGAAGTTAAGGAATTCTGCTACCTAGGCAGTAAAATAACCAATGACGGACGGAGAAAGGAGGACATCAAAAGCAGACTCGCTATGGCAAAAAAGGCATTTCTGGCCAAGAGAAGTCTACTAATATCAAATACCGGCCTTAATTTGAGGAAGAAATTTCTGAGGATGTACGTCTGGAGTACAGCATTGTATGGTAGTGAAACATGGACTGTGGGAAAACCGGAACAGAAGAGAATCGAAGCATTTGAGATGTGGTGCTATAGACGAATATTGAAAATTAGGTGGACTGATAAGGTAAGGAATGAGGAGGTTCTATGCAGAATCGGAGAGGAAAGGAATATGTGGAAAACACTGATAAGGAGAAGGGACAGGATGATAGGACATCTGCTAAGACATGAGGGAATGACTTTCATGGTACTAGAGGGAGCTGTAGAGGGCAAAAACTGTAGAGGAAGACAGAGATTGGAATACATCCAGCAAATAATTGAGGACATAGGTCGCAAGTGCTATTCTGAGATTAAGAGATTAGCACAGGAGAGAAATTCGTGCCGGGTCACATCAAACCAGTCAGAAGACTGATGATAAAAAAAAAAGAAAAAAACTCAACATGCTATACAGAGTGTCGACGTGTTGCCTTAGCCTTTTCGATCACCCGATCTATCTCCCATTGAGCACATATGCAGCATCATAGAACGACAACTCCAGCGTAATCTACAATCAGCATTAACCGTCCCTGTATTGACTGACGAAGTACAACAGGTACAATACTCCATCTCACAAACTGAAATCCGGTCCTTGCAACGCAATGCATACACGTTTGCATTCAAGAGTCTGGCAGTTATTAATGTATCGGCATTTCACATTTACAATGGGATTATCTCACGCTTATATTAACCTGTGATCTTGCAACGTTAATCATTTAAATATGTTACCTGGACAGTTGTATTCTCTAAATTTCATTGCTCTACATTAATCTTTTTGGTGCTGCGATTTTTTTCCCGTGTTTTCCTAGATATCAAGTAAAGAAACTACGAGGGTCACTCCAAAAGAAATGCACACTATTTTTTTAAAATCCATCTTTTATTCTAAATGTTTGAAAGTTTTATAGTGTGTAGATACGTCCTTTAGGAGCAATATTTTCATTTCTCCACATAATTTCCATCGCTCTCAACTGCCTTACGCCATCTTGGAACCAGCGCCTGTATACCAGCATGGTAAAATTCTGGACCAACCTGTTGGAGCCACTGTTTGGCAGCGTGCACAAGGGAGTCATCATCTTCAAACCTTGTTCCACGAAGAGAGCCTTTCAGTTTCCCAAAGAGATGATAGTCACATGGAGCCAGGTCAGGACTGTAAGGAGGGTGTTTCAGTGTTGTCCATCCGAGTTTTGTGATCGCTTCCATGGTTTTTTGACTGACATGTGGCCGTGCATTGTCGTGCAACAGCAAAACATCCTGCTTTTGCCGATGTGGTCAAACACGACTCAGTCGGGCTTGAAGTTTCTTCAGTGTCGTCACATTCATCAGAATTTATGGTGGCTCCACTTGGCATGCTGTCCACAAGCAAGAGTCCTTCTGAATCGAAAAACACTGTAGCCATTACTTTTCCAGCACAAGGTGTGGTTTTGAATTTTTTTTCTAGTGTGAATTTGCATGATGCCACTCCATTGATTGCCTCTTTGTCTCTGGTGAAAAATGATGGATCCATGTTTCAGCACCTGTCACAATTCTTCCAAGAAATTCATCTCCACCATTCTCGTACTGTTCCAAAAGTTCGCTACATACCATTTTTCTTGTGTCTTTGTGAGCCATTGTCAACATCCTGGGAACCCACCTGGCACAAACCTTCTTTAACGCCAACACTTTCAGTATTCTGCAAACACTTCCTTCCACTCTCCCAACGTAGAGTGACAATTCGTTCACTGTGATGCGTCTGTCAGCAGTCACCAATTCGTTAACTCTTTGCACATTGTCTGGAGTGTGAGTGTGTGCAGTACGAGGCCTGCCGCTGCAAGGACAATCCTCAATATTTCCGAGCCTGCTTTCAGCACGTAACCTGCTTGCCCACCGACTAACTGTACTGCGATCGACAGCAGCATCTCCATACACCTTTTTCAACCTCTTGTGGATGTTTCCCACCGTCTCGTTTTCACAACACAGGAATTCTATGACAGCACGTTGCTTCTGACGAACGTCAAGTGTAGCAGCCATCTTGAAGACATGCTGTGATGGCGCCACCCACGGGAGCAGGTTGAACTAAGTTTGAAAACAAGCGGGAAGGACGTATCTACATACTGTAAAACTTTCACACATGCAGAATGAAAACTGTATTTTTACAAAAATAGTGTGCATTTCTTTTGGAGTGACCCTCGTACTAGGACTGCCGCTTACTTTCCCATAGCTTAACGCAGTTCAAAAAAGCGCCACTGCCTAGGGAGCACAGATTCCGTGTTCGATTCCCGAGTGCATTTAGAAATTTTTTCCTTTGTATATTTTCCGTATCGAAAATGGTAGGAGTAGGAGGGTTAATAAGGTAAGTAAACCAGTGAAGAATAATAACAACGTAGGAAAAAAATCCGAAATGTGGTGTCCCAGAAGTGTTTTGTGGGTTGGTAAAGGCGCTGGCATAAGTGTGTAATATCAATTGGGGACTATTCTGAATGTGGTAATATTGGTCGAGACGAATTAATAAATTGATTTCCAGAAACAAACTAAAGCTGTAAATTGCGAAACGTACAGTACATAAATAACTCAGGCAGTTGTTTCACAGTTCAAGCAGTGATCCATATCACCTTCATAAATTTCCAAGTGAAGCGTACTGCTGTCTACACGTTGATATTACAACAATATTTGTTCAAATTTTCGTAGACGCGAAATCTTACATTTACATCTGAATATAAGGTCAAAACTGCCCTTAAAGCGACTGAAGTAAGTGAAAGGTGAATATGTTGTCCGTTGAGAATGAGGAAGATTCAGGAAAACCTACATACGTAATACACTACTGGCCATTAAAATTGATACACCAAGAAGAAATGCAGATGATAAACAGGTATTCATTGGGCAAATATATTATACTAGAACTGACATGTGATTACATTATCACGCAATTTGGGTGCATAGATCCTGAGAAATCACTACCCAGAACAACCACCTCAGGCCGTAATAATGGCCTTGATACGCCTGCCCATTGAGTCAAACAAAGCTTGGATGGTGTGTACAGGTACAGCAGCCCATCCAGCTTCAACACGCTACCACAGTTCATCAAGAGTAGTGACTGGCGTAGTGTAACGAGTCAGTTGCTCGGCCACTATTGAGCAGACGTTTTCAATTAGTGAGACATCTGGAGAATGTGCTGGCCAGGGCAGCAGTCGAATATTTTCTGTATCCAGAAAGGCCTGTACAGGATCTGCAACATGCGGTCGTGCATTATTCTGCTGAAATGTACGGTTTCGCAGGGATCGAATGAAGGGTAGAGGCACGGGTCGTAACACATCTGAAATGTAACGTCCGCCGTTCAAAGTGCCGTCAATGCGAACGAGAGGTGACCGACACGTTCAACCATTGGCACCCCATACAATCCCGCCGGGTGATAACGTCAGTATGGCGGTGACGAATACACGCTTCCAGTGTGCGTTCACCGCGATGTCGCCAAACACGGATGCGAAAATCATGATACTGTAAACAGAACCTGGATTCATCCGAAAAAATGACGTTTTGCAATTCGTGCACCCAAGTTCGTCGTTGAGTACATCATCGCAGGTGCTCCTGTCTGTGATGCAGCGTCAAGGGTAACCGCAGCCATGGTCTCCGAGCTGATAGTCCGTGCTGCTGCAAACGTCGTCGAACTGTTCGTGCAGATGGTTGTTGTCTTCCAAACTTCCCCATCTGTTGTCTCAGGGATCGTTACGTGGCTGCACGATCCGTTACAGCCACGTGGATAAGATGCCTGCCATCTCGACTGCTAGTGATACGAGGCCGTTGGGATCCAGCACGGCGTTCCGTATTACCCTCCTGAACCCACCGATTCCATATTCTGCTAACAGTCATTGGATCTCGACCAACGCGAGCAGCAATGGTGCGATACGATAAACCGCAATCGCGATAGGCTACAATCCGACCTTTATCAAAGTCGGAAACGTGATGGTACGCATTTCTCCTCCTTACACGAGGCATCACAACAACGTTTCACCAGGCAACGCCGGTCAACTACTGTTTGTGTATGAGAAATGTCAGCACGTTGTAGGTGTCACCACCTGCACCAACCTTGTGTGAATGCTGTGAAAAGCTAATCATTTTCATATCACAGCATCTTCTTCCTGTCGGTTAAATTTCGCGTCTGTAGCACGTTATCTTCGTGGTGTAACAATTTTAATCGCCAGTAGTGTTGCAATAATCCCGTGAACCTGAAGCGACGTGCTCGTTAGTCAGTGCTCTAGTTGCCTGCCCGTTCGGTCTAGAGTTTTCTAAACTCTGCCTTTCCAGTGTATCTCCAGATGACGCTAGGTGACGCAACAGTAAGTTTTCCATTACGTTGACAGTGTGGCGTCCACTGTCAGTTCACACAGACTTAAAAGGCGCGTCCTGTCGGAACAGGTCGTTCGGATCCGGTCCGCTTCGTTAGCCGACGCTACTTTAAAAAGACGCGGAGGAGTCGGTAAGTCACTGGAGCACGGTGGCGCCCTGGGCCGGCAGCGGCTCTTTGAGGCAGCCGCTTTGTCATGCAAACACAGCCGGGCCGGGCCGGGCCACCCAAACACCGGCACACGTGCTGCCGCTAAGCCTGAGTTACGCCCCTGTGTTCGCCCAACTCACTGTCGCCTTGCAGCTCCGGCTACTGCCCCAGTTGCGGCGACAGCTCGCGACTCGTGTACGCGCTCCTGTTTATTACTGAACGCTGCGACACAGTTTTATTAATACGCTGCTAGCCAGTAAAGTTTCAGCGCCACGAAGCCAGAATGCAACAGAAGTCCGATTGACCTTAAGTGCAATGTATGCTTGGATACACAGGGTGTCTCTCCTGAGAGGCGTCCGGCGCATTTTCTCTGGTGTTGCGTCAGATATCCCCGAGCACGGGGTCCCGGATTCGATTCCCGTCGGGGTCAGGAATTTTCACCTGCCTCGAGATGACTGGGTGTTTGTGTTGTCCTCATCATTCCATCATCATTCATGAAAGTGGCGAGTTTGGACTGAGTAACGGTTGGGAATTTGTACGGGCGCTGATAACCGCGCAGTTGAGCGCCCCACAAACCAAACATCATCATCATCATCGTCAGATATCTGCAATTTCGTGTTGCAATGCGTAGCTGGAATCCGCAGACGAACACCACTCATCACGCGTTTCGTGGGACGCCATGTGTCGACGGGAGGCATCGTTATCATTTTGTTTGCTGTTAAAAACAAAATATCTTTGATTAAATATTTTTTAAAAATTAAGAACGTAATTTTCTTATCACAACTAGTTTCTATTGCTATCTGCAATCATCTTCAGACCATTCAAAATGGACAAAGGCGGTCAATAAGCACTGGAAAGTATCATTGGTTGTAGTCATGCAATACATGCATTCTGAATACCAAAACAACGACAGAACGCAGTTTAAAACATCACCGTGAGCAAGACAGGTTGTAGACCGTAATGACGCAGCATGACGCTGAAAAAGGAAAATGGCCAATTGCATGAGTAAAAGCTCATTATTTGCAACAGTATAGCAGGCACTCAAGTGAGAATAGTACATGCAACTGGCCATTTTCCTTTTATTACTGCTATCCTGCGAGATTATGTTGTAAAGCCTTGTTTGCTCAAGGTAAAAAAATGGAAATGAGCGTATGGCATCGTTGGACCCTATTCAGGGAAGTTCGGCTGCCAAGTGCAAATCTTATTTTATTCGACGCCACCTGGGGCGACTTAGGCACCCGTGATGAGGATGAAATAATGATGAGGACAACACCTAGTTGCTGAGCAGAGAAAATCCCCAAATCAGCCAGGAATCGAACCCGGTCCCGCTTGCACGGGAGGCGAGCATGTTACCACCCAGCTTAGCAGGTGTACTTTGCTCAAGGTCATTTTTTTAAATATACGTACTGTCATTGTCTTGGTATTTACGAATGCATGTCATAGCATGACTACAGCTAATGACGCTTTCCAATGCGTAATCGACGCTTTATTAATTTTTGAACGATCTGAAGTGGCTGCAGAAAGTAGCCAAAACTAGTTATTGTACGTGAAAGGTAATAAGAAAATTGCGGTCTAGGCGTTGAAAGCTTTTTACTTTAAATTCTTTTATTAACAAAGCATGTTAAGACCCCCGTCTCCTGCCTGACAATGTCAGGCTTCACTAATCTTTAAAGCAGAATTTTACGTGTGCATTCGATAGAGCGGGCACAAATACGTGTAGTGCGAAACTTATTTTATCAGTATGTATTAACAGAGACAGAAAAAACAGAAGAATGACCAGTCCTCCAGCAGCAACTGAGTAGCGCTGCTGCATGGCGGCAGCAGTCAGCCCTGGTCAGGGCGCTGCTTAGTCGCTGCTGGAGCGACTCCGACTCCAGCTGTGAGAATCGCTTTTTGGTCAGAGGTAAACTCGGAAAGGGCTGTGTTGCTATGGCCTTAATTAGCCTGAGGGGTTCGGATGTTGCAATTTGCGAGCAGCATAAGCATTCGATTAAAGGAAAGCAAAGGAATCCGTGCGGACTATGCGGTCAGCGGATGGCGATAAACTAGCGTAACTGTTATACGTACTTTTGCTTTTCTTACATGTCGGTAAAGTAAGTATCGCACTACGCGTATCTGTGACCGTTCTGTCGAAAAGGGCACGTGTAATCCCGCTTTAAAAATAATTTTGTTTGTAACGGGACACAAAAAACGTCACTGCGCCGACACCGGGCGTCACGTCAAAGAGATGGTGCGCACTATTTGTTTGAGCTCACTCCAGCTACGCCTTGCAAATGCAAAATTGCAGATATCTGCTGAGACACCAGAGAAAAAACGCACGACGACTCTTAGGAGAGACGCCCAGTGTAAGTGTCATTTCAGCGCTACTGCGCAGAGTAGGTAGGAATAATGTCATCTACATTCAGCAAACAAGGAAAGATTACACAACGTATTTTTTTTATTAAGATATCGCATTTGAATGCCGGTTGTTTGTGAGAAGGTTGTATTACGCCTAATGTGAGAAGGAAGAACGTCCACGGTTGCGCCGGCGGTTTTTAAAAGTCCGCTGGTGATGTGAGCGATTCGCGGTCTAGGCCAGACCTGTCCACTGATGTGCTCGCTCTCACTACTCAGCAGTGAGCAACCAGTCTGCTCACGACGATCAGTGGAAGAGGAAGAGCTGGGAACGGCAGGAAGGCAGCTCGGCACGGGAAACTATTGTCAACGTGTCCGTTCTACGGCCAGTAAATTTTTTGCGGGTTTACAGTATCTAATTAATGCATTTAGTAGCAAATTTATTTCGTAAAAGTCTTGCATCGACGAGGTATGACAAGAAAATGTTACTTACGTGTACTTTAATTGATGAGGCAAAGAACACGGGACAAATAATTACGAAACGTGATTTTTGTTATGATTTATGCTACCTTATCACGACTATCGTTGTCGTTTTCGGACGATGTTTAAATTGACACCAACAGGTGTTTCATGACTATTTTATCCACGCGTAAAACATAGAAACACTACATGTCACTGAAAATGGCTCTGAGCGCTATGGGACTCAACATCTTAGGTCATAAGTCCCCTAGAACTTAGAACTACTTAAACCTAACTAACCTAAGGACATCACACACACCCATGCCCGAGGCAGGATTCGAACCTGCGACCGTAGCAGTCCCGCGGTTCCGGACTGCAGCGCCAGAACCGCTAGACCACCGCGTACATGTCACTGAATACAATTTATTTTGCTTTTCACTAAAGCATCACCCTTTCTTAGCACAGCTCATTCAAAGATATGCTTTTAAATTGAAGTCTGTCAGTGAACTTCTGTGGGTAAATTTCGTTGACTTTATTGTAGAAGGCAGGGAAGGAGCTTAATATGATCTAGACTGGTACAAGCTTGAACAACTATCCCCCTTCATCCTATCTGGGCGTCAATCTCGAAAGAACCTTAACATACAAGAAACATATCGAGAAACCGAAAGCTAAAATACCAACACGTAATGGCATACTGAACAAACTGATGATATCTGCAAAGCGGGGCGTCAACGCGAATGTACTCCGTTCCACAGCACTCGTCACTTGACGTTCCGCTGCTGAGTGTGGATGCCCAGTTTTGGAAAGACGCCATCATATTAGAAAAAAAGGCGCGGTCCTGAACGATACCTGCAGGAGGATAAATGGCTGTGACCTACAAGAGTGTATCATTTATATTCATTATTGGGTATTGCCTCACCAAATATCAGAACATCATTCCTCAGCTTGAAAGAAATGAACAAGCAGACGAATCAGCAGCACCACCCGTTACATAGCCGTCAACCTATGCCCAAAAGGCTTGAATCTAGACGAAGTTTCATATTTTCAGTACAACCAACAGAAATTTCGGTAAAATCATTATGGCAAGAAGAATATCCAGAAGCCCTTATCACAAAATGGTTCAAATGGCTCTGAGCACTATGCGACTTAACTTCTGAGGTCATTAGTCGCCTAGAACTTAGAACTAATTAAACCTAACTAACCTAAGGACATCACACACATCCATGCCCGAGGCAGGATTCGAACCTGCGACCGGAGCGGTCGCTCGGCTCCAGACTGTAGCGCCTAGAACCGCACGGCCACTCCGGCCGGCCCCTTATCACAGAGGAAGCCATACCACAGAGCTGCCGACTAGACTGGTGACACTGGAGAACGTTGAACTGATTTCATACGGCCATGAGGCGATCAAAACAACTTATGAAAAGGTAGGGCTACACAGACATTGAAATGTGTGAGTGTGGTGAAACACAAACAAACTGAACACATTCTAAAACGCCCGTTGGTGGATGCACCCAGAGAGTGCACTCAATTATGCACGAATTATAATGTGGACGGGGCCTTACTCAGTTACCGTTGGTTGCTCAGTTTTTTTCTTTTTTCAAATCATGTACACTTTATTTGGAACGAATTGCAATAAGGTTGATAATAAGGAACAATTATCCAATTTGACTGGTAAGACACAATGTCTTATAAAATTCTTAATCAAGTTGCTCTCACGGCTGAAGGGCTCATTGACCAGGAATTAAAATTATTTGACAGCTGAAGGCCTGGATAGGAAGTTCTTAAGAACAGTTAAACTTCTCCAAGGGATACTAAAATATTTTGTTTAAAAAATACACAATTATCAAAATTTCACTATTAAGAGACAATATCTAATTAAAAATTCTTAAAACAAATTGCATTCATGGCTGAAGGCTTTACTGACCAGAAATTCAAATTATTTGTCGGCTGAAGGCCCCAATAGTAATAACTCGAAAAACAATCTGACGGCTGAAGGCCGGGATAGCAAAATCTTAAAAACAGTTTAACTTCTCCAAGGATACTAAAGTATTTTTTTAAAAAAACACAATCATCACAATCTGATCAAATCAAGAGAAGTGGGCCTCAGACAGTGCTCAAAGGATCGGCCTGGGAAAGTCGCTCACCTTCGTAACTGATGAGACAGGCAGACAAGAGTTGTATTCATTTAACCGGATGGCAACTCAAACTAGTGACAGTTTAAATGCAGACCAACACTCTTGCAAAATCTACCTAACGCCTGATAACCAAAACAACGATGGAATAACCCAGGCAAGGCGGAACTGGCAGACAGCTCTGCGTGTTTAGAACATCCAGAAGCAGAAGGAACCACTACGACCAAAGTAGTCCAAAAGAAACAACACATCCGGACCACAATCAAGGAGGCTGTCGAACTACACACCTTACCGGACAGCAGCGGAAAGGCGAGGAAAGGTACACTCCATGAAAGCCGGCCGAAGTGGCCGTGCGGTTAAAGGCGCTGCAGTCTGGAACCACGAGACCGCTACGGTCGCAGGTTCGAATCCTGCCTCGGGCATGGATGTTTGTGATGTCCTTAGGTTAGTTAGGTTTAACTAGTTCTAAGTTCTAGGGGACTAATGACCTCAGCAGTTGAGCCCCATAATGCTCAGAGCCATTTGAACCATTTGAACCATTACACTCCATGAAAATACGCTAATCTCCAGGGCAGGTAACTGGGGCGCTAGCGGCCACTAGGCAGAAAAAATACCGCTGGTTGAACTTCACCAATAAACACAAGGAACTCAATGATTAATAATAAGAAGCAGAGGACAGCTAACTAATTTCGCCAAGTCCAAACACTTCAATTGTTGCTCTTCGTCTCAGCGACCCTTCGAGCAGCAACGCGTGAACAAACGGCTTGATCTCAAAATAGAGGAGGTTTCATTACTGGGTTAATGTACACTCAACTCAAACGTCCTGGGTCCGGTGACAACGAGGATCTGGCACTGCCTGCGTGCCACCAGCGGTCCTGGCAAGTCCACGTGCTGCCGGACCTCACAGCTCCTCCGTCCCAATGGAACTCCCCTTCACACTCTGACCCGGAAACACTTGATGTCCTTCCAAAGACAGTACCACGGTACTAGATATCGATAACCACTGCTGCTGCTGCAAACGTAGTGGCGCCAGTAAACACAAGAAGAAAACGAGACGCCACTATCCCTATTATACGGTGCCAACCTACCAACAGCACAAACGCGAGCTGCAACACGGCTCAATGTATTTTTGTATTTGACTAGTACATTTTGTATAAACATACCTATTTTGCATTATGCACTTGTGCTGTTTCAGGTCCCAAGTATTTTGTGACGTAGTTCGAACACGAATAAATAAAAAAGAACTGCGAAAAGTAAGCTGCTTAGAGAAATGAGTAGGTTCAAACATCGAACACAACCGTAGCTGCGGATTTGTGAAGTTGTGGAAATTTATGTTGAAGAAAATTTTCAAGTGAGTATACAAGACCTATTTTATTATTAAATTTATCACTCAACCACTTGTCACAGTATAGATCTGTAAGTTCTAACTGTACCGACGCGTGCTACACCAGTTATAAATTGATACTGATGTTTCTGACCTACGCTTTGAAGTTCCTAACC
Source organism: Schistocerca nitens (assembly GCF_023898315.1). Taxonomy (NCBI): domain Eukaryota; kingdom Metazoa; phylum Arthropoda; class Insecta; order Orthoptera; family Acrididae; genus Schistocerca; species Schistocerca nitens. The sequence continues at coordinate 1,038,350,114 of NC_064614.1, read as the reverse complement.
CTATTTTAATAGCTCTATTCTTCACTTTAAGTACTGCGCCATTAAGTACATAGGTCTTCGTTTAAAACTACGGCGAACTTAACGTAGTGTCATCCCTATTGAGAAAGTGCACAGCATGCAGTTCCAGTGCGCTACATAATGACGTCTGACGGCACATTTTACTGCGAGCGGGCGTGGGCGCTGGTGCTCGGCCAAGCGCCTCCTGAGGAGGCCTGCCCTAGGCAATTAGCTTGGCTCTCTTCAGTGCCATAGGGTTCTGCCATACACCAGCATTCAGAAGCCCGTATATTTCCAAAAGAACTGGCCCTTCGGCCTTTATGATTTAGTTGGCAGGATAGGAAAAATTTGTTAATAAATAAACCATATAAATAAATCCCATGGGTTGATGTTGTCAAAACAGGATTATTACAGTTTAGTTTTTATAAACATCTGTTGAAAATAATTCTCTCGTATGTAAACGGTGGCCTTTCACAACTGCATAGTTAAATGGCAACAATTGTTGGCAGCACGGGAGTTCAAAAATGGGTTCACTTTGACACTTGACAAATTAGTTGTTGTGATATTCACGGGGAAACAGCGTAATACCTTCTCATCCGAACTTCACCGTGGCCCGTACACATTTCCTGTTCGGGCACATACTAAGTACCTTGGCGTCTAATTCGACAGTAAACTCACGTGGCCGCGACATGTTGCGTACCTCATCGACAAGGTGGATAACACTGAATAGCTTGCATTTGCTTGCCCGATTACGGTGGGGAGCGGAATCTATTATGCTTTTGATTCTGTATAAGATTTTGATCCGTTCTGTCTTAGATTATGGTAGCACTGTCTACGGCACTGCAAGGCAATCAGCTTTACGCAAGCTCGATGTCATTCATTATCGAGTGATTCGTCTTGTTCTCGGAGCAATGAAATCAACGCCCACCAACGCCCTGCTAGTGGAACCATCCGACATGCCGTTGTCTACAAGACGGCAGATTTTGTCTGATGTTTTTCTCCTTAGTCGATCTTCGATACCTGATTGTACCTCTCTTGAGGCGGTGGTTCGATTCTGGAGACTCACGCAGGCACCTCAGGGACGACGAATAACCAGTGCTGGTTCGCAACTTCGAGAATCTCTTTCCACTCGTTCTACAGGACACTAAACCCCCTGTTTTCATTTCTCGTTTAGTCTCTTCTTCACTCCCTTCCCTGGCATACCTGCCGTCCGATTTCAGAACAAAGAGCAACAATACCCGCGACATGGGGCATTTTCTCAGCATACAATGGCCACAGTAGATTCCAATCTACACAGACGGTTCTAAATCTGAGGCGGGTGTCGGATACACCTTCTTTTGCCCTTCTACTGACGTCTACCATATGTTTGCGCTTCCACCTGAATCTTCTATCGACATGGCGGAGCTACTGGCCATCAGTGAAGCTATTCCTTATGATATCCGGACATTCAAGTTCCTCCTGATACTTACGGACTCAAAGTGTGCTGCAGAAATAGCTACATCCCGCATTAGATAAACACACCAGCAGGTATGTTCTGGACTTCTCTGCGGCCATAAGAGACGCGCAGACCTTGGGCATTACCATCCAGCTATTCTGGATTAAATGACATCATGGTATCCTTCATAATGAAACTGTTGACCGCCTTGCCAAGAGCAGTGTTGTGGAAGGCCAGTTACGCCCAACGTCTATCCCTTATATGGATCTCACATCGGTGATACGGAAGGCTACCTATCACGATTGGAGCTGTGAAAGGCATGTCTCTCAGGGGCGGCCACCTGGCGACCATACAACCGAACATCTCTTCTCGACCATGGTTGGCCTCGGTGCAGCTTCGTAAATGTTGTGTGACTTCTATCATTCGCTTGAGGCTGGAAAGTGGGTGTTACCGACCCGCGCACCTGTATCCGTTGAAGATTATCACTTATACATACTGCAATAAGGACACAACGACAATAGCGGATCTTAGGCACATCGTACTGGCATCTTCCAAGTACACGAGGCGTTACCCCCTCCCCACAATGTTCCTGTTTCACTCCACCGTTCTGATAAATATAAGTTGCTGACAGGCTGAAAGTCACCGGCATCCAAATTTAATTTGAGTTGCCGAGGTCTTAATTTTGACATGGCATCAGCCCGGTTTGTAATCGGGTGCTTACTTTTGTGCTGTCATTTGCGTTCAAACCTCTATTTATACCTTGAATTTTCCTTATTGTTATCTTGTGCATTTTACGTCACAGTTCTAATTGCAGTATTGTACATACCGTTGGGTGTATTGTGTTTGTCATTCTGGGTTTTTCTTTTATTTTACGTAGGTCTTTCTATAAGCTTACACTTCTCACACTGTTTCATGTTATTTGCAATATTGTTCTTCAGCTATTATATTACTTATTGTATGATGCACGGTGTTTGCCCTTTCAAATAAAATGTTCATAAGTGTGTGAATTCTTAAGGGACCAAACGCCTGAGGTGATCGGTCCCTAGACTTGCACACTACTTTAACTTATGCTAAGAACGACACACACAGCCATGCGTGAGGGAGGACTCGAACCTCCGGCAGGAGGGGCCACGCAATCCGTGACATGGCGCCTCTAACCGCGCGGCCACTCCGCGCGGTTTGCCCTTTCGTGTTTTGTCTTAAGAGCATATGTATGTTTGTCATAATGTTGATATATAGTGCTGTCTGTAATTCTGCTCCGAAGTCATTGTCATCATTGCCGCCGGCTGTCTGGTGTTTATGTAATTGCGTTTTAGTTTAGCTCTAAGAGCTATTCGTGTGATAATTTCGTAATTTTGTACTACTCTGCTTTTTTGCGATTTTGTTTCTTTGGCAGTTTTTGGCCGTCGTTGGCTGTATGGTCCTTGTAACCCAAAGCCAAAATAAAGAAAAAAGGCAACAAAAATAAATAATTGTTAATATTGTGTTGTAGAGTAACATAACGGAACACGTGGGTGCAAAGTTTCTGTTAATCACAAAATTCAAAAGGAAATACTCAAAATCCGAAAGAACAGTTTCTCTCTATTACTCATGACATAAAACTAAAATTCATAATCGTAAGTAATCATTGCAAACACAGGCAAACAAGTCCATCACACACGGGTCTCAATATTAACTGCAGCAAAATAGGTAAAATTTTCACCTGCCTCAAATCCCAGAAATAAAGTTAATATTCCTATGGGAGCTCAATTACTGTAACCACCATCAAATTTCCAAGTCCAATGATAAGTTAAAGTATGAGGATGCGCTCACGCAAAACTATTTTCTGGCCAACGAAACGTTAATGAGCTTGCCCTCACCAAAATTATTTGAAGTCCGACGACTGGTACACAAGCTAAATTCAAGTCTCTAACTAACGTGGGCTGCTTCGCCATCCAGACTGTCTCCACTGTAGCCACCGATACAAGGTCCACCCTACAGCCAGCATCTCGCACTTTCCGATTTCCATCTGTTTCGCCGAATGAAGAATACACTTCCTGGGAAGGAGTATATGGATGATGCGGAGGTTCTTTTTCTAATTTATTGGCCTTTGGCATTGCCGTTTAACCAACGAAGTGACTATCATACACACAGCTTAGGCATTAGGTATTACATTAATACCAGGTAAACTTCATGGCACACTTTGTACATTCACACACTCAATTGAAGACATGAAGTCTGAAAATGAGTCCGTGGTCATACTGTGGCACTTTATTTTACAGGTCCGTCTTGATAACACGAACTTTTAAACTTCGCTGTTACTGGTTTCAGCTACTGCAATCTTCAGATAGGTTACAACCAAAAACAAGGTGTAACCAACTAAGTTCAGCTTGCTGACGCTAAATCTATAAAATTCTGATCCTACATAAGAAAGATAAGAAGTGTTTACATGATTAACGGCCTTGTGTACCAGCCCATAAAATATTCTGGTGTAGTATCAACGTCAAACTCAACATGTAGGTACATACTACGTCCTGGTCATGATCAGAAAGCGCCTGGTATTTACACAAGGAAACTGAGGTCAGCAAAAAATGGTTCAAATGGCTCTGAGCACTATGGGACTTAACATCTGAGGTCATCAGTCCCCTAGAACTTAGAACTACTCAAACCTAACCAACCTAAGGAAATCACACACATCCATGCCCGAGGCAGGATTCGAACCTGCGACCGCAACGGTCGCGCGGTTCCAGACTGAAGCACCTACAACCGCTCGGCCACATCGGCCGGCTGAGGTCAGCAGAGGGCACTGTAGCTAGGGTACATGATAAATCAGTATCGCAAATGTAATGGTTAAAATGCAGTATGCGTAGTCATTAATTAAAATTGCTTCACATGGAAGAACGAACGTCTGACAAAAACATGTACTAACATACTATACATGGAATTAGAGTCATACTTAAAATCCACATAAAAAGTGCAAATACTAAAAATGGGAAGCTCCTTGCATGGCAAAGTAAAACATACAATTGTGTAAAAGCCAGTATAAAAAGTTTAGGAATAAAATCAAATCTATTAAACGAAATCTTCCAGCATGACAAAACAATTACCGCAACCGTACGTGTAAGGTAATTAAAGAAACAGTGACTATTAATTAAAAAATCGATAGTCGATAATACATCCGGAGTGGGATCTAAACGGCGGCGGATCGCATGCCAAGCTGCCGGGGCGCTCGGCGCTGCTCAAACAGTAGGTTTCTGAATACATCAAAATAAGCATTCAGGTTATTCTGTTCATTCAGCAGTAATTCCGGTTGCCGTTTTCGGTGTTCATAAATCTCCATTCCCTCGAGTTGGTTCAGTAACTGCCTCTTGGGCGTCCCATGCAATACTTTCATATTATTCTCTATACTGCCGAATGTTTAACTCTGTTGAAATGTATACCGAAATCGCTTTTATTTTGGTTATACATATCCGCTCTATAAGGAGTCTTTGAATTCCTTCCTGTCTGACCGATATAAAACTTGTCACAGTGTCCTATAGACACCAGACTGCAAATATAGACTCTTATGAATGTTTTGTACGCAACTTCCTTCTTAAATTGACTGCTTTGTCCCAGTGCCTCGTCAATGAACCGAATGTAAACTGACTGCATTTTGCCAGTGACTTATTAATGAACCGAAGTCTGCTGCCTATTTTACTTACGATTGTATGATAGTTCCATTTCATATCTGGTCTGCCATACGAAAAAACTCTCGCTGGTACAACGTTCTGTTTTTTGGCTTGCTCGCCGAGGAGACCGAGAGGATACTATAACACTTGAAATATTGTTTCACTATGTTGCAACACAGATAAGAAGAATTACTTAACTTTGTACAACCAAAATGTTCAAATGTGTGTGAAATCTTATGGGACTTAACTGCTAAGGTTATCAGTCCCTAAGCTTACACACTACTTAACCTAAATTATCCTAAGGACAAACACACACACCCATGCTCGAGGGAGGACTCGAACCTCCGCCGGGATCTTTGTACAACCCATTCTCACATAATGTGTAAGTATTTACAAACGCCTCTGAATGCAAAAGTATCACTCAGTATATACAAGTCCCCCCTCTTTAAGTAAACTGACTTCATTTCACTTCTAGTTCTGCAAAAAAAGAAAATTTGGAAATTTGTTGTAGGTCTTATGGGACCAAACCGCTGAGGTCATCAGTCCCTAAGTCTACACACTACTTAATCTAACTGCAACTAACTTACGCTTTAGACAACACACACACATACACACGCCAGAGGGAGGACTCTAACCTCTCTAGTTGTGCCTAAGACACTTATTACTCTGCTGACTTACTAGAAGACGATGCTGTCGTCTTAGCCGATGACAGCGGAATGGGTTGGGTTGATTTGGGGGAAGAGACCAAACAGCGAGATCATCAGTCTTATTGGATTAGGGAGGGATGGGGAAGGAAGTCGACCGTGCCTTGTCAAAGGAACCATCCCGGCATTTGCCTAAAGCGATTTAGGGAAATCACGATGGGCAGAACGGTCCTGCGCTCGGGCGTAAGTGCAAGAGCGGATGCGGTGACGTATTGAAACGTTTGGGGCGTGGCTAGGATGGTGTGTTTCAGTCGTCGCTGTGGCTTGCAGCGACTGTCTTCTCTTGTAGTTGCGTTGCGGAGCACCAACCTTGCTTTGGCACCTCGCTCATCGAACACCACAGCATCCCTACAAATTGTTACACCCCAGTATTCTGCCTTAGTTGACAGCAGTTGTGATCCCTTGATACTGCATTACAGTCGGGGGTTAATATTACTCTACGGTTTGTGAAGTGCACAGTTTTACATTTCTGTAGATTTAAAGTAAGTTGCCAATCATTGAACCATTTTGAAATCTTACGAAGTTCTGCCTGGATTCGCGTGCAGCTTCTTTTTTGTTTCAAATATTATTTCTTAGAAAAATGAATCATCTACAAAAATTATGATGTTTTGTTAGTGTTTTCTGCAAAGCCATCAATATAAAACGTGAACAGGGTCCCAACACACTTCCCTGGTTCACAGCTGGAGTTACTTCCACTTGCTTCCATTACTTTCCATCCAAGGTAACATGCCGCGTCTTGTCACCAGTGTCCTGTAATACCATATAAATTCGTACTTTGGTCCATAAACATTGATGTGGTACCGAATTAAATGCTTTTCGAAAGTCAAGAAATGCTGCTTGAAACTGATTGGCCAGATCCACGGCTTTCTTGCAAAAAAATTAAACTTTATGTTTTATAGTGTTGATTATGCTAGTATACACTCGTCACACCAGCCATATATCGCCGCCCATCCTGTTTTACAGGTAGGGCTAGCATCGTCCTCCACGTTCTGTGATGAGGCATGGACGCCAAACGCCTTTTCGCCAACTTGTGGTTTGACTGTCCTTCAAAAACTTTTATAGAATTTCGTGACAGTAGCACGCGAGCAACAGACCAGCCTCCCTGTTTCAGAAATACTTGTTGCTTGGCAACTGCAGTCTTAGTCGTCTCAGTGGGATACTAATAATACGGAAATATCTTTTACAAAATTTCGTCTAGTCGTGTAGGTAAACGCACAGTGCTCCAGCTTGTGAGACAGGGAGGTGAGACAGACCCATATCGAATTAGCTTGGTTTATTAACGATCGCTGTTCTGGTCGAACGTCCAGTATGGGTGTGGTTTTTGAGGCAAATGCTAGGCTGGTAACCAAAATCTGCCTCAGAAAATGCAACACACAGTTAAAATGCGACAGCACAGAGAACAAAGTTTGAGCTATTGACAGACAGATGGCGCTCCCGGCTTCCTTCCCTTAGGTTAAATGACGACTGCAGAGGCAGGAAGGGTGCCCACAAATTTAGATAAAAATGATTTTGCTAAATTATGGAAACATTACGAAAGAGTGAGAATTAATGTGGATTATCCTCTCGTGCTGGTTAACATGTAAGAAGATCAATAACCACAAGAACAGCTTCCCACCGCGCAGTTGTTTCAGTACATAAACTTCTTCCCACAGTGGACGTAATAAATTGCTCGTTATAGTACTTGAGCCGTGGCTGGCTCATGCTGTGCATTGGATTAAACCTTGGTTGCTATTCTGTGTTTAGTCTCCCGCAGTTATCATGATTATGCTGTAAACCTCTCTTTCCGTGGGTGGCAGCAGTGGTGTGTATCGATATCTGCACCTTGGACTATCTTTAAACTGGCGCTTATAGTTTCCGGCTGGGCTGTGTGCGGGCAGTTGGTCGGTTGGCGTGGAGCAGCGAGGAAATCTCCGCAGCGCGTACTTGTCCGGGCATGCTGGCGGCCTCTATGCGGTGTCGGAATGTGTGGTGCTTTTTCCATTCCTACGAGGTTCGTGGCTCACCGATCCTGGACATGAAAGTTGAGTTTTGACTTAATCTACCAGCAAGTCACGACTGTGTCGTTTGGAATTCGTTGTCGGCTGTTGGGATATTCCCGTGAGCAACAACGTGTGTTTTAAAGTTGGCAAATTTTAGCCACCCTCCGGTGGAGTTTAAATGTACTTGGTTATTTTGAATTGAAGTGCACCAGTGGAATCTTCTGCCTTGTGGCCGTTAACGTTCCGGTTACCTGCCCTGGCTGTTGACGTAAATTCAGGAAGTGTATTTTCCTCACCGTGTTGTCGCTGTCCAGCACAGTGTGTAGTTTGACAGCTCAACGTATAATTGGTTGTGGGCGCCAATACCTTCTATGTTGTTCCTTTGAACTCCCTATTGTGTGCTGGTCGGGTGAAGCGGAGGTTATCTTGTCGGTGGGTCCGCTGACTGTCTGCCAGTTGGATTGTCGTTGGATCGACAATGGTTGGGCTGACTGCCTGTTTCACCTAAGCGAGCGTTAGTGTCTGAATTCCAGGCCGACCCTCGGAACTTCTGAGCGCCTTTGGCAGTACTGCCTTTTCTTGCTTGTTCTTGTTGTTTGTACTTGTATGGCTTCTAGCCGATTTTTAGATTAAGGTTGTTTTGCCCTTAAGGCGTCAGATGGTTTGGACCTTCAGCCAAATTTAAGAACTGTTTTATATAAAGCCTTTGGCATTGTTAAAATTAATGTTCTTGAATCTTAAGTGTTGGGCCTTCAGCCGGTTTTGAATTTAAGTTGTTTGCTCTTAAGGTGTCAGATTCTTGGGACCTTCAGCCTAATTAAGGAACTGTTTTAAGATAAGGCTTTGCCTTTTAAATTTCTGATTTTGGTTGAGCTTTAAGTTATTGGCTTTCAGCCGTTTTTAAACTAAAGTGGTCTTACCCTTAAGGCATGAGATTGTACGGCGAATCCAGCCAAAACTAAAGCTGTGTTTTTTTAACAAATTTTCTTGGCTTTTGTTATGTGTGATCAAATAAAAGGTTGTATGTTCGAGTGTAACTGACAGCCGCTTATTTTGGCCCCTTTCCACAACTTAAACTACCTGTCCTGTCCTGCGGGTTTAGCAGGGCGTCTCAGTACTTTTTATTTGTTAATATGTCTTTCTAGGGTTCTGTTTGTATATAAAAGTGTAACACCTTTTTACCAATGAATAGCACGAAGCTAGTTACCCTTATCATTGCGCATGACACCGAAAGATATGCCGCAGTGGTAGGACTGCACTTGCATTCAGGGGACGAGGTCCATATCCCCGTTCGGCCGTTCTGATTTTCGTTTCTGTTTCCCTAAATCGCTTAATGCAGACTCCGGGATGGATCCTTTGAAAAGGACACAAACGAGTCTCTTTCCCATCCGTCCCTAGTCTATTCTTGTGCTGCATCTCTAATGACTACAGAGAATGGGAATTGTATTACTGAGTCTAAACAAACCAAATTCCTACGGTTCAGGTAAGCTGTCATGGAAAGCCCAGTTTTAGTATCTGCAATACGTGTAGTGCAATATGTGATAGTCCAACACGAAAATTGGTCTCCTTTGCTTATTTTCGTTGACCTACGACATAAATTATATTCTGGAGTATCTCTTACCATTCACAAAGGTGTTTTTGGCTCACAAACTGGCAATTGAACAATATGAGTTCACAAACTCCTTGTTGACTCCTGTTCAGGAGTCCGCGAACTCTGCATTGGTCTCTCAGTATATATTTTCTGCAAAGTTATTTATTGTTAACAATAAGAGCTGATTCCCAAATAGTGTGCTGCATCCATTTTCAATAAACTATCACAAGAATTAAAAGAATTAGCTGCAACAGCCGTACTTTCAGTGAAGAATTTCCTCAAAGCTCTCTCCTATTCAGTCAGGGAGTTCTTGCAAAAAAATTAAGCTCCCTATTTTATAGTGTTGATTATGCTAGAATACACTCGACAACTTTGCATAGGGTTCGCATAAATTTTATTTTATGTATTATTAATTTTTCTAATTTTAATTTCGTTTACTGACACGTTCCATGGACACGGAAATTTGTTCCTCAGTTTGCTCCTATGTAAAGCAAACTAAGAAATTACCCTAATGTTCATCCGTTCCACAGCGCATGAAATTTGATGCTCTCAGTGCCCAAAGCCCCAACGCCTGCTGTGTTTCATCGGCCTAAACGCCGCGCCCAGAAGCTTGTACACACCTGTCTGAGCGCAACACGACTGCTAGCAGTTTCATCAAGGCTGTATAATCCTTCAGACAAGCTGCAGCTACATTTGTGGCCAAACATTAGAGAGGATTAAAACAACTTTTTCGAAATGGGGAAGACATAGTAAGAAGCTGGGATTCCATACATTATGATTTCTGTTTTACTCCTGTTTTTAAACACAGATGAATGTATGCAGAAATCCTTGGAAGGTTTCGGTCGTGGATTACGAATTCACAGTACGCCAGTCTCATCGGCGTCATCGCCAGGAATGCGCTACGAAACGCTTCGGCGCGTTGCCCGTTCAGATTTCAGGAGCGAGTGTTATAAGAAGCTTTTACGCTAAGCTCTTTAACATTTCATCCAGCTCCCACGCCGGTGCTGGCCTTTTTCACGAAACCGGCAGAATTACGTACATCAATGCCTCGCTTCCGGAGTTACTGAGAGCTGGCACCTGACAGCTCATTCTCGTATACGATTTATCTCCCATTCTGGGACAGTAATAAGTTAGCACCGCCTAGAACATTGATGAGACTTCAGTTCAGTGCGATACTTTGGCCGTGGGAAAGGGAATATGCGGAAGTAAGAAAAAAGATCATTGTCAAGGATTCTTTGAATTTAGTTTGAGGTAGTGCCGCTCGGTCGGCTCCGATTGAAATCAATAAACTGCCCGTGGCTCCGACTGTGCTTGTACTGTTAATTGAAATAAATGAACGAAAAACAGTTGCCAGATTCAGATTAATGTTACTCAATGATTCCTCTGAAAATGCGACTAGGCAGATTAATCGAAACAGAAATTCTCTGCAGTGAAAGTCATCAGTTCGATCATACTTGCAGGGTTGGACAGCAATTTTGTAACAGTGTATCGATTCCATTAAATGGGCCAGTGATTGAAAGAGATTATAAGTACAATACTGGTGGTAAGAACTATATTTATTCTTACTGTATTTCAATTCACAAGCTATGATGACAAGAACGTACAGAATTGCGCTGAGCATGGGAGAAATCAGAGGAACAATTACACCAGGGCCTTGCTACGCACAGGGAGTTTGCTGCAACGACGGTGACCGCACTGCTGCATGGACCCTGCGATGATAAGCAGATAAAGGTGGCCCCACGACTCGTCTCCTCTCTGACATAGCCTTTTGAAATGGTATCTGCAGTGTGGTTACCACTATCAGTGAGAATCGTCGCTGCTCCCCCAGAGTGGTGGGTGCGGAATGGTGGGTTTGCATTCTACCAATACCCCAACTATCAATAAATAATTGGGGGGGGGGGGGTTGTATGACGACGACACAATAGATAGGGTATAGCTAAGAATAGGGTTAAAACGGGAGAACCCCTTGAGAAAAGTTGAAAAAACCAGGACCTGAAACCACTTTTTGGAACGCTCTGGATGCACTGAAAACTTCTAAAACGTGCCAATATAAGCATGGATTAAAACGCGTTTTGCGATTACTGAGCGTGAAGACGTTATATAATGTGAGCACTTAAATTTATCGAGAGTGTGTGTATGATTATTATGTATTATGTTCTAAACTAAAAGACAATAGTGCTCAGTTCCTTCCATATAAAAGCTTTGTTCGTGCATAATTTTGGCTCAGTCTGTTCGGTAAAACAGTAACAGACGAAGAAGACGAAGATCTCTATATTTTTAAATATTGTATTAGTTTAATTATTAAAACCAGTTTAAGAACGTGAAAATAATCCGCGAGGAAACACAATGTACTTCGTGGTTTGATGTACAGACCTACGCTTTTAAAACAAGAACTGTGGAAACCTATTACATTACAAGAATACACTCCAAGAATTCACTTGCGTAGTTTTCTTGTACTGAGTAACGTGTGCGAACTCTCGGCTGGTAAATCTCTAGTTTATTGTATAACATTTTACAAGAACGAATCATGGAAAAGAGTAAACGTTATATTAGATCAGTTTAAGAACAGTTGATAAATTTCTATAAACTAGGCATCCTAGTCTTAAACTGTAGTGGTAAAATTGAGTAAGTTTGAATACATTTTGTAATAAATATTTGGCATCATTCCTTCGCCTTTTTAAAAAGGTCTTGAATCTTCTACGTAGCAATTTTTCTTGACATGCGGGGAGAACTGGCGGCAGCTAACAGTAAGATGTTATATCTCCATTTTCATATCAGTAATGTACTGCAGTGTTGTGACTGGAATTAGGTGCACGGGTTAAATGTTCTGGACTATGGAACTCATAGCAGAAGTTTTGTCAGTGTCAATGAAATTAGAAGGCCATCAGTTTCAGCATTTCACTGTGCCATCTCCAGGCCCCTGCATAGTTAAAGAGTATACATGTAGTATATATAGCGAGCACAAAGCAGGCTTTCATAACAGAGCTTAAGGCTTAAAAATGAAAGTAGTGACTTTAAACTAAATCTCTTTGTACATCCAGTACAATAGACTAAAACACGTGTACATAAATGTTAGCGGCGTTTAATCAAATCTCCGTATATATCCAGCACAATTCACTAAATCATGCGTACGTATTTGTTAGTCATAAAAGTATTTAACATCAAAAATTTACAAGAGAACATGCAAAAACATTAGAAAGATTAGAACTAGACGGTATATAATCAAGCTCACCTTTGAAACAAAGCTTGTCTTTTTTACCTATAAAACCCTATTAAATTCTTATAGCTGAGGAGTTCCCTAGTATATAGAGAACCTATCTTCATTAAAAGAAAAATGTCGCACAGTACAATGGTATGCATATTTACGGCCTAGGTTCTGCCTCAACTGGTGATATAATTAGTTGTCACAGTATAAAAAAAATTTGACGTAAAACCCAACAGTAGTCGACATATTAAGAGATAAACAGCATGCAAAGAGCACGCTAAGAATATCCACAAATACCTTGTTGGGCTAGGTGATACAGCAAATCAAAATAAAAAAAGATATGATTTCGTTTCCTTTACATCACTTAACAGGTCGGCATCACCACAGTGCAACAAACCAACAAGGATCTCAAATCCTACTTAACCAAGGGAAATTCTTCAGGTACTCGCCGACAGTGTCATACTATTTCTCTGGGAGTGTAGACAATGTCCTAACTATCTATCAATAGATCAACCTATCTAAATAATAAGATATAGGAAGTTGTGTCGCGTTAAGTAACGTAGGTATGGAAAAACGTAAAAGGTCAGTAAATGTGCGAATACGACCATATCATCAGAGTTGAAGCCCAAAAAATGATTGACTTGTTTGTGCACCAAAGGGGTACCTATTGTGCACCAAAGAGAGCTTATTAAATGGAACCATATGATAAAATACTCTTGGGGTGACCAATACTACTCAAAGCATGGCCAGTAACGGAATAGCCCAAGGCAATGTAACAAAATGTCAGTGCCAGTCTGAATATGTATAGAGTCTCAATCCGATTATGTCCCACTCTGGTAGCCCATAAATTCACAAATTTTGTAACTCAAGTCAGGTCAACATCAAACTCCATGGACACCAAAACGCGTCTCTAGAAGAACATAGCATTCCCCCTAAGCTCTATGGAGAAGTAAGGACAACGCTGATTCGCTGACACTGGTAAAGTATCTGGATCCTAATCATACTCATAAGATGCAGTCAAGACGTAACGAATTCCCTCAAGTGAACAGAGGATTGTGTCAATTTGGGTCTAGAAATGCAACTGGCTAAAAGTGGTGGCTGAAAATATATAACACCAATTCCTACCATAAGGAAGCAGTAAAACATTTCATTGTCCTAAGTATAAAAGTAGCGTAGAAGATAACAAGAAACCGAAAACATGGTCACTAATGAAAGCATGTTGCCTACCATGAGAGTAGACTGTTATAAAGCGGGATACAATGAGCTGCAAAAATCACCAAGATCTATGAGCTCACATGAAGGTGACATTGTATGCATCAGCCGAACGAAATCAGTGCGTTATAGTAATGGTGAAAAAGTACATTCATACTAAGATTCTTAGCCAACAAAATTATAGGGGAAGAAAAATATGTATTGTCGGAAACATAATGTTCAAACATATAAAGGCTTAAATTATTATAGAGGTTTATAAATAAACGTGAATACAAGTAACACCTATCATCCAAAGAAAAAACCCATAGTAACAATATGAATCATCATGGTTTATTCTAGCTAAATTAAAATGGTAATATAGTTGTGACAGAACGCCCCGTGGGTATACAATGAGTCGCTAACAAACTACATGCCTCGCAGAACTGACTATATCACGGCGAAACTCTTCTAAAGCCTGGTATCGCCAAATATCCATCGACAAAGGAATGATGGAAGCCTAACCAGTGACAGCAAGCTAGATATTCACAACCAAAACCATAAAACCACCACGGCATATTATATGTCAAATCGACATCTTATATGACAAGCACTTCTACAAAATAGCTCCGCTGGGCTAATGACAGGAAGACCCACTAACAACGACTATCATGTGAAGGACAAACTGCTCTGTATTTAAAAGAGACGACATATGTGCATGAATAATTGTATAATGCAATGCAAAAGACTATTCGACCTCAAGTCAATACTATTTCAACACAGGAAATTCAATATTTCTAACTGACTTCAAATGTTTTTGTCCAATTATGCAATAAAGAAACACAAAAGTGCTCCACCATTACTAAAATAGAAGCATGAACATTATAATTATCAGACTGCGGTAGCACTTACTGTTGATACCGAAAAACGGATGGAAGATCAGCAAAAACTAACAGTAACTACTCAGCTGTCGCCCCATCCCATTTAACACGAGTTGAAACACCAGTATTAACACGTATTACGTTTGGATGGAGTCTTCACTATGAAAAAGTGCAGGACTGGAATGTAACTACTACGTCACGCATCTTATAATAAAATCGGCAGGGAACTTAGTCTGTAAAAATACTGTATCCATTCTACAAAAAGCTTATCAAGTGGCATTTCATGAAGGAATCCTATGTGTGTAGGGACGTATACAACAATAAAATAAGCATGATACCTCAACCAAACCATAACACCCAGTGAGGCCACATTGGCGCAAAGCTACTATAAGTCCCTCTATCCACTTCGTCATATCAATAGCTACCGTACAGCATAAATTACTCCCCATATGCATCCCACCAAATAAACGAAAATGTCATATAGAGCCATAAATCTCTCGATATCTTAAATTTAATCTAAAAACACAAAGTACTCAAGTCTAAAGTAGAAATTCAAGATGACCATCAAATCAATAAATTTCTGAGAACATACGTCTGGAGCACAGCATTGTATCGTATTGAAACATGGACTGTGGGAAAACCGGAACAGAAGAAAATGGAAGCATTTGAAATGTGGTGTTACAGACGAATGTTGAAAATTATGTGGACTGATAAGGTAAGGAATGAGGATGTTTTGCGCAGAATCGGAGAAGAAAGGAATATGTGGAAAACACTGATAAGGAGAAGGGACAAGATGATAGGATATCTGTTAAGCATCAGGGAGTGATTTCCATGGTACTAGAGGGAGCTGTAGAAGGCAAAATCTGTAGAGTAAGATAGAGACTGGAACATATCTAGCAAATAATTGAGGGCGTAGGCTTTAAGTGCTACTCTGGCACAGGACGGGAAATCGTGGTGGGTCGCATCAAACCAATCGGAAGACTGATGACTCGAAAAAAAAAAAAAAGGTCGGATTAAATGAAGACATCGAAACAATTCAGAGGCCGGCTGCTTGACTTGTTACCTGCGAGTTCGAACATCACGATTGAGGAAATCTAGAGAACCAACGTTTATAGCTGCCTGCCAAACGATTCTACTGCCGCCAACGTACAGTGTGCGTAAGGACCACTAAGGTAAGATACGAGAAACTAGGGCTCATATGGTGGCAGACCGACAGCTACTTTTCCCTCGCTCTGTTTGTGAGTGGAGCAGGAAAGAAAATGCCACGGGCCAAATGGTGGCTTGCGAAGTATCGATGTAGATGTAGATTAGACATAGAATTTTATGGATGTATATGTAATCAAACGGGTGGACAGGTCTCCGTGGCTTAAGGTATACAGAAAGGACACACATGCTGATCGACATAGACAAAAAAGAGGCCACATTAAAGCCATGGTGGAAAGAGCCAATCAAATCTGTGAGCCGGTTTATTTGCAGACTGAATTAAATCACTGACAGTCGGTCTTCAAGAAAAATGGATATACTAGTAGGGAGTTTAAGCTAGCACTCCAACAAAGAAAAGAAGAAGCCAGAAGTACTGAGCAACAACGGTCGCCATCTGGAAGGGTTTTCCTCCTGTCCATTAATAAAATTACAATCACACCTGGAAACGTTTGTTCTTGTATGGGGTGAGATGCTCTTTGGCCCCTCCAGGAAGATTAATGAATGCTGAAGAACAGCGAAAGATACATGGGACCCCTAGCAACACCTGGCGTGTATAAAATTTTGTGCAGTTGCGGACGAGTGCATACTGGAACAACGGAAAGAAGTGTCATCATCTGCTAGGCGAACACAAAAGTTGCAGAGTGGAAATCTCATTCTGGAAACATCCTCCAGGCTGTGGCTAAGCCATGTCTCCGCAATATCCTTTCTTTCAGGAGTGCTAGTTCTGCAAGGTTCGCAGGAGAGCTTCTGTGAAGTTTGGAAAGTAGGAGACGAGGTAATGGCGGAAGTAAAGCTGTGAGGACGGTGTGTGAGTCGTGCTTGGGTAGCTCAGATTGTAGAGCACTTGCCAGCGAAAGGCAAAGGTCCCGAGTGCGAGTCTCGGTCCGGCACACAGTTTTAATCTGCCAGGAAGATTCACAAAAAGGACTATCGCCTGGAACATACTGGAAAGCTGGTCGTAGCTGAACATGTTTTTCGAGATGGGAAACACGAAATAAAATCCAAAGAAACGAGCGTTTCAGCAAGGATACCGCATTATAATGCACGCAGGTATAGATAAGTAATAGAGATTCATAAACGCCACAATAATTGTAATAGAATAGAAGAAACTTTAAAATCAGATAGAATATAGATATCGCCTTTGCGCCAATAGAATGACAATATATTTTTTTCTAATCGAGAATGATGACACTATCCAGAGATAGTCATACAGTCGACATCACGTGACGTATAGTGATGCTCTCTATGTACTTTATAAATGCGAGAGCCCCTGAATCCATAGTTTTACCTTGGAAGATGTCTCCCACAGTTGAAGACGAAACGTAGGAAGCAGTTTTATACATCCACCACAGTCTCTCAGTCCGGAACTTCCAACTGAAGACGCTGAAGTCGTTTCTGAAGTTTCCTGAGGGTAACACGATACGCTTCAGAGGTGATCGTTGCACTATGAGCGAAGACATCAAACAGAATAACACCTTCATAGTTCCAGCAGACTGTCGCCATTACTTTACCGGCTGAGGGAGCGGCTTTGAACTTTTCGTTAGAGGAGAGGTGATGTGACGCCACTGCATGTGACAATTTTGGAAAAAAAATTATCACTATCAGTCTCATAACGGGCTAGCAGTTCCACCCGGATGGACCTTCGTTTCTCTTTACGGTTTTCTGTTACGCTGAGATGAACCCAGAGGGCACACACTCTCTAGTACCCCAAACTGGTGGACGATTGTGTCAGCACTACCAACAGAGACGTCCAGTTGAGCAGTTAGGAGCCTAACTGTGATCCGTCGATCACCACGAATGAGAGTGTCCGCACGTTCAAACACAGCAGATGTCACATCTGTGTGCGGCCTGTCATCCCGCGGGAGATCGGACAGGTTTGTGTGACCTTGTTGCTATGATGACAAACGCCTCGCCCAACGACTCTCTGTGCTTTTGTTCACTGCCAGATAGGTATTCTGCCAATGCTTATGAATATCTGCGATGCTCTGGTTTCCACTAGAAGAAACTACTTGGAACTCTTTACAAACTCCATTTTGAATGCTCGGTATAGTGCCGTCACCTATCGGAACTTCATGAAACTATAGGTGCTGAAGTGGGTGTATTCCCCGACGTCCCACAACAAATTCTGCTGTTTTTCAACCGAAACTGGCCGAGAGAAAAGTGTTGTATTACTTACTGAACGCCCCTCGCATTTATATTCACGATAAACACATCTGAAAAAGTTAAATATGACACCGTTGCAAAAGAAGCTGCTTCAGCTAAAGGTGTGGGCAGTGGTGTGGCAACACCGATAGTAGCCATATTGGAGCGATTGGTTTAGATGTTTTTCTTGGTGTTGGATGTTGGTAACAAACAAACATGCCATAAATTTTTATTTTTTATTCAAACCTCAGCATCACCTCAGACTGCAAATGAAACCTGGTCTTTTAAGACTGAAACGACACTGGCTGAGGCAAGTACTGTATATCAGTAGAAGTTGTGGATTTAGGTATACACTAATGGGGACTCGATTATGCGCCAAAGAATTGTCATCGGTAGATCTCACATGAAAAGACCCGAAAATCCCCGAACATTCATATCAGTAGCCCAACGAAGTAACGATTATCACGGTCTAGAATGCTGAATGAAAAAGAAAACAGCTCCACTCAATGACTGTCTTATGCTTGTTGAGCGAGCTGGCTTACTGCATAGTCGAGACTGCAATGATCGCTGCCTCACTCTACTGCCTTCCTGGAAAATGGTCAAGTGGCAAACAAAAAAATGCATCTGTATTCCTTGATATCTCGGCTACTTATGGCAGCGTTTTTAAAGAAGTCATTCACCTGAAATTGATTAATACCACCACTTTCACCATGATGAAGAATGTATGCTCACTGATAGAGTTCTCCAAATTCGAATATAACATGGTCACAGCAGAATCCACAACTTTATGTCTTGCAATCTGGTTCAGACTTATCTTAAAGTTTATTGAACTTCTACATTCACGACCTTCCACAAACGACATCTCGGAAACTCAGCTATGCTGACGACTGTGAACTGAGGGACGCTCTATCCGCAGGATTCAAGAATCTAGTAAAACAAAGAATTACCCTGAGTCACAAAAATCGTCGTCATCTTACTCAATACAGTTAAATAATAGAAGTACATTGTCTATATTCGAATTTTATGCTCCTGTGCGGAGCGCACTATTTGAGTGTTATTTGTCTGACTGATTTTCGGAGGGAAACAACAGTTCCTTTCAGCGGCGGAATGCATGACTGGCTCTGTAGGTACTTTTAATATCTTTAAACTATGTGCTATAAATTATTACAAGTTCTGAGGTTAATTCGCTTAGTTATCAAGTAACCTCTTGGCAATCACAAAGGCTACTGTACAAAATGACAAGTGCTTTCCACTAAAGTCAAGCATGTAGACGGCGCCTTTCAGCTGATGGCGATGTTCAACCATCGAAACGCGTAGTGGATAAAAACAGAGTTTTGTGGATGACGTAGAATTACACATTTTTTCCATTCACTGGTGACATTGTTACAACGTCAAGAAAAATGTTCGACAAAGTTACGACATGATATCAATTCACTATTTTATATACAGGGCTATTACAAATGATTGAAGCGATTTCATAAATTCACTGTAGCTCCATTCATTGACATACGGTCACGACACACTACAGATACGTAGAAAAACTCAAAGTTTTGTTCGGCTGAAGCCGCACTTCAGGTTTCTGCCGCCAGAGCGCTCGAGAGCGCAGTGAGACAAAATGGCGACAGGAGCCGAGAAAGCGTATGTCGTGCTTGAAATGCACTCACATCAGTCAGTCGTAACAGTGCAACGACACTTCAGGACGAAGTTCAACAAAGATCCACCAACTGCTAACTCCATTCGGCGATGGTATGCGCAGTTTAAAGCTTCTGGATGCCTCTGTAAGGGGAAATCAACGGGTCGGCCTGCAGTGAGCGAAGAAACGGTTGAACGCGTGCGGGCAAGTTTCACGCGTAGCCCGCGGAAGTCGACGAATAAAGCAAGCAGGGAGCTAAACGTACCACAGCCGACGGTTTGGAAAATCTTACGGAAAAGGCTAAAGCAGAAGCCTTACCGTTTACAATTGCTACAAGCCCTGACACCCGATGACAAAGTCAAACGCTCTGAATTTTCGGCGCGGTTGCAACAGCTCATGGAAGAGGATGCGTTCAGTGCGAAACTTGTTTTCAGTGGTGAAGCAACATTTTTTCTTAATGATGAAGTGAACAGACACAATGTGCGAACCTGGGCGGTAGAGAATCCTCACGCATTCGTGCAGCAAGTTCGCAGTTCACCAAAAGTTAACGTGTTTTGTGCAATTTCACGGTTTAAAGTTTACGGCCCCTTTTTCTTCTGCATAAAAAACGTTACAGGACACGTGTATCTGGACATACTGGAAAATTGGCTCATGCCACAACTGGAGACCGACAGCGCCGACTTCATCTTGTAACACGATGGTGCTCCACCGCACTTCCATCATGATGTTCGGTTTTTCTTAAACAGGAGATTGGAAAACCGATGGATCGGTCCTGGTGGAGATCATGATCAGCAATTCATGTCATGGCCTCCACGCTCTCCCGACTTAACCCCATTCGATATCTTTCTGTTGGTGTATGTTAAAGATTCAGTGTTTAAAGCTCCTCTACCAAGAAACGTGCCAGAACTGCGAGCTCGCATCAACGATGCTTTCGAACTCATTGATGGGGACATGCTGCGCCGAGTGTGGGAGGAACTTGATTATCGGCTTAATGTCTGCCGAATCACTAAAGGGGCACATATCGAACATTTGTGAATGGCTAAAAAATCTTTTTGAGTTTTTGTATGTGTTTGCAAAGCATTGTGAATATATCTCAAATAATAAAGTTATTGTAGAGCTGTGAAATCGCTTCAATCATTTGTAATTACCCTGTAATATCAAATTATGCTGTTTCACAGGGGAACTGTGTGATCGGATTGAAGAGTTTCTAGCAAACAGAACACAGTTTGTTATTGTGAACGGAGAAATGTCCTTAGACGTAAAAGTAACATTGGACGAGTCCCGGGGAAGTGTCATACGATCATTAATTTTCAAAATACACACATCAAAAACAGCTTTGCATCACCTCGGTTCCGAGAGTTCTGGAACCTGTACAGAAAACTGGAATAGGGATCAACATAAACTTCATTTCCGCCCTTTTTATTGCTCATGAAAACCACGCATTGCATTTTGTACCACCACACAGCGAGGCGTTCAGAGGTGGTGGTCCAGATGTCTGTACACACTGGTACCTCTAATACCTAGTAGCACGTCCTCTTGCATTAATGCACGTTGTATTCGTCGTGGCATACTATCCACAAGTTCATCAAGGCACTATTGGTCCAGATTGTCCCACTTCTCAACGGCGATTCGGCGTAGATCCCTCAGAGTGGTTGGTGGGTCGCGTCGTCGATAAACAGCTCTTTTCAATCCATCCCAGGCATGTTCGAAGGGTTCATGTCTGGAGAACATGCTGGCCACTCCAGTCGAGCGATGTCGTTATGCTGAAGGAAGTCATTCACAAGATGTCCCCGAAGGAGGCGCGAATTGTCAGTGAAGAAGAATACGTCGCCATATGCTGCCGATATGGATGCACTATCGGTCGTAAGATGGCATTCACGTACCGTACAGCCGTTACGGCGCTTCCATGACCACCATCAACGTACGTCTGCCCCACATAATGCCACCCCAAAACAGCAGGGAACCTCCACCTTGCTGCACTCGCTGGGCAGTGTGTCTGTGGCGTTCAACCTGTTCGAGTTGCCTCCAAACACGTCTCCGATGATTGTCTGGTTGAAGGCACATGCGACATTCATCCGTGACGAGAACGTGATTCCAGTCCTGTGCGGTCCATTCGGCATATTGTTGGGCCCATCTGTACCACGCTGCATGGTATCGTGATTGCAAAGATGGACCTCGCCATGGACGTCGGGAGTGGAGTTGCGCATCACGCAGCCTATTGCGCACAGTTTGACTCGTAACACGACGTCCTGTGGCTGCACGAAAAGCATTATTCAACATGGTGGCGTTGCTGTCAGGGTTCCTCCGAGCCATAATCCGTAGGTAGCGGTCATCCACTGCAGTAGTAGCCCTTGGACGGCCTGAGAGGCACGTCATCGACAGTTCCTGTCTCTCTGTATCTCCTCGTCTGAACAGCATCGCTTTGGATCACTCCGAGACGCCTGGACACTTCTCTTGTTGAGAGCCCTTCGTGGCACAAAGTAACAATGCGGACGCGATCGAACCGCGGTATTGACCGTGTAGGCTTGGCTGAACTACAGACAACACGAGCCGTGTATCTTCTTCCTGGTGGAATGACTGGAACCGTTCAGCTGTCGGACCCCCTCCGTCTAATAGGCGTTGCTCATGCATGGTTGTTTACGTCTTTGGGCGTGTCTCTGAACAGTCAAAGGGGGTGTGTCTGTGATACAATATCCCTGGGAACCAGGGTGATGCAAAACTTTTTTTGATGTGTGTACTATATATATATATATCACCCAGTAGGTAACGTTGGTATTCCCATGAGGCTTTTCGCGGATGATACTGTTGTATACAGAGACGTATCGACGCTAGAAAATTGCAGCAAAATACAAGAAGACTTGCAGAAGATCGAAGCAGGGTGCAAGGAGTGGCAATCGACCCTCAACATAAACAAATATAGCGTATTGCGCATACATAGACGTAAAAAGATCCTTTATTGTATGATTGATTACAAAATTGGAGAACAATCACTAGAAGCAGTTACTTCCATAAAATATCTAGGAGCATGCGTACGAAGCGATTTGAAGCGGAAAGAGCACATGAAATTAACCGCGAGTAAGGCAGGTGCCAAAAAAACTGGAAGAACCCTTAGGAAATATATAGTTCATCAATAAAGAAAGTGGCTTACAAAATACTCGTTCGACCAGTACTTGAATATTGCTCGTCAGTATGGGATCTCTAGAGGATAGAACTGCTAGAGGAACAGAGGAACGTTACAGGTCCATTTAGTAAGCGCGAAAGCGTCACAGGGATGCCCAGTTGCAAGAGAAACGTTCTGCACCACGTTATGATCTATAAAATTCCGATATCGTACATTCATGGAAGAGTCAACCAAAATATTGCTCCCTCCTATGGATATGTCGCCAAAAGACCATGAACATAAAATTTAAGAGATACTAGCCCACACGGAGGCTAACCAGCAATCTTTCTTCCCGGAACAGGAAAGGTGGAAAGTGTCGCTGGTACACCTGGTACCCTCTGCCACACACTATAAGGTGGCTTGTGGTGTATAAGATGTAGATGGCAGTAAAACGAAAGTGATATCTGTCGTTCCACAAGGAAGTGTTATGGGCCCTCTGCTGTTCCTAATCTGTATAAGCGATTTAAGAAACAATCTGAGCAGCCTTCTCAGATTGCTGAAAAAAATGGCTCTGAGCACTATGGGACTCAACTGCTGTGGTCATAAGTCCCCTAGAACTTAGAACTACTTAAACCTAACTAACCTAAGGACATCACACACATCCATGCCCGAGGCAGGATTCGAACCTGCGACCGTAGCAGTCGCACGGTTCCGGACTGCGCGCCTAGAACCGCGAGACCACCGCGGCCGGCAGATTGCTGAAGTTTCTGTCATTTACCATCTAGTAAAATCATCATAACACCAAAATAAATTGCAAAATGACTTCACACGATATCTGTATGGTTCGAAAAATGGCAGCTGTCCCTAAATGCTCTCACAAAAAGGAAAAGTGCGACGTCACCCTCATGAGTACAGAAAGGAATCCATCAAATTTCGGCTACGCGATAAATTACACAATTCTAATTACAGTTACGAACAGCTTAAATTGGAACGATCACACAGATAACGTTGCGGGGAAGGCAAACCAAAGACAGTGTTGTATTGGCAAAACAGTAAATGTAGTAAGTCTCCTAAATAAACTGCCTGTACTTTGCTTGTCCGTCCCCTGCTAGAGCAACTGTTCTCAAGCTAGTTTGGCGACGGAATTCTTTTGAAATACTGAATATTTTACTGAGCTCTAAAGTAAGCAAAGCCTGGTTTTATGTTCGTTCTTTATTATCATTTAATGAAAATCATACAGAAACAGGTATTTATACGCCATTAACACCTACAACAATATACAAAATAATACACAATAACAAAATAAAACTGTATTGATTAGAATATAAATTGATAAAATTGTTTCCACATAATGAGAGGTATGGAGCTGAACACTTTTATTCTTGACCAACTGTTTAAGGTCAGGTCTAATGCAAGACAACTGAAGACGCATGCTAGTTTCAGCATCCAGTCTACTGCGCTATTTTTTCTTTGTAGCTGCGTATGCTGAGAAACCCTTTCCGCACAAGCAATCTGTCGGGAACATGAGAAGAACAGCCAGAGCCTCTGCGTCAAGTTGTGGATATTCGTGTCGAACTCTGCACCAAAAATCATAAAGTGACATAGTTTTGAACATGGATTCCGTACTTGAATCTGTCATTTCTGCTATGATTTCAAAGGTTCCGTTTGACATGTTTTTCGGCTTCTGCAGACTCGGCACAGAAAGATTCTGAACCCATGAATTCATTTTCAATTTTGTGTTCTGCTCTTCAGGAAAGTACGACTCAGAAGTCCTTCAAATATTTCGTCTGGTTATTCTTCTGTCTCACCATCGATCACACTCAGTGTTAAAAAGCATTCTAGTTCTCTGTTGCTGACACAATCAATCCCAAAGTTTTCTGGTTCTCTCTTGCCAACACAAACAACCCAAAAAATCTAATTTTTTTAAGGATCTTATTTTGCTGTCAGTATTGCAAACTATTGTCTGTTTTCTTGTTAAGGAGCGATTGTGGTGCAGAAGAGTTGCATTTCACAGCAGCAAAGATGAAGTAAAGAGCCTGCCGTAGGAGGAAATATTTGTTTCGCAGTATCGGAGATGAAGAAGCGCTCACAGCTCTTAAGTTAATCATTTTAGACCCATGTAACTAGACTTCATTGCTTCGAATGATCCTTCTGTCACAACCCTGAATACTGACCATTGCTCTGGGGCATCCCACATTTAACTCACACACATGACCGATTCCAGTAGCCTGTAATTGCTCTTTAGTTTGCATTCTATTTCACAAACTTCCTGTTCAGGCGTCCAATGAACAATCGTTGCCCAGGGCTTAGCATGCAAGAAGAAGTATAACTACTTTACGAGCCATTCTCTTTCTGTGGGGTCGTCTATAACAACCGTGTCGAAACAGACTCGCAGACCACCGGAATAGAGACGTTAATTTCCATCATTACAACATATTTAACCAACAGAGCCCGAGGTGGCTGCTGGCGGGATGAAAGATTAAACAGCATTAGCATGAAATTGCGTAGTACTAATACGGAGCATTTCGTCGGCGCGTGACCGATCTGCGGGTACCACTTTTAATGGCGGGCGATCGTCGTGGGGCAAACGGCCCCGCGGGCGAACCTGCTCTCGGAAGAGGCCTCACGCGCTCCCTGATCGCTCGTCCTCGCTAGCGCGAAGCAACTGGCTGCCAGGCATTTTTTTGTTACAACAGGCTCATGAAATAAGGGTAGGGTGAAGTAAAGGTACTGTCGCTTTTATATGCGTTCTGCATCCAGAAATGAATTCCATTAACTTGTCGCGGTACATTTGTGTCCAAGACACACTCAAGTGACAAAAGTAATCGAATAGCGATTTACACATATACAGGTGGCAGTACCGCGTACACAAGGTGTAATATGGCAGTGCTTTGGTGTAGCTGTTATTTGTGCTCTGATGATTCACCTGAAAAGTTTCCGACGCCATTATGGCCGCACGATGGAAATTAACAGACTTTCAACGCGCAATGGTAGTTGGAGGTGGACGCATGGGGCGTTCCATTTCGGAAATCCCTAGAGAATTCAGTATTCCGGAATGCACAGTGTCAAGACTCCCCCTCCCCTGTGGCGTGAATACCACATTTCATTTCAGGCATCACCTCTCACCACGGATAACGCAGTGGCCGACCACCTTCACTTAACCAGAGCAGCTGCGTTTGCGTAGAGTTATCGTTGCTAATAGATAGCAATACTGCGTGAAACAATCGAAAAACTTGAAACTTCCCCTTTGTATTTAAAGAATGACAGTGCTGGAAAAACTCTTACATTATTTGATTTTCAAACAGCTGAGCAAAACTGAACATACTCAGACAGTTCTCCATTTACTTATTTTGGTCATCACTAAACTGACACACAATAACTTTAGTGCAACGCAATCTTACTTTCAATAATCCCTACAAAAGAATGGCCCTGACTAACACTAACCTATACCTTTCATGAATCACTTACCTCACAAAAATCTTCGTTACTCGAACTACTGCAATACAGCGAGCACCAATACTGCCAGTTAAATAAAAGATTCTAACTACTGAAGGCACTAACTATTGATAGGCATAGTTAGCAAATGAAAGATTTTGATAGAGAACAAACAATGTATTTACCTTAATAGTGTTCAAAAGTCATTGTTGTTGTTGTTGTTGTGGTCTTCAGTCCTGAGACTGGTTTGATGCAGCTCTCCATGCTACTCTATCCTGTGCAAGCTTCTTCATCTCCCAGTACCTACTGCAACCTACATCCTTCTGAATCTGCTTAGTGTATTGATCTCTTGGTCTCCCTCTACGATTTTTACCCTCCACGCTGCCCTCCAATGCTAAATTTGTGATCCCTTGATGCCTCAAAACATGTCCTACCAACCGATCCCTTCTTCTAGTCAAGTTGTGCCACAAACTTCTCTTCTCCCCAATCCTATTCAATACCTCCTCATTAGTTACGTGATCTACCCACCGTATCTTCAGCATTCTTCTGTAGCACCACATTTCGAAAGCTTCTATTCTATTCTTGTCCAAACTGGTTATCGTCCATGTTTCACTTCCATACATGGCTACACTCCATACAAATACTTTCAGAAACGACTTCCTGACACTTAAATCTATACCCGATGTTAACAAATTTCTCTTCTTCAGAAACGATTTCCTTGCCATTGCCAGTCTACATTTTATATCCTCTCTACTTCGACTATCATCAGTTATTTTACTCCCTAAATAGCAAAACTCCTTTACTACTTTAAGTGTCTCATTTCCTAATCTAATCCCCTCAGCATCACCCGATTTAATTAGACTACATTCCATTATCCTCGTTTTGCTTTTGTTGATGTTCATCTTATATCCTCCTTTCAAGACACTGTCCATTCCGTTCAACTGCTCTTCCAAGTCCTTTGCTGTCTCTGACAGAATTACAATGTCATCGGCGAACCTCAAAGTTTTTACTTCTTCTCCATGAATTTTAATACCTACTCCGAAATTTTCTTTTGTTTCCTTTACTGCTTGCTCAATATACAGATTGAATAACATCGGGGAGAGGCTACAACCCTGTCTCACTCCTTTCCCAACCACTGCTTCCCTTTCATGCCCCTCGACTCTTATAACTGCCATCTGGTTTCTGTACAAATTGTAAATAGCCTTTCGCTCCCTGTATTTTACCCCTGCCACCTTCAGAATTTGAAAGAGAGTATTCCAGTTAACGTTATCAAAAGCTTTCTCTAAGTCTACAAATGCTAGAAACGTAGGTCTGCCTTTTCTTAATCTTTCTTCTAAGATAAGTCGTAAGGTTAGTATTGCCTCACGTGTTCCAACATTTCTACGGAATCCAAACTGATCTTCCCCGAGGTCCGCTTCTACCAGTTTTTCCATTCGTCTGTAAAGAATTCGCGTTAGTATTTTGCAGCTGTGACTTATTAAACTGATAGTTCGGTAATTTTCACATCTGTCAACACCTGCTTTCTTTGGTATTGGAATTATTATATTCTTCTTGAAGTCTGTGGGTATTTCGCCTGTCTCATACATCTTGCTCACCAGATGGTAGAGTTTTGTCATGACTGGCTCTCCCAAGGCCATCAGTAGTTCTAATGGAATGTTGTCTACTCCTGGGGCCTTGTTTCGACTCAGGTGTTTCAGTGCTCTGTCAAACTCTTCACGCAGTATCTTATCTCCCATTTCATCTTCATCTACATCCTCTTCCATTTCCATAATATTGTCCTCAAGTACATCGCCCTTGTATAAACCCTCTATATACTCCTTCCACCTTTCTGCCTTCCCTTCTTTGCTTAGGACTGGGTTGCCATCTGAGCTCTTGATATTCATACAAGTGGTTTTCTTCTCTCCAAAGGTCTCTTTAATTTTCCTGTAGGCAGTATCTATCTTACCCCTAGTGAGACAAGCCTCTACATCCTTACATTTGTCCTCTAGCCATCCCTGCTTAGCCATTTTGCACTTTCTGTCGATCTCATTTTTGAGACGTTTGTATTCCCTTTTGCCTGCTTCATTTACTGCATTTTTATATTTTCTCCTTTCATCAATTAAATTCAATATTTCTTCTGTTACCCAAGGATTTCTATTAGCCCTCGTCTTCTTACCTACTTGATCCTCTGCTGCCTTCACTACTGCATCCCTCAGAGCTACCCATTCTTCTTCTACTGTATTTCTTTCCCCCATTCCTGTCAATTGTTCCCTTATGCTCTCCCTGAAACTCTCTACAACCTCTGGTTCTTTCAGTTTATCCAGGTCCCATCTCCTTAAATTCCCACCTTTTTGGAGTTTCTTCAGTTTCAATCTGCAGTTCATAACCAATAGATTGTGGTCAGAATCCACATCTGCCCCTGGAAATGTCTTACAATTTAAAAGCTGGTTCCTAAATCTCTGTCTTACCATTATATAATCTATCTGATACCTATTAGTATCTCCAGGATTCTTCCAGGTATACAACCTTCTTTTATGATTCTTGAACCAAGTGTTAGCTATGATTAAGTTATGCTCTGTGCAAAATTCTACAAGGCGGCTTCCTCTCTCATTTCTTCCCCCCAATCCATATTCACCTACTATGTTTCCTTCTCTCCCTTTTCCTACTGACGAATTCCAGTCACCCATGACTATTAAATTTTCGTCTCCCTTCACTACCTGAATAATTTCTTTTATCTCATCATACATTTCATCAATTTCTTCATCATCTGCAGAGCTAGTTGGCATATAAACTTGTACTACTGTAGTAGGCATGGGCTTTGTGTCTATCTTGGCCACAATAATGCGTTCACTATGCTGTTTGTAGTAGCTAACCCGCACTCCTAGTCATAATATTTATATATCAGTTCATGACATCCAGTCTTACAAATTTTCTTTCTCTGACGGACACCCGTCCAGATCGTCTGCTCTCAAAACTCTGGCATCTCTCTCCCCACATCCACCACTGCTGGCGGCTAACCTCCAACTGACCAACGCTATGCGCTGTTCACTTCCAACTGCCGAACACTACACTAGCGCCGCGCGGGATTAGCCGAGCGGTCTGGGGCGCTGCAAATGGTTCAAATGGCTCTGAGCACTATGCGACTTAACTTCTGAGGTCATCAGTCGCCTAGAACTCAGAACTAATTAAACCTAACTAACCTAAGGACATCACACACATCCATGCCCGAGGCAGGATTCGAACCTGCGACCGTAGCGGTCGCTCGTTTCCAGACTGTAGCGCCCAGAACCGCACGGCCACTCCGGCCGGCTGGGGCGCTGCAGTTATGGACTGTACGGCTGGTCACGGCGGAGGTTCGAGTCCTCCCTCGGGCATGGATGTGTGTGTTTGCCCTCAGGATAATTTAGGTTAAGTAGTGTGTATGCTTAGGGACTGATGACCTTAGCAGTTAAGTCCCATAAGATTTCACACACATTTGTATTTACTACACTAGCGAATATTCCAACAATGAGTCCAACCAGCCACACAGACTGCACACAGCGCAATCAGCGATTTTCATACAGAGCACTACGTGGCGTTACCAACATAAAAACCTAAACAGTATACTTTCTAACTCAATGTGGGACGTACAGTATCCGTTAGGACAGCGCGGCGGAATTTGGCGTTAATGGGCTATGGCAGCAGACGACCAACGCGAGTGTCTTTTTTAACAGCACGACATCGCCCGCAGCGCGTCTGCTGGGCTCGTGACCATATCGGTTGGCCTGGTCAGATGAGTCTCGGTTTCAGCTGGTAAGGACTGACGGTAGGGTTTGAGTGTGGCGTAGACCCACGAAGCCATGGGCCAAAGTTGTCAACAAGGTACCGTGAAAGCTGGTGGTTGCTCCATAATGGCGTGGGCTGAATTCGTATGGGATGGACAGGGTCTTCTGGTCCAACCGAACCTGTTATTGACTACTTGGAGACCAGCTGCAGCCATTCATAGACTTTATGTTCTCAAACAACCATGGGATTTGAGCCGTGGTGGCTCACATCCATAGTGCCACTTTGGTGGTTTATCTTTCCTGCCACGGTCAGGGCGGTAAGCAGCGTCCTCTGGGGCCTACGCGAGGAGTAACGAGGCGAGGTCCTGTGTGAGAGTGGGGGGGGGGGGGGGGGGAGGGGGTGCTCCGGGACGTGGTGGAATACGGTTGTCTGGTTGACGCAGCGAGTTTGGGACCGGACCAATCGCATGGAGATATAAAAGTTGGCTCTGAACGGAAGGCGCCGTAGCAAGCGGCGGGAAGCTGGCGTCCTGTAATTTGTGTGAAGGAGTAACGATTTTTGCATTGGATGTCTCAGTGGTTCCCGACAGTCGCGGTGGCTGCTTTCGGAGAAGAGAATTGGTAAGAGCTTGTGTCTACGCTCTTTTCCGTACGATATTGCAAAATGGTTCAAATGGCTCTGAGCACTATGGGACTTAACATCTATGGTCATGAGTCCCCTAGAACTTAGAACTACTTAAACCTAACTAACCTAAGGACATCACACAACACCCAGTCATCACGAGGCAGAGAAAATCCCTGACCCCGCCGGAAATCGAACCCGGGAACCCGGGCGCGGTAAGCGAGAACGCTACCGCACGACCACGAGCTGCGGACTACGATATTGCTGCCTGCCGTTATAAATGGGTGAAAATCAGGCGCTTGTATTGACTATACGGGATCTGCTGATGTAAAATTACATTTGTGATTGAGTCTCACTTGTAATGTGACAATTTAGAGGCGAAAACTGTGGTGGTTTCATTAGGTCTGGTTCTTTGTTGTGCAACTAAGGGAGTCAGTTATCTGGGGTAACTGAGGGAGCACCATTATGTTGGTCTAAGTGATACGTTCTCCACGTTTTGTTCATGGCTTTGCGAATCGAAATTGTGGGGGAGTACACATGTGAGTAATTTGCTATTGTATTGATGGTTATGTTGTAAAGACTGTTCTCTAGTTTGTTAAATCACGCGCTGATTTGTAGCCAATCTAAGCAGAAGTTACCATTGCTACTTGCTTATGTGCTACTGTCTTTATGGTTGGCGTTGTTTGTCTTTTGATTGTGGGTGTGATCACGTTTAAAAAAATTCCGGCTACTATTCATAATGGTTGTCTAGTAAGGAAATTGCTTAAGTTTTTATCATATGCTGGTCTGTTTGCTTTCTATGCAGTAACTGAAGGAATGTGTATGGTGGTTCAAGATTGTAGGCTAACTAGTATTTGAACTGGTGTTGACGTTAAGGGCGGGATCAGCATCCCGCAAACCCGCTCGCTGCGCGTGGTTTTATGTTCCGCTATTGGGGAGCCGGCTCTCTGTTCTTGGCTTTTTTTTTTCGCGTGCTAAATTGCGGGGTGTCGGTGCCGTCCTAGGGCTAGACTTGTGATGTATGTTATGTTGAAAGGGAATTAACTTTACCAAACTTAAGAGAGGTTTTAGTTTGTTTTAGGTCTGTACATGGAATGACGTTGATATTTTGTCGATTGCGGCAATAACTTCCTGTGTGGGGAGATCCTCTGAAGGACTTGTATTGTACTGTTGCAATGCAGTCCATCTGAAACGTGCTGCTTAAAAATTGGAACTGCAGCTCTCTGATGTTATATATTACTGTTTAATCTTAAATGTCTTGGATGTAATATGGTTGTTGAGAATTATGTAATTAATTTTGATCGCTGGTTCCTTAAAGGAAGTATTTCGTTTTAAAATATGTGCTCGGTCAGAGCCTATTTAAATATGATTTTAACTCATCATTCAAATTTTCTAGTCTTGCTTTCTTAAAAGGCTTTCAGTTAAATGATTGCTATATGCCTGTTTAAATGTTTGAGTGACTTAAAGGAAAAGAATATTATTTTGTAATTTGTACTGATTGTTCCTTTTGGGTAATACCTGACTTATGTGTTCAATAAATGAGTGTCTAGTCAATGGTGATGCACTGTTCTATTGCTAGTCTACCCCTTCCGCTCCACAGCCTATTGAGCTGCTTTGTGTCGAAATTGTGTTCAGAACACCCCTCTGACTGACACTTCAGTATTCTTATGGATTACAATGCACCGTGTCACCGGGTCACAACTGATCGCGATTGGTTTGAAGAACATTCTGGACAGCTCGAGCGAATGGTTTGGCCACCCAAATCACCCGATGTGAATCCCATCATTTATGGGACATAGTCGAGAGGTCGGTGCATAGAGGAAATCATGCAGCGGCAACACTTTCGCAATTGTGGGCGGCTGTAGAGGCAGGATCGCTCAATTTCTGCAGGGGACTTCCAACGGCTTGTTGAGTCTATTCCACGTCAAGTTGCTGCAGTACGCCAGACAAAAGGAGATCCGACACGATATTGGATGTATCCCATGACTTTTGTCGCCGCAGCATGTAGAGGAATTGATTTTAAATTACAGAAATAGAGCTATGGCACATCTGAATTTTTTGAAAATGTTTTTTTTTATTATTATCATAAGAAATGAAAATAGTTCCCTTATCTTTTTAAATACCTTGACGAATCATCCATTACGGGCATGAGTATTTTATCAAGCATTTTTAACCACGCCTATTACTGGTCCAGGTGAGCACTCATAGAGAGACCTCAGTCTGTGAAAATGGGAACTGTTAACCTAATTTGATTTCCCCACACGTAGGTGACGCAAAAACCGACCACCGCCCGCAGTTGACAACTTCAAGGGCAGGTAAACTTTTGAGACTTCGAACAATGGATATCAGCCGCTGCTCGCTTAGGAGCGCTGTTGATTGTATAGAACTGGCACTAACAAGGGGAGGCCACGACTTTTGGAACGCGGATCTACTGTAAATTTCGTACACTCGTAGTACTCCATGAGGACAACAAAACGTGTAAGCAGTAGCGCGTACTTCTCAAGCGTTATTGAGAAAATCGCAAGATCATTTCGGTCGTCAAATATATATGGCTGTGCGTGGCCACTTTTACCATGAAGCGGCGGCAGCCGAGTGGTTGCCGGCACGGTATCTCAGCGTGTTCGGTCAGAGGGTTAGCTGCCGTCTGTAGTAAAAAAAAAAACTGAGTTCATGGATCAGCGAAGAACTGAAACGGGTGTCTTGCGACGTCCGCTCCGAGCTGATACAACGAACGAAAACGAACAAAATAGGATTAAAAAAAAAAAAAAGTGGTTAGCGTTCAAGCCCCGTAATCGTTGGATCGCTGGATCGAGTCCCGTTCGTTAGTTTTTTTTATTTCTAACACAGTCATTTTCTTTACTATTTATATTTCAATTGATATAATGGGAAAAATACGTGTAACAGGATGAACTTTTGTTAAATTCACAATGTTATTTGGCAGTCTACAAATTTTTATTATCACAAATAATATAATATTCATAACTATCGACTAGTAAACGACCAAACGCATGAAGTGATACTGAAAATGTATGCTTGTCCGTTTCTTGAAAACTATTCGTATTTAATCGAAAGAGAAAGAGAAATAGCTTCGAGTGAAGACGCTATTAAAATGCACTCGATACTGCATGACCAATTATCAGCGCCGATATTTAAGGAAACCCTGCGTTCTGCATGGTTTGCTTCCAAATTATCGGCTGAAAGAGAGGTATTTGAAAATGTTAACGAGGTATGTTTTTCCACGGAAAACCTCAAAAGACCTTGCGTATGCAGAAACATACCATTTAA
Source organism: Schistocerca nitens (assembly GCF_023898315.1). Lineage (NCBI taxonomy): Eukaryota > Metazoa > Arthropoda > Insecta > Orthoptera > Acrididae > Schistocerca > Schistocerca nitens. The sequence goes on along the minus strand of NC_064614.1, from coordinate 1,038,316,324 downwards.
TCAATGCAGCTGGTGCCGTTTAACTTTATGTTTTCCATGTTTTTACGGAAAATACCATCGTGCAACTTGTACTTGTAATGTCGAAAGCGACGATTAATTGTACATCTTTCGAAAGCCGTCAATGCCGGTCAAAACATGCAGGTAACAAGTAGTTTCGGGCTCCTTCCAGGTATAAGGGATTGCTCAAATCATGGACAAGCATATCTACTTGTAAGTTACTCACACTGCAGCTGTTCTTGATTCGAACTCTGGAATATTTACTTCTTCTTCTTTTGTGAAGGAATTTCGGAAGGCTGTGTTTAATAACTCTGCTTTCGCAGCACTTTCGTTGATATTATTTGCATTGCTATTAGTAAATGGTATAATAGATGTGCATTTTATCGCGTACTGTGTTTTTTATGAATAACAATCATCTGTTGAGTGCTACATGTATGGAACTGGCCATATGCACAAGGTGCTCTTCGATTTTAAAACTTCGAGTTTAAAATATGTAATGAAAAATGCAATTTATGCTTCAGAAAGTTTTTACCATCTGAAACAGATCGCTCCTTCTGATTTCTCAAAAATGGTTCAAATGACTCTAAGCACTATGGGACTTAACATCTGAGGTCATCAGTCCCCTAGACTAAGAACTACTTAAACCTAACTAACCTAAGGACATCGCACACATCCATGCCCGAGGCAGGATTCGAAACTGCGACCGTAGCAGCAGCGCGGCTCCGGAGTGAAGCGCCTAGAGCCGCTCGGCCACAGCGGCCGGCTCTGATTTCTCAACATAAGAAAATTCAATCATTTTGTTTGAATCCTTTCAGCATAATTTTCTAGACCGTTGTCCGACAAAACTGGCTGTTGTTCCAGTAAAGAAATTAATCACTCAATGTCTATTTCCGAATCCACGTGTAGGCCTACGATAAGCAGTTGCAAAAACAACAAGAAAAGCCATTAACAATAGTATGAAATAGCTCCTGTATATGCTGTTGTTGCCACTGAAACTGCCGTGCCGTGCGTTCCTGACAGGTGTAAAGGCACCATTGTTTAGTAACCCCATAAGCCGTTACTCCACACGTCACCGTGAGAACGGCACGGCAGCCGTCCACTACTGTGGGAGTGCCCGGCTGCTCGAGGGCTGCCGAGTGTCGTCTGGACGGCAGTGGCCTGTGACGTGTACAACTGAAAGTCGCCACGGCCGTGTGCGCGGTGCCATATAGACGGCTGCCCAGACATGTGAGCAATGGACCCGTTTGTGGATGGTGTAGTTCAGGCCGGCGGATTTTTCTGCGTTGTTTGGCGATGTTTTTCGTATTGCTCCTTAACTCCACTCTTTCACATTAACGTGAACAGAAAAGAGGATGCTGCATTGTGACCAAATGTCGCTTTCTTTTTTATGCTTCCACGATGCTTATATTGCGAACGCTCCTGTCTTCTAAGATGACAACAACCATTTTCACGGGGCTGCCCACATGTGTTCCTCTGATCCTGTCCTGTTGACCTCGAGTGATCTCTTAAATAAACCGGCCTTAATATTACAGTAAATGTGTGACATTGTTTCGAACAGGAGGTGACACATAGCCATCAGTGTCCCCACAATTTGGTATCTCTACAGACAATAATCATCAGTGAGTGAGTTGAGGAGGATATGACATACGTGGAGAAATCTGTGGGCTCCCTTCATTGCCCAGATGATGCCGACATCGAGTTTAGAGGCGGTGATTTGCTCCTATAGTGTAAAGTGTAGGACGTTAGCTTTGCAGAAAGTGATGAAGCCTAGGGCCGGGTAGACTCTGTGAGGTGGAGTGGCCGTGGGCTGCGTATTCCGGCCAACCTGAGTGTGGTTTTTAAACGGTTTCCCACGCTCGTTTAGGCTAATGCTGGACTGATCCCCAAATAATGCCTCAGAGAATAACGATACCGAAGCAGTTAAAATGCGGTAACACACAGGTACTGCATGGTTAAATGATGATGGCGTCCTCTTGGGTAAAATATTCCGTAGGTAAAATAGTATACGGATCGGAGCGTGGAATGTCAGATCCCTTAATCGGGCAGGTAGGTTAGAAAATTTAAAAAGGGAAATGGATAGGTTAAAGTTAGATATAGTGGAAATTAGTGAAGTTCGGTGGCAGGAGGAACAAAACTTTTGGTCAGGTGACTACAGGGTTATAAATACAAAATCAAATAGGGGTAATGCAGGAGTAGGTTTAATAATGAATAAAAAAGTAGGAGTGCGGGTAAGCTACTACAAACAGCATAGTGAACGCATTATTGTGGCCAAGATAGACACGAAGCCCATGCCTACTACAGTAGTACAAATTGATATGCCAACTAGATCTGCAGATGATGAAGAAATTGATGAAATATATGATGAGATAAAAGAAATTATTCAGGTAGTGAAGGGAGACGAAAATTTAATAGTCATGGGTTACTGGAATTCGAGAGTAGGAAAAGGGAGAGAAGGGAACATAATAGGTGAATATGGAATGGTAAGAAATGAAAGAGGAAGCCGTCTGGTAGAATTTTGCACAGAGCATAACTTAATCATAGCTAACACTTGGTTTAAGAATCATAAAAGATCCAGGAGATACTAGAAGGCATCAGATAGATTATATAATGGTAAGGCAGAGATTTAGGAACCAGGTTTTAAATTGTAAGACATTTCCAGGGGCAGATGTGGACTCTGACCACAATCTATTGGTTATGAACTATAGATTAAAACTGAAGAAACTTCAAAAAGGTGGGAATTTAAGGAGATGGGACCTGGATAAACTGACTAAACCAGAGGTTGTACAGAGTTTCAGGGAGTGCACAAGGGAACAATTGACAAGAAAGGGGAAAGAAATACAGTAGAAGAAGAATGAGTAGCTCTGAGGGATGAAGTAGTGAAGGCAGCAAAGGATCAAGTAGGTAAAAAGACGAGGGCTGGTAGAAATCCTTGGGTAACAGAAGAAATATTGAATTTAATTGATGAAAGGAGAAATTATAAAAATGCAGTAAATGCAGCAGGCAAAAAGGAATACAAACGTCTCAAAAATGAGATCGACAGGAAGTGCAAAATGGCTAAGCAGGGATGGCTAGAGGACAAATGTAAGGATGTAGAGGCTTATCTCATTAGGGGTAAGATAGATACTGCCTACAGGAAAATTAAAGAGACCTTTGTAGAAAAGAGAACCACTTGTATGAATATCAAGAGCTCAGATGGAAATCCAGTTCTAAGCAAAGAAGGGAAAGCAGAAAGCTGAAAGGGGTAGATAGAGGGTCTATCCAAGGACAATGTAATTGAGGACAATATTATGGAAATGGAAGAGGATGTAGATGAAGATGAAATGGGAAATACGATACTGCGTGAAGAGTTTGACAGAGCACTGAAAGACCTGAGTCGAAACAAGGCCTCGGGAGTAGACAACATTCCATTAGAACTACTGACGGCTTTGGGAGAGCCAGTCTTGACAAAACTTTACCATCTGGTGAGGAAGATGTTTGAGACAGGCGAAATACCCTCAGACTTCAAGAAGAATGTAATAATTCCAATCCCAAAGAAAGCAGGTGTTGGCAGATGTGAAAATTACCGAACTATCAGTTAAATAAGTCACAGCTGCAAAATACTAACACGAATTCTTTTCAGACGAATGGAAAAACTGGTAGAAGCCGACCTCGGGGTAGATCAGTTTGGATTCCGTAGAAATGTTGGAACACGTGAGGCAATACTGACCTTACGACTTATCTTAGAAGGAAGATTAAGGAAAGACAAACCTACGTTTCTGTCATTTGTAGACTTAGAGAAAGTTTTGGTAATGTTGACTGGAATACTCTCTTTCAAATTCTAAAGGTGACAGGGGTAAAATACAGGGAGCGAAAGGCTATTTACAATTTGTACAGAAACCAGATGGCAGTTATAAGAGTCGAGGGGCATGAAAGGGAAGCAGTGGTTGGGAAGGGAGTGAGACAGGGTTGTAGCCTCTCCCCGATGCTATTCAATCAGTATATTGAGCAAGCAGTAAAGGAAACAAAAGAAAAGTTCGGAATAGGTATTAAAATCCATGGAGAAGAAATAAAAACTTTTAGGTTCGCCGATGACATTGTAATTCTGTCAGTGACAGCAAAGGACTTGGAAGAGCAGTTGAACGGAATGGACAGTGTCTTGAAAGGAGGGTATAAGATGAACGTCAACAAAAACAAAACGAGGATAATGGAATGTAGTCGAATTAAGTCGGGTGATGCTGAGGGAATTAGATTAGGAAATGAGGCACTTAAAGTAGTAAAGGAGTTTTGCTACTTGGGGAGGAAAATAACTGATGATGGTCGAAGTAGAGAAGATATAAAATGTAGACTGGCAATGGCAAGGAAAGCGTTTCTGAAGAAGAGAAATTTGTTAACATCGAGTATTGATTTAAGTGCTAGGAAGTCGTTTCTGAGAATATTTGTATGGAGTGTAGCCATGTAAGGAAGTGAAACATGGACGATAAATAGTTTGGACAAGAAGAGAATAGAAGCTTTCGAAATGTGGTGCTACAGAAGAATGCTGAAGATTAGATGGGTAGATCACATAACTAATGAGGAGGTACTGAATAGAATTGGGGAGAAGAGGAGTTTGTGGCACAACTTGACAAGAAGAAGGGACCGATTGGTAGGGCATATTCTGAGGCATCAAGGGATCACAAATTTAGCATTGGAGGGCAGCGTGGAGGGTAAAAATCGTAGAGGGAGACCAAGAGATGAATACACTAAGCAAATTCAGAGGGTTGCAGGTTGCAGTAAGTACTGGGAGATGAAGACGCTTGCACACGTTAGAGTAGCGTGGAGAGCTGCATCAAACCAGTCTCAGGACTGAAGACGACAACAACAACAACAACACACAGAATAAAGTTTATACGATTCGCAGACACATGAAGCACACGACTTTCCTTCCTCAGGTTACCTTGGCGACTCTGGCGTCAGGAAGCACACCAGACAACATAATTCAGCATCAGTTCTAAAGAAAATGGATTAGGCATAATTAAGTCAAGTTACAGTGATTGGCCACACTTCGCCCAAGTGTTTACTAATGGCTGTCGATGTTGAGATGCTTCAGATGTGGGGTATACTTTCTTTGCTTCCAAATAGAAGTACTGCAACATATTGCCACTTTTACTATTTTTGCTATGATTCCGATGGCGGGTAGGGCAGCTATGAGATTTGATCGTTATTTGGGATACCATAAACTATTTATAGTATCAGACTCAAAAAATATTTTGCAGTCATTTGAAAACCCGATATAGGACTGTAAGATGAACTTCAGATTACGAGAATTTGACAAAAACCGCCCATCTCCTTTACAATGACAGGGTGAATCAATTAGTAAAGAACATGCGTCAGGAATCTGCAGCTTTCTGAAACGGAGTTGAAGATTGAATGTTCCACGATAGCTCTTTTCGGTAACAAGCAATAAAATATTTATGACCTTATACTGTTAGCTTCAATCATTAGAACAGTATTTTTTGTCGTTGCCGATCGCAGACCCTGAATGGATAGGGCAAGTGCTTCGAATGCGTTTTCCATCTACACTCCCTATGCCGTTCGGTAAATTATAAATATTGTACTAGTTGCATGACATTTTTCTGAAAAAAATGAACCGGCTGTAAATCTTGACGTACAACTTCACTTACATCTATCTCGATTTTCGCAACAATTGCAGATCCATCACGAAAAGGAATCCTTAAGCTTCTATACTGAGCAACACAAAAGATTACTTTTTCGAAACACCGTAACTGTCTCCCATTGCGACACGTAAGTTTGAAATTTGGCTCAGAGGTATCCACAGTCTTTCTCTGTAATGGTGTGAAAGCTTGGAGCTCTGCGACACGACACACGGGCTTATCGACGCTTCCAACAGCATCGTGTTGACAAATGCGAAAAAAAGGCCTCAGCTTAGAAGTTCACCGGAGGTGTAAGGTGGGTTGATGCAGTCACATTGACACCAAATTTCACCGCAATTCAGCTCAACGTCATCGAGGAGGTGACGCGGTGGGTAGGTAGTCACTTATCGCCCCCCCCCCCCCCCCTATTCACATTTCACCCTTCCTTTTGGCCCTCTGCGGTGGAGATCCGAACCACGATGCCTAGCGTTCAAATCACGCGGGTTTCTTATGAGTCGCGGAGGAAATTGTATAAGAAACACCGTCATTCAGAATCGACACGAAAAATCAGGATGTGGCATAAAGGGCGTCAATGAAACCGCCCCTTCTATAGGAGCGTCCATTTTCACACACTTCACACTCGAAAACCACAGTTTGTAGCGTGATGTGCAATATGACGATGTTATTGACAAATTTTGCCACTGTGAGACGATTCATCCAAGAACATTGCGGAGCTGCAACCCCATTCAACATGATTTCATCTTTTTTTATTGTAGCGTAACAGCAAGTTTTGCTCTGCTCTGCAGGATGGAACCACTAGGGAGGGACAAAAACATTATTTGGAAATTGAACGTGAACGTGATACAAAACAGAAGCCGCGTGGGATTAGCCGAGCGGTCTAAGGCGCTGCAGTCATGGACTGTGCGGATGGTCCCGGCGGAGGTTCGAGTCCTCCCTCGGGCATGGGTGTGTGTGTTTGTCCTTAGAATAATTTAGTTTAAGTAGTGTGTAAGCTTAGGGACTGATGACCTCAGCAGTTAAGTCCCATAAGATTTCACACACATTTGAACATTTTTGAACAAAACAGAAAAATGGCGTTTATGCTTCTTAATACCTCCTTTTTCGCGTCCTGCTGTGGCTTGTGGATTGCCGGATGCTAGAAACGCACATGAATAAAGAGGCGAAGGATCCAAGAGTCCCGGTTCAGCAACACCAGCAGTGCTTATCTTGGTTGCTGCTCGGGATGGTGAATGAGTATCTCTGTACAGCAACATTTTTAAACTGCCCAACAAAGGTGGTCGATTGGCATCAAGGAGTTGTCGAACTGGGGCGTCTAGGCTGGACCCTTTACCCCTTCATCCACGTGTGCGTCAGTGTCATACCCATCCGTGAACACGCCACAGGCGGGCGGGAAGAAGGAGGGATGAAAAAGCGTACACACTTTTCTGCTTTGCATTACATTTAAATTTCGTCGAATGATTTTCAGTTGTCCTCATTGGTTCCACCCAGTATACCAAAGTAAAACGCGGTCAAAGTACGCTCCAAAGAGGTGAGCTCTCATTCATTGGGGTTGCAGTTCTGCGATGTCCTTAGATAGGGGATGAATCGTCGGGGAGGTGTCAACAGTGGCAAAATTTACCGAGAACTTTTCCCTTTATACACCGCACTACAAACTGGCGATTTCTAGCGCGAAATGAACGCCCCTGTGGAAGGGGTGGTACCACTGACGCGCTATATGCCACCTTCCGAGGACTTTCCCTGCCGATTCCGAGCGGCGGGCGTTCGAATTGTTTTCCTCAACCACCATAAGAAATCCGTGCGATTTCTCCTCTAAGCGTCACGGTTCTAGCCTCCATAGTAGAGGCGTCAAACGAAGGAGTGAAGTGTGGATATTAGGGGAGTGTAACAACCATCCATCGTGTGATATGTCCACAGTGGCGCTGGGCAAATCAGTGGTGAAATCTGGCGCTATTGTGACATCATCATCCCATTTTACTGCTCAGATTCTGGCCTTTTATTTGGATACTTTGACACCTTTCTGTCCGAAGCATCACAGAGCCTGAGCATGACCTCACAGGGTGCCACGTTTCTGTACCATTACAGCGGAGGGCTGTAGACACCTTTGAAGCAAATTTCAATCTTACTGCGTCGCAATGGGAGACAAATATGAGATTTCACAAAAGTTATCATTTAATTGTATTGCGCAGTCTATGTGAGCCACTAATGGACGGAAATCTGAAAATTAAGCGGAATTCAGTAAATCACATACCCTTTTTTCAATTCACTAACTACACGAAGGTGTGCTGAGAGGTAATGCCTCTGAATGTTATGTGAAAACTCTCAAAGTTTTTCAAATAAAACAGTCGTCGTTAATATTCTACACCTTCATTCTTTATGCCCAAATATCTATTTCTCGACATAGTCACCCTGGCGATGAACACACTTCTCCCAATGAGAGACCACTTTGCTGACACCGTCGCTGTGGAATATTTGTCTTTGTTGACGGAGCCATGACCTCATCTCTGCTTACACCACTTCATCACTAACAAAATGAAATCTTGGAAGGTATTCTATAAGTTTTCGAATCACACGATAGACGGATGGGGTCAAGCCGGGACTGTATGGAGGCTGATCGATGTTAGTGAAGCCAAGGCGTCGGATTGTTACATATGTCTCAGTGACCGTGTGTGGTCTGGGACTGTCATGCTGAAGGATAGGCTGCGTCATACGTGGACCAACTCTTGGAATTCGAAACTCCATTGTCACCGACGCACATAGTTGCGTTACACACCACCATGTTACGCGCTAGAATTCGGAGGCCTCTGCCGGCAGAGGGCTGCAAATACCAGCATGTAGACATTAAGAATAAAGATGTGGAACGTTAATAACTTTTATTTTGCTAACGAGCTTAATAAGTCTTCAGATAAAAAATTTGGGGCATTACTTTTCACCACGCCATCATATATAGTTGTTGTTGTTGTTGTGGTCTTCAGTCCTGAGACTGGTTTGATGCAGCTCTCCATGCTACTCTATCCTGTGCAAGCTTCTTCATCTCCCAATACCTACTGCAACCTACATCCTTCTGAATCTGCTTAGTGTATTCATCTCTTGGTCTCCCCTTACGATTTTTACCCTCCACGCTGCCCTCCAATACTAAATTGGTGATCCTTTGATGCCTCAGAACATGTCCTACCAACCGATCCCTTCTTCTAGTCAAGTTGTGCCACAAACTCCTCTTCTCCCCAATCCTATTCAGTACCTCCTCATTAGTTATGTGATCTACCCATCTAATCTTCAGCATTCTTCTGTAGCACCACATTTCGAAAGCTTCTATTCTCTTCTTGTCCAAACTATTTACCGTCCATGTTTCACTTCCATACATGGCTACACTCCATACAAATGCTTTCAGAGATGACTTCCTGACACTTAAATCTATATTCGATGTTAACAAATTTCTCTTCTTCAGAAACGCTTTCCTTGCCATTGCCAGTCTACATTTTATATCCTCTCTACTTCTACCATCATCAGTTATTTTGCTCCCCAAATAGCAAAACTCCTTTACTACTTTAAGTGTCTCTTTTCCTAATCTAATACCCTCAACATCACCCGACTTAATTCGACTACATTCCATTATCCTCGTTTTGCTTTTGTTGATGTTCATCTTATATCCTCCCTTCAAGACACCATCCATTACCGTTCAACTGCTCCTCCAAGTCCTTTGCTGTCTCTGACAGAATTACAATGTCATCGGCGAACCTCAAGGTTTTTATTTCTTCTCCATGGATTTTAACACCTATTCCGAATTTTTCTTTTGTTTCCTTTACTGCTTGCTCAATATACAGATTGAATAACATCGGGGACAGGCTACAACCCTGTCTTACTCCCTTCCCAATCACTGCTTCCCTTTCATGTCCCTCGACTCTTATAACTGCCATCTAGTTTCTGTACAAATTGTAAATAGCCTTTCGCTCCCTGTATTTTACCCTTGTCACCTTTAGAATTTGAAAGAGAGTATTCCAGTCAACATTGTCAAAAGCATTCTCTAAATCTACAAATGCTAGAAACGTAGGTTTGCCTTTCCTTAATCTTTCTTCTAAGATAAGTCGTAAGGTCAGTATTGCCTCACGTGTTCCAGTATTTCTACGGAATCCAAACTGATCTTCCCCGAGGTCGGCTTCTACTAGTTTTTCCATTCGTCTGTAAATATTCGTGTTAGTATTTTGCAGCTGTGGCTTATTAAACTGATTGTTCGGTAATTCTCACATCTGTCAACACCTGCTTTCTTTGGGATTGGAATTATTATATTCTTCTTGAAGTCTGAGGGTATTTCGCCTGTTTCATACATCTTGCTCACCAGATGGTAAAGTTTTGTCAGGACTGGCTCTCCCAAGGCCGTCAGTAGTTCCAATGGAATGTTGTCTACTCCGGGGGCCTTGTTTCGACTCAGGTCTTTCAGTGCTCTGTCAAACTCTTCACGCAGTATCGTATCTCCCATTTCATCTTCATCTACATCCTCTTCCATTTCCATAATATTGTCCTTAAGTACATCGCCCTTGTATAGACCCTCTGTATACTCCTTCCACCTTTCTGCTTTCCCTTCTTTGCTTAGAACTGGGTTTGCATCTGAGCTCTTGATGTTCATACAAGTCGTTCTCTTATCTCCAAAGGTCTCTTTAATTTTCCTGTAGGCAGTATCTATCTTACCCCTAGTGAGATAAACCTCTACATCCTTACATTTGTCCTCTAGCCATCCCTGCTTAGCCATTTTGCGCTTCCTGTCGATCTCATTTTTGAGACGTTTGTATTCCTTTTTGCCTGCTTCATTTACTGCATTTTTATATTTTCTCCTTTCATCAATTAAATTGAATATTTCTTCTGTTACCCAAGGATTTCTACTAGCCCTCGTCTTTTTACCTACTTGATCCTCTGCTGCCTTCACTACTTCATCCCTCAAAGCTACCAATTCTTCTTCTACTGTATTTCTTTCCCCCATTCCTGTAAATTGTTCCCTTATGCTCTCCCTGAAACTCTGTACAACCTCTGGTTTAGTCAGTTTATCCAGGTCCCATCTCCTTAAATTCCCACCTTTTTGCAGTTTCTTCAGTTTTAATCTACAGGTCATAACCAATAGATTGTGGTCAGAGTTCACATCTGCCCCTGGAAATGTCTTACAATTTAAAACCTGGTTCCTAAATCTCTGTCTTACCATTATATAATCTATCTGATACCTGTTAGTATCTCCAGGGTTCTTCCATGTATACAACCTTCTATCATGATTCTTAAACCAAGTGTTAGCTATGATTAAGTTGTGCTCTGTGCAAAATTCTACCAGGCGGCTTCCTCTTTCATTTATTAGCCCCAATCCATATTCACCTACTACGTTTCCTTCTCTCCCTTTTCCTACACTCGAATTCCATTCACCCATGACTATTAAATTTTCGTCTCCCTTCACTATCTGAATTATTTCTTTTATTTCATCATACATTTCTTCAATTTCTTCGGCATCTGCAGAGCTAGTTGGCATATAAACTTGTACTACTGTAGTAGGTGTGGGCTTCGTATCTATCTTGGCCACAATAATGCGTTCACTAAGCTGTTTGTAGTAGCTTACTCGCCTTCCTATTTTCCTATTCATTATTAAACCTACTCCTGCATTACCCCTATTTGACTTTGTGTTTATAACCCTGTAGTCACCTGACCAGAAGTCTTGTTCCTCCTGCCACCGAACTTCACTAATTCCCACTATATCTAAGTTTAACCTATCCATTTCCCTTTTCAAATTTTCTAACCTACCTGCCCGATTAAGGGACCTGACATTCCACGCTCCGATCCGTAGAACGCCAGTTTTCTTTCTCCTGACAACGACATCCTCTTGAGTAGTCCCCGTCCGGAGATCCGAATGGGGGACTATTTTACCTCCGGAATATTTTACCCAAGAGGACGCCATCATCATTTAATCATACAGTAAAGCTGCATGCCCTCGGGAAAAATTACGGCCGTAGTTTCCCCTTGCTTTCAGTCGTTCGCAGTACCAGCACAGCAAGGCCGTTTTGGTTATTGTTACAAGGCCAGATCAGTCAATCATCCAGACTGTTGCCCTTGCAACTACTGAAAAGGCTGCTACCCCTCTTCAGGAACCACACGTTTGTCTGGGCTCTCAACAGATACCCCTCCGTTGTGGTTGTACCTACGGTACGGCTATCTGTATCGCTGAGGCACGCAAGCCTCCCCACCAACGGCAAGGTCCATGGTTCATGGGGGGGATATATAGTTATACAGAGTGATTTGCAAGATTAAAGGATCTTTTTATTTCTCAGAACGAAGTAAAAGAAAAGTTTACGTAATCAACTTAGGACTAATTTGGCTTCCATTCCAAATCCAAAACTTGATGATGCCGAACTGATAGGCTATAGAAATAAATGGTGGTACTTCAAAATTATTTGATTTTTGAAGAAGCAGTTCAGTTCGAGAAAATCTTGTGGCAATTTATCGAAAGGAATGAGGTTGAACGGAGCTTTATTGAGTCAATAAATAATGAAGTTTAGGGCGGAAGTCACAATGATGCGAATCTGAAAGATGGTTATCACCGGAAGAACATAATAACAGCGCGATGTCTTCATGCAGGCCTTCAACGTCTGCTAGATGGCAGTCCAGAAGATTCCGCGGAAAAGGTGTAGGTCAGACACCGTAACAGGAAAAACGGCGAAATTTAGGGCACGGGAAGGGCTTAATAGCCTACTGCGACAAGTCCGAAAAATCGCCTTGCGAGAAAACGGAATACCGAGCGAAGGCAACGAAACTAACTGAACAATTCTGGCATTCTGTTTGCATTTTAATGAAAACTTTAATTAATTAGTTAATTATATTGTTTTTTAAAATATCTCATCCTTCTGGGAGGATTTCAACTGTATATATATGCACTTAACACATTGTTACTGGTTGTTGTGGTCTTCAGTCCAGAGACTGGTTTGATGCAGCTCTCCATGCTACTCTATCCTGTGCAAGCTTCTTCATCTCCCAGTACCTACTGCAACCTACATCCTTCTGAATCTGTTTAGTGTATTCATCTCTTGGTCTCCCTCTACGATTTTTACTCTCCGTGCTGCCCTCCAATATTAAATTGGTGATCCCTTGGTGCCTCAGAACATGTCCTACCAACTGATCCCTTTTTCTAGTCAAGTTGTGCCACAATTTTCTCTTCTCCCCAACTCTATTCAATACCTCCTCATTAGTTATGTGATATACCCATCTAATCTTCAGCATCCTTTTGTAGCACCACATTTCAAAAGCTGCTACTCTCTTTTTGTCTAAACTATTTATCGTCCACGTTTCACTTCCATAAATGGCTACACTCCATACAAATACTTTCAGAAACGATTTCCTGACACTTAAATCTATACTCGATGTTAACAAATTTCTCTTCTTCAGAAACGCTTTCCTAGCCATTGCCAGTCTACATTTTATATCCTTTCTACTCCGACCATCATCAGTTATTTTGCTCCCCAAATAGCAAAACTCATTTACTACTTTAAGCGTCTCATTTCCTTATCTAATACCCTCAGCATCACCTGATGTAATTCGACTACATTCAATTATCCTCGTTTTGCTTTTGTTGATGTTCATCTTATGTCCTCCTTTCAAGACACTGTCCATTCCATTCAGCTGCTCTTCCAGGTCCTGTGCTCTCTCTGACAGAATTACAATGTCGCCGGCCGGTGTGGCCGTGCGGTTCTAGGCGCTTCAGTCTGGAACCGCGTGACCGCTACGGTCGCAGGTTCGAATCCTGCCTTGGGCATGGATGTGTGTGATGTCCTTAGGTTAGTTAGGTTTAAGTAGTTCTAAGTTCTAGGAGACTGATGACCACAGATGTTATGTCCCATAGTGCTCAGAGCCATTTGAACCAATTACAATGTCATCGGCGAACCTCAAAGTTTTTATTTCTTCTCCATGGATTTTAATTCCTACTCCGAATTTTTCTTTTGTTTCCTTTACTGCTTGCTCAATATACAGATTGAATAACATCGGGGATAGGCTACAACCCTGTCTCACTCCCTTCCCAACCACTAATATAGTGTCAAACCAGTATTGTCTTCTTATTTTGTGTGAAACAATATGAAACAAGAAACATGTAATGGTACACTACTTTTAATGCACTTAGTTGTAGAGTCTATCTGAAAATGGCAAAATTGTAGTTGTTTCTTCTTTCTCGGAAGAGGATCCATTGGCAAAGCTGTGACTTAGTGCTCCATCTTGTCACGTGTACAATCGATTTTTTGTAATTTTAGATGATCATCCTTTGCATAGCAATACGGTAATTTCATTCGAGAATGCAGTGGCGATTCTTCGACGAAATGCCATGTCGTCCAATTTACTTACCTCCATCCTTCACATAGAGTTGCGATGAGTTGTGCTCGGCTACGTCGACAAAACGTGCAGTAATGGGGTGTGGGGATGTATCCCTGATAGAGTATAGAGTGAATCATTTTGGTCAGATCTATCAGTTCCAACCATAAACTTGCTGTACTGGTAAATGACTCTTCGTTGATGAACTGCTACCCGTCTTTTCTTCTGACGTGAATATCGCATTGCTGTATGCGTTGGCGTTATAATTTCGGTGTTTGTTGTAACTGCCACCAAGCTGTTGTCATTCCAGGAAGCCAATAATATATTGGCTGAACTGCCACATCTGCAGTCAAATGTCGTTCTAGATTTCTTTTTCAATTCATTTCCCTTTTTTAGATTACAAGCTTTACCATTTCTGTTGACTGTTATTTTACCTGTGGGTGCATTATCAAAATATAATGTACACAGCAGCTATTCCAGCTGGTCCTCATATGTCAGAACTACAAAAACATTGGCAGCTTATTTTTCTAGCAATGTACCAGCACCCTGATATGGTTGGAGCCACGTCAAATATCAATTAGGTGGCCCTCCACACCAGTACTTAAATTTACATCTGCTTTGCCCCATCCCGCCCGAAATAAGGATCCATACTTCGGAAATTCATACACCCTGACTGATGAGAAATATGATTAAGAGCATATTATGTATATTTTAGTGACTTATGACTGCCGAGTATGCTTTTATTGCTAAATTGTAGTGTAAAAACATGTGTACTTACTTGACAGCAAAAGAGAAAGCCGGCCGCGGTGGCCGTGCGGTTCTGGCGCTGCAGTCCGGAACCGCGGGGCTGCTACGGTCGCAGGTTCGAATCCTGCCTCGGGCATGGGTGTGTGTGATGTCCTTAGGTTAGTTAGGTTTAAGTAGTTCTAAGTTCTAGGGGACTTATGACCTAAGATGCTGAGTCCCATAGTGCTCAGAGCCATTTGAACCAAAAGAGAAATAACAGAAAACATTGTATACGATTTTTGTAAACATAAAGTAAATGTCTTTCTAGAAGGATGTACTAAAAAAGACGGCTTCTAAGGCTATATCGGGCATGCAAATACCTATTTTAGTAGATTAGTACGATATTCTGAGAAAATGTGTTAACTGTTATTACCCTAATACAAACGTGCACAGAGAACTTATACTTACCCATCAACTAGTAGGTCAGGTAGATAATCCACTTTCAGCAAATCATGTTTTATTATGCACACAAAATAATACTCATTTAACAATGGAAGCCAAATGTAGTTTTAAGCAATGGTATGAGTCAGCTGGATGAAGTGTATACTAATATCGTCTGTTGGAAAATAGAGTAAAGAAGAGGTATAAGAAGTAAACCTTCCTGAAAGACTGCAGCGGTACTTGCATTAATAGTGGCGCTTGAAGATAAAAGTATCTCATCTTCGAAATTACTCATTATTACTATCTTCATTAACTGCGTTCCGCCGCGCGGGATTAGCCGAGCGGTCAAGGGCGCTGCAGTCATGGACTGTGCGGCTGGTCCCGGCGGAGGTTCAAGTCCTCCCTCGGGCATGGGTGTGTGTGTCTGTCCTTAGGATAATTTAGGTTAAGTAGTGTGCAAGCTTAGGGACTGATGACCTTAGCAGTTAAGTCCCATAAGATCTCACACACATTTGAACATTTTTGAACTGCGTTCCGTACTCAGCTCTGTTATGAACGCCTCATAAAAGCTAAGAACAATAGATTTGTTTAGTCACGTCTCTCTTCGACGCTATCGTTATCACGACTCCAACATAAATGTAAGAAACTAATGTTCTTCACGGAATTGTTTTATGAAAGTGACTGGATGTATTCCACCCAGTGGATTAAAATCCTTACATTTCCTGTAGTTGAAGTACGTATTACGGGGAACGCCTGCTGTGGCAGTAATGATTCTGCGTTCTTATTTGCTTCGAAAACTGCGTATCTTCCTTCTGTATCTTGTATTCCGTTAGAACTGGTTCACTTTTCTGCAGTGATTCCCGGAATCTGTCCATTTTGACTTCTAGTTCGGTGCACTGATGACTAACGAATCTTTATTACTGTTAAAAACGTTTTTAACGCTAACGGTTTCACTATTCTGGTTTTTGATTTGGTTGGGTAGCTCGTTAATAGCTGCCTGACAAGATTGAAGCCGTTGTGTTAACTGGGTCTTAATTTTCTGCACCTTATCTGTTACTTTCTTCCGTTCGACTTGAAATAACTATTGACTTTTTGTGAGAAACTCGAGTGTGACTCTCGTATGACGATTCGCTTTTTCTTTCTTATTTTCTGCTCAATCATATCGATTTTTTTTATCGATATAAACGATATTTTCAGGTTTTTTTTTAACTTATTTACCTCTGATCGCTCTCTAGTTTCTGACATATCAACTCACTGCGTTTGATTCGTATTCTCGATCTCTTTCGAACATTGTGAATTTAATTTCCGCAACTCTGTTGTTTGAGCTATCTCAGTTCTGCTGTACTCTAGTCTGCAATCCGTTGTCTTATGCTTTCTGATTGTCGAATTTCAAACGCAACATCCTATTCTTATCGGCTGTTAATTAGTGTAAAGTACTTCTTATCATTTATCTTCGTAGCTCAGCAATTCAATCTTTTCCTATGCGATTTTGATTCTTCTGCTATACGATACGTTGCGCTGCTTCAGATGCCAACCGACCTGATAATTTCTGGTGGTCTGCGTCAGTTGTCCTCGAAGGTGGGTTGGAACGAAGTCCTGAGATCGTGCGCGGATATGTCACGTTGCAATGGACTGGGTTACTACAGCGTGGATACACGGGCGAGGAAGATTATTTATGAGAAACGGAAAATATGGTTTGGCTACTAAATGACGACAACGAGCTTCTTTTATTCTTCTTTGCTCGAATCAATCGACAACTTTAGAATACAGTGACCGATGTGCCAATACTTATCTCAATAAACGACGTACGGGCCCTAGAGCTAATCACTTAGCACTACTACGTAACAAATTGATAAATACTGCTCCCAAACAGACCTGTACGTTTTTACTATCCCCTCGACACGAGAAGATGCAGCAACTTGAAGACATATGAGCCGGCTTGGCACACTAACCAAACTACAAACATTGAATCAGTTCCCTTGCTTACACAGGGTCGAATGCGGCAAGGAAATTATCTTCGCTCTCAGTGCTGCGTCAGAGGTCAGTTATACGCTGACATCTTGTCCAATGATGTCTTCCACAATTCTACCTCTGTACCAATAATAAACACGAAATCACGACAGAAGCGAGTCCAGTCGTTCGCTGTCACACTTTGAATTCGCTCCTGGACAAGATCCTACAGTCTTTTCAGCATTATATCACAATCTATCCTTTTTGTGTAGCCTCACATAACCTTCCACCACACGCCAAACCAACTCGACCGCATTAATACTTGTCTGGCGGTAGTCTGGCCAAGGCTAGTGTTGTGTCTGCAGTTGCAGGAGCTGGATACAAGGTACACCTCAGCCCAAGAGGTAGAGTGGCGTGGGTACAGTGTTACAAGTAACCGAGCCGGCTGAATTAACAGTTGCTCGTCTGTCTGAATAATATCCTTGGTTCACTGATTTGCATCTTCTTGCGACGCGTGTATGGACTCTCTATCTCGACGAGGCTTCGATGGCAGTCTTTCTATGTTTATTCTGTCTTCTCCTACAGTTTTTTTTTTTTACTCAAGTGTCTTATCATCTTTGGGGCATAGTACAGGGGCAACTGTGCCTACAGTACATAGTTGCATTATTTGTGAAACACTCTTGTGGCGTTGCTCTAAACTTTTCCTTTAAGATACTTCTCTGTTAGTACGTTGTATAACTCTCGATTCCGTACGCACCAAGGGGCCTCCGGTGATTCATTTGAGGCAGCGATCTCGTAGTACCTGTAAGTTCTTGTAATTGGTTTCACATGTGATTCCCCATGATGACGAGCCGTATAGTAATCTGGGTTCTACTTGGGCATTCGTACATTTGTCCAAATCCGAGCACTTCAGGAGTGGGATGAGAGCCCCCATCATCTTTAATTCCACTGTCTTCTTCTCTCGGATATGGGTCGTATAAAGCAGTTACCTGTCGAGATATTCTCCCAAGTACTTGACGATATTTGACCATGGAAGCTGTTGTTCAAGTATCCAGATTCTACTGACGATGATGGGTCTCCTCGTTGTAAAGACAATGGTTGCTGTCTTGGTTGAGATAACTGCTATTTTCTTGTATTTTGCCCGCTGGTTTATAACAACCAGTTGCGTTTGCATCCTAGATATGAGATGATCCAGACACTTTTCACTGGCAAGGAACGCTGAGTCCTTTGCATAAAAAACCGACACAAATGGGGAAGTGAGAATTTCGTTAATATACAAGCTGAAAAATAGCTGCGAGACGACGGACCCTTGGGGAATCCCCCCGATGACTGGTCTTGATGTGGAGTTCTGGTACTCTGTATTAAAGTATAGCATTAAAGAGCCAATGAAATTTTTTCTTTATCTTTTGTATTCGTTATGTTTAGCAATAAATGTCAGACAAAAATAATAAATATTTGAAAGTATATACACTCCTGGAAATTGAAATAAGAACACCGTGAATTCATTGTCCCAGGAAGGGGAAACTTTATTGACACATTCCTGAGGTCAGATACATCACATGATCACACTGACAGAACCACAGGCACATAGACACAGGCAACAGAGCATGCACAATGTCGGCACTAGTACAGTGTATATCCACCTTTCGCAGCAATCCAGGCTGCTATTCTCCCATGGAGACGATCGTAGAGATGCTGGATGTAGTCCTGTGGAACGGCTTGCCATGCCATTTCCACCTGGCGCCTCAGTTGGACCAGCGTTCGTGCTGGACGTGCAGACCGCGTGAGACGACGCTTCATCCAGTCCCAAACATGCTCAATGGGGGACAGATCCGGAGATCTTGCTGGCCAGGGTAGTTGACTTACACCTTCTAGAGCACGTTGGGTGGCACGGGATACATGCGGACGTGCATTGTCCTGTTGGAACAGCAAGTTCCCTTGCCGGTCTAGGAATGGTAGAACGATGGGTTCGATGACGGTTTGGATGTACCGTGCACTATTCAGTGTCCCCTCGACGATCACCAGTGGTGTACGGCCAGTGTAGGAGATCGCTCCCCACACCATGATGCCGGGTGTTGGCCCTGTGTGCCTCGGTCGTATGCAGTCCTGATTGTGGCGCTCACCTGCACGGCGCCAAACACGCATACGACCATCATTGGCACCAAGGCAGAAGCGACTCTCATCGCTGAAGACGACACGTCTCCATTCGTCCCTCCATTCACGCCTGTCGCGACACCACTGGAGGCGGGCTGCACGATGTTGGGGCGTGAGCGGAAGACGGCCTAACGGTGTGCGGGACCGTAGCCCAGCTTCATGGAGACGGTTGCGAATGGTCCTCGCCGATACCCCAGGAGCAACAGTGTCCCTAATTTGCTGGGAAGTGGCGGTGCGGTCCCCTACGGCACTGCGTAGGATCCTACAGTCTTGGCGTGCATCCGTGCGTCGCTGCAGTCCGGTCCCAGGTCGACGGGCACGTGCACCTTCCGCCGACCACTGGCGACAACATCGATGTACTGTGGAGACCTCACGCCCCACGTGTTGAGCAATTCGGCGGTACGTCCACCCGGCCTCCCGCATGCCCACTATACGCCCTCGCTCAAAGTCCGTCAACTGCACATACGGTTCACGTCCACGCTGTCGCGGCATGCTACCAGTGTTAAAGACTGCGATGGAGCTCCGTATGCCACGGCAAACTGGCTGACACTGACGGCGGCGGTGCACAAATGCTGCGCAGCTAGCGCCATTCGACGGCCAACACCGCGGTTCCTGGTGTGTCCGCTGTGCCGTGCGTGTGATCATTGCTTGTACAGCCCTCTCGCAGTGTCCGGAGCAAGTATGGTGGGTCTGACACACCGGTGTCAATGTGTTCTTTTTTCCATTTCCAGGAGTGTATCTGTAAGATAAGGGAGGCTGTTTTCGACAAGGCATCATCTATAAATTACGTCACACGTTAAGTGTGAGGGAGAGGGTCAACACTGATGTAGAGTCGCCTGTCGACGAGAAAGATATCAATGATGTTGAGGTAGCGGTCCAGCGACGGGGTGGTTTGAGACAATTTGACTTCTAAGTTCTGGCGGTATACTTTATCGTAGGCTTTCTCTAGATCTAGAAAATCCCCGATGACCGAGTTTTTCTTTGTTGACGTTATCTCGTACAGTTCGTGTTATTTGTAGGAGCTGTAGTTAAGCAGATAGCTTCTGCTGAAACCCAAATTGATGTGGTCGTATGACGTTATGGACAACGAAGCTGTACTGTATCCACCTAAGGATTACTTTCTCTAGCATCCCTCTCAGCATTTGAAGGAGGCTAATTGGTCTGTAATATTCCACTTTCCAAGATTCGGTGAAGTAATGCAACGTCAAACAGCTGTTTGTGATTCTTGTTACTAATACAATTGGTTTCCTAGGTAGGCGTCTCAAGTCCACATTTCTTATAAAATCCTTTCCTGGGGAGTTGCTTTTGTTGTTTTTAATAACGCTTTCAACCTCCGCTACAGTTACCATCTTAGTGCGGACTCGTGCTGCAGTATTTTTGAAAGTTTACCGTTCTTCCCTCATTTCAACGTCAATTTGGCTTAGGTGCTGATCTGTTGCAGTCAAGGGCGCCTTCGTCTGGTTTTTGTACGTTTCGGCGTATAACACTGCGCAACAAAAAAATAATTTTTGAATGTTTCGAGCACTTCATGAGGCAATTCCTACTAATTTTGGGTTGAGATAAACAAATATGACAATGAAAATTTTTTATTAGCTCTAGTTTCTATGATATACACAAGGTGGAAGTATTAAATATTAACGGATTGAGAGAAAAGGATACATTTTAATTACATACATGCTAACAACAATGGAAGTGCATTTAATTTTTTAACTGGTAATTACATGCTAAGAATTCTAAATTGCTGGGGAAATACTTCGCAGATGGTCGTGTCTGAAGAGAATCATGTGGTGGCCTATTGACTTCGTCGTCTTTTAGCTTGCCTCTTGTAATGGAGTTCCGCAGAATCCCTACACGAAGAGCAACAGTAATCCGCAAGCATTACTTCATTCCAACGGCACTGATATCTTTGTTGCATAACAGAAATGTCCTGATCGAATCTCTCACCATGTTCATCACTAACAGCTCCATAACCAGGAGGGAACAAGTCTAGGTGGGAGTGGAGAAAATGGATCTTAAGGAACATGTTGCATCCAAGGTTATGGTATTTTTGCAGGAGCGCTGTCACCAAATACTTGTAGTTGTCTTCTCTTTTGTTGCCTAAAAATCCATGAGCAACACCCTTGAAGGCTTTCCAAGCTTCCTTTTCTTTCCCCTCCAAAACTTGGTCAAATGCACGATCCTATACAAGTTCTCTTATTTGTGGTCAGACAAAAATGCCTTCCTTAACTTTTGCATCACTTAATTTCGAAAATTTCTCTTTTATGTACTTAAATGCCCGTCCTTCTCGGTTCATAGTTTTGACAGATTTTTTCATCAAACCCAGCTTGATATGCAGGGGTGGAGGAAGAACGTCTGGGTCCACAAGAGGCTTGGCAACATTTTTCTCGATAGGATGGAGATTTCTTGCAGGCCAGTCTTCTTTAATATAATGCAGTTTCCTATCTCTACTGTCCCACATACATAAGAAGCAGCAATGCTTTGTCTAACCCAGTTGCATTCTTAAGATTATAGCAATGACTTTTAGATCACCACAGATTTTCCATTTGTGTTCATTATATTTAATTGAGTCCAAGGGAGCTGTCATATTTTCGTATGTCTCCTTCATGTGAACAGCATGACCAACAAGAATAGATGAAAGAAGGTTCCCGTTGTGAAGTAACACAGCTTTCAAATTAAGCTTGGAGGAGTCTATGAATGGCCTCCATTAAGTTGGATCATGGTTCAAATTCAAAGATTTCATCAAGCCAATTAATGTCGCAGCAAACAACAAGATTATTTTTCTTCTCAGAAGAGAGAAGCAGTTCCATGTGACATTTTCTGTACTGTGAGATTCTCACATCACTTTGGAGAATATTCCATTGCTGTAGTCGAGACCCAAGAATTTCTGCATTCTCTTTTGACAGTCCAAGGTCTTTAATGAGATCACTCAATTCCGCTTGACTCAGTCTGTGCGGTTTATCATCTTTTCCCTCAAAATCAGGGTCATGGGATGTGGAAGGCTTGTTTGGTTCACACACAATTTTCGGGTGGAGTAGGAACTGGTAAAATATCCGAATGTGGACTGGGTCGGATAGCAGATGGAAGATTCGGGTACTGAACTGTTCTTCTTTTCTTCATAGACAATCCTGCCTTTATAGGTGGAGTCAGGCAGAAATAGCAGTCATCTGTATGGTTTGTAGGGTCCCGCCAAATCATAGGCACTGCGAAAGGCATAGATCGTTTCTTCTTTTTCAGCCATTCACGCAGTGTAACTGAAAATGCGTTGCAACATATATGTGGAGCCCAAGACTTATCCTGGTCCCCTGCTTTCATACCGAAAGAATACTGATAGGCAGTCTTTACAAGAGGCGACAGATTGCGTTTCTGTGAGGAAAATGTTATTTCACCACAAATATAGCAAAAGTTATTCACCATATTTTCACATTTTCGTGGCATTTTTACAAATTTTACACTAAAAAACACTCCTGGACCAGAAATTTTGCATTAATTTGAGTAGAAACTACATGTAAATCAGTCACAGCAACAGTATGTATGTTTATGACTTACAATCAGCTGAAGAGCATTTGTTTTGTTATTTGACAGGTGTGCTAATCCCCCCCAAAAAATTCCCCCAAATTTAAAATCTTAAGTCTAAAAATGAAATGTCACTTTATCTTCAAAACAAGAGCTAATCTGTCATTTTTCGGTGATTTTTGAACTCAGCAGATGGAAATACATGTAAATCTACTATTTTTAACCCGAAACATTTTCATTGTTGCCCAGTGTAATCTGGCGTGAGACAACGGGTCGTAGACGAGCCCATTGCGGCCTCTGATCGCTCTCTATGGTGCACGTCTTCGTCTGTTATCGTTAACGATTCTTCTTTTCTTAGCTATCCTGTCTTCCCAGGTTTGCTATCGCCATTCTTTCATCCTTCCTTGCAATTCCATGGCCAGTCTGCGGGTTTGTCGACGGTCTTCCGGGTTTCTGTGGCGCACCCATGGTTTTCTGCTTCTGTTGCATTGCATTTTTAGTGTCTGAAGCAGCGGTGCGAGGTTTGTGTTCAGGCGGAAAGTTTGCCTAGTGGCTCGATGTTTTACCTCGCAAGTTTTCCTGGTTAGAGTTTGGATAGCAATATCAACTGCATCTTTGGTAGTAGTATTGGTTAAATATGCCTCCTATTGCAGCCAGTTGACGTCCTTCGAGCTTGGTGCAGGAACTGAGTAGCTGTACTTTCTATCAGTCTCAGGACTGGTCCATGGGCAGAGGAGAGGTCATCCATCCTCCTCAACTGCAGGTTGATGTTGAAGTTTTTAATCGCTGCGAAATCCAACACATCTTGTCGCTACTCGCGGCACAAGTAATTCACTCGTAGGTCGTCTTCCAGTTCGAATACGATCTGTCCTTTCGGGTTAGTTTTCCTTAAGTTTCAAACAGAATGTTTACTACTTAAGGCCCATCTTAGAAGGACTCTGCCAAAGTCATCAATGACTGTGTGCATGTCCGTTTTTCTTGATGCTGAGATAGGCAGCTATACATGTGACATTGCCTATAGTCGTTTGGATTGTCACTGCAGAGGCTCCCAATTGCTCGTAGTGATGACTTACATCTGTCTTGGTAAGGACTACAGCGCCACCTTCTCGCTGTCCTTGTCGGTCCGTTCTTCAAGTTCTTCTCGTGTATCGACTTTTAAAGAAGCGCAGATAAATATCATCAGTTACGTTGACGGCGTGGCCATTAGCGGCGAGCTCTACTTGCGCCACCCGCGTGAGATGGAGATTCCGGAGCGAGCGAATCGCCCGCTGGCAGCCAGCCTGGAGAAACTATACTCGGGTGACTTCCGAGCGGCGTCATAGCAGCGTCGTGTGCGGTCGCCGTAAACACTGCACAGCTGGCTAGTAGCTTTCCCAGGGGGCACATTTGCTCGATTTGTGTGAACAGCATACATTTTCGCATTTCTAGTCACAAGGCCTTTGCTTGTGGTTTGTCGATCCCCATCTTCTGACGTAGACATAAATATATCACATTGCTTTTGCAGTTTGTTTAAGCTGGAAAGAACTTTACCATCCGCCAACTTGTAAAAATTAGGAGTGGCCAGCTGCTTACGGTAAACACAAGTAACTGCTTCCACCTTATAAAGTAATTCACACCGTCCAAAAAACAACCTGAGTCTCTTTCAAGTTCTTCCGCAGTACCCTCTTCGACGCTTCTATGTTCCTTTCGAGTTCTTCTACACCCTTTGCAGTATCTTCAGAAAGTCAAGTTTGGATAAATCCAAGTTTCACTGACATAAAATATTAAGCTACACTCATTCTTAATTTCCTTATTTTCTGCATCTTCCAGGTTCCAATATTTTCGTTATCCACTAATAACTTTCTTCACGACATGTACTTTTTCCACCTAAATCCCTTTTGGACCACTATGTGTCCATTGGAAATTAATTTTCTCTTTCATGACAGGTGAGAATTTGGGACATGTAAGAACGACCTTCTTTCCCCCATAAAAATCCTCAGCAATGTCCTTCATTACACGGCGATAAAAATCGTCAACATGTGCATTCCATTTTTCGGCACCATCCGTTTCTTTCTAAGAATTGACAACAAGCACTTTTCTTTGTTACAGCTACGATCTTCGTTTCTTATTCTTTGGAATGTTTACTGAAAAATGTTGCACTACTTTGCAATCCTGGCAGTTGCATTCGTTAGCGGAACAAGTAGGTCTTTGCTAGCTTCCGCACCGCAGCACTTAGTAATTTGTACAATAAATCATCTTTCGTCACTATGTATTTGATCTTCCACTCGCCGTTTCAGTCAGAACATCAGTCTGCTATTCACACTCAGGGTCGGATTAAGACCCAAGCGCGTTGGTTGGCAAGCGGATAGGGGTGCTGGAGGCGTCCAAGTGCAGAATACGTATGTTGCTGAAACTGACGCAGGTGAAAGCATAAGAGAGTAGAAGCAAAAACGTCCCAGTTTTCAATCAGATAGGGGATTAACCAAGAAGTTTAAATTTCGAACACATTTGTACTATCTAGGACAATGTTTTATGCTGAAGTCAGTGGCGGTCGTAGTCACATGTTCACAGTTACTTCGCAGATTGGTCATTTGGGGACAATGTTTAATGGGACGATTTTGCTCCTGTTATCGTATACTAACACAATTGTCGGCCGCGCTGGATTAGCCGAGCGGTCTTAGGCGCTGCAGTCATGGACTGTGCGGCTGGTCACGGCGGAGGTTCGAGTCCTCACTCGGGCATGGTTGTGTGTGTTTGTCCTTAGGATAATTTAGGTTAAGTAGTGTGTAAGCTTAGGGACTGATGACCTTAGCAGTTAAGTCCCATCCGGACTGGGTGGCCGAGCGGTTCTAGGCGCTACAGTCTGGAACCGCGCGACTGCTACGGTCGCAGGTTCGAATCCTGCCTCAGGCATGGATGTGTGTGATGTCCTTAGGTTAGGTTTAAGTAGTTTTACGTTCTAGGGGACTGATGACCTTAGAAGTTAAGTCCCATAGTTCTCAGAGCCATTTGAACCATTTGAAATTAAGTCCCATAAGATTTCACACACACACACAGACAACTGTCAGTTTTTACTACTAACTGAGAAATATCTTGAATATACGATATTCCCTTTATATACTTTGAGGGCTTGTAACGAGGACAAGAAGGGTTAAGTATCCGGCCGTTGTAGCCGAGGAGTTCTAGGCGCTTCAGTCCGGAATCACGCTGCTGCTACGGTCGCAGGTTCGAATCCTGCCTCGGGCATGGATGTGTGTGGTGTTTTTAGGTTAGTTAGGTTTAAGTAATCCTAAGTCTAGGGGACTGATGACCGCAGATGTTAAGTCCCATAGTGCTCAGAGCCATTTGAACCATTTTTGAGGATTAAGTTTAGTATAGACTCACGTACGGAAACGTACCGTTTCCTGCTACCCGCAGAATACCGCTCTCTATCTCTCGCCGTTTGTCACCTGGGTCTACTTGCAAACAGGACTCGATGTGACGACCACCGGCGTGAATACAGATACGATACCTCCGTAACGTGTTGTAGTACACACAGTCACCAACTTCTGGTCCTACAGCATCGGCCGCAGCCATAACCCACGCGAGTAGCTCTTCCTCGGATAACACAAGGAACTCGTAAATCGAGGTTTTCATGAGACCTCACAGATAGTAATCTAGTAGGTTCCGTCGGGAGAACGTGCAGGTCCAGGAATCGAGCCACCACGATCTATCGACTGTTGCCCAAATCGTTAGGCAGATGATCTCGGACCTCATATGACAAATGAGATGGTGTGCCATGGTGCTGGAACTATATTTTTGGAGCATATGTAGTGGCACATATTCCAAGAGTCCATGCAGCACGCTTTCAGGCCACCCGGTGTGGCCGAGCGGTTCTAGGTGCTTCAGTCTGGAGCCGCACGACCGCTACGGTCGCAGGTTCGAATCCTGCCACGGGCATGGATGTGTGTGATGTCCTTAGGTTAGTTAGGTTTTAAGTAGTTCTAAGTTCTAGATGACTGATGGCCTCAGATGTTAAGTCCCATAGTGCTCAGAGACATTTGACCATTTGAACCACGCTTTCAAGGAGTCAAGTACACAGCACCCGTGAGGTGATAGGAGAAGTTAAATTCGACACACACTTCCATCTGGGAACCCTGCCCAAATGTTTAGACCGTATCGTTCCTGAAACCAGGGTTTTTATGAACGCACACATGAGTTTGGTGGGAATAAAGAATACTTTCCGTGGTGAACTTGGGTCCATTCGTGAAAAAGATCCACAGTGGGAAATCCGGTCCATCCGTGTAACGGTGCAGTAACCACTTACAGAAGTGGGTCCATGACGCACGCTGGTTAAGCCGCATTTCGGGAATTTGTGGTAAGATCTAATGGGACCAAACTGCTGAGGTTCAAAAATGGTTCAAATGGCTCAGAGCACTATGGGACTCAACTGCTGAGGTCATTAGTCCCCTAGAACTTAGAACTAGTTAAACCTAACTAACCTAAGGACATCACAAACATCCATGCCCGAGGCAGGATTCGAACCTGCGACCGTAGCGGTCTTGCGGTTTCAGACTGCAGCGCCTTTAACCGCACGGCCACTTCGGCCGGCACTGCTGAGGTCATCGATCCCTAAGCCTTCACACTGCTTAATCTAAGTTAAACTAACTTACACTATGGACAACACGCACACCTATGCTCGAGGGAGGGCTCGAACCTCCGACGGGGAGAGCCGCACGGACCGTGACAAGGCGCCCAAGACCCCGCGGCTACCCCGCGCGGCGGCCGCATTTCCTGCACGCACTGGGAGTGGTACAGATGTCATTGCTACTTATGCAGAACACATTAGACAGTTAGGTAATCCACACTGTCTACCTGCCCTGTTTCTAGTATTCGTCGTTGCGTCCTCTTCCACTATGCAATACAGCTTCTTCAAACTCGGACGTGCGGCGCCGTCTTGGAGCCCCGCAGTGGGCCTGCTGGTGACGAATGTACCCGTCGTCGAGGCCCCCTAGTGCACCGCAGCAAAGAGAAAGTGCGAAGGTGTCTGGCGGTGTGGAAAACGCTCCACGCGCAACTGACGAGCAGTCCTACAATTGAACCGAGCTCCGCCGTACAGTAACAACGAGTCGGGGTATTCCGCATACGTGTAGTTCACCATAGTCAACAGCAATACGCTAAAAATGAAATGTATGTACAGATTGTGTTCTGCTCTGTAGCGAATGATTAGTCTACTACTGTACAATAGCACAGTATAAACAGAGAGCACAAGCACAACAGCAGGAACAAACTTCTATGGGCAGATCCCAACTCAACTGAATGGCATGTAAACAAATCCATAGTGGGTATGGGATATCAGGTAATCGATGAAAATGACGTGCGTAATTCCATAACTAGTGACGCCGAAAATGCAAGAGATTTGAACGTCTGTTGTGGTATTTTGCGTGTAGCGGTAAAATGGTACGTTTCGACATGAGTTCCCATGATAATATTCTTGGTCCCTCACTACAGGTCCTCGACGTCCGTAAAGGGAATTTAGTTATGCCCTGTACAAAAACAAAATTTTTATTCTAGTAATAGTATGAAAAACGATAAATAAATAATCTCGCACAACTAACACCTTGGTGCAAGTATTTTTATCTGACGCCATTTCAGTGAGGGGAGTGTCAGTTTAAATGAGTGCTGTAACCAGTAATCGAACCCAGGTCCACAAAATTAAAAGCTATTCAGCTACAGAAATGGGTTATTATGTTTTTGAGATGCGTAAATGTTTCTGATTGGATATTGTTAAATTCCTGGAATGCTGACTAATAAATTGAAAATGCTCTTTACAGCAAAATACTGAGCACTTCGCCAATGCACAGTGATGAGGTCTAAAATATTTTCAGATATAATACAAGCCCTAGCCAGCTGTTATGCTTCACGGCTGCATAGTTGACAATGAAATCCAGACAATGTGATAGCAGCACTTGATTCATTGTTTTCATTGGTCTCCTAGAGTTATCTTGTTCCGTGCTAGTGCTTGCTTCTGTGTCCGCTTGTCCAGAATATTTACGAAGGTCCTCTTCATAACGACAAACTAACTGACGAAATAATGTCTGAAAAAAAAGAACAAGCCAAGGTTAGCTTTTAAATTGCTTCCTGCACGTAGCTGAATGTCTTTTAAGGATATTATTTTCCCTAACAGGAATTCTATGAGCTTCGATGATGACCTCACGATAGCTACAACTATCTCTTAAAAACTGAATCATTGTTAGTTCAGGTAAGAGCTTGTTTATTTACTTGTTGTCAAACATAATTTCTTCTTTCTGAAAGCCGGTTGTTGTGACCTAGCGGTTCTAGGTGCTTCAGTCTGGAACCGCGCGCCTGCTACGGTCGCAGGTACGAATCCTACCTCGGGCATGGATGTGTCGTCGTAACTGCCATCTTTGTCACGTCTGCTGTGCAGCGAGCTACGTTAATTTAAGTATTAACTGTATTTTTATTACTTGTCACTTCTTCTTCCGTGTGTTTTTGCTTTTAGGAAGCTTTAATTGTCGAGTGCTATTAATAGTGTTCCATAGATTTCGTGTTTGTTTTGAATACAGTCAGAGAGAGTCCCTTTAGTCAACCATAGTGCCAGTAGTACAGTCCAGAGACAGGTAGTGCTATTTTCATTGTTTTCTACAAGAAGTGTCTGGCAACCACAATTTAGTCAACAATCAGCCGCCTTTAGTGAATTAGCAGTCTAGTTAAAAGTTGATTAACTGTCTACAGCAAATTGATTTCTTAGGATGGATAGGATGTGTGACTGCTGTGTACGGACGCAGGAGGAGCTGGCCAGTGTTCGCGAACAGCTGAACGTGTTAATGGCCGCGGTCAGCAGTCTTCAGGCTGCTGCCTCGGAGTGTAGCGGCAGTGGGGAGTCTGGTGCGTCGCATGGTACACCCCAGGTGTTACATGCTTCACCCACTGTCCCTGCTGTCGACACATCTTCGCGGGTACTGGGCGCGGTTGGGCCACCCTCTCCCCAAGGGGAGTGGCGGGTTCAGCGGCGTTCGCGGCGCACGAGGCGGAGGGTAAATGTGGAGGCTGGCCGTGTGGCATCGCCCGCTCTGCCTGTGAGTGGACATGTGGCCGCTCCTTCAGCAAGGTCCGAGCAGGCATACGGGGGGAGGGGTTTATTAGTTATTGGGAGCTCCAACGTTAGGCGGGTGATGGAGCCCGTTAGGGAAATAGCGGAAAGGTCGGGGAAGAAGGCCAGTGTTCACTCTGTCTGCTTGCCGGGGGGGTCTCATCCGAGACGTGGAGGAGGCCCTGCCGGCGGCGATAGAGAGCACTGGGTGCACCCGACTGCAAATTGTTGCTCACGATGGCACCAATGACTCCTGCCGTCTGGGTTCAGAGGTCATCCTCAGTTCGTACAGGCGGTTGGCGGAATTGGTGAAGCCGGAAAGCCTCGCTCGCGGGGTGGAATCAGAGCTAACTATTTGTAGTATCGTTCCCAGAACCGATTGCGGTCCTCTGGTTTGGAGCCGAGTGGAAGGCTCAAACCAGAGGCTCAGACGATTCTGCGGAGATCTGGGGTGCAAATTTCTCGACCTCCGCTATCGGGTGGAAAAATAGGGTCCTCCTGAATAGGTCACGCGTGCACTACACGCCGGAAGCGGCTACAAGGGTAGCGGAGTATGTGTGGAGTGCACATGGGGGTTTTTTAGGTTAGAGAATTCCCTCCCTAGGGCCGACAAGACGCCTCCTCAGACGCAGCAAGGTAGGAGTAGGCAAATTGCAACAGGGAATAACAATATTAAGGTGCTAATAGTAAACTGCAGCAGCGTCTATAGAAAGATCCCAGAACTGCTCTCATTAATAAACGGTCACAACGCCCATATAGTACTAGGGACACAAAGTTGGCTGAAACCAGACGTAAACAGTAATGAAATCCGAAAACTCAGATTGGAATGTATACCGCAGAGACAGGCTGGACAGTGAAGGGGGAGGCGTGTTTATAGCGATAAGAAGTGCAATAGTATGGAAGGAAATTGACGGAGATCCGAAATGTGAAATGATTTGGGTGAAGGTCACGGTTAATGCCGGCTCAGACATGGTAATTGGATGTCTCTATAGGCCCCCTGGCTCAGCAGCTGTTGTGGCTGAGCACCTGAAGGATAATTTGGAAAATATTTCGAGTAGATTTCCCCACCATGTTATAGTTCTGGGTGGAGATTTTAATTTGCCGGATATAGACTGGGAGACTTAAACGTTCATAACGGGTGGCAGGGACAAAGAATCCAATGAAATTTTTTTAAGTGCTTTATCTGAAAACTACCTTTAGCAGTTAAACAGAGAACCGACTCGTGGCGATAACATATTAGACCTTCTGGTGACGAACAGACCCGAACTATTTGAAACAGTTAAGGCAGAACAGGGAATCAGCGATCATAAAGCGGTTACGGCATCGATGATTTCAGCCGTAAATAGAAATATTAAAAAAAGGTAGAAAGATTTTTCTGTTTAGCAAAAGTGACAAAAAGCAGATTTCAGAGTACCTGACGGCTCAACACAAAAGTTTTGTCTCAAGTACAGATAGTGTTGAGGATCAAAGTTCAAAACCATCGTACAATATGCGTTAGATGAGTATGTGCCAAGCAAGATCGTAAGAGATGGAAAAGAGCCACCGTGGTACAACAACCGAGTTAGAAATCTGCTGCGGAAGCAAAGGGAACTTCACAGGAAACATAAACATAGCCAAAGCCTTGCAGACAAACAAAAATTACGCGAAGTGAAATGTAGTGTGAGGAGGGCTATGCGAGAGGCGTTCAATGAATTCGAAACTAAACTTCTATGTACTGACTTGGCAGAAAATCCTAAGAAATTTTGGTCTTATGTCAAAGCGGTAGGTGGATGAAAGCAAAATGTCCAGACACTCTGTGACCAAAATGGTACTGAAACAGAGGATGACAGACTACAGGCCGAAATACTAAATGTCTTTTTCCAAAGCTGTTTCACAGAGGAGGACTGCACTGTAGTTCCTTCTCTAGATTGTCGCACATATGACGAAATGGTAGATATCGAAATAGACGACAGAGGGATAGAAAAACAATTAAAATCGCTCCAAAGAGGAAAGGGCGCTGGACCTGGATACCAGTTCGATGTTACACAGAGTACGCGAAGGAACTTGCCCCCTTCTTGCAGGGGTGTACCGTAGGTCTCTAGAAGAGCGTAGCGTTCCAAAGGATTGGAAAAGGGCACATGTCATCCCCGTTTCCAAGAAGGGACGTTGAACAGATGTGCAGAACTATAGACCTATATCTCTAACGTCGATCAGTTGTAGAATTTTGGAACACGTATTATGTTCGAGTATAATGACTTTTCTCGAGACTAGAAATCTACTCTGTAGGAATCAGCATTGGTTTCGAAAAAGACGGTCGTGTGAAACCCAGCTCGCGCTATTCGTCCACGAGACTCGGAGGGCCATAGACGCGGGTTCACAGGTAGATGCCGTGTTTCTTGACTTCCGCAAGGCGTTCGATACAGTTCCCCACAGTCGTTTAATGAACAAAGTAAGAGCATATGGACTATCAGACCAATTGTGTGATTGGATTGAAGAGTTCATAGATAACAGGACGCAGCATGTCATTCTCAATGGAGAGAAGTCTTCCGAAGTAAGAGTGATTTTAGGTGTGCCGCAGGGGAGTGTCATAGGACCGTTGCTATTCACAATATACATAAATGACCTTGTGGATGACATCGGAATTTCACTGAGGCTTTTTGCAGATGATGCTGTGGTATATCGAGAGGTTGTAACAATGGAAAATTGTACTGAAATGCAGGAGGATCTGCAGCGAATTGACGCATGGTGCAGGGAATGGCAATTGACTCTCGATGTAGACAAGTGGAATGTGCTGCGAATTCATAGAAAGATAGATCCCTTATCATTTAGCTACAAAATAGCAGGTCAGCAACTGGAAGCAGTTAATTCCATAAATTATCCGGGAGTGCGCATTAGGATTGATTTAAAATGAAATGATCATATAAAGTTGATCGTTGGTAAAGCAGATGCCAGAGTGAGATTCATTGGAAGAATCCTATGGAAATGCAATCCGAAAACAAAGGAAGTAGGTTACAGTACGCTTGTTCGCTCACTGCTTGAATACTGCTCGGCAGTGTGGGATCTGTACCAGATATGACCGTATGCCTGCTCGGACCTTACTGAAGGAGCGGCCACATGTCCACTCACAGGCAGAGCGGGTGATGCCACACGGCCAGCCTCCACATTTACCCTCCGCCTCGTGCACCGCGAACGCCGCTGAACCCGCCACTCCCCTTGGGGAGAGGGTGGCCCAACCGCGCCCAGTACCCACGAAGATGTCTCGACAGCAGGGACAGTGGGTGAAGCATGTAACACCTGGGGTGTACCTTGCGACGCACCTGACTCCCCACTGCCGCTACACTCCGAGGCAGCAGCCTGAAGAAGGCTGACTGCGGCCATCAACACGTTCAGCTGTTCGCGAACAGTGGCCAGCTCCTCCTGCGTCCGTACACAGCAGTCACACATCCTATCAATCCTAAGGAATCAATTTACTGAAGAGAGTTAATCAACTTTTAACTAGACTGCTAATTCACTAAAGGCGGCTGATTATTGACTAAACTGTGATTGCTAGCCACTTCTTGTAGAAAACAACGAAAATAGCACTATCTGTCTCTGGACTGTATTGAAAACAAACACTAGCACTACTGGCACTATGGCTGACTAATGGGACTCTCTCTGACTGTATTCAAAACAAACACGAAATCTATGGAACACTATTAATAGCACTCGACAATTAAAGCTTCCTAAAAGCAAAAACACACGGAAGAAGAAGTGACAAGTAAGAAAAATACAGTTAATACTTAAATTAAGGTAGCTCGCTGCACAGCAGACGTGAAGCAGACGCTCCATTGAGCGTAGGTGGAAGAACATGGATCCCAATCAAGACATCACCAACAATGCCTGCACAAACGTTCACAGAAAATCTGTGTTGATGACGTGATTGCACAATTGCGTGCGGATTCTCGTCAGCCCACACATGTTGACTGTGAAAATTTACAATTTGATCACGTTTGAATGAAGCCACATCCGTAAAGAGAACATTTGCACTGAAATGAGGACTGAACCATTCGCAGAAGTGTACCCGTGGAGGCCAATCAGCTGCTGATAGTGCCTGCACTCGCCGTACATGGTACGGAAACAACTGGTTCTCCCGTAGCACTCTCCATACAGTGACGTGGTGGCTGGTTCAAATGGCTCTGAGCACTATGGGACTTAACATCTATGGTCATCAGTCCCACAGTGACGTGGTCAACGTTACCTTGTACAGCAGCAACTTCTCTGACGCTGACATTAGGGTTATCGTCAACTGCACGAGGAATTGCCTCGTCCATTTCAGGTGTCCTCGTCGTTCTAGGTCTTCCCCAGTCGCGAGTCATAGGCTGAAATGTCCCGTGCTCCCTAAGACGCCGATCAATTGCTTAGAACGTCTTCCTGTCGGGACACCTTTGTTCTGGAAATCTGTCTCGATACAAACGTACCGCGGCACGGCTATTGCCCCGTGCTAATCCATACATCAAATGGCAATCTGCCAACTCCGCATTTGTAAACATTGCACTGACTGCAAAATCACGTTCGTGATGAACACTAACCTGTTGATGCTACGTACTGATGTGCTTGATGCTATTACTGTAGAGCAATGAGTCGCATGTCAACACAAGCACCGAAGTCAACATTACCTTCCTTCAATTGGGCCAACTGGCGGTGAATCGAGGAAGTACAGTACATACTGATGAAACTAAAATGAGCTCTAACATGGAAATTAAGCGTTTCTGGACACATGTCCACATAACATCTTTTCTTTATTTGTGTGTGAGGAATGTTTCCTGAAAATTTGGCCGTACCTTTTTGTAACACCCTGTGTATCAAGGGGGACAGGTGAAAATGTGTGTGCCGACTGGGGGCTCGAACCCGGGATCTCCTGCTTACATGGCAGACGCTCTATCCATCTGAGCCACTGAGGGCACAGAGGATACTGCGACTGCAGGGACTATCTCGCGGACGCCTCCCGCGAGACCCACATTCTCACCTTATACTACATTCTCACCTTATACTACATTCGTCTCGTGGAAGACATTCTTACCAAGTCCCATAAGAGTTCGGGGAATATGTGTGCATCCGCACAGAAGAGGAAGTCATGGCCGGTATTGCCATAACTATATACTTACATGTTCGAAGGAAGAGACATCATACATTTTGTGTATTAGGTTTTCCCTTCTTTGTCGCCCACGTGTGAACACGTGGCGAGTAGTACTGCACACTATATCTAAATTGAACCAGAAGTAGCATGGCTCGCGTTTCTTGTTATTCTTATTCGTAAATCAAGGAGTTGCAGATGAGTTTTATGAATTTTATTAGTTTACGGACGGAAGACCGCTTTAATAACGAGCACCCAAAAGTAGTTCATAGTTTACCTTTTCAATATATTTACGTATTAGCTGTTGGATCCCGTCTCTCACCTTTCACTAATTATTAGAGTAAATTATTTTCTGGATGGTCAGCTCCCACATTTCCTTGTCCATTTCAAACGCTAGCAATGTGGGTGACTGCTGAATTTAGGCCATATCCCCCCATGCCCATCAGTCTTGTACGGCCTTGTGTTAGTATCCGTATACAAAATACGTATACTCAATAATTATACTTCTCTTGTACAAGTGTCATATCGATTTAGAATAAATTACTGCGCTTTTAATCCGAATTTCAATGAAAATTGTTAACCCCATTTATAGAGATATCGATTAAATATTAGCATTGCAAAGCCCCATGTTGAAAATGCTCCTCTTAAGGAGGTAAAATTAATTGTAAATTCAATTTGTAGTTTTTGTTTGATCGTGGTGGATATTTTTTATGCAGTCAGATAGACGATCCTTGCACCAGGCCCTAATCCTTTCTGATGCGCCGACGACTCTTGTATGTGATTATCTGTATGCAATTCAACCCAGCCCTCCCTTCTAGCTAAGGGAAAGTCACACTGATAGGGCAGTTGCGAGCAAAATACACGTTATGTGGTGAAAGGGGAGGTCCTGCCACTCCCGATCCCTTTTAACGGGCAAAGCACCTCTTTTACAAATTTTATTACATAGATAATTTTCCGGTGAGGTCCAGCTATATGCAATCGCGGACCAGCCATGGTCAAAACTGTGAACAGTTTGATCATGCCATACGCTTTGCATCATTGTAATATTTTTAGCTCTGCGCGGGGTAGCCGCGTGGTCTGGGGCGTGTTGACAAGGTCCGTGCGGCTCCCCCAGTCGGAGGTTCGAGTACTCCCTCGGGCATGTGTGTGTTACATTAAGTAGTGTGTAAGCTTAGGGACCGCTGACCTCAACAGTTTGGTCCCATAGGGTCTTACCACAAATTAATGAATATTTTTAGCAACATGATATTACGCGCGACTGATTAGAACAGGACAAAAAAAGCTAAAGATATAATCAGTAAGTTTGTTTTAAGCGAAATTTGTATGCTGTCTATGTGCAACTTGATCACGTAGGAGTGTCCTCAACATTATTTCCCCACAAATAGTTCCCGCCTGGCGTTCCAAAGAAACCATTAATTTGTTCCCTCAAACCATTAACTTGTTCCCTCTGTGTGTGTCATAATGCCCTCAGATTAAGCGTCAAATTAGTCATAATCACTATTGTCATTTTCTGCAGGCGAACAAACGGCGATAATTTCGTCATCAGATATCATACGTTACCAATGCCTACTTTTGAGCATCCTGGAATGTTCATAAGTGCTTCAACAAACTTCAGCTTATTAACATTATCAGCGGGCTATTTATTACAAATGAAAAACACAGTATTGTGTGTGTGTGTTCTACAGGATTAATTTGTTCAGCTAATCGGTTTTGTGCTTGCAGAGCCATCGTCATTAACTATCGTCGTTAAATTACTATATTTGTAAACAAAACTGGAAAAAACGTTACTCATATAGACTGAGACACGAACACACAGTAAATGTAGTTATTGACACTGCAGCCGCAGTGCAGCTATAAAGATTAAAAGCTGAACAGAAAATAATTCTAAAGGGAGCAACTATAGAAGAGATTAGGAGCATCATAAACACCTTGACGAATACTAAATCTCCAAGGAAAGATGGCATCATTGCAGAACTGTTGAAGAATAAGATCGTCGAGCTGACACATATTGTGAATAAAATTTGGGAAGAACAGCAGCTTCCAGAAGGACGAGCGTCGGCACTAATAAATCCTGTATACAAAGAAGGAGCCTTGAAGCTACAGAGGAATATCGATAATGCCAGGGACCTATAAAATTTTCTCAAAAGTATTGCTGAACAAACTGGAAAGCCAATTAAATCCACAAATTTGTGAGTACCAAGGAGTTGTCAGAAAGGGTAGATCACACGCTGAACAAAATTAGAAACTGAAATTGGTAATCACGTTTCAAAACTAGAGGAGCATAAATTTAGTGCTCAGATTCATAGACTTCAAAAAAGTTTATAATTCAGTAGAGTGACGAACACTGTTCCAAATTTTAGAGCAGATGGATATAAAATCCAGTGATCTGATTAAACATGCCTTAAACAACACTATAAGCAAGGCCAATTTCGGAGGAAAGCTTCCATAGGCATTCAAGATTAAAACGGGAGTGAGACAGGGAGACGGACTCTCCCCTTTGCTCTTTAGCTGTGTACCTGATACAGTGACTAGGGAGTGGCAACGAGAAATGAAATGAAAGGAGTGGGTGGACTGCGACTGAATATGGGTAGACTGGCTGGTACTGGCAGACGATATCGTGATATTGTCGGAATCATTAGAAGATGCCGTTAACCAAACCACGCACCACGTAGGTAGAGGGGCAAGCGACTAAAGGAGGCCTCCAGATCCCTATTGAGAAGTCGCTGTGTATGAGAAACATCAAGGCAGATACTAGATGGATGACAATAGCAGGAGGGCAAATGCAGAAGGAGGAGAGATTCAAGTAGGCGGGAGAATGGACAGAAACTGGGCTTACAGAACAGGAAGAAATTGAAGCACGAATAAAAAAAATGAATTTAGCATACAAACTAACTATGGACATGTACAATAAGACTATTATATCGATCAATGCAAAAATGAGTAACTGTCAGACAATGATCCTCCCTCAAGCCTTACACTCATCGGAAGCTCCCAGCCTAGTAAGAACAGGAGTATTTAAGAGACTAGAACTGGTGAAACGAAAGATTCTCAGGAGGATATTGGGACACAGAAAAGAGGAAGACGACGAATTTAGAAGACGAGCGAACAAACAACTGAAGGCCGGCCGGAGTGGCCGAGCGGTTCTAGGCGCTTCAGTCTGGAACCGCGCGACCGCTGCGGTCGCAGGTTCGAATCCTGCCTCGGGCATGGATGTGTGTGATGCCCTTAGGTTAGTTAGGTTTAAGTAGTTCTAAGTTCTAGGGGACTGATGACCTCAGCAGTTAAGTCCCATAGTGCGCAGAGCCATTTGAACCAAACAACTGTAGACCAAGGTGGAGAGAATCTTCCACATCGTCAGGAAAAGAAGGAGCAGGTTCATCGAACACATCCTTAGAATGTACCAGAGGAGGTTAAGACATCATATAATACAGTTTCGAGTGAACAAGAGAAGTACTCTGGATCCGAGGGTTACAAAGGGCTTTTTAAGTCAGTACCGCCATTAGACTGTTTTTTACTTTCAGTGTTACATTTACACGATCATGATTTCGGCTTTAAATTGCCATTATCAAGAGTTTTAATGTTATACAGTGCCTAAGATGACATACTGTCGTATTTAAAATATACTATTAGACACATTGCCTAAAATAATTATTAAAAATCACAAAGGGATGTAGAAGAAATGGCAATCCTGGAATCAGAGATATATAAAAGGGTGATTTTTAAATAAAAAAATCCAGGCTTTCACAAGTTTAGAGGGCAGAACTAGACCTAGAACGAACAGAAGAGCGAAGAAGGTTGCAAAGTATGAGGAAGAAAGACTACTGGACGAGGAGAAAGACCGGAAGAGACGAAGCTGATGCAAATTAATGTGGTTATCAGAGGGCCAAAACGAAAAGAAGAGGAAGATAAAGGGAGCAAACCAGGAGAAACAATTAAACGAGTGGTAAGAACAAACACATTTTGTTTTTCACTTGCAGTTATATTGATCTACTAAGGAGCGACAGAAGAATCAGTTATTATCTGCACAAAGTTTGTCAGAGGCCTCACAAATGGCTGGCCATAGTGCATTTAACTTTAGTCTTTACGCGCTGCCACTTTCTTTCACTTTGATGTCATTTTACAATCTAGGTAAACGGAGCAATGCAGTACTGCAGGAATTTTAATATTTTCAACATTTTGCGGTTTTGTCAGCAACTGTATAAACATTAATTTTAAATTAACAACAGCCTCAGTTGCAATGGTTACCTAGATTTACACTACTGGCCATTAAAATTGCTACACCACGAAGATGGCGTGCTACAGACGCGAAATTTAACCGACAGGAAGAAGATGCTGTGATATGCAAATGATTAGCTTTTCAGAGCATTCGCACAATGTTGGCGCCGGTGGCGACACCTACAACGTGCTGACATGAGGAAAGTTTCCAACCGATTTCTCATACACAAACAGCAGTTGACCGGCGTTGCTGGGTGAAACGTTGTTGTGATGCCTCGTGTAAGGAGAAACGCGTACCATCACGTTTCCGGCTTTGATAAAGGTCGCACTGTAGCCTATCGCGATTGCGGTTTATCGTATCGTGACATTGCTACTCGCGTTGATCGAGATCCAATGACTGTTAGCAGAATATGGAATCGGTGGGTTCAGGAGGGTAGTACGGAACGCCGTGCTGGATCCCAACGGCCTCGTATCACTAGCAGTCGAGATGAGAGGTATCTTATCCGCATGGCTGTAACGGATCGTGCAGCCACGTCTTCGCTGAGTCGGTAGATGGGGACGTTTGCACGACAACAACCATCTGCACGAACAGTTCGACGACGTTTTCAGCAGCACGGACTATCAGCTCGGAGACCATGGCTGCGGTTACCCTTGACGCTGCATCACAGACAGGATCGCCTGCGATGGTGTACCCAACGACGAACCTGGACGCAGGAATGGCAAAACGTCATTTTTTCGCATGAATCCAGGTTCTGTTTACAGCATCATGATGGTCTCATCCGTGTTTGGCGACATCGCGGTGAACCCACATTGGAAGCGTGTATTCGTCATCGCCATACTGGCGTATCACCCGGCGTGATGGTATGGGGTGCCATTGGTTACACGTCTCGGTCACCTCTTGTTCGCACTGACGGCACTTTGAGCAGTGGGCGTTGCATTTCAGATGTGTTAGGACCCGAGGCTCTACCCTTCATTCGATCCCTGCGAAACCCTACATTTCAGCAGGATAATGCACGACCGCACGTTGCAGGTCATGTACGGGTATTTCTGGATACAGAAAATGTTCGAATGGTGCCTTGGCCAGCACATTCTCCACATCTCTCACCAAACGCTGGTCAATGGTGGCCGAGCAACTGCCTCGTCACAATACGCCAGCCACTACTGTCGATGAACTGTGGTATCGTGTTGAAGCTGCATGGGCAGCTGTACCTGTACACGCCATCCAAGCTCTATTTGACTTAATGCCCAGGCGTATCAAGGCCGTTATTACGGCCAGAGGTGGTTGTTGTGGGTACTGATTTCTCAGGATCTATGCACCCAAATTGCGTGAAAATGTAATCACATGTCAGTTCTAGTATAATATATTTGTCCAATGAATACCTGTTTATCATCTGCATTTCTTCTTGGTGTAGCAATATTAATGGCCAGTAGTGTACCTAGGTTTCAGTTGGGTTAACCCAAACTTCATCCATTATGGACAAATCGTAGTTCCTTTTATTCTGAAGAAGGTTGGGTTATCCCAACTGAAGCCTAGATAAATCTAGGTAAACATTGCAACTGAGGCTGTCGTTAATTTAAAATTAGTACTGTAGGACTGAACGTTAACTGACAGCATCTCATGATCGGTATATGGTGACAGACCGAATTTAAATGTATTGGTTGTCAACGTCGATTGTTATCGCTATTACTTTCAGAGTAACAGATACTGTACAGCTGTTGTACTGAAAAAGAAACGATCCGGATGATTAGAAGTTTTGGACTAATGAGGCATAGATAATGAGGTTATACTGTTTCTTCCTCGAGGAACACCGAAAACAACTTTCGCGCCTGGCGATGGCTCCCTATTAAGTCCAACATGCTGGGTGCCCGGCAGTGCTTGTTATTACGTAACAGGTGAAGGTGTGTCAACTGTTCCAGCGGGAGTGTGACGGAGTGGTGCACACGTGGTGAGTACGGCCTAGCGCGCGGCGTGCGGTGCGGGTGTTGGGAGACAGCACCTGTAACGGGACCAGCACTACCGGTGACTGCTGCTTGCTGCCGCCGGCCACCTGAGCGGGGGCCAACGTGCGCTCCAAGGACGCCGCCAGCAGCCGGCGCGCACCAGCCGCTCCAATTGTCTGACGGCCAACTGTGCACACGCATGCGCAGCTCTTCCGCGTCCTGGATGAACAAGTAACGCACCACCACTACTTTAAAACTCTGCTACATATTAACCAATGATTATCAGCGTTGTTGTTGTTGTGGTCTTCAGTCCAGAGACTGGTTTGATGCAGCTCTCCATGCTACTCTAACCTATGCAAGCTTCTTCATCTCCCAGTACCTACTGCAACCTATATCCTACTGAATCTGTTTAGTGTATTCATCTCTTGGTCTCCCTCTACGATTTTTGCCCTCCACGCTGCCCTCCAATACTAAATTGGTGATCCCTAGATGCCTCAGAATATGCCCTACCAACCGATCCCTTCTTCTAGTCAAGTTGTACCACAAATTTCTCTTCTCTCTAATTCTATTCAATACCTCCTCATTAGTTATGTGATCTACCCATCTAATCTTCAGCATTCTTCAGTAGCACCACACTTCGAAAGCTTCTATTCTCTTCTTGTCTAAACTATTTGTCGTCCAAGGTTCACTTCCATACATGGCTACACTCCATACAAATACTCGATGTTAACACATTTCTCTTCTTCAGAAATGCTTTCCTTGCCATTGCCAGTCTACATTTTGCATCCTCTCTACTTCGACCATCAGCAGTTACTTTGCTCCCCAAATAGCAATATTCATTTACTACTTTAAGCGTCTCATTTCCTAATCTAATTCCCGCAGCATCACCCGATTTAATTCTACTACATTCCATTATCCTCGTTTTGCTTTTGTTGATGTTCATCTTATATCCTCCTTTCAAGACACTGCCTATTCCGATCAGCTGCTCTTCCAGGTCCTTTGCTGTCTCTGACAGAATTTCAATGTCATTGGTGAACCTCAAAGTTTTTATTTCTTCTCCATGGATTTTAATACCTACTCCGAATTTTCGTTTTGTTTCCTTTATTGCTTACTCAATATACAGATTGAATAACATCGGGGAGAGGCTACAACCCTGTCTCACTCC
The DNA here is from genome assembly GCF_023898315.1 of Schistocerca nitens. NCBI lineage: Eukaryota > Metazoa > Arthropoda > Insecta > Orthoptera > Acrididae > Schistocerca > Schistocerca nitens. The sequence goes on along the minus strand of NC_064614.1, from coordinate 1,038,274,106 downwards.
CTTCCCAATCACTGCTTCCCTTTCATGTCCCTCAACTCTTATAACTGCCATTTGGTTTCTATACAAATTGTAAATAGCCTTTCGCTCCCTGTATTTTACCCCTGCCACCTTCAGAATTAGAAAGAGTATTCCAGTCAACATTGTCAAAAGCTTTCTCCAAGTCTACAAATGCTAGAAACGTAGGTTTGCCTTTCCTTAATCTAGCTTCTAAGATAAGGCGTAGGGTCAGTATTGCCTCACGTGTTTCAATATTTCTACGGAATCCAAACTGATCTTCCCCAAGGTGGGCTTCTACCAGTATTTCCATCCGCCTGTAAAGAATTCGTGTTAGTATTTTGCAGCTGTGACTTATTAAACTGATAGTTCGGTAATTTTCACATCTGTTAACACCTGCTTTCTTTGGGATTGGAATTATTATATTCTTTTTGATGTCTGAGGGTATTTCGCCTGTCTTATACATCTTGCTCACCTAAATATGATACGACAACTCAAAAAGTTTTCCACCTTCAGGTGACGCTATTTTGACAGGTAACTGAACTTGAAAACGTGATAGAATATGGACGCCACGGGAGAAAGCTCACTGTACGGCCTCGTTCATACAGACGACGTCCGAGACCCTTGTGCAACGAAACTTTCTAATATGATATGGAACATCTAGGGGTAGTATCTTTGATTAGTAATCAAAATGTCCTCGGTTCCAGGTTCGAACCCCGCCACCGCTTAAGTTTCGAATAAAAGTCATAGGCAATGGCGGCCGAAGCCTTCAGGCACATGAAATCACCCTCGTTCATCCTACGGCCTTGTCAAAGAGGGCGGAGGAGCGGGCGGAGGTTCAGGGCACTCTCTTGTCTTCAGAGTGGGAGTCTGCCCCTAATGATGGACGAATCAGCAATACTCAACGGCATGAAGATGCAGAAGGCAATGGAAAACACTGCATTTAAGACACATAATGTGTATACACAAGACCTATGGCCTGTAACTGAAACAATTGTCGTGGTGATCTCTCCATTGGCAAAAGATTCCGGATTAGACCACGATTCGGATCTCAGGGACAGGATTGACAAGGGGGAGGTGATCATGAGAAAGAAAAATGAATAACCAACAACGAGATAAGTCTTACAAAGCGGAGCTTGGAATGTCAGAAGTCTGAACGTGGTAGGGAAGCTAGGGAATCTCAAAAGGGAGATGCAAAGGCTCAATATAGGCATAGCAGGGGTCAGTGAAGTGAAATGGATAAATGACAAGGATTTCTGGTCAGGTGAGTATAGTGTAATATTGATAGCAGCAGAAAATTGTGTAACAGGAGTAAGATTCGTTGTGAATAGGAAGGTAGGGCAGTATGTGTGTTAATGTGAACGGTTCAGCGATAGGGTTGTTCTCATCCGAATCGACAGCAAGCCATCACCGACAACGATAGTTCAGGTTTACGTACCGGCGTCGCAAGCAGAAGAGACAGAGAAAGTATATGAGTATATTGAAAGGATAATGCACTATTTAAAGGGAGATGAAAATCCAATACTCATGGGGGACTGGAATGTGGTTGTAAGGAAGGAAGTAGAGGAAAGGGTTACAAGCGTATACAGGCTTGGTATAAGGAACGATGGAGCAGAAAGACTAATTGAGTACTGCAGTAGATTTCAGCTAGTAATACCGAATATTCTCTTCAAGAATCACAAGAGGAAGAGATGTATTTGAAAAATGCCGGGAGATACGGGAATATTTCAATTAGATTATATCATGGTTAGGCACAGATTCCGAAATCAGATACTGAGTTGAAAGACGTACCCAGGAACAGATATACACTCAGATCATAATTTAGTAGTGATGAAGAGTGGGCTCAAGTTTAAGAAATTAGTCAGGATGAACCAGTTGCAAAGAAATGGGGCACAAAAGTATCAAGGAATGAAGAGGGAAAGTTCTCTGAAGCTGTAAGTACTGCGATAAGGAATAGCTCAATAGGTAGTTCAGTTGAAGAGGAGTGGACATCTCTACAAAGGGCAGTTACAGAAGTTAAAAAAAAAGAAAAAAAAACATTGGTACAAAGAAGATAACTCCGAAGGAACCATGGGTAACAGAAGAAATACTTGAGTTTGTCGATGAAAAACGGAAGTACAAAAATGTTCCGAGAAATTCAGTAACACGGAAATATAGTCACTTTGGAATGAAATAAACAGAAAGCAAATTGAATCTAAGGGGAAATGGCTGCATGAAAATTGTGAAGAAATCGAAATAGAAGTATTTGCCGGTGAAACTGAAGTTGGTAACGTTAAGAGAGCATTGGTGCTTCCTCTGTTAAATCCAGATGAGAGCACAGATAGGTGGAGAGAGTGAATTGAATGCCTCTACGAGGGGGAATGACTTGTCTGGTGACGTGATAGAAGAAGAAACAGCTGTCGATATAGAAGAGATGAGGGGTCCAGTGTCACCATCAGAATTTAAAAGAGAAGGCAGAAGGGATAGATAACATTCCATCAGAATTTCTAAAATCAAGGGCGGGAAGTGGCAACAAAACGACTATTCACGTTGGTGCGTAGAGTGTATGAGTCTGGCGATACACCACCTGACATTCGGAAAGACACCATCCACTCAATTCTGACGACTGCAAGAGCCGACAAGTGCGAGAATTACCGCACAATCAACTTGACAGCTCATGCATCCAATTTGCTGACAGGAATAATATACAGGAGAATGGGAAAGGAAACTGAGGATCCGTTAGGAGACGATCAGTTTCGCTTTAGGAAAGAGAGGCAATTCTGATGTTACGGTTATAATGTAGGCAAGACTGAATAAAAATCAAGACAAGTTCATAGGATTTGTCGACCTGTTGTTGTTGTGGTGGTCTTCAGTCCTGAGACTGGTTTGATGCAGCTCTCCATGCTACTCTATCCTGTGCAAGCTTCTTCATCTCTCAGTACCTACTGCAACCTACATCCTTCTGAATCTGCTTGGTGTATTCATCTCTTGCTCTCCCTCTACGATTTTTATTCTCCACGCTGCCCTCCAATACTAAATTGGTGATCCCTTGATGCCTCAGAACATGTCCTACCAACCGATCCCTTCTTCTAGTCAAGTTGTGCCACAAACTTCTCTTCTCCCCAATCCTATTCAACACCTCCTCATTAGTTATGTGATCTACCATCTAATCTTCAGCATTCTTCTGTAGCACCACATTTCGAAAGCTTATATTCTCTTCTTGTCCAAACTATTTATCGTCCATGTTTCACTTGCGTACATGGCTACACTCCATACAAATACTTTCAGAAACGACTTCCTGACACTTAAATCTATACTCGATGTTACCAAATTTCTCTTCTTCAGAAATGCTTTCCTTGCCATTGCCAGTCTACATTTTATATCCTGTCTACTTCTACCATCATCAGTTATTTTGCTCCCCAAATAGCAAAACTCATTTACTACTTTAAGTGTTTCATTTCCTAATCTAATTCCCTCATCATCACCCGACTTAATTCGACGACATTCCATTATCCTCGTTTTGCTTTTGTTGATGTTCATCTTATATCCTCTCTTCAAGACACCATCCATTCCGTATTCCGTTCAACTGCTCTTCCAAGTCTTTTGCTGTCTCTGACAGAATTACAATGTCATCGGCGAACCTCAAAGTTTTTACTTCTTCTCCATGAATTTTAATGCCTACTCCGAATTTTTCTTTTGTTTCCTTTACTGCTTGCTCAATATACAGATGAAATAACATCGGGGAGAGGCTACAACCCTGTCTCACTCCTTTCCCAACCACTGCTTCCATTTCATGCCCCTCGACTCTTATAACTGCCATCTGGTTTCTGTACAAATTGTAAATAGCCTTTCGCTCCCTGTATTTTACCCCTGCCACCTTCAGAATTTGGAAGAGAGTATTCCAGTTAACGTTGTCAAAAGCTTTCTCTAAGTCTACAAATGCTAGAAACGTAGGTTTGCCTTTTCTTAATCTTTCTTCTAAGATAAGTCGTAAGGTTAGTATTGCCTCACGTGTTCCAACATTTCTTCGGAATCCAAACTGATCTTCCCCGGGGTCCGCTTCTACCAGTTTTTCCATTCGTATGTAAAGAATTCGCGTTAGTATTTTGCAGCTTTGACTTATTAAACTGATAGTTCGGTAATTTTCACATCTGTCAACACCTGCTTTCTTTGGGATTGGAATTATTATATTCTTCTTGAAGTCTGAGGGTATTTCGCCTGTCTCATACATCTTGCTCACCAGATGGTAGAGTTTTGTAATGACTGGCTCTCCCAAGGCCATCAGTAGTTCTAATGGAATGTTGTCTACTCCCGGGGCCTTGTTTCGACTCAGGTCTTTCAGTGCTCTGTCAAACTCTTCACGCAGTATCACATCTCACATTTCATCTTCATCTACGTACTCTTCCATTTCCATAATATTGTCCTCAAGTACATCGCCCTTGTATAGACCCTCTATATACTCCTTCCACCTTTCTGCTTTCCCTTCTTTGCTTAGAACTGGGTTTCCATCTGAGCTCTTGATATTCATAAAAGTGGTTCTCTTTTCTCCAAAGGTCTCTTTAATTTTCCTGTAGGCAGTATTTATCTTACCCCCAGTGAGATAAGCCTCTACATCCTTACATTTATCCTCTAGCCATCCCTGCTTAGCCATTTTGCACTTCCTGTCAATCTCATTTTTGAGACGTTTGTATTCCTTTTTGCCTGCTTCATTTACTGCATTTTTATATTTTCTCCTTTCATCAATTAAATTCAATATTTCTTCTGTTACCCAAGGATTTCAACTAGCCCTCGTCTTTTTACCTACTTGATTCTCTGCTGCCTTCACTACTTCATCCCTCAAAGCTACTCATTCTTCTTCTACTGTATTTCTTTCCCCCATTCCTGCCATTTGTTCCCTTACGCTCTCCCTGAAACTCTGTACTACCTCTGGTTCTTTCAGTTTATCCAGGTCCCATCTCCTTAAATTCCCACCTTTTTGCAGTTTCTTCAGTTTTAATCTACAGTTCATAACCAATGGATTGTGGTCAGAGTCCACATCTGCCCCTGGAAATGTCTTACAATTTAAAACCTGGTTCCTAAATCTCTGTCTTACCATTATATAATCTATCTGAAACCTTTTAGTATCTCCAGGGTTCTTCCATGCATACAACCTTCTTTCATGATTCTTGAACCAAGTGTTAGCTATGATTAAGTTATGCTCTGTGCAAAATTCTACCAGGTGGGTTCCTCTTTCATTTCTTAGCCCCAATCCATATTCTCCTACTACGTTTCCTTCTCTTCCTTTTCTTACTCTCGAATTCCAGTCACCCATGACTATTAAATTTTCGTCTCCCTCCACTACCTGAATAATTTCTTTTATCTCATCATACATTTCATCAATTTCTTCATCATCTGCAGAGCTAGTTGGCATATAAACTAGTACTACTGTAGTAGGCGTGGGCTTCGTGTCTATCTTGGTCACAATAATGCGTTCACTATGCTGTTTGTAGTAGCTTATCCGCACTCCTATTTTTTTTATTCATTATTAAACCTACTCCTGCATTACCCCTATTTGATTTTGTATTTATAACCCTGTATTCACCTGACCAAAAGTCTTGTTCCTCCTGCCACCGAACTTCACTAATTGCCATTATATCTAACTTTAACCTATCCATTTCCCTTTTTAAATTTTCTAACCTACCTGCCCGATTAATGGATCTGACATTCCACGCTCCGATCCGTAGAAAGCCAGGTTTCTTTCTCCTGATAACGACATCCTCTTGAGTAGTCCCCGCCCGGAGATCCGAATGGGGGACTATTTTACCTCCGAAATTTTTTTTTTCCCAAGGGGACGCCATCAACATTAACCATACGGTAAAGCTGCATGCCCTCGGGAAAAATTACGGCTGTCGACCTAGAAAAAGCATTTTACAATGTCAAATTGTGCAAGATATTTGAAATTCTGAGAAAAACAGGGATAATATAAAATATGTACGAATAAGAACCAAGAACGAAGTGCTCGGTTTAAAAAGGGTGTAAGACAGGGATACAGTCTTTCGCCTCTATTGTTTAATCTGTGCAGCGAAGAAGCAATGAGAGAAATGAAAGAAAGGTTAATGAATGGAATTAAAATTCAATGTGAAAGGATATCAATCATACGATTCACTGATGACATTGCTATCCTCATTGAAAGTGAAAAAGAAGAACAGGCTATGTAGAATGGATTGAACAGTCTAATTAGTACAGAATGTGGGTTGAGTGTAAATCGAAGAAAGACGAAAATATGGAGAAGTGGCAGAAATGAGAACAGTGAGAAACTTAACATTACAACTGATAACGATGTAGACGAAGTTAAGTAATTCTGCTACCTAGGCAGCAAAATAATCCATGACTGGCGAAGGAAGGAGGACATAAAAAGCAGACTTCCATTGGCAAAAAAGGGCATTCCCGACCAAGAGGAGTCTACTAATATCAAACATAAGCCTTAATTTGAGAAAGAAATTTCTGGGAACGTTATTTGAAGCACAGCATTATATGGTGGTGAAACATGGACTGTGGGGAAACCAGAACAGAAGATAATCTAAGCATTTGAGGTGTGGTACTACAAAAGAATGTTGAAAATTAAGTGGACTGGTAATGTAAGTAATGAGGGGGCTCTGCGCAGAATCTGCGAGGAAAGGATTACACTACTGGCCATTAAAATTGCTACACCACGAAGATGACGTGCTACAGGCGCGAAATTTAACCGACAGGAACAAGATGCTGTGATATGCAAATGATTACCTTTTCAGAGCATTCACACAAGGTTGGCGCCGGTGGCGACACCTACAACGTGCTGACATCAGGAAAGTTTCCAACCGATTTCTCATACACAAACAGCGGTTGACCGGCGTTGCCTGGTGAAACGTTGTTGTGATGCCTCGTGTAAGGAGGAGAAATGCGTACCATCACGTTTCCGACTTTGATAAAGGTCGGATTGTAGCCTATCGCGATTGCAGTTTATCGTATCGCGATATTGCTACTCGCGTTGGTCGAGATACAATGACTGTTAGCACGAATGACCTGGGTGCACGAATGGCAAAACGTCATTTTTTCGGATGAATCCAGGTTCTGTTTACAGCATCATGATGGTCGCATCCGTGTTTGGCGACATCGCGGTGAACGCACATTGGAAGCGTGTAATCGTCATTGCCATACTGGCGTATCACGCGTGATGGTATGGGGTGCCATTGGTTACACGTCTCGGTCACCTGTTGTTCGCATTGACGGCACTTTGAACAGTGGACTTTACATTTTAGATGCGTTACGACCCGTGGCTCTACCCTTCATTCGATCCCTGCGAAACCCTACATTTCAGCAGGATAATGCACGACCGCATGTTGCTGGTTCTGTACGGGCCTTTCTGGATACAGAAAATGTTCTACTGCTGCTCTGGCCAGCACATTCTCCAGATCTGTCTCCAATTGAAAACGTCTGGTCAATGGTGGCCTAGCAACTGGCTCGTCACAATACGCCAGTCACTACTCTTGAGGAGCTGTGGTATCGTGTTGAAACTGCATGGGCAGTTGTACCTGTACACGCCATCCAAGCCCTGTTTGACTCAATGCCCAGGTGTATCAAGGCCGTTATTACGGTCAGAGGTGGTTGTTCTGGGTACTGATTTCTCAGGATTCATGCACCAAAATTGCGTGAAAATGTAATCACATGTCAGTTCTAGTATAATATATTTGTCTAATCAATACCCGTTTATCATCTGCATTTCTTCTTGGTGTAGCAATTTTAATGGCCAGTAGTGTATATGGAAATCACTGACAAGAAGACATCAGGGAATAGCTTCCATGGTAATAGAATGAGTTATAGGTGTGAAAATTGTAGGAGGAGGACAGAGATTGTAATACATCCAACAATTAATTGAGGACGTGGTACTCAGAGATGAAGAGGTTGGCACAGGAGAGGAATTTGTGGCGGGCCGTATCAAACCAGTCAGTTCATTGATGGTTAAGACTAAAGGTAACCACCGTGCCGACCTACTATTCGGGTTTGGCATACATTTACGGAAACATGTAGAGTTTTCCATAAAAAGGGGGGGGGGAGGGAGAGGTCATCTCTTTCAGGCGCCAACGTGGGCAAGGTATGGCAGGCGTTTGCAAGGAGTCTGACAAAATTGGTGTGTACGGCTGCTACTGTCTTGGAAATGAGGTGATCGACAATGCAAAATGTCTCGCATAAAATCTTACTGTTATATCCCTACAAAGAGCAGCTGATTTAGGTATTAAAGCCGACTGAAAAACCCCAGCGCGAGCAGTTTGTAGCCGGCCGCTGTGACTGAGCGGTTCCAGGCGCATCAGTCCGGAACCGCGCAGGTGCTACGGTCGCAGGTTCGAATCCTGCCTTGGGCAGGTGTTGTCCTTAGATTAGTTGGGTTTAAGTAGTACTAAGTCTATGGGACTGATGACCTCAATTGTTAAGTCGCATAGTGTTTAGAGCCATCTGAACCATTTGAACAGTTTGTAGTATATATGCTAAGCAAGACTGACGCAAACAACTACTTTTTAGAAAAGATTTGTTTCTCCGATGAGGCAGCGTTATGTATCCGGAAAACTGATTCGTCATAACGTTCGCATTATAGTTGCCAGCATCCTCATATCCTCTTTGTCAATGAGTCTGCCGTCAACGTTGGTGTTTATCTGGACATGTTGCAAAAGCTGCTGCCAGCAGGATCGGGGTACCCCAAAAGGCTCTGAATTCCCGTCAGTCGTAGATGAAAAGTTTTCGGATAGGTGGTTTGGATGAGATGGTCCAATTCGATGGCCGCCAAGATCCTCTGAACTCATTCCATTAGATTTCTTCTTGTGGGGTTTTGCAAAGAATCAGTGTTAGAGACCTACAGGATTTGAAGGCGTATATTCGTAATGCAACTGAACACCTCACCGTGAAGATCTTTAGTCGCAGATGGAGAGAAGTGGAATTTCGACTAGACGTATCCGTTACACTATGGGTACACAAAATTGATTGCATGAAATAAGGAAAGAAAACTGTAGATTATCACTTGTTGAAAACCAGTTTTTAGTATTTATTATAATTTTAAAGGTATTTAAGTCTCAAGTTGTGAAGACAATTTATGGACACAACTGTATTTCTTACGAGACACGTCGACATTCCTATCTTCTGATTTAGGCGTCTAAGGTATGTGCCGTGCCATTTATTAACATTCTGCGTTTTTGATCCCTTTTCAACAGTACGTGTGACACACTAAAATCGTAATGTGACGTATACCTAATGACAATCTCTTCGGAAGTACAAGTCCATAGATATAAATGCTGCCGTTAGCAACATTCAATATCGTGTTGCTCCATCCCGAGCATTGTAACATGATTTCATCACAAATGCCGAGCTGTCGACAAGGTGGTCGAGCTGTTGCTACTCAAGTTTGTGCTACTCTTTCCATGGCAACCCTCCTGAGGTCATGCTGTGCATCTTCATGTCTTTGAAACAGTCACTATCAATTAAGAGTCGATATGGCTTCAAATTATTTCACCAATGTGTGTATTGCAGAACGGTACAATCTGTCAGTAGAGACGTTCTGGTGTGGCTCGATTAATAAACAACCTATGTAGGCTACTAACGACCAGTCAGCATAAAAAATTAAATAGTAAATACAATAACTTATACGTGGGCTGACAATGGCACACCACCTGAAAGGAATGAGATAAGAATTCAGCAGGTGCAGCTTCGTCGTTCAGCAGCCACTTACCTCACTTTTATAAAATTCTCGCTAACAGACAAATATCGCTCCTTATAGACTGAGACAGTAAAAAGCCAGACTAACATGAATCACAATATATTTATTGATTGTTACTCTAGAAAAATATGAGATGGGAGCATTAATCTGACCAGGTAAAGACTTAAATCAAATAAACTTCTGGTTTATAATAATAGTTATTACAACAAATTCTCGCATAAATTAATACAAAACGTAGCATCTGCTTCGCTTAATACAGTTACCAATTCTGTATATTGAACTCAATCTTATCGTCACTCTGCTACGTGGGTCATCAGACAACCTAATCAGCCACGGGGCCAATAGTGATGAGCGAAGGCGCAAGAAAAAGAAATGCATAGAGAGGAGCGACAGGTGCTTGCCACAGACTGTTCCAAACAGCACAGCATGCTCCCTCTAAACTAAGGACCACTCTCAGTAACTATACCATTACCATGCACCCCTTCTCTTCAACTGACGAGAGCTTTCTGTTTTCATTTCGAGTACAGAAAACTTCCTGCTGACCTTCTTCACAGATTTTATCCTCTGTTGGGGAGCAAATAGATGCTTGAAGCATATCTTTGCCTTTTCAGAGAGACCAAAACGTCCAGGATCAAGGACATAGTGATCCATTGTGGCATTATGTTCATTTCACCCCAAGATGTACACTGAAGAGCCACAGAAACTGGTATACTTTTGAGCAGATATTGTACTTGATCTACAGCGCTCCGCAGCGACCATTCTGCTCTTCTAAGGGCACGACTTATACTTTGTCTTGTAAGCTTATCATACACAGAATAGTCTATAGCGAAAATAAATTAAGGGACGTATGCATTCCAGTCTGAATAGTATATCTCTGCGTCTGCGAGTCGGCTTTTTGTACAGTTACCGATAAGTTTCCAAACATAATGAGCATAAAAGTAACAAGAGATAGTGGTGAGGACTACACTTACAAGAATTCTCTGTTACTGTTCACATTTAAGAAACAGATAACATAGCTCTTTAAATAACCTCGCTTGCCGTAAACCAGTCACTACACAAAGGCAGGGCGAGGCTGCAAGTACAAAGCGGAACGAACACCTGATGAAAATATCTAAGGGAACAATAGGCCTGCGAGTACCGTCTCCTAATGCAAATGAAGAAAATATTTCAGGAGGTACATTCCCGCAACGAAAATGCTGTTACTCGTTAATAGCTCGCTGCGTTATAAACAGGTACCTTGACTGCTTTTCTTGCACGCGTGCTATTGAACTATCGCGGCAGATAATTCTCTGGGACACAAGCACCAGCACGACAGAAGACAACGGTCACAGTTCACTAGAAAAGCAGTGGCGATATCTGACTAATGGAAATCAACCGTTTCCTTTGTCCAGTCTGAAAACGTTTCTGTTCTGTCACTAGGGCGCAGTTATGTAGGTTCTCAGAATACTTTGTGCCTATGGAGTCGCCTACCGTATGACATAAATCATGAGTACAGCACGTGCAAGATAAAAGTGGTCCTGCTTCTTAAGAGAACGATTTGATTTTCCGCTCCTCTGGTCTTCTGATTACGCATCGGCCGCAGTAAATTATCACATATTGTTGGTTGAACGTGCAGTGCGTGTGTTTTCGACATTCTGTGAGGTATTCAAGTAATTCTGTGAATTAAAAGATGTGCACGGTTGAGGCTTATACCCATACCAGTTCAAGAAGACTCGTCAGATTATTCGTGAACATTTTTCGAACTCCAATAGTCCTGCAATACATAGTGAGCTGAAGTTGATAACGACTGCTACAGTGGTTAATTGTAACTGCGTAATTGTAAGCTTTCTGTTAAATTATGGAAGCGCTTTAAAACATGTTGCAGAAAATTCCTATTTGTCGGAAGAAATCTGTTAGACGACTTTCGCAACAGACATATTGTAGTGACATGTAAGTGGCGCAGTATCACAGAGAACTTTGCTGCATACAGGATGTATGCTACTGTATATGGTGTATCTAAGGAGTTTATTACAGTAAAAATGTAAACTAAAAGGTGTTTTGTTTGTGTTTACTTGGTACATTTACGTCGCGGGTATTTGTCGGCCGCTGACGGCTATTCTTTGGGTGGCGCTAGTGTACCACATCGCCGGACACAAATTCAGCTGGTCGACTGCCGTCCATTACCACATGGGACCTGGAGGTTTACCACATGTCCTACGGTGATTATGCTCTTCTAATGAAGTAAGTAAATGAGTATCCAATGTCACGCCTGTCACTAAAAATGTAGTCAGTCTCCTCTAGGCTATTCTAGAATGAAGTTTATTTTTATGGTATGAGTTAAAACGTTTATCTAAGATATCAGCTTCTGTTCATAGCTAGTGTGAATAAACCAAGTTAAAGAATAACGAATATTCATTCGATGGTAATTATTACCTTACTTACCAAAGAAGAAGATAAGTATAATTATTATTTACCAATGTCCCCCACTGCAAAAAGATAAGCAGGTAATTTTCAACCTCTCTTAAGGTTCTTCTTATTTTCCCAATATTTCTTCATTTTCTTCTTTCTGTTTTCGGTCCACTTTGGTCGGTGTGATTCTGGTTCCGTCTCTGGAGTACACTTCCACTTGTCAATTTTGCTTCTGAATGTATCCCTGTATGATGTGTTTGTTATATCAACTTTTGCTTTTGTCAAATCGTTCTTAACTTCAGTTACCTAGGGTATCGATGCTTTGATGTCACATAATTCAATAGAGGTTTACTTAGTCTGTTTCCAGGTAATCTGTCTAGGTGTCCGCAGAACTTCATTCATCTCTTTCTGATGTCAGTTTGGACGTTTCATCTTTTTCCTGTTGTCCCAATGGTTTGCACTCTGTATCCATCTTATGTGTATCGTGGTCCCAGAATTTTTCTAATAATATTTCTCTCTACTTTCTGTATTTATTGTAAATGTAGTTTTCGATTAATGAGAGTGTTTCACTTGCATATCTGTCACTTTGATTGCTATGTTGTAGTGTCTCATTTTAGTAACTTTTGACGGACATTTTTTTTCTTATAAAAATTTTGAACCAGTCCGGACGCTTTCTTGATTTTCTGCAATATGTTTTTAGTGCTATTTTTTCCTGTTGGTTCAATAATTTCACTGAGTTCTTAAAGTGTTTAACTCTCTTGATTTTACCATAATTTGTTTTGAGTTTTGGAATATCTAACGTGGAACAGATGAATTCAGTCTTCACAAAGATGATTTGCAGGTCAACCTTCTCTGCACGTTCTTTGTGGGTCTCGGTTTGTTTTACTGCTATTTCTTCACTGTCGGTTAGAATCGCTAAGTCATCTGCAAAGGCTAATTATGGAACTTTCAATTTTCCTTGATCTCTTCCTAGTTCGACTGGCTTCAAAAAATTTTGTTTTCTTAGTTCTATTTCCAATGCTTTCATTACTTTGTATAAAACTACGTTGAATAATAGTGACGAGATCCTATCTCCTTGTCTTATTCCCGATTTAACTAAGAATGGTTCCGAAATTTCGTCCATGAATTTAATTTTTGATTTGGTTTCTGTCAGTGTTTGTTCGATTAGTTTTCGGGTTTTAGTGTCCTGTCCGCTTTCTTCTAGAATATTGCGTAGATATTTTCTATCTATACAATCGTACGCTTTTTCAAAATCAACGAATGTGCAGACCATTGGCTTCGACCTAATTACCTCAATTTTGAAAAGAGTTTTAAGATTAAAGATTTGTTCCAGGCACGATCTATTTGATCGAATGCCTGCTTGGTAATGTGAAATTGTATGTTCTAGTTGCTCTTGTGCCTTCTTTAGGAGGCACGCCGTTAAAATTTTGTAAGTGACCGGCAAAAGTGAAATGCCTCTGTAGTTGTTAACATCTGATCTCATTCCCTTTTTGTGCATGGATAAATTAGCACACATCTCGAATATTTCCTGCTTGTAAAATTTCTTGGATGATTTGAGTGAGCTCTTTTAAGGAACTTGGACCAAGGCTCTTCAGTATCTCAGCTACAATTCCATCTTCTCCAGATGAATTATTATTTTTGGGCTTTTTAATGTGACTAAAAATTTCTTCTTGAGCTGACGGTAGTGAAGTTTCATTGCTGTGTTCTGGTTGTAATCTGGGGACTCTCGTACTTAGTTGCGAGCAGTTTAGAAGTTGTGAGAAATATTTGTCTAAGTTTTGATAGTTTTCTTTGTTAGTTATTGTCAATTTTCCATTCTGTGTCCTGAAACAGAGGTTTCGTGGAGTCTATCGTTTGATTTGATTTGGAAATGTGTTTTAAAGTCGTGTGTTTTGCGGTTCCTAAGTTTTTCTTCAATTGAGAAGATATTGTCCAAGTATTTTAACTATGTTTTCTGACTTCGAAAAATTTCTGTTGTGTGGTTTCTGATTTATCACCATTGGAGTTTAAGAACGCTCGTTGTCCCTTATGTATTGGGTTATCGCAATCTGAATTCCACCTTGGTGTTTAGACTTTTTCTTTAATGGTTTCAGTTCTCTTGCTTTCTGTATAATTTGCGTTTGGAAATCTCTCCAGTTGTTTGTAGGCTGTTTTCCCCATACGTCTGTACTTTTTGATTGTTGGATTTCTTTCAAATCAAATTCGGAAATTAGTAGTGTTTTCTTTCGGCGTTTGCATTTTGATCTGAATTTCTGACTGATGAGATAGTGGTCAGAATCTATACTTATCCTTCTGCGGACTTGAAGGTCGTGTATTTCTTTTTGGAAATCATAGTCGATGACAACATGGGCTGTTTGAAATTCACCTAGCTGAAGGATTGACGATCGTCACGTTTTTTGTTTCTTAGGGTTCTTTCGAAGTGATGCTGAGATGACTTGTAGATTATTTTGTATGCACAACTGGATGAGCCTGACGCCATTGTTGTTCGTGAAATTTGTGTGCAAGATAATTGCCGACTGTTTTTCTATATTTCCTCTCTTTGCCAAGCTGTGCGTTGAAATTACCGAGAAGAATTTTTACGTTCTCCTTCGCAATTTTGAATATTTCAATTTCAAGTTTTTTGCAAAATTTTTCTGTTCACTCAGGTTCTTTCTTGTTGTCGATGTTAGTAGGTGCGTGAACATTAATAATTGTATATGTTTTGTTGGTATGATTATTTCATATGGTCATTAGTATGTTGCTGATTTCATTTACATGTATAACAGTCAACTATGCCCTTATTCACAATGAAGGCCATGCCGATTTGCTTTTAAAGATTCGGTAGTGGTTGTAATCTGTTATTTCCGAGTCGGTGAACTTAGTTTCTTGAAGTGCAAGGATTTGAATTTTCTGTCTGTTGAGTTCTGTTGTAATACTCTGTACTTTGTCAGTTAGAATAAATGTTTGGGTGTTATACGTGCCAGTATACGTGTGAGATTTTTGTGGAAATTTGCCAGTGAACTCCGACTTTCTCTGCCGTACGAGCCCAAGCTCCACTTAGGTTCTAGCTAAAGCTGGTTGGGTAGAACCAGACATTGTTAGTTCCTGGAGCCTAGTGTTCAGCCGCACCTCACATGGGGAGCGGACGCTGGCCAGAGTAGCGGCGGTTACCACACATTGGTGTCTGAACTCTTAAATATGCTTTATCTTCTTTATAAATATTGTCTCTTCCACCAATTGCACCGTTCCGATGATCTGCATCTCCGTTTTCACTGCCGTTGAGGTCTTCGCCATTATCCCGGCAAGGAACCCTTACAAGGTGCTATCACCTGGGTCAGGTGAATGAAGGTTTTTTTAACGAAGTGTAACTCCTCTCCCTCCCCCTTCTTTTTTAACCGGGGTTGGGACCGGCTTAGACGGAGTTGCTATAGTGACATTTATTCTGGAATTTTAATAAACTGATTAAAAGTAGCGGCTTCAGTTTTGGCGGGCACGTCACTCCACTTGCCCGCTAACTACTTGTACAGCCGATATCGATCCTGGTCATATGCCAGGGCTGGGGTCTTTGGTTGAGGAGCGTGTTGTTGAGTTTGGCGGGCCATGGTACCGGCAGACAGCTGGAGGCCACGTGGAACCACGAGTTGTTAAGCTGGCCGCAGCAACAGTTTTCCTTCTGGGTAGCTCAGTTGGTAGAGCACATGCCTGCGAAAGGCAAAGGTCCCGACTTCGAGTCTCGGTCCGGCACACAGTTCTAATCTGCCAGGAAGCTTCAATAATACCCCTGCTTGAAATCCTGAAAGTTATGGCTCCTTCGCAACTGAGTGGAGTGAAATGTTGATCTTTTATTTGAGCTTGTTATCGTAAGCCAATGTCTGAGTTAATGTTGAATTAGACTCGTTATGCTCATTACGCTGCTAGTGATTGTGTGGATCGTCACTGGTCAGTGTAACTGATTCTAATCTGTTCCAGATTATAATCATTATAAGTTTGTGAATACTCTCTGTTGTAAACTGAGTTGATGTAATTGGGATTGCAACATAGTCTGTGACGAAGGCAACGCACTGGTATTTAAATCTGCAGGTGGTTGCAGTTCAAGTCGTCAGTTTTTATGTAATACTGAGAAACGTCAAGCTCGTGACTTTTATGTGTAACCACTTCCATAATAGGTTAATATTTCCTTCATCTTAGATATTGTCGTTTGTAGCCTTATCTGGGCAGATTACTGTTTCCTTTCTGATGCATGTTGGCAGGGTAGTTCTGGCAGCGGACGACGCGCTCCTGTTTCCTGGGCCCGGAGCAGAGATGTGTTTTCTTCCTGCTATGGCGACACTTCCCTCGTCGCACAACGTCTAGGTTTGCCCTCAGCCAGGCCCCTTTGTCAGCTGTCTCATGTTGGCTCAAGTTAAATAAATTTGATTGTTTTTGTACGTGCCACGGTGGAGTGTCGCTCAATTAATTTCGGAACCATTGTTATATTCGAATATTGAGAGTTGAGCAAGCACACGAGCCTTAAGGTGTGATCTGTAATGCAGTAGTTCCTTGTGACTATAACTGCCCTTTAAAAGCTTTTTTAAACCTTGCAGGCCCTATTTTGCTAGTTCTGGAGCGTGGTAAGTTTCAAAGCTCTTACTTATGAGTATGTACTGTTGAGTCATTTTATCCGCAGTCATTAGTTAATCCATTCATTGTTAAACGTGCATGGTTGCTGCGTTTGTTGTGATGACTGGTTGCGTATTTTGTAATCTTTCTTGCATTTTGAGGGACTGTATGTTTCTTTAAGAGTCATTACTAATGTTTCTGTTGGTGTGTACCAGCTGGGAGTCACGTTTAAACTGGATGCCTTCCCAGTTCTTATTTTATTTTGGGGGAAGGTGTATTTTATTGCTTAAGGGATTTTATTAAGGCTTGACCTTGTATTAAATGTTGAACACTGATTGCAAGCTTTTACAAACCTGTGTATTACTTTTTAAAGCCGTATTCATTGTTAATCGATTGAGAATATTTCAAAAATGTGAAAAGATTTTCCACAGATCGCTACCAAATGCATATTTTCTGGAATAATTATTTACTAAAGCAACTCGTTTCGAGGTATAAACCTCATTTTCAGGCTGCAATGGCAACGCAGAAACATTTAACAAAAGTGCATATAGATACTAGTCTTTTTTTCAGTCTTGGCATGTGCTACGATCATCTAATGGAGAAAGTGGACAACCAGATATGAGAGCATATTCACTTCCTTTGTTGGTCTGCTGATCCCATAAAATTTTTAAATATCTCGCTTTGTTCATATGATAAATAAAATTTCAGTAATGGAGCATACCACAAAATCACAGCCACTTCACATGAACAAGGTAACTGATTATTTAAAAAAATTTATGTGCACAGCAGACCAACAAATAAAGTGAATATTCTGTCATATACGGTTGTCCTTTTCGTACTTCACATGATGACCACAGCACGCGACAAGAGTTTAAAAGCAACTTTAATAGCTAAGTGTACTTTGTTAAATGTTTTGGTATTGCCATTGCAGCCTGAATATGAAGTTTATATCCCGAAATATGTTGCTTCATTAAACAAATTAAGTAAGTTAACAAGTTTTGTGATTTGAACTGGAAAGAAAAAGGAATTGGAATCAACGGGAAGAGACTTAAACTGAGGTTTACAGATCACATTCTACTATTGGCAATTGGGGTTAAAGAACTACAGCCGTTGGTATCGGATCTCGGCTCGGAATGTCTGCAGTGGGACTTGACACATGATTTTCCAAGACAAAAATTGTGTCTATTAAATGGAGCACGGCAGGAAATGTACAACTGAAAAATACACTACTGTATACTCTCAGAGAATACATCTGTCTTGACTAGCTTATAAATATGGAGGTAGACATAAGATCGGAAATCTTCCGATGGTTCAAATAAGGGAACCAAGAATTTGGAAGACATTCTACCGTCTACAGGTCAAACATGGCAATAAAACTGAAAGAATAGTTTTTGAACAGTTGTGCCCATTTTGAATTACGACTGTAAGACACAGACACTTCATGAATATAAGTGACGGAAACATAGACCTGCACAGTAAGGCATGGAAAGTTTATGTTGCTATATACAAAGAAAGACAAAGAAAGGCCAGAATGCGCCACAACAGTTACTGATATTAAGGATGGGCGATCGTGAAACTGACCGAAAATGTCAATTTTTAATTTATTTTTTATTTATTCGTACAACTCTATGACAATAAGGTCCCGAAGTTTCAATGACGAAATCGCTCCGAAGTGCCTGAAAAATAATTAAATGTGTGACGCGACCTTACTTCAACTTTTTGAAGCAAAACTTCAGTATGTAAAGACGCAGATAATGACCCCTACATTCACGAGGAGAGGCTTGAAAATTGTATTCTGAATGTTTGTCAAGCCCATTTACAGTTTTTTGATCGATCCTGAACTTCTAAAAAAGTGCATTCATGGTAAAACTCAGAATCCAAATGATTATCTAAATCCACTTAAATGGAAACGATGCCCTAAAAACACATTTTCGTCTGCTACAGTTATCAGAAATTAAACTGATGACTGAGTTCTTGTATTTAATTTTGGGAACGTAGGGAGGATATAAGTATTAGAGAGAATGGGCTTTAAAATGAGTAGAATTTCTTAAGACAGCTTGAGAAAAATAGATTTACAGCACGTCTATGCAGCCGAAAAATCAGTTGAAGACCTGGTAAAGGAAAGAGGGCAGGAAACAAGAAACCATAAGAGAAGCGTTGAAGGGAAAGAGGGCCATGAGTACAAATCTGGGGCCTCCTGAAGAGGTGACACAAGAAAAAAACAGTAGGTTAAATTTTAAATTACATTTCCTAAAAATCATGTTTTTTTAAAGTGTATGTACCTTTTCTCAGAATCTACAAAGGCTAGAATTTTGAAATTTTGTATACTTATTTCTATCAGCCCAATAAAATTTGTCTCAAGAATAAATTTTGATATTCTGAGTGAAAGCTGAGGTGTGGGGCAAAGTACTTGGAATTTTGCTTTGATGTTATGCTTACAGAATTATAAGTAAAAATTTATTAAAATCCTTCTATTGGATACATTCAAAAAACCTCATGGGGGAAGCTTACTACATGAAAAGACATTAAATAGAAAGAAATTTTTGAGAAATCTCTTGAATAGTTTCTGAGGAAAAGGTACATACACCATTTTTTAAAATAAAATTTTTAAATTTCACAGAAAAGTTAAATATGTTTAATTCAACAGTTTCAAGAGTAAATGCGTTAATTTCATGTAAGGCATGTTAAAAAATTTCATTACCATTCTAGGGGACTGATGACCTCACAAGTGAAGTCCCATAGTGCTCAGAGCCATCTGAACCATACCCTCAAAATAGTGAACTTGGTGCATGTTTTAAATAGTGCGTGTTTTTCATGAACGTCCCTCCTTAACAACATCCTAGAGAAAACAGCCAGACGAAACTATGGAGGACGGACAAAGGCGGTGCTGGAATGGAGTTCAAGCCACACACACACACACACACACACACACACACACACACACACACACACACACACACAGAGAGAGAGAGAGAGAGAGAGAGAGAGAGAGAGAGAGAGGGGGGGGGGGAGGACAACGACGAAGACTGCAGACTGATGAGACAAAGAGAGATCTTTGGAAGGAGAACATTAATCTCCACATGCTGTGTTTAAAATATTTTATCTGCACTACTAGTTTGGGGCACTGCCCATTCTCAAGTATATCTATAGCAAAAGATGTGGCTACATCCCAGCACTATCGTCAACATTCATCATCTTGTAATGTTTGCAACAAAAAATCGCACTCTGTGCACTACTCATGTAACTATCACATTGCACGACTCGTATGACAGTTAAACGAACAAGTGTATACAGTGTGACTTGTAAACATTACAAGACGATGACCGCTGGGAACGGGCTGTGCACAAATATGCAAGGCACGTGATTTTTTAATGAAACGAAGTACTGGAGAATGGGCAGTGTACGAATCTAGTAATGCAAATGAAATACGTTGTAGTTATAAATAAACTTTCGCTATCTGAGCAAGAGTAGATGGGAAACTATTTATCATGTGGGAAACCAACTTTACAGGAATGATGTTCAGATCGTTCGAAGCAGGATTTGCGTTTTTGGTAGAGTTAAGTATCATGGCTTGCCGTTAGGCACCGATACTGGTAAGGCAACGTAGGATTGTATTAAAAGTCTCAATGGGCGTTACAGCTGGAGACAGACAACATGGATCTGGACGAAGTGAGCAGGGCTATCCTCGTATCGACGCATTATAGGATAAGGAGAGATTCTCTTTCTGCGCCGGTGTTGAAGAACATTATTCGGAAGTTAGAATTAATATGCGATTTGGGAATCGCTCTTGGGGGAGGCAGATGTCCGATTGCACCACAGATTGTTGAAGAAGTTACTGTTGTCGTGGCTGAGAATGGTGGACGTAATGTGTGATATTCAAGCAGTGCACGACAGCTGAATATTCCATGGTCCACCGTTTGAAACGAGTGGCGAACCACTGTGAAACGGTATCCCTACAAACTTCTAAGCCGTCGTGGATGCAGATGGTCGTCACGCTAAGCAACGTTTGTAAGCTGGAACGTAGATGTGGTATGCAATTAACAAATGTTACCCTCTCACGCAGAAATAAAAATATGTTTCTTTCAGTGGTCTAGTTGTCATTTCTATTCCACATGTCTATACAATTGTTTCCACAAAGTTTCATTTTCCTGCGATCACTGATTTTTGAGGGCGTCCTCTCAAGTAGCGAAAGTTTAATTACAACCGCTATGTTTTTTTTTTTAAACGTAACTTGTTGGAATAATATCCTTCTTCAAATTTATTGCGGCTATGGGACGCACCCAAACGAAAATGAAAGATCACTGGAGTCAAACAGCCCCTTCGCTGCACACCGGTCGGCAAAGATGTGCGCTGATCGATAGTACGTGCTGGATCAAGCATGCCTATCACGAGAGAGGCCAGAGACACACCGACAAGCAACACGCCGCAGCGCCTTCTCAACAGCCCGTATTTAGGACGCCGCCTCTGACCAGAGGGTCTCAGTCACTGACTCTCACTCAGGCTACGACAGTGCATAGCGACCAGATCGAGACTAGCAGCGAAGCTAAAGTTTGTAATAGCGAGGTTAACGATACTGTCTGCAAGAGGACTATCACTGATGAGCTTGTATCACGAACACGGACGCTATTCAAGCTAAGTAAAATTTCCAGTTAATGTAAGTAAATAACCATATTAATCCATGTGTTGTAGAAAGAGGATAACAGCCACCCGTAACAACAACCTCTCGCTTGCTTCCTACAGTACAAGACTCTACAGTGGCGATGAGGACTCAACAGTGGCGAAGAGGATAATTCAGTGTCGATCGAAGGTAATCAACTTGGCCGAAGATTTTGGTTGCTTCTCTTGTGCTCTAGCTTGAAGGGGTGATAGTGTTTCTCTTTGCTTATTTGTTGTTGTGTTCCTGCATGTATTCCAGGAGGGGAGCCACAGGACTAATCAAATTTCTCATTTCAGAGGCTTTGCTTGTTTGTTTGCTGTAACGTATTTGTATAAGCCATAAATTCCCCGCCCCCTCCACCCCTGCCTCCGCACCTCAGCCGCAGACGGTCAATGCGATGGATCTAACACAAGTTTTTCAGTTTCAGAACCAACAAATTACTACCCTACTGACGACGGTACAACTACTGCCTGCACAAGCTGCGTCGGCCGCACAGCCGACCAACCAACCTGCCTCCAGTTCCAAGCACATTGTCAAGTTCATCGTGTTCAACGTACTGTAAAGTTACAATACTTCCTTTCGATTGCGAAAATGTGTAGAGGTGAAGGAATATCATTTCAACATATGCTGTAATTTTTTAATTTTTGTAACTCTTTGAATTATGCTGAGTAAAATGAATGTGGCTGTTATCCTGGTCATACTGTAGAAGGTAAGTTGGTTGTCCTGTAGAGTGAGAACTTACGTACGTCTCCCGTGCCCCTATGGAGATTTACTTAACGGTAAACTCGTTGCAAGACGACAACTGCGCCTACATTTACATTACAAATGCGTGCCGGCTCAATGAGTACTCACAAGGGTATGAGCACGTCACATTAAAATACAAAGGAATATGTGACAAGGCCTGTCGTAATAACCAGAAGATGAGCACGGTGGGAAACGCGATTTAGCCGCATAGAGTGCGCCGGAGGTCAGTTAAGAAAGTATTCCTCTGCCACGGCGTGATCGAAAGATGACGGCAGACACCGGGTGGCGACTTTGAATAGTTGTAATACCTGCTACAGAATCGAAATAAATAAGTCAGACTTTTATTACTTATTGATACAGAGATGGCACCGACACATTTATCGGATAGTAACTACTTTCAGAACCCACGGAATGTTAACACAAACTGGACCTCGTACTGTAGAGGAATATTTAATCGATTCGTATATACGAGGGTAGGTCAAATGGAAACCTTAAATATTTTTAAATATAATTTATTGTGCAGAAGTTGTACAAAACTGAATCACTTTTCAACATAATCGCCCCCATGTTCAATGCAAGTCCTCCAGCGCTTACAAAGTGCATAAATTCCCTTAGAAAAAAATTCTTTTGGCAGTCCGCGCAACCACTTATGCACGGCGTGGCGTATCTCTTCATCAGAACGGAACTTCTTTCCTCCCATTGCGTCTTTGAGTGGTCCAAACATATCGAAATCACTTGGGGCAAGGCCAGGTGAGTATGGTGGATGAGGAAGACACTCAAAATGCAGGTCTGTGATTGTTGCAACTGTTGCACGGGCGGTGTGGGAGCTTGCATTGTCATGTTGCAAAAGGACATTTGCTGACAGCAATCCACGTCGCTTTGATTTGATTGCAGGCCGCTGATGAATTTTTAGGTGATCTGTGTATGATGCACTGGTGACAGTGGTCCCTGTAGGCATGTAATGCTCCAAAATGACGCCTTTTTCGTCCCAAAAGAGAGTCATAATAACCTTCCCTGCTGATGGTTCTGTTCGAAACTTCTTTGATTTTGGTGATGAGGAATGGCGCCATTCCTTGCTCGCTCTGTTCGTTTCCGGTTGGTGGAATTGAACCCAGATATCATCCCCACTAACGATTCTTGCAAGGAAGCCATCACCTTCTCGTTCAAAGCGCCGAAGAAGTCTTCATAAGCATCAACACGTCGTTCTCTCATTTCAGGAGTCAGCTGACGTGGAACCCATCTTGCAGACACTTTGTGAAACTGGAGCACATCAGGCACAATGTGGTGTGCTGACCCATGACTAATCCGTAAACATGCTGCAGAGTCATTCAGTGTCACTCAGCGGTTTTCTTTCACTATGGCTTCAACTGTTGCAATGTTCTGTGGAGTCACAACTCGATGTGCCTGACCTGGACGAGGAGCATCTTCCACTGAAGTCACACCATTTGCGAAATTCCAACTCCATTCGTAGAATTGCTGCTGTGACAAACATTTATCACAGTACTGAATCTTCATTCGTCGATGAACTTCAATAGGTTTCACACCTTCACCACTCAAAAACCGAATGACAGAACGCTGTTCTTCCCTGGTGCAAGTCGCAAGTGGGGCGGCCATCTTTATACTGATACCGCGACGGTATGGGTACGTCTGCATTATGCTGCCACCTACAGGCCATTCTGAACGCTGTTTGTAGCACGCTTACCAACTTACAGGATAACGGCACGAAATTTCGGTTTGTTACTACAAATTTAAGGTTTTCATTTGACTCACCCTCGTAGATGAGGTGTAGATATGAATGAACTGTAAATGTCATTCATTGCCTTAACAGTGCGTGCTAGTAGAATGATGATTCAGGGAGCGAAACATCTGTTACCCCAGTAAGGATCATGAAGAATAAGACCTTTTGAGCTGTAGTGAAATGCAGGATGACCTGCGGGGGTTTGGTGATTGGTGGACAGACTGTCAGTTGATCATGAACATATAAACCAGAATGAAAAATGCTCCCATCGTAGCACAAAAAAAAGCGAATATGTCCTGGGCAGAACTGAGGATGTAAAGGAAGGCGACTAGCTTTTCGAGCTATCTGGCTACCTTGAGGCACTTAAAACATTGACATTTTCGCATTTTATTATATTAGTACTCACGTTATGTAATATAATGCATCCTGTGAAATAACTTAACTTGATACGTGATGTCACATGATATAACATGACACATGCCACATGTCATCCAATAAGGCATTTATTATGTCGTGCAATATGACACATCTTGTTATTAAAGTTTACGATCAATGCATCCCCTTTCTGGGATATTTCCTATTATAGGTGCACACCCATTCTTAGATACTTCCTATTGGAGATGAAACCCACTCTCTAGAAGCACGGAAATGTGAGTCTATTTGTTCTTACAATCCTAGTCATACCTGTAATAGGGGTGGATTTTGGGGGAGAAAAAAATCAAATCAACCCTCTCAAACCAGAAATGAAAAAAATTGCTTTAGCGTCACATCCCTCCACCCCAGGAACACATCAACTTTCAGTAACTATACTTCCCCAGAAAAACTTTCTTAGCTAGTACATGTATGCTCTTCAGGCATATGCTATATATTCTTTACTGTGGCTTGCGAATCTTCTGGATTTTTGTCACACGGTCAGGAACTTTAGCACAAAAATTGCAAGGTGCACGGGTGCCAACACCTTGCAGCTAAGAGAACCCACGGCGCTGGTGCGAAGTTGGTTAACTCGTAAGAATCCGCGAAGATGTCGAGATGTTTTGATTTAAATGTCTTCGAAACTGCCAGATAAGTCGAAAAGCTAGTTCCCTAACTCCGCCCAGGATTTATTCGCCTTTTTTGTGCTATGATATAAGTTTTCATACTGGTTCCCAGTTTTTAATCTACCATAATTTTGACGTTAGACTACCATAGCTTCGCAACCGATGTAGGATTTTGTTGGCTGGGATGACGACTGATCTGATGTAGGTTTTTTATAGTCTTTCGAACCACATTGATTACATCGTGGCACTTTCACAAAACAATTATATGTGTTTGTCTACCTTTTTATAACAATTGAACCGATCGGAACAAGTTTGAAACATAGAAGTCGCGAGCGAAAAAAAATTCACAAAAAACTGGTTTGTTGCACGTAAAATCGGCATGGAGCTAATTTTTGAAAGCGCGTTGTCAGTTTTTTCATAAGAATGCTCTTTTTATTTATTTGATTCACTTTAGTTTCCGCGCATTCAATTCACGCATCAATGAATTTTACGTGCTACATTTACCTCGAATTTAAACTAGCTTATCTCAACAACTAATAAAGATTATTAGACAAAAATTTCATTTTGCCTTTATCGATTTATCTACATTCGTGCACCAAGTTTCGTACAAGTTTAAAGTGTAGAAGGCACACTTCAAAAACCTCCCAGAAAAACATGTTTTACGCAATTTTTTTTATTTTTTATTTTTTTTTTTTTGCACGTATAATCCGAACGGTGGTGCACATGCAAAAGGTGCCATTTGCTGAGCATTAATTTCAGTCCAGTGAAAATATTTTGCAAGTGGAATTAATCGGTTCGCACAACAGGCCTGGGCGCCAGTCCCGATTCGTCCTGCAAACCTTGCTTAATATACTGTGACATAACTACAGTAAGACAGATGTTCGAAAGGTTATACAAATGACCGCTCGCTCTCTTTTTACCCCTTATTGGTGGCTCAAATAGGAACCGAGCACCAAGATAACCACAGGGTACCAGAGTGAAATTTTCACGCTGCGGCGAAGTGTGCGCTGATATGAAACCACAGGGGGTTCCAAAATGATCTCTAAAACTTTGATCACGTGTGATTCAGAAATGAATATAGGTAGAAAGGTGTAATTTGGGGTATACAGGGTGTTACAAAAATGTACAGCCAAACATTCAGGAAACATTCCTCACACACAAATAAAGAAAAGATGTTATGTGGACATGTGTCCGGAAACGCCTAATTTCCATGTTAGAGCTCATTTTAGTTTCGTCAGTATGTACTGTAC
This sequence comes from Schistocerca nitens, assembly GCF_023898315.1. Taxonomy (NCBI): domain Eukaryota; kingdom Metazoa; phylum Arthropoda; class Insecta; order Orthoptera; family Acrididae; genus Schistocerca; species Schistocerca nitens. The sequence continues at coordinate 1,038,248,020 of NC_064614.1, read as the reverse complement.
TTTCTCGATTCACCGCCAGTTGGCCCAATTGAAGGAAGGTAATGTTGACTTCGGTGCTTGTGTTGACGTGCGACTCATTGCTCTGCAGTACTAGCATCAAGCACATCAGTACGTAGCATCAACAGGTTAGTGTTCATCACGAACGTGGTTTTGCAGTCAGTGCAATGTTTACAAATGCGGAGTTGGCAGATGCCCATTTGATGTATGGACTAGCACGGGGCAATAGCCGTGGCGCGGTACGTTTGTATCGAGGCAGATTTCCAGAACGAAGGTGTCCCGACAGGAAGACGTTCGAAGCAATTGATCGACGTCTTAGGGAGCACGGAACATTCTAGCCTATGACTCGCGACTGGGGAAGACCTAGAACGACGAGGACACCTGCAATGGACGAGGCAATTCTTCGTGCAGTTGACGATAACCCTAATGTCAGCGTCAGAGAAGTTGCTGCTGTACAAGGTAACGTTGACCACGTCACTGTATGGAGAGTGCTACGGGAGAACCAGTTGTTTCCGTACCATGTACAGCGTGTGCAGGCACTATCAGCAGCTGATTGGCCTCCACGGGTACACTTCTGCGAATGGTTCATCCAACAATGTGTCAATCCTCATTTCAGTGCAAATGTTCTCTTTGCGGATGAGGCTTCATTCCAACGTGATCAAATTGTAAATTTTCACAGTCAACATGTGTGGGCTGACGAGAATCCGCACGCAATTGTGCAATCACGTCATCAACACAGATTTTCTGTGAACGTTTGTGCAGGCATTGTTGGTGATGTCTTGATTGGGCCCCATGTTCTTCCACCTACGCTCAACGGAGCACGTTATCATGATTTCATACGGGATACTCTACCTGTGCTGCTAGAACATGTGCCTTTACGAGTACGACACAACATGTGGTTCATGCGCGATGGAGCTTCTACACATTCGTACGCTTCTCAACAACAGATTCGGTGACCGATGGATTGGTAGAGGCGGACCAATTCCATGGCCTCCACGCTCTCCTGACCTCAACTCTCTTGACTTTCATTTATGGGGGCATTTGAAATCTCTTGTCTACGCAACCCCGGTACCAAATGTAGAGACTCTTCGTGCTCGTATTGTGGACGGCTGTGATACAATACACCATTCTCCGGGGCTGCATCAGCGCATCACGGATTCCATGCGACGGAGGGTGGATGCATGTATCCTCGCTAACGGAGGACATTTTGAACATGTCCTGTAACAAAGTGTTTGAAGTCACGCTGGTACGTACTGTTGCTGTGTGTTTCCATTCCATGATTAATGTGATTTGAAGAGAAGTAATAAAATGAACTCTAACATGTAAAGTAAGCGTTTCCGGACACATGTCCACATAACAGTTCCGCACTGTCGCCTGATAAACAAAGTAAGAGCCTACGGAATATCAGACCAGCTGTGTGGCTGGATTGAAGAGTTTTTAGCAAACAGAACACAGCATGTTGTTATCAATGGAGAGACATCTACAGACGTTAAAATAACCTCTGGCGTGCCACAGGGGAGTGTTATGGGACCATTGATTTTCACAATATCTATAAATGACCTAGTAGATACTGTCGGAAGTTCCATGCGGCTTTTCGCGGATGATGCTGTAGTATACAGAGAAGTTGCAGCATTAGAAAATTGTAGCGAAATGCAGGAAGATCTGCAGCGGATAGGCACTTGGTGCAGGGAGTGGCAACTGTCCCTTAACATAGACAAATGTAATGTATTGCGAATACATAGAAAGAAGGATCCTTTATTGTATGATTATATGATAGCGGAACAAACACTGGTAGCAGTTACTTCTGTAAAATATCTGGGAGTATGCGTGCGGAACGATTTGAAGTGGAATGATCATATAAAATTAATTGTTGGTAAGGCGGGTGCCAGGTTGAGATTCATTGGGAGAGTGCTTAGAAAATGTAGTCCATCAACAAAGGAGGTGGCTTACAAAAAACTCGTTCGACCTATACTTGAGTATTGCTCATCAGTGTGGGATCCGTACCAGATCGGGTTGACGGAGGAGATAGAGACGATCCAAAGAAGAGCGGCGCGTTTCGTCATAGGGTTATTTGGTAACCGTGATAGCGTTACGGAGATGTTTAGCAAACTCAAGTGGCAGACTCTGGAAGAGAGGCGCTCTGCATCGCGGTGTAGCTTGCTCGCCAGGTTTCGAGAGTGTGCGTTTCTGGATGAGGTATCGAGTATATTGCTTCCCCCTACTTATACCTCCCGAGGAGATCACGAATGTAAAATTAGAGAGATTAGAGCGCGCACGGAGGCTTTCAGACAGTCGTTCTTCCCGCGAACCATACGCGACTGGAGCAGGAAAGGGAGGTAATGACAGTGGCACGTAAAGTGCCCTCCGCCACACACCGTTGGGTGGCTTGCGGAGTATGAATGTAGATGTAGATGTAGAACATATTTTCTTTCTTTGTGTGTGATGAATGTTTCCTGAAGGTTCTCCGTACCTCTTACCGGGAGCTATTCTTCCCAAGAACCACCTGACCTGGTATCAGGAAAATTCCTAATTACAAATGTCGAAATGCATGCTAAATGTCACATTGCAGGAGACGTAATGTGAGAGGACAACATTAGACACCTCACAAAATCCAGACTATCACTACCTTTCGCCTCCTTCCCCCACCATTTTCGACACTAAATAACCTGGAAAAACAAAAACGAAAAGAAAATAAAGGAAAAAACGAAACTCTAGGTGTGAGTGAAACCTAGGGGGCACGGGAAGAGGCGGAAAAAACAGACATGCGTACCAAGAAGCACAGCCACTCCACGTGCGCTCCCATCGGGATGGCACTCGTTCTGACCATTCAACTCACCGAATGAGGAGTGATGGGTACTAACAAGGGAACCTCCCCATCGCACCCCCCTCAGATTCAGTTATAAGTTGGCACAGTCGATAGGCCTTGAAAAACTGAACACAGATCAATCGAGAAAACAGGAAGAAGTGGTGTGGAACTATGAAAAAATAAGCAAAATATACAAACTAAGCAGTCCATAGGAAACATAGGCAACATCAAGGACGATGTGAGCACAAGAGCGCCGTGGTTCTGTGGTTAGCTTCAGCCGCTGCGGAACGAGAGGTCCTTGGTTCAAGTCTTCCCTCGAGTGAAAATTTTTTTTTTCAGACAATTATCAGAGTTCAGGCACTCACACATAATCAACTTCGCTGTGCAAAATTCCAGGACATGTTCAGATTTGCTTGGACATATGCAGGATTTGACGGTCTACACACAGAAAAATTTGAAAACCTTAAAAACATACGTTTTGACAGAGCACAGAGAAAACTGTGCGACTGTGAAACTGTTGCATTCATTTGTTGAAGTTTATGTGACACACTCTTATGTTTTCATCAATTTTTTGGAAGTGATTATCACATCCACAAGAAAACCTAAATCGGGCAAGGTAGAAGAATCTTTTTACCCATTCGCCAAGTGTGCAAGTTAGGTGGGCCGACAACATATTCCTGTCATGTGACACACATGCCGTCACCAGTGTCGTGTAGAATATATCAGACGTATTTTCCTGTGGAGGAATCGGTTGACCTATGACCTTGCGATCAAATGTTTTCGGTTCCCATTGGAGAGGCACGTCCTTTCGTCTACTAATCGCACGGTTTTGCGGTGCGGTCGCAAAACACAGACACTAAACTTATTACAGTGAACAGAGACGTCAATGAACGAACGGACAGATCATAACTTTGCGAAAGTAAAATTTTCAGTCGAGGGAAGACTTGAACCAAGGACCTCTCGTTCCGCAGCTGTTCACGCTAACCACGGGACCACGGCGCACCTGTGCTGATATCATCCTTGATGTTGCCTATGTTGCCCATGGACTACTCAGTTAGTATATTTTGCTTATTTTTTCATAGTTCCACACAACTTCTTCCTGTTTTCTCGATTGATCTGTGTTCAGTTTTTCAAGGCCTATGCACTGTGCCAAATTATAATTAAATTGTAAGATACTAAGAAAACACCCATCCCGGCCGGCCATACACAAATATACCTGTAGAACATAGAATCTATTTTTTTGGTGTCGTAGTAATATGGTTTTCCGTTATTCTTCATTCGGTGAGTTGAATGGACGGAACGAGTACTTTTTTATTGGTTCCAATACCTAAGACCATAGTTTCCAGACAGGTAAAGCCTAGCATGCAGGTTTTAATCACTCGTCACATTATATCTAAGTCGTGTTATGAACAGCTTACTATGTGCATATTCCTGACCTCCATACTTGAATAAGAGGAAATTATAATGCGTAGTTTTATATGGAGCTAATATGGATAATGGCTTTGCTTCAGATGTTTTTACTCTGTAATTGACGTACTTTATAGTAAGTATAGTATGTATAGTATGCATAGTCTGTATAGTATGTACAGTAACTGTATGCGAAAGTGTTGTTTGCTCGGGTATTTGATTAGCAGTAATAGTAAAGTTGTATCGTAGTAGTAATGAGTGGTTATACCGTGGGACTGTGTTACACTGCTTGGACAGCGCTATCTAGTGGCAGGTTGTGAACCACTAGAATCGCAGCAGGGACACCTGCGCGGAATAGGGCAGTGCGATGCCGACCGTTGTCAGTCGAGCAGCGGTCGTGTACCAAATAGTTTTATCTTATGACTTCGGTTTTATGTATCTTACGGAAAAGAATGTCCATGAGAGCAGTTGTTTTTCATTTTTTTTGTGACAATGATTTTATATCAGCGGGTCTGCCTCATGTATCGTTATATCCAAATGGTTTATAAATGTTAATCTAAAAAAATGGTTCAAATGGCTCTGAGCACTATGGGACTTGATATCTGTGGTCATCAGTCCCCTAGAACTTAGAACTAATTAAACCTAACTAACCTAAGGACATCACACACATCCTTGCCCGAGGCAGGATTCGAACCTGCGACCGTAGCAGTCGCGCGGTTCCGGACTGAGCGCCTAGAACCGCTAGACCACCCCGGCCGGCAAATGTTAATCCACATTCAGGAATGTGGTACTGTACTAATAATAATGTATGTAGTGTAACTCATGTAAGCCCTCCCTCAAACCTGTCATGTTATATCTTCACAGATCCGATGATGACACCTTTAGTATGTTGAAACTGGTTATCCAGTAAACAGTATTTAAGCGATCTTAACTTTTGAATTATTTCTACAACAGAGTGATCGCCCCACTACGCACTATGTGTTCACTGCAAAATAGTTTGATAAGGTCTGTGTGGGTGGACTGATTCGGTTGGGGAGGAGTCATCAAGCCTTAGTATCCTCTCCATCTACATCTACATCTACATGATTACTCTGCAATTCACATTTAAGTGCTTGGCAGAGGGTTCGTCGAATCACAATCATACTATCTCTCTACCATTCCACTCCCGAACAGCGCGCGGGAAAAACGAACACCTAAACCTTTCTGTTCGAGCACTGATTTCTCTTATTTTATTTTGATCATCATTCCTACCTATGTAGGTTGGGGTCAACAAAATATTTTCGCATTCGGAAGAGAAAGTTGGTGACTGAAATTTCGTAAATAGATCTCGCCGCGACGAAAAACGTCTTTGCTGTAATGACTTCCATCCCAATTCGCGTATCATATCTGTCACACTCTCTCCCCTACTACATGATAATACAAAACGAGATGCCATTTTTTGCACCCTTTCGATTTCCTCCGTCAATCCCACTTGGTAAGGATCCCACACCGCGCAGCAATATTCTAACAGAGGACGAACGAGTGTAGTGTAAGCTGTCTCTTTAGTGGACTTGTTGCATCTTCTAAGTGTCCTGCCAATGAAACGCAACCTTTGGCTCGCCTTCCCCACAATATTATCAATGTGGTCTTTCCAACTGAAGTTTTTCGTAATTTTAACACCCAGGTACTTAGTTGAATTGACAGCCTTGAGAATTGTACTATTTATCGAGTAATCGAATTCCAACGGATTTCTTTTGGAACTCATGTGGATCACCTCACACTTTTCGTTATTTAGCGTCAACTGCCACACCATACAGCAATCTTTTCTAAATCGCTTTGCAACTGATACTGGTCTTCGGATGACCTTACTAGACGGTAAATTACAGCATCATCTGCGAACAACCTAAGAGAACTGCTCAGATTGTCACCCAGGTCATTTATATAGATCAGGATATCACTTCAGGCTGGTCCATAACTCTTGTAAATGGTCTTTGATAAGTTGCTCTGCGACGCAGATGACATCCGAGTAGGTCCCACACATGTTCTGTCGAGGACATATCTGGGGATATTGCTGCCCACGAGATTACCTCACCATCATGCAAACAGTTCATAGAGACACGTGCCATCTGTGAACGAGCATTGTTCTCTTCAGAAATGGCACCACGAAACTGATAAATGAGAGGGGACACTTGAGGCCACAGCGTACCGTTGTGCCGTTTTATTCCTTCAGTCAGTACCACCCGTGACCTGATGTCTCCCCACATAATGACACGAGGAATAACTGTACCGTATCCCTCCAGAACATTAGAAGACTGTAACGTCTCTCCATGTTGCCACCGTACTCGCTGACGAAGGTTATCCGGGGCACTGCAGAGCAGCGAGTCATCAATAAACAGAGTGGATGGCCACTGATCACCAGTCCATGCTTGCCATCCACGGCAATACTACAAACGCAGCCGTTTGCAATGAGAACGGCAGCCTACGCATGGGACGTTAATCCCCTAGTGCGACTTCTGCTAGTCTCGAACCGAAGGTACGGGATGAGACGGAATATTGCAGATAATCCGTTATTTGTTCTCGAACGGTAGGTGAAGGTGTGAGAGGGGTTAAGACGTGCCAGATGCACAGTACAGCGATCCTCCATTGTGGTGAAGACATCGACTGCAACGTTGACGGCGGACGTGCCTGTCCTTACGTGCCCATACAGTCCAACATCGTCGGGCCATTGTCACGGCCGACTGCTCCCCAAATCTGGATATTGTACGATCGACCAGCGGGAAAATAGGGACCCAACATGATATTCCGTTCAGAGTCGGTCAGGTGTTAATAATGCTGTCTCTTTCCCAGTGATCAGTCAACATCTGACGTTTGCTCATGCCGGTCATATTGAAAGTTATTCGCTCTAACTCGACTGTTCGCTCGTTCAAGAGCTTTAAAATATTTGCCTGCTTTTACTCAAAACTGAATGTACTGTCCTCTGTTATAAGATGGTTGGATTGAAATTACTATTGCGAACAGCGTGTCTCAGTGCACATATTCACATAAAGACAACACTAACTGGCGGTCACTGTGCAGAAAAGTAAATCAAAACTGTTGCTCAGAAGCCACTATAGCGATCAAGCTGTGCAGTGCCCAGACGAATTGAAGCACTGAAATTACGTAGTAACGTTATGAAACACGCTGTTCACTGGCCCATTGAAAATTTGAATTACAGAGAAGATGTGTAGAACTTGCACAATGGAAACGTGGGGTGAGAAACGAAAGAACAACATAAGAAAACAATCTCACCTGTTAAATTATAGCACAGTCAGCATGAAGTAATCGCGCCAGCTAAAATATGCTAAAGTAAAACTGAGCTATTAGGACAAAGACTGGGATGACTTTCACTTACTAAAAAAACTTCTTTCTTAAAATGAAAATACTAATCCGTTCATTATAATGACAATGCTGTATTTTAAATTTTTATTTCACGAGAACAAAAAACTCACAAAAAACCAAAAACGTTACTTTCTTTACAAAAGTCTTATAGGGCAATGCTTTTACGATTATGCAAATTGTAACGAATTAAACTGAAATGATCTAAACTGAGATGGGGAGGTGGACTGTTCTGTTGTAAGAATCGCTAACATTATCAGTAGACGCCAGCAAAAATCGTTACCTATAAAACATACCCATAATGCGAATCCATTCTCTCTGTTCCATAAATGCTGCATTTGCAACTCCTCCCATCAGACTGATAATTCCTAACAATTTTATTCGGCAAAATCCTCCTCCAATATGCACTACGCTAAAAGTCCTGCCAGCTTACCCCATGTCCAACACTCGAGTACTCTCTGCTCTACAACTGAGCCGTAAGTCGACTATTCCATAGAAGTCACACGCGACTGATCGCTCTCCTAAAATGAAGGTTCCATTGATACTGAGACTATTCGCAAATTAATGTCCAGTCCACCTATATACTCTACTGGCCATTAAAATTGCAACACCACGAAGATGACGTGCTACAAACGCGAAATTTAACCGACAGGAAGAAGATGCTGTGATGTGCAAATGATTAGCTTTTCAGAGCATTCACACAAGGTTGGCACCGGTGGCGACACCTAAAACGTGCTGACATGAGGAAAGTTTCCAACCAATTTCTCATACACAAACAGCAGTTTACCGGCGTTGCTTGGTGAAACGTTGTTGTGATGCCTCGTGTAAGGAGGAGAAATGCGTACCATCACGTTTCCGACTTTGATAAAGGTCGGATTGTAGCCTATTGCGATTGCGGTTTATTGTATCGCGACATTGCTGCCTTCGTTCATCGAGATCCAATGACTGTTAGCAGAATATGGAATCGGTGGGTTCAGGAGGGTAATACGCAACGCCGTGCTGGATCCCAACAGCCTCGTATCATTAGCAGTCGAGAAGACAGGCATCTTATCCGCATGGCTGTAACGGATCGTGCACCCACGTCTCGATCGCTGAGTCAACAGATGGGGACGTTTGCAAGACAACATGGACTATCAGCTCGGAGACCATGGCTGCGGTTACCCTTGACGCTTCTTCACAGACAGGAGCGCCTGCGATGGTTTCCTTAACGACGAACCTGGGTGCACGAATGGCAAAACGTCACTTTTTGGATGAATCCAGGTTCTGTTGACAGCATCATGATGGTCGCATCCGTGTCTGGCGACATCGTGGTGAACGCACATTGGAAGCATGTATTCGTCATCGCCATACTGGCGTATCACCCGGCGTGATGGTATGGGGTGCCATTGGTTACACGTCTCGGTCACCTCTTGTTCGCATTGACGGCACTTTGAACAGTGGACGTTACATTTCAGATGTGTTACCACCCGTGGTTCTATCCATCATTCGATCCCTGCGAAACCCTACATTTCAGCAGGATAATGCACGACCGCATGTTGCAGGTCCTGAACGGGTCTTTCTGGATACAGAAAATGTTCGACTGCTGCCCTGGCCAGCACACTCTCCAGATCTCTCGGCAATTGAAAACGTCTGGTCAATTTTGGCCGAGCAACTGGCTCGTCACAATACGCCGGTCACTACTCTTGATGAACTGTGGTATCGTGTTGAAGGTGCATGAGCAGCTGTACCTGTACACGCCATCCAAGCTCTGTTTCACTCAATGCGCAGGCGTATCAAGGCCGTTATTACGGCCAGAGGTGGTTGTTCTGGGTACTGATTTCTCAGGATCTATGCACCGAAATTGCGTGAAAATGTAATCACATGTCAGTTCTAGTATAATATATTTGTCCAATGAATACCCGTTTATCACCTGCATTTCTTCTTGGTGTTGTAATTTTAATGGCCAGTAGTGTATTACCTTAAAAACATATCCATAATGCGAATCCATTCTCTCTGTTCCATCAATGCTGCATCTGTACCTCCTTCCATTACACTGATAATTCCTAACAATTTTATTCAGCAAAATCCTCCTCCAATATGCACTACCTGCCAGCTTACTCCATGTCCAACACTCGACTACTCTCTGCTCTACAACTGAGCCGTAAGTCGACTATTCCACAGATGTCACACGCGACTGCTTCGCTCTATTAAAATGAAGTTTTCACTGATACTGAAACTCCCCGTAAATAAATGTCCAGTCCACATATATATGCCCACCTTTCAATATCCCTACTAGGGCTGCTGACAACAGGAAATGCGAACAACATAATGAACAGAGGTGCGGTTCTACCTGTTGAAAAGAATTGCAATTATTAGGTTGGTGCATAAGTTCATAGCAGTTTTGGTAAGCATGTTGGTTTTCCGGTTGCGATGGGTTTATTTACCGATTGTCATTTTTATTTATAGTTCACTGTTGGTATTTCAGTTACCATATTGCCATTTTGTCATTTGGAAATAGTGAGTGCAGCTATGGACGTTAGAAAATGGAGTACGTCCCGTATTCAAGCCTCGTGTGGCTTACCGGGACCGTCCGACCGCCGTGTCATCCTCAGAGGAGTGTGTGGATAGGACAGGCGTTTGGTCAGCACACCGCCCTCCCGGTCGTTATGATGGTATTCTTGACCGAAACCGCTACTATTCGGTCGAGTAGCTCCTCAGTTGGCATCATGAGGCTGAGTGCACCCTGAAACATGGCAACAGCGCATGGCGCCAGCCACGCCCAACTGGACTTAACTTTGGTGATCTCACGGGAATCGGTGTATCCACTGCGGCAAGGCCTTTGCCAGAAAATGGAGTGCTAAGTGGAGAAATGGCAACATTTCCAACTTATTCTTCTGTCTGAGTTCAGTAATGCAGTGACAGCAGCGGAGGTAGTAACAAACATTTGCGCCGTGTATGGGGATAATGTCGCTGGACAGAGTGAAACGTCCCCTTATAACAATTATACAGGACTGTGCTTTAACTGACACACAATATTTTTAGCGCAACGCAATCTGACTTTCAAAAAATCCCTACGAAAGAATGGCCCTGACTAACATTAACCTATGCGTTTCACAAATCGCTTACCTCACAAAAATCTTGGTTACTCGAACTACTGCAATACAGCACCCGCCACTACTGCCAGCTGAATAAAAGATTCAAACTATGGAAGGCACTAACTACTGATAGGGATAGTTAGCAAATGAAAGATATTAATAGAGAACAAACACTGTATTTACCTTAATAGTCATAATATATATAGCAGTTCATGACAAATTACAAAACTCCGCCATCTCTCTCCCCACATCCACCACTGCTGACGGCTCACCTCCAACTGCGCAACGCTACGCGCTGTTCACAGCCAGCTGCCTAACACTACAATGGCGAGTATTACAACAATGCAAAGCAGCCACAGACTGCACACAGCACAGCCAGTGATTTTCATACAGAGGTGGCGTTACCAATAAGAAAACCTAAACAGCCTACTTACAAGCGCACGCCATAAAAATGGTTTTCTCGTTTTAAGGAGGATCGTTTTGACATTCATTAGTCATGCTCCAGGTTCAGAAAGACCTCTGTGGTTTGATGAAGTTCGTTTAAGAGCATTAATCCACAATGATTCACGTCAGTGTACTCGAGAACTGGCAGATATGATGAACTGTGGTCGTTGCACCATCGTGCGACGTTTGCAAAAATCGGGTGTATGAGTACCGCATGTTCTAGTCCAAAATTACAAAAATCATTACGTGACCGTATGCGCATCTGTGTTTGGCCGCTATCAAATGGCTCGTGAACACCACCATTCCTATCCTGTATCGTTACTAGTGACGAGAAATGGTGTCTTTATGCTAACATAAAGAAAAGAAAAGAATGGTTGACCACAAACTTCCTGTACAAAGACCTGCGCACATCCACAAAGGAAGGTGTTATGCATCTAGTGGGACGGCGACGGTGTGGTACTACGAATTGCTTCCCCGGGGTGTGACCATCACTGCTGACACTTACTGGGACGTCTTACAGACGCAGTCCAAGAACGACGACATCGAAGACTGCGTGAAGTGATGCTACTCCACGATAACGCCCTCCCGCATTCTGCTAGACTGACCAAAAGCGCTATACAGCAGTTCCAAATGAAATGGCTCTGAGCACTTTGTGAGTTTACATCTGAGTCATCAGTCCCCTATAACTTAGAACTGCTTAAACCTAACTAACCTAAGGACATCACACAACATGTTATGTGTATCTGTTGTGTTTTTTAAACTTACGGAAAAACGCTACGAACCTTGTGTACCAACCTAATATAATCAGTTACATAGCAATGGTATGTGCGTGTGTAAGAGTACGAAGTTATATTTACGTCCACCCGTGTCTTCTGTGTGGTTTACTTTCTTTTCTCAGGTAGTATATCATCGTTCACTTTCGTCCAGCGCTGTCAATTACGATACGCCCTGTATCTATCCTGAAATTGCCACCCATGTAGTGTCTCTTTCACGTAAATTTTTGGACAGCATGGTTGTGGAGATGAAGCAGCGATTAGTATGATTAATCAATTATTCAATTAATCGATTTTATTATTATTATTGTACCGCCAACCGTTTTCAACCCGACGTAGGGGGTCATCTTCTGGGCGTTTGTACTGTGAAATTATAGATATCCGTCAGAAAGACTGCATTATACAACAGCTAAAATTACATAGATTTAAAATATGTTACCCATTGGTCGACTGCTGGGGGTGTCACTCCTGTCTACATAACGGCAGGAAACTATGCGAGACTAACCCTTCGTAGGGGCTTAAATAGCGTGCTGAGATCACGTCAATAGATGGCAACACCCCCAGCGGCGATCAACAGCATTTAATACAGTTTATTATATGCAATTACTAGTCACCTTGGTTTAACATAAATTTAAGTGACAGTAAATAACAGAAAACGGAACCATTCCATTTAAAAAGAGTTACAATTATAGTGTTAATTATAAAATAATAACAAATGTTCCGTAGTCAACTCGTAAAATTCGTAAAAGTATATTACATTATGTGCCATAATATAAAGTAAAACAATTTGTGACACACAAAAACTGGTGTCGTCTTATATTATATCTATTCGTATATTTACGTAGAAAACATGTGAGTCAATTTACTAGAACGGCTAAATTGGAAGGACTACAAAGCCCTCTTTTCCTTGTGGTGAGGACGCCGTTGCCATGGATTATAAAGCGTATATCAGGCGCCCTCTAGTCTGTGTACCGTGTCAAAAATTGTTTTACTTTATATTATGACACATAATGTAATATACTTTTACGAATTTTACTAGTTGACTACGGAACATTTGTTATTATTTAATAATTAACACTGTAGTTGTAACTCTTTTTAAATGGAATGGTTCCGTTTTCTGTTATTTACTGTCAGTTAAATTTATGCTAAACCAAGGTGACTAGTAATTACGTATAATAAACTGTATCAAATGCCGTTGATCGCCGCTGGGGGTGTTGCCGTCTATTCACATGATCGCAGCACGCTATTTAAGCCCATACGAAGGGTTAGTCTCGCATAGTTTCCTGCCGTTGTACAGGGTGAAAAGTATTTAAACCGACTAACTCTGGGATTATTTAAACCGGTGGAGGCCGTATTATGATCTTCAGTTGTTAGAGGGCGTATTACGCTTTTCAGTTGTAGGCAACTGCTGTCCACCAGTGTAGTAGTGCATTGTCTCTGTTTACTAATGGAGCGATACACCTGGAGTGAGTGCACTGGTATGGTTGGTGCGTACTACGTAGCACACAACAACGGACGAGCTGCACGGCGGGTTTATCAACAACAATATCCTAATCGCCCTATCCTGCACTATACGACCTTTGCTGCTGTGTACCAACGTCTGCGTGAGATCTGGTCATTTGGCAGATTACCTGAACAGGGACGCCGTCGCACGGTAAGAACGCTGCAATTTGAGGAAGCTGTCTTGCAGCATGTGGAGCGGGATCCTTCAATCAGCACTCGTACAATTGCACGTAACATGGGGACGAATCACACGAATGTAATAACAGTCCTTCGAGAGTAATTGTTACGTCCATTTCACTTACGGCGTGTCCACAACCTGGAACCAGTTGATTATGCACCCAGAGCACAGTTTTCGCAGTGGTACCTGGAACAGTGTGAAATGCATCCTACATTTCCATCCTCTGTGTTGTTTACCGATGAAGCAACGTTCGGGCGTGATGGAGTCTTCAACATGCACAATTCGCATGTTTGGCGTGAGGATAACCCACAAGCCACAGTTACTAGCGCTCATCAAGTCCGGTTCTTCGTTAATGTATGGGTCGGTGTTGTTAGGTATTGTTTAATTGGGCCGTATCTGCTACCTACGCCATAAATGGCAGGCACTATTACAATTTTCTCGCCAGAGCATTGCCAAAATTGCTGGAAGACGTCCCGCTCCGTACAAGACAACGCATGTGGTTCCAACATGACGGGGCGCCGGCACATTTCAGTCGTCGTGAGCGTCGATTCCTGGACCGACGGTTCCCAGAAACGTGGATTGGCGGAGGTGGTCCTGTACCATGGCCTGATCGATCCCCAGATATGTCCCCTCTGGGGAGAGATGCACAACCTTGTTTACGCAACCCCTGTTGCATCAGAAGAGGATCTGGTTGCCCGGATAGTAGCAGCAGCAGGAACAATTCAGGATACCCCTGGGGTTTTTGCCAGTGTCAGACAGAACATGATCCGACGGTGTAACCTTTGTTTACGTGTCAATGGAGGCATTTTTGAAAATCTACTGTAATTGAAATTGGGTTGTGTTTATGTGGCGTCTCTTGGTAATAAAAAATGGAAAAGTGTTTGTTGGTTTAATTAATCTGCCGCCAGAGAAATCTTCCCAAAAATGGTTCAAATGGCTCTGAGCACTATGGGACTCAACGGCTGAGGTCATAAGTCCCCTAGAACTTAGAACTACTTAAACCTAACTAACCTAAGGACAACACACACATCCATGCCCGAGGCAGGATTCGAACCTGCGACCGTAGCGGTCGCGCGGTTCCAGACTGTAGCGCCAGAACCGCTCGGCCACCAGCGGCCGGCGAGAAATCTTCCCCTACCGGTTTAAATACTCCTCATAGGAAAAAATGACAGTAGGGAAAAATATTTGTTTTGATGTCCCCTGCAACTTCCAAGAGTTTGTCGGTTTAAATACTTTTCACCCTGTATAGACAGGAGTGACACCACCAGCAGTCGACCAATGGGTAACATATTTTAAATTTACGTAATTTGAGCTGTTGTATAATGGAGTCTTTCTGACGGATATCTATAATTTCACAGTATAAACGCCCAGAAGATGACCCCTACGTCGGATTGAAACCGGTTGGCGGTATAATAATAACAAATGTGATTAAGACTGTTTTTGAATAATTGATGTTTCACGTACGTTAATAAAATGACTTTACTCTTATTTTCCGTTTTCGCGGGTTCCTGACATACGCCAGTAACTGCGAGCTTGATAACCACCCTACATACAGATTCTCCACTTAAACCTTCTACAGATAAGAACAACATAAGTTCCTTCCCTATTTTTCACCCTTCAGTGTCAAAAGAATCCTTTTAAAACTGCGTGCTTATTGTGCGGACAGAACTCACTAATTTTGAGCCTTTTGAAAGCGTTATCTGCGCCATGACAGCGCTTCTGAGTTACGGCACGCTGGCCGCGGCATAAAGCATGCAGAGCGGCGACGGCGCGGTAACTCCAGGCGGGACGCGTGTCGGCTGGAAGACACCAATTAAAAGGGCGCTATCGGCCGGCGATCTGTAGCGCGGCCTGGGTGCGCGTCTAGGGCAGCGCCGCGCCGCGCCGCGCCGCGCCGCGCCGCGCCGCGCCGAGATACCATCTGGTGACCTCTGGCCCGCGGTCCGCCGCTGCGAGCACACGCGTGGTCCACGCACGGGGGGGGGGGGGGGGGGGCGACGCGTGGATGAGCGGCTCGGAGATGAGCCGGCCACCTCGTTACCGCGTCGCCGATTTATGTTGGCAGATGGTGGCGATAACTCGCATTATATGCAATTACCGGCAGTCGATAAGAGCCATTAGCCGCGCGGGCGGGCGGCCTGCGTGCTCCGGGCGGCTGGGAACGCGCTGCCATTTGCCGCTCTCCGCCCGTTGTTTGGACAGCGCCGCGGGCCCTCTGGGGTCAGCCCGCGGCCCGACACCTCTCCACTGTCGACGGCGGCGCCACCGCAGGCGCGAGATACCTCCGCGCAGCCGCTGCTATCTGAGTTTCCCATTGGCAGACCCCTTGGCGATTACTTGTGAAACTGTCAGTAACGAACTACCCAATTTCTAATTCCCTGGATAAATGGTCTCAGGCAGCACATCCGGCGGTGACTTCTAAAAAGTGGTGGGACGAAATCATACTAAACGAATAATAACCATATATTATATCAAATCCCTACCGCTGACCATCTATATCTACATCTACATCCATACTCCGCAAGCCACCTGACGGTGTATGGCGAAGGATACCTTGAGTACCTCTATCGGTTCTCCCTTCTATTCCAGTCTCGTATTCTTCGTGGAAAGAAAGTTTGTCGGTATGCCTCTGAGTGGGCTCTAATCTCCCTGATTTTATCCTCATGGTCTCTTCACGAGATATACGTAGGTGGGAGCAATATACTGTTTGACTCCTCGGTGAAGGTGTGTTCTCGAAACAAAAGCCCGTACCGAGCTACTGAGCGTCTCTCCTGCAGAGTCTTCCATTGCAGTTTATCTATCATCTCCGTAACGCTTTCGCGATTCTAAATGATCCTGTAACAAAGCGCGCTGCTCTCCGTTGGATCTTCTCTATCTCTTCTATCAACCTTATCTGGTACGGATCACACACTGGAGAGCAGTATTCAAGCAGTGGGCGAACAAGTGTACTGTAACCTACTTTCTTTGTTTTCGGATTGCATTTCCTTAGGATTCTTCGAATGAATCTCAGTCTGGCATCTGCTTTACCAACGATCAACTTTATATGATCATTTCATTTTAAATCACTCCTAATGCGCACTCCCGGATAATTTATGGAATTAACTGCTTCCAGTTGCTGACCTGCTATTTTGTAGCTAAATGATAAGGGATCTATATTTCTATGTATTCGCAGCACATTACACTTGTCTACATTGAGATTCAGTTGCCATTCCCTGCACCATGCGTCAATTCGCTGCAGATCCTCCTGCATTTCAGTATAATTTTCCATTGTTACAACCTCCAGATATACTACAGCATCATCCGCAAAAAGCCTCAGTGAACTTCCGATGTTATGCACAAGGTCATTTATGTATATTGTGAATAGCAACGGTCCTACGACACTCCCCTGCGGCACACCTGAAATCACTCTTACTTCGGAAGACTTCGCTCCATTGAGAACGACATGCTGCGTTCTGCTATCTAGGAACTCTTCAATCCAATCATACAATTGTTCTGATAGTCCATATGCTCCTACTTTGATCATTAAACGACTGTGGGCAACTGTATCGAACGCCTTGCGGAAGTCAAGAAACACGGCATCTACCTGGAAACCCGTGTCTATGGCCCTCTGAGTCTCGTGGACGAATAGCGCGAGCTGGGTTTCACACGATCGTCTTTTTCGAAACCCATACTGATTCCTACAGAGTAGATTTCTAGTCTCCAGAAAAGTCATTGTACTCGAACATAATACATGTTCCAAAATCCTACAACTGATCGACGTTAGAGATATAGGTCTATAGTTCTGCACATATGTTCGACGCCCCTTCTTGAAAACGGGGATGACCTGTGCCCTTTTCCAATCCGTTGGAACGCTACGCTCTTCTAGAGACCTACGATACACCGCTGCAAGAAGGGGGGCAAGTTCCTTCGGGTACTCTGTGTAAAATCGAACTGGTATCCCATGTGCGGATACTTGGGAATGTAAAAATACCTCCCCCTGGTTTCTTCTCGTACACTCATACTTCCTGCAGAAACGTCAGTTAATTTCCATAAACAGGGTTTCCCAGGAGAAATGGTCAGTACTATGCTGCTATGACAGAAACCAACTCTCGAAGCAACAAAGTCTAGAAATCATGGTATCTAAAACGAGTATCTTAAGAGCTATGAGCACCCTTTCATCTTAAATATTGTAAAACAAAGCTCTTGTACTGCAATTTCTTTGTGAGACGCCCCGCTTAACCCGCAGGACAAGACAGGTAGTTTAAATTATGGAAAGTGGCCAAAATAAGGGGCTGTCAATTACACTCGAACATACAATTTTTTTATTTGATCAAACATTACAAGAACCCCCTCAAAAAATTTTTTTTACAACACGTAGCTTTAATCTTTGGGACTTAATTACCGGCTGAATGCCACTTTAATTTACAAACGGCTGAAGGCCTATAAGTCAAAACGCAGGCATAATCAGAAATTTAAAAGGCTAGCCTTGTCTTACAAGAGTTCTTTATTTAGGCTGAAGGCCCAGAGAACCAGACACTTCAACAGCAAACATGTTACATTCAAATCGGCTGAAGGCCTAACACTTAAAACTCCATAACATTAATTTCTTTTAAATACCAAAGGCCTTACGTGAAACAGTTCTTTAATCTAGGCTGAAGGCCTTAAGAGCAAAACAACTCAAACTCAAAATCGTCTGAAGGCCCAACACTTAAAATTCAACAACATTAAAACCTTTATAATGCCAAACGTCTTACGTGAAACAGTTCTTTAAATTAGGCTGCGGGCCTAAAGAAACTTACGCCTTAAGGGCAAAACAACCTTAATTTAAAAAAAAAAACGGCTAGAAGCCATACAAGTACAAACAACAAGAACAAATAAAAAAAAGGCAGTACATCTAAGGACGCTCAGATGTTCGAGGGTCGGCCTGGAATTCAAACGCTAACGCCCGCTTACGTGAGACAGGCAGTCGGGCCAACCATTCACGATCCGACGAGAACCCAACCGACCGATAGTCAACGAACCCACCGACAAGATAACTTCCACTTCACACGACCAGGGCACAACAGGGAGTTCAGCGGAACAACATAGAAGATATTGGCGCCCACAACCAATTATACATGGAGCTGTCAAACTACACATCGTGCTGTATAGCAACAACACGATGAGGAAATTAGACTGCCTGAAATTTACGTCAATGGCCAAGGCAGGTAACCGGAACGTTAACGGCTACAAGGCAGAAGATTCCGCTGGTGCACTTCAATTCAAATAACTAAATACAGTGAAACTCCACTCGCGGGAATATCCCAACAGCCGACAATGAACTCCAAACGACACAATGTGAACAGTCTTGACTTGCTGGAAGATTAAATCAAAACTCAACTTTCGTGTCCAGGGTCGGTGAGCCAAGGACCTCGTAGCAAGGGGAACAGCCCCACACACTCTGACACTGCGTAAAGACCGCCAGCGGCCCTGGCCAAACTACGTCCCGCTGAGAATTCCTCGCGGCTCCACGTCAACCGACCGACTGGTCGCACACCGCCCAGACAGAAACTATAAGCGTCAGGTCAAAGATAGTCCAAGGTGCGAATATCGATAGACACCGCTGTTGCCACCCGTGGAAGGAGAGGCTAACAGCATAATCGCGATAACCGCGGGAGACTAAACACAGAATCGCTACGAAGGTTTAATCCAGCGCATAGCATGAGACAGCCACGGCTCACTTTGCTTTCAACTTACGACAAGATGCCTCGGAGTATATCTTGACGGAAAATACTCATTCAAAGACCACGCAAAACTCGCGACTGACAAAGCGACGAAACTGGTGCACAAACTAGCCAGGCTCAATATTGCACTGTTTAGACTACCACTACAGTTGATACGATCCAGCCAGGACATGGGCCCATCGTCTGTGCCTCACTTCACACAACCATTGTACGGCGCGGACAGAAAAGCATCTTTTTAAGAATGCCAGGAGCGTTTCGGACAACATCTATAGAGGAATTATGCGTCGTTCTGGGTATGTACCCAACAGACATTACAGTAGGTTCCAGAACTGCAGCACACTGGATGAAAAAGGGATGACAGGACAAAGTACAAGAAAACAAATAACTGCCAAGAAACAAATTAATGAATAGCGAAATGGTATTTGGCAGACGCAACATAAAAAGAACGCAGACTACACACATTCTTCCCGAACGTCAGAGAACGAATGATCATGAAATATATAGATCCGACACGTCGTATAGTCCACTTTACTACAGGACAATATCTCCATCGTGTTGGACTAAGTGACACAGACATATCGGCTCTGTGGAACACATCACATTATATTGCGACATGTTTAGGCACATACGACCGCAACAGCCCGACAGTGACATAAGACTAAGGATAAGACTGACAGGTGACTGGTTACAACACCATCATCGACAAAATTTCATAAGCACTCCACACAGCATACAGATTGGAACGACCATACATGAGACGGAGAACAGGGAATCACCCCACGAGGCAACACAGCACATGGAACGATTCCGACAACAACACAACCGCTGACTTGGATGTCTCAAAAAACTCAGAACAAGACAGTATGGTTCATAGAATAAGATAAAAAATAAGAAGAATAATGAAAAAAGCATATGTTGAATATCTCCAACAATAAAAAATGTATAGAACGTATAAGGATTGTAGCTATAGTAACATGTAAATAATTGCTAAGTTTAACTTCATAACGGCGTACATTACAGAAATACACGGACCTGAGGCTACCTGGGGAGGCGAGCTAGACAAACTTCCGAGGGTCCCCTCCCACAGGAAAAGCCGTGACATTGCCAGTAATCAACAGTAAAATTAATGTGGCAAATGTATACCAATTTATTATAATTAATGAAAAATTGTAAATAACACATTAATATCATTTGTTCTTAGATCTAAGCAAATTGCCGCTCCGTCTGGCACTGGCTCAAAGTTGTTCCGATGCCCTCCCACATGGAACAGCCAGGTAGGGGGACACCTTCTTTCATTAAATATCTTTCCTACCATCTATTAGCTTTCTCTTAAATTTTTAAATTTATTCTGTTTTCTTTTCCTCAGTTAATGTTCATTTTATTCCAGTACCAGCTCATTATTGTTACTCTTGTTTTATTTCTCAAGAAAAAAATAAAACGTTAGAAATATGGAACATTGTATTGTTACATGCAAAATTGTAGAAAGTACGACGTGCTTTTTAAAACAAGCGGAAGGTCTTTCAGTATGCAGTAAATGAAATGAAATAAATCTCCACGTTTGCTGGGATGTAATATGGACCAAAGCAATAAAAAACTATCTAGTTAACAAGGGTTCTGGAATGCATACCTGAAGAGCTATGAGCACTTGTTTAGCAGATGTGTTTCGCAGTAGCGAGGGTCAACAAGTGCTCCTAACTGACATGGTGTGCATTTTTGAGCCCACGTTTACTGAACTTTTTCCTTATTTTGGTCCATACTAACACCTCTCGAAATATGGAAAGTAAAGAGCTCCCAGTAGAAGAGATTTGTTCCACTGTATCGAAGATGAAGAAGCGCTCATAGGTAGTAAGGTGTGCATTTTACAGCCAATTTTTACTATACTTCGTTTTGGTACAGCAGATAACGTCTTATGAAATCTGCCTTTAATAGGGGTAGCTCCTTCTTTATAAGTTAATACTCGTGCATGAAATACACAGTCAACCACCGCACTACAGCAGTTGAGGGAGGCACCTAACTATAAAATGAAAATGCAAGCTTGTAATAGATGCTATTTATTTCCATTGATGAGCATTCAAGTGAGAAAACCTTCAACAATATAACAATGAATGCAAAGACAGAGAACAGTTTCGTTTAACTCCGATCTTGGTACCAATTTTAAGATAGCATGTTGAATACGGCCAATGGTTAAGCGAAGAACACATGAGAAAGTGATAATGAAAAAAAAAAAACTTTGATGAAAAAACACCATTCGCCGATTCCAGGTGCATCCTGCAAATCAAACAACTAAAAGAAGACTTCAGTTACCGAAACGACTAACTCCGCAAAATTAACAAATACCGCGCCCCCTTAACTATGCGACGGAAAAGCACTGCTGGCCGAATTTCTCCAAATAAACTTCCAGTACTCGGTCGCGTACGCGCCGGCTGTGAACGGCAGTTAATTGCCGCCGGCCGCGGTGGCCGAGCGGTTCTAGGCGCTATAGTCTGGAACCGCGCGACCGCTACGGTCGCAGGTTCGAATCCTGCCTCGGGCATGGATGTGTGTGATGTCCTTAGGTTAGTTAGGTTTAAGTAGTTCTAAGTTGTAGGGGACTGATGACCTCAGATGTTAAGTCCCATGGTGCTCAAAACCATTTAAACCATTTGAAGTTAATTGACTGGCCCCATCTTCTTGTGTGCCGCCCGCGAGGATGTCAGCAAGACCATCGTTGGTGGAGACAGGATCTAAACTGAAATTGCAACTTCTCTCTCAACTTTTAGAAAAGCTCCAAGTCACTCAGCAATGACGGTAATGATTCCGAGCGCCGTTCGACCTGTATCCAAGTTCTGCCAAGAATGCGACCACTACCCCAATCAAATTTCAAGACTTCGACAGAGCGCCAGCAAGAATGAGACTTTTTTTTAATTTTGTGGATGGGGGCACGGGCAGAAGCTAATCGTCTTTCCAGCCACTTTCCAGAGCTGCCGTTGAGACACTGTGTCTTGTGGTTTTCCACGGAAAACTTCCAATTGCCGCTTTCTTTAAGTAAAGGGCACATTCCTCCACGTAGGCATCGCGCCTTTGCACGAGCGCTTTCTAGCCCCCAGCACGTTACCTCCCGTCACGTTAACATGACGGTGGAATGATCAGGGCGGAGGCTGCATCGGCCCTGAAGATCACTTAAAGCTGCACGAATGCTTGAGTCTTGTGTTCCTCCGCCGTCTCTCTCTGCAAGGCTTCAGTGACAAATAAACGGAAAAATACAGCTTCTCACAAACCAAAGTGAACAGCTAATTCAATTCCTAGATCGATCTTAGGCGACATATGGAATTACATATTCATTTTGTAAGCAGTCATGCGAATTTCGAAACGAACATCTCAGTTACCCATTCGTTAACAGGCCTGGGGAGCATAAAATATGAATAAAATATGTAGGTTGACACTACATGGATAATTAGGTCACCTTACAGTATCGCTGAATAATGACCATTCCTACTGGCTCTGAGCACTATGGGACTCAACTGCTGTGGTCATAAGTCCCCTAGAACTTAGAACTACTTAAACCTAACTAACCTAAGGACAGCACACAACACCCAGCCATCACGAGGCAGAGAAAATCCCTGACCCCGCCGGGAATCGAACCCGGGAACCCGGGCGTGGGAAGCGAGAACGCTACCGCACGACCACGAGATGCGGGCATTCCTACTGGAACACCCTGTGTGTTGTTTGATGATCTGCTTTGGGATCAGATAATGTTTAGGTCAAGGTGACAAAGTATAAATTTAACTGGAGCACTGTTTATCAATGAAGAATGCAACTTCAATTCGCGCATTACATACACAGGGTAAGCAAAATAAACCTGACCCAGCAAATATTTCACGCACGTTAAGACAGGCAGTCCAACTTACGTCATCTCATCACGGACAGACGATGTAATTCAGGACGCCTACCTTAACGTGCATCTGGTGTCCACTACTGCTAGAAGAGTGTTCTCTTCTAGCAGTAGTGGACACCAGAAGATCCTGAGGAAAATCCCAGCAGAGGGTCGAAACGTCGATCATTTTAGAAGAAATACTCGTATAACGCGGCCTAATAACCCAGAAGATTTTAACTTCAGTAGACAATAAATGTTTTGAATATCATTTTTCCTCTTCTCATTCCGTTGTATTACAACAGTCTCAATTTGATTTCATATTCCATGCTAAAAATATGTTCCGCATTTTCAGATGACCGTCTCCATAATGCGCATTCATGAATCCACGTTACTTCAATTTGAAAACTATACTATAGCAGCTAATCGGTATGAGTCGCACGTGACCTTGAGTTGTCGGTATTGGAAGACGAACAACAGAACATTCCCTCTCTCACTTCGTACCCTGCAGTGGCCACGCGGCTTACCCCTCTGCCTCTGAGGTAAGCGGAAAACTTTATTTACCTCACGGCCGAATTCACCAACGTCAATTAAAATTAAGCATATCTTAAAGTATTACTGTCTGTGCAACTAATTTTGGTTGTTAATGAGCAGAAAAGCTACACTCTTCAAGAAGCTCTTGCCTTTTATCGATTTGGCTGCTTATTGCCAGACGGATGTTATTATAAGGCTAGCAAGCACTGTCTAGACATTCATTTGGTCAATTTTCTATTAGAAACGAAAACAATAAAGAACTGTGTTTGCAGCGAAGTGTGGAAAAATTTTCATTTCCATGTATTCTTGACATCACCTATGAAATTATGAAGGAGTCGCACAAAGAAAAAAGCATAATGTACAACCACATAAGTTCAGTTTCTAAATTAAGGAACCTGATCCCAGACAGTTTCTGTTCGCTGGGCTCAGCTGCTTTGCGTGCCTACAAAGCGATTTTGTAAACTTATCTATAGCAACGCCTGTTCGTGCCTCTCTAGGCGGCTATAGTTTTCGCCAACAGCCGTTTGTGCTTCGCAGTTGAAAGTCGTCAAAAGCGCTACCAGATGTCAGGAATTTCCTTAAGTTGACACGACTATGAGTGTATCAATAGTAAAGAATAAATGTATTAAAACTTTACGCTTTATCCGGGGTCTTTTGGTCTCATTGTTTATGACACCATATCTCCTCATCTATGTGCCACACAACGACAGAATTTTGTACGTACATTCACCAGCACTGTCAGCGAAAATAACCTGTAGCTATGATCCTGCAGTCAAATAGTCTATGCACTGGCTAGAATTGCGAGTTAATAAAATACACGGAAATGTAAAATAAGAGATAAACAAATAATTTAATAAAGAGTGTTCTATTCTACCATCTGTAATTGATGAAGACGACAGAATTATTTTGAATAACTTTTATTCAACGAAGGCCATCTCAAATGAACTGGAAGTCGTCCTACGACATTCAGTTAAAATACAGACAGATGATACCCTTTAAAAGGCAGTAAAGTTACGCTGAGAGCTTTACGAGAATGGTAGCAAAATCCCCAAACTATATAGTCATCAAAAAGTCGCAGAAACTAAGCCCATTTCGTGATCACAATACATGAAAGATTTACCAGTTCAAAATAGTTCAGAGTTCAACATGATGACTCACAAATTAACGCAAGCCAAAAAACAGTAGTAACGTATACTCTGTCTATTCTCAGTTCCTTAAATCAAGCAGCAAAGGGTAGAGTCCTACTCTGGAGCACATTCAGACCTGTCGCAAACTAAAGTCCCTTCCAAAGTAAGGGTATTGATTTGTCTCGCTTGACCACTTTCCGCACCAAACTAATGTATTTTAACAGTATTTAAATAAATGAAATGTTATAAACATTCGATTACATTCAGTATATTTACAATAAACATAAGTAATAGTTGTTTCATAAATAAGCCAGCATTCTTGTGCAATTTAAATTACAGCAAATTATCGTTAAATATAGTTTAAACAATTATTTAGGCCTGCTTGTCAGAAGTATCTTTTGGCATTCCTTTACAAAGCTGTTGTCCGCTAACACATGCGACTGACCACTTTCAAATTAGCACAGCTTTTTAGTGGCACTTGCAGTTTTCTAACAGCACTTGCAATAGTACTTGCAAGTTACTGGTAAAATAAACTATTCCTTAAGTAAAAACGCAAGTATGACAAAAAATGAGGTATTCATGCTGCATTCATTTTCTGTGTAAATGTGGAGAATACGATGTTCTGACAAAAATTTGCATAATCAAAAAGATGTATAAGACTTCGTACATCAACAAATAAAGTAGATACAGACACGTAGCTTTCAGGGATGGTACCTATAGTGCAGCGCTATCATCTGAGATGTCGTTAATTCAGAGGGTCATTGTGACAATGTTTATTCGCTGTGAGGTATTAACTTTCGCAGTTTTAAAAATTGTGAATTATATTGTGTCATTGGATGCGCAAATACATCCAGATTTGCATTAATATTTGATGTCAGCTATTGTCGAATCTGAAAGAGCAGTAAGTTGGTCATCTTTCAGTTTTTCTGACACTCCGCCAATCGTGGAGCATATTCTGCACAAAGGCAATGCGAGCATCAGCCGTCCAACTTTCCCGCTCCCGCCACGTGCTCATTGTCTCTGCACCTGAAACGGTGAACTGGCCAGGCTGGCCGCCTCGCGCCCTGTGCCCTGGGCCTGCTACAGTTCAGCTGTGCAACAAGTTCATCCCTCCTCAGTACCAGGTCTAGGTGGACGAGTAGCTCGCCCACGCATCTGATTCTTTGTGACGTCGTATCTTCTGAACTGTGATAGGTGGGTGATTGTTACCCCTGCAGCTACTGTTGCCTGATAGTAAGGAATGTGTGTGGTAGTTTGGTTGAAATCGGTCCTATGGCTTGGGGGATATGTGGAACATCACGCATGCGCGCACACACACACACACACGCGCGCGCGTGTGCGCATAAGTTTCTATAATTTTTATAGATACCGCTGGAGAATCTCAGGCCGCACGAACACTTGACTCAGGCTGCATTGCGACTACGGGCCGCAGTTTGATGACCACTGCTTTAGAGTAAAGACAACTTCGCGTACCCGGAGCCAGTGCTTACGTCACCGTGGCGCGTGCCTGGCGACTCATATTACTGGGAGCTGCTCGTCGATAACGCACGCGTCTGTGCGTTACCCATGTGCTGGCTCTCGACGGTTTACGGACTTCTCTTCAATTAATCTGCAATTTTCTTTTTGACCCTGGAGACGGAACCGCAAGTAAGGAACAGGTTTGTGTAGTGTTGGCAGAAGAGCCAACACCGTGGTGCTAGAGGAGGCCGAAATACACGCGTTTAAGCTCACGCAGATTGGCTTGAGGTCTGGAACAGGACAATGTCTTGAGAATTGCAAATAAAGTACGTAGATTATGTAATACTTAACTTTAATCCATAATTGGTGTACATCGCTCTTGACGGTACAGGTTTTATAATAATCTCAATATAACTGGTAATGGCGCCTTGCTAGGTCGTAGCAAATGACGTAGCTGAAGGCTATGCTATCGTCTCGGCAAATGAGAGCGTAATTTGTCAGTGAACCACTGCTATGAACGTCGGCTGTACAACTGGGGCGAGTGCTAGTAAGTCTCTCTAGACCTGCCGTGTGGCGGCGCTCGGTCTGCAATCACTGACAGTGGCGACACGGGGGTCCGACGTATACTACCGGACCGCGGCCGATTTAAAGGCTACCACCTAGCAAGTGTGGTGTCTGACGGTGACACCACAGTTTGCTACTTTTTATGCAGCGGGTCTCAGTTCACAAACGAACTCGTAACTCAGAGGTCGCATTCTAGGAAATTGGTTCCATTCATGGACTTTTCCTGAAAAGAGCTCTTTGGAGTTTAAACAGTAAAAAATTTCGAATATGTGGTGCCATACATCCATACATATTATAAAAATATGTGGTACGTATGTTTATGTATGTGTACGCTCCACTTCTCCTAAACCACTGGGCCGGTTTCAACAAAACTTGGTACACATATCCCTTATTGTCAGATTCAGGAGATATGACGTCGTAAGTAATGTGATGCATGAAAAACTTTTAAATTTATTACTTCTGTGTTACTAACTCTATTTGCAACGAACTTCGCATACAGTATCCTCATACGCCGCTAAATGTACCAACAAAATAATATCATGGTACCACACATAGTTCAGGAGATGTGACATTACAATCTGAGAGATGCGTGGGAACCTGCAGCATTGTGCACGACGTTTAAATTTATCGCTTACTTGCCACTAACTATATTCGCAATACATTCTTCAGACAATATCCGTATATGCCGCTGAATCCGTCTACAAAATTCTATCATTGTAGGGTTCATAGATCAGGAGATACGACGTCATAAACACTGAGATGCATGAGTAACTGCCGCATCATGCATTACTTCTAAGTGTATTACATCTTCGCTACTAACTCTATTCGCAACACATTTCTGACTGATAGTATCCGCATATGCTGCTGAATGTACCTACACAAGTACATAATTGTACGACACATAGCTCAAAAGATAATTGAGATGTGTTAAAAATGCTAAATCATGCATGAAGTTTTAATACATTCTTTACTGCTAAGACTGTGAGCTTAACAAAATCCCTGACACCTGGCAGCGCATTTGACAGATTTCAACAGCGAAGCGCAAACGGCTATAGGCGAAAACAATAGCCGTTCGTAGGTCTATGAACAGGCGTTGCCATACAGGCCCTCACAGCTTCGCCCAGCGTACAGAAACTGTCCTGGATCATCTCACTCAGAGTCTGCTGCATAATTTCAAAGATGTTTTCACGAATAGATAGAAATTAATTTTTTTCCGTTTTGCAATTCAAGCGCAGTTCATTCTTTTGGTTTAGATCCTAATAGAAAACTGTAAAAATGAATACCCGGGCAATGCCTGGGTTGTCAGCTAGTAATAATGATAGAAGAGCATGGAGACGCTATAGGCGTCTACAAGTGGAGAGAGGGGATGGGGAGGGACATTGCCTCTCCTGCATCACTCGGAAATATAAAATGCCGTTACCTCTGCTAGTACTGAGGAATCAGTTATCAGATATTCACCGTCGAAGGCCAAAATCTTCTAAGTTTGTTAATTTCTTTCTTTTAAACTACATGGATTTCGACTCCACTGCTGGGATCTTTAGGATGCGATGTTTCCGGTCACCTGAACACTATCTTTATTTGGGATGTTGTTCGACTCGCGCATCACATTCGTACCTTCTTCGGTCTGATCTTTGACGGTATAGAAAACGCGACGTCTCGTCACATGTCATGATTTTTTGCGTAACAGAACTGTGTGCGTTTTCCATTTCAGTCAAGCCGCGGCAGCGGTCCAAGCATTGTTGTTTCTGTTCGGGTGTCTATGTGTGCGGGTAAAGCTTTGCACATTCCTTTCTCTTCTTCAAAATATTCTAGAGATTGTCTTGAACACTTGGTTTAAAGATGTTCGGTTTGTTTGTCCATAGCGATTTGTGACAGAACGACGTTGACACACCACCGCCGCACATCAACTGCTTAACGCCGCCTGTTCACAGCTATCTGACCGAATGCAAAAAAGAGTTCTTTACAGTTGTTTGTTCGAGTTGTCACCGTAGCTAATGCGCCGACGTCCGTAATATGTCACGTATAAAATCGTCTCGGAACTCCTTCGACGGACGGTGCAGCTATTTTGTTTTTATGATGCCAGTCACCGCACGTTTTGGGAAAGCACTACATTATTACAAGAGATTTAAATCATGACACATGTATCCTACATAAACAAGGTTCTTAATGATCCTGGTGGATGCAGCTGTAAAATAAAACCGCATACTAATTTCAGAATTTGAGTGACATTCAGTAATTCCGATGGAGAGACAGGGAATTCTCAGACATTCTATGTCGGCTACCCGCAAGCCACATTCGCTTGAAGTGTTGCATAGATACACGCGCTGACCACCTGTGTATTGGCCAGTACTGCAAGGAGAGTATTTTTCGATTCCAAATTGGTGATCTAGTGTCAGAATGATAGACTAACAACCAAAAAGTGTAATCTTCATTTCCCAGCAGATTGTGGTTTGCATGCTATACAATAATACTTGTATAACAAGTGCCCTCTAGAGAACTGGGTTTCTTTACGCCAAAGTTTTGGCAGAGTAATTATTACTGGAAATGTGATTCAATTTTACAACTTTAATTAAAAGTACACACTCTTTCACTTCTGCAACGTGTTGTTGTTCGGATTTCTTCAGATGCTGGTGTGTTACTGCTTCACTGACCATTTACCAAGTTCATCAGTGAAACTGCCAAAGGCAACGGTTTCCTTGATTATTTTATTTTCCTCCCATGTTGCATATGTCATTTCTGCAGAGTTATCTGCTACATCTTCCAGGCCAAGTGTCTGTAAAGACAGTCCTCCCTTTCCAGTGTAGTCAGCACATTCGTGAAACAAACAAGTCTCTTGCTTACAGACTACTAATGACTTCACACGCCCAACCAAGGTGTCATATGTCACGTGCTCCAGTAAGTTCTTCAAAGTTACCACATGAAATTCAAAATTTGCGCAGTATACACATAAACAGACATCTCTAGGTGGGTGTGGAACTACCCACTTAGGTCGCAGTGCATAAAATTTTGATCTTCAAGTACGTGAAGTTGTATTGTTGCTCTTATAAATTGCAATAGTGTTGTACCTCTTCTCTTGCACAACTTTATGACCTTCGACAGTTACAGTTATACTGTCTTTTTTTTGGTACTCTGGCGAGAAGAGTCCCATTTCTCTTCCAGATAAAATGACTGCACTATTTGAACTTGAGCTGCTTCTACAGGATGACCATAGTAGGGATCTGGTCTTCCAAAGACTCCTTTTATAGACCTCACGTTTCTTGATTTGTGTACCGTGTACTTTGATACTGATGGAAAGTGGTTCAAAATCGTTTTCTTTGAAAATGTATCTGGAATAATAGTTAAAATTTGCACCTTTTCACTGTAGGATGCACAATATTCAACAGCTGAGATGATATTTGTGAAAAATTCCTGGCAAGAGGTGCAAGAGTGCTTTGGTTATTTTCTTCTGAATATGGAATTTTTACTTTGAGAAGTATGGTCAGTTTTGCTGTAGTGTATTCATCCATAGATTTAGTAATTTCTCTGCACTCTCCTGATTTATAGAGATTATGACTCGACTTCACTGACCATGGTTTCTTAACAGGACTAACACCTCTATAGTCGACTGAGTCAGGGTATTTAACTCTTACTCTATCGATGCAAAATCTACATCATCTGCACCATGGGATGCTTCACCTTGTTCAGATACTATCATTGTTGCTCTTCTGTCAACACATTTAGAACACAAAAAGTCATCACTGGAAACAACTTCACTTTGAAACAGAGTCTTCAAATGAGAACACTTATTCCCAACCTGAACAAAGTCCGTTTTTTTGTTTGTCTCATATATCACTCTTTTATGGATATGCAAATAGTGAGCACACTTCAGTCTGCTGTGGCCCCAGTCAGAAGACATTTCAAACAGTCCTTTTCACAAAAGACACTGCAACTGTGTCAACTGGCAAATTCCTCACGAAAGCACAGAACTCACTGGATGGTCTCAGATTTATTAGAAGCCCCTTCAGTAAACAAATTAGCATTGAACAATTACAATACAGAAACCTGCCAAGAAAAACCATGACAAAGAAACTGACAAAAAACTACGACAAAGCGTAAGAAATATCTTCAACAATGTAAGTTAACTGCAACAAAGACAATAGAAATAAACAATTTAACAAAGGAATTAGTAAGAAACAACCTCAGTGAAGACATACATTACTCTTGAAAGTTAAAAGAAAAATATTTTTTTAAATAAAACCTGTCCAACTTAAATGTGGAAGCTCTTCTTTACAGAGAATATAGTACTACACGGTACTAATCAACAGAAGAAACATTCAACTTTTCTGGATTGGCATTTTTGAAAAAGTTTTTTTCTGTAAATTATAAAAAAATTCAAAAGGCGACAGTAAAAGAACTTTGACGATATGTCCAAACGGAGGATACCATTGTAATTATAAAGCAATTATCTTTCAAATAAAAAAATTAAAAAGAATCTAGAACTATTACAGAGATACAGCATTTTACATTTTTTTCCGAAATTCGCATCTTCTAAATGGTGTTCGCAGTGTCCTCTTTGAAGACCTGTATCTGGGGGCAGGAATTTTTTTGGAGAAAACAAAAAAATACGTGTTTCTTACTTACTTCTGAATTTTAACATATGCTAATTTCAATAACATCCGAGACTAAGTAGGTAACCCTCCCTGCCTGAAGTGATACGGATTATGAGAGTTGTTTTTGTATGAACCGAGAATTTGTATAGTTGCATTTATTTACACATTTATAATTTTCTGTTCCGGATAGAACTAAGAATTTCCGTCGTTACAGACTGTAACAAAATGGTACGGTCAAATTTTTGGGACTCATTGTTCCCACAGACAATCAAACATATCGTGTGGGGATATAGGTCTGGAACTACCTTATTTCCATCTTGAAAGTATTCCGATACATTAATCACGGGACTCTTTTCGAAACGGAACATAAAAAAAAACAAGGAAATCAGCTGTCACCGAGCACCGAACAGAGTTCAAATGGTTCAAATGGCTCTGAGCACTATGGGACTTAACTTCTTTGGTCATCAGTCCCCTAGAACTTAGAACTACTTAAACCTAACTAACCTAAGGACATCACACACATCCATGCCCGAGACAGGATTCGATCCTGCGACCATAGCAGTCGCGCGGTTCCAGACTGTAGCGCCTAGAACCGCATGGCCACTGCGGCCGGCCGAATAGAGTAACGAAATACGATGAAATCAGTGTCGTAGTGCACATGCCAAGTTTCTGGGACAGCGTATCTAAAAAAATATCCGAAAATCTAATACAGCGGGATGAACGTTTGAGTTTAAACAAGTCTTCTGCTCCCGCACTCAAATTATTGAGATCTCGCCGGCTGTACCATGTACCATCTGCCATAGCTCAGAAAGGCTGAGAGAGTGTCCATTTCACGGAACATGGGTGCAGACTCTGGAAAACACATGAGTGTCAATAGGCGTAGCGGGCGCCGCTTTTCGAACTCGGCTACAAACAGCTGCGCGACATCAACAGCATTTCACAATGTGGCTGCAATACAGCCAGTGAGAACGCCTAACAGCAAACCTCGCAGCACCTGAAGGAAACGACTGGCTCGATCTTCGTAATATTTTGCATAAAACGGAAACGACAACTCGGCACAACACTCGAAAGCATTCTATTAATAACTGACAAACGCATCCATTCGCCCCCGCACTAAATGTCAGATTAGCCAGTGTATCTCTGGAGTAATGTGCACGGTTTTACAATATTCTAAAATAAGATTGCGAAGACTCTGGATACTGTAGCGGTGTTAGATACAGAAGATCTTTAAAATTCTTCCAAATACCGGGTGGTTATAATTAATGTACAGCTACTCACCGAGGTTCGGTTTGAGGTGTAATTATCGTATCGCAGCGAAACTTGGTATATATGCTAATGCGTTAATGTGGAAGCGAATTATGCAGGAAAAAATCTGTTCCAACTTTCGCCACAAGTTGCAAATCTG
Organism: Schistocerca nitens; assembly: GCF_023898315.1. Classification (NCBI taxonomy): domain Eukaryota; kingdom Metazoa; phylum Arthropoda; class Insecta; order Orthoptera; family Acrididae; genus Schistocerca; species Schistocerca nitens. The sequence continues at coordinate 1,038,215,255 of NC_064614.1, read as the reverse complement.
ACGCTGTGGAGCACCTAGTCGACTTCTCCGGTGCTCACATTGAACAAATTGTGTACGCGGTGGTTAATAATAAAATCAATATTATGCATTCCTCACTTTTTTGTCCTTTTCTGCCCACATCCCGTTCCTAATCCATCACATATGAAAACATTTACATACGTCTTCCTTGAATGCACGAGCCAGATTTGCAACTGGTGGCCAAAATTGGAACTAATACTTTTTCAGAGTAAATCGGTTTCGCATTAAAACATTAGAATAGCTACTAAGTTTCGCTGTTGTAAGATATTCACAAACCACACTGGACCTATGTGAATAGCTGCAGTTTAATTATAACCACTTAGAGTAAAAGTATATTGTATATTGAACAAGCAGTAAAGGAAACACAAGAAAAATTTGGAATAGGAACTAAAATATAGAGAAGACATAAAAACTTTGAGGTTTGCCGATGACACTGTAATTCTGTCAGAGTCAGCTAAGGACCTGGAAGAGCAGTAGAACGGAATGGACAATGTCTTGAAAGGAGGATATAAGATGAACATCAACAAAAGAAAACGAGGATGATGGAATGTAGTCGATTTAAATCAGGTGATCCTGGGGGAATTAGATTAGGAAATGAGACATTTAAACTAATAGATTAGTTTCGCTATTTGGGAAGCAAAATAACTGATGATGGCCGAAGTAGAGAGGATATAAAATGTAGACTGGCTACGGCAGAGGAAGCGTTTCTGAAGAAGAGAAATTTGTAAAGATCGAGTCTAGATTTAAATGTCAGGTAGTTTTTTTCTGAAAGTATTTGCGTGGAGTGTAGGCATGTATGGAAGTGAAACCTGGTCGATAAATAGTTTAGATAAGAAGAGAATACAAGCTTGAGAAATGTGGTGCTACGGAAGAATGCTGAAGATTGAATGAGGAGGTACTGAATAGAATTGAGGAAAAGAGGAATTTGTGGCACAACTCGACTAGAAGAAGGGATTGGTTGGTAGGACATGTTCTGAGGCATCAAGGGATCACCAGTTTAGTATTGGAGGGCAGTGTGGAGGGTGAAAATCGTGGAGGGAGATCGAGAGATGAATACACTAAGCAGATTCTGAAGAATGTGGGTTGCAGTAGTTGCTCGGAGATGTAGAGGCTGCCACTGGATAGAGTAGGATGGAGAGCTACATCAAACCAGTCTCTGGACTGATGACTACAACAAGAACAATATAAAAGTCCTATAGGTTTCGGCCCGGAGAGATTGAAGACCAGGGAACTGATGCACCTCTTCCTATCAGTGTGCCACGGCATTTGTTATTTAGAAATAGACGGAAATTAACATGAAATGAAGAGGAGCTCCATTTTTGTCGATCTGATAAAGGGACATATTCCAGCGAGATCGCATATTCTCTAAAGATAGTTGATGTTTGCTGGTAGAACATGAGGGCCTAGAAAAAAGTCTGTAGCAATGGCAGCCCAATCAATGACAGAAAACTTTCGTTGAAGATGTGCTTCAACTGTTGCGTGGGCCTGATCATTAAAATTTACAATCTGATTTCGCTGATATGATACCTCACCTGTGAACAGCACCGTTGCACTAATAAAATGGTTGGCATATTGTTGAATAAAACATTCGTAAAATTGTACCGACGCAGAAAGTCAATTGCCGAGTGAGCCTGCACAATCTGTAAATGGAAAGTATACAGCACGTTATCACTAACTCTAGCCAGAGTGGTGACGTCAACACAACTTGTTGCAGCTACCTGTCTTACTTTAACACTAGATTCATCGTCAACTTCGCAAAGAACTGCCTCCTCCACTTGCGGTGTCCTCGTTCTTGATTTTCGCATGTCACATCTAGCAGGCTGGGGGGTGAGGAGGAGGCGACTTCGTTCTGCAAATCTCTCCCAATACACACATTGAAAGGCACGGTCATTACTGTGTGCTAATTCGCATCACAAAACGGTATCTGCCAGCTCTGTGTTCATACTAGAACGCAATTTCTGGTCGACACTTCATCCTGGCCCCTCTGTTATCCGTGGAAGTCAGCTGACTTCGTGCCGCTCCTGAATGTTTACGCTTGTTGCCAACCTTAACTACGTAATGATAATGTGTGCTGTAACAATAAGTAGCCGTTGTGAATAAGTGTTAATCCGAGTGCAGTGTTGCGCATAGTAATCGTTAATATTATTTACAAAAATGCGAGAAGAGGTCCTTCTGGCGACTCGGCAACAACTTTCATGTCACCTCTGCGACATATTAATCCATCACCTGCTGGTTTCTTTCATAAGCTGTAGGTTGGCTGCTCTGGAAGAAGTAGACCGTGCTTGTCTCAGCAGCCAGTGTGTTACAGGCTGATGGTGAGCTCCAGTTCCCAGCGTCCACCGCTCAGGAGCCATGTAAAAGTGTGCGCTCAGTATGCATTCGTGAAGTCGATAATGATCATTTGATACAGATGATGCCACGTGTTACTTAAGGCAATAAAGTGAGTCGAATGTCAACACAAGCCATGAGATGGCTAATATATCAAATTCACTTTCAGTGAAATGCAATAGAAGATACTGTTGGTTCAAAAATGTTCAAATGGCTCTGAGCACTATGGGACTTAACATCTGACGTCATCAGTCCCCTAGAACTTAGAACTACTTAAACTTAACTAATCTAAGGACATCACACACATCCAAGCCCGAGGCAGGATTCAAACCTGCGACCGTAACGGTCGCGCGGTTCCAGACTGTAGCGCCTTGAACCGCTCGGCCACTCAGGCCGGCCACACTGTTGGTGAATTACAATTTAAGCGGATGTAATCAAGAGGTCACTTTGAACATTTCATGTAAGAAAGAGTTTCATGTATGATGCTACATTCTGTTATTAAATGTTTCCTATGATACAGATACTATAATGTATGGTAGAACGAGCTGTAATGTCGAGATAAACTGTTTTCGGACACATGCCCAAATGACATTCATGGCGTATTCATGAAGTTCTAATAACAGCGCTATTGAACCAATACAAAGTTACGTAATTATTTTGTTGCAATTTTTGAATTTTTACCAACTTAATGAGTGTCTTACGAGTTTTGGGCTTGCAGCTGGATGCCATCGCTCTTACCACAATATTTTGGCTGGCAACAGTTCAGTCATCTTCTGATGAGAGATGCACTGGAGATTGATGGCGCACGCCGCTGGCCTTAAACAAAAAATTGGCACGGTGGCATGGTTATTCTTAATTGATTTATTCATAATTTATTCATGTGTTATTCATAATTAATCATTATATCTGAATTCTGTTCCCGCCAGTTAATGAAATAGTTATTGCTTCTATGTTGTAACGACAGTGACTGCCAGGATTAAGCTTTACGTATTAATTCTTTCTCTTTTGTAGTGTCTGTTCCGCATGTAATATTCTCTGTAGTTTCGTTGGCTCCGTGATGAGCCATGGCCATAGACGTCCAGGCGAGTGACTCGGTGTCAGGCCGATCTCTCCTGGCAGTTGCAGCTCGCCTTTCAGAGTAAAGAGCGAAATGACCTCCCATGGCAGGTGCTGTGCAACAGCCCACGCATTGTTTAGCATAGGTGGCAGGGAGTCGTGTTCCTGCTTTTATCGCATAACGCACCCTGCACAATATGGGGTCCAGGCCTCCATTCAAAGAAGTCGTGATTAACACCTACACTCACATAGAATCTTAGTTTTTACAAGCACTGTCATCTGACCAAAACACAGGAACTTTGTTCGGTGCCGACAGTCGCCTTGCGAGAATGCTGTTTAGGATGCATAATAACAGGTAGTGGTGTCGGCATTCTGTGAGAAGAGATGAAGGTGCATTGCGGACATGAATTTCTTTTTCTTTCCAAAACGATAAGTCAACTTTCTGGCACCATTTTACACAGGAAGAACAACTGCTTGACTAGAAATTTGTAAGAAGGCTCCTCATTAGTTAATCTTTAAAAAAATGTAGAGGAAGGGAAGTGAGGGCGTCAGTTGCCAAAAAAATGTGTATGTGGAGAGGAACATTTTAGTAGAGTGGAAAACAGCTGAAGAGCTGGTGTAACTAAGAATTGTTTAACAACTGCATACATGTGAGTGAAATAATTGGTTAACGTTGTAAAACTTTTGCTTTTGTTGTCTCGATAACAAAAGTATAATTGGCCAGCGTTTTAATTTTTGTTAGGATCAAGCATATTCCGCGAATCTTACGCTTGTCTCGAGTGACTGAAGGCCCATTCCTGAGTCTGTCATTGGTATTATTTGCACATGGTGGTATTTACGTTCTGCTGATGGATTCAGGCAATCAGTGTGTATCCAATGAGAGTATAAATGAGCCAGTACAAAATGACTCAGTCTATAGATTAAGAGCAGTGCCAAGCAGACTACTTCTTCAGATGACTTCTTCGGTCATCTGCATTGGCCGGACACGGCTGCAACACTTCCGCAGCTGGGAAGACAAATTAAAGCACTGCGCTCTGCTTTATCCGTGGGCGGGGCCATTGTGTTTTGGCTTTTCTAGGTTCAATTTACGGTACTGGGGCGCTAGGATTCCGGTGTGTACCTGAACAAAGACATGCACCTGTTAACAAACAAAAATTAATTACATAATTTACTTTTTTTAGGTGATGATTAAAAATTTATGATCGCGCCACATATTTTCTTATTCTATGTGAGAAAGTTTGACCATAGTTTATTATTTGCTCTGTAAATGATGAAATACACTTTGCAGACTGTACCTGAATATGAGGAAAGAATATAATTTATTCTAAATTACTGCCTCCTAAGTTATTTGCAAAGAAATATTTAATTTCATGTATTATGCCGTCGTCGTCGTCTTCATCTTCTTACATACTGTAATGTTTCCCAAGTTTTAGCGGATTTTGTGACTCTGTGTTTTCGCGCAGTAGCACTGAGACGATTTTATCGCTGCTTAGTAGACACTGTGATTACAATAAAACCTCTCTGTAATTTCATAATCTATGTTAAATCAAGCAGACCGGCAAGCTTTTGTTCCCGCTCTTCTTGTTCAGCCATTGTCCGGTACGGTCGCAATAATCTGTATTACGTAGAGATTCTGTTATTTGTACTTATTTTGCGTGATAATAATCATTTAATTTCATTGTGTTTATCATTACGACTAATCATACTTTTTTCCTCAGTTTTTCATGCATTTAATAAGTAAATGTAGCTTACTTTGAGGGGGGATGTCTATTGGTGAATGACCGCATATTAACGACACCAATCAGTGGAATACGATTGGTCTGCGTTCAAAATAGAACCTGCATCTAAAATTTCACCTTTTGCAAAACGAAGTCCGATAGCTTTTAGGCGTAAATCACGTTCCAAAACTATACGCGTCAACAGACAATCCCAGTAGTGAAGCCTAGCTAAAAAATATCATGGTAAGTAAATTCCAAAATTTCAATATTTAATTTCAAAAAGATAAAAAAATAAATAAAATAAAAAAATAAAAGAAGAAACCACCATCAAAATATGGTGGTTAGGTACGCACATGCCTGTCTCGTCTTCACAAAGCTTATGTTCATCGTTTCCTTGATATACCTATGTACCTCCTTCCTTTCGGGTTACAGTTCAGGATTTTTTTGGGTATCTCATCTTTTAGTCTATTCACATGTGCATCGACTATCTCTGTACTCAGTTATTTCCTAATTAATATTATGTACATTTAACTTATTTGAAACATCTTCACTCTTTATTAAATCTATTCTTATACAACCATTTACACTCCTCGAGAATCTCAAAAAATGGGTCAGGTGGCTCTGAGCACTATGGGACTTAACTTCTGAGGTCATCAGTCCCCTAGAACGTAGAACTAATTAAACCTAACTAACCTAAGGACATCACACACATCAATGTCCGAAGCAGGATTCGAACCTGCGACCGTAGCGTCGAGAATCTCATTTCTGTTGCTTGTGTTTTGCCGCATCTTTAATTTTATTTATGTAACTCTCCCTACCACACAATAGTAATGGCATCGCTATAACTTTGTAAAATTTAATTTTGTATTTTTTAAACTTTAGCCTGTCGTGGTTCATGTTCCAGATTGCTATGATGGCTACATGCAAATACACATTTCACAAGAATAACGATGAGCGTTCATATGAATACAGTCATGAAACGATCGACTAGTCAGCTCTGTAACACTTAACCGTTCCCAATTTCTTTCGCAGCAGTCACGCTCCTGCTTCAGTTGATGAAACTGCACTACCAGTGGGCTCTCAGCGTAACTAATGCTCAGATACCGCCCATTGCGATGTTATGGTTTCCTTATCTTTCAGTTTTGTCTATCCTTTTACTATAATATAAATAGTAACTGAAATTTCACCAGGTGGTGCACTACAGCTCATAACTACTCTGACTGAAACGGAAAGCACAACACTGTGAACACGTTTTCCGAACACTGTGTAATATTTATGGCTTTGCAGCCATCATATTCAGGTACAAGAAGCATTTCTTAGGGCAGTCGAGAGGGCAGAATTGGCAAGAAGACGTAATGTGGTGTGAGGTGCCGATGACAGATGGTTTGTTCGGTACGGGTGTCGTGAGAAAGATCGCCTAAATTGTGCTCCTTCTCCACGATTGGCCTGCTGCGTTCCGAAGCTGTGCGCCAAAATGATGATCCTCTGTTGTTGGCATTAGAGAAACTAACAGCGAATATCGCATATCGATTTAAGGCATGTCTCAATAGCGTGCTATCATTGCATTATTTCACAAGTATGAATAACAAGCAGAACAAAGAGTCAACTGCTAAACGAAAAGGCAGACGAAGCACTTCGATGATCTTCGGTTCGCGGCTAACTTGGAATGCGGGCGAAGTGGTTCGGCTGTAAGATTAGAGCTGGTTCGGCGGACAGACATGCTGTCTGCCGCGGTATCAGTTAAAACCTAATTTGAAATGTCTAGTTTGAAAATATGAGAGCTGTAATTACGGAAATACGTTCATTAATTTGTTGAAGAATAGAAATTATTTGTGATTCTACAGTGGCATGCAATTGTGCAGTTTCTCGTGTTCTGCCAATAAAAAACTAGTGTTATCCCAGACAAAGAAATGGATTGGAAATTTACTTACTTCTAAAATAATAATTCCTCCCTAAGACTTTCTTTCAGCCTCAAGATAAGGGCTTCATGACACATGCTTTTTCCTGCGCAGGGCACGACAACTGTAAAAGACTGCAGTTTGATAAACATTTATTAAAATTTACGCATTCCACTCAGGGCGGTGGAAACAAATAGGTATCTCGTTTGTACTGAAATCTTAGTACAAATGAGATTAGTAGCACGTCATCTGTGGAAACACGGACGAGGTATGAAGGAGAGAAATATTTTCGAGAGAAAGGGTTTATAATAAGCACGTATAAATATCACTTTCTCCCACTCTCTCTCTCTTTTTCAACTTGCGGTAACTACCATAATGATATCGCATGCCTACGGGATATGTTGATTAAAACGTCATCGTGACGCTGAACAATTTTGCTCCAGGTAACTAGCTACCTACATTGCATGTCCAGCATTTCACCCAATACCTGTGGAATGCCTCTGCGAGTCGCCACTGTCGCCCTTGTATGCTTGACTGCTCTCGCGCTTGAGCCTAATGTTCCGTTGTGTCGCCGCGTGCCCGGCATACATGTGTCTTTCGCTGCGTCGTGTGGCGAGACTATTAAACACCCGTCTCGCAGCGGGGCGGAGGAAGTAATGAATAACTCACGAAGTAAGGAGGCTGCGTGTTTGTTATGAACCGCCTCGCCGCTTCCATCAAATCAACACCTTTGCTTCGCCGCGTGGGCGGAGAATGTAAATGGCGTCTCTGTCGTTACGGCCGCTGCACAATAGACGCTCGTGCGCTTTGTACACGACCACGACACCCAGAGAAACTAAAAGATGCGGAGACTACGTGTGCAGTTTCTTGAACCGCAACATTCGAGAGCACTTCCCGAGAGTGTAAGACGAGGGACCAGATACAAGTACCGAATATAAATTGCCACGCTCATTCGTTTTCAGCGGTGTTTCTGGTGTGCATGAACAGTCTCTACTGCCTTACTTACTTCATTACTTTAGACATGAACTCCTTCAGGCTAGAATAATTAACTCTAGTCTTAGTTGCCAAAATTCTTTCATTTTTACGCCTGAAACAATTCGCTATACAGCATCTTGAGATTGCTGGTAAAAGAATGACGTAAAAATGCGTGGAAAAAGATTTTATACAGTATTAAGGTGCAGCGTAAGCATTAGTGACGCGCACAGCTGAGTTACGTACCTTAATGGATACACAGTATCAAGTCAACATTGAACATCCTTACTTAGCATCAACGGCGAAGCTGGCTCACACCGCCGGGTGAGTTATGAAGTAGGCATAGGAAAATCAGTGTTGATTTTATTGACAATCGCCTCAGCGGTCTTGCTCCTTTATAGTTCATACTACAGTGGAGAGTCTACATAGAGGCGTCGTATGTGAATCTTGCTGCAGAGGCGCGACAGGTGCTGCCACTACAGCCAGAGTTTAGAAACATCTCTTGTCCGATACAATCCGCTGTCCAATACCACACGAACTTCCCCTATTTAGGAAATCTTGCGGTACATTCTCTCAGAATCAGCACGGGTTCAGAAACACTTGAGCGAAACAGTTTTGTTTCCATAAAATTTTTACGGTTGTAAACCAGATGATGTTGTAAATTATTCTGTGGAGTCTGATTCTGATCCTTTAAAGCAGCAGCCTATCAAACACTAGTCTTAATTTGAGGAAGAAGTTTCGGAGACTTCACGAGTGAAGCACAGTACTGTATGGGAGCGCAACATCAGCTGTGGAAAAACGGAGAAAAATCGAAACGTGTGCAATGTTGTGAGAAGAAGGCTGAAAATTAAATGGACTGACAAGACAAGGAATGAGGCGAACGTCTGCAGAGCCCGCGAGGAAAGGAAGAAAGGTAGGACGACTGGACATATCTCAAGACGGCAGGAAATGTCTGCCACAGTACTAGAGGGAACCGTGGTGAGCAAAAACTGTAGGGGAGGATAGTGACTGCAATAGGCTATATCCAAAAAGTAATCGAGGACTTTGGGTGTAAGAGCTACTCTAAGATGAAGACGCTGGATGCGAACGTGTCACATCAAACTACCTAATGACTGTTGAACTACTGACAAAACCCCTTCCCCCCACTCCACCAAAACGAAAAATCTTTTGGATGGCGTATACTCAGCAGAAATGGAAGTAAAATAACACGTTCTCCAACGACCCTAAGAGCATCATTAATGTTGTCAGTATGTGTAAATGGCTTATCACGTAGGATCAGGAGCACAGTCAGATTTTCTCAAGTTACGCAGTACTAATAAAGGAAAATATCGTCGTTGGATGCTTCTGAGGAAGTTCAGAAGTACTTGCAGAGAATTTTCAAGTCACATAATGAATGAGAGCTCTCCTCAAATGAGGAGGAATGCAATATAATATTAATAACAGGAAGAGCTTGGTTATTTTGCGATTACAAGGTCAGTGGCAAACTTCTGGAATCTGTCACATCGTTTTTACCGGGTGAACATTAAAAAACCCGACAAACAGCGGGAACGGATTCCTAACGGCAAATGCAAAAAAGTCCTATGAACATTTACCTGAAAATGCATCGTTCGGCGCTGACGAATGACAGTTCCTCTGACCGCTTGCCGTGCGTTCCTTGTGTGTTGCTGGCTGTCATTAACGCAGCGTACTGTAAACAGCAAAATGGTCGGCTACTCGTGTCGGGAACAAGCCGAGATGGTATTTGTGTGGTGGAAAAGGTGCAAAAGGTCGAGAGGCAGCACGACTCTATCAAAACAAGTACCCTCACGGACACCAACCGCACGGCTGAGCAGGGGGGACTAGGTGGATCCAACGGACGAGAAAGCAACTGCAAAATTTGTACCGTATAGACACAAGACGAGAAAGTGACGTAGCAGAAATGTGGCCAAAACAATAATATCTCGCGAAACTCTCTTTGGTATATTAAAAGAACCACTATTCATGAAAGCCTGTGTAGCAGTTCCATTAGCTGCATTGTATATCTGGCTTAGGAAGTATGAGAATAAGGCAATAGACACTAAACAACATACTGAGGCCGGTAGACAGACTTTTCTCACTTGCCCCATATACTCTTTGAGGGAAAGAAAGTTGCTGATTTGTGGTGCATAGTGCTTGTAAAAGGCGATGTGTTTGATATGGGTAATGAGGATGTGCCAAAGTGTGCTTTCTCTGCTACACGAACGGATGCATTGCTTATCGTTCTGAAGATATGTACATTGCGCTTGGCATTCAGGAAGCAAGACTTTTTCATTGGCTGTGGAAAAGTGGTGCAACACATTGGTGTAGGATACGTTTAACAGAAAATGTTCAAGTTTTAGAGAATGTCATTCTGAGTTGTTGGAATGGGTCATAGCATCGCTGGGAGCACTGCTAACGCTGCTGACGTGATTTCCTGCACCCAAAAATTTCAGAAGAAAAGTAGCCATTATTCTGTGCTGTTTCAATGCTTATTCAGTGCCGATAAAGAAACGTGATTAAGGTTAAATACATTCGTGCCCTATTTAGTGGAAAATAACGGGAAACTTATGGTACTGATAGACGTAACGGTGTAAATGCTTAACATAATGTTCATGACTACAATTTTTTTTGGATTCTCGTCTAATGGACTGTATGAGTGAAAGAATCCAAGCATATCACAAAAATAGATTTGCGTTTTATTGTAAATTAAGAGCGATTTTTTTTTCTTTTTCTCTTTTATTTTCTTCTCCTTCATATGTTCTCTATGGTTATGTTTGATGGTCTAGAATATATTTTGTTTGGTTTTGTTCTGTAGTATGAAATGTTACTGTGTTTTGCATGGTACTGAAATTACTAAAATAATCTCTTAACTGAGGGTGCAAAAGTGTCAATGCAAGTTTGATTTTCATTGTAATGCTTTTGTGAAATCCCCTGTGTAAAACCAAACAAATGCACTATGCAGCACTGTTGTATGAGCCGTGATGCGAGAGCGATATCGATTGTTGCAATCGGAACAGTCAGAGATGTGCAGTATCGTGGCGTACGCGTTTTGTATGTTGCGTAATAGTGCTAGACATAATGGCACGATTTTTTTTTTTATTTTGCCATGACTTAAACTAAAGTTCAAAGTGGGCGTTATGAACCAAAATATTAGACTGTGTCGGTGCTGTGAGTTTCATGGAGTACTATAAACAGCTGTGACTATGCCTGCGCGTATGGACTGTGGTTGTCGTTGTGAGAACTGAACTGTTTGCAGCTAACCAAACTGCACAAACTAATATACTTTCGAGTTACTATCTCGTTTGCAACTTAATGAGCTGCCGCGAATGCTAAAACATTGTCGCCTTGGAGACTTGCAAACAGATTGTGACATGTGGCACTCTTTTCGCCAGAACTGTAAATTCGCGATTGTGACCGCTAAAAGTGTACGGATTGTAATATTGCGATCAGCGGATGGAATTAAATACTATACTGTTTTAAAATAGTGTACGAAACGTTAGAAACAGAAAAGTGTGTTTAAGGAAGGTTGTAATCGCGCAAATTCGAAATTGGATCTGCACAACAACGGTTATATCCGACCGACCTGTTACCACAGAAAGGTCAAGGAGAACAATCTTATTACATGGTGGAGCATATTATAATAAAAAAGATGTCTCCATGACGGTTTCATGACTAATGGAGCAATAACCATTACGCCCCCAGTATCGTGAAACTGTCGTTGACGGTCACGACGCATCGTCTACAAAAAGTTAAGTTGCAACGCCAAGCGCTGAATCCCTGTAAAGAATCAAAGAATTGCGTGTAGATTTAAATGTAATTTCTTTTTCTTTTGTGATAAACATTCTTCATATATGCTTTCCTTAGAAGTAAATGTAATTTCAGTGAATGCTTTACAATTTGTGTAGACATTGTTGATTTAACATAAACAGCAGTTATTATTATTTCCTACCTCTATCTTTCCTTTTATTTTACTGTACTTGTTTTTACATATTCCTTTGGAGGATGTGTTTGCAAACATATATGTGGATAGTATTTTATCAGCGTATTTGGGTTGTGTATAGGCCGGTCCGTGTAAGTTGCGTCGTCCGACATTAAATTCCGAGCGCAGACCAATTATAGCAAAGCTGATCGCTCGCTGTTGGTGCTACCGGCGGAAAGTTTGATTTTGACAACCGTCAACTACGTAAACATTTTTACCTTCAATAAGACGCCATATTAGGGCATTTTCTTTAATAAATGCTAGTTTATTTGGCCCTTACAGTTATAACTGAACAAAATTATTGCCATTTCCTTAATTTTTTTCGAATTTACGGGAGTTTTCGTGTTTTACGTTCTTTTGGTGTTTGGTCGCAGAATACAATTGCACCGCACTGCAACAGGACGTGAATACTTTTATAAAGTCAAATTGTTTGAAAACGTCTAACATAGTTGATTCCTATTCACGTCAGCTTATGGTATGCAATCTATCGTCGAACGTCACCACAGTGACCGAAGACATTTAAGCAGGAGCGCTTAATTATGTTGGCACATGAAACAGAGGCGTGTTTTGATGTTTTATAGAATTAAAGCTGATGCAATATACTTTATCGCAAGGTCGGCCACGGTGTGCAAAGCTGCACGTGTGTTTGTTGTGCGGCACGCTTATGACCCAAGGCTGAGCTTGTCTCGGCTTTGCTAGGTCTTTCACGGAAGTATTCGGTACAATGCGACGTTTCATTCAGCATATGATGTGGCAGTTGTCAGTGCACGACATTCTTCAGTTCGGTTAAACCGTGGTGTCAATGCTTCTTATCCTTCGCTATTTGTTCGTAGTTTAAGGGAAGTTCACAGGTCCACTGGCTGCTTGCACAAAAAGAGGCAGTCTAGCGATGTACCGTTACAAACTTTTAAAAATGAATGGGAACGACAGGAGCATGAGAATTCTCAATATCTACTACGCAATCACATAACGGACGGGTAGCACAAATTTGTTATGGAAATACATTAGAGAACAATGCAGAATAATTTGAAGATTTAGTTGACAATCGAAGAGCAAAAAATTACAACGATCGATAGACGATTTGTATGGGACTCTTTGTTCTGTACCTCAAGAAGCACTTTGCACTAAATTTGCAGGCATGGAACACGTGACGAAAATGGTGGTACGAATAGTAAATTTTCTGTATGGCACGCTCTATTACACTGTCCGTTGCTACAGTTTTCGATGGAACTGAACGAAAAATATGCACAATTTATATATTACTGCGAAGTACATTGGTTAAGTCAAGGGGCTTACCTGGAGGGCACACCTGGAACGATTTTTCGACTTAAAAACTGTTATTTCGTATTTATGAAGGCAAAAGGAAAGCAGGAATAAAATTAGAACATTCGGAATTGGTTGTAGATTTCGCATTTTAAGTGGACTTGACCGAATAGTGCCTACAGCCAGAAACTGCAAGGTGTGATTTGATGGGGATGCATTTTGAAAGAAAATCACGCTGTCGGAGGGATAAAATTGAGACAAAAACACTATCTCTTTCCGTAAGCTCACTGGCATTAAAGAAAACCCGACTTTTGAAAAATACATTATTGCCTTGAAAGAATAATAAGGATCGTTTTCTAAACATTTTCAGGAGACTGCAAGTCTTACACCTATTTTCGAGCTGTTTTCGAGAGCGTTTGGCGTTTCAGTTTAAAGTGTCCCTGGGCACGTGCAGCTTGAACTGATCGATCGGTAGCGTGATTGCTGTTGAAAAGACATTTTCTAATATATTAAAACTCTTCATAAATTCTAGTTGTTTTCCCCGGGAATTGTTTCCAAGTCTCCATAATGAGGTGGCAAACGTGATACGATATTTCGATCAACATATGTGTGTGGAAGGCTTTTTCTTTTATGAAACTAATAGAGGTGATCAAAAAGTGTTTGTTTGAGAGCGCTGCTTCAGCGTATATAGAACATAGCTGGACTCTGATGCGCGTATATAAACACTGATTGTAAGCAAGTGATTAGCGTGGCGTTCTTGTCTTTAAGACGTGCATGTGGTAAATGCGGAGACCTGGACTGTGGCGACGTTATTACCAAATGTGTCCAAACGGTCCAAAGTACTGTTATTCTTTTCTTGGTTGCGGAAAGACAAACACCGGTAGTCATCTATCAGAGAATCAATAATTTGTGTGGGACAGCATGTCTGTCGAAAAACGCTATGGTGGAATGGTGCGCCAATTTGCGTGATAGTCGCGGTTCGACACAAGGTACCGGTCGATCTGGGAGACCAGGCTCATTCATTACGTGAGAGACACTCGAGCACCCTAATCGATTATCACGCCTTCGGTACCTTAAAAAAGGTCCTTGAAGGGTCGACAATTACTGCCGGATGAGGGTGTGCAGCAGGCAGGTACGGACTCTTCCACGATTCGTGTTTGTGGTTCAAATGGCTCTGAGCACTATGGGACAACTGCTGAGGTCAATAGTCCCCTAGAACTCAGAACTACTTAAACCTAACTAACCTAAGGACATCACACACATCCATGCCCGAGGCAGGATTCGAACCTGCGACCGTAGCAGCAGCGAGGTTCCGGACCGCTCGGCCACAAGGCCGGCATTTCACCTTCCATCACCTTCCAGACTGTAGCGCCTAGAACCGGCCAGCGATTCGTGTTTATCTTCAACGTGGTGCTTTGGTGGGATTGTTGACTCAATTCTCATTTGCCTCAATTCTCAATTGGTAGCGTCGAATGCCGGTGACGTCAGCTTATCCCCTCACACGCCTCCGCCCACCGCAAAAACCAATCTTGTCATTTAGATTAGGGGCATCTTTTTCAGCAACTGTTTTTGGAGGATGCTGATGTGAAGAAAAAGCACAGTAGTTGCTTTAAAATAGTATTTTAACACAGGTGGTGTGTTATTTCTTCACATCGGAAATCTTGTTACATCATTACATCATTCACACCGCCATCCCCCAGTGAAAACGAACTTCTTTTGTGCCACCCATACTTCCTTCACACAGTAAAAAAAAAAAGGCTCTGAGCACTATGGGACTCAACTGCTGTGGTCATCAGTCCCCTAGAACTTAGAACTACTTAAACCTAACTAACCTAAGGACATTGCACACATCCATGCCCGAGGCAGGATTCGAACCTGCGACCGGAGCAGCAGCGCGGCTCCGGATTCACACAGTAAAAGAGAAAGACTTGATGTGATGGGAACTCAAGAAGTAGTAAGACTCCTTCACACAATGAAACTAAAATTATGGTCTACTACAATTTTAAAAAAACAATTTCACATATTTATCGAAAATTCTGAAAAAATATAATACAAAATAAAAATATCGGCACTGCCATTTCGATATCATATATCGGGGAAGAAAGTATGGTCGATATATACCGATATTTTTTGGGAAAATATCAATATATCGATGCTTTATCAGCAGCCCTAGCTCAGACCATGTGTCGTGACAGTGGGGAAATTGACCAGTCAGGTTTGAGAGCTCTGGAGCCATGCGAGAGCTCTGTTCACGCGCCCAATTCTTGGCAGTCCGTGCTTTATCACGTGCATTCCTCAGGTCCTAAGATTATAGAGGGCCATAGAAGAACATACACTACAGGATCAAACATATCCGGACACCTGGCTGAAAATAACTTACAAGTTCGTGGCGCCCTCCATCGGTAATGCTGGAATTCGATATGAAGTTAGCTCACCCTTAGCCTTGATGACAGCTTCCACTCTCGCTGGCATACGTTCAGTCAGGTGCTGGAAGGTTTCTTGGGGAATGGCAACTCATTCTTCACGGAGTGTTGCACTGAGGAGAGGCATCGATGATGGTCAGTGAGGCCAGGCACGAAGTCGGCATTCTAAAACATTCAAAAGGTGTTCTATAGCATTCATGTCGGACTTTGTGCAGGCCAGTCCATGACAAGGATGTTACTGTAGTGTAACCACTCCGCCACATGCCGTGCATTATGAACAGGTGCTCGATCGTGTTGATAGATGCAGTCGCCATCCACGAATTGCTCTCCAGCACTGGGAAGCAGAAGGTGCCTAAAACATCAATGTAGGCCTGTGCTGCGATAGTGCCACACAAAACAACAAGGGGTGCAAGCCCCCTCCATGAAAACCACGACCACACCTTAACGCAGCCGCCTCCGAATTTTATTGTTGTCACTGCCACGCTGGAAGATAACGTTCACCGGGCATTCGCCATACCCACACCCTGCCATCGGATAGCCAAACTGTGTACCGTGATTCTTCACTCCACACAACGTTTTTCCACTGTTCAATCGTCCAATGTTTAAGCTCCTTACACCAAGAAAGGCGTCGTTCTGTGTTTACCGACGTGATGCGTGCCTTATGAGTAGCCGCTCGACCATGAAATCCAGGTTTTCTCACCTCCCACCTACCTGTCATAGTATTTGCAGTTGATCCTGATGCAGTTTGGAAGTCCTGTGTGATGGTCTGGATAGATGTCTGCCTATTACACATTACGAACCTCTTCAACTGTCGGCGACCTCTGTCAGTCAACAGACGAGGTCGGCGTGTACGCTTTTGTGCTGTACGTGTCCCTTCACGTTTCCACTTCACTATCACATCGGAAGCAGTTGACCTAGGGGTGTTTAGGAGTGTAGAAATCCCGCGTACAGACGTATGACACAAGTGACAATCACCTGGCCACGTTCGAAGTCCGTGGTTACCGCGGTGCGCCCCATTCTTCTCTCTCACGACGTCTTATGGCGACTGCGGTCGCTGATATGGAGTACCTGTCAATAGGTGCAGCACAATGCACCTAATATGAAAAACGTATGTTTCTAGGGGTTTCCGGATACTTTTGATCACATAGTGTATGTAGGAATATACTATATGTTCAATTTTTACCTTATAGGGAAAGTAAAATCGGATGGCCTTTTAAGATTTTGATGTGATATTGATGTCTCTTTTGTATTTTTCGTGTGTATTAGACTAAGAAAATTGAGTGCTTTCATCATACGGCTATTTAGTGCCACATAATACTATCCATCCACATCAATAATGGTTTATTTCGGCCCTAAATACCCCGTGCTCGTCTAATAACTTATACGTAAGCTCGTTAGATGAAATGTTAGTCACACTGTTGTAAAGACACACAGAATGCTTTAGGGAGCTATGTTGTTGTTGTGGTCTTCAGTCCTGAGACTGGTTTTTATGCAGCTCTCCATGCTACCCTGTCCTGTGCAAGCTTCTTCATCTCCCAGTACTTACTGCAACCCACATCCTTCTGAATCTGCTTAGTGTATTCATCTCTTGGTCTCCCTCTACGATTTTTACCCTCCACGCTGCCCTCCAATGGTAAATTTGTGAGCCCTTGATGCCTCAGAACATGTCCTACTAACCGGTCCCTATTTTTGTCAAGTTGTGCCACATACTCCTCTTCTCCCCAATTCTATTCAATACCTCCTCATTAGTTATGTGATCTACTCATCTACGCCCGGGTTCCCGGGTTCGATTCCCGGCGGGGTCAGGGATTTTCTCTGCCTCGTGATGACTGGGTGTTGTGTGCTGTCCTTAGGTTAGTTAGGTTTAAGTAGTTCTAAGTTCTAGGGGACTGATGACCATAGATGTTAAGTCCCATAGTGCTCAGAGCCATCTACTCATCTAATCTTCAGCATTCTTCTGTAGCACCATATTTCGAAAGCTTCTATTCTTTTCTTGTCCAAACTGTTTATCGTCCATGTTTCACTTCCATACATGGCTACACTCCATACAAATATTTTAAGAAACGACTTCCTGACACTTAAATCTATACTCGATGTTAACAAATTTCTCTTCTTCAGAAACGCTTTCCTTGCCATTGCCAGTCTACATTTTATATCCTCTCTACTTCGACCATCATCAGTTATTTTGCTCCCCAAGTAGCAAAACTCCTTTACTACTTTAAGTGCCTCATTTCCTAATCTAATTCCCTCAGCATCACCCGACTTAATTCTACTACATTCCATTATCCTGGTTTTGCTTTTGTTGATGTTCATCTTATATCCTCCTTTCAAGACACTGTCCATTCCGTTCAACTGCTCTTCCAAGTCCTTTGCTGTCTCTGATAGAATTACAATGTCATCGGCGCTATAGACCGTCTAGAACACCAGGCGGTCATGTGACCCTCCACTTAAGCCAAGGCGGTGAAATGGTGTGCATGTGACAGTCGGTTGTGTAGAATCAGTGCAGTGAGATGAGTCGAAATGTCATGTAAAAGAATGGCAGCAAGCAGAAGTCTCATGACTGTTCCCGTGACCACACCATAAATGAGTTTGTCTGTACTGTCGGGTGTATCAAAGCAGACTGCCCAATCAGCCTACAAGACACTGGACTGAAACTACTGCAACAGTGATGTTTGTGAATCTTGTAACTGTCAAAATAATTAAATTATCTTTCTCACAGACACGTAAAATGGCATAACAACAGTGGTTGTAAAAACATCCTAAATAACAGGGACCGCAGACCGGTTTAATATCTTGTCAATGTCAGTCGGCTTCCAACCCGACAAGAATTGTTGCTGTCTTTGAATGCAGGTCCACCTACACCGCCGGCAAGGGTGGCCTAGCGGTTCTAGGCGCTACAGTCTGGAACCGCGCGACCGCTCCGGTCGCAGGTTCGAATCCTGCCTCGGGCATGGATGTGTGTGATGTCCTTAGGTTAGTTAGGTTTAAGTAGTTCTACGTTCTAGGGGAATTATGACCTTAGAAGTTAAGTCCCATAGTGTTCAGAGCCATTTGAACCATTTTTTTCCCACCTACACCATTATACGAGCGAACATCGCCTACAGAGTTGAACGCTTTGCGCATTTGGTGTTTGGTACCTGACAAGACGCCATTACTCGTAAGGGCACATAAAGCTACAAGTCTTTAATGGGTCAAAAACCACAGAAACCTGGCAGTAGTCCATTGATCCATGTAGTGTTGTCCGATGTGATGCTATTTTACCTCTTTTCAAATACTGCAGGTTGTCAAGTGTACCCTCGGCCGATTGAGGCGTTTACGTGCATGCTGGATGGAGGCTGGACTTCAACTTGGAGTTGGTTCTGTGATGCTTTGGAGGTGTTTATTATATCATGAGATGGGTCCACTCAGCTAGCTTACCGTGAACATTTCAACGATATCGTCTTCTTTCTTCTACATCTTCATGATGAATATCTTGTGGATACCTCCGTCTTCTAGGATGACAAATTCGCTGCACACTGGCCTGATGATGGCCATGGAAACCAGTCACACCTCAACTGACCTGGTAAATCGTGAAATGTAGCAAGCGACACGCCACAGTTTGGTGGATCTACGGTATGTAATCATGAATGAGTTGTTTCAGTTGATGACGTCGCCTTGATGAACACCCTTGAGCGTAATGTCACCTCCGCAGAGCCATGCAGGGCTACCCAAGTTCTGTTGTGCGTCAGATTTGAATGTGGGGCGCCAGGAAACCATTTCTAGCAGGATTGTACACAGAGAAATCTCCTCTTAGGCTTAACTAGCCGACGACAAACATTAGATTAGATTAGATTAATTATTCATTCCATAGACCCACAAAAGAGGGGATCCTCCTGGGTGTCGAACATGTCAGATAAACACATTACTAAAACGTAATTAGAAAAACTTTAGTTTCATTAATTTTAAAGTTTCTCAGTCAATAAACAGTAAAATTGTGTACACGAATTAAAATTAAACTTCTAATATTTACAGGTTTAATGCTTACATCTGTTTTCATTAAATCCATCATTCACACAATAGCTACGTACTTGGCTATTACAACCAAGTACTGTCAAAAATTAAAGTAAATTATTCATTTCAGTGACCTTCAGTTAAGAACAGTCAAATAATGTACAAGATTTAAAATTAAACTTCCACTATTTACATACTTAAGACTTACTACTGCTGTGCAGCCGCAAGAAACCTCCTTCTTCTTCTAATATTTCGGCCGTATAACGTTCAGACATCTTCAGAGTGAGCCGCAAGACTGCCGCTCCAGTGCTCGCTTCGTCCCTTAATGGTTGCTGGTAAGCCGCGCTGGGTTAGACGAGCGGTCTAGGGCGCTGCAATCATGGACTGTGCAGCTGGTTCCGGCGGAGGTTCGAGTCCTCCCTTGGGCATGGGTGTGTGTCTTTGTCCTTAGGATAATTTAGGTTAATTAGTGTGTAAGCTTAGGGACTGATGACCTTAGCAGTTAAGTCACATAAGATTTCACACACATTTGAACATTTTTTCTGGCTGGTAAGTTATTGAAAATATGCGTTGCTGAATACTGGACTCCTTTCTGGGCAAGAGCAAGTGATTTTAAATCTTTTTGTATATTGTTCCTATTCCTAGTATTGATACTGTGTACTAAGCAGTTAGTTGGAAAAGGAGATGTATTATTTACAACGAATTTCATTAAGGAATAAATATACTGAGAAGCTTCTTTGAATAGGTTTCGACATGATGTGCTTGGATTTGCACTACACATTACTCTTATTATACGCTTCTGTGCTCTAAAAAGTTTATCTCAGTTTGTGGAGTTACCCCAAAATATGATACCATATGACATAATGCAAAATATGCAGTTTTTTTATAGTAATATCTCCTATATCTGACATCATTCGCATTGCAAACACAGACTTGTTTAGGCGCTTTAGCAGTTCGTTAGTTTTGTGACGGCCTTCGTAGCGACAACACTTCGCTGTAGAAACGGCCTACGAAGTCACCGCCACACTTTTAATAGCGGGCCGACCGGTCCGCTGGAACAGTGAACAGAAAGATGAAAACCCAAACACTCGGATTAAATGAAAGTCGGTACTTATCTTTATTAACGACGATACAGAACACAGTGGTGAACATGGTCTACAGAAAACTGTCTAGTTCGAGTCGGAGCGGCTAGGTCAGCGTCGGCTGACGACAAACAACAACTCTGCTGCGATGAACACACAACTGACTAGCAGGTACACAATTCGGTGGCGAGTCTACAACTGAGCGGCGAATCCAGAACTGTCCTAGCGCTCGCGACTCCAGCGCTTAAGAAGCCAGAAGCCAGCGGTGGCGCGCGCAGACTTGCGGCGATTTCCTGTATCGCTGGCGCTGCTTATGCGGACGGCGTCCGGACTTTGATGCTGCCAACCTTTTGGCTGCGGGCTCGGTTGGCATTACTGGCTAGGATATAACACTCCTCCCCCCCAAATCGCCGCACCGTCGTTGAATAATGACGTGGCGAGCGTCGACGGTGGGGGAGGGGTCTTGCCGCAGACGTAACAGAAGAGACCGGGGCGGAGACTGTTGTCGGTGGCAGTCCCCGGTCCGCACCCCAGCATTGGCTGCGCGGGGCCTCGGGAAACACCGACTGAAAACCGAGGTCAGGGTGCACGCCTGTGACCACGGGCGCAGCTTCTGGTACTGGACGCGACGGGGCGTCGGGACCCACGAAGAGAGGCAGCGTCTCCTGACGCTGCGTCGACGGCTGCTGAGTGGGCGCCGGACAAGGCGCTGCGGTGTCAGACGCCTTGGGGGTGCCCAAGGAAAGCGGCTGCAGGACAGGCTGCACAGCCACCGCTTGGGAAGGCGGCCCGGCTGAGGGGTCGACGTCCATCAGCTCCGAAGGCGGTGGCGACTGAAGAGGGACCGCAGGCGCCGGAGCGACCACCCGGGGCGCTCCCGCATGAAGCTGCGCGGGAGGCATCAACGGGACGGGCTGTCGGCGTGGTAGCGGCGACGGCTGCTGCTGCTGCCCTGGGGGCGGCAGCGAAGGCGGAAGGCGCGACTGGAACCCGCCGCGGACCAAATCTGTGGACAAAGAACGAGCGGCAGAATCCGGGCGGCCAGCGCGGCGCAACTGGTTCTGATGCCTCCTGTGCACCCCAGTAGCACCTTGAACAGTATAAAAACCGCGACCCTGGACACTTATCACGGTACCACGTTCCCAACGACTGCGACCGTGATAAACTCTGAAAAAAACGGCGTCGTTGCGCTGAAAACGCGTGCGATGCTCAGAAGCGGCGGGTCGATCCGGGGGGTGCAACAACCGTAGTAGGGTGCGATGACGACGGCCGTGGAGAAGCTCCGCAGGCGAAGGGCCGTCGCGTGGCGTGGTCCGGTACGACGACAGGAACGTGATGAGGGCCTGCTGACGAGAGTGCGTAGCACGAAGGCGGTCCATATGATCCTTGAATGTGCGTACAAAACGTTCCGCTGCATCATTCGATTGAGGGTGGAACGGCGGAGTAAGAACATGGCGAATGCCATTGGCAGAACAAAAACTTTGAAATTCAGCAGAGGTAAATTGTGGACCATTGTCAGACACTAAACTTCTGGAAGACCCTCAATACAAAAAATTGAAGTCAACGCCTGTATAGTTTGTGCAGACGTTGTAGACTGCATGGGCACAACAAACGGAAAATTACTAAATGCATCTATCACGATGAGCCAACGAGAATTCCAATATGGACCAGCGAAATCAATATGTACTCGCTGCCAGGGACCGGCAGGGCGTGCCCACTCAAAATAGCGTTGAGGCGGAGCAGCTTGGTGTTCGGCACACGTCGAACAATCTGTAGACATCTGCGTAATCTGCTTATCAATGCCGATCCATGTACAATGACGGCGGGCAAGCTGCTTGGTGCGGACCACTCCCCAATGACCTTGATGCAACAAGTCGAGGACCTTGGATTGGAGCACTTGGGGAACCACTACACGAAGCTGGTCATTCTCGGTGCGTAACAGCAAAACTCCGTGCGAAACAGACAACAGATGACGTTGCGGATAATAGCGACGAACCACGGGATCCGATATGTCCTTTGCCTTGGACGGCCAACCACGTTGAACAAAACGTAATAGTAAACTCAGATGAGGATCCGTAGCTGTCTCACGTGCCACCTGACGATAATCAATCGGAAAATCCCGGAGGGATTGATGCTCATCGGCGTCAATCTGATGGCAAGAGTCGTCAGAGGAATCGAAGACATTATCCGCAGCAATCGGCAATCTAGAAAGCGCGTCAGCGTTTGCATGCTGAGCTGTAGGGCGATACAGTATCTCATACTGGTATTGTGATAACAAAAGAGCCCAACGTTGTAGTCTCTGAGCTGTCCGCTGAGGAACTGGTTTAGACGGATGAAACAGTGACGTCAGGGGCTTGTGATCTGTTACTAAATAGAATGGTCTACCATAGAGGTAGTGATGGAATTTTGTGACACCGAACACAATAGCCAACGCTTCCTTGTCCAATTGGCTATAATTACACTGAGCTTTGTTTAGCAATTTAGAGGCGAACGCAATAGGACGTTCGGTGTTACCGACTCGGTGAGACAACACAGCACCGAGGCCGAAAGAAGAGGCATCACAAGCTAACACCAGAGGCTTGTTAGGGTCGTAATGGACCAGACAACGATCATTCAATAAAGCCTCTTTAAGCTGCTGAAAGTCTGATTGGCAATCAGCTGACCACACAAACGGAACATTCTTACGGCGGAGACGATGCAACGGTGCAGCAATCTGTGATGCATTAGGTATAAACCTAACAAAATATGTCAATTTGCCAAGAACTGCTTGCAATTCATGCAGATTGCGAGGGGCGGGCAAATCACGAATAGCTGCTAAATGTGACTGGGAGGGATGAATGCCCTGAGCATTAATAACATGTCCCAGATACTCCATCTCCGTAAGGAAAAATGAACATTTATCGATGTTGCAACGTAGGCCTGCCTGAGATAACACTGTAAACAAACACTCCAAATTACGGAAATGTTCAGCAGGCGTCCGACCGGACACAACAATATCGTCTAAATAGTTGCAACACGATGGCACATTAGCCAGAAGTTGTGACAAAAAACGCTGAAAAACAGCTGGAGCTGACGCACAACCAAAAGGCAAACGCAGAAAACGGAACAACCCCAACGACGTGTTTATGACAAAATACTGTTGTGATTGCTCGTCGAGGGGCAATTGCAAATATGCTTCACGGAGATCAATTTTGGAAAAGAAACGAGCTTCCCCTAACTTATCCATCAGCTCGTCCGGTCTAGGCAAAGGAAAAGAATCAATGACAGTCTGAGGATTAACTGTCGACTTAAAATCAGCACACAAACGTAACTTGCCAGACGGTTTCTTTATAATAACTAAGGGAGAAGCCCACTGGCTCGCTGAAACGGGTTGAATAACACCGTCGTTTTGCCAACGACGAAGTTCATCTTCTACAGGTGCCCGGAGGGCGTGAGGCACTGGACGAGCACGAAAAAATCGAGGCTGAGCATTATCTTTTAACGTAATATGAGCGGCAAAGTTCGCAGCGCAACCGAGTTCGTCTTTAAATATGTCACTGTATCGTTTACACAAATCGGTTATGCTGTCTTGAGGAACAACAACAGAATTAAGTTGCAACACATTGTCTTGGATAGACAGGCCAAACAAGTCAAAACAGTCTAATCCGAAAATGTTTACACTGTCTGTAGCGCGGAGCACTGTGAAGGAAACTGTTTTTGTATTGCCACGGAATGTGGCTGGCACGCTACATACACCTAACACAGGAATTTGTTCGCCACTATAAGTAGCCAAAGAATGTTTTGCCGCTGAAAGTTTAGGGCGGCCGATAGCCGCATACGTAGCACTATTTATGAGAGTCACAGACGCACCAGTGTCTAATTGAAAATTGAAGGTCT
Source organism: Schistocerca nitens (assembly GCF_023898315.1). Taxonomy (NCBI): domain Eukaryota; kingdom Metazoa; phylum Arthropoda; class Insecta; order Orthoptera; family Acrididae; genus Schistocerca; species Schistocerca nitens. Next base: position 1,038,190,655 of record NC_064614.1, on the reverse strand, counting down.
TATCCTGGATGCGTAGCTTCACAAATAGTTTATTACACTGTCTCTGGATCGGTGCAGCGGAGGCGGAAGACACAAAATCAGCGCGTTTAGCGCGTGTTCGCTGCTTACGACAACTCGTGGGTTGGGCGGGCGGAACAACAACTCCCGCTTCACTTGCAGTCTGTACATTACTTTTTACAGCGTTTGAATTACGCTTGGGTCGCATAGCAGAGGGCTGGGTGGGTGGCTGATTGCGAACAAGTTTAGTACCCACACGAACCGTGGAAGAGTCTTTAAACGCGACCTTCTGGGCGGGCTGGCTTTGAAGAACATGAACATCCATGGGCTGGGCAGCACTAGAATTGTTCTTGCGTTTACGCAAACAAACAGTCTGGATGTGTCCTTTCCTTTGACAAAAGTGACAAACCGCGTTTCGTAACGGGCAACGTTCACGAGGATGAGCAAGAACACACTTAGGGCAAGACTTAAGTCTATCATTTTGCACACGCGGCTGACGAATGTGTTTAACATGACGCGGCCGGCTAGTGTTTACAGTCTGACGCTGCCGGTGGGGCCGCGGGCGTGACATAACTTGCTTAGCACAGGCAATTTGAGAAATATATGGCTGATCTAACTCACACTCAGCATAGTCAAAAGTATCTTGGGCTTCAATAATGTTCATCACAGTCTCTAATGACGGGTCAGGCAACTTTAAGATAGCAGCACGAATACGAGAATCTGCAATGTTTTGAGTAATAGCGTCTCGTAACATGACATCACTGTAGGAAGCTCCACACACACAATTAAATCGGCACTGACGGGTGAGGCCCCGTAAATCTGTTAACCACTGTTTATTAGATTGATTTGGCAGTTTCTTTAATCTGAAGAACTTGAATCTGGCCGCTGCCACATGAACTCGCGACTCGAAATACTCAGCAAGCTTGGTAACAACAACGTCATAGTCTAAAGCTTCTGGCTTGGATTCCGGGAACAACTTACAAAGTAGTCTATAGACTTCCACGCCTGCAGTGGAAATTAAATAAAGCTGCCGCTCATTACCTGTGATTTTGTAGACTGACATGTGCGCCTGCAACTGCGCGAAATATTCTTGCCATTCTTCTCGTGATGCCTCAAAAGCACGAAAAGGCGGTGCTGCCTGTGCTTGTTCCTTGTGTGGTGGTGGATTAGCCGCTTGTTTGGCGATTGCTTCCACCAGACTTTGTATTTGCTGACTCTGTAACAAGATCAACTGTTGTAATTCGGCAGACATAGTGAACACAAATTAAACCAGCCCCCAAAATTCTATCTCAAGAAACAAGTTGAACCAGCCCTGCACACGAGTTCGGAAGGCCTCGTCGCCAGTTTTGTGACGGCCTTCGTAACGACAACACTTCGCTGTAGAAACGGCCTACGAAGTCACCGCCACACTTTTAATAGCGGGCCGACCGGTCCGCTGGAACAGTGAACAGAAAGATGAAAACCCAAACACTCGGATTAAATGAAAGTCGGTACTTATCTTTATTAACGACGATACAGAACACAGTGGTGAACATGGTCTACAGAAAACTGTCTAGTTCGAGTCGGAGCGGCTAGGTCAGCGTCGGCTGACGACAAACAACAACTCTGCTGCGATGAACACACAACTGACTAGCAGGTACACAATTCGGTGGCGAGTCTACAACTGAGCGGCGAATCCAGAACTGTCCTAGCACTCGCGACTCCAGCGCTTAAGAAGCCAGAAGCCAGCGGTGGCGCGCGCAGACTTGCGGCGATTTCCTGTATCGCTGGCGCTGCTTATGCGGACGGCGTCCGGACTTTGATGCTGCCAACCTTTTGGCTGCGGGCTCGGTTGGCATTACTGGCTAGGATATAACAGTTAGTATGTCGCTCCCAACTGAATTTATTATCAAGTTGTAATTCCAAGAATTTTACACTCTCAACTTCTCCTGTGTCCATGTCATCATATTTTATACACACACTAGAAGGAAATCTCTTGGAAATTCTGAACTGCATACAGTGGGTCTTTTTAAAGTCTAACAACAGTGAATTGGCTATGAACCACTTATTAATGTCAGGAAAAATTTAGTATGCGAGTGCCTTCCCACGAGTTTTGGCCTCTAGGTTAAAACTGTCCTTAATTCAGATGTGTAATTTGCCGGATTTAGTGATATTTATTTCTTTACTGTATCAGAAACTGACAACATGGAACACGTATATGGAAGATGAATATTCGTGTTGCACGTTGTCAACTTCTGATATACTAAAAAAGTAAATTTCAGCAAACATGGCACGTCACACGATCCGTCGTATGATTATATGATAGCGGAACAAACACTGGTAGCAGTTACTTCTGTAAAATATCTGGGAGTATGCGTGCGGAACGATTTGAAGTGGAATGATCATATAAAATTAATTGTTGGTAAGGCGGGTACCAGATTGAGATTCATTGAGAGAGTCCTTAGAAAATGTAGTCCATCAACAAAGGAGGTGGCTTACAAAACACTCGTTCGACCTATACTTGAGTATTTCTCATCAGTGTGGGATCCGTACCAGATCGAGTTGACGGAGGAGACAGAGAAGATCCAAAGAAGAGCGGCACGTTTCGTCACAGGGTTAATTGGTAAGCGTGACTGCGTTACGGGGATGTTTAGCAAACTCAAGTGGCAGACTCTGCAAGAGAGGCGCTCTGCATCGCGGTGTAGCTTGCTGTTCAGGTTTCTGGATGAGGTATCGAATATCTAGCTTCCCCCTACTTATACCTACCGAGGAGATCACGAATGTAAAATTAGAGGGATTTGAGCGCGCACGGAGGCTTTCCGGCAGTCGTTCTTCCCGCAAACCATACGCGATTGGAACAGGAAAGGGAGGTAATGACAGTGGCACGTAAAGTGCCCTCCGCCACATACCGTTGGGTGTATAAATGTAGATGTGTATAAATGTAGATGTAGATCAATATGACCACCACATACGCTCGATGTCAACGTGCAATAACTACTCGCGACGGCAGATGGCAGCCGCTATTGGTGGAGGGAACATAAAGCATGTCGGGGGTACTCGATAGACAGTGCAGTAATTGTCGTAATACGAAACCGGAGCGATTTATATAACATCCAAGAGGACATGATCGTTTCTTTCAGGCTAAGGGTGGAAGCATTTTAATAAACTGTTCGCGTGCCGCCTCGGTTAAAGTATACCGCGTATGGCAAAATGACCGCGAGCCAAACGGCACCGAGGCAGCCGTGGAGCACCAGGGACCACGGAAGACAGGCGTGTACGACGGCTGCCGAGGTGTGTACGGGCGAGAAGAAGTGCGACTTTTTAGTAGTTGACCGCACAGATGAACCAAGGGGCTACCAACAGTTTCCTCAACGACCGCTCAGTGAACGCAGCTGTGTGTGGGCCTCCGCAGCAGGGGCCTCGTTTATACACCCATGCTGACTCCGGATCAGCGGCGACGCAGGCTGGAATTTGCACGCCAGTACTGCAACTGGCCATCTACTGTGTGGGGAACAGGTGGCTTTTTCAGACTAATCACGGTTTATGCTCCATACCGAACTACCAGTTTAATAAGTCACGGCTGCAAAATACTAACGCTAATTCTTTACAGACGAATGGAAAAAATGGTAGAAGCCGACCTCGGGGAAGATCAGTTTGGATTCCGTAGCAATGTTGGAACACGTGAGGCAATACTGACCTTACGACTTATCTTAGAAGAAAGATTAAGGAGAGGCAAACCTACGTTTCTAGCATTTGTAGACTTAGAGAAAGCTTTTGACAATGTTGACTGGAATACTCTCTTTCAAATTCTGAAGGCGGCAGGGGTGAACTACAGGGAGCGAAAGGCTATTTACAATTTGTACAGAAAGCAGATGGCAGTTATAAGAGTCGAGGGGTATGAAAGGGAAGCAGTGGTTGGGAAGGGAGTGAGACAGGGTTGTAACCTCTCCCCGATGCTATTCAGTCTGTATATTGAGCAAGCAGTAAAGGAAACAAAAGAAAAGTTCGGAGTAGGTATTAAAATCCATGGAGAAGAAATAAAAACTTAGAGGTTCGCCGATGACATTGTAATTCTGTCAGAGACAGTAAAGGACTTGGAAGAGCAGTTGAACGGAATGGACAGCGTCTTGAAAGGAGGGTATAAGATGGACATCAACAAAAGCAAAACGAGGATAATGGAATGTAGTCGAATTAAGTCGGGTGATGCTGAGGGAATTAGATTAGGAAATGAGAGGCTTAAAGTAGTAAAGGAGTTTTGCTAATGGGGGAGCAAAATAACTGATGATGGTCGAAGTAGAGAATATATAAAATGTAGACTGGCAATGGCAAGGAAAGCGTTTCTGAAGAAGAGAAATTTGATAACATCGAGTATAGATTTAAGTGTCAGGAAGTCGTTTCTGAAAGTATTTGTATGGTGTGTAGCCATGTATGGAAGTGAAACGTGGACGGTAAGTAGATTAGACAAGAAGAGAATGGAAGCTTTCGAAATGTGGTGCTACAGAAGAATGCTGAAGATTAGATGGGAAGATCACATAACTAATGAGGAGGTATTGAATAGAATTGGGGAGAAGAAGAATTTGTGGCACAACTTGACTAGAAGAAGGATCGGTTGGTAGGACATGTTCTGAGGTATCAAGGGATCACCAATTTATTATTGGAGGGCAGCGTGGAGGGTAAAAATCGTAGCGGGAGACCAAGAGATTCAGAAGAATGTAGGCTGCAGTAGGAACTGGGAGATGAAGAAGCTTGCACAGGATAGAGTAGCATGGAGAGCTGCATCAAACCAGTCTCAGGACTGAAGACCACCACAACAACAACAGCAACAATGCTCCATACGGCAGATGGCCGTTGGTGTGTACGGCGTGAAACATTTCAAGGCAAACACTCTGCAGCAATCATCGGAAGGGTCCAAGCCAGAGGATATTCGCTGGATGATCTCGTCATTCTGGAAGACACAGTGGATGAACACAAGTATAGATATGTCCTTGGGGACCATGCTGCTTATTCTACTGGGCACGAAGGCATCTAGCAGCAGGACAACGCAACGTAGCACGCAGCTCGCAGTGTACGTGCGTGGATCAAAGAGCTCCAGGATGAGTTAACCGTACACCATTGGCAACAAAACTCCCCAGATTAAGACCCAACTCAGAAGCTGTGCGACCTCGTCGAACAGCCTGCTCATGCCATGGATTCTTAACCGAGAAACATAGCGCACCTGGCCACGGCGCTGGAGTCGAACGCCCCCACATCCCTCTCGGCACCTTCCAGAACCTCCCTGACTCTCTTCCTGCACTTCTCGTAGCGGTCAGCGCTGCAAAAGGTGGTTATTCAGGCTTTTGACAGGTGGTCACATTAATGTGACTGAACGATGTAGAATTATAACAGGGGACGGGGCAACGTGTGAGGTGCCGGCAGTTGCTGCAACGCAATCGTCGTAATCCACGGAGACCTCTAAGGCAGGGGTTCCCAACAAAATTTGCTCGAGGACCCCCTCATCGAGCATCATTGGTATCTTGTCATATCACAGTATCAAGTACGTAAAAAAGCCAAATTAAGAGTCTTTTTATACGTTTTCCCATTTTTGGCACTTAGAAAAAACATTACATATTCATTATTGAAAAAATATCGAGCTTAAGAGGCAGCGCGCGCAGTCTAAGGGCATACAGCAGAACTTTTTTTCCTCTATCTAATTCCGTTTTTGCGCTAGAGTGTGTTAGTGTCAGTTGGCTCTAGGAAGACACAAGACGCAGAAGTCAGCGTTCGCTAAAGCTCTGCTCATGCAGGAAGTGGCCGAAACAAAAAATCTGTTATCATACGAAATATATTTAATATATTTTTTATTCTAATAGCATCTGGCGGACCCCTCTGGCATAGCTCGCGGGCTCCTGGGGGTCCGCGGACGACCTGTTGGGAACCACTGCTCTAAGGGATGACAAGTTATGACGGTGAATCTACAGTAACGGGCCCTTCATTTTGTCCTCTTCCGACTATCTACAGTTGATCTCCTGAATCTCACTGGGGAAAGATGTAGCCAATGGCTCACCGATTTTTCTCAGCTTTTGCCCACCTGCAGGAGCTACTCAGATGTATCAGTTGCTCTTCTAGTAGTACGTGCTTGTCGAAAAATCGAGGTTCAAAGTTTTGCGATACCACTGAGAGCCCCAGGAGTCAAGCAGCACTTTAGCGCAACGGCTTATGGTGGCAGATTAGAAGTCAGCCGGTACTGCATTTGAGTAACGTAATTTTTCTTTTTGTCTAATCTTGCATCAAGCACTTGTTTCGCTACAGGAATCGTGTCTTCCTAAAGAAACAATAATCATAAAAGTGATAATAATAATGGTACATTCGTGACGAGGTATAATAAAGATTTTTGAAGAAATATGCGTACAAGGTGAAACACAATTCCACCGACCAATATTCAGAGTTTGTTCAGGGATACTTTCTGAGAATTTTTTATAAGGACCCTCGGCCTCCAGCGAATTTTTAGAGAGTAATATTTTGGAAATTTGGAAAATTTTGGAACGGTTTAATGGGACCAAACTACTGAGATCATCGGTCCCTAAGCTTGCACACTACTTAATCTAACTTAAACTAACTGACCCTACGGACAACACACACACCCATGACCGAGGGAGGACTCGAACCTCCGACGGGGGGAGCCGCGCGGACCATGACAAGACGCCTCAGACCCCGCGGCTAGCCCGCGTGGCTGAGTTAATTCAGATGAGGACTCCAGTACTACGGACTGCTCTAACACACACACAGGGGACGTAACACACGAAGAACAACCAACAGACAATCAAATATAGGGACTTTACACAGATTAAACCAGGGAAACACATGTCGTTTTATAATTGTGGACGGTAGTTATATCAGGCGCCACGTTAAACCTGTTACAATAATAACAGTTTTTAACGCATAGCATAAGTTAGAATAAGAGTAAACACACTATAAAACACCGTAAGAGACACAGTACATTGCATACACAACACATATCAATAATACTCCTTTCTCATATTTATACAGACACGATGTACTATGTGTAACCTAGTGTGGCCAGTTATTGTACCAGATGCCAGGGTAAACCTATAAAATACTAACATAGAATTAAGCAGACTAGCATATCAACGTACGTTAGTAAGTTATGTTTGGAGGCACTGCACAGGGATTTCGGGCTCGAGGTCAGATTTCGAGACGTCCTCCCTAGGCGGCGTTGGTGAAGGGGCCTCTACTACTCAGTCCATCTTATCCTCTACTATCGCTCTTCTTAAATCAGAATTCTTTCTTTTATAATTTACTATTTCTAAAAACTGATGTATAATACTTTTATAACTAAAAAACTTGCTATAGGCAAGATCGCATAAATACTTATTTATTTTCGACAACCGGTTTCGATAGACTTTGCTGTCACCTTCTGGTCTTCAAAAATTTTAGTTACAAAACGTGTTCATTGTGAGCTGAAACCTCATGCTAAATTGCCAAATTAGTGGATAAAATGTAGAAGATTAATCAAAGGTTTGTCGGAAATAAAAAGTTCACAATAAAAAGCACCTTGTGCACACGACCATGTCTGTATATGTAGCGCTCGCAGATAATTGTTAAGAATTAAAAAACACAGTATACAGTAAAATATACGGTAGCACATTTGTTCACGTTACTTTAAGATGTTCCTTTCACTGATGACCCACCCTAGACGGTGTACGTGGCATAACACATGCACGCCGTCTATGGTGGTACAATTCACGAGTTTCATTAATGAATGGAACATGCCAAGCTAAAGTAAAAAATTTGCGCTATTGTACATTTTACTCTATATAGTGTTTAACACTTAACAGTCATCCGTGAGAGCTACTTATAGGGACATGGGCATCTGCAAACGTTTTATTTCTGACAGATCTTGGTATACTGTGCTACATTTATCCCCTAATATGTCACCTTCGCATGAGGCTCCAGCTCACAATGAAAATGTTTTCTAACGAAAATTTTTGATGGTCAGAAGATAACAGCAAAGCCTGCTGAAATCGGTTGTCGAAAATAAATAAGTTTTTGTGTTTTTTTTTTTTTTGGGGGGGGGGGGGCGGGGGGTACCAGACAACGAGGTTATCGGTCTCATCGGATTAGGGAAGGAAGTCGGCCGTGCTCTCTCAAAGGAGCCATCCCGGCATTTGCCTGGAGGGATGTAGGGAAATCACGGAAAACCTAAATCAGGATGGCCGGACGCGGGATTGAAGTGTCGTCCTCCCGAATGCGAGTCCAGTGTGCTAACCACTGCGCCACCTCGCTCGGTATAAATATTTATGCGATCTTGGCTAGAGAAAGTTTTTTTTATCAAGGAAAGCAGATCGCTCCTTCTCATTTCTCAGCACGGGTAATTTAAATCAAGTTTTATAATATAGCTGCTATTTACGCAAAGAAAGAGGACAAAAGATCTCCTCGAGGCCCACCTCCACGTGGTGCTGTATGGGCGAATGCCGGACATTTGCCACGCCGGACATTTGCCACACTTGCCCCTTCGCCAGGTAGCGATCCCTCAGGTAAGGGACGCCCTTCCTCGTACTACTTCTGTCCGCTTTGAAACCGCCGTCTCCACATCTTACTCGATACAACCAGTACGTAAGGGACCTTCTTCTTCGACATCTTGGCCAAATACAGAGCTTCTTTTCCGAAATCAAATAGTTATAACTTTTGGGAAACGAAAGCGATACCGACGATTACGTCAGTATGTAATTAGTTCTGCCAAGTATAAATATAGATCCCTCTGTCTGTACGGTAGCTTCCTTTCACGCTTACTGATTGCGTTAGAAACAGTCAAAAAATGTGTGTGAAATCTTATTGGACTTAACTGCTAAGGTCATCAGTCCCTAAGCTTACACACTACTTAACCTAAATTATCCTAAGGACAAACACACACACCCATGCCCGAGGGAGGATTCGAACCTCCGCCGGGACCAGCCGCAAAGTCCATGACTGCAGCGCCCTAGACCGCACGGCTAATTCCGCGCGGCTAGAAACAGTCCATCGCCATGGGAGCAACAAGAAAGGAACGATGTAAAGAGAATGCGAATGTACGCTAATCATTTCTTTTTTATCACTGCATTTGTGCCTACGTTAATTACTACAACTGCATGCTCAAAAGACAATAAGGAAAGAAGAAATGTGTATGTGAATGTGTGAAAAGAACGACATACTCCATATTAATTTACTCTCTAAAATTCGATATCCCTTGCGGCGAAACATTAGTTAATAAAGTGTAGCCGGGCAATGTTCAGAACATGACTGAAAATACGTTCACTAAATAGAGATAAGAACATCTATAATTGACATGTCATCTAAAGTCGACGTACAGTTTTAAAATGTTAGAAATAAGGAAATGAAGTAATACAGAATGCTATGCTTGTAACGTACGTTGTTGTTCTACATTGTTTAGCTCTGGTATTTACAGGGTCACAGAGAAAGCATCCTAGGTTTTGGAGGGAAAAGCTGTAATTGTATTGATCTGCACTATAACAGAAACAAGAAGCACAACTTAAGGAAAAATAATGTAATGTGTGTTCCAGATCACAAGCGACATTGAAGCAGATAGTTCCTGTGACTTAGTATGGGCAGAGGTAATATTCGACAACCGGAATAAATTAATAACTGGCTCCTTCTACCGACCGCCGGTCTTCGATGAAACAGTTGCTGAACAGTTCAAAGAAAACTTGAGTCTTATCACAGATAGGTATCCTGCTCACACAATTGTAGTTGGCAGTGACTTCAATCTACCTTCCGTATGTTGACAAAAATACATTTTCCGACCCTATTGTAGATAGAAAACAACTTCCGTAATTGTTCTAAATGCTTTTTTTATAATTATTTTGAACAATTAGTTCACGAAGCCATTCAAATTGTAAATGGTTACGAAAACACACTTGATCTGTTAGCCACAAATAATCCTGAGCATCACGACGGATACAGGGATTAGTGAGCACACAGTCGTAACGAGGCTCAATCCCGTAACAAAGAAATTCACTAAAACTAAACGCGAAATGTATCTATTTATAAAAGTAGCTAAAAATTCGGTTGACGTCTTTCTAAGAGACAGTCTCCAATCCTTCCAAACCAAGTAAGTGAAGACCATATGTGGCTTAAGTTCAAAGAAATAGTATCAACACTACTCAAGAGATTCATACCAAATAAATTAATAAGAGACGGAACTGATCCTCATGGTACACAAAACACGACAGAAAGCTGCTGCAGGAGCACCGAAAAAGGCACGTATAATTTAGACGAACGCAAAATCTCCAAGATTGGCGAAGTTTTACTGAGGCTCGAAATTTGGTGCGGATTTCAATGCGAGATGTATTTAATAGTTTCCACAACGAAACTCTCTCTAGAAATGTGACGGAAAATCCAAAGAGATTCTGGTTCTATGTTAAGTCAACTACCGGAAAGGCTCAGTATGCGATGAGGAGGAGGAGGAGGAGGAGGAGGAGGGGGAGACAAGGAACCCTGTGGTGTCACTGCCAGACACCACACTTGCTAGGTGGTAGCTTAAATCGGCCGCGGTCCATTAGTACATGTCGGACCCGCGTGTCGCCACTGTGTGATCGCAGACCGAGCGCCACCACACGGCAGGTCTCGAGAGACGTACGAGAACTCGCCCCAGTTGTACGACGACGTTGCTAGCGCCTATACGGACGAAGCCTTTGCTCTCATTTGCCGAGAGACAGAATAGCCTTCAGCTAAGTTAATGGCTACGACTTAGCAAGGCGCCATTAGCCTTACATAGTTTGATAGTTATCGTATGAAATGTCTCATCAAGAACGATGTATACAAAGGATGGATTAAAAGATAAGTACCAGAGGAGCTGCATACTTTTCTTATTAGAATTCACTACTTATCCTGTTCCAGAATTTACGCCCGTCTGCGTTAGATAGCGTGCATTTTCGGCCTCCTCTATCTACAAGGTGTTGGCACATTCACCAACACATCAGACCCAACCCTTCGGAGCAGGTAAAATCGTGGCAAATGTCCGGCGTGGCAAATGTCCGCAAACCGTATGGGCAACGGAGCCCGTGGCCTCAGCTGCGTAGAATGTGTGCTGTGGAGTGGGGGTTGTCGGTTCCGACTAAGTGAACCGAATGAGGCACTACATGCCGCCGAAAACTTATTAGGTAGCGGGCCATACTAGCCCGAAATTAATGTGGAAAAGAAAGATGCAGCTCCCGTGCCGAGTCATCAAAGAAACGGAGCTCGCTAATGGGAGGCGCTGTCATTAAAAGTTCAGGTTCCACTGGATGCAGGCTGGAGTAGTTCCACAGAGGTGAAGGAGCTTGCGCAGGATAGATTAGCGTGGAGAGCTGCATCTAACCACTCTTTGTGCAGAAGAAAAGAACACCAACAGGTACCTATTTCAATCGGGCGAAAGATGCGCGAAATCGGTGACTCATTGGGTTTACGCTCGCCTCGTCAGTGATCTCCCTCCAGTGTGACGCGGAACGCGAGGCTTAACGGCAGATTAAACGGCGGAGCGAGCCGGCGTGGCTGCCGGGCCGGGCAGAGGAGGCTCGGAGGCAGCGCCCCTGGCGGCGGAGGGCCGCACCCGCCGCGCGGCGCGGCGCGGCCGGCAGCCCGCGTGGAGCCGTAGTGCTGTGCAGCCCGCGGCGCGATGCGGTCGTCGCTCCTGCCTCCCCTGCTGCTGCTGCTGCTGCTGCTGGCCGTCGCCGTGGCGACCGCTCTGGCCACGCGGCAGCACCCGCACGACGCCAAGCCGTACACCAGGCGCCGCTCCGGGTGAGTCCCTCCTTCCGCTCTGTCAACAAACTGCTGCTGGCCGCAGGACCGCACCACGACCGTGTCAAAATATGCTCCAGTGTTTTTGGCCGCCACTGCTGAGTGGCCATCATCAATGTTTACCTCTTCACCTACACCCACATCTAGATGAACACTTGGCAAGCCAATGTACAGCACTTGGTGGTGGGTACATCACACCAATATTGTCGAATTATTTCCCATTTTCTTCACGAATTCAGCGAGGGAGAAAAGATTGCCTGTATGCCTCTGTACGCGTCCTAATGCCTCTTACATTTTTCTTCGTGGTGCCCACGCGAAATGTACAGAGGCGGCAACATAATGGTCGCACAGTCTGCATCCAATACAGATTCTCTACATTTCGTAAAAACTATGACTTATTAAAACGATTTCCTTTAACATTTCTGATACAATTTCGTGTGGACTGTACAGACCTCTTATGGTTCTAGCATCATGTCTCTAACGTCGTTCTGTGTCCTTTGCCGTGCCTATTTGGTAAGAACGAATTCAAAATTAATAGCAGTGCACATGGCTACAACACTAGGAGAAAGGATGATCTTCACTACTCAAGGTTAAATCTTTGGCTCAGAAGGGGGCAAATTATGCTGCCACAAAAGTCTTTGGTCACTTACCTAATAGCATCAAAAGTCTGACAGATACCCATATAGCATGTAAAAGGAAATTTAAAAGAATTTTTTAATGGAAACTCCTTCTACTCATTAGATGAATTTTTGGATATAGTAAGTGGGTAATTTCCCAACCTCCACAAAAAAAAAAAAAATATTCAATGTCATGTAATATTTTGTCTAATGTAATATCTCGTATAGACACCTTTTATTAACCTGACACGTTCCACATCATTACGAAGTGTCGTATTCATGATCTATGGAACAAGTACTAATCTAATCTATCTCTAATCTAGAACACCAATAAATTGGAACGAGACTTTAGAACAGATACCACTGGCACGTTGCATGCAATGTCCTTCACAAATGCGCTGCATTTTCCCATAATCCTTCCAACAAATCAAAGCCTTGTATTCGACTTACTCAGTACTGATTTGACGTGATAATCCCATTTGATATCGCTTCTTAGTACTACCTCTAAATACTTAAATGATGCGGCACTTCAAGGTGTTCACCACTAGCCTTTTAGACCGAGCGAGGTGACGCAGTGGTTAGCACACTGGACTCGCTTTCGGGAGGACGACGGTTCAATCCCGCGTCCGTCCATCCTGATTTAGGTTTTTCCGCGATGTCCCTAAATCGCTTGAGGCAAATGCTGGGATGGTTCCTTCGAAAGGGCACGGCCGACTTCCTTCGCCGTCCGTGCCTAATCCGATGAGACCGATGACCTCGCTGTTTGGTCTCCTCCCCCAAAACAACCCAACCCAACTAACCTTTTAGTCTCTCTGTTATAGGAATCTTCTTACATTTATGCACATTTAAAAAGGTCTACCATTCACTGCACGAAGTGTATCTTCTGTCAAAGTCTTTCTGACGTTCCTTACGATTGTTCGACGAAGATACTTTTCTGTGCCGCAACATCGCAGTCAGCGAACCATCCTATGCTACTGCTGATGAATACTTTACGTGTACTGAAAATAACAGAGGTACTGTTACGCTTCCTTGTGACAAACTAATGTCAATTGGTGTTCTGTGGAATATTCGCCGCCCTGTGTAAAGTACTGGGTTGTATTAGTCAAATATTGCTCTGTATGATGGAATGTTGGTCAGAGGTCGATGATTAGGTACAGCGTCAGACGCTCTTGGCAAATCTAGGAAGTCTCGATGTACCTGTTGGCCTGAACCTATTGTTTATAAGACATCGTGTGTGAATAGAGCAAGCTGTGTTTCTTACGTGTGGTGTTTTTGTGAAACTGAGTTGATTTTGGGAGAAACACGTGTTTTTTTTCTTCAGGAACGTCATAATGGTTGTACTTAGACTGTGTTCTACGATCCCGCAACTGGCCGTCGTCAGCAATATTGCTCTGCAACACCGCCCAACTGAATTTTTCACGGTTTTTGTAAACAGGAGTGCCCTGCGCTCTTCTCCAGGCACGTGACACTGTTCGCTGCGCAAGGCATTCTCAATAAATATGATCTAGGAAATGAGCTAAAGTAAAACATAACTGTAATTCTGTCGGGGACTGATGGCTTGTTCGCCTTAAAAACTCTTAATTGTTTTTCAATACTGGGGTTACTTACATCGATGTTTCTCATTAGTGAGTCTGCTCGGTGATCAGACATTGGTACTGTAGTATCCTCTTCCGAGAACACATTTGTAAATGGGTAATTCAAAATTTCTCTTCTCTGACTGCAGCCGTCGGTTTCAGCACCAGAAGGACCCACGAGAGATTTAATGTCAAGTTATGACGCGTTTATTGACTTTGCCTGTATTTTGTAATGGTATCCCCCAGCTCTAACGTTGCAAAAAGGACAGGAGTGTTGCGGGTAATGTTTTGTAGATTACGAGGTCTTTGGAGATTGTGTACAAGCTTGGTTTTCATGGACGTGTGGAAGGAACTGGCTTGACATGGGCTCCAAGTGACATTGGGGAAATTGAACTTACGAGAGATGAAAGTCAGCTTGTTTTAAATGTGCATAAATGTGAGTTATTGTGAACTTGGAGGAGAAACATTTCTATGAGATTCAATTACAGTGACAATAGTATGCTGCTTGATTCAGTGACGTAAATAAATAACATCTTTTGAGAAAGGATTCTGCGATGAGAAAATAAAATTTTCTTCTTCTTTCACGCATGCGCATTTTAGTGAAGTTTCACGTAATTTTCTGTTCAGTAACAAGTAAAACGTTGCGTGATAATACATACAATTTCTCAGAACAGTAAAGGGAAACCACCATCGAAGGAGAAACGACACTGAAAGATGTGTGGGCCAAAAAAGAATAAAAACTGTGTTTCCTCAAGGCGGCATCTTTATCCAAACCGAATTTGTTCAAAAATGGTTCAAATGGCTCTAAGCACTATGGGACTTAACAGCTGAGGTGATCAATCCCCTAAACTTAGAACTACTTAAACCTAACTAACCTAAGGACATCACACACATTCGTGCCCGAGGCAGGATTCGAACCTGTGACCGTAGCAGCAGCGCGGTTCCGAACTGAAGCGCCTAGAACCGCTCGGCCACATGGCCGGCCCGAATTTGTTCCATTCCTCCGTTAGCGAGTGAAACAGGAAGAGAAATGATTAACATTGGTACAAAGTACGCTCCACTGTGCGCTGTACGATGGCTTGACGTGATGTATTTAGGTGTAGATAATCCACAAGTAATTACGCTGTAGACGGAAAGACGGGACGCAGCGCCACTTCGCTCAATCCGAAAGGCCACGATATTTAAAACCATGCTGCGATCACGCATCCAGAGTGGTTTTAATTGTAATTGGTTGTCCCTCCGGAAGCCTACATCCTTTTGTGTATGTCTCTATCCAGTGATATCGTCTCATCTCATTCCATATTTTGTTCCCCTGAAAACTAATTTTGTACTTCATTTTAGAAAAAAATACGTAACTACGACGCGTGAAAGTGAATCCCAAAGAAGCTTTTTGGCAATCAGTACTACTGTCGTTCATTGCGAAAATGTTTTTCGAATTTCGACTGTTTTTTAAAATTCACCTGGCACTATTCAGGTGGAGGAGTTTCAGCGTACTCGTCGTCAATGAATTCGTGAAGAGTCGTTGTGACATCTTCCAGATGTAATGTGAATTCCATCTGACTATTTTTTTGTATGGCACATACTTAGAGAATCCCACCCTATAGAGACTTTAATCATTCAAAAAGCTATCAACTTTTCTTCACGTACTGGACTATGTTCAACTTGTATTGTATTGTATTGTATTGTATGCTAACCGGGGACCTAGAAACGACGGAGACGCTCCGTCCCGGCCGCAGCCACAGTGGTCCACAACCCCACGACGACTACCGCAGTCCACTTCACCCCTCCGCCGCCCCACACCGAACCCAGGGTTATTGTGCGGTTCCGCCCCCGGTTGACCCCAAAGGGAACGTCTCACACCAGACGAGTGTAACCCCTATGTTTGCGTGGTAGAGTAATGGTGGTGTACGTGTACGTGGAGAACTTGTTTGCGCAGCATTCGCCGACATAGTGTAACTGAGGCGAAATAAGGGGGACCAGCCCGCATTCGCCGAGGCAGACGGAAAACCGCCTAAAAACCATCCACAGACTGGCCGGTTCACCGGACCTCGACACAAATCCGCCGGGCGGATTCGTGCCGGGGGCCAGGCGCTCCTTCCCTCCCGGAAAGCCGTGCGTTAGACCGCACGGCCAACCGGGCGGGCTCAGCTTGTATTACTCTTTTAGTCTGTTTAATGCTTTGTATTTTAACATAGTTATGTGAAAGTAAGCTCGTTTCTCATTACAGCTCAAAGTAAGAATCGGTATTATCAACTTGCAATTCACACTGCGGTCGAAGCATTGTCGAACGGCTCATATCGCCCGTTGAAGTGTTTTGAAGTGCCTATCTGCTTCGATAATACTTGTATATTGGTGCATATAACGGTGTTATTGCTTAAATTTATCTGATGATTGTCGAATCGTAAAGGAACTTCTGTGTCTCTCAACTGTTAATAAGCTGGCTCATTAGGCGAACATGAAATGTTAATGTAGAGATATTAGTATTTCTATGTCGTATGTATGCAGACTGAAGCGACAAACGTAAATTTGTACCAAGGCCAGGTGTCGAAACTGCGTCTGCTGCTCACTAGCAGATGCGCTGATCACTACGCCATTCTGGCACAGTGGCTTTGCACAATGTACGGAATGGTCTAGCACATCCCCTCCTCACTTCAAATACCATTTCATGCCTTAGCCCACTTGCTATTCCCCATAAACTCGAACGGCACTGCAGAGGCTCTCCGACTGTATTCGGATAGACACTCAGCATCGAACGAAACGGGGGATCCTGCCTGAAACTGTCATAGGTGCTTTAATCAAAGGAAAATATATGTTTCCAGAGACCATTTCAAGGCTTAAACATCTATGATGTATATATGCAGACTGAAGCGACAATTGAAAATCTGCATCAAGGCCAGGACTCGAACCCAGGTCTGCTGCTTACTTGGTCATATAATTTAATTTGATTAATATTTCTATTTGATATTGAATTTTACACATAATAATAAATGTTCTACGCAATAGAACCAACTATGAAACGAGCGATCCAATTCTGCATTGATTGTCGTCTCTTAAAACGATAACAGATATCTTTTCGATCCCGAAAGATGACTGTCTCGTTTCTGAGCACCGTTTGTGTTCGTGTTAATTATTTCATCTGTGTGATGATGATGAATTTCTATCTCTTTAATGAAGGTCTCACATTCTCAGAGCCTTGCTAATGAGTTGCTGGAGGTGTTCTTTTTGTGGAGGCATCGATATGTCAATTTGTCAAAATTTTTTTCTCTGTTGCTTATATGTTTCAACGCTTACTATGATTCACAAAGTGTGAGAGGGGCTTAAAATGCCATTGATCTTTCCATCTCGAAGAAGAAGTATGATATTAATAGAGATTCACAGTTTATGGTTCAAATGGCTCTGAGTACTATGGGACTTGACATCTGAGGTCATCAGACCCCTAGACTTAGAACTACTTAAACCTAACTAACCTAAAGACATCACACACATCCATGCCCAAGGCAGGTTCAAACCTGCGACCGTATCAGCAGCGCGGTTCCAAACTAAAGCGCCTAGAACCGCTCGGCCACAGCGGCCGGCCGAGTTCTATGCCTATTGTACTCGGTCAGTCAATACAGGGACTGATGATACTGGTTGTGGATGATGATCGATGTTCCATATGTGCTCGATTGGAGGCAGATCTGGTGATCAATCATGACAAGGCAACGTGCCGACAATCTGTAGCGCATGGTAGGTTACAACAGGATATATGGGCGAACGTAATTCAGCTGTTAAACACCCCCTGGAAGGCTGTTCATGAATGGCAGTACAACAGATCGAATCGCCAGAGAGACGTACGAATTTGTAGCCAGGTTGCGTCGATAATCACGCTCCAGCTGTCATTCAAAATCGTATCCCAGACCGTAACTCCTGGTGTAGGTCGAGTGTGTCTAGCACACAGACAAGCTGGTTACAGACCTTCAACCTGGTCTCCTCCTAACCAACACATGGCCATCGTGGCACCGAGACAGAACCAGCTTTCATCAGAAAACACAAGACTTCCACCATGTCCTCGTGAGCTCTCACTTAACAGGACTGCAGTCGTTAATGGCGATGGATTTGGGTCACTAAAACATCCGCTACTGGGCATCTACACTTGAAGTAATCTATTTTCAACAGTTCGTTGTGTCACTATGATGCCAGCTGCTTTTCAAATTTCTACTATAGATGTAGTACGATGCGCCAGATCCCCACCCCGGAACGGATGGTCTTCCCTCTCGGCTGTGCCAAGTAGTCGTCTGGAGCCCGATCATCTCGCGACCGTACATTCTAGCGACATCAGCTGCCAGGAACCACGCACAGTGGCCACATCCCTGACAAGTCTTTCTGCAGTATCGCAGAAGAAAGATCTAACTGCTGGTAGCCCTTTCACAAGTACTTGATCAAACTCATTGAGGTGCTGACAATGGCGTATTTGTCGCCATAAAGACATTCTTGCCTAACATCAACTCACCACGTCAAGTCTCAAACGTAAATAACGCTCGCGAATGTTAACAGCGTGTATTTAAAGTAAATCTGATTCGCATCCTATAGTGACGCTACTAGGACCACCCTTATGCGACTGGAGTGAAATTTGAATAGACATGATCTTTCAGTTCTACAAACAGGCCTACCAACTTCCATTTATGTCGCACAACTTCCTTTTGGTGTTACCATTTTTTCCCATTAATGTAGTCTATTTACGTGACATAAGGCTGATGTACCAGGCGGTTGTAATATAAGTGCAGCTACTCCCAGAGGCATTGTGGAGATACAATAGGAAGCTCCCATATCTCTGTTAAACACTTCAGCAATGTGATATATACGATAGGCAATAATGTCTCTGTCATTAAAAGCCTCAAGTCCTTCAACTTTAGACACTTTGTCTCCTGGGCACCGTACAATTGAAACAATAACCCATCCATTGCCAGCTCTATTCTGATCATTATTTTGTAGAGTGAAATTCAACACTTCTCCACAAATAACTGAAGGGCCATGCACAACCACCTGCCTATTAACGCTATTAACATGAATATTAATGTTGTCAGTAGCTTTATAAACTGACTGGCGTGAGCGCCTCCTCATTCCTCATGTTGTAGCGTGGCATCTCTATGACTCCGTGCTGCTGCTCGTGCGGCTGCTCGACGACTGGAGCCGTTTTGTGACAAACGTGACAGTAATTATCGTAACAGTCAAACTTGGTAGATATGCTAATGCGTTAAGGCGGAACCGGTTTACACGGGAAAAAAATTAGTTCCAGTTTTGGCCACTAGGTGCAAATCTGGCACTTTGAATTCAAGGAAGAAGTTTAAAAATGTTTCCATGTGTAATGGATTAAAACGGGACACGGACAGAAAAGGTGAAACAGGGGAGAAAGGCATAATATTGATTTTATTATTAACCATTGCTTACACAATTTAGTCGTTATGAGCACTGGAGACGTAGACGAGATATTGTACAGCGCCAGATTTGCCCGTGGTGGCCAAAATTGGAACTAATATTTTTCTGGGGTAACTCGGTTCCACATTAACGCTTTAGCATATCTGCCAAGTTCCCGGTGCCATACGACAATCAGGGCGCACACTGGACGTACGTGAGTAGCAGCACTGTAATTATAACCACCCAGTATAACATAGTCCTTGCCGTGTGTGCCCTTTTGGAGTCTGATCAGAACTATGTTACGCGTGATTCATGGACGGCCAGGCGCTCTTGTATGTATGTTGTATCTGCTATCGTCGGCCTTTGTGGCCGAGCGGTTCTAGGCGCATCAGTCTGGAACCGCGGGACCGCTACGGTCGCAGGTTAGAATCCTGTCTCGGACATGGGTGTGTGTGATGTCTTTAGGTTAGTTAGGTTTAAGTAGTTCTAAGTTCTAGGGGATGTTAAGTCCCATACTGCTCAGAGCCGTTTGAACCATATCTGGTATCTTTTGGAGGATACAGCACCTTTCTTACCGTTAATTTTGACTACGCAGGCACTGAAGCAACGAATGAATCGCACAGTTAAGAAAAATCACCTTGAAATTGCTAAGAAATACTTTGTTCACTCACATTAATGTGACCACATTTCAAAAGCCTCAGCAACAACCTTATATAGCGCGGACCGCTGCGAGAGGTGTAGGAAGAGAATCGATAGAGTTCTGGAAGGTTCCGACAGGGATGTGGAGAAATGCCAACTCCAGTGCCGTGGACAGCTCGGCTAGATTTGGTGGTCTTGGCGCGAACAGTCTGATCGATGTGGTCCCACAGACCCTCGACTGGGTTTAATGGTTCAAATGGCTCTGAGCACTATGCGACTTAACTTCTGAGGTCATCAGTCGCCTAGAACATAGAAATAATAAAACGTAACTAACCTAAGGACATCATGCCCGAGGCAGGATTCGAACCTGCGACCGTAGCGGTCGCTCGGTTCCAGACTGTAGCGCTTAGAACCGCACGGCACTCCGGCCGGCAACTGGGTTTAAATCCAGGGAGGTTGGTGGCCATTGGAGTACAATAAACTCATCCTGGTGCTCTGCGAAGCAGCATGTACACTGCAAACTGTGTGGCACGTTGCATTGTTCTGCTGGTAGATGTCAACGTGCCGAAAAAAAAAAAACTGCAGGTAGACGTGGACAAGGTTGTGAAGGATAGATGCATAATTGTGATGATTCATTGTGCCTTCTAGAATGACGAGATCACTCAGGGAACCCCACGAAAACATTTTCCGACCATAACGAATGCAGGGTGTTTGCTTTCAGACGTTTAACTTTATACATGCCAACAACCATCTGTCCTGTGAAGCCTCAAATGTGATTCAGTTGGGTAGGCTACGCGTCACCACTCACAGAACGTTCGGTCGTGGTAATGGCTTGCAAATTCCAACCTTCGTCGCCTACGAATAACAATTCAGCATGTGTCCATGAACCAGGCGCCTGCTGCGGTGACCGTACGCAGCGACGTTCGCTGAACGTTCGCGGTCAACTGCTTAACAGCTGCACAGCTATTCGTCCACGCATCTGCAGCCGTCTCTCACGCATGTCAACCATGGCCAACGACGCAGCACAGCTGCCGCGGCACCGGTTTTGGGCAGCACTATTCCGCCATCCGCGATATGCTTTAACTACGGCAGCACGTGAACCGCTTACAGAGTTAACCGTTTCACCCCCTTCCCCCATTACGTCAGTGACTGCACCGTTGTCCACCCCTCCCTTACCCTTACCGACACGCTTTGTATACCCTCCACTGTTAGTGCCGACACCTGCCGTCTGTGAATGATAATTGTACGTTGAACGTCCAGATTAGACGGTGGTCACACTAATGTTACTTTACCGTATTTAAGCATACATAACTATTGGCCATTAAAATTGCTACACCACGAAGATGACGTGCTAAGGACGCGAAATTCAACCAACAGGAAGATGCTGTCATATGCTAATGATTAGTTTTTCAGAGAATTCACACAAGGTTGGCGCCGGTGGCGACACCTACAACGTACTGACATGAGGAAAGTTTACAACCGATTTCTCATACACAAACACCAGTTGACCGGCGTTGCCTGGTGAAACGTTGTTGTGATGCCTCGTGTAAGGAGGAGAAATGCGTACCATCACGTGTCCGACTTTGGTAAGGGTCGGATTGTAGTCTATCGCGATTGCGGTTTATCGTATCGCGAAATTGCTGCTCGCGTTGGTCGAGATCCAATGACTGTTAGGAGAACATGGAATCGGCGGATTCAGGAGGGTAATACGGAACGCCTTGCTGGATCCCAACGGCCTCGTATCACTAGCAGTCGAGATGACAGGCATCTTATCCGCATGCCCGTAACGGATCGTGCAGCAACGTCTCGATCCCTGAGTCAACAGATGGGGACATTTGCAAGACCACAACCATCTGCACGAACAGTTCGACGACGTTTGCAGCAGCGTGGACTATCAGCTCGGAGACCATGGCTGCGGTTACCCTTGACGCTGCATCACAGACAGGAGCGCCTGCGATGGTGTACTCAACGACGAACCTGGGTGCACGAATTGCAAAACGTCATTTTTTCGGATGAATCCAGGTTCTGTTACAGCATCGTGATGGTCGCACCCGAGTTTGGCGACATCGCGGTGAACGCACATTGGAAGCGTGTATTCGTCATCGCCATACTGGCGTATCACCCGGCGTGATGGTATGGGGTGCCAGTGGTTACACGTCACGGTCACCTCTTGTTCGCACTGACGGCACTTTGAACAGTGGACGTTACATTTCAGATGAGTTACGACCCGTGGCTCTACCCTTCATTCGATCCCTGCGAAACCCTACATTTCAGCAGGATAATGCACGATCGCATGTTGCAGGTCCTGTACGGGCCTTTCTGGATACAAAAAAATATTCGACTGCTGCCCTGGCCAGTACATTCTCCAGATCTCCCACCAATTGAAAACGCCTGGTCAATGGTGGCCGAGCAACTGGCTCGTCACAATACGCCAGCCACTACCCTCGATGAATTGTGGTGTCGTGTTGAAGCTGCATGGACCGCTGTACCTGAACACGCCATCCAAGCTCTGTTTGACTCAATGCCCAGGCTATCGAGGCCGTTATTACGGCCAGAAGTGATTGTTCTGGGTACTGATTTCACAGGATCTATGCTCCCAAATTCCGTGAAAATGTAATGGCAGTTCTAGTATAATATATTTGTCCAATGAATACCCGTTTATCATCTGCATTTGTTATTGGTGTAGCAATTTTAATCGTCAGTAGTGAATAATCGGCTGATAAGTAGCACCAGTCCTATCCAATTTTGAACGTCATAGAACGAAAGGGTGCTAGTTACCTTAAGGAGTGTGTCAGAATAAATTTTTGGTACTTCCTTCCTTTCCTCTTCTCTTTGTGGTCAGAGCACGGGATGAACGACTGTCTGCACCATTCATTTCTGATTTTCACATCGTGTTTATTCTATACGACATATGTGGGAGAAAGTAATATGTTTTTAACAAGAGACGTTTCCTCGAGGCACATTACCTAACAAGTAACGTCTGCCAGTGATGTTTGTTGAATGTCTACCAATGGTTCAAATGGCTCTGAGCACTATGGGACTTAACATCTGAGGTCATCAGTTCCCTAGACTTAGAACTACTTAACCATAACTAACCTAAGGACATCACACACATCCATGCCGGAGGCAGGATTCGTACTTGCGACCGTAGCAGCTGCGCGGTTCCAGACTGAAGCGCCTAGAACCGCTCGGCCACATCGGCCGGCGAATATCTACTTAGCGCTCTCATGATCAATGAGCGAACTCTGCCACTCTTCTTTGGATCTTCACTAGTGTACCATTACTCGTAATTCTACTTGCTAGGGTTCTAGATCAGGGATCACTATTCTAGAACTGGTAGAACGAATGTTTTGTGAGCCACTTCTTTCATAGATGAGCTACAGTTCGTTAATATTCTTCCAGCGTACCTCAATCTGGCATCTTCATATCCTTCAACTAAAGTTAAGTGCTCGTTTCACATTGGATCACTCCTGACGGGGACTCTCTGATATTTTGCATTTTTTACTGTTTGGATGGATGTATCGCTAATAGTGTAATCGAAGGGTGATAAGAATTTTTCGTGTATTTTTGAGCAATACATGGTATAAGGGGCAGTTAAATAAAAGCGAAGCAGATGGAATAAAAGGAAGTGAACTCTTTATTTTCTCAAAGGTTATCCCCGTAATTGTTAACATATTTATTCCACTATGAGACAAGAGAGTCGATGCCTTCGTGGAAAAGTGTTTGCGATTGCGTACGGAAAGATCATTGTACCTTGGCGTGCACCTCTTCGCCAGAACCAAATCGACGGTCACGAATGTCTTTCTTCAGGGTTCCAAAAATATGGAAATTGCCTGGGGAGAGACTGGGACTGTACGGAGGATGTGTAAGGGCTTCCCAGTGCGCGGGCACACATGTTGCCAAGGCTGTTTCGTCTGTCCTGCAGAAATGTCGCTTGGAAGTGCTTACACGTACTCCATACAGTCCCTATCTCTCTCCAGGCGATTCCCATGCTTTTGGAGCATTGAAGAAAAAGATTCGTGGCCATAGATTTGCTACGGACGAAGGGGTGGACATGTGAGTAGAATCATGGTTCATTAGGCAAACACAAACATTTTTCCATATAGATGTTGACCGTCTTGTCTCACAGAGCGATAATATATTAACAGTTTTGGCGATTTCTTTTGAAATAATAAACAGTTTACCAACTTTTTCCATCTGTCTCGTTTTCATTTGAATAAGCCTTATATTTGGTGACGTTAAGGCTCAATTGCCATTCTTAAGAACGTTCGTTATTGGATTCTAACAGATAAGATGACATTGAGACGATGATGTGATAGAAGATGAATAGATGATATTATAAAACATACGGGGGCAGAATGGCTGAGGATCGCTGAACATGATACTGCATAGATAACTCTAGAGAATGCCTATACACATCAATGAATCTCAAACAGTTGACGAGCATAATGCAGATTATTATAAAGATGATGATAATGAATCTTTGTATCGATCGTTGCGCCGTCCTGGTTTTTAAGTGCTATTAAGCTTTCTGCTTATTATAAAAAGTGTCTTCCCGACAGAAAAGTAGCAACAATACAAGAAACTGTGACAAGCCATAATAATAGACCTCGTATAATCATTTATCGACAGCCAGGAGGTGTTCTGGCGTACTGCCTGACGGATGTGCGTCACAGGTTGAAACCCTGTGCTTTTTGACGCTGCCGCGCTTGGACGACATTCTAACCGCTACGTTCCTCTTACTGCCCGGAGTTTCTTCACAGATATTTTTGTTGGCTCGATGAATTTTTTTATTAACAGCAGCCATTACGTTATGAGGGTCGGCGAACGTTCAACAGAACTGAACTAGCCGCGCGGAGTGGCCGCGCGGTCTGTGGCGCCACGTCACGGATTGCGTGGCCCCTTCCCGCCGGAGGTTCGAGTCCTCCCTCGTGCATGGGTGTGTGTGTGTTGTTCTTAGCATAAGTTAGTTTAAGTAGTGTATAAGTCTAGGGACCGATGGTCTTAGCAGTTTGGCCCCTTAGGAATTCACAGATTTAGAACTGAAATAACGTTGGGTGTGCGGCACGAAAGCGTAGTGGGACCTTTAATATTGTCAAGGTACATGAATTGTTCGCCGACGGTGCTGTTGCCTGCAGAAAAGTGTCTTCTTTGAGGTATCGATGGACGTGGATAAAATTTCCACTTGGTGACATGAATGGCAGTTCTGTTTAAATGTGGAGAAATTGAAGATAATGCACTTAGTAAGGAAAAGCAGCCGCATAGTATTCGATTACAAGATTAATGTTGAATAAGTGGAGCACATCACATTGTTTCAAATGCCGCGCGGTTTCAGGCGTCCTGTCACGGGCTGCGCGGCCACGCTCGCCGGAGGTTCGAGTCCTCCCTCGGGTATGGATGTGTGTTTTGTTCTTAGCATAAGTTAGTTTAACTTAGTTTAAGTAGTGTGTAAGTCTAGGGACCAATGACCAATGCAGTTTGGTCCCTTAGGAATTCACACCCATTCACTCTTCACATTGTTTAATTATGCAGGCGATATGAAGTGGGCCGAATTGGAAAAGTCTATAATAGGCAAGGGGAAGGAAGGCTTACATTTGTTGGATGATTCTGGGAAAATAGAGTGCAGCTTTAAAGGAAATATCTTGCAAGACGCTAGTGAAACCATTTATGAAGTACTTTTCCAGCTTTTGGACGTCTTATCACTTAGGTACGAGAGAATCCATAGACGTGCTGTTAGGATCTCAGGTGGTCTGTGAAGGTCTGATGTTTTCTGATATTTCTAACTTGGAGAATTGTTGGATATCCGCCCTGATCAGGTCGTAAATTCCCTGTTATACCCTTGCTGTGCTTCCTGATAACTGCTGCTTTGCTTAGTCCTACGTTAACGGCTACGCCCTCCATCACTCCATTCCTTTCGCTGTCCATGTAGCTACCGTGGTGGGAGGCGGCAGTGGAAGGGGTGGCGACTCCGCCTCCTGAACATTTGATCGCAGTACGGCATAATTTAAAATCACTGGATTTTGAATATGCTCTGACAAATAAATTTAGTAATGTTCTGAGTTGTCGGTTGAGTTGTACCCCTAAGACGCTACAGACCTGATCTCAGGTGACCTACAGTAAGGGAAGTTCCTCATAAAATTGTGCAAAAAACATTGTCATGAAATGAATAATGTCTTTCAAAAAGGAAATTGCTGGGGTGGTGTAATTAAACCTGAAAATATGGATACCACACCTCACACAGATATACATGGTGTTCGGATATTCCCGTTACAGACTTCTAGGACTCGTCGAGGGAGAGTGAGTACATAATATTTTAAATAGGAAACAATGTCAGACAGGAACATCGTCAGCGAAGAATCCATGTACCCTGAGAATATTAAATGTTCTACTACGCTTCCTTGTGGCACATCTAAATTAAATGGTTCAAATGGCACTGAGCACTATGGGACTTAACATCTGAGGTCATCAGTTCCCTAGAACCTAAAACTGCTTAAACCTAACTAACCTAAGGCCATCACACACATCCGTGCCCGAGGCAGGACTCGGACCTGCGGCCGTAGCGGTCGCGCGGTTCCAGCTGGTTTTCAGATCTTACCCAGCCGAAAAAGATTGCCTTTAGAGTCTTACACAATGCAGTTTTTATGGAACGCAGTCCAGCCTCCCCTATGCTCCTGCTGTGCGTACACGGGAGGCTGCCATTTCCCTGTCCTATAACAACTCCTAGATGGCTTTCAACACTAAACAGTTTTATTACTCTCAGGTCCATCTAAGTTAATTTCACTGTCGTGAGCCAGGTAAAGAAAGCCCCGCAGGCGGCAGAAATAACAGTTCTCCCTCATCATATTGATATGAAGGGAGAAGTGATTAACAGTGCAATAAAAGGAAGTAGTGAATATTGCCGCCGTTTTTATGCTTCGTTGAAGACTTGACTATACGGGCTACTGCTACTGCACCTCATATAGAATTAGTGCAGTAGTTTCTTAACCAAAGTACTTACGACAGTGACTCCTCTCTAGTTTTACATCACTCTGCATTCGCCAACACACCGTGTAATGTGTAAATGTTGTTGTTGTGTGTCCTGTTCCAGTAGGCGTTCACTCGTTCTCCAGTGAATAGTGTTAGTTACAAACAAAATTCTGCAAAATATGTTTAGTATTTGTGTGTGCTTCTCAATAAGTCAAGGGAACGCAAAAGAAAACGGATAAGCTAAAGCAAACCGTAATAGCAAATACTGGCACAAAATTACGCTTAATTATGAAATGATGAGTTAATACGCCAACCATTTCACTTTAACATCCTTTGCTTGCAAAAGACACGCTACCAATACATGATAAGCTGCAAATGGTCATTCAGAACGGTATAGGGTAAAATAAAGATCATGACAAAACAAAAACAAAAAAAACTGTTCTTTAGGCCTAATTATCGTAGATTAGTTACTACCCAAGATATATTCAAGGTTCACAGGTTTTAGTAAGAAAAACGCAATGATAATGGAATGGAGGTGATGAAACGTGGTTTGGGTCACATGAGAAACAGTGTTTAGCGCAACAGGCGCACCTTATATCCATTAATTTTAGCTGCAAACACGCCAAATACAAGAGCAGCATGTCCAAATGATGAATGTCTGATATTTATATTAAGTGTGGCATATCGTCAGATCCCCCAATCGTTTTGACCTTGAACTCATATATCCAGTTATTGCAACTCTCTATGCACACACTCGTGTTAACTGCCGCTGCCTGGACTTTTTTTTTGTGAGGTGTTTTTACGAGGTGATCAACTGGCGCCCCCGTGCTTCTCAGAGTCGCGCCGGCGCCTGCTCTTCCTGTTACGGTTTAGTTGCTCCTTCCCTGCCTAAAGGGGCGAAGAGGCGATGCCGTAAATGTGGAGGCCGACTTCTCAGACTTTTACGATATCGTAAGTCTTCGTTAGCGTTCCACGTCCGATCTCGTGGCGGATTACTGTCAGTTGATTGCATCGGGCCAACGACTGCGTTAACGACCGCCTCTCCGTAGTCTACGTCTGTGTGAATAAATAGCTGAAAGTTTTGATGACGCCTACGTGGTACTGACTTCTTATCGGTGCAGATATACGATGATTCAACCTGTAGCGCGGTATATAGTAGGAAAGGTTTACGAAGCCAGTGGCAGATACGAATGTAATCTCTCATGCTTAATATCACCAATAAAATTGGGTGGATGTTCTTTTTCTGCTCATTGTTACACTACTGACCATTAAAATTGCTACACCAATAACAAATGCAGATGATAAACGGGTATTCATTGGACAAATATATTATACTAGAACTGACATGTGATTACGTTTTCACGCAATTTTGGTGCATTGATCCTGAGAAATCAGTACCCAGAACAACCACCTCTGGCCGTAATAACGGCCTTGATACGCCTGGGCATTGAGTCAAAGAGAGCTTGGATGGCGTGTACAGGTACAGCTGCCCATGCAGCTTCAACACGACACCACAGTTCATCAAGAATAGTGACTGGCGTATTGTGACTAGCCAATTGCTCGGCCACCATTGACCAGACGTTTCCAATTGGTGAGAGATCTGGAGAATATGCTGACCAGAGCAGCAGTCGAACATTTTCTGTATTCAGAAAGGCCCGTACAGGACCTGCAACATGCGGTCGTGCATTATCCAGCTGAAATGTAGGGTTTTGCAAGGATCGAATGAAGGGTAGAGCCACGGGTCGTAACACATCTGAAATGTAACGTCCACTGTTCAAAGTGCCGTCAATAAGATCAAGAGTTGACCGACACGTGTAACCGATGTCACCCCATACCATCACGCTAGGTGATACACCAGTATGGCGATGACGAATACACGCTTCCAATGTGCGTTCACCGCGATGTCGCCAAAGACGGATGCGACCATCATGATGCTGTAAACAGAACCTGGATTCATCCAAAAAAGTGACGTTTTGCCATTCGTGCAACCAGGTTCGTCGTTGAGTACACCATCGCAGGCGCTCCTGTCTGTGATGCAGCGTCAAGGGTAACCGCAGCCATGTCTCCGAGCTGATAGTTCATGTTGTCTTGCAAACGTCCCCATCTGTTGACTCAGGGATCGAGACGTGGCTGCACGATCCGTTACAGCCATGCGGATAAGATGCTTGTCCTGTCGACTGCTAGTGATGCGAGGGCGTTGGGATCCAGCACGGCGTTCCGTATTACCGTCCTGAACCCACCGATTCCATATTCTGCTAACAGTCATTGGATCTCGACCAACGCGAGCAGCAACGTCGCGATACGATAAACCGCAATAGCGATAGCCTACAATCCGACCTTTATCAAAGTCGGACACGTGTTGGTTCAAATGGCTCCGAACACTGTGGGACTTAACATCTATGGTCATCAGTCCCCTAAAACTTAGAACTACTTAAACGTAACTAACACCCAGTCATCACGAGGCAGAGAAAATCTCTGACCCCGCCGAGAATCGAACCCGGGAACCCGGGCGTGGGAAGCGAGAACGCTACCGCACGACCACGAGCTGCGGACGGACACGTGATGGTACACATTTCTCCTCCTTACACGAAGCATCACAACAACGTTTCACCAGGCAACGCCGGTCAACTGCTGTTTGTGTATGAGAAATCGGTTGGAAACTTTCCCCATGTCAGCACGTTGAAGTTGTCGCCACCGGTACGAACCTTGTGTGAATGCTCTGAAAAGCTAATCATTTGCATATCACAGTGTCTTCTTCCTGTCGGTTAAATTTATCGTCTGTAGCACGTCATCTTCGTGGTGTAGCAATTTTAATGGCCAGTAGTGTACTATCCTCAACTTTTTTCTCGCCTGCGACTCTGTCAGGTAATGATGTACACCCTACACTCCACGGTTTGGTAATTACACTTCCCGAAACAGCACAGAAACAATACAGAAACAGTGCACATGAAGTACATGAAATTATTTCATTTACAAATCGATCGTACAAATGGTTCAGCGGTACCAGATATCGACCAATGTTGACACACCTGAGTTAGTACGTGGTGTAGCCACCACGGGCTGCAAAGCAGACGTTGACTCTGGCATCCAGTCGACGAATACTGTCCTAGGATACGTTATTCTACGCCTGCCATACCTGTTTACGTAGTTCTGTAAGAGTTGCTGGCTGACAAGTCGCACGAATCACTTCTTGTCCCATCATATCCCACACGTGTTCGGTTGGAGGTAAGTCCGGAAATTGTGCTGGCCAGGGAAGTTGCTGCATGTCCTGTAGAGCACGTTGAGTTTCACGGGGAGTGCTTGCGTGAGCAGTGGCCTGTTAGAACATCACCTTCCTGTTGAAAGAACGGCAAAACAACTGATCTAACAACATTCTGGACGTACCGAGCGATGGTTACCGTCCCTTACAGAAACACCAAAGGTGAACGACAGTTGTAGCTTATCGCACCCCAGACCGTCAGACCGTAAGGCCAATGTGTCTCGGACGAATGCAGTCTACGAGGCAGCGCTCACCAGAAATGCGTCGTACGCGCAAACGACATCACTTGCGTGCAGGCTGAATCTGCTTTCATCGCTGAAGATCACGGCGCGCCATTCCATCACCAAAGCGATCTATCGGCAGCAGCCAATCCACACCTGCTGATTCTGCGACACGAGTGTAAGACGGGCTAGAAGTGTGTGTACCCACAGTTGTTATTGTTGTGGTCTTCAGTCCTGAGACTGGTTTGATGCAGCTCTCCGTGATACTCTACCCTGTGCAAGCTTCTTCATCTCCCAGTACTTACTGCAACCTACATCCTTCTGAATCTGCTTAGTGTATTCATCTCTTGGTCTCCCTCAACGATTTTTACCCTCCACGCTGCCCTCCAATACTAAATTTGTGATCCCAGTGATGCCTCAGAACATGTCCTACCAACCGGGCCCTGCTTCTTGTCAAGTTGTGCCACAAACTCCTCTTCTCTTCAATTCTAATCAATACCTCCTGATTAGTTATGTGATCTACCCATCTAATCTTCAGCATTCTTCTGTAGCACCACATTTCGAAAGCTTCCATTCTCTTCTTGTCCAAACTATTTATCGGCAATGTTTCACTTCCATACCTGGCTACACTCCATACAAATACTTTCACAAATGACTTCCTGACACTTGAATCTGTACTCGATGTTAACAAATTTCTCTTCTTCAGAAACGGTTTCCTTGCCATTGCCAGTCTACATTTTATATCCTCTCTACTTCGACCATCATCAGTTATTTTGCTCACCAAATAGCAAAACTCCTTTACTTCTTTAAGTGTCTCATTTCCTAGTCTAATTCCCTCAGCATCACCCGACTTAATTCGACTAAATTCCATTATCCTCGTTTTGCTTTTGTTGATGTTCATCTTATATCCTCCTTCGAAGACACTGTCCATTCCGTTCAACTCCTCCTCCAAGTCCTTTGCTGTCTCTGACAGAACTACGATGTCATCAGCGAACCTCAAACTTTTTATTCTTTCTTGTTAAAGTTTTAATAAAATGATCTACAAGCTCCAGTCATATTAATGTTGCCACTACACCTATGTTAGACCGTCAGCGTGTAGTAACCACTCACGGAGGCAGTCGGCATTGCTTGCAGTGCAGGGTATATGTATCATGTCTGGGGGAGGCGCAATCGTTCTCGTAATGTTGAAATGGGACGATTTATCTGACGTCCAAAAGGGCATGATCATTTGAGTTTGGGCCAAGGGCGGAAGCGTTTCCGAAACAGCTAAGTTTGTAAACTATTCATGTTCAGCCATGGTTTATACCGTGCGTTGCAAAACGGCGCTTTCCAAAAGCGGCGCCGAGGCAACTGTGGTGCACCACAGGACATATATGACACTGTGAACGACGGCTATGGAGATGTGTACGGGCGAATAGGCGTGCAACAACTGAGCTCTGGTGGTGGGTCGTGTGACGAGGGCCTCCTGGCGGGTAGACCGTTCGCCTGGTGCAAGTCCTTCGATTTGACGCCACTTCGGCGACTTGTGCGTCGATGGGGATGAAATAGTGATGATTAGGACAACACAACACCCAGTCCCTGAGCGGAGAAAATCTCCGACCCAGCCGGGAATCGAATCCGGCCCTTAGGATTGACATTCTGTCGCGCTGACCACTCAGCTACCAGGGGCTGACAACTGAGCTACTGATCGCCCAAGTCATCCAAGGGACTATCAACGTGTCTCCTCAATGACAGTTCAATGAACATTGCTGCATATGGGCCTCCGCAGCAACTGCCTGGTTCGTGCATTCATGCTGACTGCTTTTCATCGAGAATGAAGGCTAGAATTTGCACGCTATTATCACAACTGGGTGTCCACTGAGTGGCTATAGATATTTTTTCAGATGAACCACATTTTATGCTACATCGGACAGATGACCTTGGAACTGTTGTCGGAAGGATCCAGGGCGGAGGAGGGACCGGTATGATCTGGGGAATGTTTTCGTGGCATTCCCTTGGTTGTCTCGTTATTCTGAAAGGCAAATGGATCAACACAGGTCTGAATCAATCCTTTGGAACCATGTTCACCCATGTATGCAGTTTGTTTGGCGCGCTGGCATTTATCAGGAGGACAATGCAAAGTATCACATAACTCCCAGTGTAGTGCGTGGTTCGAGTACTAGGTTGTTATGTTACATGTCAAAGCTTACAGTATTAAACAGAGAAATAGAATGATCGCTGTTGTTACAGCTATCTCAAGTACTTCGCGGGAATTTGCTCACCTAAAGATTGCACCTGCAGCCTAAATAGTCTTGGCTCTGATTTTGGAGCTGGAGACAATTCAATTAAAACTTGGACTAATTTAAATAATTCATAATTCATATAAAACAATGTCCTATATTCAATTATTGCCCAAGGAAATGCTGTGGGATGCACCCTGGATTAGAGGTGAATATGAATTACAGAGAGCCTGAATACATTTACAGCTAAAATGAACATCCATGAATGAAGTTCCATACTTAACATCCACATGCAATGAAGAAATGAAATGAGCTAACGTCCTCCATGATGACGACACATGATTAGCAAAGGCATGCTTCTCCCTCGATTTTAACTTGAAGACTGAATATGTAAAATTACAGTTGAAATACACAAACGAAGATCAACACATGAGCTAAAAAAATATTTAACTTAAATACCTCATGTAAGAGGTAGATTATGGAAACCATAACACAAAAAGGTCTTAATCGAGAACAAAAGCACGTGATGGTATTAAAGAAAGGTAAGTACCGAACAAATAGGAATTCCGAGATAAATGAGTTTAAATTGCACTGATTTCTTCGCAAAGGTAATAAAATGCATATGTGTTGGTAATAAACAAAGATAAGCACCGAACAATAGAAGCTACAAAATGAAAAGGATTAAAAAAATCAATGGTATAATCACAGTGGTAACATATAATGTACTCGCAGTTATAAAAATGATTGGCTGATTGAACTGAATCGTTATCTGTTTCGATTAACTTCCACTTGCTGAAGCAGCTGATTGAAGCAAACAATAGCTCACTAAATCACGTAAGTCTCACAGTATTCAACATTCTCGGTACTGAATAAAATTCAGCCACACAGGCTAAGATATTATAAGGCTATAAGACAAAAGCACTAGTGCTTCATCTAGACTTAAAACTTATACAAATTCATAAGTTAACTACACTATCGAGGAGAAGCTCTTACGAGCAACCGATCTTACCAAGCTGCCAGCGGACAGTGAAGAGTTGCCGTAACGAAATAGGGTTTATCTCTCCAACGAAAGTGACCAGAGAGCAGACGTTCTGTATTGTGCCAACATAAACAAAAGGTTCGATCAAGGCAAACAGAAACCTCTTTGGGACATACGAAGCATGTACTACGGTTGGCCACACTGTCACAGTAGCAGACAAATCTGGTCCCGCGAATACGCAAATAGAATTCTAACTGCACATTTATTCATTTGCTATTTCAGGAGGTTAAGGAGTGAACAGGTATAGTGAAATGCGGCACTGAGGTGTTGTATACATGAGTGTGGGGCTCGAAGAAGTAGCAAAATTCAATGGAATTTGCGCAAGTGCTTCTGCATCGGACAGTTAGAAGACAACTTTATTATAAAGGTACGAAGAATGTGCAACTGTGGCTGATACGAACCTACTTAACTATCCACTCTTTTTATACCGGAGGAAATTTACTAACTGCAGTATGAAATTTGGAAATCTGTGGTAAGGTCTTAAGGGACCAAACTGCTGAGGTCATCTGTTCCTAAGCTTACACACTACTTAATCTAACTTAAACTAACTTACACTAAAGACAACACACACACCCATGCCAGAGGGAGGACGCGAACTTCCGACGGAGGGAGCCGCGCGGACCGTGACAAGACGCTCTAGACCACGCGGCTACCCCGCGCGCCAACTGCAGTGTAAAATGAGTTGCAAAATACATTGAGATGAGATTATTTTAAATAAAATTTATGGTCATGTTCTCGTAAAGACACTCCAAGAGCACCAGGATGAGTTTGCCGCCGTCTCCTGGCCCCCAAACTTCCCAGATTTAAACCCATTCGACAATATTTGGAACCACCTCAGTGAGGCTGTTCGCTCCATGGATCCTTAACCGAGAAACTTAGCGCAGCTGGCCTCTGCACTGGAGTCGGGACAACTCCACGTTACTGTCGGTACCTTCCAGAAACTTACTCTCTTCCTGCAATCTGTTAGCAGACTGCGATTCGAAAGGTGATTACTTAGAATTTTGACAGGTAGTCACATTAATGTGAGAGGACAGTGTAATACTTTGTGGGTGTTGTAGTATCTGCTCTGTCTCCTATGTCTAAGCTTGCTAGAGCCCACTACAGTGTCGAAGTGAATGTGTCAAGTGTTTTTTTTCGTCTGACGCTACAGGTAATAAACAAACAGTACAAATAATTAGTCACCTCCAGGCTACATCGCGCTAAATTTCGGTGACGTTGATATTATGTTTCACGAGCTGTTAGAAATAGTCGCAGCCATTTTCTCCGGTATTAGTAGGCTAGCGGCGTGCGATAGTGTGGCTGAGTGTTCGTCAGAATATGAACGTATGTATGTGTGCAGCCCTCTGGACACGGCTCTTGACATTTTGGAAGGCGGTAATGTCGACAGTATACTCGCCTTCAGGCTGTAGAGGAAAGGGCGGGGCACAAGATCACCGAGAACGTTGAAATAAATATCCTGGTCCATTTTCACGGTAACCTGGATGAGTGGGCCCATGTTCTGGTACGGAAAAACAGTGTCAATACAAAACAGTCCACCTTTTGTCTGAATTACGCCCTCCTCACAGTGCGGATTAAACGCACCATTTGGCCATCAGTGGGCTCTGTATCTTGCATCTTTTCCATCTGAAGATGAACCATGTGTCACAAATACAGGTACTGGAACAAGATGAGTGTTGTTCAGATTTTAGATACGCATTATTGTTAATATTGGCATTACAGACAGATGTGAGCATTAAGAACAGCAGTCATACTCAAGACAGCAGTGGTAGCTCTTACAAGGGGACCGCACCTATTCGTCATCACCAGTTTCGTCCAGATTTATGATATATGCAGAGTTATGTCAGAAATGAAAGTGACAGAAGTGTGAGCACTAGTGTTAAGAAATGAAATAGCTTATTTAATCAGAGCCTGACGATGCAAGCGCCATTTAAGCTATCGTAGAATTCAGGTACTGGCTGCCGCCGTGTAAAGAGTACGGGACGGTAAACCGACGGTTCTGGATTTGACTACCAATGCGGAAAATAATTTTAGTGTACGTAAGTTACATAAAACAGCAACCAGACACTTTTTTTGAATTGTTATGTTTTATTCCATGAACAGGTTTTCGAACCCTTTCAGGCTCATCTTCAGATCGTTTCTGGAGGTTAAAATAAAAATAATGATGTTACCTCTAGAAACCATCTGAAGAAGAACCTGAAAAGGTTCGAAAGCCGGTTCATGGAATAAAACATAATTATTCAAAAAGTGACTGGTTGCTGTATTATATAACTTTTTTTACATTCAATTAACAGTCACGGGTTCTAAAATATCCTTAATGGATAAGCTTAATAAATAATTTTAGTTTTTATTTTTAATTTTTACTTCATTTATACTGCAAATAAACGAAATAATGTTCACAGTATTGTGTTCATTAATATTTTCATAGAACACGTGAAAAGGGAAGGACAACAAAAATTTGGGACTGCGAATTAATTTCCAGGAAGGGATTGTAATGCGTACACGAGAACTTCGTATATAAAAATTAGATATTTTCATTATTTTACTGTTGGTGATTTATATATGCTCCGATGATATTCATCTTAAAAACAGGGGAAGCAGCAATTTTGTTGGCTTCTTACACATGTTATAGAGGCCCCGGTATGGGGGCTACCAAGAGAAAACTAGACGCAAGAAAGCTTGCGCCGTTTCCCGGTATTGACCCAGGACAGCTTATTACAGAACCACGACCTATCACCCGACCCGGTAAACCTCGATGTCATTTGCAGTGAGAGCGTAAAGCACTGCTAATGTAATACCTTTCACGGACCACTCATCAAGCTCGGCTGCCCTTTTTGATGTTCTGTGCCTGCGGTTGAGCTGACACTCGTGCCGGTTTATAATGTCGCCCTTCATTTCATTTCCATACTCATCCATAATGAAACAGGCACGACAGGGCACTTACCATGCATTCATCACATGTATCTGGACAATTACAGATTTGTCACAATGTACATATGCAGGGGAAAATAAACCGGACAAAGACCACCAACGGGGCATCTTCGAGGGTGTCGACCTGCGACTTGTATTTTCCCACCAGTACTTGCGCATTGAGGGGTAGCACATTGTACTCCTTTTGTGAGGATCACATAAGACGCTAGCTGAAAGGATTACATACCAATCACTGATATACAAAAAGGAGATAACTTGAAGATTTTACTGTTCACGATTACGCTTCCACCAGGTTTTCGATATTAACAACAGGAAAGGCATTGTGTGGTTCTTGAAGTTAGTCGATATGTAGGAGATAAATAATGACATTGGACATGCAACGTTCCTTAAAAATCGACAAACATAGTAGAAAGGTAAAATGATCAATTTCAACGACTCACCATTTTTAAGAGGCCGTTAGATAATATCCTGCATGACATGCAGCTTTACTGTATGATTAAATGATGATGGCGTCCTCTTGGGTAAAATATTCCGGAGGTAAAATAGTCCCCCATTCGGATCTCCGGGCGGGGACTACTCAAGAGGACGTCGTTATCAGGAGAAAGAAAACTGGCATTCTACGGATCGGAGCGTGGAATGTCAGATCCCTTAATCGGGCAGGTAGGTTAGAAAATTTAAAAAGGGAAATGGATAGGTTAAAGTTAGATATAGTGGAAATTAGTGAAGTTCGGTGGCAGGAGGAACAAGACTTTTGGTCAGGTGAATACAGGGTTATAAATACAAAATCAAATAGGGGTAATGCAGGAGTAGGTTTAATAATAAATAAAAAAAGAGTGCGGGTTAGCTACTACAAACAGCATACTGAACGCATTATTGTGGCCAAGATAGACACAAAGCCCACGCCTACTACAGTAGTACAAGTTTATATGCCAACTAGCTCTGCAGATGATGAAGAAATTGATGAAATGTATGACGAGATAAATGAAATTATTCCGGTAGTGAAGGGAGACGAAAATTTAATAGTCATGGGTGACTGGAATTCGTCAGTAGGAAAAGGGAGAGAAGGAAACATAGTAGGTGAATATGGATTGGGGGGAAGAAATGAAAGAGGAAGCCGCCTTGTAGAATTTTGCACAGAGCACAACTTAATCATAGCTAACACTCGGTTCAAGAATCATAAAAGAAGGTTGTATACCTGGAAGAATCCTGGAGATACTAAAAGGTATCAGATAGATTATATAGTGGTAAGACAGAGATTTAGGAACCAGGTTTTAAATTGTAAGACATTTCCAGGGGCAGATGTGGATTCTGACCACAATCTATTGGTTATGAACTGCAGATTAAAACTGAAGAAACTGCAAAAAGGTGGGAATTTAAGGAGATGGGACCTGGATAAACTGAAAGAACCAGAGGTTATAGAGAGTTTCAGGGAGAGCATAAGGGAAAAATTGACAGGAATGGGGGAAAGAAATACAGTAGAAGAAGAATGGGTAGCTCTGAGGGATGAAGTAGTGAAGGCAGCAGAGGATCAAGTAGGTAAAAAGACGAGGGCTAATAGAAATCCCTGGGTAACAGAAGAAATATTGAATTTAATTGATGAAAGGAGGAAATATAAAAATGCAGTAAATGAAGCAGGCAAAAAGGAATACAGACGTCTCAAAAATGAGATCGACAGGAAGTGCAAAATGGCTAAGCAGGGATGGCTAGAGGACAAATGTAAGGATGTAGAAGCTTGTCTCACTAGGGGTAAGATAGATACTGCCTACAGGAAAATTAAAGAGACCTTTGGAGAGAAGAGAACCACTTGTATGAATATCAAGAGCTCAGATGGCAACTCAGTTCTAAGCAAAGAAGGAAAGGCAGAAAGGTGGAAGGAGTATATAGAGGGTTTATACAAGGGCGATGTACTTGAGGACAATATTATGGAAATGGAAGAGGATGTAGATGAAGTTGAAATGGGAGATAAGATACTGCGTGAAGAGTTTGACAGAGCACTGAAAGACCTGAGTCGAAACAAGGCCCCGGGAGTAGACAACATTCCATTAGAACTACTGATGGCCTTGGGAGAGCCAGTCATGACAAAACTCTACCATCTGGTGAGCAAGATGTATGAGACAGGCGAAATACCCACAGACTTCAAGAAGAATATAATAATTCCAATCCCAAAGAAAGCAGGTGTTGACAGATGTGAAAATTACCGAACTATCAGTTTAATAAGTCACAGCTGCAAAATACTTACGCGAATTCTTTACACACGAATGGAAAAACTGGTAGAAGCGGACCTCGGGGAAGATCAGTTTGGATTCCGTAGAAATGTTGGAACTCGTGAGGCAGTACTGACCTTACGACGTACATTATAAGAAAGATTAAGAAAAGGCAAACCTACGTTTCTAGCATTTGTAGACTTAGAGAAAGCTTTTGACAACGTTAACTGGAATACTCTCTTTCAAATTCTGAAGGTGGCAGGGGTAAAATACAAGGAGCGAAAGGCTATTTACAATTTGTACAGAAACCA
This sequence comes from Schistocerca nitens, assembly GCF_023898315.1. Classification (NCBI taxonomy): domain Eukaryota; kingdom Metazoa; phylum Arthropoda; class Insecta; order Orthoptera; family Acrididae; genus Schistocerca; species Schistocerca nitens. Next base: position 1,038,151,533 of record NC_064614.1, on the reverse strand, counting down.
GATGGCAGTTATAAGAGTCGAGGGGCATGAAAGGGAAGCAGTGGTTGGGAAAGGAGTGAGACAGGGTTGTAGCCTCTCCCCGATGTTATTAAATCTGTATATTGAGCAAGCAGTAAAGGAAACAAAAGAAAAATTCGGAGTAGGTATTAAAATTCATGGAGAAGAAATAAAAACTTTGAGGTTCGCCGATGACATTGTAATTCTGTCAGGGACAGCAAAGGACTTGGAAGAGCAGTTGAACGGAATGGACAGTGTCTTGAAAGGAGGATATAAGATGAACATCAACAAAAGCAAAACGAGGATAATGGAATGTAGTCAAATTAAATCGGGTGATGCTGAGGGGATTAGATTAGGAAATGAGACACTTAAAGTAGTAAAGGAGTTTTGCTATTTAGGGAGTAAAATAACTGATGATGGTCGAAGTAGAGAGGATATAAAATGTAGACTGGCAATGGCAAGAAAATCGTTTCTGAAGAAGAGAAATTTGTTAACATCGAGTATAGATTTAAGTGTCAGGAAGTCGTTCCTGAAAGAATTTGTATGGAGTGTAGCCATGTATGGAAGTGAAACATGGGCGATAACCAGTTTGGACAAGAAGAGAATAGAAGCTTTCGAAATGTGGTGCTACAGAAGAATGCTGAATATTAGATGGGTAGATCACATAACTAATCAGGAGGTACTGAATAGGATTGGGGAGAAGAGGAGTTTGTGGCACAACTTGACTAGAAGAAGGGATCGGTTGGTAGGACATGTTTTGAGGCATCAAGGGATCACAAATTTAGCATTGGAGGGCAGTGTGGAGGGTAAAAATCGTAGAGGGAGACCAAGAGATGAATACACTAAGCAGATTCAGAAGGATGTAGGTTGCAGTAAGTACTGGGAGATGAAGAAGCTTGCACAGGATAGTGTAGCTTGGAGAGCTGCATCAAACCAGTCTCAGGACTGAAGACCACAACAACAACAACAGATAAGAGTTTCTAGGGTTACCGGAGTGCACTGTCGAAACTAAAATCTCTTTCACCATATAGCTACGGCGAGTACGGAATTAAAAACTTTCTGCAGCCTGTATTGTATTTACAAAAACCTCGGATAACGCAGATGATAAACATATATTTAAGCACAGGAGGTTAAGAAACTAATATCGGATTACGAAGTAGGACACCGTCAATGGATCGTTTCACTGACAGTAAAGTGGTGCGGGGTGGCTGCATTAAATTAAAACTGAAGAAATCAATGTTGTAAAAAGTTCAGTATTCTGTGTAGGTGACAGAAGCAACTTACATGTTAATGTGCTCTGTAGACAGGGCTAGAAACATGGAATTTTTAATTAGTGTTCTGAAAAAATCATGGTGGAGATTTTTGGTGTTGCCTTTCTCCAACTTGTTCCTAAGTGGCGCATTCTTATGTGGACCTGTGGAAGCTTTGTTTGCGTGCTGTGAATGGATATGGAATGATAGTGGGGAGAGGCCAACTGTTCACAAAGCCTACTAATCTTGAATACAAACAACGCTCAAGGAACGGATCATCATCACCAGCATCGCATGCTCCCTCTTCTTGCGAGACGTTCTATATATAATGCAAGAGACTTACAGAAAATTGGTTGTTTAGGAATATTAGGCCACTAACCATCCCCCTATTGTGCACAAGATATTGGTGATGGAAATTTCATCCATCACTCTTTGGATTAATGACCTTGGCTACATAGCAAAAAAAAAAAAAAAAAAAAAAATGGCTCTGAGCACTATGGGACTTAACGTCTATGGTCATCAGTCCGCTGGAACTTAGAACTACTTAAACCTAACTAACCTAAGCACATCACACACATCCATGCCCGAGGCACTATTCGAACCTGCGACCGTAGCAGTCGCGCGGTCCGGCTACATAGCAGAGTGTGTTTAATACTAGCAAGACTGGGAAAGGGGTGATTTTTTTTGATTCTGACTTTCAATTAGCGTTAGTGATCTTTTTACAAATATAACCGGTTGTAAATATAATCACTTGATGTATTCAGATTTATTATGATTTTTCGACTACTGCCATCATCAGATCAAAACTCCGAACTCTTAAAACAAACTTCAGTGATGAAAGATATACACTCCTGGAAATGGAAAAAAGAACACATTGACACCGGTGTGTCAGACCCACCATACTTGCTCCAGACACTGCGAGAGGGCTGTACAAGCAATGATCACACGCACGGCACAGCGGACACACCAGGAACAGCGGTGTTGGCCGTCGAATGGCGCTAGCTGCGCAGCATTTGTGCACCGCCGCCGTCAGTGTCAGCCAGTTTGCCGTGGCATACGGAGCTCCATCGCAGTCTTTAACACTGGTAGCATGCCGCGACAGCGTGGACGTGAACCGAATGTGCAGTTGACGGACTTTGAGCGAGGGCGTATAGTGGGCATGCGGGAGGCCGGGTGGTCGTACCGCCGAATTGCTCAACACGTGGGGCGTGAGGTCTCCACAGTACATCGATGTTGTCGCCAGTGGTCGGCGGAAGGTGCACGTGCCCGTCGACCTGGGACCGGACCGCAGCGACACACGGATGCACGCCAAGACCGTAGGATCCTACGCAGTGCCGTAGGGGACCGCACCGCCACTTCCCAGCAAATTAGGGACACTGTTGCTCCTGGGGTATCGGCGAGGATCATTCGCAACCGTCTCCATGAAGCTGGGCTACGGTCCCGCACACCGTTAGGCCGTCTTCCGCTCACGCCCCAACATCGTGCAGCCCGCCTCCAGTGGTGTCGCGACAGGCGTGAATGGAGGGACGAATGGAGACGTGTCGTCTTCAGCGATGAGAGTCGCTTCTGCCTTGGTGCCAATGATGGTCGTATGCGTGTTTGGCGCCGTGCAGGTGAGCGCCACAATCAGGACTGCATACGACCGAGGCACACAGGTCCAACACCCGGCATCATGGTGTGGGGAGCGATCTCCTACACTGGCCGTACACCACTGGTGATCGTCGAGGGGACACTGAATAGTGCACGGTACATCCAAAGCGTGTTCGAACCCATCGTTCTACCATTCCTAGACCGGCAATGGAACTTGCTGTTCCAACAGGACAATGCACGTCCGCATGTATCCCGTGCCACCCAACGTGCTCTAGAAGGTGTAAGTCAACTACCCTGGCCAGCAAGATCTCCGGATCTGTCCCCCATTGAGCATGTTTGGGACTGGATGAAGCGTCGTCTCACGCGGTCTGCACGTCCAGCACGAACGCTGGTCCAACTGAGGCGCCAGGTGGAAATGGCATGGCAAGCCGTTCCACAGGACTACATCCAGCATCTCTACGATCGTCTCCATGGGAGAATAGCAGCCTGCATTGCTGCGAAAGGTGGATATACACTGTACTAGTGCCGACATTGTGCATGCTCTGTTGCCTGTGTCTATGTGCCTGTGGTTCTGTCAGTGTGATCATGTGATGTATCTGACCCCAGGAATGTGTCAATAAAGTTTCCCCTTCCTGGGACAATGAATTCACGGTGTTCTTATTTCAATTTCCAGGAGTGTAGATTTTATTGCAGTAACACAGGGCAAGCCGACAATGTCAGGCTTCTATTGATAGCTGGCGATTTCCAACTCTCTATCTCTCAAATACCGGGTGATTATAATCAAAGTGCAGCTACTCACGGAGATCCAGAGTAGGCTGTAATTGACGCATGGCAGCGAAATTTGGCACGTGTGCTAAAGTGTCAATTCCGTACCTATTTACGCTGAAAAAAAAAGCATTAGTTCCAGTTCTGGCCACCAGGTGCAGATCTTGCGCTCTACACTGTTTATACGACGCTATGACATCCACGCTGTCATTTGAGAAGTCATAATGTCAGTGATCAGTATGGCTATCGAGAAGAAAGACAGTGCGGTGTAAGTGAAACAGTTTTATCTAAACGGCAGCAATTACAGTGCCGCATTGAGAGAATATCGGCGAGTGAAAGGTATGAAGAGAGACCCGATGTCATTAAATGACTTAAAGAAGATCACAACGATATTCGGATGCACGGGTTACCTTAGCGTGGCACCTGCGATAAGCTCTTTAGCACTTGCCCGCGAAAGGCAAAGGTCTCGAGTTCGAGTCTCGGTCTGGCACACAGTTTTAATCTGCCAGGAAGTTTCATATCAGTGCATACTCCGCTGCAGAGTGAAAATCTCATTCAGGAAACATCCCCCACGCTGTCGCTAAGCTATGTCTCCGCAACATCCTTTCTTCCAGGAGTGCTAGTTCTGCAAGGTTTGCAGAAGACCTTCTGTGAAGTTAGGAAGGTAGGAGACGAGGACTGGCAGGACTGAAGCTGTGAGGACGTGTCGTGAGTCGTGCCTGGATAGTTCAGATGACAGAGCACTTGCCTGCGAAAGGCAGAGGGCCCGAGGTCGAGTCTCGGTCTGGCACACAGTTTTAATCTGCCAGGAAGTTTCGTATCAGCGCACAATCCGCTGCAGAGTGAAAAACCTCATTCGGAGCTTGCTGTTGCTGTAACTGACCATGCAGCACGTGTCCCGGGCAGTGCTAGTGGTCACGCTGTGTCACGAGAATAGTCCATCTCATGGTCAACAATAAAGAAAGTCTTGCTGTCTATTTTACACTGGTACCCGGACAAGATCCAGATCGTGGAGCCGCTGAAACCACATTATCCCCAGCAACGTTATGAATTTACTCTTCGTTTTCTGCCGCTGATGGAACTTGATGGCGTGTGTAATAGTAGTATGGTCTTGTCATGGGCTAAGCCTCTTCCGCTTTTGTCTGTCCATAGCCAGTCTTTTCATTTCTGAATAGTTGACTCCTTTGATATTGTCCAGCATTTGATATCTTCTTTTTCCTCTTCCACCATTCCTTCTATTCTTTCGTTCAATAAACAGTCCCTCCTCAAAGAATGTCCAATCCAGTTCCGTTTTCTCTTTCTGATGACTTTCAGCATGCTTCTTTCTTCTCCAACTCTTCTTAATACTTCTTCATTCCTTACTCGGTCTTCCCATTTCACTTTTTCCATTCTTCTCTATATCCACATTTTTAGTGCCTTCAATTTTCTTCCATCTTCTTTCCTCAATGTCCTGGTCTCCGCACCATATAGTGCAACCCTCCAGATATAACATTTGGCAAGTCTTTTCCTCAGATCTTTGTTTAGTGGTCCACAAAGTAATGTTTGTTTCCTCTTCAATCTTTCTTTTGCCATTGCAATTCTTTTTCTAATTTCTGTTGAGCAATTCATATAATTCATTATTACACTTCCCAAGTAATTGAAGTTACTCACTTCCTCTATTTCCTGTCCCTCTATTTTCATACGGCATTTTCTCCCCTTTCCTCCAATTACCATGCTTTTCGTTTTCTTCATGTTAACATGTGATGACATGTGGCCTTGCAATATTCTGTGGAGTGGCTAGACACATTTTACACTACAGGATGCAGTGAATGCACAGAACTGGCGAATCTACAGAACTGTTAAACCGTGTGTTGCGCACGAAGAGCCTTTGTACTCTCTGTAGTGACTGTGTAGCTTGCGGTCACAGGCACATTTATTCTCGGAACGCCCTTCTTTGACGAGAATAGCTCCAGAGGGCCCGTCAGGTTATCGAGACCTCCTTGTACAGCAGAAGATTCCTGCTTTGGAAAAGTGCAGCTGTGTGGAAAAACAACTGTTTTAATGCAAGATGGGGCAACAGCTCATGTCGCTCGTCCAATGAAAGATAAGCTTAATGCGACGTTCAACGAACGTGTTGGAGCCGGCCGATGTGGCCGAGCGATTCTAGACGCTTCAGTCTGGAACTGCGCGACCACTACGGTCGCAGGTTCGAATCCTGCCTCGGGCATGGATGTGTGTAATGTCCTTAGGTTAGTTAGGTTCAAGTAGTTCTAAGTTCTAGGGGCTGATGACCTCAGATGTTAAGTCCCATAGTGCTCAGAGCCATTTGAACGGTTTGGGTACATGGACTACCAGATCGCCTGACTTAAATCCGTATGACTTTTGGTTCTGCGGTATCTGAAAGAACGTTGTTAACCAAGGGCACGTTGGGTCTCTACCAGAACTGAAGGCCAATATACGGAAAGATATTGCTCAGATTTCACCGGAACTGCTGCGAGCAACTATTGATCACGTCAGTTTATGGATGCAGCATCTTCTTGACGTCTCTGGTGTTCATACTGAACAAATTGTGTAAGCGGCGGTTCATAATAAGATCAACGTTATGCTTTTCTCACTTGTTTGAACTTTTCTGCGCACGTCCCGTTCCTAACCCAACACATTTCTACGTATATCTCTTCCTTGCAACAGCGCCATATTTGCACCTTGTGGCCAAAATTGGAGTTAATATTTTTAAAGTTTAAATCGGTTCCGCATTAGAGCATTAGCATGTATACTAACAAGGGGAGGCCACGACGTTTGGAACGCGGATTTACTGCAAACTCCGTGCAATCGTATCACTCCATGACGACAGCAAAATGTGTAAGCAGTAGCGCGGACTTCTCAAGCGTTATTGAGAAAATCGCAAGATAATTTCGGTCGTCGAATATATATATATATGCGTGGCCATTTTAACCATGAAGAAGCGGCTGCAGCCGAGTGGTGACGGCACGGTAGCTCAGCGTGTTCGGTCAGAGCGTTAGCTACCCTTTATAATAAAAAAACTGAGCGAACGGATCATCGACAAACTGAATGGGTGTCATTGGACGGCCGCCCTGAAGAAATTCAACGAACAATATAGAACAAAATACTTGTTTATAAAAGTGTTTGGCGTTCAAGCCGCTGGATCGCTGAATCGCTGGATCGAGTTGCGTTCGTCTGTTTTTTTTTTATTTTCAACACTGTCATTTTATTCACTATTTATATTACAACCGGTGTAATGGGGAAAGTACGTATAATCGCATGAACTTTTATTAAATTTACAATGTTATTTGGCAGTCTACTAATTTTTATTATCACAAATAATGTAATATTCATAACTATCGACTAGTAAACGACCAAATGCATAAAGTCATACAGAAAATGTATGCTTGTCCGTGATTTGAGAAATCCCATATACCTGGAAGGAGCCCGAAACGACTTGTTACCTCCAAGTTTTGACCTGCGCAGACGGCTTTTGAAAGATGTACAATTAATCGTCGCTTTCGACATAACGAGTACAAGTTGCAGGATGGTATTTTTCGTAAAAACATGGAAAACATAAAGTTAAACGGCACCAGCTCCATTGAATAAACACTATGTTTCCGCATACGCAAGGTCTTTTGATGTTTTCTCTGGAAAATCGAACCTTGTTAACATTTTCAAAAACCTCTCTTTCAGACGATAGTTTGGAAGCAAACCATGCATAACTCATTATTTCCTTAAAAATCGGCGCTGATAATTGGTTATGCAGTATCGAGTGTATTTTAATAGCGTCTTAAAAAAAACCATTTTGTTCTATATTGTTCAAAGATGGCTCTGAGCACTATGGGACTCAACTGCTGAGGTCATCAGTCCCCTAGAACTTAGAACTACTTAAACCTAACTAACCTAAGGACATCACACACATCCATGCCCGAGGGAGGATTCGAACCTGCGGCCGTAGCGGTCGCGCAGCTCCAGACTGTAGCGCCTATAGCCGCTCGGCCACTTCGGCCGGCTTCTATATTGTTCGCTGAAATTGTTCAGGGCGGACGTCCGATGATAGCCGTTCAGTTTGTTCGTTCAACTGTTAGCTCGGTTTTTTATTAGAAACGGAAGCTAACGCTCTGACCGAACACGCTGAGCTACCGTGCCGCCACCACCCGGGTGCAGTCGCTTCATGATTAAAATGGCCACGCACAGATATATATTCGACGACCGATATTAACTTGCGATTTTCTCAGTAACGCTTGAGAAGCACGCGCTACTGGTTACACATTTTGTTGTCCTCATGGAGTACTACAAGTGTACGAAGTGTACAGTAAATCCGCGTTCCAAACGTCATGGCGTCCCCTAGTAAGTTTGGTTGCCATGCCACGCAGCCCCCACTGGACCTCTGTCAGTAGCTTTGCTTTAATTGTAACCACCCTGTCGTTAGGCTATATCATTGCCATCAGCGGCTGTCATAGGACAGTTGCTCGTAGTCTGGGCTTGCAGCAGCGAGGCGGCTCCAGCGTGGGATCCTCCGTGGTGCGGCGTCGCGTGTCGCCGGCCGGTCAGCAGGGTGCAAACTCCGCGCGTCGCCGCCAGGAAGCGCTTTCGCCGCGAAACCCGAGCCCCGCAACCTGGTCACTGGGACTGGGCGTCCGAGGACAGCGCTACGCACATGTGCTCGCACGCATGTGCACGCAGCCCCAACACGGTGTCCTGTACCCCACCTCGCACGCAGCAGCGGATCCCGTTTCCTGCTCACAATAACTTCTGCCGGATCTACGGGTACAAAATGAAATCGGACGGGATTTTGTACGGCTAGTGTAGATGAAAGCGTGGTTTCGAGCCACTCTACAGTCGGCTGTGGCATCCCTCTGGTATTTGTGCGGCAGCAGAATCCTTGCCTGGTGTGCTTTAGATACTATATGTGCATCCACATCTACATTTTGCGCGCTACTTTACGGTGTGTGGCAGACGGTGCTTTGTGTACCAGTCACATTACACTGTTCCTGTTCCAGCCGCGAGTGGTTCGCGGTAAGAATGATTGATGGCAGGCCTCCGTGTTTCTAGGTCTCTCTCTCTCTCTCTCTCTCTCTCTCTCTCTCTCTCTGTGTGTGTGTGTGTGTGTGTGTGTGTGTGTGTGTGTGTGAAATCTTATGGGACTTAACTGCTAAGGTCATCAGTCCCTAAGCTTACACACTACATAACCTAAAGTATCCTAAGGACAAATGCACAGACCCATGCCCGATGGAGGACTCGAACCTCCTCCGGGACCTCCTCCATGACTGCAGCGCCCTAGACCGCTCGGCTCTAATCCCGCGCGGTTGTAGTTCATCCAAAGTTGTCCAAAGAAGGTGGGGGGGGGGGGGGGGGAGGCGAGTGAGACACATACATGCAGTCTTTCACAAACCCTCATAAGAAAAAATGGCTCTGAGCACTATGGGACTCAACTGCTGTGTTCATAAGTCCCCTAGAACTTAGAACTACGTAAACCTAACTAACCTAAGGACAGCACACAACACCCAGCCATCACGAGGCAGAGAAAATCCCTGACCCCGCCGGGAATCGAACCCGGGAACCCTCATAAGAAAAGAAGAAAAAATGCTAGTAATAGCATATCGTGAGGACAGGCGACCTTGGAGGCTAGTGAGTGCAAACCCAGATCCGAAGGTCCCTTACAGCTGATCCATTGTTGGGGCAACTCCTTTTCAAGGAATACTCGTACTTCCCAGGTACCAGTGCAGTGGTGTTAGGTCCCGTCGAAAAATGCAGTTTTCGACATGTTCTTTGTGGTAAAAGCTACATTGAATGAGGTCACTACCAATAATCACATGTACTGGCAACTTACAACTGACACCGCGGAAAAACTTTTAGTTTCTTATGTAATTCGTAATTCACCACAAGTTTCTATCTTCATCCATACAGAGGATATAGTCGTGTCAAATCGAATGAACCTTTTCTGAAACACCCTGGTATTCCTTCATTATTAGGCAGGGCGAAGTACAAACGTTGTCACTTACCTCAAAAGCAATAGCCAGTATGAGTTTGAAATTGTTATCGGCCCATGTTAGTGGGCAGATGAAAAGCCTGTGAGCCGCACATAAGGGGTGACGACTACATGAAGCGCAGGGATCGTTCGAAATCTTGCTGCGGTCTGCAAGCCCAGGCCCCTGATGCGTAGGCCACCAGCAACACCCGCTGTCCCGCCGTTCAAAAGCGCCCACTTTCTATTCCCATTGATGATTTGGTCAACACACATGTGACATCGGTACAATAGGAGTCTCAGCTGGCTCGTTACGTTTCCCTCTTACGGGGAATTTAAGAAACGTTTCCTCTTACATCATGTTACGTGCGCGAACCAAAATGAGATAAATAAATAAATATGTGATATACGAATTTACACATTTGCGAATTGATCAAAGAGCTTAAATTCAATTATGTTTAACCAAACCGTGTTTCTTGCAGGTACTCTTTGTCAGATAATAATCCGGGCATGCTGCAAGTATGTAGAGTTTTAGTCATAGAACTTCACCTATCACTTCTCGCAGCTGCTGGTTTTAATAATACACGGAATGCCTCACAATGTGTATAAATAATATTTTAAAAGAAAAAAGAATTATTATTGTGCTTAACATGGAGTGAAACACATGGAAAGTTGCTGCAAATGACAGATACCTGTTTAATATTCACCATATATTTTTTAAAATATCTTCTTACATGCGTTGCTTTACACAGCATATTTTTACACCAGTGCATATGCTCTTGACCTAACCAATGACCATGGCACGGTTCCATTCAAAAGTAATCATCAGACGCGTTAAGACATTTATTGCACTAGAAGAGTAAATAATCAATTCCTATTTGGTAAAACGCGATCGGTCGCTAACGGGTCCTTAACTGCCACCCACTATTGCGCTTCATCGTCCAATTGGAACTGACACCCACGCATGTCTTTCTTCAGGTCGCCAAATATGTGAAAATCACGTGGTGAAATATCCGGGCTGTGCGATGAATGTTACAGTGTTTCCCAACCAAAGCGCTGAAGTGTAGCCTTCGTCCGATTGGCTGAGTGGCGGCGGAGGTCATGGAGCAACAGGATAATCCCGTCCGACAGCATTCCGACGGGCCAAGGTAGAAACATCCCAAATTTTCCCCGCCAAAGAAATCCATAGCTTACGATAATGTTATACCAGTTACACTGCTCTTTACACGAGTTTTATTGCATAAACCACAGTGAGCTAGTTTCGGCATATTTAGCTCCTCAGGTGTTCTGTAAATAAATTAGTAAGTGACAGTCTTGATATTGGAAACTGTAAATATGATCGTAAAGGGATTATACATTCGGCTGATGTTTTTACCTTACTTGTAATATCGATGCTGTCACATGCTGTCTTTGTTGGAATTTGTATTTAGGCGTTACTTGGACGTTCTTTGTACACGTACTCTTGTATCTGATTTTTAGATATAGACTAATCAGTTTTTACTGCGGTATTTTTTCTCTTGACAGTTTGGGTGACAGTGGAACACAAATATTAAATGTTTGCATAGTCACCACTAGAACTAGATGATATGTGGAAATTCGGTTATGTCTCTATTATTTTCTTAGGTTTCGTACTGATTATGTTTGTTACCTGAAATTTCGTCTGGCTTGTGTTGAGATTGTTATGTTTTGGTTTTTTTTTATTTTTACGTAATAATTTTGTTATGGTAGCGTTCTCGCTTTCCGAGCACGAAGTCCAGGGTTCGATTCCAGGCGGGGTCAGGTATTTTCACCTGCCCCGAGATGACTGGGTGTTGTTGTATCGTCTTCATCATCATCACTCATCCCCATTGCGATCGGAGGAACGCAACGGCAAACCACCTCCATTAGTTTTAAATGGTTCAAATGGCTCTGAGCACTATAGGACTTAACATCTGAGGTCATCAGTCCCCTAGAACTTAGAACTACTTAAACCTAACTAACCTAAGGACATCACACGTATCCATGCCCGAGGCAGGATTCGAACCTGCGACCAAAGCGGCCCGCGGTTGCTGACAAGCGCCTAGAACCGCACGGCCACACCGGCCGGCTACCTCCATTAGGACCTTCCCTAGTACGGCGGAGCGGGTCTCCCGCATCGTTCCCCTACGCTCTGCCTAAAAGCATGGGACTTCATTACCATTCCATGTTTTGTTGGTGTTACATCTTTGTTGTACGGCGTTTATGTTGTTACTATGAATGTTGGTTACCTTGTATCTCTGGTTTGTTTATTTTACCCTTTTACTGCTTTATAATACCAGTAAATTTTTTAAGATATTTTTTGTGCAGGGAAAAGCGTTCTACGAAACAGGAATTGATTGTCTCGTCTCCCAGGGGGATAAATGTCTTAAAGAGTGTGGTGATTACTTTTGAATGGAACCATGTCGTAGTTCCGTTGTAACGAGTGTTGGTTTTCCATTTGACTGTCCCTTATGGAATAGGATTCCTGTACATTCAAATTCTTACATAATAATGGGGAAATTCATCCAGTTCGCTCTGATTCCAACCCAAGAAGAAGTACCAGAAGACGGAGAAGAATAAATAAGGATCAAAACTCTACGTAATTACAGATAAAACGTTTACGTGTGCTCTATATAACGGTAGGGGATTTCGGACACAGAAAAACTTTAAGAAATTTTAAAGTTGATGCTATGACGACACCCATTGTAAAGACTCTTTTTGGATTAAGATAGTGGGTATGTTTAAAACCTTTTGTCAAAGTGTTGCAGTAAATTGGTAATTTTGTTTTTTAAATAAAAATTTCTTTATGGTTGAAAATATGAAAACATTTTCTGCTGCTTCTGTGGTACTTAGAAGGGCTGGACGAATATACGGAAACAGCGCGAGAAGCAAGCTTGAACATAAATGCCGATGCTTGCCCAGACTAGATATTGGGATGTTGTATCTGACCACTAAAGGCGTCAGTGAAAATTCCTCAATACGTTTAAAGTATCAGCAGGGGTCAGAACAGTGTTCTGCGTTCTTGAAAGAGTCGGTGCTAAGTTCAAAATGGTTCAAATGGCTCTGAGCACTATGGGACTTAACTTCTGTGGTCATCAGTCCCCTGAAACTTAGAGCTACTTAAACCTAACTAACCTACGAACATCACACGCATCCATGCCCTAGGCGGGATTCGAACCTGCGACCGTAGCTCGGAGCTAAGTGTATTCGAACACGGGCAAATGGTTGGTTCTCATACGATGGGGTCACCAAAAGTACGCGAAGAGAACTCCACAAGCAGAGAATTGCAGGGCGAGCGTAAATTCCAAAACCACTCGTCAATTTTGCAGATGCCAGTAACTGGAAGACATCACGCCGGAGCCCTAAAACCTGGGCTTTGGAGCAATGGTTGGAATTGTTTTGGTCGGATGTGTGTCGTTGCACTCTGTTTCCAAGTTCTGACAGACTTAACGTCACAAGAGTGAAACATGTCGGCTGTTCGGTGATGATTTGGGACCACATGGTTACTCTTCAAGGTTTTGGCTAGTCAGAGCCACCACAGTCACCAGGTCTCTACTTTGTTCAGCCATTGTGTTCTAATTTGGAGAGAAGGATGCGTGATCGCTCTTCACCTCCATCGTCGTTACCAGAACCTGTCACTATTTTGTGGGAAGAATAGGGCAAGATTGCATTGAAAACCATACAAGACCCGTATTTATCCATTCCGAGATTAGTGCGAGCTGTTTTGAACGCGAACTGGTTTCCTACACCGTATGAGGCACGATAATGTGTTTCTGTTGTTTCCATATTTTTTTCCACCCTCTGTATCTTTTATTTTTTGACATATTATGAACATGTTACAATAATATGTGTAAAGAAATATCCTATCCAAACTGAAAATTTTTTGTCTTTATCATCATTAGTTGTCTGGAAAATGTTACATTTATTATAATGTTGTTCTACCAAGAACCGACGAAAGATTCCGTTAATATGCTAAAATTTCTAGTTCACTGAATTCCACTGCTACGGTCGCAGGTTCGAATCCTGCCTCGGGCATGGATGTGTGTGATGTCCTTAGGTTAGTTAGGTTTAAGTAGTTCTAAGTTCTATGGGACTGATGACCACAGATGTTAAGTCCCATAGTGCTCAGAGCCATTTTTGGACCACTGAATTCCCAGAAGGATTTTCTGAGACACTAGGCAGGTCCTCACGTATGCTTCTTTTAGCAGTTTTTGTCATTTGTCTAACTTTTCTCTCCAAATCCTTACGTTTCCTCACAGTGTTCACCTTCCTCTCATTGCCATTACCAAATCCATCAATTATAATAGGCATTACTATAAAGTAAATTATTACAAATGCATGGGCTGTAATAATAACATTATAATTTTGGTCATCATAACCATTTATCCTCCAGAGCACGTGAAACTTAATATTTTCCTTGTTGTATGTAGCAACAGCGTGATATAGTCCACAGTTTAGTGTATAACAATTATTCTCTGTCTGTAGATCTTAAACCTTTAAATGAAATATTTCCAAACTGTCTAAACAGTTACTGCTAATACCATAGAAGCCAAAGAACAGAGGGTGTTCATACATATAACCACAGTCTACTTAAACCTATCATGGATATTACAAAAGTCCATTTTCAGAGATATGGCTGATACTGAGTTGCTGAAAAAAGAAGTCTTCGTGGTGGAACACAGATTCAGGAGGAGAAAGTGAACAGTGTGATTTGGACCAGAAGTCTGCTTCTCAGACACATGAAGATTGATTTCACTGGATGTCGGAACTGACATTTCCCCACACACAAACTCGGTACTGCTAACAGCAGTGTCCGCATTACCGTAAGGAATGTCATTGCGGTTTCTTATGTAGCTCGGTAGAAGTTTCTTCCTTTTACAGAAACGTTGGTACTGGATCACGCCGCGCATGTTCTGAACAAACATTGCAATTCACAAAGCAACAAAGATATTAACCTTATTCTTGGGACTCGTCTGAAACGGAAACAGTTGCCTGCAGTACTATGCTAGTCAACTGTAGGAACATACATTTATGAGCCAAAACGTCATGACTGCCTGCTGAATAGCTTGTTTGTCCGTCTTTGGAACGAAATACATCACTGATTCTGCGTATCAGGAATCTGACAGTTTGTTGCTAGGTTTTAGAGGTATGTAGCATTCGATTTCTACGCACACATTGTATAATTTGCATAAATATCGGGCCGCTGATTTGCATATGCGGCGATGGTGCCCGATAGTGACCCAGATGGGTTCCATGCGATTTACGTCAGGCGAATTTGGTTGTCGAGGCATCAACGTGAGGTTACTAGAATGCTCCTCAAACAACTGTAACACAGTCTGGCTCCGAAACACAGACAATAATACTGCTGAAAGATGACATAGCCGTCGGGGAAGACATCAAGTATGAAGGGATGCAGGTTGTTCGCAGCTGTCAGCGTATCTTTGATTACTACCACAGATACCATGCAAGTGCAGGAGAATGTCTCCCATAGCACAATACTGCTTCCGCCAGCCTGCGTCCGTGGCGCGCTGAACGTTTCGAGCCGCCGTTTAACTCGATGATGGCGTTTGTGGAGACAACCATCGACTTAGTGCGGCAAAAATGTGACTCAGCCAATGACCCGTCACGTTTCCATTGACAGACGGTCGGATTCCGATGTTTCCGTGCCTACTGCGATCGTAATTGACGATGTCGTTGCCACCATGTGAATACGGAGCTCCATGTTCAACAATGTACGATGAACGGTATGCTACGAAACACTTGTGCGTGCAACAGCATTATGCTCTTTTGTCAGAGATGCCATAGATAACCATCTATCCTACTTTACAGAGCAGAGAAGCCTCCGAACCCCACGTTCAGTGATAAGTCGTGGGCGTCCAATCATTTAGCGGCTTGTGGTAGTTTCACTGTTCTTATACCTCCTTCCGTAGATGCTCACGACAGTAGCACGTGAACATTCGACCAGCTTCGTCGTTTTCGAGATGCTCGTTCACAGGCTCTGCGTAATAACAATTTGCTCTTTGTCAAAGTCGTTTATCTCAATGGATTTCCCCACTTGCAGCCTATACCTTCGCTAGGGTGGTCCCCCGTTCGTTTCTTCTCCGCTTATCTACTTTTGTTACCGCATCACATGCCCGCAACGCCACCAGGTGGCATCCAACGTCGCGAAGAGCAGTGGTCATAGTGTTTTGGCTTATCATGCACTTCACACGTATACGGTGTGTTTCACAATTCATGTTACACACTTCTAGAGGTTATAGAGGGGACTTAGAGATAAAGTTCTTCACAGGAACCCATGTCCGGAAACGTCAGTCAACGACGTTACAGAGCGTCAAAGTATAGGCACCGGCGCCTGTAAATGAATGTATATATACAGGGTGTTTCCGTGATGATGTTACAAACTTTCTAGGAAGATGGAGAAGGATAACTGTATCAATTTGAAGTATGGGTCCCTCTACCGGAAACGAAATAATCTAAAGTTATAAAGAAAACTGTGCTGATATCTCTAACAGTGAAGTACATGTACTGCTACTGTTGTTGCTAAGATCGTGGGTAGGCATCTTTCAGAGGTAGTAGTATGGACCAAAACAAGGAAAAAAGGTTTAGTAAACATGAGCTCTAAAATTCATACCTCAAGAGCTCTAGCAGACGTTAATTTTTGCTACTGGGAAACATATCATCTCTGTTGAACAAATGCTCATAGTGCTTAAGGTGCACATGTTTACTGGACATTTTTTCCTTGTTTTAGTCAATACTACCACCTCTGAAAGCTTTCTACCCTAAAATATTACCAACAACTGTATCAGAACGGTTTTCGCTTATAACTTTAGACCCATCGCTTTAGGTACAGGGACCCTTACCCCAAAATGATACATTTATCCTGCTGCATCATCCTAGAAAGTTCGCAACATCACCACGGAATCACTCTGTATGTTTGCATAAAGTTATAGGCGCCAGTGCTTTGACACTCTATATTGTCGTTGGATGACGTATTCCGACATGGTTTCACATGTAAAACTTGTACTAAGTGTCGTCTACAGCTTCCAGAAGTATGTAACATGAATTGTGAGGTACCTTGTTTATTGTCTGTAGAATCACAAAAAAATCTTGTATGACAGACGTTTACAGAATATTTTAGAAAGTAAGTAAAAAATACTTAGCATTAAGCTGTAATGCAAAATAGTTCGTCATTTTAACAAGAAAAGTAGAAGGCGTTCTTTCACAGATTTCGACTGAAGTATGAATGTGCTACAATATACAGTATTGTTTATAAATTGGGTTTGTTTTCTGTTACTGTGATATAGCTATGTGAAATTTAATAATTTATGAAACAATTTTTTTTGAAAGTGTGTTCAAAGACCAGGCCAAAAATCCCAAGTTCTGAGGTTAGTTTCTCGTGCGATTGTGTGATTCTTACGTCGTGTATCACTTATTTCGTCCCACAAATTATTTGTTCATGTGAAAATTGTCAGGTCGTACTGTGATCGGAGTACACTTTATAAACTGTAGGTCGCCCATGTAACTGCCTGGATATCAGTGCAGAGGTGGGACAAAGTGATGGTCATACCAGCTCAAATAGCACCGTGCCTTTACAGCAGTATAAAATTATTAACCCATTACAGTTTTGGAAACATTAAGTAACCTTTTTCAAGAGACCGTTAGCCTCTAAATTAATAAATTTGACTGTCCCTTCTATTCCTGCCCAAGTACCGATTGCGAAAAAGTCAACTTTCTAAGTTTCTCTAGAATGATACGTAAGAACTCGCCTATTTCCAGTACGAATATTCATTTCACCATTGTGAAGTGGCAATTAAGTTTGTTGACTGTTAACGGAATATCGGCTATATCAAATGAGAAAAAGATTTCTCAGTACCAGGTTGGTATAGATCTGAATGTATAAGAAAAATGCTGTCTGCATTCACATTGTATCGTTAAGTCTGTTACCCGCATCTGCATCCGCAAATCCCTTAGCCGCATGTGCTTACATGGATGGTACGGTATTGTAAACCACTTTATCCAATGCGATAGGTTGCAGTTATGAGGGTAGGCTTGAGCTTGGCCTGAAATTTCGTCTGCTAAAGTCTGACCTCGTTATTTACATTTCATAGACCAAGACTGTAGAAGCCGATCATGACCACATTTTAATACAACGTAGTCTGTCATATACTTCACGTGTTCCTTGAGATAAAACTTTCTATCGTAATTACTAAAACGGAGTTTTATGAAATTTTCTATGGAATATTTCCTATACACTGTCAAATAAAGTGTTACAATCTGCCACATCTTGCGTGCTCTTAGATATTAGCCGTACAGTTTGTTTATCGAATGTACGCTAAAAGGCCATCAAGTTAATTGACATTAACGTGCTACACTTGAAAGCGACCTCTGTGAACTGCTTGTAATTTGCTATGTTCGTATTTTAACTTTAAACAAATGACAGTCACTTGTTTAAACTTGTTCCTCAAATAAAGCTCGTAAGTTACCGACTTGAATTGTACTGTAATTAATTTACTGTAATGTACTGTTATTAATTTAAATGCATACAATTTAGGCGGTAACTGACTTGTATTAGGAATTGTCCGAATGCACTGAACATATCCTTTGAAATGAATTAATTTTAACCTGAATTTATTGACAAAATTGTGAGGAGCAACTGATATCCTTTGTTATTGCACCTGTGATGAAGTGCAACGTCTGTTGCGATGCTCTGGTTTTCCACCAAAAGAAGTTCAATGAATGACTGCTCTCTAGCTTAAAAGGCACCTCCCTTACCGACGCCATTTTGTAGGCTACGTGAAGCACCAACACCTATCGAAACTTCATTAAACTACAAGCTGCAGTGGGAATATTCCACGATGTCCCACAAAAAATTCCCCTGTTTTTCAACCGAAATTGACCGAGGAAAAGGAAATGTTGCACTACTTATAGAGCGCACCTCCTAATACAAAGCATCTGGACACCTGGCTGAAAATGACTTACAAGATTGGGGCGCCCTCCATCGGTAATGCTAGAATTCAATATGGTGTTGGCCTACCCTTAGCCTTGATGACAGCTTTCACTCTCACGGGCATACGTTGAATCAGGTGCTGGAAGGTTTCTCGGGGAATTGCAGCGCATTCTTCACGGACTGCAGCATTGAGGAGAGGTATCGATATTGGTCGTTGAGGCGTGGCACGAAGTCGGTGTGCCAAAACGTCCCAAAGGAGTTCTATAGGATTCAGGTGAGCTCTCTGTGCAGGCCAGTCCATTATATGGATGTTATTGTCGTGTAGCCACTCCACCACAGGCCGTGAATTATGAACAGGTGCTCGATCGTGTTGAAAAATGCAATCGCCATCCCCGAATCGCTCCTCAACAGTGGGAAGCAAGAAGGTGCTTAAAACATCAATGTAGGCCTGCGCTGTGATAGTGCACGCAAAACAACAAGGGTGCGGCCCCCCCCTCCTTGAAAAACACGACCACACCATAACACCACCGCCTCCGAATTTAACTGTTGGCACTACACACTCCGGCAGATGACGTTCTCCGGGCATTCGCCATGCCCATACCCTGCCATCGGATCCCCACATTGTTTACAGTGATGCGTCACACCACACAACGTTTATCCAGGGTTCAGTCGTCCAATGTTTACGCTCGTTACACCAAGCGATGTGTCGTTTGGCATTTACCAGCGCGATGTGTAGCTTATGAGCAGCCGCTCGACCATGAAATCCAAGTTTTCTCATCTCCCACGTAACTGTCACAGTACTTGCGGTGGATATAGATGCAATTTGGAAATCCTATGTGTTGGTCTGCCTATTAGACATTACGACCCTCTTCAGCTGTCACCGGTCTCTGTCCGTCAACAGACGAGGTCGGCCTGTAAGCTTTTGTGCTGTACGTGTCAAATGTTCAATTTCAATCGGTAATGACGCTCTTCAGACCTAAGTAAATGTGTTCAAATGTGTGTGAATTGCTAAGGGGCCAAACTTCAGAGGTCATCGGTCTCTAGACTTTCACACTACCTTGAACTAACTTATGCTAAGAACAACACACACACCCATGCCCGAGGGAGGACTCGAACCTCCGGCGGGATGGGCCCCGAAGTCCGTGACATTGCGCTTCAAATCGCGCGACCACTCCATGCGGCCTGTACGTGTCCCTTCACGTTTCCACTTCACTGTCACATCAGAAGGAGTGAACCTTGGGGTGTTTAGGAGTGTGGGAATCTCGCGTACAGACGTATGACAACAAGTGACACCGAATCACCTGACCACTTTCGAAGTCCTTGAGTTCCGCACAGCGCCCAATTCTGGTCCCTCACGATGTCCCAATGACTACTGAGGTCGCTAATATGGAGTACCTGGCACCAGTAGGAGGCAGCACAATGCACGTAATATTGAAAAATGTATGGTTTTAGGGGTGTCCGAATACTTTTGATCACATAGTGTAGGCACTAGGCCCGTCGAACATAACCTCACATGTTTGAAATGAAGCTATTTACAAGTCTATAGCGTACTAAGTTAGTATAGTCAGAAAATTCGTCATCACTCGTTGTAACTGAATGAGAGGTAGGCTGGTGGCTTTTCGAAACAGGAACGGAAAATGAAGGTTTCCACTACCACATTCGCATTCACCACCATGCACAATCTGAGGCGGCCGTAGCCAGACTTCTCTTTTCTGTCCCACATTCAACACCCACTGCCCGCTCGCATAGTTCTACCTGCGTTTCTGACAACGGAAGCTGGCGTCACGTTATCGATCAAATTCACGAAGAAAGCGAAGTACGACACGTGTGTTTCGTGCCAAGGCTTTTCTGATTCAGGTGTGTCAACAGTGTCAGGGTATCTTTGCCTCAACAAATGTTCCGTCTGCCATAGGCTGATGTAGTACTAATAGCATGATGAAAGTTGAAGTGATGAATGTTTATTATCATTATTGTAACCAACCGAGCCACCTTCAAATTTCTCGATGTAATAAGCGTTGAATTGTGTACTTAGATATTTTTAAGAGTTTCTTCGATAGCGTCACTAGTTTTATGCCGAACATTGTTTCTCGTATGTGATATGCACACAGGATCAGATTACTAGTTAAGATTCCAATGCATGGAGTCTTCCAGAACTTACTTCAGTTTGGTTTGTGGTAGTTTTCAGTAATTTCGTAAGTGATCTTTTTTAAATTGAAAGAATCAGGAATAACTTAGGTGCAAGGTAGCTGCTGGTAAGAGGGAAACATTATAGACACGTGTAATTGTGCGGAAAATCAGGAAGATCGCCATGTCGTCGTCTTTAGCCGTTGCAGATGCCAATTGCGCATCTCCCGATTCCACGACACTGCGCTTTCATGCCAATATGGGGGCATTCCGCCCGTAAAGGCTAACAATAATGACTTCACCAATAATATTCCTTATTATTGATCTTTTGTAATGCTGATATAAGCATTAACCGATTCCACGACACTGCGCTTTCATGCCAATATGGGGGCATTCCGCCCGTAAAGGCTAACAATAATGACTTCACCAATAATATTCCTTATTATTGATCTTTTGTAATGCTGATATAAGCGAAAATCGTGACACTATCTCCTACAACTTTTAACCACAAAGTCATTATTATTGCGGATATCTGCAGATACAGCTGCCGATATGTGAGCCCCCACTGATCTCTACGCAATGATGCATTTTATTCCGTACATCTGTTATTAGATAAAACATTCAGCTTTCAACAGAAACGTCCATACTACTACTGAGAGTCCAAAGGTGTACTCTGCGTATGTGTACAGTGGCAAGCAAGTGGCTCCAAGTAACGTATAACAGTTATGGCGCAGAAAGGATTAAAAATATTTTGAGAATAGTGCGAGTCAGCTTCATAGCTGGGGTTGCATTTCGTAACAACAACATGAGGCGCAGAGTCCCTTGATCTAACGGCAAGCACTACAGCTTCTGCAGAATCTGACGAAGGCTGTCAGCACACGGGGTACATCAAAGAGCCTGCTACTTTCCAGGAATTCCACAAAGCTCGAATATAAAGATGGCACGTTTTTCTAGTCTGTGTTTCTTGTTACCTTATTTTACACGTTTTCTAATGGGCAACGTATGGATAATAACAGATGTAGTTGCAATTTTTTACTTCTATTTGTACAGTTTATTGTTAAATTGGCACAGATACCATTATGTACGTCCAGTGGTAGTCAACTCGACAAAATACAGTCATGGAAATGGAAAGTGTAACACCATGAAGCATCTGTCCGATATCTATCACACTTTGTGCAGATTTTCTAACATAATGGATGTTAGTCTATACAAATAAAAATGTAAATGTTCGTTTGTTCAGAATTGTGTATCTCCGAAAGTTCTCGACCGATTGGCTTGAAATTTTGACACAACGTCGCATTTGGATACAGGCGTGTTTTTAGATACTTATCTCTATTAATGTATATAATAATATACATATATGTAACTTTCTGAGTTTGTTGTAACAGTTCCCATTTATTAAATTTATAAAAATTATATATTACATATATCAAAATATAGGCATATAGAAACAGACGTGTATTCCAATGCTAAAGCTTTCGAAGCGTGGTATTAGGAACGTTTATACTTTCTGTATAAGTTCGTTTATTCAAAATCTTTGATCTCCGAAAATTCTTCACGGATTTCTTCCAAATTTTTGACGTAGCATTGCAATCCATCTCGTATATATGTATCTGTAATAAAATGGAGACGTTAAAATTATATATATATATATATATATATATATATATATATATATATATATATATATATATACGCACACACACGTGTGTGTGTGTGTGTGTCTGTAATATTACTCTAAATTTTTACCTCTTACTGTAATACGCGTTTAGACACAGACAGATGATATAGTTTTTAGTATATAAATATTTTATATTTACCAGTGATTTACCACCAGAAGGAGGCTCCTGCTCATACAACATTTTGGTCTGAAGATGACGACAGGCGTGGTCGGAACCGTTTACCAGAATAAATAAATTTGTGACATGACTGATTTTAATAGTAACTATTAGTTATAACATTGGTCACCGTCTGCTCCCATGATGTATTCAGAAGTAATATAAATATATGTATAAAAATACAATAGTCAAACTTTGTTAGCGAACAGGAAAGTTATATTTACAGCTTATTCAAAAATGGTTCAAATGGCTCTGAGCACTATGGGACTTAACATCTGTGGTCATCAGTCCCCTAGAACTTAGAACTACTTAAACCTAACTAACTTAAGGACATCACACACATCCATGCCCGAGGCAGGATTCGGACTGAAGCGCCTAGAACCGCTAGGCCACCGCGGCCGGCTTACGACTTATTCGTTTATGATTAGAATACTACTACAGAATCTGAATTTGCAATAAGAATAAACAAGGCTAAGATCAGAGAAAGGGGGGAAGAGAAGACTGGGAGTGGGAGGAAACGGACGTAGAAAACGGGAAGGAGGACAAGGGCAAAGAGAGGATGCAGAGGAGATTTAAGAGGGGAGGAGGCGAAGATGGACAGAGAAAGTGGAGAGGGGGTGATGGACTGGGAAAGGGGAATACAGAGGGAGCAGGAGTATATGGAGAGAGAAGATACAGGAGAAGCTGGACGGAGGAAGGGGGAGGGGGAGATGGATAGAGACAGAGAAGAGAAGGAGGTTAGGACGTATATCCAACTCCCATACATGTTAGAAACATGTTCTTTTCTTTTCTTTCTTTCCCATTTAAGCAGATTGAGCCACAGAAAAGCGTGGCCGGGTACAGCTAGTATCACTATACTTTCATTCCATTCGGAACTGATGTCCATAATCAGCATCGGTATGGAGTGTGGCCCTCATGGTCTTTTATATTCCTTGTGGCACCGAGATAAACAGTCAGCGATTATTGTCTTGAGGAATTTCTTGCCACGCCTGAAGCACATACTTTTTGCCTCTTTACGAATACAGCAGGTTAGAGGCCGGTATGAAGCTACACTTCTTCCCATCGTACTGCAGACATGCTCGACATACTCTACAGTGGGCAGGCGAGTTAAGTCAGTCTGAGATGCATTTCTGGTGTGAACTGTAACGTGGGGTCTTACATTATACTGGTGGAATATGCCATTTTATACCCTAGTGATGAAAGGTGTAACAGCAGGTTTTATCGTTCTTCCCACCTACTGGCGAGCATTCACCCTCATTCAGACATTCCCCAGTTAGGCCTGTCGTGATATCCAGCAAGTCCTTGCACCATGTAAATTTGTAAATTTTTGGTAAGATCTTATGGGACGAAACTGCTTAGGTCATCGGTCCCTAAGCTTACGCAATACTTAATCTAGCTTTAACTTACGCTATGGACAACACACACACCATGGCCGAGGGAGGACTCGAACTTCCTAAGCGGAGAGCAGCGAGGACCGTAACTAGCCGCCCTAGATAGCGCGGCTACCCCGCGCGGCTCCTTGTACAATGACTCCAGGAGTTGTAGAGGTATAGGTCTCCGTACTCGCTGCTTCCTGTGGCTTTTTAGCACGTCGCCTAGTCCAGCGTTTCTAAATCGCATGTCGCCACACATTCGTGTGTCGCGAATAAATGTCAGGTGGCTCGCGAGATTTTTATGTTCATGCTTAACAGCGATAAGTCTCTTTTATTTCACACCTTATGTTTATGTTCCTATGTCCCTTTTCAGTAGCCTTATGCAATAAATTTTTAAATTTTGCTTCTCACAGTCGTTTCACAACAGAATATATTGTACATATTTTATGTGGTTGCTTTTTCGCATCTTGGAAAAAAAAAATTACGAGTAGTGGTGTCGCGAAAGTTTGAAACGTACTTTGTTGTGCCCCAAAGGAAAGAAAGTTTGAGACACGCGGATCTAGTCTACAGACGCGTTGGTGTCAATCTGCCTGTCACAAACAGAAGTGAGGCTCATCGCTGAACGCAACAGAATACCACTTAGTATCCCAATTGACTGTGGCTCCGCCTCATGCAAGTCTCTGTAATCTGTCGTACAGTGTCAGCAGTAAACGACTCATGACAACTCCGGGTGTTAACCCCACTCACAGTAATTTGTTGCCGCCGATTCTTGCTGTCACTTTGCTTCTAATCTCTGTCCGGATTCAAGACGTTGTCATCCGTCGAATCGTTACAGCTACTCGAACAATCCCACCATTTTCTCGTGGTATGTTTCCTCTGAAGGGACCCGTGCCTACTCTTACTACGTCCACCTTGTCAGTACTCATTGTGGAGTCACTGTGCCACAGGCAACAGGCCGCGTCGTCTGTCTACAGCTACATCTACATACTCGTACCTATTCTAAATCTACATGTACATTTACACTCCGCAAGCCACCCAACGGTGTGTGGCGGAAGGCACATTACGTGCCACTCTCATTACCTCCCTTTCCTGTTCCAGTAGCGTATGGTTCGCGGCAAGAACGACTGCCGGAAAGCCTCCTTGCGCGCTCGAATCTCTCTGATTTTACATTCGTGATCTCCTCGGGGGGTATAAGCAGGGGGAAGCAATATAATCGATACCTCATCCAGAAACGCACCCTCTCGAAACCTGGACAGCAAGCTACACCGCGATGCAGAGCGCCTCTCTTGCAGAGTCTGCCACTTGACTTTGCTAAACATCTCCGTAACGCTATCACGCTTACAAAATAACCCTGTGACGAAACGCGCCGCTCTTCTTTGGATCTTTTCTATCTCCTCTGTCAACCCGACCTGGTACGGATCCCACACTGATGAGCAATACTCAAGTATAGGTCGAACGAGTGTTTTGTAAGCCACCTCCTTTGTTGATGGACTACATTTTCTAAGGATTCTCCCAATGAATCTCAACCTGACACCCGCCTTACCAACAAATAATTTTATATGATCATTCCACTTCAAATCGTTCCGTACGCATACTCCCAGATATTTTACAGAAGTAACTGTTACCAGTGTTTGTTCCGCTATCATATAATCATGCAATTAAGGATCCTTCTTTCTATGTATTCGCAATACATAACATTTGTCTATGTTAAGGGTCAGTTGCCATTCCCTGCACCAAGTGCCTATCCGCTGCAGATCTTCCTGCATTTCGCTGCAATTTTCTAATTCTGCAACTTCTTTGTATACTACAGCATCATCCGCGAAAAGCCGCACGGAATTTGCGACCCCATCTACTAGGTCATTTATGTATATTGTGAAAAGCAATGGTCCCAAAACACTCCCCTGTGGCACGCCAGAGGTTACTTTAACGTCTGTAGACGTCTCTCCATTGAGAAGAACATGCTGTGTTCTGTTTGCTAAAAACTCTTCAATCCAGCCACACAGCTGGTCTGATATACCGTAGGCTCTTACTTTGTTTATCAGGCGACAGTGCGGAACTGTATCGAACGCCTCCCGAGAGTCTAGGAAAATGGCATCTACCTGGGAGCCTGTATCTGCACTGTTCGTGGCAGAAGGTACGATGTACAACTACTGGTCACTTCCCTTTCTCTTCCACTCATACGCAGAATGAGGTTAAAACTACTGTCTATATGCCTTCGTACAAGCCCTAATCCCTCATATCCTGTTTTCGTGGTTCTTACGCGAATTGTACGTTGGCGGCAATAGGATCGTTCTGCAGCCAGTTTCAAACGCCGGTTCTCTAAATTTTCTCAATAGCGTTTCTCGAAAAGAACTTCGCCTTCCCTCCTGGGATTCCCATTTGAGTTCCCGACGCATCTCGGTAATACTTGTGTGTTGATCGAACCCACCGGTAAGAAATCTAGCAGCACGCCTCTGAATTGCTTCTACGTTTTCCTTCAATCCGACGTGGCTGGGATGTTGAACACACCAGCTGTACTCAAGAATGGGTCTCACTACTGTTCCAGGTGCTGTCTCCTTTACAAATGAACCACACTTTCCTAAAATTCTCCTACCTAATCCTCACATGCTTCTTCCCTTTGATATCGCTTTGCATCATTACGCCTAGATATTTAATCGAGCTGGCTGTGTGAAGTAGCACACTACTAATGCTGCATTCGAACATGACAGAATTGTTTGCCCTTCTGAACTGCGTTAACTTACATTTTTCTACATTTAGAACTAGGCTGTTTTTCATCACTCCAGGTAGACATTCTGTTTGAGTCATCTTGTATTCTCTTCCCGAACACCACAGCATCGTCAGCAAACTGTTTCTGATTGATGCTTATCCTGTCCATCAGATCATTTTGTATACAGGGCATACATTAATAAAACCGAAAAACTGCAGGAAGGATTACTGACTGGAAATGGACGAAAGGTCCTATGAACATGTGTCCGGAAATACATCGTTGCCATGGTAGACGGCTATGACGAATGAAAGTTCCTCTGACCACGTGTCATGTGTTCCTTGTGTGTTGCAGGCTGTATGATAGACGCAGCGTACTTTAAGCAGCAGAATGGTCCGGCATTCATGCCAGGAACAAGCCGAGATTATATTTGGGAACGGCCAAGCACATGGAAAAGGTAGAGAGGCAGCACGGCTATATCAAAACAAGTACTTTCACAGACACCAGCCACATCGCACAACATTTCATTCCCTTTTTGGACGTTTGTGTGGTCATGGGTCGTTTCAAACAGACGAGCGTGCAGGGAGGTGGGGGACTGTGCGTACGCTATATAGTAAGGCGAACGCTAGTACAAGTTCCAGGCAAGTGGCGAAAGAGTGCGGCAGTCCATGACGCGGCGTGTGAACGCGTTCATTGCATCCCATGGGGGCTCTTGGACCCTCTGTTGTGACGTGGATGTGATGCAGCTATGCACTGTGTTCCGGGACGGTTTGTTGTCGTTGCACGCACGCCGTCCATTTTCGGACACGTGTTCATAGGAACTTTTTTCCTCCGTTTCCAGTGAGGTATCCGTCCCTGCAGTTTGCCTATTTTATTAATGTTCGCCATATATAGAGAATAAAAGCGGTTCTATCACATTTCCATGGTCTACTCCTAACGATAAACTTGCCTCTGTAAACACTCGCCGTCCTGTATAGTTCTAGCCACAGTGTAGGTGTTCGTTGTGTAAACACTTCCCTTTTCCGTCAATGTGGCAATTCGACATACCTGTTAAACTTTTTGGGTCTGTTTAAATAAAGATAGGAATGTTACTTTTACATGTGACAACTGAAACTGTGTTCTCGACCTCGCACGCTAATTATTTGTGGCGTGTCAGGCGTATTCGAACTACTCAGATGGTTGCGCACTGAACTTGAAATGCAGATAACCGGGATCGTGTTGCGGCTGAGCACACGGCTTTAACTTGTCGAATGTCAGCACCAGACCATATAATTCCCAAACGATACAGTCCATCGCTGAAACCAAGTTTGTTTGAGGCAAGTTTAGTTTATCGAGAGAGATCGCGCCTTGTAGGGGATTAGTTTCTAGGTTTTGTGCATGTTTTAATCTACACTCCTGGAAATGGAAAAAAGAACACATTGACACCGGTGTGTCAGACCCACCATACTTGCTCCGGACACTGCGAGAGGGCTGTACAAGCAATGATCACACGCACGGCACAGCGGACACACCAGGAACCGCGGTGTTGGCCGTCGAATGGCGCTATCTGCGCAGCATTTGTGCACCGCCGCCGTCAGTGTCAGCCAGTTTGCCGTGGCATACGGAGCTCCATCGCAGTCTTTAACACTGGTAGCATGCCGCGACAGCGTGAACGTGAACCGTATGTGCAGTTGACGGACTTTGAGCGAGGGCGTATAGTGGGCATGCGGGAGGCCGGGTGGACGTACCGCCGAATTGCTCAACACGTGGGGCGTGAGGTCTCCACAGTACATCGATGTTGTCGCCAGTGGTCGGCGGAAGGTGCACGTGCCCGTCGACCTGGGACCGGACCGCAGCGACGCACGGATGCACGCCAAGACCGTAGGATCCTACGCAGTGCCGTAGGGGACCGCACCGCCACTTCCCAGCAAATTAGGGACACTGTTGCTCCTGGGGTATCGGCGAGAACCATTCGCAACCGTCTCCATGAAGCTGGGCTACGGTCCCGCACACCGTTAGGCCGTCTTCCGCTCACGCCCCAACATCGTGCAGCCCGCCTCCAGTGGTGTCGCGACAGGCGTGAATGGAGGGACGAATGGAGACGTGTCGTCTTCAGCGATGAGAGTCGCTTCTGCCTTGGTGCCAATGATGGTCGTATGCGTGTTTGGCGCCGTGCAGGTGAGCGCCACAATCAGGACTGCATACGACCGAGGCACACAGGGCCAACACCCGGCATCATGGTGTGGGGAGCGATCTCCTACACTGGCCGTACACCACTGGTGATCGTCGAGGGGACACTGAATAGTGCACGGTACATCCAAACCGTCATCGAACCCATCGTTCTACCATTCCTAGACCGGCAAGGGAACTTGCTGTTCCAACAGGACAATGCACGTCCGCATGTATCCCGTGCCACCCAACGTGCTCTAGAAGGTGTAAGTCAACTACCCTGGCCAGCAAGATCTCCGTATCTGTCCCCCATTGAGCATGTTTGGGACTGGATGAAGCGTCGTCTCACGCGGTCTGCACGTCCAGCACGAACGCTGGTCCAACTGAGGCGCCAGGTGGAAATGGCATGGCAAGCCGTTCCACAGGACTACATCCAGCATCTCTACGATCGTCTCCATGGGAGAATAGCAGCCTGCATTGCTGCGAAAGGTGGATATACACTGTACTAGTGCCGACATTGTGCATGCTCTGTTGCCTGTGTCTATGTGCCTGTGGTTCTGTCAGTGTGATCATGTGATGTATCTGACCCCAGGAATGTGTCAATAAAGTTTCCCCTTCCTGGGACAATGAATTCACGGTGTTCTTATTTCAATTTCCAGCTGTGTATTTATGTTCTATATGCGCGCTTTTGTATGTCTTACTGTACGGTGTGATGTGTGTTATCCAGTGTGCCATTGTTCGTACTGCGGCACTTCTGAAATTACATTCTTCGACAAGAATAATATTATTTCCAGATGTCAACATGGCTTCAGACCACAGCGATCAATTGAAACAGCCACTTTCAATCTGATAAACCATGTCTTAAATGCAGTGGACAGCCACATATCTCAGGTTTATTCTTGGACCTAAGAAAAGCTTGTGATGTGATTGATCATACTATACTCCCGAGGAAGCTTGAAGGGTATGGTGTAAGAGCTGTGCCATATCAGTGGATTAAATCTTATTTGGAATATCGCTCTCAGGTAACTGAAATTAAGTACATGGAAGGAAATGAACTCCAGATACACCTTTCGGAACCATGTGGACTAAGTCATGGTGTTCCACAGGGCTCCATTTTAGGTCCCTTTCTTTCTTTGGTCTACATTAATAATTTCCCATCACACGTTACGGATTCTGCACCAGTATTGTTTGCAGATGACACCTGTCTATTGATTGAAGGGAATAAAGAAGAAAATCTTACTGCATTTGCAAAAGATATGCAAAAGGAGTGTCTGAATGGTTTACCAGAAACAGGCTAATAGTTAATCCCCAAAAAAGTCATGAATTTCCACTCTGATCAAAATAATAATCCGGCACAACCTGTAATATGTATAGATAACCAAAACATTAGTGCTGTCAATGAAACTAAATTTCTTGGGATTCATATCCAGGAAAATCTTAAATGGAGCACTCAGATCACACCCCTAAATTCAAAACTAGCAAAAATGAGCTATGTAGTAAGAATTCTCTGCAACAATACTAGTGCAGAAACAGTTAGGGCTGTATACTTTGCTCGTGTACATTCAATACTGAAGTACGGTATCATTTTCTGGGGAAATGTACGCCAGGCTATAACAGTTTTCAGGAAACAAAAGGCAATTATAAGAATAATGAAGCAAGTGAGCAGCAGAAAACCATGCAAACCTTTGTTTGAAGATCTAAAGATCCTACTACCCCTTCCCTGCATTTATATACAGGAAGTAGTCATGCATGTCAAAAGAAGCATACTGAGAAAAGAAAACCTTTTTCCTCAAAACAAAAGTATCCATGGAAAAAATGTAATTTGTATCTTTAATTGTAGAAATAAGTTATAAATATACAGTATTTCAAAAATTTGTATTTGTTAACTGTATAGATCCAATTTGTCATAAAAATTTAAATAATGTATTTTTGACCTTTGAAAAACCAATACCTAAAAAGGTTTTCTGTCCAATATCCTGTGTACAGTATATGTAGTGAAAAAGAGATTTATATGGACAAATAAATAAATAAATATGCCAGATTGAGCTAACAGTGGCTGCGCGAGAAATCTTCGCTGGTACCCGCTAACGCATAGAGAAGGTACAGCGGTTCACAGATAACAATAAAGTTACTAGCTGGACTAAGTAACGGTGAGATCCGCAGACTCCGCAGACTTACTGGCGCCTGTCGACAGTACACTAACACCCGTGCTTCAGAGAGAGAGCGGTTTTGTCAGCAGGCCCTCTAGACGTGCTGATGGATACTCGACTGGGCGAGAGAGCCACATTGAGACGTGACAGGAGGGGCGGTGTTGTTCTGTAGTGGCACCAGCAACAGCGTCACGAGGGGGACGAGCCGCCGCTATTTCGGGAACCGCCTGCCGCTGCGTTCTGTGGCCTGTATTCTGGTACCGCTTCCAGCCTCGTTTGTATCACCCACCAGGCTACGACAGCCACAAATAGGCACTACGCCTCTCTGTGAAGCTTCCAGCGCTCAACCTGTACACAGTTGTTAGCCGTCATAATTTACTGTGCTATTAGCAGGTGTGGTGCGAGAGAGGAAAGAAGCGGGTCCCCCCACCAACACGAAAAAATTGTAAAACATGCGTTTGTACATTTACATACCTCAGTTTCAAATTTCACAGTTCACTTTCGGAACATAACGTTACATCAAAACATGCGATTACTTAGCACTTACAATCTGTGTCCTATAGCGATTGGTTGGTTAGTTTGGGGAAGGAGACCAGACAGCGAGGTCATCGGTCTCATTGGATTAGGGAAGGACGGGGAAGGAAGTCGGCCGTGCCCTTTCAAAGGAACCATTTCGGCATTTGCCTGGAGCGATTTAGGGAAATCACAGAAAACCTAAATCACGATGGCCGGACGCGGGATTGAACGATCGTCCTCCCGAATGCGAGTCCAGTATGCTAGCCAGTGCGTCACCTCGCTCGGTGTGTCCTATAGGGTGACAGTCATTGAACTATATGAACTGAAATCGTCATAACTTCTGAATGGTTTGCATTAAGATGTTCAAACTGTAGGGTTGGCCGCGAGGGATGATGGGAATTAGTATGCGCTATCTGCCTGGGTTTTGTTGTGTCGTCTTCATCATCATCATTCATCCCCATTACGTTCGGAGGAAGGCAATGGCAAACTAACTCCGCTAGGACCTTGCCTACTCGGCCGTGCGGGTCTCCCGTATCGTCCCTCTATGCTCTTCGGAGTATGGGACCTCATCGTCATAATATGGTTTGGTTTAGCGTCGAAGCCCACTTTCATTTGGACGGGTTCGTCAACAAGCAAAATTGGCGCATTTGGGGGACTAAGTACCCGCATTTCGCGATGGAGAAGTCTCTTCACCCGCAACGGGTGACTGTATGGTGTGCAAGCGTCCAGTCACGGAATAATCGGCGCGATATTCCTTGAGGGTACGGTGACTACCAAACTGTACGATTAGATTAGTAATTATTCCATAGATCATGAGTACGACACTTCGTAATGATGTGGAAAGTGTCAGGTTAATAAAAGTGCCTATACAAGATATTACATTACACAAAATACTACATGACACTTAATATTTTTAATTTTTTTTGGTGGGGATTGGGGAAATTACCCACTTACCGTATCCAAAAATTAATCTAATGATTAGAAGGAGTTGCCACTAAGAAATTCTTTTAATATCCTTTTAAATGCTATATGGCTATCTGTCAGACTTTTGATGCTATTAGCTAAGTGACCAAAGTCACTTGTGGCAGCATAATTTACCCCATTCTGAGCCAAAGTTAGATTTAACCTTGAGTAGTGAAGATCATCCTTTCTCCTAATGTTGTAGCCATGTACCTGCTATTACTTTTGAATTCGTTTGGACTGTTAATAACAAATTTCATAAGTGAATATATATATATTTTGAGGCTACAGTGAAGATCTCTAGCTCTTTAAATAAGTGTCTGCAGGATGATCTTGGATGAACTCCAGCAGTTATTCTGATTACACGCTTTCGTGCAATGAACACTCTTTTACTCAATGATGAGTTACCCCAGAATATGATGCATACGAAAGCAGAGAATGAAAATAGTCATGGTAAGCTAATTTGCTGAGATGTATATCGCCAAAATTTGCAATGACCCTAATAGCATAAGTAGCTGAAGTCAAACGTTTCAGCAGATCTTCAGTGTGTTTTTTTCCAGTTCAACCCCTCATCAATGCATATACCTAGAAATTTTGAATATTCTACCTTAGCTACCGATTTCTGATCAAAGTCTATATACGTGAAGGTTTTGGAAGATGATTTCATCCCCATTATCCAAAGTGATCTTGATTTCGACGAGATTTGGTTCATGCAAGACGGAGCTCGACCCCACAGAAGCAGGAGAGTGTTTTATGTCCTGAAGGAGCTCTTTGGGGACTGCATTCTGGCTCTGGTGTACCGAGAGACCATTGACATGGGCCTCGATTGGCCGCCATATTCTCCGCATCTGAAAACATGCGACTCCTTTTTTCTGACGCTAAGAGGTGTACAGCAATAATCCCAAAACCATTGCTGAGCTGAAAACAGCCTTTCAGGAGGTTATCGACAGCATCGATGTTCCGACACTTCAGCGGGTCATGCAGAATTTGGCTATTCGTCTGTGCCACATCATCGCCAATGATGGCTGGCATATTTAACAAGTCATAACCTAAATCCGAATATCTGTAGTGACGTTTACACGTTGAATAAAGTGTTTGCACACTGTAGTTTGTAACTAATTTACTTTTTTTCACAGAGTTTAATAATTGTCACCCTATATGTTGGTATTAAATAGTGTTCAGTTGCTTGACGAAGCTCTCCACGGTAGTCTATTCTGTCCAAGTCTTTTCATCTCTGCATAACTACTACATCCTACAGCCATCTGAAACTGCTGACTGTGTTTTTACTTAGGTGTCCCTCTACAATTTTTGCACCCCCCCCCTCCCCCTTACCCGCTACATTTTTGTCCTTAACTAACTTTTTGATTCTTTGGCGCCTCAGTTTGTGTACCTCCTCATTAATTAATCGATCTGTATATCTGAATTATTCCCTAAGAACACTTTTCAAAAGCTTCAATTCTCTTCTTGTTCGAACTGCTTCTTGTTTAGTTTTATTTCTATACGGATAAATACTGTCAGAGGAAACTTCGTAACACTTGAATTTATTTTCTGCGTCAGCAAATAAATGTCTTTAAAAGGGATTTATCTTCCCCTACTTTTTACTCTTCCTGACCTCGATCATTGTGTCCACTTGATTTTTAACTTTCTTCAGTTGCATCGCCGCGCGGGATTAGCCGAGCGGTCTAAGGTGCTGCAGTCATGGACTGTGCGGCTGGTCCCGGGGGAGGTTCGAGTCCTCCTTCGGGTATGGGTGTGTGTGTTGGTCCTTAGTATAATTTAGGTTAAGAAGTGTGTAAGCTTAGCGACTGATTACCTTAGCAGTTAAGTCCCATAAGATTTCACACACATTTGAACATTCTCTGCATTTATGTACATGTTACAGATAACGTTGCATTGTCTGCATTCTCCTCTCAAGATACAAATAATATAATATGACTGTTTTATTTGAACGCAGTGCCACTGTGTCCAAATTAAATCTAATCTTCAAAGATAGTTTCAAAGCATGGTTAAACACACATTCACGTCTGCAACTGATTGTCGAGATATGCAATTCAGGCAATACTGGTAGTGGCGACAGCGTCGTTCTAACGTTGTCTCCTCATCAAAATAGAGAGCCTAACCGAATTTCTGAATTTCATAACAGCAGCTTTTAGTTTCATGACAAACATTAACTTCTTTCGTATCTACCAATGTCCAGCAATCATCTGTCAGGGGACTATCTATTTTGACTGACCAGATGTTTAACTAAAAATTGCTGCATCTCGCGAATTCCATTACCAACAGCATTATACACTGCGCGACAGAAAACTGCAGCACCAAGAAGACGTGCAAGGATGTCAGTGTAAGTTTGTACATGTAAACACCTTCGGCAGGTATGTAAATGATTACAGTTGCAATACTTTGTGACAGGTAGAACGTCCAACGTAGTGCATTAGCGTTGCTCACGTTTACTTTTGTTACCAGGCCGTGTAATGGTCGTGAACAGCATCATATGGTGAGTGATGACTGTGAACACACGGAGAAGTGGCATAC
This sequence comes from Schistocerca nitens, assembly GCF_023898315.1. Classification (NCBI taxonomy): domain Eukaryota; kingdom Metazoa; phylum Arthropoda; class Insecta; order Orthoptera; family Acrididae; genus Schistocerca; species Schistocerca nitens. The sequence goes on along the minus strand of NC_064614.1, from coordinate 1,038,116,692 downwards.
CCGTGTGAGTCACCTTTTATCAGCTCCGGGCAAAGTTCGAAAGGGGCGTTATTGTGGGTCTCTATTTGGCCTGCTGGTCGAATCGTAACATTTCTGGGACATCCAGACGTGACAGTGCCCGAAGTTGTATTGCATGGAAGCTCGAGGACAGGCATTCTTGACTAGTCGACCAGTGCTGGTCACCGCAAGAGGGGTCAACTCCGATAGTTGAGTGGTCAGCGTGACGGATTGCCGTCCTACGGGCCCGGGTTCGTTTCCCGGCTGGGTCGGGGATTTTCTCCGCTAAGGGACTGGGTGTTGTGCTGTCATCATCATTTCATCCCGATCCGGCGCTCAGGCCGCCCAATGTGGCGCAGAATGTAATAAGACCTGCACCAAGCCGGCCGGACCTGCGCCGCAAGGGGCCTCCCGGCCAATGACGCCAAACGCTCATTTCCATTTACCACAAGAGGTGGTCGCCATATTGTTCATCGAGCGCGTCTTAACCCTGCATGTGCCGTCCGATAATAAATAACGGACGTCCTGCAACATTCTGTGTTCTCCCGCAACATTAGTCGGAGCACAGCCGGACTAAGGAATTACCGTCCCTTGCGTAGAATGTCGGTAACACCAGAAGGCGGACGGCTGTGTTTGCAGTGCTGCTGTGACTGTGAACCAGGGAGTGCTGTTGGATGACGTCACCTTGTGTTGAGCGATGTATTACGATTCTTCTCTACCCAGATGACTGTCATCGACGAGTAAAAAATGGTTCAAATGGCTCTGAGCACTATGGGACTTAACATCTATGGTCATCAGTCCCCTAGAACTTAGAACTACTTAAACCTAACTAACCTAAGGACATCACACAACACCCAGTCATTACGAGGCAGAGAAAATCCCTGACCCCGCCGGGAATCGAACCCGGGAACCCGGGCGCGGGAAGCGAGAACGCTACCGCACGACCACGAGCTGCGGACTCGACGAGTATAGTGGCGACTTGCGGAGAGATTCCATTCGTCCAATGTTTCGGAGAGACAGAGCAGCGTCACTCTTGATCAGACGTCATGGTGCGGAAAGACACTGGGTACGACGCCAGGTCACTGCTGATGGTGACTGACAGGACTCTGACGGCGCAGTGGTAAGTCATGAACACAGTGCATGATCATACATCGTGGTGCCAGTCTTCAGCAGAACTTTACACGTCCACACGTGGCATGTATCTCTACAAACAGTCTGTGTGATGCTGAAATACACCTGTAACCAGCAAGACTGCCAGATCTGTCCTTGATAGGACATGTATGGGACCACCTCGGACGTCAACCCCGTCCCAGTGCCAGCATCAAGGAAATCAAGCACCAGTTTCAGCAGTTAGGAGCCGACATAGCCCAGGAGAGGATACAATGTCTTTGTGACACCCTTCCGTAGCGATTCAGTGCATTGCTTGTAGGCCAGAGGGGGATCCATCGTCACGCTGATAAGTGGGCTGATACTGCCAAGTTATTTGTAAATTTGCTTCGACTTCGTAATCACTGAAATAATATCACATACTTTCTCAGACAGTAAAGTTTCATTTTATTTTCCTTACCCTCTTCTGGGCGCTTTACTTTTTTGTGAGGCTCACCACATTTCCCTAGACAGCATTTTCTTTAAGCTAACACGCTCTGCTCGTTAAGTCTGAGATTATTTCCTATTTCTGTTACTGTCCGAGACGACGGCCATGAGCACCATAAACTTTTACAGCCTTCAATTTGCAGAAAATATCCGCCGTGTCTGTCCGGTCGGACCGCTCCTGATTCGTCACGGGCAATTATACATCACCTACACTTCACCTTGAGAATCAATGGCACTGTAGAGAGTCCTACGTTTCCGAATGAAATCTCAGGTCTTTTATAGCCCATTATACATTTCTGTGCACTGTACCAGCTGCAGGGGGTGCAAAGTCGTTTCTATACCGGCGCCAGCATCATCATAATCCATTTGTGCATTTGTCGCAGTTTGCTGGTTAAAGACCTTCGCTAGACTTTTCCATAGTGTATGGTCTCCACCTGTCACTCCTGCAAGATTTCTAATGTCTTCTGACAAATCTTCACTAAATCTTCTTTACTTATTCTTTGGAATCAAGCTGATAACTTACTTGGCCCATGTACCATTCATTGGCCTGGCTGCATGTCTCACCCACTTCCATTTCTTTTTCATTACAGTCATAGTTGCGGCTTCCACTACTGTCTATTCACTGATCCATCTGTTTGTTTCCTGCTTATCTCCCGTAAGTAAAAGCTGATGATAGGCAACGAATTATAATATTAATTTGATCTTTTACGTTATTAACTGTGTTGAAAAACGCTCCCACAGATAAAAAACCCTCTTAATTGTTTAAATATTTCAGTAATTATTACCACCCGTACGGGTGAACTCAAATAGTTTTGTTGACCTTTAAGTGCATTCTTGTTCTTCTATAAATTAGAAACCGCTATAATTAAATATTCTCTGGTATGGCGTCCTAAAAGAACTACAGCGAAGTAAATAACCGAATTTCATTTATTTTTATTATCTACCCTCTTCTAGATGTTGGATGTGTGAACAGAACTTGTGATAAACTGTCTCCTTGTTTGACAGCTAAGTGGATAACAAAGCCATTAAAGTTTTATTTTGATTCTAAAAGTGACATTTGCTATGTAGATTATGCTTGGATTTATAAGTTTTGTCGGATTCCGAATTGTCCCCTAATCTGCACAAATAGTTTGTACTGAAACTGTCAGATGCTTTTTTGAAGTCAGCAAACAGTGGACTTGGTGTGTGATCGCAGTTCTTAGTGTCCTCCTTAGACCTCAGCAAAGCCTTTAACATCGTATACTATGACATTTTACGTGCCAAACTTAGCAGCCTAAATTGCCCACCAAGTGCAGTGGAATGGTCTCGCTCATATCTGAGGTCTCGCAAGCTGTGCATCGTGTTCGGTCCTACGGAGGCAAGAATATGAAATGGTTCAAATGGCTCTAAGCACTATGGGGCTTAACATCTGAGGTCATCAGTCCCCTAGACTTAGAACTACTTAAACCTAACTGTCCTAAGGACATCACATACATCCATGCCCGAGGTAGGATTCGAAAATGCGACCGTAGCAGCAGCGCGGTTCCGGACTGAAGCGCCTAGAACCGCTCAGTCACAGTGGCCGGCTACAAGTAATATCAAGCCGGTATTAGGTCCTATACTCTTTTCATTACACGTAATGACCGCGACCTACAATTGCGTGCGATAGCTATTCGAGAGGCTAATCACAAGTGAGCTGATCAGTGAAAAGGAACAGACGGGCAGAGTGAATGCGCCTGCCGCCCGCGACCACTTAATCACCTCCCCTATCGTACCGCATGCATCGGCAACAATTAAATCATACCACGCAAGTTGTTAGTCGCACGTCCATTGTCTCAGTTTAGTTTTCTCTTGATTTCTACAAAGTTTAACGTGTGTAACATATCGTGCATCATGCTGCCCAAAAAATGAAATGTCGTTTCATGAATAGCTCACTTTCCTGCAACATTTACATACGACGGAAGTGTTTTACAATGTCGAGTGTGCAAGAAATACATTTCGTGCAAAAACAAAAAGATTGTTTAGTTCAGCACGTCAAGACAAGACTTCATATCGCAGAAATGCAAAAGAAAGGAACATGACAAAAGCTTTTAACAGCGGCAAGTAGCAGTACTAGGGACTTAACCCCAAAGGTAACCAAAAAAACCGCTTTGATATGGATCTATGTGAAGCATTCACTGCAAGTAATATTTCTCTTCATAAACTTACAAACCCTGTCCTCATGAGTTTCCTGTGCAAATATTGCTTAAATCAAAATATACCAGACGAATCAGAATGGCGTAAAAATGACATACCGACAATTTACCCACATGTTCCGGAAGAAATACATAATGAACTCAAGGACAACATTATTTGGATTTCAGTTGACGAAACAACCGACACTTGTGGCAGTTACATTGCAAATTTCACTGTTGGTGCCTTAAAACAACAACCTTCTTCTTTCTATTTAGTGGCTTCGAAAGATCTTGAAAAGACGAAACATACTACGATCGCTAGATTTGTGAAAGAGCCTATCAGAATAACATTTCCAGAATCTTCTGCAGATGAAAGGGTGTTTGCGTTTCTCTCAGCCGCTGCTCCATATATGATCAAACCAGGAAAAGCCCTCCAAGTACTTTATTCCAGTTAAATTCGTGTGATGCGCTTTGCTCACGGAGCACATCGCCTTGCTGAAGAAGTACGATCCACGTTTGGGAATGTAAGTAAACACATTTCAACCACAAAGAAAGTGTTTCTTGAGGCACTTGCTCGCATCAAGCCCTACAAAGAAAAACTAACAATTGGCCTTGACACCCCGAACCAGTGGTAACTCGTCGGTGTACATGGGTCGAAGCTGTGTTGTTTTACGACGCACATTTCGAGGCCACCAGAGGCGCAGTGAAGGACTTCGATAGTGCAGAGGCTTTGGTAGTTCGCCAAATACAAGGAAGCATTTCATGATTCCAGTATTTAAGAAAAAGCATTTCTGTAATTAGCACTCATTTTCGCCGTATACACGCGAGTATTAAAAAGCGTGAAACTCAAGGTTTGGCGTCGATATACTCTATTCGGTTAACGAATAAAATTAGTCTAGTGAACTCCTCATTGCCGGAGGTATTCCCGACAAAACGTACAGAAAAATTTGAAAACATTTTGGACAGTAACAATGGCTTTGAATCCTTGTCCCAATTGATGGTTTTATTAACGGGAGCGGCGACCTTTTGCCAGAATCAGTAAGTGCCAACACAGTACCCGAATGCAAATACTGCCCAGTTATCTCAGTTAATGTAGAGTGGTCATTTTCTGCTTATAAAAATGTTTTGAGTGATTGAGGACACAATCTTACTACCGAACATTTGGAAAAGTACGTTATCGTTTATGTTTACAATAAGAGCAAAACGTAAAATAATTTGTAAACGATACTTTGATAATATTAAATAAACGTTGATGTTAAAAAATTCCTGATTGTACGCAGATTTTGAAATGAAATATTACGGAGTTTTTGTGCCTGTTCAAATGGTTCAAATGGCTCTGAGCACTATGCGACTTAACTTCTGAGGTCATCAGTCGCCTAGAACTTAGAACTAATTAAACCTAACTAACCTAAGGACATCACACACATCCATGCCCGAGGCAGGATTCGAACCTGCGACCGTAGCGGTCGCTCGGCTCCAGACTGGAGTGCCTAGAACCGCACGGCCTGTCCTTATGCTTGCGATATATATAGAAGCTGGATCTATGGATGTCGATTGTTTTGTGGCGAGTAACTCGCATTGCATTCGCTTATTACAACAGCAAAAGGAGCAATAATATTTAAAACATGATGCCATCTTCTTTTTGCAATTTTTGAAAAACGAATCTCAGAAAGGATCCTGCCAGTACCTACTTAAAAGTAAACAGATCATAATATCAGCGTTTTAAATGTCCCAATTTTTCGCAAGGCGGCGGTCTTCCTGCAAACGATACATTGCACGCTGTAACTACTATGTTTTTTATTATTTGATCTTGCATATTTCGACACTTTTCATGCATACTTTAAGCATTTTTCACGGTCATCCAAAGCCCAGTCGGTGCTGGTTTGTGATTCTGGACTCATTAGCCAGAAATATGTCCCTACCATCTTAACCCTACATCGGACAGATATCAACTTCTCCCCTTCAGCAAACAGTCTAGGAGTAATAATAGATTAAAACTAGACTGGACTGAGGACGTAACTGTAACGTGAAAGATGGCATCAACATCTCTCCATGCCCAACAAAAATGTAAAAATATAAAAAGATCTTCTCTCTTGAGCTGAGAAAGAAACTAGTACAGACACTTACACTTCCAATTACACAGCGACTGTCTCCCTGCGAGGCCTTTCTTACATAAGCTCACCGCGCCGGCGTTTAGCAGTGGTTATGAATTAATTGTAATGTGCAACAAGGCATCAGCATATCTCCATGCCCTTCAAAAATATAAGAAGCTCTTCCCTCTAGAGCTGAAAAACACTTCTACAAACGCCTTTACTTCCAATTATTGACTACAGCGTTGTTGTCCTGGAAGGTCTTTCACAGGAAAGCTCACGGCACCTAACACTGGTTACGAATGCCTGTGTTCGCTATAACTGTGATGTTCGACTCTTTGATCGCATTTCACCAACGTATGCACAGCTATCCTGATTGCTTCCAGACAAGGATTTCCATACCCTCTGTCTTGTCTACCGTCTTATCAACGAACACTGTCACTCACATCTCTCGTCAACCTTAACGCTCTCGTCTGAATAAAATGACAGGAACACTGGTTCCTATCAAAGCAAATTGCTTTCTGTTCCACTCCATCGTTCAGCCAGTTTCTCGACGTCCTTCTCAGTAGCAGGAACCCGACCCTGCAACAAAAAAAAATGGCTCTGAGCACTATGGGACTCAACTGCTGTGGTCATAAGTCCCCTAGAACTTAGAACTACTTAAACCTAACTAACCTAAGGACAGCACACAACACCCAGCCATCACGAGGGAGAGAAAATCCCTGACCCCGCCGGGAATCGAACCCGGGAACCCGGGCGTGGGAAGCGAGAACGCTACCGCACGACCACGAGATGCGGGCACCCTGCAACAGCCTCCCGCATTATATTAGAGAACTAAATATCATCTCCAGCTTCAGAAGACGGGTAATGACGTATCTAGTAAAGCAACAATAAGATTACCAAGACCCTGTTCGCCCTTGTTACCCTTGTACATTCTTCTTTCCAATCCGATATTCCTCAATTCCCAGTATTCTTAAACTTCCTTTTCCCAGAACCCGCCACATAAGAAAACACCTATTAATTTTTTGAGTAACTATGATGTAATAGATATTGTATATGTGATACCTGGTCCGATGTAAGAGACGGCCTTTGGGCTTAGTCAGATCAGGTTAAATAAATAAATGCACTGATGATCCAAAAAATTATGGCAAGCTGCTTAATAGTGTGTTGGTCCACGCAATACAGCAAGGACTCTGTGTGGGACGGGTTCAACAAGTACTGCTATTTTTCCGGAGGTATCTAAGCACAGCTCACACAACAGTCTTAAATTACGGGCCGGTGGTTTGTGGCACAGCGCCCAATAGAGTCCCAACTGTGTGCCATAGCGTTCGAATCAGACGAATCTGTTGGCCAAGACATCAACTATTTTACACAGTTGTTCACTTCCAAGTCTCTTGTCCTGTGGTGGTACACAAACAAGTGTTATGCGTGTATAGCGCAAGAGGGTCATCGCCCTCTGTCTGCATTCAAATAATAAGCCACAACATATTGGATACAAAAAACACATTCATTGTGTGATATTGTAATAGGCAGAGCGTTCCGCTAACTGTGGAATTTGTCAGGCTTGGGACATCCGCTCGCTTTTGAGTCTTCAAGCTGATGGTTGAAAATGGTTCAGATTGCTCTGAGCACTACGGGACTTAACATCTGAGGTCATCAGTCCCCTAGACTTAGAACTACTTAAACCTAACTAACCTAAGGACACCACACACATCCATGAAGGAGGCAGGATTCGAACCTGCGACCGTAGCAGCAGCGCGGTTACAGACTGAAGCGCCTAGAACCGCTCGGCCACAACGGCCTGACTCTTCAAGCTGACTGTGACCCTTAACAAAGGGCCAGTTTCTCCACGTACGCGCACCCGACGTAGTTACAAGACTTTCCTGCAGGGAGCGGATTGTGCAGCACTAGATACCACTAAGAGTGGCAGAAGTGAGCGACTCAACAATTATGTTCCTCAAACCAGTGCAAAATGATTGTGATCTTGTGATGCCGACATTTACCCTGTTGTAGATGATATCGCCGCCCGGGACATCATTAAGCATGAAGGGATGCAGGAGGTCTTCAGTAACGTTCCCGTAGTCCACAAATCTCGTAGTGCCTTTGATTACTACCATAGGATCCAAAGGCAGCGCAGATGAATGTTCAAACAGTGTAATAAACTCCCCACAAGCCTGGCTCCGTGGCCTGGTGTATTTCTGGAGCAGACGTTCATCTGGATGAGGCTTATCCAGACACGACTGTTCGCCCGGTACAACAAGAAACGAAACTCATATGACTACGTGCCGCGTTTAGATTCATTCGTAGTCGAATCTCGATGATCTCGTGTCCTCTGCAGCCATAATTGACGAAACCGTTGGGTCAGCGTGGTGACACATTGGGGCCGTCTGCTACAGAGCCCCACTTTCAGCAGTGTGCTGTGTCAGTTTCCATGGATGATCACAACAGTAGTATGCGAACAGACGACCAGCTTCACTGTTTCCGAGATGCATATTCCCAGTAAACGGGCCACAGCTCTCGGACCTTTGTTAAAGTCACTTAGGCCTGTGGATTTCACTATTAGCGGCCCTTATCGTCACTAGAGTGACTCCCCATTTCTCTTTGCTGCGCTTATACAGGGTGACACAGGATGTCCTGTATATGGAAAATCACTGGAGATTTTAGAGGGTTACAGGAGAAAAATAAACTGTGCGTAGAAACCCCTGTCCGAAACCGTCACCCAACTAGACAACAGAGCACTGCATTCATAGGAGACAATGCCTTTCTCGCAGCAGCTGGCACCATCTTCTCCACCGACGACCGTGGCAGTCACCCGCGATCACTGCGAGGAGCTCCTCCTATGGTCCGTCAGCGTGCAAAGTCGTGTTCCAGCCGAAGGAGTGGCCTTGTAGCAGGCTACGGCGGCTACAACTTCGGCGATCTGTTGCGTCATTGGATAGTCGTTCCGGACACGGGTTCCTATCTTCGATTAGTTCCTCATGATACCCTCGATAACACCTCGAAGTTTTTGGGCACGTTGTATACTTTTCCTACCGCCTCAGATGCCCACAACGCCACCAGGTGGTGTTGAATCTCGCGGTGGTGGCTTGCTACTGAATGTGATCCACTGTAGACCAGTTCCTCACAAGCGACTATTAATCAAATTGCGTACATATGGAGTATCGTCTCAGTTGTGTGACTGGATTCGTGATTTCCTCTCAGACAGGTCACAGTTCGTAGTGATGGCGGTAAATCATCGAGTAGAACAGAAGTGATGGCTGGCGTACCGCAAGATAGTGTCACAGGCCCTCTGCTGTTCCTGATTTAAATAAGTGGTTCAAATGGCTCTGAGCTCTATGGCACTTAACATCTGGGGTCATCAGTCCCCTAGAACTTAGAACTACTTAAACCTAACTAACCTAAGGACATCACACACATCCATGCCCGAGGCAGGATTCGAACCTGCGACCGTAGCGGTCGTGCGGTTCCAGACTGAAGCGCCTAAACCGCTCGGCCACACTGGCCGGCTGATTTACATAAATGGTCTAGGTATAATCTGAGCAGCCCCTTTAGATTGTTTGCAGATGAAGCTGTAATTTACCGTCTAGTAAAATCATCAGACGATCGGTTCCAATTACAAAATGATCTAGAGAGAATTTCTGTATGGTGCGAAAAGTGGGAACTGGCTATAAACAAAGAAAAGTGCGAGGTCATCCACATGGATACTAAAAGAAATCTGATAAATTTTGGGTATACGATAAATCGCACAAATCGAAGGGTTGTCAATTAGACTAAATACCTAGGAATTACAATTACGAACAACTTAAACTGGAAAGGCCAGTTAGATAATATTGTGGGGAAGGCGAAACAAAGACTGCGCTTTGCTGGCAGAACACTTAGAAGATGCAACAAACCCACTAAAGAGACAGCCTACATAACACTTGTCCGCCCTCTGCTGGAATATTGCTGCTCGGTCTGGGATCCTTACCATGTAGGATTGACGGAGGACATCGAAAAAGTGCAAAGAAGGGCAACTCGTTTCGTGTTATCGCGCAATAGGGGTGAGAGTTGTCACTGATATGATACGCGAGTTGGGGTGGCAGTCACTGAAACAAAGGCAGTTTTCTTTGCGGCGAGATCTATTTACGAAATTTCAATCACCAACTTTCTCTTCCGAATGCTAAAATATTTTGTTGACATCCACCTACGTAAAGAGAAATGATCATCATAATAAAATAAGAGAAATCAGAGCTCGAACGGAAAGATTTAGGTGTTCCTTTTTCCCACGCGGCATTCGAGAGTGGAATGGTAGAGAAGTAGTAATGAAATGGTTCGATGAACCCTCTGCCAGGCACTTAAGTGTGAATTGCAGAGTAATCATGTAAATGTAGATGTTTTTGGACGCCTGCATCGTCGACTATATCCTTGGTCTTGATTGTGACTCTTTGATAATAGTACAAATGTATGCGGCAATGAAATGTATCTGTAGCTAGTCTAACTGGTAGGATTGGCGTTTTGGCTATAAAATGGCATTGGAGAACTTCATGCCAACCCTTAGATATTTCCACCTAATTGCATTTTTAAGTCTTAATTTATTTACATTTTATATAAATACTAAATCCTTAGTTTCAAAAATATCCGACGCTCTGAAATCTTATAATTATTTGGTTTTATAATGCTAAACTTCGCACCACTGGAGGGGTGTATGCCAACGGAACAGTTGTTTGGTAATAATATGTTGCACTGGTGTAGTAATATTGTGGCCATTTAATGATTCGTTTTATAGTATCTTGTTTCAAATTTCCGTCATGGTTCAAAAATATTCAAAACATTTTATATAAGTACTTCAGTGATCGTCTCTATTTTGCCGAATATATTTCAATTTGTTGCTGCTTTTTGTCCCTATTACGATCAATGCTTTCGATTGCTTATCTAGAAAAACCTAGCAAGATTCAGATTAATAATTTTGAAACGTTCATGTTATCACTTCCCCGTATTTCCTCTTCTTGAACGAGTCAGCCGAGTAAACTGATCGATGTAAAGCAATGTTTCAGCAAATTTCTTAATCGTCATCTTCGCTGTGACCAGTTTACTCGGCTGACATCCAGAGAAGAATATATCAGAGAAATTTTCTGAGAAAGCTTGTATTAATATTCATGGATTTCTTTTGCATCCTACAAGTGTGTGTGCGTGTGTGTGTGTGTGTTTAGGGTGCGCTAAAGTATTTTGTAATTTTTTAAATATAATTTTTACTTGCTTTTTTACGTCCGCAAACGTTTAAGCGGCTGTTTACGTCTTTAGTCTTATCTTGTATACTATGGAGAAGAACCTAGTACGTCTAATATGTCTTACTGTATCTGTCACATTTTGTATGATGTGTAATGAGTACAGCATAATTTCACTTTTGGATTATTAACTGCTTTCGTAGAGTTATAATTTTACAAGTTCCCTTAGCATTACTTTTCCTCCACCTTTAACAATTTCTATTGAAAGCCAATCTCCTAGTATCTTTTTTCCTTCAAATCAAGAATTACTTTACATTCCTCATGTGACATTAATTCCGGTACGATTTTTATTTCATGACGACTATTTGCAAGTTCGATTCATTACAGAACACAGCTCATTTTGTGACACGTCTATTGCTGAGTCATGAGAACTGTGAGGTATGACAACCGTTATTCCCAATGTGGATTAAGCGTTGTCGTCCTTATGATAAACATCAAATCACTTAACTTTTAAATCATGTACATCGATTCCCGTTCAGTAGGCGTACATAAAAGTACACAATACACAGACACTTAAAATGAGAAGTGATAAACTCTTTAAAACAGTAACTACGGGAGATATTCAGTTTGTTAGATATCTGTGCTTCTAAGACAGTTGAATCTGACGTAAATATTAGACGTCTGATTGGCTAGGGCAGGAAGGCGTTTGGTTCCCTACTGGAGAACACTGGAGTCAGTCTCCTGAATTTAGATCCATCCTAATTTTTTCCACTTCTGAAATCTACTGGTGCGTTTTTGTTCGGGGCTGTTTTCGCTGCCACAGTGTATTTATCTTATTGACATAGGAACAGATGAAATGGATATTTGCATCCTTCTTACAGGAATGTACTATAACTAGTTCCTGAGATCCTCTATTTGTGCCATCTAACGACTGGAAGTGTACTTCTCTGTCGTCATAAGATTTGAGTACAAGAACGAAAACAGTAATGCGTCCTTTTATATGTAAATGCGATTAAGCCTATTTTATAGCTCTGCGCGAACAGGTACCTCGTTTCTGAGGTACCATTAAAATCAGCAAAGATACATTGCAGGCAAAACAAAGTACGCGCCATAAATATTCGGCACATTTGCATACGACTAAGTGAACACAGCTGACCGGCTGTCCCGCGGGAGAAATGTTAATGGTTGTGCAAAACTCCTACAGATGAAAAAATATTTCCTTAAAACTGGTTGGCAACTGAAGATCAGTATCTTGTAAAGCAAGTGCACCCGCTTTCAGCAAACGCGCACCTGTGCGGAAATTCGTGTATGAGGGTAGTGTTTGACGTCTTATGACACACTCATCGAAATTATTGGACGTTCCGTTATCTCTTTCTGGCATAATTTGTCTCAGGGTATCGTTTGCTCGCTCCACCCGTTCCTACGGTTGTCTACGTAAATCTTGAAAATACGAGCATTACACAGGCTCGATACGCGATCGGCCGTTCAGCTAATTCCCAAGAGGCTGACTAAGTGCTGCCTCTTGGTAGCAACTTTTGGGGGTTCACAGACACATTAAGGAGAACGGTTCTCTAAACAGTTACATGCTTGCCTCTTCTTCCTAGTATCCCTTAATTACATGCACGTTTCGTCGGTTAAATATTTACATAAATACGCTACCGAAATTGGAAGTGTTACACGAGGATGTACCAGTAGTTCTCAACATAATGCCCCATTATGTTCATCACATAATGGGTATTAAGTAGGGGAACTCGTGGCTCAACAGGAGGGTGTTGTTTCCTGGACAGGAGAATTTTAGACATGTAGGTCTGTCTCTAAATGGAATTAAAGATGCGGCAGCCGTTTTGCCCTGTTGTGGAAGGGATCTTGTAAGCAAATGATTGTCTTTCACTTTCCAGTTGCGTAACTTTTGACGAACTGAAACGCAAGGTAAGCCGTGAATTCTTAATTATACAATCTTAAATGGCATGTAATCTTAATGTGCATGGTATGTGCGCTCTTGGGCGGGGGGCAGCGACTGGGGTAGTGTCCAGTTCTGCAACTCTGCAACTTCATTTATTGATGCAAAAAGATTGCCGGCCGGTGTAGCCGAGCGGTTCTAGGCGCTTCAGTCTGGAACCGCGCTACCGCTCCAGTCACAGGTTCGAATCCTGCCTCGGGCATGGATGTGTGTGATGTCCTTAGGTTAGTTAGGTTTAAGCAGTTCTAACTTCTAGGGTACTGATGACCTCAGATGTTAAGTCCCATGGTGCTCAGAGCCATCTGAACAATTTTATGCAAGAATATTTCAAACTATATGTTTCGTTTGTCTCCTTGCTTTTCCAAAAAATGGTTCAAATGGCTCTGAGCACTATGGGACTTAACATCTATGGTCATCAGTCCCCTAGAACTTAGAACTACTTAAACCTAACTAACCTAAGGACATCACACAACACCCAGTCATCACGAGGCAGAGAAAATCCCTGACCCCGCCGGGAATCGAACCCGGGAACCCGGGCGCGGGAAGGGAGAACGCTACCGCACGACCACGAGCTGCGGACGTGCTTTTCCAGATTGCGTGAACTTACATTAGAAAGACTGATGGCAGTTGGATATTAACCCACTGGAAATGGGAGTTTTAAAAGGATCTAAGAAGTTAGGAAGGTACTTTGGTAATAATCCCAGCCACAGAGTTTACAAATCAGATGGAAAATAAAAAAAAAGTGTTCACTGCAGAAAAAATAGACGAGCTCATAGCATACTTGAAGGCAATGGCAAACAGTCTTTTTAGTCCAACGATGAAATACATTGTCAGATCATTACTCTATCAGTTAGCGGAAAGAAATGGCTTATCGCACAGCTTCGACAAAGATACTTGTCTAGCAGGGTAAGACTGGGTTATAGGATTTTAGCTATTCGCCCACGACCTTGCCGCAGATGTAACACCGGTTCCCGTCAGATCACCGAAGTTAAGCTCCGTCGGGTATGGCTAACACTAGGATGGGTGACCGTCCGGTCTACCAAGCGCTGTTGCCAAGCGGTGTGCACTCAGCCCTTTCGAAGTAAACTGAAGAGCTGCTTGATTGAGAAGTAGCGCATCAGGTCACGAAAGCTGACAACGGCCGGGAGAGCTGTATGCTGACCACATGCCCATCCATATCCACATCCGGTGACGCCTATAGGCTGAGGATGACACGGCGGTCGGTCAGTACCGGTGAGCCTTCCGAGACCTGTCCGGACGAAGAGAGAGACATTATGTTGTCTATTCGCAAGCTAGAAAATACTTGTGATGTACGAATGATGGAATTCAATAAAGTAACAGTAACTGTAACTTGTTAGCTAGCATTAAAAATGAGCGCACATTTTTCAAAATGGGGTTAAAATATTTTCTTATTGTTATCAATTATGTTAAAGATTCAAAACTTCATGGTTTAGTTTTAAGCTGATATTCGTAATAGTTTCAAAGTTTATGCAATGCCTATTGCATTTTGCCTCACGGATGGGACAGTACAGGAAATACGCCCGCATTTGATTAAAAAAGTGTAAAAATTACACAACGTAAAGTTTTAAGTGATTTTCAAGTAATGTATATTAGGTTATACCACAAAGTGACTTTTTACACCTTTAGTAAGTGTTTCCTTGCGTTTATTTCGTGCTGTCGTCCGATGAAGGAGTTGCCAAGGCAAGGTTGGTACCTCGCGACGGAACGACAAGTAAGAGTGGTCACTGCCAGAATCAACGACTAGTGAGAGACAGTAGCGTAGACACGCCCAGAAGAGTTCCAGCACGCCAATGCATCAGCTCACCTATTTATGCCTAAGGGCAGCGCCGCTCTTCTAGTCGGCAATCATCGCCGAAGACAACAGCAACATTTGTATTATACAGAATTCTGCGTAAGAGTTGATAGTTCAAATGGTTAAAATGGCTCTAAGCACTATGGGACTTAACATCTGAGGTCATAAGTCCCCTAGACCTAGAACTACTTAAACCTAACTAACCTGAGGACAGGCCCGCCCGGTTGGCCGTGCGGTCTAACGCACGACTTTCCGGGCGGGAAGGAGCTGGCCAGTCTGTGGATGGTTTTTAGGCGGTTTTCCATCTGCCTCGGCGAATGCGGACTGGTTCCCCTTATTCCCCCTCAGTTACACAATGTCGGCGATTGCTGCGCAAAAAAGTTATCCACGTACGCGTACACTATGCGTCTGGTGTGGGACGTTCCCTTGGGGGGTGGGGGGTGGGGGGTTGGGGGGGGGGGTTCACCGGGGGCCGAACCGCGCAATAACCCTGAAAGAGTGGTTCGGTGTGTGTGGGGTGGCGGAGGGGTGAAGTGGACTGCGGTAGTCGTTGTGGGGTTGTGGACCACTGCGGCTGCGGCGGGGACGGAGCCTCTCCGTCGTTTATAGGTCCCTGGTTAACAGACAATACAATACAATACAACCTAAGGACATCACACACATCCATGCCCGAGGCAGGATTCGAACCTGCGACCGTAGCAGCAACGCGGTTCCGGAACCACTCGGCCACAGGGGCTGCCTATAGTCAGTTGTATTCTGTGATAAGAGATTAGTATCTTACTCTGTATCAGGTGATACCTTAATATTCGGTAACAGTAATAAATACTAGAGTGAACTAGGTTACTGAGCGGCATTCGGTGAAGCTCAGCGTAGAGCCTCGCTCCTGTCTGTGGCGCTCAGATCGAAACCAACGTTTCCGTAGACGATCCGGTGAAAGGCCACAAGGAGCTGCAGTTCTCCAGATCTACACCGCTCCATCCCCTGAAATCAAGCTGGTGGGAGATGTTGGCCGGGGCAACAGGACTGTTTGGTAATTGTTGAGGAGTAGTAGTTAAGTACAAACCTGCTTCTGTAGTAATGACAATTTATTTATTCAGCTGCATGACCGATTTCAGAGCATCAGATCTCCATCCTCGGATAGTGACAGATGTAAAGTCAAAGAGGGTACAAAGTCCATGGTTGGCGGTCGGTCAGTCAGTATGAGAAGTCACGCTTAAGAGGCGGAAAACCACAACGCGTTCAATAGCCAGAGATCGAGATAGCAAAGTGCCAAATAAAGAGTAAGTATAAACACCACTCACACTACTAGCAGCCAGCGGATCACGTTACAGAGGCCAACGGGGAACTTTGTAGCCGGCCATGGCGGCTGAACGGGTCTAGGCGCTTCATTCTGGAACCGCGCGATCACTACGATCGCAGGTTCGAATCCTGCCTCCGGCATGGATGTGTGTGATGCCCTTAGGTTAGTTAGGTTTAAGTAATTCTAAGTTCTAGGGGACTGATGACCTCAGAACTTAAGTTCCATAGTGCTCAGAGCCATTTGAACCATTTGGAACTTTGTAGTTCGACCTGCCGTGGGGCTAAGAGGGCACGATGGTGCACACGTCGAACATATGGACCAATACGAATCGCGGACGATGCTCAGAAACGATGCGAAAAAAAGAGGAGGAGGGGCTGACTGGCCCGTCCGTTTACAATGGCTGGGAATTAAAGAAAATACATTAAAATTGCTTTTAATAAAGGGGAGCCTCCTATACTTATACAAGGTACACAATAAATAAAACTTTGTAGAAACATGTAAAAGTCATACCAGAGGGTGCTGAAACGTAATGTGAAAACTTGTAACGCTATTTAAATAAAACAAACGTTACTAACATTCCACATATTTGTACTTCACATCTACGCATTTGCAGCCCTCTGCTGCTATAGGGTCCGGATTGCAGCGTGTAACATAGAGGTGTGTAATGCAACTATGTCAGTGCATGAGAAACATCGTGCTGCTACCGAGTTTTAAATTCGAAGACTCCGTCCACATACGGAACACAATGCCATTCAGCATGACAATGTCAGACCACAAACGAACGCTGCCACATTTTCAATAAACCGACCCCTGGTTTCACTGTCATCGACCATCCTCCAGTCTCGACTTGGTCCTGTCAGATTTTCATCTGTTTTCAAAACAACGAACTCATTCGAGGACTTCACTTGTGCAGAGATGAAGCAGTGCAAGCAGAGGTGAGGTTGTGCTTCCGTCAATAAAGTCAAACATTCTACCGTGACGGTATCAAAAAACTGGTCTCTCGTTAGGAGAAATCTGTTAATCATCAGGATGACTATGTTGAGGAATATTATGTAAACATGAAGAATAAAGCTGTAAAATGTTAATGACGTTTCCGTTAGCTAAAAACATTTAAAAGTTTTCACATGAAAATAATCTACATCTACATGGATACTCTGCAAATCACATTCAAGTGCCTGGCAGAGGGTTCATCGTACACCTTCACAATTCTCTATTATTCCAATCTCGTATAGCGCGCGGGAAGAACGAACACCTATATCTTTCCGTGCGAGCCCTGATTTCTCTTATTTGATCATGGTAATCGTTTCTTCCTATGTAAGTCGGTGTCGATAAAACATTTTCGCATTCGGAGGAGAAAGTTGGCGATTGGAATTTCGTGAGAAGATTCCGTCGCAAAGAAAAATGTCTTTCTTTTAATGATATCCAGCCCAAATCCTGTACCATTTCTGTGACATTCTCTCCAATATTTCGCGATAATACAAAACTTTCTGCGTTTCTTTGAACTTTTTCGATGTACTCCGTCAGTCCTATCTGGTAAGGATCCCACACCGCACAGCAGTATTCTAAAAGAGGACGGACAAGCGTAGTGTAGGCAGTCTTCTTAGTAGGTCTGTTACATTTTCTAAGTGTCCTGCCAATACAACGCAATCTTTGGTTAGCCTTACCCACAACATTTTCTATATGTTCCTTCCAATTTAAGTTGTTCGTAATTGTAATACCTAGGTATTTATTTGAATTTACGTCTTTTAGATTAGTCTGATTTATCATGTAACGGAAGTTTAATGAGTTCCTTGTAGCACTCATGTGGATACCTCATACTTTTCGTTATTCAGGATCAACTGCCACTTTTCGCACCATTCAGATATCTTTTCTAAATCGTTTTGCAGTTTGTCTTGATCTTCCGATGACTTTATTAGTCGATAAACGACAGCGTCATCTGCAAACAACCTTGGGGAATGCCAGGAAACACTTCTGTTTTACTCGATGACATTCCGTCAGTTACTACGAACTGTGACATCTCTGACAGGAAATCACAAATACAGTCATATAACTGAGACGATATTCCATAAGCACGCAATTTCACTACGAGCCGCTTGTGTGGTACAGGGTGAAAAGCCTTCCGGAAATCGGAGGCATTACTTTTGTAAACAAGTACAGCGGCGACTCAAGAAAACTCATTGAAATGTCAATGCTCAATGTTTTCACGTTAGTTCTGCATATACAATCAATCCCGATTACGCGATGACTCAAGATGAGTCGACCGAAGCGCCATCACTTCCAGATACAATAATGTAGCCGTCGACTAACACAAATCGTCCTGTTACAGACTACAATTCAGAACCGTCTAGCGACAGAGGGTTGCAACGTGTGTCAGCCAAGCGGGGAAGTCGACTGAGTAATATACATGACATGTAACACCTCAGGCTATATTGAGAACAGAATAAAAAAAAAATCCGGATGCATTACTTTTCAACTCGCCCTCGTACTAAGGCTGAATGTAAATATATGAGAGAACAGAAAAATAACAGCAAGGAAACACAGACGGAGGGCGTAGGATTCACTATATACATCATAAATAAAGAAGCGATACAAAACATAAAAATTAGTATGAGGGGGCAAAGGTGAGAAGTGTAGCAAAGTTGAAGAATACAGTAAGACCTTACATAGCAAATACATAAACCACAAATAGTAACATTGCAGGCGTTAAAACTACCACAGCACTCCCTGCGTGAGCTTCATAACTAGCATTTCCATCTTGTTTTTACTGTTATTAGCACCAGCCCGCATCTCGTGGTCGTGCGGTAGCGTTCTCGCTTCCAACGCCCGGGTTCCCGGGTTCGATTCCCGGCGGGGTCAGGGATTTTCTCTGCCTCGTGATGGCTGGGTGTTGTGTGCTGCCTTAGGTTAGTTGGGTTTAAGTAGTTCTAAGTTCTAGGGGACTGATGAACATAGATGTTAAGTCCCATAGTGCTCAGAGCCATTTGAACCATTTTTTTTATTAGCACCAGAGGACGGAGCTCTAACTCTGTGAAACCGGTCGTGAAGTTAAGCAAATATATTCTCATTACAACTGAAGTGGATTCTTACTGCACGAATATGTTGCTAGTTCCGGATGTACTCCGCACCAAGTACTTTGGTCACTTATGCAGTTTAGCAGGTACGGAAAAAATTTTTCATTTTTTTCCAAAATTTGATCGATTATAGTCAAATGTGATACGCCCCAGTCAATTATTTACATCAAAAAAATTGTTTAAAATTTTTTTTAAAGTTTTTATTTTTTTTATTTTTCAATATTTTGTCGATTACAGTATACGTTCATTTTAACGGAACGGTAGGTACGTATTTTTACTAATTAGCCACAATCAAACGCCAGTGCAAAATTAACAAACTTTTAACTAAATTTAGCAAAATAAAAATAAAACGTAATCACTGTGCTGCTTCGGGATACACTAAACGAACGTGCTCAACCAAGTTATGAAATGCATCCTTTTGAAAACGCTGACGCCACAAAAATTCTGCCAAATAGTTATCTAGCATAGTACGATGGGTACCGAACCTGCGTTTGTTTTTTTCCTTGGCTTTCTGCCAAACAGATTCTACGTGATTGGTTGTAGCGTGAGTAAGGGAGTCAACGAAATTAATCGAATGGTTTACAGTCAAATGCTGATATCCCAGATTACCCACTGTGTTGTATGCTGCCCACAAATCCGAGACAACAGTAGTACCAGGGAGCACGAACTGTTGCAAAATAGGCAACAAAGTGCCAGCATCCCGTCTGTCTACAGTCACCATGAAACTTTCCTTTGTTTCCACATCGAAACCACCAAAAACCCATTGTTCTCTAACGCGATGACCACGTTCGTACTTTCGACGAACAAAACAACTTTCGTCGATCTCCACAATATGACCTCTGCCTCCCAGAAGGATCGGATTGAGCAAAAAATATTCGTGACAAATGTCCCTACAAAATTGTTTCCAATCAACAATCGTATGGGCACTTCCGATTTCCAACTCCCTCTGTAAAAAGTCCTGCTTATCTATATCATAAGCCCACAGATACATCAGTTGCAAGATCTTGGAAACTTCAATATGGCTTCCTGAAAAGAATGAAAATTTTCGAATTGATGCTTGTTTCCTACAAACTCGACCTGCTGAACAACGCCAGATGACACCATCCATAGAATTATTGTTTTCTAATCGCATTTCGTTGTATCCCACGCACTTGCCATCACAAATCATCACACTTTTCAACAATCCATGTTGTTGAGCCCACTTAATCGCCTCCCTATTAGTGGCCGATATTTCGAATAAATTTTTGAGGCGAAATTCCGTAAGATTTGGAAATCTATTTGCCATATTCAAATGAACCTTTCAGTATATTGTCGACTAGCAAATCGTGTTCAAAGCAACGAATTCGACACGACAGACTACCAGTTCATTTGTTTCAGTTTAAACCTTTTCTTAGTTTAAACCTTTGCTTAGCGTATCCCGAAGCTGTAAACTAATCCGTTTTGTTTTTATTTCTACTTATTTTCGTTTACAATTATGAGCATCATATTCTCATCATCAACTCATTAAATGAAAATGGATGTTATATGGTGAATGATCACCAGTTCAATATTTTCGAATCATAGGCGACCGCTGCCGCATTCCAAAAAAAAAAAAAACTCCCAACCTAACCTCAAGTGGGCTACGCTACAGATGTGTAAATATACAGTAGGGGGAGTTTATTAAAAGTTTGTTAATTTTGCACTGGCGTTTGATTGTGGCTAATTAGTAAAAATACGTACCTACCGTTCCGTTAAAATGAACGTATACTGTAATCGACAAAATATTGAAAACTAAAAAAAAAAAAAATTTTTTTTTTAAATTTAAAACAATTTTTTTGATGTAAATAATTGACTGGGGCGAAAATAAATATCGTATTCGTAATCAGCGTATCACATTTGACTATAATCGATCAAATTTTGGAAAAAAATGAAAAATTTTTTCCGTACCTGCTAAACTGCATAAGTGCCGTACTTTGTTGTGCGATGGCTGAATGCAAGACGCCACCTTGTAATTCTCGCCACAAACCTCTAAATGAATATGCTGGACCTTGTCGGAGTTGCTCGGTCTCCCGATTTCTCACCTATAGAGCATAACAGAACGCGATAGCAAGACGTATACTTTCATACCAGACTCCAGCCGGCAGTTTTCATGGGCCGACATGTTACAGTGAGTAAAAGAGCGGATTACATAGCGTTGTTGACGATGGACTCAGTTCCGAATGGAATACTGGTGATTCATGGCGTAATACTGAACATCTTGAAACGTCCCCTGAAAAAAATTATGAATGACTGTGCTAGTAAAAAAGACAGCTGAGTAAAACTGAACGTATTCAGACAGTTCTTTCTTTACTTATTCTGATCATCACTAAACTGACACACAATATTTTTTAGCGCAACGCAATCTGACTTTCAATAATATCTACATAAGAATGGCCCTGACTAACAGTAACCTATACTTTTCATGAATCACTTACCCCACAAAAATCTTCGTTACTCGAACTACTGCAATAACGCGAGCGCCAATACTGCCAGCTAAATAAAAGATTCTAACTACTGAAAGCACTAACTACTGATAGGCATAGTTAGCAAATGAAAGATTTTGATAGAGAACAAACAATGTATTTACCTTAATAATATTCAAAAGTCATCATATATATATCTATCAATTCATGACAACCTTCTTTACAAATTTCCTTTTTCTGGCGGACACACGTCCAGATCGTCTGCTTATAGCAACCTCTCAAAACTCTGGCATCTCACTCTCCCCACATCCACCACTGCTGGCGGCTCACCTCCAACTGTCCAAAGCTACGCCCTGTTTACATCCAACTGCCCAACACTACACAAGCGAATATTCCAACAATGAGTCCAACCAGCCACAGACTGCACACAGCACAGTCAGTGATTTTCATACAGAGCGCTACGTGGCGTTACCAACATAAAAACCTAAACAGCCTACTTACAATCTGCTTCAGGCTAGAAATAGCCGAGGTGAGAATGATACTTAATTAACGTTGTGAAAGCAGAGGTGATGTTTGGCTGCAGGACGGAAGCTGGCTGTAACTGATCTGACAATGGGACTGCACCTACTCGTCATCACCGCTTTCTTAGTTTTGTGGTACATGCAGAGCTTGGCCAGGAACGAAAGTCACGAAAGTGGGAGCGCCAGATGGCCAAGCGCTGAAAATAGAGAAAAAGAGCAGCATTTTTGGCGCGGGTCGGGCGAGCCATTTATGTTATTATAGTTACCAGGCAGCGGTTGGTGCGGTAGAAAGGGTACAGGAGGCTAATGCAAGACGCGTGTTTCCGAGTCCCTCTGTACAATCGTTTATCTTTCTTATATTATGTATTTATTAATATTTTACTGCGATCCCAAATTTTCCTTTCCTATCATTTTTCAGCCTTTTATGAAAAGGAGACTACTGGGACATACTTGTATGTGGCCCCCGAATACGATAGTAATATTAATGTAACTAAAATGACACCAGTGTACTATAAACGATGTACGTCTCTGATAAACTTTATAAAAGGCATCACTGACTGTGCACGAGTGCAGAGTCAAACATACTGCTCCTGGTCTGAGATAGTAGTGTTGGAGTAAGAGAGCGCTTGGCGCACAGTTATAGGTAGCTGTGTGTGAGCAAAACAGGATGGTGTAGGCAGCTTTTGTGGTGTGCTCTGTCAAATCATTAAGTATTAAATTAATGTAGGAATTGCGAGAACATGTAAACAGAAGTTCAAAAAATGGTTCAAATGACTCTGAGCACTATGGGACTTAACATCTGTGGTCATCAGTCCCCTAGAACTTAGAACTACTTAAACCTAACTAACCTAAGGACATCACACACATCCATGCCCGAGGCAGGATTTGAACCTGCGACCGTAGGAGTCGCGCGGTTCCGGACTGAGCGCCTAGAACCGCTAGACCACCGCGGCCGGCAAAACGGAAGTCTTCTCACTGGCAAGGTAAAGATTTTAAATACTTATGACTGGCGTTTTGCCAGCGCGTTAGTGTACATGAGTTGGCTGATAATGTGTAATTGTTGAGTAACCCTAGAATGTACGTAAACTAATTTGATAAAAAGGATACTTAGATATTTCACGCTTGTAATGTTTCTAAGATGTCTTAAGACAGCTATATGTAATTTGATGATTTGTATTTTGGTGGTTTAGTGAGGTTAGATAATACTGGCGTTTTAAATCTCATATGATGTATTTTTCAAATGGTTCAAATGGCTCTGAGCACTATGGGACTTAACTTCTGATGTCATCAGGCCCCTAGAACGTAGAACTACTGCTACCTAACTTATCTAAGGACATCACACACATCCATGCCCGAGGCAGGATTCGAACCTGCGACCATAGCGGTCGCGCGGTTCCAGACTGTAGCGCCTAGAACCGATCTGCCACATGTATTTTTCCTACAAATACAAGTTCAATTGTCAGATGTTTCTGAAAAGCCAGAATTAATTTGCAATATAATTACGCAAAAAATGAATCTGTGTTACTAATTAATCACAATCAGTACAGCCTCCCTGTCCGGGTCATATGTTTTTCAAAGGCATTGGATTTTTCTTAAATGTTTTAATTTAACGGCCAAAAGAATTTAATGTGCATTCCAAAGTATTACGGTGAGCTCTGCACACCCTCATTTCTTTTGTGAGAGACCAGAATATATCGCATTTCACCGTTGTTGCTCAAGTGGTAAGACAATATAAATATTTGTATGCACTCGTCATCTTTCAATGTGTTCCATACAAAGGAGCATAATTTTAATATTTGTAAGTACATTAGGTTGAGAATTATTTCAGTTTATTTCCAGCGTGACTAACGTAAAAATTGAACATAAAAAAAGATTTCCTCAGAGGGAGTCGATGCCACGCCACTCGAATGACCGTTCCGTACTCTTTCTGCAGTACCCACCGCTGCCTAGGAACTACGCTGAGATACATGGCTCATGCGACGCTCCAAAAATGCTATTTTTAGGCTTCCGTACCTCAGTCGACAAAAACGGAACCCCTATAGGAGAACTTGGTTGTCCGTCTCCCTGTCTGTCCGTCTTTTAAGACCAGTTTTTCTCAGGAACGGATGGACGCATGAAGGTGACATTTGTGTAGCACATCAACGTCTTCAGTCCCTTGTCAGCGTAAAAAACTTACGTTTCTGAGTCCCATGCAGTCAGAAGATACGGCCACCTATGTCAAACATTTTCATACTCGCGAACTGACTCATCAAAACGTATAAGATACTTCTCTCCGTTGATCTAGAATCGTGAAATTTGATAAGAAACAACGTTTCACAGTGCAAGAAACGGAAATAATCAGAAAATAAAACTTCCTGGCAATTTAAAACTGTGTGCTGGAACGAGACTCGAACTCGGGACCTTTGCCTTTCGCGGGCAAATTGTTTACCATCTGAGCTATCCAAGCACGACTCACAGCTCGTCCTCACAGCTTTACTTCTGCCAGTATCTCGTCTCCTACCTTCCAAACTTTACAGAAGCTCTCCTGCTTACCTTGCAGAACTAGCACCCCTGAAAGAAAGGATATTGCGGAGACATGGCTTAGCCACAGACTGGGGAATGTTTCCAGAATGAGATTTTCACTCTGCAGCGGAGTGTGCGCCGATATGGAACTTCCCGGCAGTTCTGCAAGGTAAGCAGGAGAGCTTCTGCAAAGTTTGGAAGCTAGGAGACGAGATACTGGCAGAAGTAAAGCTGTGAGGACGGCGCGTGAGTCGTGCTTGGGTTAAGAAAATAGTTGATTTTAATTACATCACACGAAAAAAGTACTTCTTTTATCGTTTGTTAACAGACTTCAAGCTTATAAATGGAAGCATTCTCTAAAGACCCGGAATTTCCGGGATCGATATCTTGCCAGTATCAGTGTCGACAACAGGCAAAACTCGTCGAGATTCTCGATTCCTGGGATGGAATATCTGTCCGTATACACAATTAAGTTTGTACGTAAGTCTCAGAGCGCGAGTCCTGCCCGCACCTGGCCAGTTTTCTCTAAACGCTTGGCCATCTGGAGCTTCCACCTTATTTATGGCCAAGTCCTACACAGACCGTAAATTTGGACGAAGTCGGGGGGTGACGAGTAGGTGCGGTTCCCTGGAGCGCCACGGCGCAGCGCTGGCGCCTCCGGCGGACGCGGTCGGCGTCTGGCGTCTGGCGTCCCGACTGAGCTGGCAGCGGCCGGTCCAGACGAGACGGGACGAGATGCCTGCCGGGTTTCTTCTGGCTGCAGCTGCCCGCCTGCCTGCCACTCTGCCGGCCTTTGTCCACGGCTGCTCGCTGCCTTTGGCACGCAAGCCGATCTGTTTCGAATTCTGCCCACCGGGGAATGTGGATGCTTCAGAAAGAGCACTGTCCTCAGGGCATCCCAGCCTTCCCGTTCCCAATTAGCGGCGCCCGTTACAAATGGAACCGGGCTCCGATGCAAGGAGATGTTCCTGACGTTCCCGAATTCAGTGTCAGTCGAAGCGTTTGCCTATCAGATCCATTAGTAAAATATTCTCAGAAATATATCCGAGTGACGTACTCATTGTTACTCCATAATTGTGTAATGTTATTTATAATCCGTCTTGATTGCAAAAAAATGTTTATTCACATGACCGGATTCGGTTCCTCTAGAACCATCTTCAGATATGCAATTTCGGTTACAGGAGTTTCGGTTCCTCTAGAACCGTCTTCAGATCTGCAATTTAGGTTACAGGAGTAACCTGTAACCGAAATTGCAGATCTGAAGATGGTTCTAGAGCAACCGAAACCGTTCATGTGAATAAACATTTTTTGCAATCAAGACGGATTATAAATAACATTGGAAAAACCAGTGATTGCGGTTATCCCATCGGACATTATTTCTGTTTTTGCCATATTTGTGTGTCTGATGGCCTGAGAAATTGTGATACGCAGAACCTGGCTGCAGTATTTTTTATTATTTTATTTATTTTGGGTAGCCAATGCGTAGACAGAGCTTCAATATGAAAATATCTACCACAAAAACTCACTGTGTAAAAAGCTCAGTCCGATCAAAAATTGTTATTGAAGACAGAGCACTGAAAGAAGTGTCCGGGTTTAGGTATTTAGTGTGTGACATCAGTTTGAATAACGATAAAGATGTGCAGAATAAAATCAGTAAATTTCAGCACATACGTGAAACTATAATGAAATGAAATGATCGTATGCCATTGTTGGCCGGGAGGCCCCATGCACGAAGTTCGGCCGCCGTATTGCAAGTCCTTTCTTTAATTGACGCCACATCGGCGACTTGCGAGTCAATGATGATGAAGAACACACAACACCCAGTCATCACGAGGCAGAGAAAATCCCTAACCCCGCCGGGAATCGAACCCGCAAGACCACGAGCTGCGGACCGTGAAACTATAACTAAAATCCTTAAACAACAAGACGAGGAAAGGTACAAAATTATAGTTTTACAAAACAGTTTTTGTGCCTGTCTTGGTCTATGGCAGCGACTCTCGAACTTGAGAAATGAATAACAATATTAGCATACTACATCTACATCTACGTGATTACTCTGCTATTCACAATAAAGTGCCTGGCAGAGGATTCAATGAACCACATTCAAGCTGTCTCTCTACCGTTCCACTCTCGAACGGCACGCGGGAAAAGCGAGCACTTAAATTTTTCTGTGCGAACCCTGATTTCTCTTATTTTATCGTGATGATGATTTATCCTTATGTAGGTGGGTGCCAACAGAATGTTTTAGCAATCGGAGGAGAAAACTGGTGATTGAAATTTCATGAGAAGATCCCGTCGCAACGAAAAACGCCTTTGTTTTAATGATTGCCACTCCAGTTCACGTATCATGTCTGTGACTCTATCCCCCCTATTTCGCGATAATACAAAACGAGCTGTCCTTCTTTGTGCTTTTTCGATGTCATCCGTCAGTCCCATCTGATGCGGATCCCACACTGCACAGCTATACTCCAGAATAGGCGGACAAGCGTGCTGTAAGCAGTCTCTACCAGCTGGAATGAGATTTCTAAGATATGTTAAAAGGTTTCTCATGAGAAGATCTTATAAGGAACGAGAGTCCATTGAAAGATCGAGAAAAAAAAAAAGTCTTGAAAATTTTAAGTCGGAACAGGTGTGCCTTGAAAAGGAAGAGGAGCAGGAGGAGGAGGAAGAAGAAGAAGAAGGAGAAGGAGAAGAAGAAGATTTAAGTCCTAAGGTTGCTTCAGTGCCATCTTTCACTTCTTCCTCTCCTACACTAGTTCGATGCCTGCATATTTACTTCGCCTACTAACGTTAGTAATTTGTAATGAAGTGTTATGAGGTTTGACTGCTATTCTCTTCTTCTCCCTATTTTATTGTTATGTTTTACTCTTTTAGTCGTTATGGGTCTTCTAAGGGCCAGGTAAATATCTGCTTCTCATTTAACCTTTGATGTGACACTGGTAAATATATATGCCACTAGTAAATAGCCGAAACAATCGTCTGTGATTGATTTATTGTCATAAACATTTACTATCCTGTACTCAAGGTACACATAAAATCCATAATTAATTGAGCATGTTCATTCACTGTTATCGCCAAAGAGTACATACTTACACGTATTTCATTGGTATGCTGCAAATAACCCTTTGTCACTTGAAGGGTTAACTTCCGGTTTCTCCATTAATCTTTCATTCGATCAATGTGCTGTCGTCTCCGAACTTTTGACCCCTGTGCTTCTTTCCTTGCCCTACAACTGTACTCGGTGAACCACTATGAAATGTACGGAAGAGCGTATTTTGCCTGTTATCACATGTTAGGGTTTATTACCGTGACGTTCCTGTATGGAGCGCGGGAAAACTACTTGCTTGCAGTGCATGCTCCGATGTGGAAACGATGCCTAAAACATTTGTTTCCTCACCTACTGTTGAAATTCTAGCATATGATGCTTATTTGGTTTTTAACTGTGGTAATCTTAGGAGACTACGAACCCTACAAGGCTACGATTTTATTCTGGAGCTTTCAAACTGTCTATATTGAAGGAAATCGATAACAGGAGAATTGCTGCCGCTAACATTACAGTTACTCAGCATGAAGATCTGGTTAACCAAAGAAGACAAGCAAAGAAAAGGCTGTTTGAGGATGAAGAGGAGTATGCATTTCCACCAGTTAACCCAGATAAGGTAACACAAACACCGTCAAATCTTTCAATAAGGTTCTCCGTAACTTACTTTTGGAAACTTATTGTACTTTTTCCTCACAAACCACTGATGTTAGAGATCTTAAATTTGGCACGCGACTACTCATAATGTCAATGAAACATTATGTGGAAGAAATTTTCATTTAAAACAATACTGAGGCATTTATGTAAGTGAAAAGCCCTATAATTTGGTGCATTTTATTCACTGCTATATGGACAACTATAAAAACCCAGCAAAAGAGGATGTATAAATTCTGTTCCACAGACATTTGTAATAATGGTATATGAAGCTTTGTACAAAAATGCGTTTAAAGTCGTTCTAGTAGATTAAAAAAAAACAGGAATAGTTGTACTTACCTCGTTGAAAAAAAATCAATTTTCTTTAATTAAAATGATATAACATCAATAAGCAAGAAAACTTTTGTCTGTATCCTATAACATTTTTTAAAGACTGCGCCAAATTTAGTTACATTGTCCTGAAAACTTTGGACTTCGTTTGCTTTTTTTTTCAAAGTATTACATTTTCGTTTACTCGACATTCTTCTACATCGTCAAATTTCGAGTGATTCCTTTTTTTTTTAATTTCTGATTTAACCTCGCTGTCCAATGTTCAGTTCCTTACACAAGTGTGCTCCAGACACGTACTTTCAGAAACTTCTCGCTCAAATCGCTTCCCTATTTCTGACTCCTTGTTTCTTTTTGGTTTCTATTTTCATCTTGCATTACCTAAATTTAAACTTTCGTAAGGGGGCTAGTATTCCATCTGCTAGCCCTCACTACCATCACCTCTGTTAAGACGTGCAACGCTGTATTTTTCTAGAATGGTAATTTCAGACTTGCAGCCATCTTCAGATACAGTTACGAGCAGAAAATTGGTTTTAAAATTACTGAAACGCTCATGACAAAGTGAAAGGCATCTTAGTTTTAGATACACCACTGTTTCTGATAGCTATTTGCCGTATATTGGTATTAAACTCTCTTACTTTATACGGAAGAACGAGTGTAGATATGCAACTGTTCAGGCTCTCCAGGTGAATCTGTTGAATGTGAGGGGCCCTCTGATATCCCACTGTTCTGTTAATCTCACAGTATTTCTTCAATAGCGTCAGTTGGTGGCTGCTGGTAACTGCTGGCAAGTACCAACTGCAGCTGCCACAAGCGTAACGGTCATATGGATAACTGGAAGTTCCACCAGGCGTTGTTGCGCCCGTGGACTTCTGACTGGGCTTTAGATGATTCAGAAAACTGAGAGGTTATGATCTTTGTACAGTGTTATCGTTTGTGTAGTTGGAAATGTGTGAATCCCTTAAGTGTCGTATGGGGCTTATCGGTCTTTTATGAAGTGAATATAGGGTTTCTTGGCCGAATAAATTTATGAAATTGTGGGACGAAGAATTGTTCGCGTAAAACCTGATGGACTTCCTCTGAATGATCTGATACATTGATGGTTTTGCCTAAATGTTGCTTAATGTGAGTGCTGATAGAATAATGGAGTGCTTGTTATAATCCAGAAAACTCTAAGAGTTTGTGGACATTTCAGATGATCTTCGGAGGCTGGTTGTCAATCTTCCGAACAATATAAGAAGGCAGGAAGTTTGACGGCGTCATATGATACGTCTCATGGCCCATTTCTTTCAAAAAGTGGGTAGAGTTGATACAATAGGCCACAACGTTGTTGACTACAC
This sequence comes from Schistocerca nitens, assembly GCF_023898315.1. Classification (NCBI taxonomy): domain Eukaryota; kingdom Metazoa; phylum Arthropoda; class Insecta; order Orthoptera; family Acrididae; genus Schistocerca; species Schistocerca nitens. The sequence goes on along the minus strand of NC_064614.1, from coordinate 1,038,086,686 downwards.
TAATTTTTTTGGTTGTCATTTGATTTGTTTTAGGACGCAAAAACATCTACGGTCATACGCGCCCATGTCACAATTGTAGAATATGAAGACAAAGAGAGAAGTTAAAAAGGACTACATGGGACTACACGTTAATCTCAATCGACGGAAAAGAAGTCAGCTAAAACAGGGATGTGGAGAAAGGTATATAAAATACGCCATAGGGAAACGAAGGTCGTGAACTAAAAGTTAAATGGCCTTCGCTATATTGCTACGACGGATAAAAAGTAAAATACGGTCGACAGCCTGCGCGTCGTTCACTAAAACGCCCGGTAATTCAGATGCCAAACACAAATGACAACGTAAGTGGGTAAGAAAAGGGCATTACGTCAAGAAATGGCGAACCGTTAAAGCTTGAGCGCAATGAGCTCAAAATGGTGAGGGACCATCAGTTAACAAATGGCGATGGCCAAAAAGGCAGAGCCAGACGCGCAACCTAGCTAAAATTATCTCCTCACGGCGAAAGAGCAGAGAGGAGGTCGTCCAAGCCTCTGCGAGAGACTTAATAATCCGGAGCTTGTTCGCATGAAGGGAGGACCAGTGGTGATGCCTAAGTGACACCACCTGCTGACAGACGGCAACACAGAAATCATCAGAGGGAATTTAAGAACTTACGGGCTGAGGTACGAGGACTACAGCCTTGGCAGCAGAGTCAGCGCCCTCGTTTCCTGTCACACCGACGTGACCAGGAACCCACATAAACATCAGTGTGCGTCTATCAAGAGTGAACAAGTGACAGCTTTCCTGGACCCGTTGCACTAAGGTAAAGACGCTGTACAGCATACAGAGGCTTCTAAGGGCACTTATTTATTTATTGCTAGGGCCCCCCGTCGGGCAGGCCGTTCGCCGGGTGCCGGTATTTCAGTTTCACACCACTTCGGCGACCTGCAGTCAATGAGGATGATAGGATGATGATGAGGACAACACAATACCCAGTTCCTGGGCGGAGAAAAGTCCCCTATCCAGCCGGGAATCGAACCCGGGCCCAGAGGATTGACAATCCGTCACGCTGACCATTCAGCTACCGGGGGCGGACACTAAGGGCACTGAGAGAGTCGGAGAAGATGACGTAATTGAAAAGCCTGTGTCGCCGGGTGTACTGCGTGGCCTGATACGGAGCGAAGAGTTCTGATGTAAATACTAAGCAGTATTCCGGAAGCCTCATCGCAAAACGCCAGTGGCAATGACGAAGGTACACCTGACACAACGGTACCATCGCGAAGTTCCGTGCGAAGGTTGTGAGCCGGCCAGTGTGGCCGAGCGGTTCTAGGCGTTTCAGTCCGGAACCGCGCTGCTGCTATGGTCGCAGGTTCGAATCCTGACTGAAGAACACCGAGCTTGAGCTTCGTAGTGAACAGAAATCTTTGGCTCTTGTTGTGATTGATTTTCATATCGCAGGCAGTACCACATTGGGTGATTATTCAGTTGTCTGCAGTGCGGCGGTCTTCTCAGGAGGCTGCATCCGGAAGTCATGCTTGCGCAACCGAGTTGCTTCCAGACAGGTGATGGTAACGTGTTCAGAGTTCCCTACCGATAACCGAAATATGGCCCTTCGTACCTGCGCTAGTTCAACGGTGTTGCCGGCAGGCGATGGTGTGACCGGAAGATGAACCCCAGTTGGGAGCTACGTAGGTCCTCCAATAATCTTTAATGGTTCTACGGTCTTGTTTTCCTTGATATATAAGGGCCGCAAGCGTGGAGTTCCACAATGAACTTATTTGAAATTCCGAGTCTCTATTAATAAAGTTATCCATCGTGAGAATATGTGTGACCTTCTTACCTACAACCTATAAATATGATCATACAATGTAAACTTTCACGGCCGGTATTGTCTTCACTTAAAACTTCCGGGCTGATAGGCCGTGGTCGAAGTATAAAACTGTCTCCTAACGTTTCGTCTCCGACTGCGGGAGACATCTTCGGAGGTAAAGCGGCGAACTGCGAAGAGGACTCGAGGAGGCGCTGATTATATAGGCAGTAGAGAGGGCGCCACTGTCGATCACGTGGCGTCGGCTATGAGATTGTCTCTGGTAATGCCAACATTCTCGATTGAAAGTAATCGATCGTCACGCTTACGGTGCAACGCTGACATCCAAATTTTATCCAGTTTAACACCTTCGTCTTTCCTGTTAAAATTATTACGATGTTTATCAATCTCGATAGCCTCTCTATACAAGCGTGCATAATAATACGAGGTTTTTGATATGACGCTCGTCTCGCTGAATTTTATTTCATGATCACCTTCCTGGTAAACATGTTCCGCTACGACCGATTTATCCGTGTGACCTAGTCGGCAATTCCGGACGGAACGTTGGGCCATAAGGTGTATAGAAAGCCCACACATACTGATCGTTATCTACACAAAGATTCAAACCACCACTCTAGACAAAAAAAGAGGTGTAATGAAAACATTGGTAGACAGGGCGCATAAACTTTGTGAACCTGTTTATTTAAAAGATGAGATTGAACATCTACGGTCAGCTTTCGTGAAGAATGGCTTTTCTAGCAAGGATATAGATCGAGCACTTCGCTCTAGGCAGAGAATCAGGAGTAACGACGAACAACAGTCGTTCATGGGCAAAGTTTTTCTTCCGTTCATTAGCAAGGTCACAGATCGCATTGGGAAAGTTTTAGGCAAGTATGGGGTGGAAAATATTTTCAGACCTACTAGGAAAATAAAAGAATTTTTAAGGTCGGGGGTATATAAAATTCCTTGTAGTTGTGGACAGGTTTATATCGGTACTACAAATAGAAGTGTGAACACCCGTCTTGTCGAACATAAGAGGAATTGCCGCCTAGGTCACACGGATAAATCGGCCGTAGCGGAACATGTTTACCAGGAAGGTGATCATGAAATAAAATCCAGCGAGACAAGCGTCATATCAAAAACCTCGCATTATTATGCACGCTTGTATAGAGAGGCTATCGAGATTGATAAACATCGTAATAATTTTAACAGGAAAGACGAAGGTGTTAAACTGGATAAAATTTGGATGTCAGCGTTGCACCGCAAGCGTGACGATCGATTACTTTCAATCGAGAATGTTGGCATTACCAGAGACAATCTCATAGCCGACGCCACGTGATCGACAGTGGCGCCCTCTGTACTGCCTATATAATCAGCGCCTCCTCGAGTCCTCTTCGCAGTTCGCCGCTTTACCTCCGAAGATGTCTCCCGCAGTCGGAGACGAAACGTTAGGAGACAGTTTTATACTTCGACGACGGCCTATCAGCCCGGAAGTTTTAAGTGAAAACCTATAAATAACCACTTGTACATTTTACAGTATTTTCTCGTAGTCACATTCACGGTTCAGTCACAGAGCATCTATCAAAAGTCTGGAGAACTACCTTTGAAGCGCGGACGTTCAGAAAGAGGGTTAATGAGGCTCTGGAAGGTACTAATAGGGATGTGGAGCCATGCTGACTCCAGTGCAGTAGCCAGCCGCGCCAGGTTTCTCGGCTGAGAGTGCATGGTGCGAATAGCCCGATCGAGATGGTCCCACAGATTCTCGGTTTGGTTTAAATGCGGAGATCCTGGTGGACAGACGAGTACGGTAAACTCATCCTGGATCTCCTCAAACCATGCACGTACACTGAGAGCTGTTGAGACGTTGCTTTGTCGTGTTCGAAGATGCCATCGTGCCACGAAAGAAACATGGTCCCCAACGATGGATGCATACTTGTGTTTGATCCATTTTGCCATCCAGGATGATGAGATTACCCAGGAAATGACAAGAAGACATTCCCCAGTCATAACACTTCCTCCTCCCGCCTCGTGTCAGCCGACCATCGTTCCAGGGACGTACACGCCAAAGGCCATCTTTCGGGTGCAGCATAAAACGTAATTCATCTGAAAAGCCACCTGTCACCTCTGAGTAGGCGTCCAGGTGCGGTATTGGCGTCCAGGTGCGGTATTGGCGTCCACGCCCCAGCCTTCATCGCCGATGAACAGCGGTCAGCATGGGTGCTGCTACGGAGACTCATAAGCAGCAACTTTCGCTGACGTCCTTTGAGGAGACACTGTCGGTAGTACCTTGGTTCATATGGGCGGGCCGTTGTTCAACAGCTGTACGGCTGTCCCTACACGTCTCCACACCCGTCTTTCACCACTGTCATCTATGGCCGATGGTGCACCACAGTCGCATCTGCGCAAGTTTTGGAGGGCGCAATTTTTCCATGGATATTATACTCAAAAACGGCTGCACGCGAATTGTTTACAAACCTAGGCGTTTGGGAAATGCTTCCACGGTTGGCTCTAAAGCCATGATCATGCTGTTTTGAACGTCAGATAAGTCGCATCGTCTCCGCATTAGGAGAACGACTATATTGTTTTTCACATCCTTTCAACACGCTTTGTGTACCCTCCGCTGCTAGTACTGCCACATGCCGCCTTTGAGTGGTTGCTGCGCGTTAACGTCGAACGGAGGCCGTGGATACATTGATGTGACTGGACCGTGTATTAATGCAACTTAAATCGATGAATTCTTGCATCCAGGAAAAAGTTACGTTTACAAGGAAATAAACAAAGTAGAAGAAACAGAAACACGAAGTACGAGCAGTTCAGCGTCTATCACTGGATGCAATTAGTGACACTTGATAACAAAGTAAGCAAGTATGAGTGTTTCAGTCGACCTAGGACACGGAGATCTAGAGGAAAAAGAGGAAATGTTTGCAAATCTGTCACCTGTCACGGATCACCGGTGACAGAGTCAAAGTGCTGCCGCAGTACAGCAGGGTGGGACGATGAATTTGGGAGAGTCCATCACAGCTGAGCGATGTCATACTCAGAGTTCAGTCGCAGTGGCGATGAGAAGGTGATGGTGTGCCATACCTGGTGACGATCTGTCTCATGTGGCCGCCCGAAGAGATCTGACTTGTGCCTGCTGTACGTCCGGCTGGATGGCCATTTTCGTAGTTGCCCAGTCGGCTGATTCCGTGACCGGTGGTAACGTGGCGTAGTCACCGCCACTGGTGGCGCAGCCACTAAACTTATTACGCATCGTCTCCGCCGTCGACACGTCTACCCCTGTTGATGGCAAAGATATGAAATTCATTATCATACAGCTTCAAGACGAAATAGGATATAATCTTCGTTTTTTGGTACATCATCCGATGTCGTTTTCTAATGCAATTCTTTGCTATGTAGATTTGTATGTTTTGACCAGGTACGCGTGACGATGACGAGCGTCACATGCGTCTTCCACTGTTTGACATCGTTGACCAGCATACAACATTCTACAATGGCAAAGGATCTCGTGCAGATCTTGTTCCCCAAAGGCGAGATCGTCTATTACATGATCCAACAGGTCCTTCAGTTTTTTCGGGTGGCTGAAATATACATTTAGTATTATGTCTGCAGAGAATTATTACAATTCTCGGAAAAATACCTCCAAAGTATGGAAGGTATGCTGTGATGGTGGGTACCTCCTTTTCTTCATTTTGTTCACAGTCTGGACTCATTTTCGCTGGAATATGCGATGTATTTGTTTTTGAGAAGAACCGTCCTGGTGGCATGCTGTCCTCAGGTGTTGAAGCTGACTTTTCAGGCTGCTAAGATAGGAGACGAAACGAACTCTGTGAATCAGATCTCGCAGTACTGTGCCATGCTGAATCTCTTATAAACACCTTACTTTTCTCATACCCTCTACTCTTATTTCTTGCTCTCCATTGGACCAGTCAACTTCCTCTCCTCACTGTTTCCTTTTGTCACAAGTTTCTGTTGGAAGTCACTAGTTAAATTTGACAAGAGCGTAATAAGGAACGTGCCTTATGTTAATAAGACTGACATTTCTTAAATTTTTCATACGAATTTCCATGCATACCTAAACTAAAACTCTGTCCGAACAGGCCAGGAAGGCCCAACGTTACCGACCGGCCGCCGAGTCATCCTCAGCGCACAGGCGTCACTGGATACGGATATGGAGGGGCATGTGGTCAGCAAAAAATGGTTCAAATGGCTCTGAGCACTATGGGACTCAACATCTATGGTCATCAGTCCCCTAGAACTTAGAACTACTTAAACCTAACTAACCTAAGGACATCACACAACACCCAGCCATCACGAGGCAGAGAAAATCCCTGACCCCGCCGGGAATCGAACCCGGGAACCCGGGCGTGGGAAGCGAGAACGCTACCGCACGACCACGAGATGCGGGCTGTGGTCAGCACACCACGCTCCCGGCCGAATGTCAGTTTAAGAGACCGGAGCCGCTACTTTTCAGTGACGTAGCTCCTCAGTTTGCCTCACAAGGGCTCAGTGGACCCGCTTGCCAACAGCGCTCGGCAGACCGAATGGTCACCCATCCAAGTGCTAGCCCAGCCTGACAGCGCTTAACTTCGGTGATCTGACGGGAACTGGTGATACCACTGCGGCATGGCCGTTGGCCATACTATACATATCATTATTATTATTATTACTAGCCGTTACCCAATGCTGCACTTGAATATCAGTACTTTTGTTACGGCGAGTGATGGTAAGTTAGCTAACGTATACTGTATGTGCAGTACCACCAGCTGCTCTCACGTGTCTGCCTGTTTGGGCTTGTGATGTGCGCCCCCTTATCCCCCCTCCCCCTCCTCCACCCTGTCTCCCAAGCTGTTCCAATGAATGGATGACGCGTCGGCATGCTCTGCGTCGCTGCCGAACAGTGCGTACACAGGGGCGTGGGCAGGACCGCACTTCTATACTTCGTGCTGTTAAACTGGATGTACGTGATACAATATGAAACTTCCTGGTAGATTAAAATTGTGTGCCGGACAGAGACTTGAACTCGGGAACTTTGTCTTGCACGGGCAAGTGCTCTACCATCTGAGCTACCCAAGCATGACTCACCACCCGTCCTCACAGCTTTTACTTCCGCCAGTACCCCGTCTCACACAGTTTTAATCATCCAGGAAGTTTCATATCAGCGCACACTCCGCTGCAGAGTGAAAGTTTCATTCGTGATACAACATGTACATTATGCTACAAATAGTGTGGAAATATGGGTTAAGCACACTGAAGATTGTATAAGCATTGTATTCGTTACATTGAATCGTATCACGTGGCACACTTGAACCAATAAAATCATTTTTATACATATGACCAAGATCAAAAGTCAAAGAGTAAATTTCTTTTTCAAAGAATAAATATTTTTCCCCAATTCTCGTAACATTGTTGAAATCAGTCTTGTACTATACACTTAACACTTTCTAAAGTAGTCCACGTTCTTCCTGGGAGTACAAGCTATCTCCATAGCAAATTTAATCTGAATCAGTTCAGAGGGTTAGGCGCCAAAATGTAACAGACAGAGTTACTTTCGCATTTATAATATTAGTATGAATAAAAATTTCAGCTACGATATCTTTTTTCCGGATCCGATTTTGATTAAATAAAGCCTGTACGGTGCTCCAAGCTATGCTCAGATTACCTGTGAAACTTCTTTTGAAGCAGACAGATACGACTGTTTTGGATAAAACATTAATCTACAATATCTTCTTTTGTGATCCGATTTTGATAACATGAAGCCTATACGGTGCCCCAAGCTACGGTCAAGTTGTCTGGATAAATGCCATGATAAATGGTCTAGTAGTTTTGAAGACGAGCCTTTTAAAACAGACAAACGAGACGGTTCTAGATAGAACTTTAAATCGCAATAATTTTTTTGTCTGCGATCCGATTCTGATAAACTCTACGGTGAGCCATGCTATGCTCAAGTTACCTGCGAAAACTCCACGAGAATTTTTTCATTGGTTTTGGAGAAGCGTGTTCAAACAAACAGACAGGCACGACAGTTTTACAGAGTTATCGTTAATATAGATTTTTGTCACCATTGTGATTATATCATATTACTCATGCACTATGCAAATTGTAACGATGAGTAATTACGTCTCGTTAGACGTATGAGATCTGAAAGCTCTAATTTTGCCATTGAAATGAATGCATGAAATAATGAAAGATAGTTTTTTATAAACAGACACCATTTGCTACAGACCGCTCTATGCATATGTGGTCATTAGACGGTACACCGCTCCATCATTGTTTACGATTTTCGGTACCTGGCATGTCGCCTCCGGCCTACAATCAACCAGGCGCATTCCTTGGCAGAATGCGAAAAGCCATTCACGTTATTGTTGTCTGTGGAATATTTACGAGTGGGCGCAAGAATGCCTGTAACACACACGTTAGTAATGAGGAGCTTCGTAAGGTAACGATAAGGAAATTCTGTTCTAACGCAGGCCAGGCTACAGAGAGGATGAGCAGCGAATTCCTCGGCGCATAAATTCGCCTGAAAGCTCCGGCAGATTACTTCCAGGTTTTTACGCAACGCGGCCCTTCCATTAAAGGAAACACTAGGAGGCGTGTCACGTAGCGTGTAACGACGCCAAAATACACCGGCGGGCCCCGTTGCCTGTTCGGGCACGCCACTAAGCCGAGATGGGAAACACGATACCACCCTGGCTCCTAAGCCCAGTTGTGACGCAATCCGCTAAAACCTGGTGCCGCCCATTGATTTCAAGCCTTATCTCTGGTCTTTAACTCTGAAGCGCTAATTATCCCAAGGACATGAATTCATATTTTGGCGCTGCCAGACAGCTATGTTCAGTTTTTACTCCCATGAATCGATAGGTAAATTTTAGCTCTTATGTGGCGGTCGAGGTACGCCAAAAGGCTGCACCCCTCTCTTCGATGTTCCGCATACACTTTAACCACTAGACACAAAAAAAAAAAAAAAAAAAAAAAAAAAAAAAAAAATCTTTTCAATGAAGTAGCTGCCTCGTTTGGGATTAGGCTGAACCAATTTTATACCGGGTCATTAAGAATTATGCAGTTAACGTGCGACTAATGGAGAAGTGCGATGTGTTCTCGGAAAACTTCAGTTGCGAATAAAAACAGGTTGTGAGGAGAACCCTGGGGAACGACTGATGCTTGTTTCTTTTTCCACTGGTAGAAGTCACATTATAGCAAAGAGAGAGACAGGGGGGAGAGGGGGGGGGGAGGAGAAGAGTGGAAAAGACTTAAGATAACATGCTTCTAACTTTTTATATCATCCTAAATGTGCAAAATGACTTTATTTCCCACTTCGCTGCAGATGTGATTCTCACGTGCAGACAGGCTGACAGCAGCCATACCGTGATCTGAAGCCAACAGTTACAAAAACTGAAAACGAATCCGAGAATGGAAGCATCAATGCCTACAGTCAGGTTCTGCTGGTGATAACTTTTATACACTGAAGAACCAAAGAAGCTGGTAGATCTGTCTAATATCGCGTAGGGCCCCCGCGAGCACGCAGAAGTGCCACAACACGACGTTGCATGGACTCGACTAATGTCTGAAGTAGTGCTGGAGGAACTGACACCATGAATCCTACAGGGTAAGAGTACGATGGGGTGGAGATCTCTTCTGAACAGCACGTTGCAAGGTATCCGAGATATGAAACTTCCTGGCAGATTAAAACTGTGTGCCGGACCGAGACTCTAACTCGGGACCTTTGCCTTTCGCGAGTAAGTGCTCTACAAACTGAGCTACCCAAGCACGACTCACTCCCCGTCCTCACAGCTTTAATTCCGCTAGTACCTCGTCTCCTACCTTCCAAACTTCAAGGTTCGCAGGAGAGCTTCTGTGAAGTTTGGAAGGTAGGAGACGAAGTACTGGCGGAATTAAAGCTGTGAGCACGGGGCGTAAGTCGTGCTTGGGTAGCTCAGTTGGTAGAGCACTTGCCCGATAAAGGCAAAGGTCCTGAGTTCGAGTCTCGGACTGGCACACGGTTTTAATCTACCAGGAAGTTTCATATCAACGCACACTCCGCTGTAGAGTGAAAATTTCATTCTAGAAATATCCGAGATATGCTCAATAATATTCACGTCTGAGGAGTTTGGTGGCCAGCGGAGGTGTTTAAACTCAGAAGAGTGTTCCTGGAGCCACTCTGTAGCAATTCTGGAAGTGCGGGGTGTCGCATTGTTGTGCTGGAATTGCCCAAGTCCACCGGAATGCACACTGGACATGAATTGATGCAGGTGACCGGACAGGATGATTACGTACATGTCACCTGTCATAGTCTTACCATGGGTCCCATATCACTCCAACTGCACACGCCCCACACCATTACAGAGCCTCTATCATCTTGAACAGTCCCCTGCTGATATGCAGGGTCCATGGATTCATGAGGTTGTCTCCATACCCGTACATGTCCATCCACTGGAGACAATTTGAAACGAGACTTGTCCGACCAGGCAACATGTTTTCAGTGATTAACTGTCCAATGTCGGTGTTGACGGGCCCAAGAGTGACGTAAAGCTTTGTGTCATGCAGTCATCAAGGTTACACGACTGGGCCTTCGTCTCCGAAAGCCCATAGAGATAATGTTTCGTTGAATGGTTCGCACGCTGACACTTGTTGATAGCCCAGCACTGAAATCTGCAACAATTTGCGGAAGGGTTGCACTTCTGTCACGTGGAACAATTCTCTCCAGTTTTCATTGGTCCAGTACTTGTACGATCTTTTTCCAGCGGCAGCTATGTCGGAGAACTGATGTTTAGCGGATTCCTGATATTCACTGTACACTCGTGAAATGGTCATACGGGAAGATCCCCACTTGATCGCTACCTCGGACATCGGTCGTGCGCCGACTGTAACACCACGTTCAAACTCACTTTAATCTTGATGATCTGCCATTGTAGCAGCAGTAACCGATCTAACAATTGTGCTAGACACTTACTGTCTTACATTTTCGGTGCCGACCGCAGCGCCCTGTTCTGCCTGTTTACATGTCTCTGTATTTGAATACTCATGCCTATACCAGTTTCCTTGGCGCTTCAGTGTAGTAACAAACACATGCTAATGCTCACGTCTGAAGACAGTCATGTAATAGTTTCACATATTTAATATACACAAGTAGAAACTTCCAACAGTAAACGAAATCATGAGCTGGCAACAAGTCGAATGGAGTAATATTTGAAGTATGAGGTGCGACAATATAGTAATGAGACTGATATAAAAAAAAGTTACTTACCGTTTTAGTCAAGTTTAGTGTTGTCTCCTTCAAAGTAGTTCCCTCCTGATTGCACACACTTTTTCCAGCGGTTCTGCCATTGATGGTAACATTTCTGGAACTCATCTTCTGTAATATCTTCCGAGACCCTCCTCACAGCTTTTTGGACATCTTGTGTTTGAAAATGGTGTCCCTTGACCCCCGTTTTGACTTTTGGAAATAGAAAAAAAGCCGCACAGAGCGATATCTGGTGAACAGTGTGGCTGTGGTAGTGTTGAAATTTGTTTTGAGGTTAAAAATTGTTGTACTAAGAGAGCAGTGTGGGATGGCGCATTACCGTGATACAGAATCCAATCATCAGCAATGTGGGCATGGACACGAAGAACTCTTTTACGAAGGCTTTCTAAAATTTCTTTGTAGTGATATTGGTTAACTGTTTGTCCAGGAGGCACCCATTCCTTATGAACAATTCCCTTGGAATCAAAGAAGCACACAAGCATGCATGGTCGTCCACTGCAGTCTTCATCTTCAACATTCGTTCTGCTTTCACTAAGCATTTTATGCCAGTGAAAAACTCTTGACATAACCTCCTCTCCAAAAGCCTTCTGAAGCTTACCGTAAGTTGTCGTCGAGTTTTCACCCAATTTAATGCAAAAAGAAATGGCATATCGTTGTGCAATATTATGTAGTTCCATTTCCGTGACGAGAGACAGAAACACGTGTTAACTCATTGCAGCACAACTCACGACTGAGCAGTTGCATCGATGTGCCACTTGGACTAAAGGCCGCTTATAGACCAAGGTCAAAGATATTGTGCCTACGCAAGCCTGCAGGGTTGCCACATCTTGCAAAGAAAATCAGTCTCATTACTTTATTGTCGCATCTCATATGTCATGAATGTAGGTAGTAAAATTGAAAAACTGTGTTGTGCGCGGCGTTGATGCTGGAACGACTGAACGATGGATATCGAATTTCTGGAAGATGGCCAGTTTTATTTAAGGATGGGAAAGCAATTTTGGGCAAATACGGAACACTAGACTGTGTCAGTGTGTTGAAAAACTGGTTTTTGGATCTAGGAGAGTGTGCACTGTCAGATAGAAACTACCCGGAACTCTATGTAATGCCCAATTAACCACTAGATGTCACGGCAGGCGGACCATCCAGTATGAAAGGAGGCAGAGAATACTGAGTTGTCTATAATGTAGCACTAACAGCAGAATCGGTCGGTCGGGAAAACTCAGTGATTTGGAACGTGGACTGGTTGTTGGATGTCACCCACAAATAATTCAGGGACATTTCGAACCTTATAAAGCTTCCCAAGGTGATGATGAGACTGTCAAGTGCAAGGGCACGCAAAGGAGTAAGTACAGCTAAACCAGGACCAGACAGGACTCATGTACTGACCGACAGGGATCTTCGAGCATTGTGAAGTGTGGTTTAAAAAAAACCAGCAGATGAAGTCACTCGTGAATTTGATAGTGCTTCCGCCAGTCCAGCTAGCAAAAGGAGTGTGCGTAGGGAGTTAAAAAGAATGGGGTACAATTGTAGAGCAGCTCCTGATACTGCGTGCTGCTGTAGACAATGCTAAGCGACACCACGGAACAGTGAATTACTGGAAACTAGTGAATCACGCTATAGCCGGTGTTAATCCGATGGAAGGGTCTGGGTTTGCCGAATGTTGAAGAATATTGTCTGCCATCATGTGTAGCACCAACAGTCAAGTACAGAGAAGATGGAGTTACAGTACACGGCTGTTTTCGTGGTTATTTTATGGTACCCTTATTTCACTTACGAAAACGCCAAATGCTAAATATATGAACACATTTTACAGCAGTGTGTACTGCGTGTAGTAGAGAACAGTCTGGACCTGATTGTTTGTATCACAATGACAATGCACTCTGTCATTAAATAACATATGTGTGGCAATGGTTTGTGGGTAGTAACATTCCTGGAATGAACTGACCTGCCCGAGTTCCAATCCCAGCCCAGTTGAGCAGCTTTGGGATGATTTAGAATGTCGAGGTCACTCCACATCCCTTCTCTGGTATCGGGTCTTGAGGAAGAATGGGCTGCCATTTCTCCACAGACTTTCAGACGCCTCACTGAAAGAGTCCCCAGCAGAGTTCAAGGCCTGAACTGACGAAGGGTGAATACACGGCATACTAATGTCCGCTAACAGGTGTCCGGAAACCAATGATTATATAGTGCAGATAGACTGACTTGTGTCGTTATACACCACGGTAGCACTAGAAATAAAGATGATGGAGGTAGACGTATGTAGATTTAGTGGCATCAATGTCGGCAGTAATAACAGTGACAATAATAGTCGCAGTAATTTTTGCTGTTTTTAACCATAGAGTCATGGTGAATTAACTCAAAGTGAATGTACAGGATTTGGGCAAAAATATGGAAATACCGCGAGGAATGCATCCTTGAGCAGAAATGTATATGCTAACCAAGCCTGCACGTGGTGCTGTTGTATTTCGCCACGAACGGCACCTGTGTAGTGCCCTCATTATGTTGCAAGTGTCAGTCGTAATGTCAACAGTATTCTGTGTATTGTGAGTGCCTTATGACGGTGGGCAAATTGTTGGTACTCGTGTGCTTGTAACCAACCAACCCGAAGTGTTCGGTGTTTCAAGACTCACTGACGAAGATTTATACCGTATACAGGGAAAGCGGGAAAACATCATTCTCTAAATCATAATGCGAACGAAAGTGTGTTTTGAATAATCCTCACAGACGTTCATAGAACAACAGAATAAATAGAACTGTTGACAGAAATTAGTACCAAATGTAGAATACGAAAGGTATATAAATGGGAAAATACAGTTACTTAAACGGAAAATTTAAATAAAGGTGTGGCCCGCAGGACTGTGTTAGAATAGTACGAGGATTGTCCGGAAAGAAATGCACCACATTTTTTTCGCAGCCGAAAACAATGCTACGAATGCTAAACGTTACGCATGTATGATGTGAAGTCTTCTGAGTGAGCGCGCCAAGTTTCCGCCACTTCTGACGGATAGCGTAGCTGCAGGACAGCTTCAAAATGGCGTCTGTAGGTGATGTAAGTTACAAGCAACGTGCCGTCATTGAATTTCTCACTGCAGAGGAAGAAACGTGGGGAATATTCACAAACGCTTGTGCAAAGTCTATGGAGCATCTGCTGTCGATGGAAGTACAGTTAGTCGCTGGGCACGGAGCGTGAAGTCATCAGAAGATGTTTCGGCGGAGCTCCACCATTTGCAGGGGTCGGGGAGATCATCAATGGCTGCAGCGACCTGATACTGTCATTCGCGAGGACAGACGCATTACGACTTCGCAGTCATTTTGAGGAGGATGAGGAGGTGATTCACACAGTGAAGCACTGGCTCCCCCACCAGGACAAGGATTGGTACCGACACGGCATACCGGCCCTTGTTACGGCTGGAGGAAGGCCACAGAACGGGATGGAGATTACGTCGAAAAATAGGGTGTGTAGATAAAACACCATTCTTTCGTGTGTGTAATTCTCATTATGTTCAGTAAGGAATTGCTGGCCGCGGTGGTCTCGCGGTTCTAGGCGCGCAGTCCGGTACCGTGCGACTGCTACGGTCGCAGGTTCGAATCCTGCCTCGGGCATGGATGTGTGTGATGTCCTTAGTTAGGTTTAAGTAGTTCTAAGTTCTAGGGGACTGATGACCACAGCAGTTGAGTCCCATAGTGCTCAGAGCCATTTGCACCAATAAGGAATTGTTGACGGAAAAATGCGGTGCATTACTTTCTAGGCAACCCTCGTACATTCTCAGAGGTCGTACTATGATTGCCGCGTAGCAGTAACTAAGGATGGAAATTCTACAGAGGGATACGCGCATTCATCTGCTGCCTAAGTTAAAAGCATGTTGGACTTCCAACTGCAAATAAGTCTTTAAAAAAATGGCTCTGAGCACTATGGGACTTAACATTTATGGTCATCAGTCCCCTAGAACTTTGAACTACTTAAACCTAACTAACCTAAGGACAGCACACAACACCCAGTCATCACGAGGCAGAGAAAATCCCTGACCCCGCCGGGAATCGAACCCGGGAACCCGGGCGTGGGAAGCGAGAAAGCTCCCGCACGACCACGAGCTGCGGACATAAGTCTTTAAAAGGAAGGTAAGAGTTACTGAACGTAGTTATGAAAACGTCACCTTTGCTTAAAGTTAGCTTCGCTGTTGTGGCTCGGTATCACTATTCTTAGTATCTGCAAGTGGCAGCTGAAGTGGCTACAAAATCAATCATTGGGTCAGTACTAACAACTCATCTCTGTCTGCCTGTAAGTTCAGCTCAGACAATGAAAGCCTCTGGCCATGGCCAGCAGTAGTTTCGAAGAAGAGGTTTGGCAGTGAAGCCGAGAAGTACCAAAGTGGAAATCTGAAAGAAAACTATCTGCACGACGTTTCCGGCAAGGAAAAGTCTGAGCTAGCTCTGAGTTTTTCGCGGCTGCGTAGTTTTGATTTTCTGAAAACTAATTTTTTTGAGTGCCAGCTAGTGAAATCCAGAGTAAATTTTCACTCTGAAACCTAGTGTGCGCTGATATGAAACTTCGTAGCAGGTTAAGACTGCGTGCCGGATCGAGAATCGAACTCGAGACCTTTGCCTTTTGTAGGGGCCCGCATCTCGTGGTCGTGCGGTAGCGTTCTCGCTTCCCACGCCCGGGTTCCCGGGTTCGATTCCCGGCGGGGTCAGGGATTTTCTCTGCCTCGTGATGGCTGGGTGTTGTGTGCTGTCCTTAGGTTAGTTAGGTTTAAGTAGTTCTAAGTTCTAGGGGACTTATGACCACAGCAGTTGAGTCCCATAGTGCTCAGAGCCATTTGAACCATTTTGTAGGGGCAAGTGCTCTACCTACTGAGTTCCCAACCAAGTACGATTCGAGATATGTCCTCACAGCTTTACTCCCGATAGTACCTGTCTCCTACCTTCCAAACTTTATAGTTCTCCTGCGAAACGTGCAAGACTAGGACTCCATGAAGAAAGGACGTTGCTGAGACATGGCTTAGCCAAAGCCTGGGGAAGGTTTCCAGAGTGAAATTCTCACTCTGCATCGAAGTGTGCGCTGATATGAAACTTCCTGCCACATTAAAACTGTATGCCAGACCGAGAGTCGAACTCGAGACCTTCGCTATTCTCGGGCAAGTGCTCAATCCACTGAGCTACCCAAACAAGACTCACGAGCGATCCTCACACCCTTACTCCCGCCAAACCTTCGTCACATACCTTCTCGAAACAGTGTTAATCTGCCAAGAAGTTCCATATTAGCGCCCACTCCATTGCGGTGTAAAAATTTCGTTCTGGAAACACCCCCGAGCTGTGGCTGAGTAATGTCTCCGTGGTACCCTTTCTTCTACGAGTGCTAGTCGTGTTAGTTTCGCAGGAGAACTTCTCTGAAAGTTGAAGGTATGAGAAGAATACTGGTGGAAGTAAAGCTGTGAGGATGGGTCGTGAGTGTGCTTGGGTAGCTCAGCCGGTAGAGCGCTTGGCTGTGAAAGGCAAAGGTCTCGAATTCGAACCTCGTTCCGGCATACAGTTTTAATCTGCTAGGAAGTTTCAAACCAGTGAGATGTTGTGGTATCGTGCGCTATCGACGCCACGCCGCACGGGTCAACGTCCAGCAGTTTAACATTATCCCATGTGACTGCACTGCCAAGCTGCGGCCGGCTCCGAGACAACCTCTTCAGCCAGCGCTGCTATGGAGCCGACTTAATAGGACGCCACAGCACACTCCAGTTTGTCTGTTAGTACTTACTGGCTAATCGAAGCATTGTCAGTTAGCCTCCCTCAAGGATTCACTTTGGATTGTGCTCTGGCCCTGCTGTTATTCGGGTTTAGTAAAATAATTTACTAAACACTATATGTGCATCTTATTATTTGGCTCTCTGTCGTAGAACCCCATCAACTCCATGGCATCCACCACTAGGACGACCAAACATATATTGCCTTACTAGACACGAGTTTCCCTTCCTTCCTCGAATTTCTAGTGGTTGACCAGTTGAAAAACTTGTTAGTGTGGGGGCTCCAAAATGTGTCTGATTTACTCCCACTGTCTAACTGGCCACTACAGTTGGATTTCTGTAAGCACAGTCGCACTCTCTACTCCCAGTCTTAGATTATTTATGTGAACCAACAACAGCTGTCCTTACGGTTGAGTAAATATCCGGTTCGGCATCCCCCAGATGGGTTCAAAAAATGGCCGTGAGCACTATGGGACTTAACTTCTAAGGTCATCAGTCTCCTAGAACTTAGAACTACTTAAACCTAACTAACCTAAGGACATCACCGTAGCGGTCGCGCGGTTCCAGACTGTAGCGCCTAGAACCGCTCGGCCACCCCGGCCGGCCCAGTTGGGTATCGGCGTTTCACCCACTACAAAGAAGTCTCAACTTCCTGCTCTCATTCCACTTCTTGAAAAGTTACTTAACAGCCCAAGATGTCAGCAAAGTTTGACTTCCCGCTGTTTCTCATTACAACAGGACTCTGCCCAGGACTCTGGCCATTAAACGGAACACACGCCCTGGACACTGTTTACTAAAAACAAACTCTGTCGTGTGGCACGTCCCAAAGATGTACTCTGCATTGACTGACTTCAGACGCTCGGCGTCATGAAGCTTTCTTATCTTACTTCCACTCAATAAAATAAAGCCCTGGCCGACTTCTACTTGGCTCACGTTTCCTGTCACTCAGGGAGGCGAATGCCTTTTCTACGAATGGTGCTAGGACCAGACTACCTTGAGTTTTATAGCCTACAGAACATCCCACATCCTCATCGGTGCTCAGCCTCCATCCACAGTGGTCTCTCACTTGGCTACTCGTGTAATTTAGCATAAGATACCAAAATCTGAGTAGTTATGTCTAGTAATTCTTTAGATTTTCTAGGCGATCTGTTGCCATCTTGTGGTGTCGGGTATTCTGCTGAATATCAGCGTATTTCTTTGCACGATATTTCGACAATGTGCCTCGATATCTACGTTAGGTGCTACCTGAGACTGTGCCTCAAGTGCAATGGGTCCAGCGTTCATAGCTACAATCTTTGCCCTCCACGGTCAGTTCCAAGCGTTCCGTGTACCGTCCGCTCCGGCTACCGGCGTGCTTTGGCATTCCCCCTTCAGTCTGGTGCACCTGTCTGTGCACTGGCGCTCCCTTTTCGGTCTGGTGCGGTTCCAGATGTTTCCTGTGCGGTCTTCTCCCACTAGAAACGTTCTTAGGTATTCCCTCTTTGGTACGGTGCGCCGGGCCGAGCGCTGGTGTTTCGTCTTTGGCCCAATGCACCAGTCTGCACTCTGGCTCTCCGTTTTCGGCCGGGTGCGGTTCTAGGTGTTTCTTCAGCGATCGTCTCCAGCTAGAAGAGTCCCGCGACGCTCCATCTTAGGTCCGGTGCGATTGCTGCTATGTCTGGGGTTCGTTCCCCATATCCACATCCTCAGTCCTTCTTTTTGTGGACTTCTGTCGCTGTCATCGTTGAGTTTTGAACGGCTGCCGTACAAGGTCCCAGGCTGTGCTGAGTTGGTACCCAGTGTCAAGATTCATGGTTTTCTGTCTGCTTTATCTTTATAGAATCTCCGGGTTCCAGTATCTGGCGGTCTGCGCCAGAACCGTTGTTTCATCATAATTTATGTAATGATTAAGTTCCAGACAGTGTTCAGCAATGCCTAATTTAGTTGTCTTTTTTAGTCGGTTGTGACTCTGACATTCCTTGCATCTGTAGCTACTGTTTTAGCTATGTGGCAAGCGTACAACATGCCACACTGGCAGTGTATATTATAAATTTCTAGTTTTCGTAGCCGTAGGTCAGCTGTCATATTTAGCTTGAAAGTACCGACAGAAATATTTGTATGTTGTAGATTGGAATCGGTGTTTTGGGTGATGGACGCATTGGTGAAGAATCTGGTATAAATGCAAATAAAAAATTTTCGGCAGTGGGGAATATTCTCGGTCCTGTTAAGCCGATCCACCGGAAAATGTGTCCTGGTGGCAGTAAGCAAGTTCAAGCACGCTACCACAAATGGACTCTCTCTTGAGAGATTGCATTCACAGCTCACATGATACAATATTGATATATCAGATGTTACCAAAATTCATGTTGTAATTTTGCTAACAAATGTCTCTCTGGAAGTTTCCACGAGGTCTAAAAGAGCTCACATTCAGCAGTTGTGATGTTTTTCATTATGCAGGTGAAACATTTTGCAGCTATTACATATTTCACATTTTATCTCGAAACATTTTAATATTATCTCGATAAAATATTTATCACATGCATCTATAACTCTGAAAATGTTCATGCATTCTTTTCAGACCAAGTATGTAGGTGTTTGTGGCTTTTTTCAGAAGTTCAAGTGCAAAAATATTTTTCTCGAAAATTTCTTGTAACGTTTTCGTTTTTCTTTTCGTAACAACTGGCAAGAATTTTCTTTTGGAAAGCAGACCATCATATTCTGGACTAATTATAGAGATGTCTAATTTTTCTTTTTTTTCAAAATTTTTGCTAACATTTGAAATTTGTCACTTACTGGCAATGCTGTAAATGGCTGAGAAGACCTGATCCATCTACACTCCTGGAAATTGAAATAAGAACACCGTGAATTCATTGTCCCAGGAAGGGGAAACTTTATTGACACATTCCTGGGGTCAGATACATCACATGATCACACTGACAGAACCACAGGCACATAGACACAGGCAACAGAGCATGCACAATGTCGGCTCTAGTACAGTGTATATCCACCTTTCGCAGCAATGCAGGCTGCTATTCTCCCATGGAGACGATCGTAGAGATGCTGGATGTAGTCCGGTGGAACGGCTTGCCATGCCATTTCCACCTGGCGCCTCAGTTGGACCAGCGTTCGTGCTGGACGTGCAGACCGCGTGAGACGACGCTTCATCCAGTCCCAAACATGCTCAATGGGGGACAGATCCGGAGATCTTGCTGGCCAGGGTAGTTGACTTACACCTTCTAGAGCACGTTGGGTGGCACGGGATACATGCGGACGTGCATTGTCCTGTTGGAACAGCAAATTCCCTTGCCGGTCTAGGAATGGTAGAACGATGGGTTCGATGACGGTTTGGATGTACCGTGCACTATTCAGTGTCCCCTCGACGATCACCAGTGGTGTACGGCCAGTGTAGGAGATCGCTCCCCACACCATGATGCCGGGTGTTGGCCCTGTGTGCCTCGGTCGTATGCAGTCCTGATTGTGGCGCTCACCTGCACGGCGCCAAACACGCATACGACCATCATTGGCACCAAGGCAGAAGCGACTCTCATCGCTGAAGACGACACGTCTCCATTCGTCCCTCCATTCACGCCTGTCGCGACACCACTGGAGGCGGGCTGCACGATGTTGGGGCGTGAGCGGAAGACGGCCTAACGGTGTGCGGGACCGTAGCCCAGCTTCATGGAGACGGTTGCGAATGGTCCTCGCCGATACCCCAGGAGCAACAGTGTCCCTAATTTGCTGGGAAGTGGCGGTGCGGTCCCCTACGGCACTGCGTAGGATCCTACGGTCTTGGCGTGCATCCGTGCGTCGCTGCGGTCCGGTCCCAGGTCGACGGGCACGTGCACCTTCCGCCGACCACTGGCGACAACATCGATGTACTGTGGAGACCTCACGCCCCACGTGTTGAGCAATTCGGCGGTACGTCCACCCGGCCTCCCGCATGCCCACTATACGCCCTCGCTCAAAGTCCGTCAACTGCACATACGGTTCACGTCCACG
The DNA here is from genome assembly GCF_023898315.1 of Schistocerca nitens. Classification (NCBI taxonomy): domain Eukaryota; kingdom Metazoa; phylum Arthropoda; class Insecta; order Orthoptera; family Acrididae; genus Schistocerca; species Schistocerca nitens. Next base: position 1,038,065,949 of record NC_064614.1, on the reverse strand, counting down.
CTGTCGCGGCATGCTACCAGTGTTAAAGACTGCGATGGAGCTCCGTATGCCACGGCAAACTGGCTGACACTGACGGCGGCGGTGCACAAATGCTGCGCAGCTAGCGCCATTCGACGGCCAACACCGCGGTTCCTGGTGTGTCCGCTGTGCCGTGCGTGTGATCATTGCTTGTACAGCCCTCTCGCAGTGTCCGGAGCAAGTATGGTGGGTCTGACACACCGGTGTCAATGTGTTCTTTTTTCCATTTCCAGGAGTGTAGTTTCCTCACAACCATTATAGGGTTCATTTTTTAAATACACTTGTATTTTCACACGATAATTTTCACCAGCCTATTATTCGCGTAAAGCAGTTAATATTATGGACAGGCCATCCAATTTCCATTGTAGTTCCCCTAAATCACTTTAGATCAATGATAGGATTATTGTTTCAACAAGGCTACAATGGCTCTAATGCTCATAGATAGAATGGGTAACTCCTGCGGTCTTTGTTTCTTCTCCTTGATGCAGTGAAATCGTCACCAACTCTTTGCCACACCAATATTTCATATCTACATATAATTAAAATTGTAGCATTAACACCTCATGTTGTCTCAAATATGTTTCATCCACGCTTCACTTCAGTAGAAAGCTACAGTCGAGACAAAAACTTTCATAAAAGATTTTTTCGCACTTAAATTCGTGTACGATGTTAACAGATTTCTCTATTCCAGAAACTTTTTTCTTGCTATTGCCTCTCTCTCGATCATCATCAGTTACATTTTCGCAATGTGGTCTGTTACTTTCAGAGTCTTACTGTGTAATATAATTCACTCAGCGCCACTTATTTCATTTCGACAACATTCAGATGTCTTTCTTTCATCACTGTTGACATTCTTCTTGTAACTTCTTTTAAAGGCATTAGCAATTTCCTTAAATTTTCGAAGTTCTGAATTACAGTATTAGAATTACAATGTTATTGGAAACTCTTAAGGTTTTTACTTCACCATTCTGAAGATTAAATCCCTTTCAAAACTTGTCCTCGTTTTCCTTTAAGTGTTGGAATAATTTGAGAAGGTGCAACATTATGTAAAATTAAACATTGTGTAGCTGTAGCATTGCCATAGATTACCGACAAGCGACATACACACTGAGAAAAAAAGACACATCACGAAAGAATTACCCGAATGGGAGGAAATCGGTAGAAGCGATGACCATGTGCAGACAATTTCAGAAAAAATTATTCAAGAGAAATGGCTTCAAAACTGAGCAAACCAGTTGCGCATTGCTCCACATGTGGCTCTTACACAAGCTGTTATTCGGCTTGGCATTGATTTATAGAGTTTGTTACGACTTCTGCACCACTTGTTAGCAGCAGACACAGTGGCTGCGCCAAAGACTGAGACGGCGTGGAGTTTTACAATTATTTATTGAACTTTCTTTACAATTTCTCCTTCATCGTCGCTGCCCAACCCTGCGGATCCCTATGCCTGGCTGCTGCTGTGTAGATTCTCCGAGAATGTGCGCAACGCGCGCCACTGATCGCACTCGGGAGCCTCAGGCCACCAGTGCTCCGCTGAAGCCAGGATGCCCTGTGGTAGAGATGGACTCGTCGCCATGAGGTCAGCTACTGACGCCTGCTGCATCGGCGGCTGGGAAGCCGTCAGTCGCGATGATGTCCGCGAGGTCCCGTCATGGACGGACCACGCGCAGTGAGGCCGGGTTGCGGTGAAGTCCGGGCGTCAGTCCCTGGCGGGGCCTGTGACCAAGTCCGCGCTGCGGCTGGTCCTGCTGGAAGTTCTCGCTGTAGTTAGCCAGCCATGGTGCCGACCGATCTCGGGCCGACCTCCAGAGCTGAAGACATCTGGTGGTGAACGGATGACTCCTGCGAGCTGGAACAGACTTCCGGAATCGTCACCTACGAAGATTGAACATTTGGACACGTACCACGTCCGTCCTCAGATCCGAACTGCTTCCTAATGCCTTCTGTCTGTTGCTGCCTGCGCTCCACTGTTTATATCCGGCAGGAGGATGTTTTTTACCCCCGGTGTTAGCTTTTTGTTATTACTTCCGCAGTATATTGCAGCGTAAGTTAGCGTGCTGGCCTCACTTCCCCTTACTCAACACTTTCCAGGCTTCGCTCGGCGCTCGGTCTGTGTGCATCCTTGCATCAGTCTGTTGGTAGACTGCTGCTGTCAGCAAGGCTATCTGTGCCTGCGTACTTTGCAACGACTCAGTCGCCGACGTGCCTCTGTTTTGCCATTCTCCACTGCATGAAGTAACGATTACTACATGTGGCCACAACAAGTTCTAGGATGTCCTCTGGGTGTTGTCATGCCAAATTCTGTCCAACTGCCCATTTAGATCGACAAAATCCCGATCTGGTTGGAGGGCGCTGTCCATAATGCTCCAAACGTACCCAGTTGAGGAGAGGTATTGTAATCTTTCTGGCCAAGACAAGCAGTAAAAACTCACACAAAAACAACCGGGTGTAGAACAATGTCGGCGTACCTCTCTGGTGTAAGGATGCTACGGATGGAAACCAGAGGGATCTTGCTATGAAATGAATTGGCACCCCAGGCTACCACTCTTAGATGTGGGATGTATGGCGTGTGACATTCAGGTTGGTATCCCACTGCTGTCTGGGGCGTCTTCAGACACATCGTCGCCCAGGAATCTCAGTCAATAGAGTACAATTGTCTTCAGTAATGATTCTAGGTTCGAACTGGCCCCAATGACCAGCGAAGACGCATCTAGAGAGTTCCCGGACAGAGATGCAGCGTTGCGATACCAACTCGACTGTCGCCCGTCAATGCGGCCAGACAACGAGGAATGGTGTTTTGGGGCGCAACGTGTTTGCCAAATCCTACCTTGGCCACCAAGGTCGCCGGATCTCTCCCCAACTGAGGTCGTTTGGAGCATTATGGACAGAGTCTACATCTGCATCTACATACATACTCCGCAATCCACCATACGGTGCGTGGCGGAGTGTACCTCGTACCACAACTAGCATCTTCCTCCCTGTTCCACTCCCAAACAGAACGAGGGAAAAATGACTGCCTATATGCCTCTGTACGAGCCCTAATCTCTCTTATCCTATCTTTGTGGTCTTTCCGCGAAATGTAAGTTGGCGGCAGTAAAATTGTACTGCAGTCAGCCTCAAATGCTGGTTCTCTAAATTTCCTCAGTAGCGATTCACGAAAACAACGCCTCCTTTCCTCCAGAGACTCCCAACCGAGTTCCTGAAGCATTTCCGTAACACTCGCGTGATGATCAAACCTACCAGTAACAAATCTAGCAGCCCGCGTCTGAATTGCTTCTATGTCCTCCCTCAATCCGACCTGATAGGGATCCCAAAAGCTCGAGCAGTACTCAAGAATAGGTCGTATTAGTGTTTTATAAGCGGTCCCCTTTGCATATGAACCACATCTTCCCAAAATTCTACCAATGAACCGAAGACGACCATCCGCCTTCTCACAACTGCCATTAAATGCTTGTCCCACTTCATATCGCTCTGCAATGTTACGCCCAAATATTTAATCGATGTGACTGTGTCAAGCGCTACACTACTAATGGAGTATTCAAACATTACGGGATTCTTTCTCCTATTCATCTGCATTAATTTACATTTATCTATATTTAGAGTTAGCTGCCATTCTTTACACCAATCACAAAAAAAAGGTTCAAATGGCTCTGAGCACTATGGGACTCAACTTCTGAGGTCATTAGTCCCCTAGAACGTAGAACTAGTTAGACCTAACTAACCTAAGGACATCACACACATCCATGCCCGAGGCAGGATTCGAACCTGCGACCGTAGCGGTCTCGCGGTTCCAAACTGCAGCGCCTAGAACCGCACGGCCATTTCGGCCGGCACCAATCACAAATCCTCCAACTGTGTCATGATTTTGATGATCTAACTCGCCAATTAGTAAGAATTTCGCACGATATCCCTCAGGAGAACATCAAAAAACTCTGTCAGGCAATGTAAAGCCAATTATCTGCTTGCTTATGGACCAGAGGTGGACCAATGCATTATTGGCTCGCTCAGTATGTGAAACTCTTTCTCATGAATAATTCATCCAGTTTTTCTGAAATTGCAATTATTTGTTTGTCTGTACATTTCATCACATCTTCAGATTTCTATCCCATTCGGATAATTACTTCGTGGGACGTCGTTCATTTTGTCTAAGCGAGTGTAATAAAAAAATTATGTCCGTGGTCAGTAGGACCTCGCATATTTTCTTTTCTCATGCGAAATCTGTCGGACCCATTGGAAGAATGTTGCACAAACTGCTGTAGCAAACTGAAATCAGGTATTCGAATGAGTGGAAAAATGATTTTTCACGGTTTTCAGAGCCCATAACGAGCTCTGTAGGCATCTCACTCACGGACCATAAAACATATCTCAAAATCCCCCTCGCCCATATTTTCTGAGGGGAGGCGGGTCTAATTCACGGTAATAAAACTGCCGGGCCACGCACTGCTCGTGGCCGTTGTAGAATTTAGGCGGGAGCTGTGATCGGCTGATCGGTGCTCGCCGCCCCTTTAATCCCGGCGGGCAGCGCTTGCCAGAATTCCGGAGTAACGAGCGGGCATTAGCGTAATCCGCGCATCATTAAGAGCGGTAACTAGAGGGGCGGCAGCGGGAGGGGGGAGAGGAAAGAGTGGGGAAGGCTGGACGTGAGGCACGGCCTGGGACACGGCGCGGCCGAATGCGCACGCGCGTGCGCGGCGCACGTCGTGACGTGGCCACAGTCATTAGGCGGCCGGCCGGCTATTAAAACGTTACCCGCCGACAGCACTGAATCACGATGCGGCGGGCTAATCAGTCCTTCAGCTGTACGGCCCGAGAAACACGGGCGTCCGTTCACAGCCACGCTCCGAGTGTGAGAGATTTACAGTGACTGCAAGGCAGCTGGGTAACGGGGCGAATCGACACGCTAGCTAACATGCTGAAATCACATACAGTCGTTGTTTGCTTGGGATATTAAACATGAACTGAATGAAGTATATTCAGATTCCACACGGAGTATGCTGTTGGTTAGCTCCCACTTTAACCATAATATGATGTAGATCCCTTGAATAAAAAACTGTACCAACTGATAAGAAAAGAGTGCAGACCGCACAAATCTACAATAGAGTACAGTGATATTTATCAACACCTGTAAGCACCTACAAAGGTCTGAATTTCACTGTAATTTCATTCTTCGAGAGCTGCAAGATCGCCAATGGTGTCTGTTCTTTCGAACACCATATTCATATATCTACAATAAGGATAACAAAAGTGATCCACAAAATTACTGTCCAGCCTCGTTGACGTCTATCTGCTATAGAACCTTAGAATGACAAAACCATTTTACGTGGCATGCCAGGTATAAGAGACTGGCAAAATTCCCTCAGACTTAAAGAAGAATGTAATATTTCTAATTCCAAATAAATCACGTATTGACAGGTGTGAATATTACCTGTCAGTTAAATAAGTCATGATTGGAAAATACTGGCCAGGAAAGAATTATTTACAAAAGAATATAAAAACTGGTAGAAGCATACCTCAGACTTTCAGTTCGGAGAAATGTACGAACACACACGACAATACTGACCCCTCGATTATCTTACAAGATCGATAAAAGAAGGAAAACTTACGTTTAGAGCATTTGTAGACTTAGAAAAATCTTTCGCTGATGTTGACAGGAAGATACTATTCGCAGTTGTGAATGTAGCGCGGGAGAAATTCAGAGCGCGAAAGATCATTCACAACTTGTACATAAAGCAGGCGGCGGTTAGGAGTCGAAAGGCATGAAAGGGAAGAAGTAGTAGAGAAGGGAGGGAAACAAGATTGTAGCCTATACCTGATGTTATTCAGTCCCAGTGAGCAAACAGTAAAAGGAATTTAAGTTTATGCAGAATAACTGAAAACTTTGAGATTTACTATCATTGCAGTTCTATCAGAGACAGCGAAGGAAATGGACAGTATCTTAAAAGGAGGACACGAAAGCAAAACAAGGGCAGTTGAATGTAGTCGAACTAAATGACGCAGTGTTGAGGGAATTGGCTTCCAAAAAGAAACATCTACCGTTGTAGGTGTATTTTGCCATTTGGGCACTAACGTAACTGATGATGGCAGAAGTAGAAAGAGTGTAGACTATAGAGTGGCAATGGCAAATATGCGTTTCGGAAGAAAAAATATTTCTTAAGAAATAATATAAATTTAACTGTTAGGAAGCCTTTTCTGAAGGCACTTGTCAGGAGTGTAGCCATGTGTGGATATGAAACGTGGACAATGAGCGGTTTCAGAAACGAAGAGAATAGAAGCTTTTCAAATGTTACGCTCCAGGAGAATGCTCGAGATTATATGAGCAGATCGTGTAACCAATGAGGAGGTAGTGGATAGAATTTAGGAGAAAAGAGTTTTGTGGCATAACTCTGACTAAAAGAAGAGGTCGACTGATAAGACCCACTCTGAGACGCCAAGGAATCATCAGTTTAGTACTGGAGGGAAGTCTGGGGAGGGGGGGGGGAGGGGGCTGAAGAGGGGTAAGTTAAAACATATGTGTATCGAACGCAATGACTTCCTCCATACCAACCAGCACAGATACCGAAAATGTAGGTCATGCGCATCCAACTTGTGCTGTCGCGAGACTACGGTTGCGCATTTAGCATACCCCTGAGATGCTAGCAAGATCTGCTTCCCATAAAATCATGTGGAATGTTAAGAAAAAAGTCGTGCAGCAGAAGCTGATAAGTCTCTGAGTTTAAACAGGGGTGTCCCAATTAAACGTGGTACCATAACTTACGTAGATGTAATGAGAAAGGCGTTTCATCCGACATACGTTCCATTGATTGCGAAGTTAGTCAACATATCAACAAAAATATGCCAGAAAACTACATGCAAGCACCAGCACCCTTATAGAAGCTGAGTGTAACTAGCTGATTTTTATGAATTAATGTAGAAAAGCAAGACCATAACGAAACAAACATATTTCTGGTGTCCTCATCAAGACTCATACAAATCAGGCTTCTGCTTACCATTACTCTGAAGGGTTTGTAACAATAACAACCGTTTCCCTTCTCCTCAAGAACATGCCGTAATTAACAACTGATACACATTGCTTTCTCAGGGTGGGGTGGAAGGCGGAGAACATGCCGTAATTAACAACTGATACACATTGCTTTCTCGGGGTGGGGTGGAAGGCAAGATTTCAACCCCCGCCCCCATTAACTATCCAGTACTGCATTATTAAATCCAAACTATTTCTTCCATCTGCGAGGGACGAATTTTTACATTATAATAAGTGAAATTCTTGAAACACTGTGGAAAAGTTTAAACAATGCAGCGAATAAAGAGTGACACAAGAGTCCCTCAAACCTAAACCAAAAAGATTTACATAACGGACAATCTCTGATTTGTGAGCGAAAGAGAAGCTATGCATTCTGTGCCACCCAGGGCTACTTTTTGGACTTGGCGAATGAGCAATGAAGGAAATGAAATAACTCACTACGATGTTAATTATCCAACTAGGTAGACGTGTACTGAATTTTGTATGAATATAATTAAAGGACCTGGAAGAGCAGTAGAACGGAATGGACAATGTCTTGAAAGGAGGATATAAGATGAACATCAACAAAAGCAAAACGAGGATAATGGAATGTAGTCGAATTAAATCAAGTGATCCTGAGGGAATTAGATTAGGAAAATTTAAAGTGCGATGACAGAAATTGAACTGTCCACACCAAGTATATCCCAAATACAAAACATATACTTAGTTATTAACGGGACGTATTATCACTGATGCCTTTGTTATCCACATTCGACGCATATACTCCTAAACATTTTGTTCTGTGTAATAAGTAATGGGAAAAGCCCAAAACTAGTCAGCCAATAAAGAAATAACAGTTTTTGGTGCAAACGATTAAAGATGTATTTTCTTCAATTGCCCAATTGCAAGACGGGCATACTGAAAACCTTTATAGGTCAGAACATTGTTGCTTCAGCTAGGGATCTGATTAACTTCTTCCCATCGTTATTCCGTAGCTTTATGACATAGTGGAATAATTTGTGATGCCACTAAGCATCCATTAATAACGATGATGATAACCGGATGCATATGCAATCCAGACCTGCACCAAAGCTGAACTGCCCTAAGCGCAGAAGATGCCTCGAATCTGCTGTCCAGTTTCTACTCGAACGACATAAGAGCGCGTTGTTTGAGTTGTAGCGTGTGGAGTGGCGGTGACCGCGGTCGCCTCTGTTGTGTCTGCTTACTACGCGCTCCAGCATCCCCACCAGCCAGACAAGAAGCTCCGTCCGCACCCAGACTATACTGGCCAGCCTCAGTCTACGTGCGTCTGTACGCACTGCAGCCTGAGTGCTCTGCATGGGTACACGGTGTGTGTTTTGTTCGCCAGCCGCGACGTGGCGTCCACGGCGTGTTTGTGTCTCTGCAGCCGCAAGACTCAACACGTTTTGTTCAGACTTTTGGTCTCCCTGTCCTATTCAGTACCTGCTATTAAGAGACTTATTCAAAAACTGGTTTCTGACACAATATTGACACGTCATTAATCAATAATTTTCGTCCTCGGCGTGAAAGTTCCCAACTTGTGTTTCTTCTTTTTTCTTCAAGTGTTTCGAGTTTGCCTGTTACATCCTCTGGTTCAGTGCCTCTGTTACTTGTGGTTAGTTCCCGTTTGAGCTCTGGACTCTTTCTTGGCCTACCTCTTTAGCCTTTTTCTTATTGGTAGATAATTCATTATTATTTTGTGCATTATATTTTTATTCATGCTTGTGACATGATCTCTCCGTTTATTTCTAATCACCTTGATCTGTCCGTTTAGAGTTATAAGTCCTAATCCTTCTCTAATAGTTGTATTGCTTATCATCTATAGACATTACATGCAGCGCCTAACGGGTATAGCTGCAGATATTATTATATGTGGGATGTTAATATGTACACAAATCAGTGAGTTTGTTCTTTTTCGCCAAACAGTTTTTCTACAAATACATCACATACTATGTGAACTGGTGTTTTCTGCAGGGTCGTAACTGCACGACTAAGTGCATTACGCCTGTCAGTATAGACTAACCTTCTTATATCCACGTATTCACACTTCAACACCTGAGCTTCTCCGTAAAGGAAAATAAGCACTAATGGCTGGCTTTTGCCACGTTTACTAGGAGGTGCCACCCCACCTAAAAGCATACTACTTGTGACAACTGTAATTACTAGCCTGCAACTGATTGACTTACTGACGTAACCTTGTTCCGTGCACCGTCCTGAGTCAGCAATAAAAATATTTGCACTTACACTCCTAACGCCCTGTATTAAAGTCCCTTGCCACGTATTTTCCTATGTAGATGTGAAGTCTAATGTAAGGAACTACTATAGGATTGTGATAGGTTTTCGCCAATAGATAGACTGATTCAATAGCGATGTGTGTCTCTATAATTTACAGCCACTACGCCAGATAAGACTTCCAGCTATAAATGGTTAGTGCTATCTCTGCGAAGCCACGACGCGTCGCTAGTATCAGGTAGTCCACAATCAGATGTTCTTCTTAAAACCTCAGTTCCACAGCTTGTTTTCTTCGCTCATTTTCAACTGTTAATTTCCAGTAAAGTGTAGATGGTATTGCCTTTGTTTTGTAGAAGTTTGATAGTGCTTCTTTCCTGTCCCATTAATAGAATAGAATATTTCGATATTTTTTAGCAAGTCCTTTTTGTTTCCAAAGGAGACATGTTTTTCCGAGAAGCCAAATTCATTCACACTCTTTAGTTTCTGCTCGTTTATTTCATTTTGTCTGCGACCGGGTCTTGGCTTTCTTGGATCGAGATTGTTAAGTTAAAGGTATTGTCAGTTATATGTATAAACGGCTTTTATGAAGAGTGTCCTCAGCTTTAAGCTATATTTACCGTGTCATATTCCAGTTTTCCAGTTTCAAAAATGGTTCAAATGGCTCTGAGTACTATGGGACTTAACGTCTGAGGTCATCAGTCCCCTAGAAATAGAACTACTTAAACCTAACTAACCTAAGGACATCACACACATCCATGCCCGAGGCAGGATTCGAACCTGCGACCGTAGCAGTCGCGTGGTTCCGGACTGAAGCGCCTAGAACCGCTCGGCCACCAAGGCCGGATTTTCCAGTTTCCTCACTGCACTCTATGCTTGACTAATTGCCCATACTGCCTCCTCTGACGCCCCCTCCCCCGCCCCTTTCGCGTCCAGGAGGCCGGATATAACGGAGAATGTCTTATCGAGAAAGAATGAGGCTTTCTACAAGCTTTCAACGCAAACATTAGAAGTGATTGTCGCAGGTATAGGAAGTTTTCTTCACCTAAAGAACTCTGTCCGGGTCAAGTGTTAGTTTTTATTTAGGAACATGATTCTTGAAGTGTACATGTAGGCCAGAGAACTGAAAAGAAATTAACATGGATAAAATTTCACGTTGAACACAATGATTTATGTTTCGCAAATTTTATGTAAAGTATCGGAGGTCTTGGAGGCAATTATCTCGACACGGTTCCTTCAACAACGCCAAGGCGGGTTCTCTATCTCTTAAAATCCAGGAGTACACAGACACATACACACACACACACACACACGCACACATACACACACACACACACACACACACACACACACACACACACACACACACACAGTGCACAAATGATTAAACAAGGACTTCTTGGTGGAAGAGGCTGCATTCGTTCACTCTCTTTATTTACTGCTCGTTTCTCACATTATGTTTGGGACTGGGTCTTGACTTTTACAAGCCATCATTTTACTTTCTTGTGTCGAGATTGTTGTTATAGGTCCTGGCAGTTATACTTAATTTATAACCGGCTTGTCCTCACACGGAGTGTTCAGTGCTACCGACAAGGGATTTCAAATTTATTCTGTGTTTTTATATTTCCAGAACGCTTTTGACACCGTACCTCAGAAAGGGCTTGTAATCAAATTGCGTGCTTGTGGAATACCGTCTCAGCTATGCGACTGGATTCGTGACTCACTGTCAGAGAGGTCACAGTTCGTAGTAATCGACGGAAGATCATCGAGCGAAACAGAACTGATTTCTGGTGTTCCCAAATGTAGTGTTATATAGATTCTCTGCTGATCCTTATATGTGTAAATGATGTAGGAGACAATCTGAGCAGCTGTCGTAGGTTGTTTGCAAATGTTGCTGTTCTATGGTAAATATGCTCTCAGGACTAGGAAGAAGGATGAGGAAGGTGAACGATCATTTCTGATTGTCATATGTTAGCCGATAATAAAATTTCATTGTAAGTAATTTATAGTCACTTAATAATGTGAGTAATAAAATTTTGCAGTTAGTAGTATATTAAAAAAGTACAAAACTGTGACACAACATTTACGTTGGCTGTAACTGCGACTCCACCGTGAACGTAATGACGTAACAAGCACTATGCTTCCACATAGCAGGTAATAAAATTTTTTCAACAGTGTATTTTATTATAGAACTACTTGAAAATAACTCTGTTACCGTACTTGACCAGTACTAGGGACAGGCATAAAATTTTAATTGCAAATTGATAAAATAACTTTACTTATTAAATTTATCATTTATTTGCTAGTGCTTGTCTACAGTCCTGGTACACAGTGAAATCGCCACAGTAGAGTACTGTAGTACGCCGCTAAGGGTGTCAAAACAAAACTGTGCAGCTCATCTTCACTTTATCATCAAACAAACAATTAATTGCGTAACTCACTCAGTCTGGGGGAATGTTGAGGCACGTTTTAGCTAGTGAGACTGTACAATTCTAACTGATATGGTATACGGTCTATGATCTACCCTAAACATAGGAAAAAGAGGAAAGTGATGTGGCTGTCTTTAAGGGTTGCCAGGGGCCCAGATTACGAAGCGGATGTGACTGTAGAATGTTGACCTGAAGCACCAATATCCTAAAAATACAGTCTTAAAATACTTAAAACTTCCGGGCTGACAGGCCGTGGTCGATGTATAAAACTCTCCCCTGACGTTTCGTCTTCGACTGCGGGAGACATCTTCCGAGGCACAGCGGCGAAATGCTGCATCTCGGCGGGTGTCTCCGGCAGTCGAAGACGAAACGTCAGGGGAGAGTTTTATACATCGACCACGGCCTGTCTGCCCGGAAGTTTTAAGTGAAGACAATACCGTCCATGAAAGCCTACATTGTATGATCAGTCTTAAAATAGCTACGAGTAACCGATTGCAGGGACGTAAAGAGTAACGATCACATAAAACTAGTTCTAGGAGAGGCAAATGCCACCCTGAGACTCACTAGAAGAGTCCCATGGAACCGTAATTCATCCACGAAAGAAATGGCTTACAAAAAAAGCGTTCAGCTGGTCTTGAGTAATTATTCGTCTGTCACACTTTTACAGAGCTGAATTAACCGAAGATCCACAGAACAAAGACGCATTTCGTCACCGGTTCAGTAAGCGAGAAAGATATTAAGAAGATAGTAACTGTTCTCGAAAGAACAGATACCATTGATGACCGTGCAGCTTCTCTGGAATAAATTATAATTAATTGAAACCCTCAGCTGCCCGCAGGTGTTGTTGATATACCTCGATGGGACAACTGAAAATGTGTGCCCCGACCGGAACTCGAACTCGGGGAAGCGTGCAAGGGATAAGTCCCTGCAGTCGCGCAATCTGTGTCCTCTGTGGCTCAGATGGAGAGATCGGCTGCCATGAAGGCAGGAGATCCCGGGTTTGAGTCCCGGTCGGGGCACACATTTTCAGCTGTCCCCATCGAGGTATATCAGCAACACCTGACGGCAGCTGAGGGTTTCAATTAACTATCATTAAAGCGAGAAAGAGTTAGGAAGATGTTCTTGAAGCGTCAGTGGTAGACAGTACAAGGATCACGGAAAAGTCTGCTGTTAAAATACCAGGAGCATACATGACAAGAAGAATCATTTTCCCAGAAGCTGGTGTCGCTACGCTCTTCAATCAGATAACTGGTAGGAAGCATGTTGAAACTTCCCCTTTTGAACAATATACACGACTGTCCTTAACCTGACACACAATATTTATAGCGCAACGCAATCTGACTTTCCACACACAATATTTTGTTAACGCAACGCAATCTGACTTTCAAAATTCTCTATAAGAGAATGGCCCTGACTAACATTAACCTGTACTTTTCAGAAATCACTTACCTCACAAAAATCTTGGTTACTCCCACTACTGCAATACAGCAAGCGCCACTACTGCCAGCTAAATAAAAGATTCAAACTATGGAAGGCACTAACTACTGATAGGGATAGTTAGCAAATGAAAGATATTAATAGAGAACAAACAATGTATTTACCTTGATATCATGACAAATTACAAAACTCCGCCATCTCTCTCCCCACATCCACCACTGCTGGCGGCTCACCTCCAACTGCCCAACGCTACGCGCTGTTCACAGCCAGCTGCCTAACACTACAATGGTTGAGTATTACAACAATGCAAAGCAGCCACAGACTGCACACGGCACAGCCGGTGATTTTCATACTGAGGTGGCGTTACCAATAAAAAAACCTAAACAGCCTACTTACATAGCCCCCATGCTCCCCACAAAAAATTTTACAAATTGGGTTGGGCAGTGGGCAATACATATTTGTTAAAATTTTTCATAATCGTAATTACAATAACAAATAAATCAAATGCACACACTTATTGATACAATGTTGGTCAAAAGCTAAAATTTTCTCACAGTCCCTAAAGACAGTCCTGATCATTCATCACATTGCAGTGTTTTTCTCAAAGTCTGAGCAGTAAAAGACAATGCACACAGACGTAGTGGATTTCCATGCAGTCTTGAAGAAGTATCGTTGTCCTTCCAACGGAAAGACAGTGCTGACTCTCGACATGCTGACAGGTAATGGGCCACAAGAGAGCAAACTCACAGCGGAGTCAGTCGAAGTTTTGAAGAGTATTGGTGGGTAGGTCATCACAGAGCAGACCCACTGTAGTCCTGGTAGAGATTACGGTATTGGTGGGCCACCAGAGGTGCAGACCCACTGCAGTCCTTGTAGAAATAATGGTATTGGTGAGTCATCAAAGGTGCAGACCCACTGCAGTCCTTGTAGAGATGTAATGGTACTGGTGGGCCACCAGAGGCGCAGACCCACTGTAGTCCTTGTAGAGATGGCCAGCAGCCATCTGTTGTGACTGTGCAGGTACACAATCACCATTGAAGAGTCTTGCGGATAATATAACAAGTCCATAACCACCACTTGTGCACTCACAAAGTTGTTGGAATTGTCCTTAGAACAAGCAATGCTGTTATCCAGTCCCTTGCTGAATTATTAACACACGTGCAAACACTAACAGTCCCTACTTCTCACATATTGTCCATATACTATGACCAATAGAAACGTGTGCAGTGAAATGTAACTTACAAGTTACTTAATTTGATGACCTGGTGTCAATTACAATTTTATAACATAAGAACACAATAACAAAGGTACAAAATACATCATTAAAGAACATAACAATACAGATAACATTTGTAGTACAGGCTTTACAAAAGAATCAAAATAACATATACAACAGTGTTACAGGAATTATGACATAAGTAGATACATAAAAGATCAGAATAAATTTTGAAACATCCACTTCACACATGAGCATTAAAACAAAATAGAATAAATAAAGTCTAAGCATATTTACAAGTTAAATAACATATTATTAATGCCAATTATATTTGAGGATAACAGTATTCCTCATCATAGTGAATGTAGCTTAGTATTAGAAGAAGAAAAAATTCTATGAAACTACACAAAGACAGGAAGAAAACAAATACACAAGGGTACACAAACACATAGTGGGATAACACAAGGAAAGGACAGGGTTTCTTTTACTGCAGTATTTTGCAAACAAAACTTTCTTTACTTCTCAGAGATCTCCCTTCGTTCCTCATTATTTCCAAAAAGTCCTATCAATACCTGCTTTCTCTACTCTGTTCATATTTCTTTCGAAATAATTACGGATCATTGTACAATACTCATTTTGGCCCAAAACGTTTCCATTTACCTTCAATGCATTTCTTTCCATTCATCACAACTAGTTTCTTATATAGTCTACCCCCTCTTAAGCTAACTTAAATCTACTGAGCTCAGATATATATACCAAGGGACGAGGCAATGCAGCATCACATAAAACAATTAATATAAACAGCAATGAAAAAAAAACGCAGATTTGCGAAGCAAGCAGTATTAAGAAATTAGCAAAGCAATTGTAATATTACAACTAATCTAAGGCAATGTGCAGCAAACAATAAAAATATAAAAATAAATCATTAGTAAAACTGGCTTAACAGAATAATACAAAATCAAATTCAATAACACTATGCCTGGCAAACAGCAGCAACTTATACCTAAATATGACATAGCTCAAGCAGAAAAAATAGTACACTAAAGATAACAATGCAGATAAGGGAAATGTATAATCACATCTTAATGTCTAAGTAATTAAAGTGGTGCACCACAAAAACTAATTCTACAAAAAATTACTCAGTAGTTGAAAAGAAAATTATGTATGCAGTTCCTGGTATTAGTCCCTTCTTATTGTTCTTTCCATTCCAAGAGCTCCTTTTTCGAAGAATGTGGATTACAAAATTATTATTTAATAGATCTGCAGACAGAAAATATTTATATTAGTACATCTATAAAATTTTATTTTAACCAGTGCTGCAGTGCAGCTAGAAACTAGATATTAAACAAAATGGGCAAAGCAAGGCGTGAAACGTCATTCACTAGCCATATGGCATTTCTCTCAATTAGCACGACAATAGCCATGAAATGTTGCGATGCTTTCTACAAAGGACGTCAATAGCGATTATAATGGCCTCCTTTTTCTTCTACCTGTGCCGCTGGAAGGCTAATGGTTTTTTTTTTGTTCGGGCGGCTGTCGCCCAGGTGTCTGACACAGCTGTGTGCCCACGACGTATTACGTGCAGGTGGTCACTTAACTTTCGTACGGAAATATTTACGACAGCAGTTTCCGCTACAATGGCAGTCTTAAATAAAAATATTTCACAGGTCAATAATTAGCGTTGCAAACCTGTAAAAACAAAATCCCATGAATATAACAGTGTCCAAAAAATTTTCGTCGGCATTGTGATACATTCACGCATTTACACACATTTCATAATTCTAAAAGTACGATTCTCGGTTTCCAACATACGTCTTCACAAGGCAGAGTTCCTAACCGCTACTCATTACTCCTTACCTTATTACACATATACAAATTCGTCGACGCTTCTTCAATACTTCATCATTAGATACATAGCATAATCAAATTCTTCATATAACATTAGCTTATTAATCATAAACATACCTCAACAGCATAAAACATATCGTCGTCGTAAAAATAACATCATAATACCTCAGTCAAATCTCAAAATCGTCGTAGCTTCCTCCAATAATTTCAAAACCTAAAAAAATTCTCTGCTCATGTCAAAAGTGTCATCTGTCTCAAACGTACTTCAAAAATCATGATCCCATACCAAATATATCATTCAAAGCTCACATTGTATCACAATGGTTCCGAAAAAATATGAACAGTTTACAAAGTACAGACAAAATACAATTTCATACGTATGAAGTTATTCAACTGTGTAATTACGTAAACATCTGTCACTGACGTAGTAAAAAAAATGTTTGTCTCTCTCAGTTAAATGATCTGATAGCTGTGTAATACTGTGTTGGAGAAATATGGTACCGATGTGTAAAGTTGTATAAGCAAATACCATATTAGCTAGGGTTCCTTGTGGTTGCCACACACATGGTACACAAAGTAAGCGTGTACCCCCCTGAGGATTAATGTAATTATACCCTCAGGTGTTACAAATTACAGCAATGGAATGAAATGTATCACGGAAAACTTTCTTTGTAATTCAAAAATCTTTAAAAATAAATGTTTTAAGTACAAAATTAATCACTGAAATACGTGTCCTGTAGCGCTAAACTGTGCGTCATGTTGTAAGATAATCTCTGTGGAAGTCTTGTAGTTATCGTCCTCCGAAAGCTAAGTTCTGCAGAAGTCAATGTACTTACCTCATGATAAACAAAAGTGAAATGCTTTGCGTATAGATATCTTAGTTATTACGCTTATTGCCGTGATGAGGAAAGTACTGTACTGTAACGTATTGTTGTGCTACGAAAAAGGCTGTCTCATTGTTGCTATACCACAAAAGTTACTACTAAAACATGTTTTAATTTCTTGAATAATGCCGAAAAACTGTGCAGATATAAAACAGATACACCGCAAAAGCAACATTGTAAATTGTCACTCATTAGTAACGTCGTGATAAAATCCTGTAGCTGTCACATAAACTAACCACTGTGTCATCTAGTATCTCTCAGAAAGCACTTTAAATCCAGAATGTATTTTCAAATAAACCAAAATGTTGCATTAAAATCTCAAGTTAAAAAAGCACATTATCTCTCAATAAACGGTGTTACATGTGAAATGTGGTGTAAACCTTTGCTCTTCCTAGTACGCAGAGTTTCAACTTTAACGCAATTATCAAGTGGTATACGTCGGTAAAGAATACTGGAATTTTTCTCAAGGTTAGCGTCTGTGTTATTTTTCTCGGAGCCAGCGGGCGCACGCGGCTGCCTGCTGTGCGAGTCATTGTCTGTTTCTTTGCTGGCGCGCGTCGTTATTCGGATTAGGAGACCGAACTTCTACAAATTCGCCTTGCCGAGAGGGCCCAGCTCTGTTTGAATCCCGCCAGTTCTGATGCAATTCAGGTCTGTCGTTACGATCACATCGTCTGTCGTCATGTCGGTAGTTTCTGTGGTTTCTTTCTTGTCGGTTAAGTGGTGGAGAATTTCTCCCTGAATCGTAACTGCGCGCTGGACCGTTGCGTCTAAAGTTATTCTGTCCCTCGTAATAATAATTGTTTTGGTTCCCATATTGTCTGTTTCTCTGATTCTCTCTGTGATAGTCATTACCGCGGAGAGGTGATCTTTCCCTGTAATTATTACTACTCTGCCAACGGTTGTTATACGGGTGGTGTCTGTTTCGGTCACGATTTGTGTTGTGAGAATAGCCTTGTCGCGTCCAGTTATTATTTCTTTCATCGCGGAATTGCGACGGATGTAATCTGTAATTGTTGTGCTCCTGCGTTCCGCGATTGTCAGTGTCAATTTCCAGTTCTTGTAAGAGTCCTTGAAATGCTTCAATGTCGTCTTTGCAACGTCCTGCCAAAATAATATGTCGCAAATGTTCAGGCAGTTTGATTAAGCAAATGCGGATGAGTTCTGAGGGGCTGTATGGGTTTGACAGGTACTGATTCTTGTGCAACATGTCTTCAAAATATTTCACAAGACTGGAGAATTCAGATTGTTCGAAATGTTTCATCATTATGATGCCATGTTTTACTCGGTCTTGTGTGGCTTGAGACCAATATGCTGAGAGGAAGGCATGGTAAAATTCTCCTTCACTATGACAATCGTGAATGACCGAACGCATTCTTACAGCTGGTTCATTCTCTAAATAGCCACACATAAATTCTAATCTGTGTTCTAATGACCAGTTGGGGGGAAAACAATGAGAGAATTGATGGAGCCACGCTTGTGGATGAATGTCGTTGGCAGAATTTTTAAACGTTTTGAATTTACGTGTAGTAATGAACAGCTTATAGTCAAAGTCATCATGTCGGCGAGTCGCATATCGGTCATTGTTACGTCGTGTCGGCGGTTCCATCTCAAAATTCGTGTGCCTTGCCAATTTCTTTCATAACTTCCGAAATGCCCTGTGTTATTATTTTGCGTCTTTTCTGTATTTCTAAGTCCCTCTTCCCGTGTTGGAGCGCGTGTGTCTTCTGAAATACGTAAGTCTCGTATTACCTGTGTCAGCTGATCTTGTACTTCGCGGATTTCTCTTTGGTGTTGATTCAGATTTTGTTTCAATTTCCTAATTTGTTCGCACTCTTCTGTGTCGTTAAAGACTACCGGTCTTGTGTCATTCGGATCATCATCTACCTTTGTAGATAAGTTAGTGAACTGATCTGAAAGTTCGGCTACTTTATCCGATAGTGTACTTATTTCCTCAGTGTGTTTTTCTGAACCAAGTTTCAGAGTGTCCATTTGTGTTGAAATCGAATCTACTGTGTCCTTCAAGTTTTCCTGAGTTTTTGCAAGTTGCATAACCGAATCGGTAGATGCAACTGAGTCAAATTTAGCTTGCAAGGTCTCATGATTTTCATGAACAGTAGTTTGCAGTTCTTTTATGGCTGCTTCGTGATTCTGTAGTGCATTTTCATGACGTGAAAAAATAGGTTGGAAATGTTCACAAATTTGTGTTTTTACATCATTACAGACCTTTTGACATTTCGATTCAATGTGATGTAACTCAGTAGTTAAATCTTCACGTGTTTGTTCAACCGTGGAGTCTAACTTTTGAAGATTTTGTTCCATTTGTTTCTGATTTTGCTCAATTGTGTCTAATTTTTGAAGATTTTGTTCCATTGTGTCTAACTTTTGAAGATTTTGTCCCATTTGTTGCATTAATTGCAATAATAATGTATTAGTGTCTGGAATCTGTTCCTCTACGCTTTTCGGCAGTGCATTTGCACCGGCAACATTCACATTTTGACAAGCAGAAAATGTGTCTTGACTTATTTGAGAAAACGGTGAGGATCCAAAACCTGAATCTACAGTATTTGTGAGATCGTCTCGTGTCATTTCGGATTCCTGAGCCGAGCTATTGCCGACCGATCGATCGATAATGCTTCCCTGTTCTCTAATTGTTTCGCTGTCTACACCATTGTTTGCCGCCCGCTCCATTTCCGTATGCACAGTTACCAAATTATTACTTTGAACATCAGTTAATTCATTACTCGGTGGCGCTAACACACTGCTTTCGTTTTCACTGTCATTTCGCAGTTTACTTTGGAGCCTAGTATTACGTTTTTCACACGCCATTATTGTCACAGTATTTCACACGACAACACAGAAAAACACAATTTGAAGAGCAAAAATAAGAGAACACATTAACATAACACTGAAAATAATATCTAGTTAATTGCAGCTGCGAAATACTTGGTGCAAATCTACATGCATGCCACAACTGTTTTACTGTACAACAATGAAAAAACTACAACTACAATGGAAATTCTCTACAATTACGCGCTAGCAATAAACAAAATCTACACTAATTACACAAACTACAAGAAAAAAATCAGAAGATTCCAGTGAGGTATCCTCGGCTAAGGGTCGACATATGAAACTTCCCCTTTTGAACAATATACACGACTGTCCTTAACCTGACACACAATATTTATAGCGCAACGCAATCTGACTTTCCACACACAATATTTTGTTAACGCAACGCAATCTGACTTTCAAAATTCTCTATAAGAGAATGGCCCTGACTAACATTAACCTGTACTTTTCAGAAATCACTTACCTCACAAAAATCTTGGTTACTCCCACTACTGCAATACAGCAAGCGCCACTACTGCCAGCTAAATAAAAGATTCAAACTATGGAAGGCACTAACTACTGATAGGGATAGTTAGCAAATGAAAGATATTAATAGAGAACAAACAATGTATTTACCTTGATATCATGACAAATTACAAAACTCCGCCATCTCTCTCCCCACATCCACCACTGCTGGCGGCTCACCTCCAACTGCCCAACGCTACGCGCTGTTCACAGCCAGCTGCCTAACACTACAATGGTTGAGTATTACAACAATGCAAAGCAGCCACAGACTGCACACGGCACAGCCGGTGATTTTCATACTGAGGTGGCGTTACCAATAAAAAAACCTAAACAGCCTACTTACAATGTCTCCACGCTCGTCCAGTTCTTGCGAGGATCTTTTAACGCTGCATAACTACTTCAGTGTACCTCCATTTTAAACTGATTACTGTAGACGAACTTTGGTTTCTCTCTGCAGGTTTTAGTCCCACAGTGCCCGCCTGCTTAGCTGAGTGGTAACGTGCTCGCCTACAATGCAGTGGGCACAGGTTCGATTCCCAGCCAGGTTGGAGATTACTCCGTTCATGGACTGGGTGTTGTGTTGTCCTCATCATTATTTCATGTTCATCGCCGGCTCTCAAGTCGCCCAGTGTTGCGTCGACTGAAATAAGACTTTCACTCGGCAGTTGAACTTTCTCGGATGGGCTTTCCTGGCCAACAATGCCACACAATCATTTCATTTCACTCCCACTGTTTGCGTCATTACTAAACTGACGATACCTTGATGCCTCAGTATATGTCCCATCAACTGATCCCTGTGTCCTACCAACTTATTCTCTCCTTTTTTTGGTAAAGACGCGACTTAAATTTCTTTTCTCTTCAGTTCCATACTGAGAAGTGGCACGCCTCTCTCTCACTTTAACTACACTGTTGGTCAGATTAATATTTATATTTTAGGTCATGATCTCCATGTTCCCCAGTACTACATTTGGTAGGTGTGGTTTATGATTTTTTAACATCAGGAAATTGTGTGTTGAATGTTAATATAAGTGTACGTGTAGCATATAGAGAACTTGTACCCGAAAGGCCATAGTGGAGGCGACGAAGAATAGGTAGACAGTTGGATTGCGGGCCATAAATGTTGTGTCCAGCCACCTGACTGTGTGAGCGATTCGGGAAGCAGCGCTCTGTGAGAGGGACTTGGGGCAGTGGCACTCCATTCTTCCCATTTAGGGTTGGAGCAGGAGGTTCCCAGTTTGCAAAACGTTTTACATGGACCGGGCGACAGACCATCACGAAGGTGGCCTGTTGGCGGAAAGTGGGCGGAGGAAGCCACTTAAGAGGGACTGCTGTTATCAGAGCTTTTGTGCAAATGGTGGGATGGTCATCAAACTATTCTGATATTAGAAGCCGGGATGCAAATGTTTGGTGGAAGCAAAACTGTAGCTCTCCTGATGCCAGATTCTTTTAGCGAGCGTCAAAACTCGTATTTCATGGGCATGAATGTCTGGGAAGCTTAAGAGCCTTCTTTCGGAAACTGGAAATTCTCAACCTGGTAGATGATTTTTGCCGGAACATGAGCATGCTTATCGTGAGAACACCATCTCCCTAGTCTAAAATCTTTTTTTTTTCAGATAAGAGAGATTTTAAGTCGCTGATTGGCTCCTCTAAGGACATGCAAAGCAGAGGCTTACTCCCCCCCGCCCCCCCCCCCCCCCCCCAGAATGGGAACCCCAGCGCTGTGTCTGGATTGGCTCCTAGGCCAGCAGATCAGTCAAGAGGGAAGAGTCAATGAATATGAATAGTGGATACTTCAATTGGTTTGTGCAACGTGGAAGCGGTTTTTTTTCTGCTGATTTGCATCCTGTACTGAGGCTTCTTCACCTTCTGGTCCTCCCGTGGTGGAGAACTCAGATCTTTCCCTGGTGGGTGAGACTTGGGGTCTGCGACTTGTGGTGGACTAAGAGCCAGTAGCAGTTTCCAAATGAGTCGATAGTGGAACTACATATCATCTCGGACATATCGTTTGTCATGAAGGTGAACTTATTCGTCCTGAGTCGGCCACCTGACATTTGACAGTTCCAGCACGCGGCCGGCCAGTGTGGTCGAGCGGTTCTAGGCGCTTCAGTCTGGAACCGCGAGACCGCTACCGTCGCAGGTTCGAATCCTGCCTCGGGCATAGATGTGTGTGATGTTCTTAGGTTAGTTAGGTTTAAGTAGTTCTATGTTCTAGGGGACTGATGACCTCAGATATTGTCCCCTAGTGCTCAGAGCCATTTGAACCATTCCAGCACGCGCCGTCGTGCCTGTGAGTCGAAATGGTTTGGCCAGACCAAAGAACAGGTGCACATCACACTGAAATTTACCGGGATTTCAGAGCTCTAATAGGTAATTTCACCGCGTTCTAATAATCAAAATGCCAGTCTGCGTCGTTTGCAAGTTTTCGTGGACGCGCCAGAACATTACAGTTGCCGCAGAGCGCCGTTCATCGCCCACAGCGCGCCGCTTACTGCTGCCGACTGAATGAAAGTGAAAGGCTAAAGTATTGCTGCACCTGCATAGAGTGTTAAATGATATCTACGGCTCCTTGTTCACCTTGAACCATAGTTTCTGGTGCATTTGGTCGTAGTCGATTCCATTTGAACAGAAATGGGCCTCACAGTGGATTCATGTAAACAAAGTCAGATTGGATTGTAAGACGGATTAATGCAGAGGAGAATTTGTATAGTTTCCACCCAAATAAATGCTTTGCCAATCAAACACCATCCCTTTTCTGATTTATGTTTGTAACTTTTTTGTAATATTCATCAGCTCGATTGTAATTGTAAAAGGATGAATTATTTTTGTAATTTTTTTTGTGAGTTTAAATACACCACTGTACTCATTCATACTCATCCAGCCATTCATCGTTTTTATTTTGTTGAGGTGATACGTGGATACACCATCAATTCAAAACTCAATCGTATTAGATTAATCAGTTTGATGATTAATTTCAGTTCTGAAAATGACCGCAAACATTGGCAACCAAAGTGCCGCAAGCAAATTCACTAATTTCATATATAAAAATTAAGGGCGTAGCTCACAATTTGAAGATTCTTGAGAAGAAAATACTTTTCGTTATGTAAAGATAATAACATTTAGCATTACTTGGACATATATTTATGATTAAAGTAAGCGACCGCTTGCAATACCTTCAGCAAAGACTTTCTAACTTTTAAATTTATTTTCAATGTGTCAGCATGGCTTTCATTCAGTATTCTGGCGGTAAGGGTGATTATTAATGCACCAGCATTTCATATCTTCAGTGTCTTATTTTGGGCTACACAAACCTGTGCAACGTAAATCTCTTAAATATGTTACCTACACAAATGAATACCCAAAATTTCATTACCCTACAGTAATAATTTTTTTGGTACTGTGATTTTTGTTCCGTTAGTTGTTCTGTGAGTGTTTAATTAAAATACACATATTTGAGTCCGTGGTGTACATTTATTGCAGCAGAGTTGTGATACCTTTTTCCGTCCTTAACCTATCATTCCACCTAGTCTACATCTCTGTTATCGTGCAGGGAAATTCGAATCACGCGTGTAGTAGGAGATGAATTCGATGCTCTAGGCACAGTCGGCTTGGTGATTAAGGTAGTGTTTGCTCAGTTCCAAGTCACGTAGCTGAGAAAGGGATTTCAGCGTTTTACAAATTTTAGGGTCAGTCTGTTCGTACTATTATACGGAACTCAAAATGATGGGCTCCGAGATCGGAGTCTAATACTTTTTCCATTCTTTCAGATCTGGAAAAATGACCACGGTGTGAAAAAATCATGGAGAGCTCGTAAGGAAGTTTACAGAGGGTTGTTTTCTACTTGACTATTCGCGATGTTAAAGGAAAAGGGGAGTGGTGGTGGTGGGGGGGGGGGAGAGAGAATTACAATGCGACAGAAATATTCTCTGACATGCGTAGTATCGTGGTATATACTGCCTGACAAAAGTGTGTAGCAGCCAGAGTACATGGTCGTATGTGAATGTAACTTCGTAGACGTAAGAGATTAAAGTTGCAATTCTCTTTGACAGGTAGAATGGCCACCAGAGTGCATTAGCGTATCAGTACATAAGGTGCGAGAACAGCGACGAATGTTGAGTGATCACTGCGAAGAACACAAAAATGATGTGCACTCGACTGATATAGAGCGTTATCAGTGTCTGACAGAGATCGAAAGGGGTCCCATCGTGGGTCTTCATTTGGACGAATTGCAGAGACGTGCAATATCCAGGTTTGTGGGTCATTAGGATATGAGAGTAGCGCGATGTTGGACTGTAATGGAAGGTGAGGTGACACGTGCTCGTCGTCAAGGTCGTGGTCGGCCACGTCTGGACACCACAATGGAGGATCGCCGTATTGTGCGCCTTCCATCCGAGAACACGCGTGTGTTCCCGTTAACACGACAACACAAGCGCCTGTGGTGCCTTCACCGGTAAACGTGGGCTGTCGGCGAATGGCGACACACTGCTTTCATTGATAAACCGTGGTTCTGCGCTACCTCGGATGACCGTCGTCTGAAAGTATAACAGTAACCTCGAGGGATGTCCCGCTCTTCCAATGTTCTGGAGAGGCACAGTTATGTGATTCCTAGCATCACGATGTGGACAAGTATTAGATATTACGAAGGCCAGTTCTTTTTTTTTTTCAACGTCCAATGAATGGCGAAATGGAAACCACAGTGAAAAACAAGAATGTTTTTTTTTTGTAACATTTAGTTTCACCTTCCAGCTGCTTCTCTACATAGTCGTCACTGCGACTTAGACATTTGTCATAGCGTGGTACCAACTGTCCCATACTCTCATCGTAGAAGGCAGCCACCTGTGCTTTCCGCCATTTCCCCTTGGTCTGCAGCTCGTTGCCTGGGCTAAAGTATAGTCAGGCTGAACGCCTCAGTAAGCATTTCACCCTACTGATCTAGGCATATTTACGTGGTCACTGTACATTCTAAACTGAATAGTACGACGTGACTCGACTGCCGGGCATATCAGAACAACGCACAACACATTTTCGCAAAACTTCATTAGAATTTTGACTGTGGGTTTAATTTCGCAACCGGTTGGAGGCTGACAAAAAAATCGCCCTCGTGCTTCATGTCACACGTGGTGACTGAAGGAACTCTGACGTCACGGATATCGTGCGTCGCCCTGTGTTAGTCTGATACCACAGTACCGTGTGCAAGGATACAGATATTGATCCTGTACTTGACGGATCGAATCTGCCCTTACGTTTCTTTACTGTAGCGCAGCGGAGTCGCTGACAGGGATACCCGATAGTCCTAGAAGGGATAGACTGACGTCTGGAGATCGTTTGGCGAAGCAGCTATCAGTCGCGCCAGAGCCATCACGCGAGTAGGATGGATGCGTTTGAGAAAAGCGATCGTCGTTAAAATAATAATTTCGAAGCTTAGTATTGAATTCGTATCGGGGGGAATATTATATCATTGAAAGGCTGTCGTACGGTAAGGAATCGGCAATGGTGAAAACATATAAGCTCGTGATAGATAAGTGACAATAACTGTAGTTTGAGTGCGATCAGAAGAAGCAGGGGCGTGATACTTGAATTTAAAATGAAATTTATTAACTGTGTCGTACAAAAGTGTTCACATGTTGCAAGCTCTGCATTATTATTTGAATATTTTGGAAGGGAGAATAGATAGGACGTGCGTCGTAAGCTCACTGTCAGAAATTTAGTTATCGGTGCATTCTCCTTGGGAGCAAGTTCATTCTCAAAAACTGGTTGCTTAGGGAATGTCCAATGCCTAATTTTCAGCGAGCCAGACTATAGCAAGTAATAATCAAGAATAACATCAGTAAATAGTACGGAATAAAGGCTTCGGCATGGTGTCATTTTTCAAGAGGACAATGCTCGTCAACACATGGTACATCTCTCTATGAATTGTCTCGAGGAAGTCCGTGGTGAGAAAGATTCCCTGATCTGTCTTCGACAGACTCGGCAGTCATGTCCACCCTAGTGCCTAGAACCAAGGATATCAAGGACCATTTACAATAGTTGTGGACCAGATTGCCTTACGAGAGGATGCAGCAACTTTATTACACTTTAACTAATTCAGTGCAGGTATGCATGCAAAAGCATGACAACGTCATACTGGCAAGTTGGCTCATACAGCCAAGATCTTTGTAAACATGACTTGGTTTTTTAATCGTTGAAGTAACATCACATACTCCTCTCAACCCGTGAAGTTTCATTTCGTTTCCTACTCCCGTTCTGGGTGCGACATTTTTTATCCGTATGACAGTATAGAGTTAAAGCGTCCCACGTTTTGCTTTGTCGTATGGCCATACGCTAATTCGAGACCCCTCAGGGCACTCGGGGTGACGCAGGAGGAAGGCGCCGGTCGGAACTTGGCGGCCGCAGCCTGCCACGGATCTGCGGATGCGGCAGCTGGCGACCCGGACCTTTTGTTCCGTGGCGTGACGCGCGCACCTGCCCGGAGACGAGACGGGCGGCCGCGCGCCCAGGCACTTAGCATAATTTTGCATCGCCAAATCCGGCCCGATGCTCCGAGCCAAAAAGTAACCGTCTTTTAAACCGCTCCCGAAACCTTTAATTCGAGACACGCTTTTAACACGACACGGCGCCGGTGCGCGAGGCCAGCCAGTTAATCAGAGCCGCAAACGAGCGCACGGACAGACGCCGGCCGCCGCCTGATGCACGCCACGCAGACGCATTTATTACGCGGACGCCGGCAGCGCGCCAGGTTCAAGGCCTCTCCGGCGCTCGCCACAGTAACTGCTGCCGCTCGCCGCACATCGCGGCCGTAGCGCCGCGTAGAGAAATTAATACGGTACGTAGCTGGATCGTTGTCCAAATGTGTCCGAAGAGCCTTGCTGTTTCTAAACTTACTGGCGCATTAAAACTGTATGCAGGACCGGGACTCGAACCCAGAACCTGGCCTGTGGCGGGCGGTAGTCTTAACTACGAGGGCTATTCGGAAAGTAAGGTCCGATAGGTTGCGAAATGGACACCACGGTAAAAATCAAAAATGTTTTATTTGCAACAGTTAGATACACCTTGCAGCTGCTTATCTCCATAGTCGCCGATCCGACTTAGACGTGTATCGTAGCGTTGTACCAACTTTCCAATACCCTCGCTATAGAAGGCAGCCGCCAGTGCTTTCCGCCAATTCTCTACGCTGGCCTACGGCTCGTTGTCTTGTGCCAAAATCTTGTCTTCATAGCCAGCGGTTCGTGTGAGCAGAGATGAAACTCAGAGGGAGACAATTACGGGCTGTATTGTGGGTAACCAAACATTTCCAATTGAAACGATGCAGGAGCATCTTCATTGCCCCTGCAGAATGAGGCTGAGAATTGTCTTGAAGAAGAAACAGCACGACAGTTATGTAATGCTAGCCGCATAGCTTCAGGCGAAATTTCTCATCAGGCCCTCGTACTTGGCGGCAGACACTATTTTCTAGACATCTTTACGCACTCACTGCGAGCTCAGAAATGAGAAGAGCGACGTGATGCTAACTGGGGTTATACTAGAGACACTACCCAACACATCTGTGCAAAGCTTTATCGGATTTTCATAGTCGTTTCCATTTCGCGACCGATCGGACCTTACTTTCCGAATAGCCCTCGTACTAGGCTAGCTGTCCGCTCTCACAACTTCCGCCTGCAGCTCGCTTCCTCGTCTACAGTTGTGTGCTCTTCCGATTTCTGGATCTGTTAAATACACATATGGGGAAAAAAATCTTAACATCGAAAAATACGAGGCTGGTTTGAAACGTTCTCGGAACGGAATACAAAAAAAGTACTTAGATCACTGAAACTTTTTTTTATTTCTCAAGGTAGTCTCCTTGCAGATTAATGTACTCTGTCCAACGATGTTCCAGTGCCTTGAACCCATCTCGAAAATGGATTTCCTCCAGGCCTGCAAAATACACTACTGGCCATTAAAATTGCTACACCAAGAAGAAATGCAGATGATAAACGGGTATTCATTGGACAAATATATTATACTAGAATTGACATGTGATTACATTTTCACGCAATTTGGGTGCATAGATCCTGACAAATCAGTCCCCAGAACAACTACCTCTGGCCGCAATAAAGGCCTTGATACGGCTGGGCATTGAGTCAAACAGAACGTGGATGGCGTGTACACGCACAGCTGCCCATGCAGCTTCAACACGATACCACAGTTCATCAAGAGTAGTGACTGGCGTATTGTGACGAGCAAGTTGCTCGGCCACCATTGACCAGACGTTTTCGATTGGTGAGTGATCTGGAGAATGTGCTGGCCAGGACAGCTGTCGAACATTTTCTGTATCCAGAAGGGCCCGTACAGGGCCTGCAACATGCGGTCGTGCATTATCGTGCTGAAATGTAGGGTTTCGCAGGGATCGAATGAAATATAATGTCCACTGTTCAAAGTGCCGTCAATGCGAACAAGAGGTGACCGAGACGTGTAACCAACGGCACCCCATACCATCACGCCGGGTGATACGCCAGTATGGCGATGACGAATACACGCTTCCAATATGCGTTCATTGCGATGTCGCCGAACACGGATGCGGCCATCATGATGCTGTAAACAGAACCTGGATTCATCCGAAAAAAATGACGTTTTGCCATTCGTGCACCCAGGTTCGTCGTAGAGTACACCATCGCAGGCGCTCCTGTCTGTGATGCAGCGTCAAGGGTAATCGCAGCCACTGTCTCCGTGCTGATAGTCCATGCTGCTGCAAATGTCGTCGAACTGTGCGTGCAGATGGTTGTTGTCTTGCAAACGTCCCCATCTGATGACTCAGGGATCGAGACGTGGCTGCACGATCCATTGCAGCCATGCGGATAAGATGCCTTTCATCTCGACTGCTAGTGATACGAGGCCGTTGGGATCCAGGACGTCGTTCCGTATGACCCTCCTGATCCCACCGATTCCATATTCTGCTAACAGTCAGTGGATCTCGACCAACGCGAGCAGCAATGTCGCGATACGGTAAACCGCAATCGCGATAGGCTACACTCCGACCTTTATCAAAGTCGGAAACTTGATGGTACGCATTTCTCCTCCTTACACGAGGCATCGCAACAACGTTTCACCAGGCAACGCCGGTCAACTGGTGTTTGTGTATGAGAAATCGGTCGGAAACTTTCCTCATGTCAGCACGTTGTAGCTGTTGCCACCGGCGCCAACCTTGTGTGAATGCTCGGAGAAGGTAATCATTTGCATATCACAGCATCGTCTTTCTGTCGGTTAAATTTTGCGTCTGTAGCACGTCATATTCGTTGTGAAGCAATTTTAATGGCCAGTAGTGTAGTTGTCAACTCCGGCTATTAATTCTTCATTTGATGTGAATCTTCGTCCACCAAGAAAAATTTGCAGGTTTGGGACGAGATGTAAGTCTGACGGAGCCATATCAGGTGAATAAGGTGGGTGTGTCAACAACTCATACCTTAGTTCATGTAATTTTGGCATGGCGACGGCATATGTGTGCGGGCGCGCTTCAAGAGTCGCGGCACCCATCTTGCAGATAACTTTTTCATTCCTAATTTTTCATCTAAAATGCGATATACCCTTTCAGATGACATCTGGCAAGCGTGAGCAATTTCACGCACTTTCAATCGGCGAGCCTCCATGACAATTTTGTGCACTTTAGCAATGATTTCTGGAGTAGTGACACATCTTGGCCGACCAGTGCGCGGATCATCTTCTAAGCTCCCCCGACCGAATTTAAATTCATTTGTCCACTTGGAAACAGTTGAATGTGAAGGAGCAGTGTCCCCTAGTATATTCTGGAAATCGGCATGAATGTCCTTTGCTTTCATACCTTTCTCTACGAAGTGCTTAATCACTGCTCGAATCTCGATTTTTTCCATCTTCGCAAATCACTACGCGGGAACAACACCACAGCCACTTCACCGCCACAGCTCTCGTCCAAGAGCGCTGACGTGGCACGTGTTTACAGGCAACAGTCCAATGAATATCACGTGAACAACTGATTGCGATAGAGCTGACCTCTCGTGGTGATTCCGATAACTTTTCAAACCACTCTCGTAAATTCGTGAATACATTTATCTACTTGAAATACTTAGGGGATTAACATTGCAAGATAGCGAGTTAAAGTAAGCGCAAGATAGCTTTTGCAAATGTGAAATGCTGATACACTAATAACCACTCTAACCGCCAGAATGTTGAGTTCAAGCATGAAAATGTGCATGTATTATTTGTACAGGTGACGGATGTCAGTTTGTGAGATGCAGTTTGATAGCTGTTGCACTTGGTGGGTCAACACAGACACGATATATACTGCTTGTGGGTGATGCTGGAGATACCGCCCGATGATGTCCCATATCCACTGTAGACAGATCTGGTGATCGAGCAGGCCAAGGCGACTTGTCGACGGTCTGCAGAGCACACCGGGTTACAGCAGCAGAATATGGGCAGTTTGGGAAGCACCCCGTGGAATGCTGCTCATGAATGGAAGCACGACAGGTCAGACTGACGTGCAACTCTGCAGTCAGGGTGTGTGGAATGATCACGAGAGCGCTTCTGCTGTCGTACGGAATCGAACCCCAGATCGTAACTTCAGCTGTAGGTCCAGTGTGTCTAGCATGCAGACAGGTTGGTTGCAGGCTCTCAACTGGCCTCCTATCCAACACATGGTCAACACTGCCGCCTGGGTAGAACCAGCTTTGATTAGAAAACACAACAGAACTCTACCCTGCTTTCCAATAAACTCTGGCTCGACACCACGGAAATCGCACATGGTGGTGGTTTGGGGTCGTGGAATGCATGCTATGGGCATCTGCCTCGGAGCTCTCCTTTAAATGACCGAATAGTTCGCTGTGTCACGTTGGTGTCAACTGCTGCTCAAATTGCTGCTGCTGTACGATGCGCCAGGGCAGTACAGGGAATACGATGGTCTCTCCTCGGTAGCGCCACGTGGCCGTCCAGAGCCCAGCGTCCAGCATCACTATCTTCTCTGGTTTCGGCTCTTAAGGAAGAATGGGCTGCGATTCTCTCACAGATATTGAAACACCTCGTCGAAAGTATCCCCAACACAAGCCGTCAAAAAGGCACTAAGTGGGCACATCCGCATTAATGTTCCCTAATAAATGTCCGGATACTTTCGATCAGGTAGTATATTAGAATACACAAATTAAATTTTTACAGTACGTTTAGGTGAAAATGTTAACGCAGGTAGGGATACTGTTCAGCTAAAAATAATCAAATACACTCATGCTGACAAATTAAGGATAATGCTGATACATGGTGAAACAACGCTCTGGTGGGCGGTTTGCGGGTTTAAATCACCTAGGGATACGACCATGCGGTGCATTTGATCTGCGATCGTCGCACGGTGGCGCTGGCAGCAGTCCACATACGCAGAGGTGTGTTGGTGCATGTGAGAGTACGGTGCAGCGAGTAAGTGTGCAGACATTTTCAGACGTGATAATGGTGACTATGTGTTGAAAATGGCTCAAAGAACACATACTAATTAAGTTATGAGGGGTAGAATACTAGGGCGACTGGAGGCTGGTCAAACACAGCAGGTCGTAGCACGGTCCTTCCGTGTGCCACAAAGTGTGATCTCCAGATTATGGCAACGATTCTAGCAGACAGGAAACGTGTCCAGCGCTGCAGTACGGGACGTCAACAGTGTACAACACCACAAGAAGACCGGTATCTCACCATCAGTGCCCGCAGACGGCCACGGAATACTGCAGGTACCCTTTCTCGGGTCCTTACGGCAGCCACTGGAACAGTTGTCTCCAGACACACAGTCTACAAACAGACCTCGTTTATACGCCCAGAGACCTGCAAGGTACATTCCACTGACCCCTGGTCATAGGAGAGCCCGTATAGTCTCGTGTCAAGAACACAGTACATGGTCATTGGAACAGTGGTCCCAGATAATGTTCAGCGACGAGTCCAGGTATAGTCTGAACAGTGATTCTCGCCGGGTTTTCATCTGGCGTGAACCAGGAACCAGATACCAACCCCTTAATGTCCTTGAAAGGGACCTTTATGAGGGTCATGGCTTGATAGTCTCGGGTGGGATTATGATTGGTGCACGTACACCCCTGCATATCGTTGACAGAGGAACTGTAACAGGTCAGGTGTATCGGGACGTCATTTTGCATCAGTACGTCTGCCTTTTCAGGGATGCAGTGGGTCCCACCGTCGTCCTGATGGATGATAAGGCACCGAGCTGCCATCGTGGAGGAGTACCATGAAACAGAAGATATCAGGGAATGGAGTGGCCTGTCTGTTCTCCAGACCTAAACCCCATCGAGTACGTCTGGGATGCTCTCGGTCGACGTATCGCTGCACGTCTTCAAATTCCTAGGACACTTCAGGAACTCCGACAGGCACTGGTGCAAGAATGGGATGCTATACCCCACCAGCTGCTCGACCACCTGCCAACCCGTTTTGCGGGCTGTGTACGTGTGAATGGTGATCATATCCCACATTGATGTCGAGGTACATGCACAGGAAACAGTGGCGTTTTGTAGCACATGTGTTTCGGGACGGTCTTCTCAACTTATCACCAATACCGTGGACTTACAGATCTGTGTCGTGTGTGTTTCCTATGTGGTTATGCTATTAGCGCCAGTTTTGTGTAGTGCCACGTTGTGTTGGACAACATTCTGTAATTATTCTTAATTTATGAGCATGAGTGTAGATAGCTGCCCGGGGAAGCCGCACGTTCTAGGGCGTCTTGCCACGGTTCTGCGGCTCCCCCCGTCGGAGGTTCGAGTCCTCCCTAGGGCAAGGTGTGTGTGTTGTCCTTAGCGTAAGCTAGTTTAAGTTAGATTAAGCACTATGAAAGCCAAGGGACCGATGACCTCAGCAGTTTGGTCCCATAGGAACTTACCCCAAATTTCGAAAAAAATTTCAAACAGCTAGCCGTTTACGAGGACTATTTTGGAAGTTGTTTTCGATTATCGTGTCATCCAGCCAGAGGGCTGCCGCATGTGGAAGATTTGACGTCAACCAGAAAGTAGCGCTGCGTGGAGTGCAGGGCTTTAAACACAAGCCATGCCGGCGCTATGGCGACGCACACAGCGTAGTATAGCGCAGACTGCAGGACGCTAAATATAGGCCTTGCAGCAGCTTTGAGGGCGTACAGCGCAGTATAACGAGGTATGCCGGCCGTCTGCGCTCGAGTGCGGCACTCGTCACTCGACGGCCGTGTGCGTGACGTACACGTGCGTGTGAGATGGCGCACGCGCTGCAAGTGTGGGTGGCTCGTGTGCCAACGCACACGCTGCTTCACAGGCTGCGTTGAAGGCAAGGAGGAAGCTCAAATACTGTCGCGTATAGCTGCCACAACATTTCGAGACTACTCGTTACCGGGTTTGCACGTCGTCGGCTAGCAGCTGCGGAAACAAGCAACTGCACATCGTCACCTCCTTTGCGTGTAGTTTGTGGTGTAAAAAAGGGACGAGACAGCCCTTGGTACTAGTAAAATTCGCTTCGTTACTAAGACGCCACGTGCCTTTCGTTCTGAAGGATACTGAGATGTTCATTTTCTAGCAGTGACGTCACTTGGGGAAACCATCATTATCATCATCCACAGCTGGATATAGGACTCAATCAGACGACTCCATACATTAAGAACTTCAACATTTCGCATCCAAATTTGTCAAATGTTCAAATTGGTGTGAATCCCTATGGGGCCAAACTGCTGAGGTCATCGGTCCCTAGACTTACACACTACTTAAACTTACTTATGCTAAGAACACCACACACACGCATGCCCGAGGGAGGACTCGAACCTCTGGCGGGAGGAGCCGCGCAATCCGTGACATGGCACCTCAAACCACTCGGCCAATCCGAGCGGCCCAAATTTGTCCTCTATGGTTCAATAACTTACCAATCCATCATCTTCATCTGCATCTACATCTACTTGCATACTCCGCAAGCCGCCGTACAAGCATGGTAGAGGGTACCGTGTATCACTGTTATTCATTTACGGAAAGTAAAAAAACGAATCCCACTAGCAAATGGAGCGAGGGAAGATGGACAGTGTATATGCTTCCGTACGAGCCATGTTTCCCCTTTTATTATCTTCGCGATCCTTAACCGAGTTCCATATTGGTGACAGTTGGATCGTTCTGTATTCTGTCGTGAATGCCAGTTCTCTAAACTTCCTCAATACTATTTCGCGAAAACAACGTCTTCTTCCCTACAATGATTCCCACTCGATTTCATGGACTCTACCACTAATAAATCTTGCAGCGTGCCTTTGAATTGCTTCGATGTGTTCATTTGATCCGACATGGTGGGGTTTTCAAACAGTCCAACATTACACAGGAACGGGTCGCACAAGTATTTTATATGCAGTCTTCTCTTTAAATAAGCTACACTTTCCTAGAATCCTCCCGGTAAATCGAAGTCGACAAGTTGCCTTCCCTACGAACTACCCTACATGCGTGGTCGAGTAGCACACTACTCATTTTTTTTTTTGTCATCAGTCTACTGACTGGTTTGATGCGGCCCGCCACGAATTCCTTTCCTGTGCTAACCTCTTCATCTCAGAGTAGCACTTGTAACCTACGTCCTCAATTATTTGCTTCACGTATTCCAATCTCTGTCTTCCTTTACAGTTTTTGCCCTCTACAGCTCCCTCTAGTACCATGGAAGTCATTCCCTTAGGTCTTAGCAGATGTCCTATCATCCTGTCCCTTCCCCTTATCAGTGTTTTCCACATATTCCTTTCCTCTCCGATTCTGCATAGAACCTCCTCATTCCTTACCTTATCAGTCCACCTAATTTTCAACATTCGTCTATAGCAGCACATCTCAAACGCTTCGATTCTCTTCTGTTCCGGTTTTCCCACAGTCCATGTTTCACTACCATACAATGCTGTACTCCAGACGTACATCCTCAGAAATTTCTTACTCAAATTAAGGCCGGTATTTGAAACTAGTAGACTTATCTTGGCCAGAAATGCCTTTTTTGCCATAGCGAGTCTGCTTTTGATGTCCTCCTTGCTCCGTCCGTCATTGGTTATTTTACTGCCTAGGTAACAGAATTCCTTAACTTCATTGACTTCGTGACCATCAATCCTGATCTTAAGTTTCTCGCTGTTCTCATTTCTACTACTTCTCATTACCTTCGTCTTTCTTCGATTTATTCGCAATTCATACTCTGTACTCATTAGACTGTGCATTCCGTTCAGCAGATCATTTAATTCTTCTTCACTTTCACTCAGGATAGCAATGTCATCAGCGAATCGTATCATTGATATCCTTTCACCTTGTATTTTAATTCCACTCCTGAACCTTTCTTTTATTTCCATCATTGCTTCCTCGATGTACAGATTGAAGAGTAGGGGCGAAAGGCTACAGCCTTGTCTTACACCCTTCTTAATACAAGCACTTCGTTCTTGATCGTCCACTCTTATTATTCCCTCTTGGTTGTTGTACATATTGTACGAGGGGCGTTCAGAAAGTAAGCTCCGATCGGTCGCGAAATGGAAACGACTATGAAAATCCGATAAAGCTTTGCACAGATGTGTTGGGTAGTGTCTCTAGTATAACCCCAGTTAGCATCACGTCGCTCTTCTCATTTCTGAGCTCGCAGTGAGTGCGTAAATATGTCTAGAAAATAGTGTCTGCCGCCAAGTACGAGGGCCTGGTGAGAAATTTCGCCTGAAGCTATGCAGCTAACATTACATAACTGTCGTGCTGTTTCTTCTTCAAGACAATTCTCAGCCGCATTCTGCAGGGGCAATGAAGATGCTCCTGCATCGTTTTCAAATGGAAATGTGAGATTACCCACAATACAGTCCGCAATTGTCTCCCCCTGAGTTTCATCTCTGGTCACATGAACCGCTGTCTTTGAAGACAACATTTTGACACAGACAACGAGGTGCAGGCCAGCGTGGAGAATTGGCGGAAAGCACTGGCGGCTGCCTTCTATGATGAGGCTATTGAAAAGTTGGTACAACGCTATGACAAAAGTCTAAGTCAGAACGGCGACTACGTAGAGAAGTAGCTGAAAGGTGTAGCTAATTGTTACAAGTAAAACATTTCTGATGTTCACTGTGGTTTCAATTTGGCAATCAATCGGAACTTACTTTCTGAACAGGCCTCGTATATGACCCGTCTCTCCCTATAGCTTACCCCTACTTTTTTCAGAATCTCGAACAGCTTGCACAATTTTATATTGTCGAACGCTTTCTCCAGGTCGACAAATCCTATGAAAGTGTCCTAATTTTTCTTTAGTCTTGCTTCCATTATTAGCCGTAAGGTCAGAATTGCCTCTCTCGTCCCTTTACTTTTCCTAAAGCCAAACTGATCGTCACCTAGCGCATTCTCAATTTTCTTTTCCATTCTTCTGTATATTATTCTTGTAAGCAGCTTCGATGCATGTGCTTTTAAGCTGATTGTGCGATAATTCTCGCACTTGTCAGCTCTTGCCGTCTTCGGAATTGTGTGGATGATGCTTTTCCGAAAGTCAGATGGTATGTCGCCAGACACTACTCATACTGTAATCGAAAAACACAGAATCGTTTTACCTATTCACCTGCATTACGTACATTTTCCACGTTTAGAGCAACCTGCCATTCATTGCACCAAATAAAAATTGTCCAAGTCACCCTGTATCATCCTAAAGTCACTACAGCGTCATTAGCAAACAATTAATGTTCGCCCTATCCGTCACGAAATTTATGTTTGTAGATTACTACCGCACTTCCCTAGGGCACTCCTACGGATATCTTTGTCTCTGATGAATTCTTAAAAAATTTTCGAGCCAATTAGATACCTGAGAATCTATTGCGTATGCTAGCACCTTCGTTGTCTCCAGTGTAGTACTGTGTCAAAAACGTTTTTCAGAAATGTGGAAATGTATAATTGCTTGCCGGCCGCTGTGGCCAAGAGGTTCTAGGCGCTTCAGTCCGGAACCGCGCTGCTGATACGGTCGCAGGTTCGAATCCTGCCTCGGGCGTGGATGTGTGTGATGTCCTTAGGTTAGTTAGGTTTAAGTAGCTCTAAGTCTAGAGGACTGATGACCTCAGATGCTAAGTCCCATAGTGCTCAGAGCCATTTGAACCATTTGGAATCTGCTTATTGTCTGTTGCCGTGGTTAGCAGGATATCGTGTGAGAAAAGGACAAGTTTAGTTGTGCACAAGCGATGATTTCTGAATCAGATTCGTCGATAGAAGCTTTTCTATATCAAGAAAATTTATTATGTTCGAACAACAAGCTCAAGAATTCTGTAGCAAACGGAAGGACGCTGACCTGTAATTTTTCTGGTCCGTTCTTCTACCCTTCTTATATACCAGAGCCGCCTGCGCTTCTTTCCGGTCGCTTGGGACCTCTGCTGGCTGAGAGTTTCGCGATAAATGCCGTGAGTACTCTCCGTAGAACCTAACTGATGTTCCATCTCGACGCGATATTTACTTGTTTTTAACTCTTCCAACTGCTTTTCAACTTCACTGAAGAGCTTTTCTTTGTCTGAGTTCGTGCGGTAGTCAAGCGATTCTCCTACGTTATTTTTTAAATACAAAATTTAAAGCTTCAGTTTTCCTTTTGCTGTCTTATATTGCCACACCAGACTGGTCTACGAATAACTGAATAGAAGCTTTCGACCCACGTTTTCGCGATTTTACCTAGGACCGGAGTGTTCTTGTATTCTTGAAAAGATATTTCGCTAATGTACAACGGTGGAAGTTGTAGGTTTTTCTCACCGATCTTTTTATAGATACACGAATTTTACAAACTTTTGTTCGTCGACATTTCTGTATCCTTTTTCGAACCGAGAGTGTAATAATCTCTCTTTCTTCAACATTTTACGAATTTTGTTGTTAAACAACAGCAGGTTTTTTTCATCCTTAATTCTATTACTCGAGACGTAATCCTTCAGAGGGCAATATACAACCAGTTTAAACCGTGCCCATGATGTCTCTCCGTACATCACACTGAATCTAAATTATCTAAGTAGATTGCTAAAAACTGATCTTTCCAATATAAAAATTCTCCTAGCCTTCTGCCTGGCTTTATTAACTTTAGTAACCATCGTGGCTATGATACCATGATCGATAATGCTCGTCTATCTATTGACACTGTCGACAAGTTCAGTCAGTATTTACACTGCGTCTTGATTGTCGAATTCATAGCTGAAGACATTTTTCAGAGAAAGAGTTCATAACTCAACAAGATTGTTTGACCGAATGACCTGCAATGAATCCACAGACGCCACAATCGAGTCGCATAGTAGGTAGAATGGAGTCGCCTCCACCTATTAATGCGCTTTTGTATACTACTTTGTACACAACGACAAGGAGAGGTGGGCTACAAAATGGTGCAGCAGGAATCATCGTAGGGAAAATGGACAGGAACAGCAACAGAAGTTTTGCCTATCTTGTAGCTTTCTGCATGTGTTGCAAAGAAACTTTACAAAAGAATAAACAAAAATAAAGCCCAACTATTACAAGAAGTAAAAGAGCATCGTGCAGTGTGAGGGTCTCGCTACTAATGCACGAACGAACTGTCGAAGACAGCGACTGAAATTGAGCTGTGTAGCTGCCAATGACCATTCTACATCGTCGTGGCAGGTGGCTCTCGTCGTCGGAGCAGCTGAAGGCGCGGCTCAATGGGCGCACATCACTGGATGCGTTTCCGTTGCCAACGGTGAGACGCCGGCGAGAGTCGTATCAATCTACGATATCACACGCATGATCGGGGTGCTTCTATCCTGCTGAGCTGAGGCTTTCTTTGAATAACTCTACAACTGTTATAGCAGAATGGAGCGGCTGGTAGAAGCATTCGATGATTAATGTGAGTGGATTGGTTATTCCTGTCCAGATAACTTTGCGGAGAGACTCAATTTCAACTTCTGTAGACTTAATATTTTTGTCGATTGCAACATACACCCCCATTCGTATGATGTCTAACTGTCTTTAAGGTAAATTTGCCATGTCTTGTTACATATATAAGAAGCTGGGAACGAAGTTTTTCGCGACGGCACTTATATATAAAACATTCTCGGTATTATTGCCGCGTCAGTTCTGGATAAAATCTCTAGCTTTCGACGATTACCTCCATCGTCATCGTCAGGAGCTGACTGTTTTCACTGCTGCTGTGGTAGCCTCTTTATAGCCCGTGGACGGCTTCTGATTGGTCGGCTTATGATTGGTTCCGGCCAGAGTGGCCGGGCGGTTCTAGGTGCTACAGTCTGGAGCCAAGCGACCGCTACGGTCGCAGGTTCGAATCCTGCCTCGGGCATGGATGTGTGTGATGTCCTTAGGTTAGTTAGGTTCAATTAGTTCTAAGTTCTAGGCGACTGATGACCTCAGAAGTTGAAGTTAAGTCGCATAGTGCTCAGAGCCATTTTTATGATTGGTCGGCGATTACGTACTGCTGTCGCAGACGGCGTCACTGTGTGCGCCGGTGGCGCCACCGCATACGATGGAACGTAAACCTTGGAAGGAATGTCTCTGCTGCTTCTCTGCATCAAGCGCTCGTCTCCATGCACAGCTCAGATGGTAAACGCTATCGCGGTTAAAGTTCTTTTGGCGCATTCTTGTTTCAACAGCCTCCTTAATAACAGAATCCCAGTACGTGGAGGCATGGGACAGAATTTTAGTTTCATCAAACGGGCGTCTAGGCCACTCTGTATACCGTAAGCCGATCCATACCGATTTATACCTGAATGCACAGAGTTTCCATCATCCTGCTCAGAAGAGAGCCGTTTTGAACATGTTGGTATGTCGAGTAAAAACTGTTTCTGACGAGGACCACTTAAGGTCCGAGATTAACCATCTGAAGTACGTGTTCAGAAGGAATGGCTATGGTGCACGCGATATAAAGGCAGCGTTCTCCAAAAGAAGGAAACGTGAAAATGCTGCACACTCACAGGATGAAACACCGATTGCGGTTCTTCTTTTTTGTGGCGCGATTTCCAGCAAAATAAGAAGAGTCCTGTGTAGACGCGGTATAAGACTGATTTTTGGTCCTCCTAAGAAAATTAAAGAGATGATGCGCTCTGTTAAGGACAATTTCGGCCTCAGGGTCCCTGGAGTTTATAATATACCCTGTGAGTGTGGAAGCAATTATATAGATCAGACGATTCGTACCGTTTCCGACCGCTGTGCAGAACACCAACGCCACATTAAAAATAGAGAACTAGAGAAATCGGCAATTGCGGAGCACAGCCTCACGAACAAACATAAAATATTGTTCGATGAAACTAAAATTCTGTCCCATGCCTCCACGTATTGGGATTCTGTTATTAAGGAGGCTGTTGAAATAAGAATGAGCCAAAAGAACTTTAACCGCGATAGCAGATATCATCTGAGCTGTGCATGGAAACGAGCGCTTGATGCAGAGAAGCAGCAGAGACGTTCCTTCCAAGGTTTACGTTCCAACGGAAGCGGTGGCGCCACCGGCGCACACAGTGACACCGTCTGCGACAGCAGTACGTAATCGCCGACCAATCAGAAGTTGTCTACGGGCTATAAAGAGGCTACCACAGCAGCAGTGAAGACAGTCAGCTCCTGACGCTGACGATGGAGGCTATCGTCGAAGGCTCGAGATTTTATCTAGAACTGACGCGGCAAGAATACCGAGAATGTTTTATATATATCAGAAGCTTCTGCTTTGGTCTCCACCCAGCTCTCAGTTCTGAATATAATTTAAGTGTGACAGCTTTTCTGGAGCGCAGTAAATTCAGGGACTTTGTTACGAACGCTTGAACAATTTACTGTTAAAATCTTGACATTGAAAGTATCTCTACTTTCTACACGATTTGATTTCGCTGTCTACCTACTGCTTCCTCTGTGTAGTGCTCCGAACTACCTAGGGTGCCAAGTTTTGCAACGCATCAGCATGGCCCGCATTCCCACCAGACTCCTGTAGGATCTGTTCATGAATTCAGAAGACAAGCGACATGAGTCATTGGAGCCGAAATGAGCCACAGATTACAAGATAGTCGTTACAGGTAATAGTACTCTCACACAATCGTCCTCGAGTATCGGCTCATTACATTACATTCCAAGAGAAAAGCGACGCACCACGAAGGAATTATCCGAATGGGACGGGAATCGGCATATGCGACGTAAATGTACTGGACAACAAATTATTACAGTTTTATAAAAAGTAGATGATTTATTCAAGAGAAAAAGTTTCACAAACTGAGCAAGTGAATAACGCGTTGATCCATCTCTGGCCCTTATGCAGTCATTCGACTTGCCATTATTGATCGAATTGATGGACGTCCTCCTGATGAATATCGTACAAAAATCTGGTCATCGAGGCGCAATAGAAGCGGGATTCATCAATTAAGACAGTGAATGAGGTTTGAGGCTGAAGACGTGTCTGGAGACGCCCCATAAATCATCCAGTTTTTCTGAAACTTTAATCGTTTGTTTGGCTGTGCATTTACATCACATCTACACTACTGGCCATTAAAATTGCTACACCACGAAGATGACGTGCTACAGACGCGAAATTTAACCGACAGGAAGAAGATGCTGTGATATGCAAATGATTAGTTTTTCAGAGCATTCACACAAGGTTGTCGCCAATGGCGACACCCACAACGTGCTGACATGAGGAAAGTTTCCAACCGATTTCTCATACACAAACAATAGTTGACCGGCATTACCTGGTGAAACGTTGTTGCGATACCTCGTGTAAGGAGGAGAAATGCGTACCATCACGTTTCCAACTTTGATAAAGGTCGGATTGTAGCCTATCGCGATTGCGGTTTATCGTATCGCGATATTGCTGCTCGCGTTGGTCGAGATCCAATGAGTGTTAGCAGAATATGGAATCGGTGGGTTCAGGAGGGTAATACGGAACGCCGTGCTGGCTCCCAACGGCCTCGTATCACTAGCAGTCGAGATGACAGGCATCTTATCCGCATGGCTGTAACGGATCGTGCAGCCACGTCTCGATCCATGAGCCAACAGATGGGGACGTTTGCAAGACAACAACCATCTGCACGCACAGTTCGACGACATTTGCAGCAGCATGGACTATCAGCACGGAGACAGTGGCTGCGATTACCCTTGACGCTGCATCACAGACAGGAGCGCCTGCGATGGTGTACTCAACGACGAACCTGGGTGCACGAATGGCAAAACGTCATTTTTTCGGATGAATCCAGGTTCTGTTTACAGCATTATGATGGCTGCATCCGTGTTTGGCGACATCGCGGTGAACGCACATCGGAAGCGTGTATTCGTCATCGCCATACTGGCGTATCACCCGGCGTGATGGTATGGGGTGCCATTGGTTACACGTCTCGATCACCTCTTGTTCGCATTGACGGCACTTTGAACAGTGGACGTTACATTTCAGATATGTTACGACCCGTGGCTCTACCCTTCATTCGATCCCTGCGGAACCCTACATTTCAGCAGGATAATGCACGACCGCATGTTGCAGGTCCTGTACGGGCCTTTCTGGATACAGAAAATGTTCGACTGATGCCCTGGCCAGCACATTTCCCAGATCTCTCACCAATTGAAAACGTCTGGTCAATGGTGACCGAGCAACTGGCTCGTCACAATACGCCAGTCACTACTCTTGATGAACTGCGGTATCGTGTTGAAGCTGCATGGGCAGCTGTACGTGTACATGCCATCCACGTTCTGTTTGACTCAATGCCCAGGCGTATCAAGGCCTTTATTGCGGCCAGAGGTAGTTGTTCTGGGGACTGATTTGTCAGGATCTATGCACCCAAATTGCGTGAAAATGTAATCACATGTCAATTCTAGTATAATATATTTGTCCAATGAGTAACCGTTTATCATCTACATTTCTTCTTGCTCTAGCAATTTTAATGACCAGTAGTCTATCAATTTCCGTCCCATTCGGATAATTTCTGCGTGGAGCGTCACTTTCATTGTCAGAGAATGCTCGTGGTCTAATTTCCTAAGTTTCCTACATAACTTCCCCTATCCTTCTTGTCGTACTATGTTACAGGCAGAATCAACCTGTTTCGTTTCTAG
The DNA here is from genome assembly GCF_023898315.1 of Schistocerca nitens. NCBI lineage: Eukaryota > Metazoa > Arthropoda > Insecta > Orthoptera > Acrididae > Schistocerca > Schistocerca nitens. Next base: position 1,038,022,564 of record NC_064614.1, on the reverse strand, counting down.
CAGCAGCTCGTTTCTGAATACTTTCAGTGCTTACTGTCGTGCCTACCTGAAAAGGATGTGAAACTCTGGAACCGTATTCTATAACAACAGTTTGCACTACTATCACTGCATTGTTCTATGAATCACAACATCAAAACTAAGTCATCCATGCGCCTTACTTGCTAGTTACTCCACGTGTTCGAAAAAAGAAAAAAAAAAGTCGCTCATCCTGTACTCTGTGATTCCGCATTTGTTTGCGATCATCCAGTTATAATACATTCCTGCAGGCAGCATTAACGTCTGTGAAGGATCTGAAGGCGCTGCTGACACTGTCGTATCACATATATCGTATCAGATATATCGTTAGCGGTATTGATATTCTTCTTTAGGCACACTCAATCTTTCTTTTGATTTCGTTGAACATTCACCGACTAATGTAACATACTGCTTTTTCCTAGTATGTCTATAGTCGTATATGGTTATAGGTTGACAGCGTGATAGAGCGTGAAACATCCCTCCAAAATTTCGGCAGAAGAAATGAACGGGATCACGCACATCTACTATTTGGAAAAAAGGTTTGAGAGCAAAGAGCACCGTGTCTTAAAAGAATTTTTTTCGGAATCCCATTCAGATGTGAAAGATGCTTGTTTTGCTCCAGGCGCCCCCTAACATTCGAACTAAGACTGTTCTTTAGCATCCTTCAACAAAAGGATGTTAGCGATTTTGGTCTGTAATAGGGTGGATTCGTTCTCTTTCGTCTTAGCCTAATTTCTTACTTAAGATTTAGAATATTGAACACTGCTAGACGACTGAATTGCTTTGTTTTCTTTCCCATCTCGAGACAGTGGAGTCCTAGATTTTGTCTGTAAGTTAATATTGCTGCTGGCAGACGTGTTGTTTCAAATAAATTATTCAGTTGATGCATTTTCATGATTACACAATTCGCATAACACTCTCTTGCATTGCTTCACTTTTCCTCCGGACATACTACGTAATTTATCTAACAAACTTCTTTATTACAAGACTGCTGTCATGTATAGTCACTTTGGCACAGGATCCGCAACATGTTATCGGTCACTTGGCATTGCCTTAAAGAAATATACAATAAAGAATTTTCAGTTCACGCCGTTAAATCCTTTAATTTATTAAGGCCTAAATTCACTGTTGGTGCCTCCACGTTTTAGTCTTACAACACAGTAAAAGACATTTATTGCTCCCGTGTAGGGTATTTACGGTCATGCTGGGTTCACCGTCCAAGCTAGCAGCAATTTACAGCTGACTTCCGCACTAATTCTTCTCCTTGCTGTTGGTCTTTCTTGTTGGCTGTTGTGCTGCGGTACGGTACGAATATTTAGGTCCGAAGCTCTTAAGAGCGACTTGCGCGTAGAACTGGTTCTTTGCATTTACGGTGATGTGTGCTCCCAAAGAAAATTCGCCTTATTGCTCTGGACAGTGTGAAAGATGACTCATGTCGGCATAATTTAACTACATTCCATCCAACGTCAAGATGATAACTGCCAAATTCCAATTTTTGTTTTGTTTACGCGTAAATCACGGCATGGAATTTAACTACAATGATAGAATATCACTTAACCATGAAATGTCGTAGTCGACCATATTTGATACGATACGGTGTACGAGAAGGTGAAAGCGCTGAAGCGCCGGCTTTTGGGCGGTTTTCCACATCCTAATAGGTAAATACCGAGTTGATACCCTCAGATACACGCTATGCAAATTATTATGACATTTAACCATGATGTCTACACTGGTAAAGACAGATGGAATCACAGATACTTTCCTGGGTGATTGCTGGCGTCAAGTAGGGTATCCGGCCCCCAGATGCTCTAACACTGAAAAACTGCCTGTTGGCTTGTGTCTTGGGTTCTTCGGTCAACATTTGTTTGATGATTTTTCTGACGTTTCGCCAGTGCGGGTGGCTCGCATTGTCAAAGCTTCCCCTTCCGTTGCTGGTGGGGGGCTGTACTTGTGCTCGGGTCCTCAGAATATATATACCTGGTGCGCCAACGTTCAAGAGCTTTTCTGTGGTCATTACCGCTGTTGCTCACCCCTCTCTACCTTCAACGGTCGTTCGCTGCAACACGGGAAAACAGGATCCGTTCACCTTGAGGATTCCCTCTTTCTTGTTGAAGTTGCTGTCACGTTTCTGGATTTCTTTAGCTTCCATGAACAAGCGGGTACGACAGGTCCTCTCTACTGCAAGAACATCCAGGTCCGCAAATTTTATTGTGCGGTCAGTCCCACACAGCGCGATCTTCGCCACGGCCGATTGCTCCACTTGTCCCTACACCCAATGCCGCTTACGTTCGATGGTCCTAGCGTTCATTGATCGCCCAGTCATTGTAACATAGACTTTCCCACGTGTGCATGGTGAGCAGGATATTCTCGACATTACTTGTGCGTCCTATTCTCTCCGTTGCCAATCTGAGACATTCTTTGATCTTCTTCGTTTGTTTATAATTAGTCTTTACGCGGTGTATGCCCAATATGAGGCCGATTCCAATATGTCACTCTGGGGATATATCGCAGAAGGCCGTACCCGATCTTTCTTTTTCCGCTACGGTTGCAGGTTCGAATCCTGCCTCGGGCATGGATGTTTGTGATGTCCTTAGGTTAGTTAGGTTTAACTAGTTCTAAGTTCTAGGGGACTAATGACCCATAGTGCTCAGAGCCATTTTTCTTTTTCCTGTCTGTCACTTCGCCTAGTGTTTGATTCTGTGGCGTTTCTTATGTAACTGATGGAGTACCGATTGCTCCTCAGAACGCTTTCCAGGTGTAGCATCTCCCGTCTGAGATACTGCGGCTCAAGTATTCGTCTTGCCCTCCTTGTGAGCGTGTGCCTCTTTTACGGGTCAGGTGGTGATTTGATGGTTTGTGCAGGTATCCATCCGTGTGTGTCGGGTTTCGACCCCTCGTAACCAGCACATCTAGAAAGGTTAGCTGTTGATCCTTGTCAAGCTCCATGGTAAATTTTATGTCGGGGTGGAGACTGTCCATGTGTCTTAGGAAGTTACCGAGCTGCTGCTCACCATGGTTTCACACAAAGAAGGTACCTACGAAGTATCTGCACCACACCTTAGGTTTACGGGATGCCAAGCCAGCGCTTGTGCTCAGAAATGTTCCATGAAGAAGCTGGCCACCGTTGGACTAAGTGGACTGTCCATTGCAACGCCTTCCCCTTGTTCGTAGAAGTCGCCATTCCACATGAAATAGCTCGTGGTGGAACATGCACGAAAGAGTTTGGTGATGTCTTGCGGGAAAATGGACCCGACGTACTCCAGAGAGTCACTGAGTGGCACTTTGGTGAAGAAGGAAATAACATCAAAGCTGATCAGGATGTCGTTTGGTTCAAAGTTTAGATTCTCCAGCTACTCCGTGAAATATCTGGAGTCCTTTATTCACGAGCCGGTCTTTCCAACGTGAGGCAGAGAGTCCAGGTGTTTCGCCTGTTTACGCGTAGTTGAACCAGGACCGCTTTGCAATTGGGCTTATGGAACGTTATCCTTATGGATCTTTGGCAGCCCCTGATCTACGATACTCCCGAACCGGGCCAAAAACTTGATAGTGGCACCTCCCACGACTCCCACTTGAGCCTTTGAAATAGAACATCAAAAATTTTAAAAAATCGATTTTTCAAAAACATGGTCATTTCGTAGCGCACAACGTTTTGAGGAGTTTGATGTATAAAACATATATTTTCGAGGAAATGTAAGACATCTTATTTGGTCTTAAGTATGCCGAAGTGCAGCGCCACTCCTCTTCACACAGCATTCTTCTATCGCACGTCACTGTATTTCGCTCTGTGGAATTCAAATGTGTATATTTTGTAATGGAAGCCATCAAGCCTATATTATAAGTGGAAATTAAAATGTCCTGTGAAAAAAAAAACCTCACAATTCATACAGCATGGGATTATTTGAGACGGGGAGAATAAGGACTCATCAGAATAATTTTCACTCTTTATTGCCTGCTAGCTGATATCTTTCTCTTTTGTGTGACACAAAATTAATTATAGGAAACATAAAACCATTAAAGACAAGAGGCAAGCAAGACAGTATACATTTCTTCAATCCTTAGGGCCCAGTACATTTTTCTCTCTAATCTTGCTACAGCTTTACGCGTCATGCTTTCTTTTCTGCAAAAAAATCTATTACCTCACCAAAGTTTGTCAAACGCTTTGCTACATGAAAAATCAAAATGTCGTTGTCTAATATTGAAAAAGACTAAGACTTTAACCCGAATAGTATCTAAGAGTGGTGTGGTTTCTCGCTTTGCTTACGCCTATATTGTCACTATCTGCTAGATAAAACGAAATAAGCCTTTCAAATATTGCAACAATTGTAACGCACGCCAAAGAAGCGAGACTGTTTTGGGAAAAATTGTCATTTTTATCTACCTCATTTACATAAATAGCGCGACAGAATATAATTCACGAAGTACCAATATAAAATACCTATTAGGACTATTATGAGCCAAAAATTTTATGTTAGGAAACAGTTTCACATTTCATTCATATGCTCGAGTTTCTCAAGCATGAGATGGAATAGCAGTACTGATAGTACGAAATTTTTATATAAATTTGGAATCGTCATATTCTTCCATATAATTTGTATGATGTTCCCGTTTCTTTTCCTTCCCCAATCTAACAATCTTGTCATAACTAGTTCTGTAACTATTCCTGCCACTGTCAAAACTTATTCTCCGGTTAATTTCGCTAACCCTGCCAGGTATACCGGTTTAGTTATCCCGCGCTTATTCATCTGTTAGGCATTATTAAGTGCTTGTACAACGCGTTTTTCGCGCTATTTCGAGAATAGGACTTAAGCGGCTGCTAACCGGGGACTGTACAACTGGCCTTTAGTTGTGTAGCGACCTGGCAAAAATTTTCTGTCAAGATTTTCTTGGATACGCCAAGAAGATAATATGTAACCTTTGTTACCTGCTGTTCCTTTTAATCATTTATTTCCACTCTGGTAGCCTGAATCTATGGATTTCGCTAGTAATTATAACAACGCTTATCATTCAAACACCCAATCAATCACATAAACAAACAGTGATTGGAATTCACCCGTTCGGGTTTATTAGGATCACTCGTATAACCCCGTCCCCTTTTGTCTGTGGAAAAGCTTTTTTTACTTTTTGATGCGACGATGATTCCCCCTGGAAGAGACATCATGTACATCATACAGGGAACCCCTGTCTTATCATAACCCTTCTCCCTTAAGATACATTACAAGCTTTACAAACACTAAACTACTAAGAGACTTTACAAAAATTCTGTATTTAATCTATACATAAGATTCTCATTATTATATTCTTCATAACTTTACATCTATTTTAACAGATCAACAACTTTTATCCCCATTCTATATGTGCATTTTCTTTTTCCCATTTTTCTCACTGTTAGTATAAAGTTAATGGTTTCCTCATCTTCACCACGATGAATAGTAAGAGGAAAATTGATGGTGATGAAGGTTAGTGTATTAGTATGTCTGTTTTTTATTCTTTAACTACAGGTACATCATATTATAAAAATTCCGCACCTTGACTCCGATTCCAGTGTCTTTTTCTCTGCAATCTCTTCTTTTCGGCATAACTTGTAACAGAACTTCAAAATACAATATATCTCTATTTCTTGTTCCCTTGTTATAACTTTCTCCACTGTCCAATTCCATTGTTCTAGAGCTTGTACTTTTATTTTTTGTAGTTATCCCTACCACCATCTTCTAAACAGTAATCTTTTGTAATACTTTCTCCCCCTATCTTACTTTTCCTTATTGAAATTATCCTCGTGTTAAACTCACATCCCTCTGTCTACATCCTCCCAACAAATAACACGTTCCTCGCTTTCCTTAAAAACCCAGTTCTCTCTCTTAATTCTTATCTCCTAACAATCTTTTCTATCTATTTCCCTCACATCTCCTTTTAATATCAACTCGTGGTAACTTCCACAAATCATAAATGCTTCTCATTTTCCCCAAAAATATCTCTTCAACAAAATGTTCACCATCCGTGACGGAACAAACTAAAAATAAATATTTATTTCTCACATAATTCTTTACACATAGTTTCTTGGTTTCCTTTTGTCCACAACAATCAACTTCTTTCTACTTTACACTACATTTTAAGAGAGAATCTACTACTGTTTCGTCAAACTATCCACACGCTAATCTCTATCTTTCTCCTCTTTTTCTACTCTTTCCCCATAACACATTTCCTCTTCAGAATGATTACTTTAGTTGTTAGTTTATTGTTCGTCCTTCACAACTATCTTTTCGATGCACTGAGAAAGTTAACCAATTTATTTTAATGAGATAAGTACAAATTAAAAATTTTTATTTGTATATATTTTCTTAGCTCCCCCGACCTTTGACTTCTACATATTATTCTCATTGGAAACCGGATATTTGAGACACCTAATTTCGCTTGTGTAGTTAATATTTACTGTTTTATCCTTTATACACTTTCAAGTGACTCACATGCTGCAAGCCCAATGATTTTCCTGTTTTGGGTTAATCAATTCGACTGCATCATCATGAACCACCTTACTTCCTTCCTTAGGGCCTTAATATACCGAAAAGAATTTATGGCTTTGATGTTTTTTTATTGCTAGAGAGATGGTGGGCTTTCACAAATACTTTTTGTCCTAGTGAAAATACTTGTAAGTTTGACATTTTGTCTGCCAGGTTCTTCCTATTTAACATCACAGCCTTCAAGTTGCTCAGTGCTAATTTTAATAGATGTTGATGTACTCTGGGTACTGGTGGGATTTAATTATTTCCCGGATTTTATCTGGTATCGGCTTATTTTTCAGAACAGTTATTGGAGGTAATAAAGTACTGCTATGTGTCATTTTGTTTCCCACATCCTGGAACTCAGACAAATGTCTGTCCCACGTATTATGCAGCTTGGTACAATGCAAACGACAGAGGGTTCTCAAATCCTTCATTGTTTGTGCAGCTGGGTTGGCGTTCGGCATATATTTGGAAATATAAATAGGTTTGATTTTATGCTGTCACTGAGTGTTTTTCCATTGTGCTGAACGATATTGTGATCCATTGCCTGACAGCATTTTATCGACACTGCCAACCTGTCGAAGGAAATCTTGTGTCAGCGCTTTCCTTATACTGCTCCCAGTTGTTTTCTTGAAGGGAGGAAACGTCACGTTTTTCGTCGTTACTTCTAGGACCATGAAAATGAATACATGATCCCCCTGTGTACGAGGTAATTGGCCCATGAAATCTTTTGCTGCTATGTGTCTCAGTTTCTCCGAAATAATAGGGAACATTGGTGGTCTCGTTTGCAAAGTTACATGTTTAGCTTTCTGGCATTTCTTACATTTAGTCGGAACCTGTCTGATTCTTCGCTCCATATTTGCGGAGTAACAAGACATCTTTAATTTTCAAAAACAAATGACCATTCCTCAAATGAGTAATACCAAATATACTTATTTATAAGATCCTGTGGTATACATGCGGCCCATAAACTTTTATCTGTATTACGTCTGTAGAATAAGTTGTCCTTTATGAGATAGAATTGCCTAATGGACCTTGATTCACGTTTTTTCCACTTAGCTTTAACTGTGGCGAGATCTGGGTCTTTATCTTGTTCCCTGCCTAACTGTTTTAATGTATTGGTGACGTAATTTTCAAATGGTACATTTTTCAAGTGATACATGGCTACTTGGTCTTCTTCTGTAATACTCACTCTGCTTTCATTAACTATGGTGTTTGATGGTCCAGGCACCTAGGTGATTCGAAAATCATATTCCTGCAGCGTTAAAATCGACCGACCTAATCTCCCTGGAAATAGTTTTTCACTTAACAGATGGTCAGTGAATACATTGCTTTTTCGACCAAACGGGAAGTATCTGAATCTACGAAACCCCACACTTCTGCCAAGACTTCTATCTCTGTGATCGAATAATTTTTTTTCACATTTGGTAAGTACTCGACTTGCGAATGCTATCGTCTTTCTTATCCACTGTCCGTATTCTTCATATTGTTGAAAGAGTACTAAACCCAAGCCTGTTTTAGCATTGTCGGTCGCAATACCAAATTCCTTCGTCAAATCGGGATGTGCTAAAATTGCTGCCTTTACTAGTGACTTTTTTAATTGTTGGAACTCCTCCTCTGCTTGGGCATCCCATACCAAGGGCATCATTTTACTAGATAACGACATAAACGTGAGGTAGCAAGGGTTTGTATCCAAATGAACCTTTTGTAGAAGTTAATGGGTCCCAAGAAGCCACGCAGGTCTTTCTGTTGCATGGAGTGCCTATATTCTGTACCGCTGGCAGTTTGCTAGGGTTTGGTTCAATTCCCTGTTCAGTAATAATATGGCCTAAAACCTCAAACTGTCTATTCCCAAAACTGGAATTCATTATGTTCACAGTTACTCCATATTCTTTTAATTTATTGAGCACCTCATTATGAAGTTTCCATGATAATTCAGATACTAATGTATCATCGACATACCAGGTGAGGCGCTGTTGGAGCTCTTTATCCAACACAGTTCTTAAACCTCTTATAAAGGCAGCAGAGGATATGTTCACCCTGGAAGAGAGCCTTTAGAACTGATAACTTCGTCCAGAGGCGATAAAAGCTGTATACTTTCTACATTCAGGTGTTAGTTCTACTTGCCCAAAACTAGCCCTCAAATCAAGGGAAGAGAAAATTTTGACACCAAAGAACTTTTATAAAAGCTCTTCCAATTTTTATGGACGATCGGTCTCAGGAATGATAATGGAATTTATCTGCCGTGCATCAATGATCAACCTAATACTTCCATCCTTCTTATCAGCAATTTGCAATGGACTGTTGTATTTTGAGGTTGAAGTTTCAATAATGTCTTTATCTAGCATCTTGTGTAATTCTAAAATTACTTGTCTTCGGTAACACAGTGGTACTCTAAATGGCTTGTGATCTCTAACCTTGAATTCGTATTGAAAATGTTTAATGGCACCGTGCTTTGGTAGAAACACCTCGGCATTTTGCCGTAATACTCCTTCTAATTCAGCTTTTTCTGTGTTTGAATTATTCCTTACTTGTAGCAACTTATTATCTACTTCTTGATGAATTTCCACCATTCGTCATCTGCAGGTATTGTTTCTTTCGGCCACCTATACAGTGGATGTCCCTCCTCCGATTGATACAGATCCAGTTGCATAATCAGTTGTTTATAAGCACCTGGCATCTCTTCATGTTTGAGCTTTTCTTCAGAAGTAATACGTACCTTCCCGAGCATCATATACCCTTCGTACATATTGAGAGTAACACGATTTTGACACATGAAATCGGCTCCAATGATTATGGACACAGACAGTTTCGGCACAATTACGATGTTCGCTTCTATTTCATGCCCCTGACAGGAAAAAGTTTCACGCGTCTGTCTAGTAACCACCGTGGACGAACCCATAATTGGTTCTTTAACTTAAACACGTTTCGTCCGCAACACTGGTAGTGCATGTTCAGCGTTAAATTTCTCGAAAAGTTCTTCCGAAATCTCAGTCATTTCGCTTCCCGTATCAAGGAAGGCATCTACAAGCATGCCACCTACCTCAACTGTAGCGATCCGTTGCACCTCATGAGGAGCGTTAGTTTCATTTTCATGCATTAACGCATCCTCTATCGAGTCATGTGTTAACCTGTCAATGTGCCGGGCCTGCATTTCTCATTGGTTTGCTACAGTCGCTTTATTCTCCTCATTACTCTGAACACCTGTCATCTGAATGTTCTGGTATGAAGTTATTTGTCCATATTCTTTATCTTATGCCTCTATGATCTCTTCATACGACTCTGTCCTATATACATCATCTGACTTGTGTATCAATATTGGTGTTACCAATAGTGCATTATCCTCTTGGCATACAATTTCTCTCTCGGTTTCGTATAAATGAACTACATCCTCCACAATTTGGTCATCATCAGTTTTTGTACAGCTGCATACATTAACTGTTGACAAAACTTGTTCTTCATCATCGGACGATTCCCAATCAATTGTCTCCCAGCATGCTGGCATTTGTGTCTGATCACCCCCTAAACCTACTTCAGAATCTTGTTGATCAAAGCTAAGTCTATTTACACATTTAATTATAAAATCAACTTCATTTGGCGATTGAATCTCTTGTGATTGGTCTTCGTACCGTTCATCTCGTCAATTCTGCATTTTATTTTATTTTATTTATTTATTTATTTTTAACCAGGGTTTGGTGGCCTCAAATCGACTTCCTGTACCGGTTCATATCTTGTGTGTTGTCCTGCTGAAGTTTGATTCTCCCAACGGTTCTGCGTTCTAGTCATTCTAGTTCCACCTGAATAATTTGGTTTTTGTGGTGGAAAACCTCTAAACCTTCCTGCTTCGTTTGCATGGTGACCATATCGCGAATTATAGTTACCACGATAATTTCTGGAACCAAAGCCATTATTGTAATTCCGCGGCTCACAAAACCATAATTATTGTTAGAGGTCTGTGAGTTGCCAAAACCATAGTTATTACTATCCCGTGGACGATTACTATTCCTCCCAAAACGATTACCTTTCCCAACATTACTATTGCCATTGTAAGCATTATTAAAGGCCAATCGGTTGCTACTATGCCCCTACCAATGGTTTCTCTCACTGGACGTTGTTTCTTCGCGTCATCTTCACTAAAGATGAATTCAAGTTCTCTTAACATCCCTTTAAATGCCTGTATATTATCTCCAGCTCTGCCAACCAATGATTGCTAATAACGCAAGGGTAACTTCATTGTACGCATACGTATCAGTTCCCCATAACTGTATGTATTGTCTAAACACAGATTATTTTTCGTGGTTTCTTCAAAAAATCTAACTGGCTTCTTTCCTCCCGAATTTTCAAATGACGTCTTCCGTAATAATTCATATTTTATTCTATTTTGGGTTTCCGCAGACCAGTATCGCTCCAAGAATGCAGACCTGAATTGTTCATACGACTGACAGTTAGCAGCGACTCTTTACATCGTTTCCGCTATTGCGCCTTCTATATGACCACAAATGAAATCAAGTTTATGTCTAAGTGGACACTGTTCTAGTAAACCGATTTGGAATTGATGTATAAACGTGCGTGGGTGTAAACCGTTCCCGTTTCCTTGTGATGTTGGAATTTTCTGGCTGTCAAAAAATGATCGTTGTCAAATTTTTCTATTGGACCACATTCTTTATGTTTAACAGCCATAAAATAAGAGCCGGCTGATGATGCTGCAACTGTAGTGAAACACGTTTGGGATAAAAAACAAAATTGTGTTTTGCTAAAGGCAGACCCCATCCAAAAACATATGTATTGTTCATGCAAGCACGGAGAAAAGAGCTTCAACCTCAAGATGATAATAATAACCGTGATTTTTAAGTTTAGTTGGATGAGCAGGGGTCAAGAACAATATCTTAGTGATGTTAACATTGATCATGCACACATATCGTGTAAAATGACTCTTCCTACACCATTACGATAAAAGAATCGTTCATGTGATGTAAGGAGCGCGTAACTAACCAATCAATTTCATGAAGTCAGACTCGAACTGATTCCGACTGGTCGAGTAGGCAATGCTGACTGTGACAGTCATCTACGATTACTTTTTAAGGCCGTGTTGCCACTATGATGTTCATTATTAGGGCCAGACATTTTTAGAGATGCCTCACTAGGAGGGGCCTGAGAACGAACCAGGTGGCTTGAAACTAGTCGCCAAACATATATACTGCAACTGTGACACTTCATGGAATATTAAAAACAGGCCGGCCGCGATGGCCGAGCGGTTCTAGGCGCTTCAGTACGGAACCGCGCGACTGTTATGGTCGCAGGTTCGAATCGTGCCTCGTGTATGAATGTGTGTGATGTCCTTAGGTTAGTTAGGTTTAAGTAGTTCTAAGTTCTGGGGGACTGATGAGCTCAGATGTTAAATCCCATAGTGCTCAGAGCACAAAAATTAAAAACAGGATGGTGGTACTCTATCAACAAAATGTTGAAACTGAAAAAGATCTAATAAATGATTGTGATCCTTATATAGCCAGATGAAAAATCGAACCACCTTTTAGCAAGGTTCCGGGTTCCAGGCCCAGTTCGGCATACTTTATTTAAACTGTGCCAAGTATCCTATACAGTTTGTCTAACTTGGGTCGCACTTTTGGACACAGAATTGTACGACGAACGATACTGCGTGTTTGATCTGGTGGGTAGCGTCTCCTACTATGTGAACATGTCCTCAGTTTCTGTTCGGGACGACCATATCTCAAGATATATGAAGATGTGCAGTGGGATTCACGCAGGCTCACGAGGCCAAATGAAATGCGGGTTGAGTAAGGCCGTGTCCTACGTGAGCGACAGAAGCGGGCGACAGCGAGCGACTTCCGGATATGCGACACTCCAGCGACAAGCAGCAGCATCGGGCGAAAAGCTCGGGTGTCCTGCGTGCGAGCGACCATGTCGCGCTACAAGATGGCTGCTTGCAGCCAACCAGCTGTTTCTATAAAACGGCGCCCCTAAACTGTAGAATACTGTAGCTGGTGAGTAAGGCTACAAAACAAGATTTATTTAAGAAAATAAAGCGAAAAGGAATGCTGCGCATGAAATTTACATAGGGAGCAATCTCCATGGAGAATTTCATAAATATCATCAACTATGAAGATCACCAGACAAATTTTTCGAATACATGTGAATGAGCAGAGGAGCATTCGACTATCTCATCAGTAAATTAAAGACGAATGTTTTTTACATGATCAAGAACTTTTAACAGCCAATAAATGCGGAAAAATTACTGACTATATGACTGGGTACCCTAAATACAAATATAAATGCACAGACTGAGAACGATAAATAAGGGTCATCTGTGGTGTAGCGGTAGCATTATGCATTGTGCTTATGGTTACAGAAAGGATCATGGGTTCGACCCCTGATTCTTTTTATATTTTAACTGACTCAGTTATAATTCCGTATACTAAATTTTAAGTATTATATTTACTCTGCATCGCTAAGCATATTTTTAAGGTATTGCCAAAGAACTCGACCTTGAACTATATACACACCTATCCCAGTGTATCACACACATTAAATTCCTAATAAATTACAGTGAACCATGAAATTTTACAGATATTTGCTGTTGCGAACGTAATTCTTGAACAGTCAGTGTTAAGTCCTAGCGTTTCAATTAATCTAAATAGTCTGTAAAAGTAAAGCAAGCAAAATTTTTGAAAAGAAAGTCGAACGTTTTGTGAAATGATTTGTCTAAGAGTATGAAATAAAAAAAATATTAGGGAAACGTTTGGAGCACCTCATTTTGTGTTCATGATTTCGAGCTTCATTCAAAGGCAGATAGAACGTTTCTCTGATCTACTTATTTCTTTTACACAAATCATTTCATAAAATATTTGACAGATTTCTTTCATTTTTATTTTCAATTTTTAAACAGAAAGCGTGATCTTACTGCCTGCTCGTTTGCTTTCCTAACGTTTTCTGTTCACGAGACTCCTAACTTTGGTACTTGATTCGAAGGAAGCCTTTTTGACAATTAAATACCGCACCAATGTATCTTTCTATGTGCAAAATAGCTACACCTTGAACAGATGAAATTTTTGACACTTCATTTACGTAGCTTGATAGCAGTTTTTCGTGAAATATTTCTATTTTTCCTCAACTCATTAATTATGTTATGTTATGTTATGTTAACTGGGGACCTAGAAACGACGGAGAGGCTATGTCCCCGCCGCAGCAGCAGTGGTCCGCAACCCCACGACGCTTACCGCAGTCCACTTCACCCCTCCGCCGCCCCACACTGAACCCAGGGTTACTGTGCGGTTCGGCCCCCGGTGGACCCCCCAGAGAACGTCTCACACCAGACGAGTGTAACCCCTATGTTTGCGTGGTAGAGTAATGGTGGTGTACGCGTACGTGGAGAACTTGTTTGTGCAGCAATCGCCGACATAGTGTAGCTAGGGCGGGATGATAGGAACCAGCCCGCATTTGCCGAGGCAGACGGAAAACCGCCTAAAAACCATTCACAGACTGGCCGACTCACCAGACCTCGACACCAATCCGCTGGGCGGATTCGTGCCGGAGACAGGCGCTCCTTCCCGCCCGGAAAGCCATGCGTTAGACCGCACGGCCAACCGGGTGGGCCCTTATTAATGAAGTTATCGTTAATTAACCTGATTACTTTCAAGCAGTTAAATATTTACATGCTATACTAGACCTCATGCTGGTCGCTTTGATACCCCATTTACCTGTTCCTCTCTCTTTGTTTGGCTATGAAAATTTGGAAACAACCTAATGGTGTAATTTATAGGGAGACTTGTTTTCGCTCTGCTCACGCATTTACGAAAACGTATCGAGTGCTAATCAAACTAAAAAATAGTCCTTTCTGCGTGCTGTCATTTCCAAAAATCGTCGTTTCGATATCATGTACCGTTTATGAGATACGACGATTTTTACGTCCACTAGATTCCTGAAGCGCAGAAATGGTATGTACGCACTGCGAGCGACCCGTCCGTGGGTATAACAACCAAATATCAAGAATGAAAAGAGATATCATTCCGGGCTCAACTTTAAATACGATTTAGATATATTGGTTACATTTCATACGCAATAATGTATGATCTTAACTGAACTACACGGGAATTCTACGCAATATGATTTTACCTCTGCAAATTCTTAAAAATTTCGTGCAAAAAAAATGGTTCAAATGGCTCTGAGCACTATGAGACTTAACATCTGAGGTCATCGCTCCCCTACAACTTAGAACTACTTAAACCCAAATAACCTAAGGACATCACACCCATCTATGCCCAAGGCAGGATTTGAACCTGCGACTGTAGCAGTCGCGCCATTCCGGACTAAAGCGCCTAGAATCGCTCGGCCACCGGGACAGATTCAATTTCGTGCAGCACAGTAACTTTGACGAATAACGAAAATAAATTCAGACTTTTATCGTTTAAGGATTTCAAGGTATTAGATGTGGAAGAATCAAATTTTTCCACGAAAACTTTTCTTAAAATCAGATGATAGATACTTCATAGCTGCCGTCGCGTCTGCTCCAGTTCTTTGCCGAGAAGACACGTGGCTGTCGCTCTGTGTCGTACGTGCTGCAGCGACAAGATTCAAACATGTTTGAATTCAAACGTCATCAGTTGCAGCGGGAGACAGGCAGCAAACAGAAGTCGCTCACGTAGAACACTTCCATAACTATACCTACGGTTGATGAAGGTTTCTCGGGTCTCCAGCCGGGTGGTAGCGTCGATATCTCGCGTCGTTTCGGGAAGTGTCATACTACCCATCTTCTGGCGAAGACTCTGCATTTCGCCAGAAGATAAGTAGTATGACACTTTCCGAAACGACGCGAGATATCGACGCTACCACCCGGCTGGAGACCCGAGAAACCTTTGTAACACCCCACCCGTCACTTACCTGGTTTTGGTGTGTGTTCACCCCAGGTAATTGACTAACAGATCAACAGAGAGTGCAAAACTGCCATAATGTCGGATAATGCAAAGAAAGTAATAAGGCCCTGTGTCTCCTGATTGAACTGCAGTGGCAGTGTTGACATTAATTGATTCAGAATTGATCCCTTTTAATTAAAAGGGGTGCACATTGATGTTATATTCAGCTATTGAACACCAGATGCAAATGTTGGACATAAAATTAATTAAGAAAGTGACTTGGGATTGCAACTACTTGATTGAAAACAGATGCAGTCGAGTAGCACAGATTTATTCTTAACTCACGACCTTCAATCATCACATTACATGACTCTCCTAACAGGCAGTGGTAATAAATTGCGTTTGCATGGAGTAAAGCTCGATAACTCAAAAGTAATGCGAAGTGCGAGAAGAATTCTACAATACACAGCCCGTGAAACCCTTGTGGAAACTTTGCCGACGTGATCCAACAAATTAATCAGTGGTCGGAGAGGGCGCAATATCACCGAATACAGCGTGGTGGAGTGGCGTCATTGTACAGACATCGGCCAACCTCGTCGTGCTGCAAGGCTGCACTCGTCTATTCACTCCTAGCTATCTTGCTCAGTACATAGCTGAACCAAAACTTCCTAAGCTCAATCATTCCATTTGCTAGGTCCTAAACTGCAGAGACGCTCACTCTTTCCCAGGCAACCTGAGCAAAGAACGCCACGTCTGCACTCTAGGCAAGCTGGGAACGAAAGACCCCTACGGAGACTTCTCCCAGTCCGCTTTTCACCTCGGTTTCCCCACCAGCAAAATCACTTATGCCAATTGCAGCGCACGTTAATTATGCGTCGCTTCCCAGCGCCGACCAATGCCTGCTCTGGGAAGTGAACAAATTCCCACAAAATTTCCCTTCCTCTCAACTTCTGCTATTTAGCTCCTCCCAGGCCACCCATCAAGGTTAGCGTCTGCACAAAACACCAGTTTTTCCGGAATTCTGACTCCCAGGAGAGTACTTCAAATTCCTTGGTCCTACGTTCCCATCGGAGGCCGTCGTATTTCATTCTGTCACTCTTCACCTGATTCACTTCAGACTCTGCGGACCATGAAATCAGTGTGAAGTTGCTATAGTCACGAACACACATATTTTGACTGCTCTTGACCGCTCCACTGTAGCTTTGCGCGGCTTTCTCGCATGTTTCACTGAAAATGGGACGATGGACATTTATCAACAGGTGTACAAGTTCTCCGTCTGCTTCCCGGTACACCAGCATGGGGTCAACCACCCACTCACTGTCACTCATCTTAAGGCAGCTGGGGGCCGCGCTCCGTCACCGCTTTCTCAGGGCTTGGGCCACCCTAAGCTGCCTATTGTCGCTTCCCTTCACCGCTCCCCCGCCGGCCACGGTGGTCAACTCGAATACTTCCCTGGGATAAACTAGCCTCCAGCAAATCGACGCGTTTCCACAGGGTTTTCATGTCGTGTGAATTACTTTAAAACCGACATTAATTATTCCAATACATCCATACTATACCCTCTACAAGATGCATTGTGCCTTGTCAGTCATTTTTGTTCAGCCCTACTGTTCGCTCAACGTGAGTTAGGTGATCTTTAATGACTTCATGTAAGGGGCATAGTTCTTGCCATCTTACACCTTCATCAACAGTTTACGCCGGGAAAGCCTACAGTCACATATACCTACGGTTGTGTTTTGTCGCCTGAAGCTGTAGCGCGCTGTCGGTCGCTTCTGTCGCTTACGTAGGAAGCGGCCTAAGTAAGAAATGCAGATCGCCGAAGTGACGCCATATCTAACTACCACAGGCTAGAAACAGCGCGATGTGTTGGGATGGGAAACACTGTACTCCCATTTCGCCACGCGTAATGCTCGAGGGCGCTTACGCATAGGCCCTCAGGCGCGCTGTAAAGACGTCCTGAGTCGGGCAACTTGTAAAGAGAGCTGCACGTGCTGCAGTCCATCCAGCTCGCCTGGGTGGCTTCCTTTTTTAAACAGGCGACGGCACGTGTGGCGCCTGCCAGTGCTCCCTGGCGCACACGCGACTGCGCGCGGTCTGGAGGGGAGGGGAGGTCAATATTTACTTCCGCGCGTGTTTACGCGGCGCAGCAGCCGCCGCGGCTGTCAGAGCGCCCGGTCGCTGACGGCCCGCGGGAAGCGTCCACCGTCCACCTGAGGCGCGGAGACGCAGATAGGCTCGGGTTTCTCGGCGGGCGCGCGCTCCGCCGTCGCGTCACGCGCCGAAACCCGAGAACGGACCCGGCGCCGAGCGAGGGGCGTGGGCGCGGCCGTCCAGCTGCATAATGAAGCGGCCAGCACGTGGCGGGCCTCGCTGCGAGGTTACCGATCTCCGCGGCTCAGTCGTCCGCGAGCAAGGCGCCGGATTATCTGATAGAAGTGCGGGACCATTGAAAACGTATCTAGAAATACGGCCCCTTAGAGAAGGACCGAAGCGTTCCAGCTGTCCGCTTGTCACGTCTGTGCCGCCCTGAAATACTTCTCCTCTCCACAGCTACGTCCGTAAAGACCGGGCACACTCGAGACGATTGGCCAACAGGAAATCCTATCAGCACAAGTTTACTGTTAAAAGTCATAGTTTATTTCTTTCCCCCACCACGCGTTTCAGAGATACAAACCTCCATCGCAGGGTCGTTTTATGTCAATTAACAAGACATATACGTTTTATCTGGGTGACTGTGAGGTAAGCTGCGGCGCTGGAAACAAAAACAAAGCACTATTTTAGTAGATATATCAGCGTTTTATGGAGGCCTTCAACTGCAAATGTGAACAAAATACAAATGTAAAAAACTTTCAATGGTGAAGCCTCCTTTTCCTTTACGTCACATACATTGCCTGATCAAAAGCATCCGAACTCCTATTAGTGGAATCAAATTTCGGCTTTATGAGAACTAGAACTCTGCTAAGGACACGTTCAGTGAGGTGTGTAAATGGCTGGAGGAATGACAGCCCGTTCTTCCTTAATGCCGGCCGTTGGAGGCCGAGTGGTTCTAGGCGCTTCAGTCTGGAACCGCACGACCGCTACGGTCGCAGGTTCGAATTCTGCCTCGGGCGTGGATGTGTGTGATGTCCTTAGGTTAGTTAGGTTTAAGTACTTCTAAGTGCTAGGAGACTGATGATCTCATAAGTTAAGTCCCATAGTGCTCAGAGCCATTTGAACCATTTTTTCTTCCTTAATAGCTGAAACCTCAGAACGTAGTGACGTTACCAGAGAGGCGTTGTGCATCACGGAGAGATTTACTGTCGAAATTTCAAGAGAGCACCTGCCGGGAAGAGTTTGACAACATATTACTTCTCCCTACATACGTCTCGCGTAATGACCACGGCCGGCCTGGGTTACCGAGCGGTTCTAGGAGCTACAGTCTGGAACCGCGCGACCGCTACGGTCGTAGTTCGAATCCTGCCTCGGGCATGGATGTATGTGATGTCCTTAGGTTAGTTAGGTTTAAGTAGTTCTAAGTGCTAGGAGACTGATGACCTCATAAGTTAAGTCCCATAGTGCTCAGATCCATTTGAACCATTTTAATGACCACGACGAGAAAATTTGAGAAAATAGACCCAACACAGAGGCTTACCGACAATCATTCTTCCCACGCGCTATTCGGGTGCTTGTAGAACACGGTTGGAGGGCTTAGTTAGTGGTACAAAAAGTACCCTCCGCCGCACACAGTAGGCGGCTAGCAGAGTATTATGTAGATGTGATATCGTACGCTCGGGTTTGGACGGAAGTATCCCTTGCAATTCATCCCAAATATGTTCCACTGGGTTCAGGTCGGCGTTCTGGGTTTGCTAGTCCATTTCAGGTAAGTTACTTTCAGCAAATCATTGCCTCACAGATGCAGCTTTATGACAGAATACATCGTCACTCTCACACACTCATCGTCTCCGAACTGTCGCTCTACTGTACACAGCCGGCCGTGGTGACCGAGCGGTTCTAGGCGCTTCAGTCCGGAACCGCGCTGCTGCTATGGTCGCAGGTTCGAATCCTGCCTCGAGCATGGATGTGTGTGATGTCCTTAGGTTAGTTAGGTTTAAGTAGTTCTAAGTTCTAGGGGACTGATGACCTCAGATGTTAAGTCCCATAATGCTCAGAGCCATTTGAACTATTTTTACTGTACACCGTAAGTTACACAATGATGTAAATGATGTGTCGGCAGCTGGGCCAACACCTTGTAAATAGAGGTGGCTTAAAGGGCACGCGAGACTAACGCAGACGGGCGTGAAGTACTGGAACAGGATACGTAATTAATGCTATGAAGAAAAGAACGGAGCTTCTCATATACTTATCTTTAATGTCTTCTTGTACATCTCTATGGTGAACACAAGTGAGACTCTAATTACAATCAGTGTAAGGCTAATGGCGCCTTGCTAGTTCGTAGCCATTAACTTAGCTGAAGGCTATTCTGTCTCTCGGCTAATGAGAGAGAAAGGCTTCGTACGTCTAGTCGCTAGCTCTGTCGTCCGTACAACTGGGATGAGTTCGAGTCAGTCTCTCGAGACCTGCCTTGTGGTGGCGCTAGGTTTGCGATCACAGAGTGGCGACACGCGGGTCCGACACGTACTACAGGACCGCGGCCGATTTAAGCTACCACCTAGCACGTGTGGTGTCTGGCTGTGACACCACAGTAAAATGTGTCCACATCCTTGCACAGTTGGCGTTTTCTTACGCGCAATAAAGTGACCACACCCCAACCACGAAAAACATCGCAATACTGTAATATCATCCGCTCTTCACAGTTCCCACTACACATGATGGCAAGGACGTTTTTCAGGCATTCGCCAAAACCAAACCTTTCCATCTTATTGACACATGGTATAGCCTGATTCACCACCACGAATCACCCGTTTGTAATCATCCACTGTCCAGTAACGTTGCTTTTTACACTACCTCAACCACTGCTATGCACTGAGTACAGAAAAATGTTGCTTATGAGGAGCTGTTCAACCATTGTACCCCATTCTTTTTAACTCTCTATGCACAGTCACTGTGCTAGATGGGCTGGTGGTAGCACTTCCGAAATCACGAGTGATTCCTTCCACTGATTTCATGTTGATTTTTATAACCACCCTCCACAAAACTCGACGGTCCGTCAGTATGTGGTGTCTAGTTTAGCTGTGGTTGTTACTTCGCGTTTTCAATCCATAATCACATCAACAACAGCATACTACCACAGGTTTAGGAAAGTTGAAATTTTCCTGGTGGATCCGTTAGTCAGTTGACAGTGTCCAGTTCACGTTCGAGGTTACTAAGTTCTTCTGACCGACCCATTGTGCTGTTACTGCCGCTCTCCTAATAACACGATACCCCCGCGTCGTTTCATAGCGGCGGGTCCGCCCTCTCAACTTCTAGTTGTCTATTCTTCATTACATTGGAGTGTCCGGATACAGCATTCGCATTTTGTGTAAACTGAAGTAAGAGAAGACGACCTATTAGAAGAAAACGTTCCTGAAGCCAACGAAACTTGCCTGATAGAGAAGAGATGCTTATTCTTGAAGTGACCTGAAACTGTCCTCTGCGAAAAGCATCAATTTCTAATCAAAGTCGCAATAATTGATTTAAGTCCCCGCTACAAGATGTCTGCAAATTCTGTGTTGAACTGTCGATCCACTTGTCAGTGGTTGAGTGAGGGAACATTGGAGTAAAGTTTTTAATAAGGGCTGACCTTCGAATTATCAACCTTGCCACAGTGGGGTTCCTTGAGTGCCTCAACAATACAGTGATACAGAATAGCTGTACTATAGGTACAACATCGGTGGGCATATGTGGAGGAGCCAGACTAACAAATGTTCCTGAAGAGAGGCAGCACCCTTACAGCAGTTGCAGCAGCTGCACTCTGGCCTTAGAATATTAGGCAACATAGCCTTGCTACGCTCGATCTACAGACGCATGAAAGCAAGAGGAAAATGTGCTGTGTGTGTGTGTGTGTGTGTGTGTGTGTGTGTGTGTGTGTGTTCAGAGAGGGAGGGACAGAGAGAGATGCATCAAACCAACATTCGGAATGAGGAATGTTTGGTGGACAAAAAGTCAGCCTTGAGAGAGCCTCGTCTGCATTTATTATCTATCGCCGCAAGCCTAGATTTACTTTAGAACGGGATCGAGTGGTTACAACAACACACAAGTATTAGTTCATTTAAATGAACTACTTCATATAAAATGTTTACCATCGATGATTGTATGTCCACTTGCATGGTTCAAAAATGGTTCAAATGGCTCTGAGCACTATGGGACTCAACTGCTGAGGTCATTAGTCATTAGTCCCCTAACTAACCTAAGGACATCACAAACATCCATGCCCGAGGCAGGATTCGAACCCGCGACCGTAGCGGTCTTGCGGTTCCAGACTGCAGCGCCTTTAGCCGCACGGCCACTTCGGCCGGCCCACTTGCATGAACATATATTAATTACATCGCAGAAGGCAGGAATACTCTTTATAGTTGAACAGCAGTGAAGGACAGTTAAATTTCGATGTACATTTAACTGTAAACATACAGTGAGTCCAAAAAGTATTCGTCCAGCTGCATATCTCTTAGAGAACAAAGTCTGTGTAACACGAAAAGAAATGTATACAAAATCTAAAGAGCCAGTCATGTAAAAAGTACCTCGGTAAGTCATTTTTGTTGGAAAGCGAAGAAATACATCCAAATCGACAGCAAGGTTAACAAAATAGAAAATGTAATACAAGAGCTAGTTCATAAACTATTCATCCACCATCTGAACATGCCGAAATTCTGCGCGCAGTGATTAAACTATAACTCCGAACCACGGCACACACTAGAGCAGGGGCGGGCAGGAATCCTGCACATGTGCGGTGCACTTGCACGCGTGCAGTTAACAGGTGTTCAGCGTGCACACAGGGGCAAGCTGGCCACCCGCTTATCTCCCATCCCCACCATACTTTTATGTCCGCTCCTTCCTCTGTAATGCGTTTTCTTTCCTAGCTTGCTTTATTGATTGAATCAATAAGGTTAGTAGGAGTGCTTGAAAGAAATCATGGTTTGAAAGAGTACCTATTACCTACGATACGTTTTATTTAATTATCACTTGTGGAGTTTACAATACGTTTAATATCTGGAACAAAATTTCTACATACAGACAAACACAAACAGTTACGAAAATTTTCATCACTGATGTTTGCTCTTAACCGAGACTTATTAATTCAGCAAATGGTTTTCCAGCTCTCGCTATATTAAGCGCAGTCTTATAACTTGCACATACCGCTGAGCTATTATTGTTGTCCGGAAAACTTGAAAACAGTGCTCCATAAAATGTTAGATCAGTTAGATGAGAGACATGACGAGAGAAAGTCGCAGATCTCTCGTGACAACAGCAACTACGACAAATTCAAATGGCTCTGAGCACTATGGGACTTAACTGCTGTGGTCATGAGTCCCATAGAACTTAGAACTACTTAAACCTAACTAACCTAAGGCCATCACACACATCCATGCCCGAGGCAGGATTCGAACCTGCGACCATAGCGGTCGCGCGGTTCCAGACTGTAGTGCCTAGAACCGCTCGGCCACTCAGGCCGGCCAACTACGATAGATTCATCTGGTATCGTCAGATCGGTCTTCTTAAGCTCAGTCAATTCCCCATCCTCTCAGAATCCGACAATAAATTGTACTCGTCCTTGTGAAATTTATTATAATGGCCTTCAATAGTAAACTTCCTTTGACCAGCAAGAATACTGCCACATATTAAACATTTCGAATTTTCACGTTTTTGCACAAAGAAAAAATGATTCTCCCATTACTTTTTAAAAGCTAGCAAATCTCCACTTCTCCGTTTCTTGAAATACAACGTTCACTACATAGTGCTCGCTTCGCATCAACGTCCGCAGCTTAGCCTGGCACTACACTGCCGCAACCTGCCGGCTGTCGCCACAGCCCCGGTCGACGCCTGCAGGCGAGCAGCACACGTGCAGCGCTGTGCGCTCATGAGCCGCGCGCAACGTTTGCCCGCCCCTGCACTAGAGTCAGCTGTGCGCGGCCCCACTCTATCGTCTGTTGTGGTTCTGAATGGCGCCGCTACATTGCAATGAGCACCACTGGCCGTAAGGATAGTGAGACGACACTGACCGAAAGGAAACTTATTCTGCGCTTACGAGATTGCTAAAGTAGTCGGTAGACCTAGATCGACGGTTCAGTCGATAATACACTCCTGGAAATGGAAAAAAGAACACATTGACACCGGTGTGTCAGACCCACCATACTTGCACCGGACACTGCGAGAGGGCTGTACAAGCAGTGATCACACGCACGGCACAGCGGACACACCAGGAACCGCGGTGTTGGCCGTCGAATGGCGCTAGCTGCGCAGCATTTGTGCACCGCCGCCGTCAGTGTCAGCCAGTTTGCCGTGGCATACGGAGCTCCATCGCAGTCTTTAACACTGGTAGCATGCCGCGACAGCGTGGACGTGAACCGTATGTGCAGTTGACGGACTTTGAGCGAGGGCGTATAGTGGGCATGCGGGAGGCCGGGTGGACGTACCGCCGAATTGCTCAACACGTGGGGCGTGAGGTCTCCACAGTACATCGATGTTGTCGCCAGTGGTCGGCGGAAGGTGCACGTGCCCGTCGACCTGGGACCGGACCGCAGCGACGCACGGATGCACGCCAAGACCGTAGGATTCTACGCAGTGCCGTAGGGGACCGCACCGCCACTTCCCAGCAAATTAGGGACACTGTTGCTCCTGGGGTATCGGCGAGGACCATTCGCAACCGTCTTCATGAAGCTGGGCTACGGTCCCGCACACCGTTTGGCCGTCTTCCGCTCACGCCCCAACATCGTGCAGCCCGCCTCCAGTGGTGTCGCGACAGGCGTGAATGGAGGGACGAATGGAGACGTGTCGTCTTCAGCGATGAGAGTCGCTTCTGCCTTGGTGCCAATGATGGTCGTATGCGTGTTTGGCGCCGTGCAGGTGAGCGCCACAATCAGGACTGCATACGACCGAGGCACACAGGGCCAACACCCGGCATCATGGTGTGGGGAGCGATCTCCTACACTGGCCGTACACCACTGGTGATCGTCGAGGGGACACTGAATAGTGCACGGTACATCCAAACCTTCATCGAACCCATCGTTCTACCATTCCTAGACCGGCAAGGGAACTTGCTGTTCCAACAGGACAATGCACGTCCGCATGTATCCCGTGCCACCCAACGTGCTCTAGAAGGTGTAAGTCAACTACCCTGGCCAGCAATATCTCCGGATCTGTCCCCCATTGAGCATGTTTGGGACTTGATGAAGCGTCGTCTCACGCGGTCTGCACGTCCAGTACGAACGCTGGTCCAACTGAGGCGCCAGGTGGAAATGGCATGGCAAGCCGTTCCACAGGACTACATCCAGCATCTCTACGATCGTCTCCATGGGAGAATA
Source organism: Schistocerca nitens (assembly GCF_023898315.1). NCBI lineage: Eukaryota > Metazoa > Arthropoda > Insecta > Orthoptera > Acrididae > Schistocerca > Schistocerca nitens. Next base: position 1,037,997,748 of record NC_064614.1, on the reverse strand, counting down.
GCAGCTTGCATTGCTGCGAAAGGTGGATATACACTGTACTAGTGCCGACATTGTGCATGCTCTGTTGCCTGTGTCTATGTGCCTGTGGTTCTGTCAGTGTGATCATGTGATGTATCTGACCCCAGGAATGTGTCAATAAAGTTTCCCCTTTCTGGGACAATGAATTCACGGTGTTCTTATTTCAATTTCCAGGAGTGTATAACGTATTCGGGTCGGATGGCAGGCGAGTGGTGTGGCTTAAGACGAATGAGGAAATGCTACTCAATCTTGTGCCAACAGTTAAACACAGTGGTGTCTCCCTGATGGTGTGAGGCTGTATGAGTGTTGCACATGTTGGAAAATTACATTTAATAGAAGGTGCAATGAATCACCATATGTACTTCAACATTTTATAGGACTATCTGAATCCTAGCGCTGAAAAATTAGGTCTGCAAGGAAATTACATTTTTCAAAAAGATAACGACCCAAAGCATACTGCTCTAAATACAAGGCTGTGGCTACTGTACAATTCCCCAAAACAACTTAACACCCCTCCTCAGAGGCCAATCCTATTGAACAGCTTTGGAAAATGCTGGAAGGCAGAGGAGACATTTCTAAAAAGAGAGACCTAAAAGAAGCACTTCAAGACGAATGGGAGAAAATTCCAGCCTCTGACGACAAACTTGGTCAAATCGATGCCCAGACAAGCAGTAATAGCTACAAAGGGAAACCCCACTAAATATTAATTTTTCTAATTGAAATCGTATTTTCAGATTACAAATTCAAAAAATGAGTGGATGAATACTTTTTGAAGTAGCCCTTGAATAAATTCTCCATTTTGTAAAAATGTATTTATTTCCTTGTACATAAAAAAATGACTTATCAAGATTCGTCGCATATGACTGGATGTTTACATTTTATGTTCCCTTCCTTTCACGTGACATATACTTAGTTTTTTTTAAATTACAACTAGACGAATATATTTGGACTCACTGTACGTACACAGTTATGACCAATAATACTAGCGCTGCCGGTTCTACACTGTCCAGTAAAATTAATCTGATCACTGCCTATATTCGAAGTCAACGTGCGATAATCACTCAGAGTGGTAACACCAGTAGTGGGAGACGTATAAAGTGTGTCGGGGAAGGCGGAAAACACTGCAGTCGTTGTTATGCGTAGAACAGTGCGATTTATCTGACGTCAAAAAGGGCACGATCATTGGCTTTCGGGTCTAGGGTGGAAGCATTTCGGAAACAGCTAAGTTTGTAAACTGTTCATATGTTGCCGTGGTTAAAGTATGCGGTGCATGGTCAAATGGCACTATCCAGAACTGGCGCCAAGGCAACTGGCACCACGGGCCATAGACGACAGGGGTGAGCAAGGGCTGCAGAGATGTACAGGCAAATAGTCGTGCAACTGTTACGCAACTGATTGCCTGGATGAACCAAGGGACTGCAACCCAAGTCTCCTCAACGACCGTTACTTCATGGGCCTCTGCAGAAGGCGTCTGCTTCATACACCCATGCTGACTGCTGTTCGTCAGGCTGGAACTTGGATGTCAGTACAGCAACAGGACGTCAACAGAGTGGTGACAGGTAGCCTTTTCAGATGAATCACGTTTTAAGTTCCATCGGACAGATGGCTGTTGGCGTGGAACGTCTGAAAGCAAACACCCTGCAGTAATCTTCGGAAGGGTCCTGGGTGTTCTCGTCGTTCTGGAAGGCACAATGCATCAGCACAAATAAACATCTATCCTTGGGAACTTTTTCCACCGCTACATGCACATAACTTGTAAGTGGTGTCCCACGAGTATATGTCGAACATACGATGACAAGAAGATAGAAGAAGTGGACAGTGTTAAATTCTTGGGATTACAGCTTGATAATAAATTCAACTGGGAGGAGCACACCACAGAACTGCTGAAGCGTCTTAACAACTCTCTGTTTGCAATGCGAATTGTGTGAGACATAGGGGATATAAAAATGAAAAAGCTGGCATGCTTACTTTCATTCCATAATGTCATATGGGATTATTTTTTGGGGTAATTCATCACGCCAAGCTAAAGCTTTCCGGGCACAGAAACATGCAGTAGGAGATATATGTGGTCTGAACTCAAGAACATCCTGCAGAAGCCTGTTTAGGGAACTAGGGATACTTACTATTACTTCCCAATATATTCATTCCTTAATGAAATTTGTCATTAAAAATATATCACTTTTTCAAACCAACAGCTCAATTCATGGAATCAATACTAGAAACAAGAATAATCTCCACAAGGATTTAAAGTCACTTAATCTTGTACAAAAAGGTGTGTATCCACAGGACATCTGGCCTGAAATTGAAGAAGTGTCATGATGATCTCTCCATTGGCAAAAGATTCCGGAATAGTCCCCCATTCGGATCACCGGGAGGGGACTGCCAAGGGGGAGGTTACCATGAGAAAAAGATTGAATAATCAACGAAAGGATAACATTCTACGAGTCGGGGCGTGGAATGTCAGAAGCTTGAACGTGGTAGTGAAACTAGAAAATCTGAAAAGGGAAATGCAAAGGCTCAATCTAGATATAGTAGGGGTCAGTGAAGTGAAATGGAAGGAAGACAAGGATTTCTGGTCAGATGAGTATCGGGTAATATCAACAGCAGCAGAAAATGGTATAACAGGTGTAGGATTCGTTATGAATAGGAAGGTAGGGCAGAGGGTGTGTTACTGTGAACAGTTCAGTGACCGGGTTGTTCTAATCAGAATTGACAGCAGACCAACACCGGCAACGATAGTTCAGGTATACATGCCGACGTCGCAAGCTGAACAGATAGAGAAAGTGTATGAGGATATTGAAAGGGTAATGCAGTATGCAAAGGGGGACGAAAATCTAATAGTCATGGGAGACTGGAATGCAGTTGTAGGGGAAGGAGTAGAAGAAAAGGTTACAGGAGAATATGGGCTTGGGACGAGGAATGAAAGAGGAGAAAGACTAAATGAGTTCTGTAACAAGTTTCAGCTAGTAATAGCGAATGCCCTGTTCAAGAATCACAAGAGGAGGAGGTATACCTGGAAAAAGCCGGGAGATACTGGAAGATTTCAATTAGATTACATCATGGTCAGACAGAGATTCCGAAATCAAATACTGGATTATAAGGCGTACCCAGGAGCAGATATAGACTCAGATCACAATATAGTAGTGATGAAGAGTAGGCTGAAGTGCAAGACATTAGTCAGGAAGAATCAATACGCAAAGAAGTGGGATACGGAAGTACTAAGGAATGACGAGATACGTTTGAAGTTCTCTAACGCTATAGATACAGCAATAAGGAATAGCGCAGTAGGCAGTACAGTTGAAGAGGAATGGACATCTCTAAAAAGGGCCATCACAGAACTTGGGAAGGAAAACATAGGTACAAAGAAGGTAGCTGCGAAGAAACCATGGGTAACAGAAGAAATACTTCAGTTGATGGATTTAAGGAGGAAGTACAAACATGTTCCGGGAAAATCAGGAATACAGAAATACAAGTCTCTGAGGAATGAAATAAATAGGAAGTGCAGGGAAGCTAAGACGAAATGGCTGCAGGAAAAATGTGAAGACATCGAAAAAGATATAATTTTCGGAAGGACCGACTCAGCATACAGGAAAGTCAAAACAACCTTTGGTGACATTAAAAGCAACGGTGGTAACATTAAGAGTGCAACGGGAATTCCACTGTTAAATGCAGAGGAGAGAGCAGATAGGTGGAAAGAATACATTGAAAGCCTCTATGAGGGTGAAGATTTGACTGGTGTGATAGAAGAAGAAACAGGAGTCGATTTAGAAGAGATAGGGGATCCAGTATTAGAATCGGAATTTAAAAGAGCTTTGGAGGACTTACGGTCAAATAAGGTAGAAGGGATAGATAACATTCCATCAGAATTTCTAAAATCATTGGGGGAAGTGGCAACAAAAAGACTATTCACGTTGGTGTGTAGAATATATGAGTCTGTCGACATACCATCTGACTTTCGGAAAAGTATCATCCACACAATTCCGAAGACGACAAGAGCTGACAAGTGCGAGAATTATCGCACAATCAGCTTAACAGCTCATGCATCGAAGCTGCTTACAAGAATAATATACAGAAGAATGGAAAAGAAAATTTAGAATGCGCTAGGTGACGATCAGTTTGGCTTTAGGAAAAGTAAAGGGACGAGAGAGGCAATTTTGACGTTACGGCTAATAATGGAAGCAAGGCTAAAGAAAAATCAAGACACTTTCATAGGATTTGTCGACCTGGAAAAAGGGTTCGACAATATAAAATGGTGCAAGCTGTTCGAGATTCTGAAAAAAGTAGGGGTAAGTTATAGGGAGAGACGGGTCATATACAATATGTACAACAACCAAGAGGGAATAATAAGAGTGGACGATCAAGAACGAAGTGCTCGTATTAAGAAGGGTGTAAGACAAGGCTGTAGCCTTTCGCCCCTACTCTTCAATCTGTACATCGAGGAAGCAATGATGGAAATAAAAGAAAGGTTCAGGAGTGGAATTAAAATACAAGTGAAACGATATCAATGATACGATTCGCTGATGACATTGCTATCCTGAGTGAAAGTGAAGAAGAATTAAATGATCTGCTGAACGGAATGAACAGTCTAATGAGTACACAGTATGGTTTGAGAGTAAATCGGAGAAAGACGAAGGTAATGAGAAGTAGTAGAAATGAGAACAGCGAGAAACTTAACATCAGGATGGATGGTCACGAAGTCAATGAAGTTAAGGAATTCTGTTACCTAGGCAGTAAAATAACCAATGACGGACGGAGAAAGGAGGACATCAAAAGCAGACTCGCTATGGCAAAAAAGGCATTTCTGGCCAAGAGAAGTCTACTAATATCAAATACCGGCCTTAATTTGAGGAAGAAATTTCTGAGGATGTACGTCTGGAGTACAGCATTGTATGGTAGTGAAACATGGACTGTGGGAAAACCGGAACAGAAGAGAATCGAAGCATTTTAGATGTGGTGCTATAGACGAATGTTGAAAATTAGGTGGACTGATAAGGTAAGGAATGAGGAGGTTCTATGCAGAATCGGAGAGGAAAGGAATATGTGGAAAACACTGATAAGGAGAAGGAACAGGATGATAGGACATCTGCTAAGACCTGAGGGAATGACTTCCATGGTACTAGAGGGAGCTGTAGAGGGCAAAAACTGTAGAGGAAGACAGAGATTGGAATACGTCAAGCAAATAATTGAGGACGTAGGTTGCAAGTGCTACTCTGAGATGAAGAGGTTAGCACAGGAAAGGAATTCGTGGCGGGCCGCATCAAACCAGTCAGTAGACTGATGACAAAAAAAAAAAAAAATCTGGAACACACATTTTCAATAACTTGCCAGTAGCCATAAAAAGCTTAACAACCAATGAAATTCAGTTTAAGAGAAGCCTAAAGGATTTATTGGTGGCCAACTCCTCCTACTACATTGATGAATTTCTCAGTAAAACCAACTGATATATATATATATATATATATATATATATATATATATATATATATATATATATATATATGCACAATTTCAGTGCAGTAATGTGTTCATTCTATATATATATATATATATATATATATATATATATATATATGTGTGTGTGTGTGTAAATAGAATCTAACTTCTGCACCATTTCAGTGCAGTAATGTGTTCATTGTAAATAAGTATTATAGTAGTTGTATTACATGTTTATTACCTTATAAATAAATAAAAAGCTTTTTTATTTTAAATTCAGTGCATTAGTATTTGTAAAATGACTCTTTCATATAGTGTTCATTAAAAAATGACGCTCATTCCACGTGGGACCTGTGAAATGGTACATTAGCTTATTTGTTTTACTTGTAAATATTTGTCATGTATTGTTGTTTTTCTGATATGTTCTGCATCCTGGAGGACCTCCTCACTACGGATCAATTGCAATGAAAGTAAATCTAATCTAATCTAATCTATCCTCAGCACGATGACATCTGCCAGCAGCACAATGCAACGTGTCACTTAGCTCGCAGTGTACGAGCATGGTTCGAAGACCACTAGGACGAGTTTACCGTATTCCGCTGGCTACCAAACTCCCCGGATTTAAACCCAATCGAGAAGCTGTTAGACCACCTCGATCGAGCTGTGCTCCATGGATACTCAACCGAAAGTCGTAACGCAGCTGGCCAAGGCAGTGGAGTCAGCATGGGTCCACGTCCTTGACAGTACGTTCCAGAACCTCACTGACTGTCTTCCTACCCGTCTCGCAGCACTCCTTCCTGCAATAGGTAGTTACTCAGGCTGTTGACAGGTGTTGACGTTGATGTAACCAGGTAGTGTACGTAATGATTCTGCTCTCTTAATCGGCGAATGTAGAGTGCGGCGAGCGGTAATGCACTCTGACGTAATTAGACATTTAGCAGCGGCAGCGTATGGGAGATCTTAAGCGCGTATCTTCGCCGATGTGTCTCTTCCGTGGCTGCATCTGACAGTGACTGTCTTTACCTTGTGGTGCTGTCATGAAGTACCAACCGTAACCTGTGGCCTCACACTTCGGATACCACAAAGACCGTAACAACAAGGTCATGGCTAATAACGCATGCGCCGGCCGGGGTGGCCGGGCGGTTCTAGGTGCTACAGGCTGGAACCGCGCGAACGCTACGGTCGCAGGTTCGAATCCTGCCTCGGACAGGGATGTGTGATGTCCTTAGGTTAGTTAGGTTTAAGTAGTTCTAAGTTCTAGGGGACTGATGACCTTAGAACTTAAGTCCCATAGTGCTCGGAGCCATTTGAACCATTAGTAACGCATGCCAACCTTCAGATCGGCGAGAAAATTTTTGTTTCATATAGACGGAGTGACAAAAAGTGGCGGGAAGTCTCACTTAAAGACGTGCCACGTATAACGCCTGAATGTTGCGACTGGATTCTGTGTATGGCGCGAATGTAGCCACAAGCTGTGTACAGTCTGTTACAAACAGGTGTGCAGTCAGGATGGTAGCACATGACGCGTTAAACCGCCAAATAATACTCACTGCATGATGCACGAATCAAAGCATATCGAAGATTACACATGAATTCGGATTTCCGAAGTCAACAGCGTGTAAGAGGTGGATTGTATGCAGTGTCACAGAGACAACGTTTGCAATACAAACGGCTCGGCACGGTATGATTACAAGTAACTGACGAACAGATGTCAAATTGCCTCTGAAAAACCATGCTTCCAGTCCTCCAAGGAGTGAATGTAAAACGACTGTCTATATGCTTCCATACGAGCCCTAATTTCTCTTATCTTTGTGGTCCTCACGCGAATTGTATATTGGCGGCAGTAGAATATTTTTGCAACCAGCTTCAAATGCCTGTTCTCAAAAAATTTTCTCAATAGTGTTCAGTGAACAGAACGTTGTCTTTGCTCCAGGGATTCCCGTTGGAGTCCTCGAAGCATCTCCGTAATGCTCGAACCTACCAGTAACACATCTAGCAGCACGCCTCTGAATTGCTTCGATGTCTTCCCTTAATTCGATCTGGTGATGTTCCCAATCACTTGAACAGAACGCAAGAATGGGTGGCACTGCTCTGTGAGCAGTTTATCTCAATATACCAAAGTCGACCATTGGCCTTCCCTACCACCAACATTACGTACTCTTTCTATTTCATACCGCTTTGCAATGTTACACCTAGATATTTAATGTAGGTGACTATGTCAAGTAGCGCAACACTAATACTGTCATTGAAGATTACAAGATGGTTTTTACTACATACGTCAGCAAACAGTAGTAAACTGCCATTCACCCTTTCCGTCCGCTCATTTACGTATATAGAGAACAAACGCGGCCCTATCACACTTCCTTGCGGCACTCCTCACGAGACCTTCGCTTCTGATGCTTGTTATTAGCTCAGGAATATTTATTGCCAAGAGATGAAGCGTGTTTTCACAACATTTTACTATTCGAGTGGGCTCATGGACTACGGAACAGTTATCAGAGAACGCGTTTAGCACAACTTCAGATAATGTTTTACGCGTATCTTCGAATTTAAACATGTATTTTCGTCAACATACCGCGGGTAAATTGAAGTCACCACTAACTATAATTGTATGAGTCGGGTACGTGGTTGAAATTAGACTGAAGTTTTCTTTGAACCTTTCAGCAACGGTATCATCTAAGTTGGAACGTTGGTAAAAGGGTCCAATTATTATTTTATTCCGGTTGACAAGGATGATTACCATACTAACTCATAGGAACTGTGCACTTCAATTTCGCTACATGATAAACAAATTCTAACAGCATCAAACACGCCACCGCCAACTGTATTTAGCCTATCCTTTCAGTACACCGTTAGGTCCTTCGCAAAAATTTTCACTCAGCTTATCTTTGGCTTCACACAGCTTTCACTGCCTATATATCTATTAACGCTTGGGGCTATGGTACTTTGCCAACATAGCTACGAAAATTTACAACTGTTATACCGATGGTTCCTGGATCTACGTTCTTCCTGTGTTCGACCTGCACCATTTGAGACCGAAGAACTTTTTGTGTTTCCCCGAGACCCTAATCTAAAAAACCGCCCAGTTCACGCCACACAGCCCCAGCTACCCGTGTAGCCGCCTCCTGCGTTATTGGACTGCTGACCTACTTAGCGGAATCCGAAACCCTATCACACCATGTCGCAAGCCTCCTGAGCCTGTGATTCAGACCCTCCACTCGGCTCTGCACAAGATGTCCGAAATTAATCGTGTCGACTATGCTGCAAATGGTGAGCTCTGCTTTCATCTCGTGATTGAAAGTGGCACTTCAAATACGCGCTCGGAATCTCCTCCGAGTCTAAGCGACACTCATCATTGGCAACGACATGAGCCGCCAACTGCAGTTGGCTGCAGCCTGTGCTCTTCATGGCACTCAGAAGGACCCGTTCAACGTTTGAAATGATCCCCCACAGATTGCACATTGGGTTTCTTCCCTTCCTTGGCAGCAACGTCCCAAAGGGCCCCGTGATGCTCCTAAAATTGGAGCTCCCATGTACCAACACTCCCTCCCACCCGCTGTGACTGACCACGAAAAATACTTATGTAATATTCTCAATACGTTGAAGTGCTAGTCGTCGTCCGAACAGGTTTCTGTGTAATTGTGAGTGCATTATGTCGGGGCTAAGTGAATTCGAACGAGAGCAACTTGTTGTTGCTTGTATGGTGAGTGCTTCCGTAACCGAGGAAGCCGAAGTGTTTTGTGTTTCAAGAGGCACTGCTTCGAAGATTTATACCGCATTTAGGGAAAGTGGATAAACATCATCCGCTACCTCACTGAAGAGGACTGTGGAAAAAACTAAGAGGCCGATAGTTGCAAAAGACACTGCAGACTGTCGCATTGACGTACCCCGTCAGCAGCAAGACAACAGGAAGGGACCCCCATAAGTAGACCAAGCTGAAATTCCAAACTCACTCATCAGTTATACACGTTCTCATAACAGGGAAACGAGACGCCAATGCCATACGAGTAAAACCTGGACTGTGGACCAATGGAAGAAAGTTACACTCCTGGAAATTGAAATAAGAACACCGTGAATTCATTGTCCCAGGAAGGGGAAACTTTATTGGCACATTCCTGGGGTCAGATACATCACATGATCACACTGACAGAACCACAGGCACATAGACACAGGCAACAGAGCATGCACAATGTCGGCACTAGTACAGTGTATATCCACCTTTCGCAGCAATGCAGGCTGCTATTCTCCCATGGAGACGATCGTAGAGATGCTGGATGTAGTCCTGTGGAACGGCTTGCCATGCCATTTCCACCTGGCGCCTCAGTTGGACCAGCGTTCGTGCTGGACGTGCAGACCGCGTGAGACGACGCTTCATCCAGTCCCAAACATGCTCAATGGGGGACAGATCCGGAGATCTTGCTGGCCAGGGTAGTTGACTTACACCTTCTAGAGCACGTTGGGTGGCACGGGATACATGCGGACGTGCATTGTCCTGTTGGAACAGCAAGTTCCCTTGCCGGTCTAGGAATGGTAGAACGATGGGTTCGATGACGGTTTGGATGTACCGTGCACTATTCAGTGTCCCCTCGACGATCACCAGTGGTGTACGGCCAGTGTAGGAGATCGCTCCCCACACCATGATGCCGGGTGTTGGCCCTGTGTGTCTCGGTCGTATGCAGTCCTGATTGTGGCGCTCACCTGCACGGCGCCAAACACGCATACGACCATCATTGGCACCAAGGCAGAAGCGACTCTCATCGCTGAAGACGACACGTCTCCATTCGTCCCTCCATTCACGCCTGTCGCGACACCACTGGAGGCGGGCTGCACGATGTTGGGGCGTGAGCGGAAGACGGCCTAACGGTGTGCGGGACCGTAGCCCAGCTTCATGGAGACGGTTGCGAATGGTCCTCGCCGATACCCCAGGAGCAACAGTGTCCCTAATTTGCTGGGAAGTGGCGGTGCGGTCCCCTACGGCACTGCGTAAGATCCTACGGTCTTGGCGTGCATCCGTGCGTCGCTGCGGTCCGGTCCCAGGTTGACGGGCACGTGCACCTTCCGCCGACCACTGGCGACAACATCGATGTACTGTGGAGACCTCACGCCCCACGTGTTGAGCAATTCGGTGGTACGTCCACCCGGCCTCCCGCATGCCCACTATACGCCCTCGCTCAAAGTCCGTCAACTGCACATACGGTTCACGTCCACGCTGTCGCGGCATGCTACCAGTGTTAAAGACTGCGATGGAGCTCCGTATGCCACGGCAAACTGGCTGACACTGACGGCGGCGGTGCACAAATGCTGCGCAGCTAGCGCCATTCGACGGCCAACACCGCGGTTCCTGGTGTGTCCGCTGTGCCGTGCGTGTGATCATTGCTTGTACAGCCCTCTCGCAGTGTCCGGAGCAAGTATGGTGGGTCTGACACACCGGTGTCAATGTGTTCTTTTTTCCATTTCCAGGAGTGTATTTGGCCGATTGAGCCTTGTTTCACACGGATTTCAACTTCTGGATGAATTTGCGTCCCAAAAGTGAAACATAGCAATGGTTCTGTGATGTTTTGGGGAACGACATCGTGCTATTCCATGGGCTCCATGGTTACTCTGCAAGGTCACATTACTGCAAAGGATTATGTGACTATTTTGGCTGATCATGTCCGTCCTCTGACACACTATTTGTTACTCAATGGTGCCGCTATGTTCTGAGACGACAGGACCCATGTTTACACCGCTCTCATCGTCCAGGACTGGTTTTGTGAGGACGACGATGAATTTTCACCTCTTTCCTGGCTACTGCAGTCACCAGATCTCAATTTATTGAGCCTTTATGCTCTATTTCTTTGAGAAGCGTGCGTGATCACTGCCCTCGTCCACCACTGTCTTCTGAACTTACGTCCGCCTCCATAGTTAACTACCGGCCGGTGTGGCCGAGCGGTTCTAGGCGCTTCAGTCCGGAACAGCGCTGCTGCTACGGTCGCAGGTTCGAATCCCGCATCGGGCATGGATGTGTGTGATGTCCTTAGATTAGTTAGGTTTAAGTATACTACTGGCCATTAAAATTGCTACACCAAGAAGATGACGTGCTACAGACGTGAAATTTAACCGACAGGAAGACGATGCTGTGATATGCAAATGATTAGCTTTTCAGAGCATTCACACAAGGTTGGAGCCGGTGGCGACACCTACAACGTGCTGACATGAGAAGAGTTTCCAACCGATTTCTCATACACAAACAACAGTTGACCGGCGTTGCCTGGTGAAACGTTGTCGTGATGCCTCGTGTAAGGAGGAGAAATGCGTACCATCACGTTTCCGACTTTGATAAAGGTCGGATTGTAGCCTATCGCGATTGCGGTTTATCGTATCGCGACATTGCTGCTCGCGTTGGTCGAGATCCAATGACTGTTTGCAGAATATGGAATCGGCGAGTCCAGGAGGGTAATACGGAACGCCGTGCTGGATCCCAACGGCCTCGTATCACTAGCAACGAGATGACAGGCATCTTATCCGCATGGCTGTAACGGATCGTGCAGCCACGTCTCGACCCCTGAGTCAACAGATGGGGACGTTTGCAAGACAACAACCATCTGCAGGAACAGTTCGACGACGTTTGCAGTAGCATGGGCTATCAGCTCGGAGACCATGGCTGCGGTTACCCTTGACGCTACATCACAGACAGGAGCGCCTGCGATGGTGTATTCAACGACGAACCTTGGTGCACGAATGGCAAAACAACATTTTTTCGGATGAATCCAGGTTCTGTTTACAGCATCATGATGGTCGCATCCGTGTTTGGCGACATCGCGCTGAAAGCACATTGAAACCGTGTATTCGTCATCGCCATACTGGCTTATGACCCGGCGTGATGGTATGGGGGCCATTGGTTACACGTCTCGGTCACCTCTTGTTCGCATTGATGGCACTCTGAATAGTGGACGTTACATTTCAGATGTGTTACGACCCGTGGCTCTACCCTTCATTCGATCCCTGTGAAACCCTACATTTCAGCAGGATAATGCACGACCGCAAGTTGCAGATCCTGTACGGGCCTTTCTGGATACAGGTGTCTCACCATTTGAAATCGTCTGGTCAATGGTGGCCTAGCAACTGGCTCATCACAATACGCAAGTCACTACTCTTGATGAACTGTGGTACCGTGTTGAAGCTACATGGGCAGCTGTACCTGTACACGCCATTCAAGCTCTGTTTAACTAATGCCCAGGAGTATCAAGGCCGTTATTACGGCCAGAGGTGGTTGTTCTGGGTACTGATTTCTCAGGATCTATGCACCCAAATTGTGTGAAAATGTATTCACATGTCAGTTCTAGTGTAATACATTTGTCCAATGAATACCCGTATATCATTTGCATTTCTTCTTGGTGTAGCAGTTTTAATGGCCAGTAGTGTAGTTCTAAGTCTAGGGGACTGATGACCTAAGATGTTAAGTTCCATAGTGCTTAGAGCCATTTCAACCATCATAATTAACTGGTCAGCACGGTGGCATACCATACGAGGGGCCCGGATTCGATTCCTGGCTGGGCCGGAGATTTGCTCCACTCGGGGACTGGATGTTGTGCTGTCTTCATCATCATACCATCCTCATCGACACGAAATTCGGCGAAGAGACGTAAATTAAAAAGACTTACTCTAGGCGACTGTTCTATGCGACGGGAGGCCGTAGCCATACGACATTTCATTTCATTTCATCTGACCTTACCACTATTTTCCAGGAATCGTGGTATAAGATCCTCTTGAAAATCGCACCGATCCTGTACTTATCACCTCTGAGACGACTGAAAGGTGTTTTGCTACATCTCTTTTGTTACGCAACCTTCACTTCTACAATAACCTATGACACCTTCCCCTCGGATTTCTATCTCTTGCTTAATAATAACAAATGAAATCTTCCCTTTGAAATTAATCTCTTTCTCAATCTTAGCATACAAATTTAAATGCTGCTTATTAAAAGTGATTTTCTGATTAATTCGACGAAACATACAATGTGTCGTTGTTGTGGCCTGCAGACGTTACCTGTAATAACCCAAAACTGTTCCTTACCTTTTTTTACTGTTACTGGATCGCCATCTGACTGCCACATCGAACTGCGACATGAATATACTTACTCTGTTTTACTATACTCTATTAGCTGCCCGTGGGCTGTCATAATAAGTGGCTGTATTTATTACCAAAGCTGACGTTATTCTTTAATAGCAAAGCTGACGTTATTCTTTAATTAATTTGACTGAAGTTACGTAATTAATAGTTAAACTTTTTCTTGACAACAATAAAATTTTGCAAAATTTTACGTTGATGGTTTTTGGGATGGATTATAATCAGTGACGCAATATAGCTGGCAAAAATTAATTATATTCTGAATGAAATGATTTTACAAAAGTTGAAATGGGACTTACTGTTTACAATAATCTTACAACTAGCATTACGCAAACATACCATCAGTAGTCTTGAGTTTCTCAAGAAAATAATTCAGTATTAGTTCCTCTTATGATAACAGTTAGCTGATGTCGCTGTACATCCGTTTATAGTCTCTTGTAATCATAACTGGTGGCTGGCAGGCACACCGCTCCTTTCAACCTCTCGCTTCAAACCTGCTACCGACTCGCTTCACATCTCGTTTACTACTGACTTCCTAAAGTGCGGTCTCTCCCGCCAACAGTGCTTTCTGGTGCAGACAATCCCTGGTCTCATTACAAAAGGTATCAATGCACGGTCTTCCCCACTCTTTTCTTAAAATGTATCCATACGCGGTCTCTCCCGTTCTTTTTAAATTTATATCAATGTGCGGTGTATCCTGCCAACAATACTTTGGTGCAGTCATTCCGTGCGACCACAATTATTTCCAACATGACAAATATTAATTTTTCCTACTTAATCCTATTAATAAAATATAAATATATTTCATAAACTGTGGTTTGACAATAGAAATATACACGTCTTACACTTGTTTTTATTGACCTCCAGTAACGGGCGTTCTCTCTCTGGGTTGTCTATCCTTTCTTGTTAAAGAAGTGGTAATTTAGAACAGCAGCACTTGGTATGCAGCGTTCTACAAGGGTCGTACTTCGTAACATTTGCTAGAACACAGAACAGCTGTTTGCGTTTCCTAGAAAGCCGGCGCCAGTTGGCGCAATACGAACAGCACGGCTACTGGGCCGCTGTGCGGTTCATTCTTTGCTTCTTTGGAAAGGTGAACGTGGGAGGGAACGACCGGCATCCGCGATGCCGTAAGGGGATAACGGCTGCCCCCGTGCTCCCGGAAGGCCCACCTAGCTCCGTCCTAGCCGCGGCTGCAGCTTGTCTAGCCGCCTGCAGTTGCGCTACGCTGCGCGCCAGGCGCGCGTTGGGGGTCGCTATCCGCCTCAGCTATTCGGGACGCGGTAGCGAAAGCTGTGGGGATAGCTAATCGTCAGGAAATACCACTGCAGCACTTAATCATGCATCCTTCTCCAACAGACAGCTAGTCATTAGTTCTGAAGATGGCTGCAGCTTGTAGCCACTTCCGCAGTTACGTACAATTGTGGGCTTTCGTGTCAAAGGAGTGCGAATGGAATACTGCACTTTATTCTGAGAGTTCTGCGAACATGTGACTCATCCGTTAATTCATTTGCGCAAGAAGCCTGCAGCATTGGTCGTAATCGATATAAAGTAACTATGGAAACGAGCTATTTACAGGTTACCTAACATGATTTGCACTTAAATGAGACATCATTTTGATCATTTGAAGTTAACGGTAAAAATGGAGGGAAAACTCAGAAGAACTAATTCGCACTGAATATGGAATACTCTCCTTCAAATTCTGGAGGTGGCAGTGGTAAAACACAGGGAACGAAAGGCTATTTACAATTTGTACAGAAACCAGATGGCAGTTATAAGAGTCGAGGGGCATGAAAGGCAAGCAGTGGTTGGGAAGGGAGTGAGACAGAGTTGTAGCCTATCCCCGATGTTATTCAATCTGTATATTGAGCAAGCAGTGAAGGAAACAAAAGAAAAATTCGGAGTAGGAATTAAAATCCATGGAGAAGAAATAAAAAGTTTGAGGTTCGCCGATGACATTGTAATTCTGTCAGAGACAGCAAAGAACTTGGAAGAGCAGTTGAACGGAATGGACAGTGTCTTGAAAGGAGGGTATAAGATGAACATCAGCAAAAGCAAAACGAGGATAATGGAATGCAGTCGAATTAAGTCGGGTGATGCTGAGGCAATTAGATTAGGAAATGAGACACTTAAAGTAGTAAAGGAGTTTTGCTATTTGGGGAGCAAAATAACTGATGATGGTCGAAGTAGAGAGGATATAAAATGTAGACTGGCAATGGCAAGGAAAGCGTTTCTGAAGAAGAGAAATTTGTTAACATCGAGTATAGATTTAAGTGTCAGGAAGTCGTTTCTGAAAGTATTTGTATGGAGTGTAGCCTTTTATGGAAGTGAAACGTGGACGATAAATAGTTTGGACAAGAAGAGAATGGAAGCTTTCGAAATGTGGTGTTACAGGAGAATGCTGAAGATTAGATGGGTATATCACATAACTAATGAGGAGGTACTGAATAGAATTGGGGAGAAGAGAAATGTGTGGCACAACTTGACTAGGCGAAGGGATCGGTTGGTAGGGCATATTCTGGGACATCAAGGGCTCACCAATTTAGTATTGAAGGGAACCGTGGAGGGTAACAATCGTAGAGGGAGACCAAGAGATGAATACACTAAACAGAGTCAGAAGGATGTAGGTTGTAGTAGGTACTGGGAGATGAAGAAGCTTGCACAGGATAGAGTAGCATGGACAGCTGCACCAAACCAATCTCTGGACTGAAGACCACAACAACATGTTAAAAGTTCAAAATATAAAAATAACTTCAGAATAAATCTTTCATTGTCCAGTGTAAAATTAAAACTGTATGCTGGTCTGGGACACGAACGCGGAAACTTGCTTTTTGCAGGAAATGACCTGAAGTTTGCAGGGCAAATCTTCAGTCGTGTCGTCATGTCTGAATTGGTAACAGCGTTGTCCGCCGAAGATAAGGTTTAGGGTTCGAGTTCTGGTTCGGTATACAGTTTTAATCTGCCAGGAAGTTTGATAAAAGTGTACAATCAGCTGCAGAGTGAAAGCTTCGCTGTGGAAATAATCCCCTAGGCTTAGGTTAAGCAATTTCTCTGCAGTATCCTTCTTTCCAGGAGTGCTACTCTCACAAGTAATGGTGCAGCAGAACATCTGTGTGGTCTGGAAGCTAGATGTAATGGCGGAAATGAAGCTGTAACTTTGGCTCCTGAGGGATGTGCCAGGATAGCTCTTACTGAAGAACATTGTCCCTCGAAAGGACACTTTTTAAGTTACTGTACTCAATAGAAGGAGATGCCCTGAAAAAAATGTTTCCTGTTCGTTTTGATATTTAGTTTTGTTACCTGCCAGATATCTTACATAGTTAATTATCGTTTCAAAGATTTTCGCAACTGTGTAACTCATCACTCTCTGAACTGAAGCCAATTTCAATGGAAGGCAATGAAATAACTTTTTTACACAAAGGTAAATAGGGATTCCGCCGTTCCTTTCGAATTTTAATACAGTATTTGTAACAAATGTCTCATAAGCATTTGTACATGAACAAAAATCTTGCTTCTTTAAAAATTTGTATCCAAGTTCAACGTTGGTGAACACTGAATATTGTTTTCAGAGTAGGCTTTTGTACAGTTTAATATTTCTTTCTTGTAAATAATTTATTATAGAACACAGTTTGGTCCTGCGTTACAGAAACCAAATAATCAAATGATTCAAATGGCTCTGAGCACTGTGGGACTTAACATCAGAGGTCATGAGTCCCCTAGAACTTAGAACTACTTAAACCTAACTAACCTAGGGACATCACACACATCCATGCCCGAGGCAGGATTCGAACCTGCGACCGTAGCGGTGACGCGGTTCCAGACTGAAGCGCCTAGAACCGCTCTGCCACAGCAGCCGTCTACCAAATAATCCTGATATATCAACTTACTGCTATGTTGTCCGTGTACTGCAATGACAGAATTGGCAAAAATACGCGATCTGTCCTGAACATTTGCAGAACGTACGGTAAATATTGGTTTTGTACTTCAAGGTGTAACATTTTCTATTTCCATCAGTATAATTTTAACTACTGCACTTGTGTTTCTCTCTTCCTCTAACAGCACGAATACTAAAGCTTAGTCACAAATTTTCGTGCATTATTAAATCACATGATGCATTTGGCATCATTTTAATACGTTAGTCTGCTCTTGAGAGAGATGATGCGGAATATTTGTTGCCGTTCTGAGAGGGTTAGATGTTAATTTTCGAAATTTGCAAATCAAATACAAGATAATATGATGAGCAATGGCGAAATATTTGCCAAAAGATCTGGGAAGAACATTTTAAAACTTTTAATCTCGGAAAACATTGATTTATCCATTCTGTAAATGCACATGACGTCACTCAAGCCGCACACTTTTTTCTGTATTTCAGACTACTGTCTTTCGCACATTGATATGGCTAGCCATAGTTACATAAGCAATTTTAAAATCCTATTTCAAATTTTGTACCTTACTATTTTAAAACATTGATATCTTACGCTACATAACAAACTTCAAATTTTCTCATCTCATATTAAACAATGAGCTGCCACTGTAAAAAATATGGCATCAGCGAACGTGGACTATCGTGGTGTCTTTTTTTTGGGTCTTCAGTCTTCCGACTTGTTTGATGCGGCCCGTCACGAAATCCTCACCTGTGCTAACCTCTTCATCTCAGAGTAGCACTTGCAACCTACGCCCTCAATTATTTGGTGGATGTATTTCAATCTCTGTTTTCCTCTACAGTTTTTGCCCTCTACAGCTCCCTCAAGTACCATGGAAGTCATTCCCTCAGGTCTCAACAAATGTCCTATCATCCTGTCCCTTCTCCTTATCAGTATTTTCCACATATACCTTTCCTCTCCGACTATGCGCAGATCCTACTCATTCCTTAACTTATCAGTCCACCTAATTTTCAACATTCGTCTGTAGCACCACATCTCAAATGTTGCGATTCTCTTCTGTTCCGGTTTTCTCACAGTCCATGTTTCACTACCATACGATGCTGTACTCCAGACGTACATTCTCAGTAATTTCTTCCTCAAATTAAGGCCTTTCTTTGATAATAGCAGACTTCTCTTGGACAGGAATGCCCCTTTGCCATTGCTAGTCTGCTTTTGATGTACTCCTTGCTCCGCCCATCATTGGTTATTTTACTGCCTAGGTAGCAGAATTCCTTAACTTCATCTACTTTGTGACCAACAATCATGATGTCAAGTTTCTCGCTGTTCCCATATCTACTACTTCTCATTAACTTCGTCTTCCTTCGATTTATTCGCAATTCATACTCTGTACTCATTAGACTGTTCATTCCGTTCAGCAGAACATGTAATTCTTCTTCACTTTCACTCAAGATAGAAATGTTATCAACGAATCGTGTCATTGATATCCTTTCACCTTGCATTTTAATTCCACTCTTGAACCTTTCTTTTATTTCCATCATTGCTTCTTCGATGTCTAGATTGAAGAGTAGGGGCGAAAGACTACATCCCTGTCTTACATCCTTTTTAATTAGAACATTTCGTTCTTGGTCGTCCACTCTAAATATTTCCTCTTGGCCCTTGTACATATTGTCTATTTCCCGTCTCTTCCTATAGCTTACCCCTATTTTTCTCAGAATTTCAAACATCTTGCACCATTTTAAATTGTCGAACGCTTTTTCCAGGTCGACAGATCCTACGAACGTGTCTTGAGTTTTCTTTAGTCTTGCTTTCATTATCAGCTGCAACGTCAGAATTGCCTCTCTGGGGCCTTTACCTTTAATAAAACCAAACTGATCGTCATCTAATCGATCGTCAGTTTTCTTTTCCATCCTTCTGTATGTTATTATAGTCAGTAACTTGGATGCAAGAGCTGTTAAGCTGATCGTGCGATACTTATCGCACTTGTCAGCTCTTGCAGTCTTCGGAATCGTGTGGATGATATTTTTCCGAAAGTCAGATGGTATGTCGCCAGACTCATACATTCTACACACAGACGTGAATAATTGTTTAGTTGCCACTTCCCTCAATGATTTTAGAAATTCTGATCGAATTTTATCCACCCCTTCTGCGTTATTTGATCTTAATTCCTCCAAAGTTCTCTTAAATTGTGACTCGACTCTTCTAAATCGGCTCCTGTTTCTTTTTCTACCACATCAGACAAATCTTCCCCCTCATAAACACCCTCATTATACTCTTTCCACCTATCCGCTCTCTCCTCTGCATACAACAGTGGAATTCCCGTTGCACTCCTAAGATTACCACCCATGCTTTTAATTTCACAGAAGTTTGTTTTGACTTTCCTACATGTACAGTCTGTTCTTGCGACAGTCATTTCTTTTTCGATTCCTTCACATTTTTCAAGCAGACATTTCGTCTCAGCTTCCCTGCACTTCCTGTTTGTTTCATTTCTCAGCGACTTTTTTTGTTGTATTCCTGAGTTTCTCGGAACATTTTTTCACTTCCTCATTTCATCTATCAGCTGAAGTATTTCTTCTGTTACCCATGGTTTCTTCGCAGCTACCCTCTTCGTACCTACGTTTTTCTTTTCAACTTCTGTGTTGGCCCTTTTTAGAGATGTCCATTCCTCTTCAACTGTACTGCCTAAAGAGCTATTCCTTTTTGCTGTATCTACAGAATTAGTGAACTTCAATCGTATGTCGTGATCCCTTAGTACTTCCGTATCTCATATTTTTGCTTATCGATTCTTCTTGACTAATCTCATGAACTTCAGCCTACTTTTCATCACTACTAGATTCTGATCTGAGTCTATATCTGTTCTTGGGTATGCCTTACAATCCGGTAGCTGATTTCTGAATCTCTGTCTGACCATGCTGTAATCTAAATAAAATCTTCCCGTATCACCCGGTCTTTTCCAAGTATAATTCCTCCTCTTTTGATTCTTGAACAGAGTATTCATTGTTGGTAGCAGAAATTTATTACAGAACTCAATTAATCTGTCTCTTCGCTCACTCCTTGTCCCAAACTCGTATTCTCCTGTTATTCTCCTGTAACCTTTTCCTCTACTCCTTCCCCTACAACTGCATTTCAGTCCCCCATGACTGTTAGATTTCCATCTCCCTTTGCGTATTGTATTACCCTTTCAATAGCCTCATACTCTATCTCTTCACCTTCAGCTTGCGACGTCGGTATGTATACATGAACTCATGAGCTATCGTTGTGGGCTTTTGTTAGCTGTCGATTCTGATAAGAACAACCCTATCACTGAACCGTTCACAGTATCATGCTCTCTGCCCTACCTTCCTATTCATAATGAATCCTGCTCCCGTGGTACCATTTTCTGCTGCTGTTGATATTACCCTATACTCATGTGACCAGAAATCCTTGTCTTCTTTCCATTTCACTTTACTGATGAGTCAAAGTTTTCTGAAATTAAAGCATTAAAATTTTTCTTCCGGGATCATTCGGTAAATTTTTCACGATTTCTCGCTATATTTTCCGATATGTGATTCGTTAACTTCGAAACGTCCAGTAAGAAGAACATATTTCTCACCATCTCACACAAGAGCAGAAATAAATACTGTATTAAAACGGTTTGCACTTGACGGCTGATCGATAGTCCCAACTGCATCGTGTGATTCAATAAAACACAAAAAATTGTGACTGATACGTCATGTGTATCGAATACATCCACATCCACAACTGCAAAGCATGGATAAAACTAGATTAAATTTTTTATTTTCTCCATTATAGTAACAGATAACCGCAGCTCTTTTCGTAAATTACTCTGCAGGAAATACTGTAACGAACCACTAGTTTTTTTAGAAATGATTTCGTTGAACCGTCGCTAGATTCGGGCCGGAGCCCGTCGTCAGATGGTAGCGTTGATTTCTTGGTAAGTTTTATATTTGTGTCCTAAAATATTACAAAGTGTTTGTGACTACGTAGTTTACAAATGGTTTGCGTTGTATATGAGCTCTGTACATTCTGGTTAACTTCATGACAAGCTCTCCTAGCCACGTTAATAGAGGGAGGTTTGATTCTCTTTCCGATCCGTGCTGATTAGAGGTGTAAAACTAACATAGGCTGCCGTAGACTATTATAAGTAAGCGTAGACTACGCTAGTTCTCCTGGTAGCTTAGGGCAGTTAAAGTCGTACCTGCGTTACCTGAACATTATTTGTGTAGAACACCTGTGGAGCGTTATCTCATAACGATCGCTTTATTTACATATGCTATCAGTGTCTTACTAGATTCCCTAAAAACCGGAAGCGGTAAGCCGTCCAGAAGCGTAGTGAGGATATATAAAGGGGCGAGTAACCTACGGAACATTTTTGTCCTACATAGTTACCCTTCTGCCTGTCAGGGTACTTAAAAATATATAGTACTGATACCAAAATTAAACTGATGAATGTTTAATTCAGGTTTTATTCGAAAACTGTTTATTTGTAACGTGAAACAGATTGGCGTTGTAATAAAACTAAAGAAAACAATTTAGGTTTATCAAATAGCTCTATAAAATAAATTTCCTCAACAAAAAGGTAAAATAAACGACAGCAAAACAAAAACTTGTTGAACATCGCTTCAATACTATGTGGAACTCATATAAAATATGTTTGTGTTATTCATAAACAACTTTGGCATTTATCAATTACAACAAGAAAATCTTACCTTTGATCATAGGTTTGTGCTTGTAAACGTATTTGCATCAAAAGTAGCTGTTTCGGTTACATACAAGCACAGAAGTTATGCGATCTACTAATATTTAGTACTTATAAAAATCCAAATTGTAATCTATAAGGGTATAATATAAAAAAACTGATCAACACTCAATAATATGCAGTTCTAATTATGTGCAAAACTAACAACCAAACAAACAGAAAAACAAACAGAAATCGTCGACTCCCAGTTTCTTTGTTACATATTTATTTGTTTCTTTCCCTACCAGTGCTACCAATATTACGGATAATGCTAACATTTGCTACGTCATTTATGTCGTGTGCCAAAATTACCGAACCGTAATTTTGGTAGAGCGCAACTCTAATGCTGATCCAAGAGGGTAAACTAAATACAAGATGGTGGATACCTCTGTTTGCATCGACTTCTGATTTTACGTGCCAAAGAATATGACGTGTGTACAGATATGGTATACTTTTGGGCTACTCAAAGTTACTTCTATGTAGTACAGATCATTTCAGAGCTACACATTTAATTGGAAATTTGTGGTAAGGCCTTATGGGTCCAAACTGCTGAGGTCATCGGACCCATGCCCGAGGGAGGACTTGAACCTCCGATGGGGGGAACACATTTAATTATTTAGGTTTAAAAGTCGATGGTCAATGAAGAACACTGTCTTCTACAATTATTATTTCTACCACTTCATTGAAGTACATTTGGTTTCTTAATTCTAACTGATCGTTCAGAATGCACTTTGTTTTACTTCTAATGAGGATGTATTTTCTAATTCTTTTTCCGCAAAATGTAATATTTCTAAGTAGCGAAAGTCAATTTATTTAGATTGTTGAGCCTGAGAGTAACAATGTGTTCTCGTTACGTACATTCAAACACCTAGCAGTCTGACCAATGCAAAGTTTGGGGCACACAGAACAATTTAGTATACAAATCACAGACTTCTGGCGTGCTTAATTCTTTAAATTTAAGTTATAAACAATTGTGTGTTCCATTTTATTGTTTATTGATAAACTAATTTCGATATTTTTAGCTCGGAGTAAGTTTGCGATCTGATGTAACACTTTACCAATGATTGGTATGCAGACGTATTCCACAGAGTATTGGGAAATTACCTTTGCTAAAGTGCTGTTTGATGAGGGCATAGAGCCGAGTTTGTTTTAAATTCTATTGTGAAATTTATTCATAGTGTCAGAGCAGTAACCATTATTATGGGCTATTAATTTCATTGTCTTAGTACTTGCAGTTAGTTAATCATCAGTGTCCAATGGGATTTTGAGCATTGTCCCATAATACGCCACTTCGTGTTACGCCGTGTGACATGATAAGCTGTTGGTTGTGACGTCAGTTTTAGTGGGTTTTCTGTATGTTTTTGTTCACCACTCTATTTCCTGATTTTTAAATCGTTGCTCACTTGGCCCAGCATGGAAACATGGAGATAATCATCGAAGAAGACTTAGAAATATTACATTTTGCAAAAAAGGAGTACAAATGAATTTGTTAGACGAAACAGACATACACAACCGCATTCACGCTAAACTGACTGCATCCTGAATTAGAATAAAGAAACCGAACGTACCTCCAAAATTTCATACAACTCATAGAGATGGAAGTGATGGAAATAATAATTAATTGACAAAGAGAAAGTTATTGATTGGCCTTTGTCAGCGTCTTTCAAACCTAAGCAATTAAATCTGTAAGTCTAAGATGATCTGTAGTATGTAGAAGGAACTTTGCACTAGCTCCAGGAGCATGCCATATGTGTATACTATCATGCTCTTTGGCACATCAAACCAGGAGATAACGTAAACAAATATATCCGCCATCTTGTCCTCAGTTTAGCTCATGGATCAGCATGGATCGAAATAGACAATCAAATACCCCTCTTACAATATACACTACTGGCCATGACGTGCTACAGACGCGAAATTTAACCGACAGGAAGAAGATGCTGTGATATGCAAATGATTAGCTTTTCAGAGCATTCACAAAAGGTTGGTGCCGGTGGCGACACCTACAACGTGCTGACATGAGGAAAGTTTCCAACCGATTTCTCATACACAAACACCAGTTGACCGGCGTTGCCTGGTGAAACGTTGTTGTGATGCCTCGTGTAAGGAGGAGAAATGCGTGCCATTACGTTTCCGACTTCGATTTAGGTCGGATTGTACCCTATCGCGATTGCGGTTTATCGTATCGCGACATTGCTGCTCACGTTGGTCGAGATCCAATGAGTGTTAGCAGAATATGGAATCGGTGGGTTCAGGAGGATAATACTGAACGCCGTGCTGGATCCCAACGGCCTCGTGTCACTAGCAGTCGAGATGACAGGCATCTTATCTGCATGGCTGTAACGAATCGTGCAGCCGTGTCTCGATCCCTGAGTCAACAGATGGGGACGTTTGCAAGACAGCAACCATCTGCACGAACAGTTCGACGACGTTTGCAGCAGCATGGACTATCAGCTCGGAGACCATGGCTGCGGTTACCCTTGACGCTGCAACACAGCCAGGAGCACCTGCGATGGTGTAGTCAACGACGAACCTGGGTGGACGAATGACAAAACGTCATTTTTTCGAATGAATCCAGGTTCTGTTTACAGCATCATGATGGTCGCATCCGTGTTTGGCGACATCGCGCTGAACGCACATTGGAAGCGTGTATTCGTCATCGCCATACTGGCGTATCACCCGGCGTAATGGTATGGGGTGCCATTGGTTGCACGTCTCGGTCACTTCTTGGTCGCATTGACGGCACTTTGAACAATGAATGTTACATTTCAGATGTGTTACGACCCGTGGCTCTACCCTTCATTCGATCCCTGCGAAACCCTATATTTCAGCAGGAGAATGCACAACCGCATGTTGCAGGTCCTGTACGGGCCTTTCTGGAAACAGAAAATGTTCGACTGCTGCCCTGGCCAGGACATTCTCCAGATCTCTCACCAATTGGAAACGTCTGGTCAATTGTGGCCGAGCAACTGGCTCGTCGCAGTACGCCAGTCACTACTCTTGATGAACTGTGGTATCGTGTTGAAGCTGCATGGGCAGCTGTACGTGTACATGCCATCCACGTTCTGTTTGACTCAATGTCCAGGCGTATCAAGACCGTTATTACGGCCAGAGGTGGTTGTTCTGGGGACTGATTTCTCAGGATCTATGCACCCAACTTGCGTGAAAATGTAATCACATGTCAGTTGTAGTGTAATATATTTGTCCAATGAATACCTGTTTCATCATCTGCATTTCTTCTTGGTGTAGCAATTTTAATGGCCATTAGTGTATGAAGGAGAGCTTTTCACGAAGTAAGTACACTGCAAAGAATTATTTGTTTGTAAACAAAAGCCGCCTTTTTTTTTTACAAAACTCATATTTTTGTGCTTGCTGTGGAGTGTGGTCACACAAACAAACATTGTATAGACCTTACATACAATATAAAACTTTTGTAAACTATGGAACCACGAAAAAATTGTTAGATTTTAGGACACAAATGTAAAACTTGCCAAGAATTCCACGCTACCATATGAAGATGGGCTCAGGCCTCGCAACATTCAGTACTTCCCGTACTGATACTCTGTCATTTCTTCTGATACTATCAATCGAATAGTTTCTATCCATACATGTATGTGTATCGCGTCATCGAAAGAGAAATATCGACGCTTAATCTTGTCGATAATATCGGAACGCCGCTGGGCGCGCTCACAGCTGGTGCACCTGCGGCCAGCCGGTGCCTGCTCTTCCCAGCTCAACTGCTCGTTACGCGCGCGGTTACCGCCGCCAGCAAAAGGACCATCACGCCGCCGGGCTCGCCATATTTGTTCCGTTAATTATCGTCGGACGCGGCCGCTGCTGCCGCCTTGCGGGACGTAAAGCGCAATTACCAACATTTCATATTTCATTAGCGCCGGCCGCGTGCGCGTGACCCCGCGCCGTGGCGCGGCGTGGCCGAGCGTGCACGCACGTGCGTTTTGTTTATCGTGCTGGGTCACGTCTCGCGAAGACGCGTGAACTGACGCGCCTATTAGCATGGCCCGCCTCGGCGTTCCCACGCGCCGGAGGGAGGCGCCGTGTGATCTCGCCAGCGCGCCGCCGGAGCACACGCCTTATCTGCGACGCTTCGTTTGCTGCTCGTTTGGGCTGCGTGGAGAAGG
The DNA here is from genome assembly GCF_023898315.1 of Schistocerca nitens. NCBI lineage: Eukaryota > Metazoa > Arthropoda > Insecta > Orthoptera > Acrididae > Schistocerca > Schistocerca nitens. The sequence continues at coordinate 1,037,971,430 of NC_064614.1, read as the reverse complement.
AGGCGCCGCAGCGCGTGTCGTGAAGGCTGCCTCGTGCCGCGCCGCGCTGCACCGCTTTCCAGCCTAACCCACACGATCGTGCGGGTTCGGATTTTATTTCTTTCCTCCTGATGAGCCTCTTGCCTGGCTTGCAACCGAGCTATAGTGATTGTGCACGTTCTGCGCTTCGTCTTTCTCTTGTTCATACTGTCGTTCGGCTCTGGCAGATCACGACACATGTAACTGGTGCGATTTTGTCAAATAAAGACAATGTTTGAGGCCGAGGCTGTTCTTGTTGTTGTTGTTGTTGTTGTTGTTGTTGCGGTCTTCAGTCCAGAGACTGGTTTGATGCAGCTCTCCATGTTACTCTATCCTGTACAAGCTTCTTCATCTACTGCAACCTACATCCTTCTGAATCTGTTTAGTGTATTCATCTCTTGGTCTCCCTCTACGATTGTTACCCTCCATGCTGCCCTCCAATACTAAATTGGTAATCCATTGATGCCTCAGAATATACCCTACGAACTGATCCCTTCTTATAGTCAAGTTGTGCCACAAATTTCTCTTCTCTCCAATTCTATTCAATACCTCCTCATTAGTTACGTGATATACCCATCTAATCTTCAGCATTCTTCTGTAGCACCACATTTCAAAAGCTTCTATTCTCTTCTTGTCTAAACTATTTATCGTCCACATTTCACTTCCATACATGGCTACACTCCATACAAATACTTCCAGAAATGACTTCCTGACACTTAAATCTATACTCGATGTTAACAAATTTCTCTTCTTCAGAAACGCTTTCCTTGCCATTGCCAGTCTACATTTTATATCCTCTCTACTTCGACCATCATCAGTTATTTTGCTCCCCAAATAGCTAAACTCATTTACTACTTTAAGCCTCTCATTTCCTAATCTAATTGCCTCAGCATCACCCGACTTAATTCGACTACATTCCATTATCCTCGTTTTGCTTTTCAAATGGTTCAAATGGCTCTGAGCACCATGGGACTTAACAGCTGTGGTCATCAGTCCCCTAGAACTTAGAACTGCTTAAACCTAACTAACCTAAGGACATGACACACATCCATGCCCGTAGCAGTCGCGCGGTTCCGGACTGCGCTCCTAGCTTTTTCCTTTTGTTGATGTTCATCTCATATCCTCCTTTCAAGACACTGTCCATTCCTTTCAGCTGCTCTTGCAGGTCCTTTGCTGTCTCTGACAGAATTACAATGTGATCGGCGAACCTCAAAGTTTTTATTTCTTCTCCATGGATTTTAATACCTACTCCGAATTTTTCTTTTGTTTCCTTTACTGCCTGCTCAATATACAGATTAAATATATTGTTATATGACATAAATTTCTGCTAGTGTATAGCAACAATCCACAAACTGGTTTTAGATTAGGTAAGTCTCGTGACCGGTTTCAAATTCTAAAAAAAATCGTCATTAGCTGACTATCATCGATTTTTGCACTCTAAGGAAATGAAAGACACACCATGAAGAAATTGTAAGAATGGGACGGAAATAGTTAAGAGTTGATACACATATACAGACAAATGATTACAATTTCAGAAAAATTGGATGGTTCAATAAGAGAAAGAGCTTCACAAATAGAGCAAGTCACTAACGTTTTGGTGCATCTCTGGCCGTAATGCAAGCATTTATTCGGCTTGTGATTGATTCATAGAGCTGCTGGATGTCCTCCTGAGAGAAATTCTGTCCAACTGCCACGTTAGATGGTCAAAATCCCGTGCTCGTTGGAGGGCTCTGCCCATAATGCGCTAAACCTCATTTGGGAGAGATCTTGATGGTCTGGCAAGCACGAAGACAAGCAATAGAGACACTCACCGTGTGCGGTCGGGCATTCTCTTGCTGAAATGTAAGCCCATAATGGCTTTCTAAGAAGGGCAGCAAAATGAGAACAGGGCGTAGAGTACCGTCGACGCTGTGCTGTACAGGTGCCGCGGATGACAACCAAAGGGATCCTGCTATGAAATGAAATAACACTCCAGACCCGACCCTCGCTCCTGGTTGTGGGGCAGTGTGGCGGGCCACAGTCAGGTTGGTACCCATTGCCGTCCGCGGCGTCTCCAGACACGTCCTCGCTGGTCATTGGGGCTCATTTCAAGCCGGGACTCACCACTGAAGATAATTCTACGCCAGTCAATGAGATTACAGGCCGAAGACGTGTCTGCAGACGCTCCGGACAGCGGTGAGTTACCAAAGACGCCCTGGACAGTAATGGGTTAGCGTCCAGACCCCCGCCCGCTGTATGGCCTGATAACCAGGAGCGGTGGTCTTGGGGGCCATTTTAGTTTATCGGACGACCCCTTTCGTTGTGGTTCGTAAAACCCTTACATCACAGCGATAAATCGACGATATTCTACGCCCACTTCACGTTTTGTTGCCCCTCATGGAAAGCCATCCTGGTTTACATTTCAGCCAGATAATGCCAGCCTGCACTTGGCCAGAGTTTCGTGATTGCCGTACCTACCTTTGCCAGCAAGTTCGCCGCATCTCTCCTCAATTGAGAATGTTTGGAGTATTATGACCAGGGTCCTCCAACCAACTCGGGATTTTGCTGATCCAATGCGCCAATTAGAATTTGGCACGATATCCCTCAGGAGAGCATGCAGCAACTCTTATCAATCAGTGCCAAGCAGAATAACTGCTTGCATAGGGGAAAGAGATGGACCAACGTTACTGACCTGCTCACGTCCTGAACCTCTTCCTCTTGAATAAATCACCCAATTTTTTTGAAATTTTAATCTTTTTTTTGCGCATGTACATCATTTGTGCTGATTTCCGATCCAGTCGGGTAATTCATCCGTTGTGCGTCACCCTTTTTTTTCTTTTTTCTGTCTTAGAGCGTTTACTTGCATCGGGTCAGACTACGATGCATCTATGCTTCACCAACGTTCTCAAACGGAAACTCATCGCTCATTGCATACACGAACGTCATCATCAACCAGGGCAAGCGATACTACGGTTATGATTAGTGTCCCACAGTCCATGACATTTTGTCACCTCTAACATGTCAGTATGAGCACTGCAGAAGCAGAATTAAAACATTGATCGTAAAATGCAACCACTATCTCTGTCTTGCAACGAGAATGGATTGTTTCAAGCAGTTTGGACTAAGTCGTTGTATGACAAGAGTTATAAATTTCTGAGATTCATCTTCATTATCGTCGTCGTCATCATCCTCATCATCATCCTGAACAGTTTCTAGTCGCAAGCTGCGCCTTTTTGGAACATAGACTTCGCCATCTAATCCTGTTTTCCAACCATCTTTATCTGTTTAGTTCGGTCATGTTCTCCCATGTTTTTTCAACACTTCTCGACATCTTTCAGCCGTGTACCGCTTGCTCTTCTTCTTCCTCGTTTCCCTCGCACTCCATTTGATGTATCTTCTTGGGACTTCTCTTGTTTTCTTTTCTCTTTAAGTGGCCATACCATCTTAGCCTCGATGTTTCCAATCTGCTCTGCAAGAGTTCCTGTTTCAGTATTTCCATTATCCTTTCATTCCTCAACTTATCTCTCCTTGCTACTTCTGTCTGAATTTTGAGGAACTTCATTTCACACTCCGATAATCTGTGTACATCTCTTTCCTTTATTACCTATGTTATAGCTGCATAGGTCAGTATTAGGATGTAGTAAGTTCTATATATTACTAATTTGCTCTTTTATGTGACGTCTTTATTCCAAACCAGGCTTCTAACACTTCACATGAATGCTTCCGTATGTCTGCCATATTCACAAATCTCGTTCAATTTTTTCTATGTCCTTCTTTCACACTTCCCAAATATTTGACTTTTCCACCTTCTTCAGTTGTTTATCTCTAGTCCTTGTTCCGCTAGGTGGTCTTTCTCTCTAGCTATAATCGGGAGCTCACATTTGCTTACATTAAATTTTATTCCATAATGTCTCACAATTTCTTCCCGAGCGTCCATCTGTTGCTGAATTTCCTCTCCCTTGCTTCATCCGCGAAAACCATTGCTTTCATCATGTCTTCTCCAGCTTCTTCTGCGACCTTAATCATTATGTCATTCAAGACCACATTGGAGAGGAATGGTGACAATGCGCTGCCCCGTTTCACATCACTTTCTTGGGGAAAACAATATGTCCTTTCATTTCCCACATAACTCAGACTTCTGCAGTACATCTCCTTCACTCTGCTTGTTTTCTCTTTTTCCAATCCCTTCTCTTCTAGTACTACCCAGACCTGTGTTTTATAGATGCTGTCAAATGTCTTCTCTGTATCGAGAAAGGCCATCACAAGTTCTTACCCACACTCATAGTGGTGCTCCTGGAGCTGCCTCACTACAAATAAAGGTGAACGGTTGTCCTCCCAGGTCTGAAGACACACTGTTCTCCTCTCACTTTGTTCTTGATCCTTGTTCAGATTCTGTTCTCCAGGATTTTTCATATATCTTGTCACAAAGTGTTATCAGTGACTTCCCGGTATTTTCTAGAATCCTTCGTATTTCATTTCTTGATCACATGGACAATTAGTGCCCTCTTTCAACCTTCTTGCGTCTTCCTTTGAGATTATCACGTATTTATCATAAATACGTTGTATACTGTGAAACATTTTGCTATAATTTCTAGCAAACACAAGAAAAAGAAGAACCAAGATGTTATTCGTTTATGTCTCTCATGATATCAAATTGCATGTTGCAGTATGTCAGATGACAATTAAGCTGGAATAAGTCGATCGTGAAAGTATTTTTCCCATTAAAATTTTGGTGAAAGAATTTTTACTATTTTTTCATGATCTTCCGTGCCTACATGCTAGGAGAATTCGACATGATTGACCATTTTCTTTGTAAAGAAGTCTTCGCGGTGGAAAGGTCGATTAGTTGTTCACTGTGGAAAGGTCGATTACTTGGGTAGCTCTCCACATGTGTAAGAAAACAATTGGCGTCTGGGTATCTAACAAGAGAAGTACCCTAGCTTGAATGGCCAAAACCGAATAAAAATAAATTTAAAATACGGATTTGTGTATGTTCTACCACCCATCAAGGTAATTTATCTGTACACCTCCACATTGGTATACAACCCACTTCCGACTCTGAAGACTGCAGAATACAAGTTACAAACAGTCATGATCAGCAGATTCACAAGAACACTGGGTGATAAAGAAAAGTGTAAAACAGCAACCAGCCACTGTTAGTAATGCTAGTTAAGACCAACAAGTGCTATCACTGGCTTTGAGCCGACAGATTCATTGGCAGAAAACTATTCACGGTCAAAATCATATTTAGTTTATGCTGTATATGAGATCTTGTCCAATTTTTGTTGTGGCGAAAGTTCCTTGACGAAGTGATGCCCTACAGCAAAACGCTCTGTACGAGAAGGAACTATCATACCATAAACGGGCCTAATTAGGAATTAAAACAACAGTAAAATGACATGAGCTGAATTAGTTTGGCCGGCCGCGGTGGTCTCGCGGTTCTAGGCGCGCAGTCCGGAACCGTGCGACTGCTACGGTCGCAGGTTCGAATCCTGCCTCGGGCATGGATGTGTGTGATGTCCTTAGGTTAGTTAGGTTTAAGTAGTTCTAAGTTCTAGGGGACTTATGACCACAGCAGTTGAGTCCCATAGTGCTCAGAGCCATTTGAACTATTTTGAATTAGTTTTGGGTGACTTATAGCGACAATTTTGCATCTCCAGTAGTGGAACAGACCCGTTTCTGGGACATATAATTTATTCAAAATGGCAACTGGGTTTTCCACACCCCATGTCCCAACCTTCTCCACACACTGGAAATGGCGGGAAATGTTGGTGGAAAATAGGTAATTGCGTTACCCTCACTAACCTATCTCCCCCACCCTTCCCTCATTTCTGTGTTGTCACCTGCTCCACCCCTCCTATGACATCACCCTCAGAAATGTCGGGAATTGGTCAGTCTCTGGCCAGTTGCTAGAGAGGGTTAGGCTAGTGTACTTTACTTATTATTGGTGGGATATGGCAATTCTGTGCTGGAGAGGTATTTAATTAGTTTATTTACTTAGTGCTGAATTGGGCTACCTTCTGTAACATAACTCGGAGATCTGTGTGTTTGTCTTGACGTGCTGTGCAGGTAGTTCACTCTACATCCACCAGACAGCGCTGTTGGTCACGCCCCCCCCCTCCACTACTCGTCCCTCCACTCCTACGGCATCAGTTACCCTCCATCCCCACTCCTCCCCTGGAAATGATGAAAAAAGGTCAGTCTGTGCTGAGCTGCAGGAGAGGGAGGTTAGATTAGTGTACTTCTTTATTTTTGCTGGGAAGCTGAAGTAGAGATACCTCCTAATTACACATCTATATGTATAATGTACACAATTAGTACCTAAAATCGCAATATGGCTCAAAATTGACGGTGTCTTACAACTGGTGTCATTCTGCTTGTAACAAATTCACGATACTACCCAAAACTAGAAGCAGGAGGACTCAAAATAAAAAGTAACTTTACATAGGACGCTCCCTTCACCTACAAGTCGAAAAAAATGTGTCTGCTTAATTTGGGAATTGGTGGGAAAAAGAGTCAGTCTAAAACAATAACTGAAACATCCACCTAAACTGATATATGCATATAAACTACGAAGTATTAAGTAATGAGACCTGTGGTGTTGTTAAAAAGAATATCGGACAACAAACACATACCTTCTGCTGTCGTGCTCATCACTTTTCTGCAACACAGAGTGGGTTTAGTTTATATTTACTGCTGCAGTCAGGGATGATAAAGTACTTATTTGTTATTTTCCTCACTTTTCGAAACACAGGTATACAATGGCAAACCCAAAATAGTGTATAAGCACCGATGGGAAAATCAGAAAAATTACATATCTAAAAGTTCATGACATATTTCGAAACCCATAACAGACCACTAAAGAAAAAAAAAAAGACATACAGCAGATAGGATGTCTAAGAGTTCGAAAAACTTTATTCTAAATAACAGATTGCGGGAAAACTGAGTTACCATCTTCAGATCTATAATTACATTACAAGAAGGGCTACAAATTATTATACAAACAATGCAGCGTTAACCCATAAAAGAGCCAAATGATCTCAAACCTTCATAAAGGTTATTACGAACATCTCGTGCCAGATACACACAAAATCTTTCCATTGAATTTCCGGATACATAAAACATGAAATGAGCGATGTGTTGTCACGTCGAAACTAAAATTACTGTTTACATCACAATAGCATCCTATAACATAACACGTCATGCCTACCATAGCGCCATAAGAGTAATCGCCAGCAGCGAACGCATGAGACGAACTGACCACAAACACAACAGGTGTTGCTGCTGTACACAGATTCTGCTAGTAAAAGTCAAATACCTAATTTGAAAACACTCATGATTCTAAATGTATACATGTTAAAAATTGACACTCAAATGATTTTGATACTTTTTGTCATATTGAAATTATTATTTTTTAGGTAATTATGACGTAAAAAAGTGCAGTATGTGTGAAACCCTCACCCAGTGTAATAGGGGGCCTGATAGCCCTAATAAGATCAGGTTAAATAAATAAGAAATAAATAAATGAATAAATTCTCGGGTGTTCAAGCTCGTCAGCACTCGATGCATAATTGGCCTTGTAAAAAGCTGAAACGCACAATTTCGTCCTGTTGACGCCACCACAACAACGGAATGTTTGGTCTTCTGCGTGACAGTCATACACTGGGCCGAGTTATATAATTACTGGAACGTGTTTGCCTGTGTTATTATATTCTTTCTGTCGTGTCAGTTTTTGCTATTAATTACTATGTACCATGTATAAATGTGTCTCCGTGTTTCTCTATGTCCCTCAGACAATAGGTAGTTTCTTGTTCAATGAAAAAGATAAACAACCAGCTATCTCAAAAAGTGGGGTTTATACAACCACATGCCGTGAGTGTCAGTCTTGCTACATTTGACAGACGGGGAGGTCAATCTGTACCAGGCTTAAAAAACAACATAGAAGCTGGACATTAAAGAAGTCTGATTCAGCCTTTACGGAACATTGCCTGAACAATAACCACTAATACACAACAGATGTACAAGTCCTACACACAGAGCAAAAGGCTGACAGACCTAACCAATTAGAAATTTTAGAAATTAGAAAAACGGATGGGTACATCCCCACACTTATTATTAAACGAGCAAACCCATTCAGCTTTTCACCTCTTTTAGATGAGATCACATCCCCAAGATGGAATCAAAACTTTGGGCCCCAGTCCATTGTAGTTAAAAATATCTTGGTAGATGCATAACTTTAGTCTGATCATTGTAATGTAATTGGCGAATGTATGATAATGTATGTAAATTGTTAAAAAAGTAGTCACTGGCGTAATTGTACATTAAACCGTGCAACGATACCTTAAGAAGTTGAGAAGATTACCATTGCCTTGTTATCATGTTTATCTGTGCATCATCATCTCTGGGAATCAATAATGTACTTGAAAATGGGTATATAACTCGAAACTTAGGTTGCACAATAACGTTGAAAATAAATTGTGAAAGAAGGCTGTCAGAGGTATCATAACGATTGTCGCGTGTAACTTTCTGTTCTGGCGTTTCGGATCAGGGTCCCTTACCTCAGATTCATACCTTTACCCTTCTCCATCATCTCTAAAAGTTTGTAACATCATCGCAGAATAATCCAATATATGTACCTGTATACTTAGCTTTGTGCATTCGAGACATCTTGCATAATAACTAAATGCAGCAATCTGCTATGACACAATCTTGGAACAGAGAGCACTGGAACCAGAAACAGTATTTTGGCTACTATTAGGTGAAACAAATTTACTGTGTCCTAGTTTTTAAGTGTTTTTACCTCGGTTGCGATTTCGTGTTGTCACTTTCACATATGTGGCGTAATGCGACTGCCTCTGGATGTTCCATAAAGCCTAAGATGTCCCCTCCTTTGTGCATCCATACTGAATTAACAATAAAACACAAATCCCACGTGTTGAGAGATAGTCACAGCAGAATTCATAGTGATGCAAGAAAGTATTCATGTCTTTATTCCATGCCGCGCGGGATTAGCCGAGTGCCTCGTGATGGCTGGGTGTTGTGTGCTGTCCTTAGGTTAGTTAGGTTTAAGTAGTTCTAAGTTCTAGGGGACTGATGACCATAGATGTTAAGTCCCATACTGCTCAGAGCCATTTGAACCATTTGATAAGCCGAGCGGTCTAACGCGCTGCGGTCACGGACTGTGCGGCTGGACCCGACGGAGGTTCGAGTCCTTCCTCGGGCATTGGTGTTTTTGTGTTTGTCCTTAGGATAATTTAGGTTAAGTAGTGTGTAAGCTTAGGGACTGATGACCTTAGTAGTTAAGTCCCATAAGATTTCACACACATTTGAACATTTTTGAACTTTATTCCATTTTCGGACCACAACCTCACACAGCATGTAATTAAATCTGGTCTTTGATGGACATCTGGAAGAGCTCAGTATAAACACTTTTCTACCACATGAAACGACGAAGCTTCCCTGGCTTAATATTTTCTGTCTATACCATTAGTATGTTGGATGCATGTGGTACTTGAAGATGGCCGTCATAGACCGAAGTTAATTACCTATCTTATGAAGTTGTGATCTGTAAATGGAAGTACACACACACACACACACACACACACACACACACACACACACACACACGCACACACACACAGAGAGAGAGAGAGAGAACTACCTACAACGACCAAGGCAAAACACGTACTAAGTATTAAGTAAATTGAAGGTGGAGGGGTGAGAAAGGGAAGGAATTGTTGATATCAGCTGCGTCAGCACTTCGTGCCGTATCACTGGCGTCGGGTAAAAATGTGTACCAGACCAGGAACCGAACTCAGGATCTCTTGTTCACTAGGCAGTTGCGTTACCCACAGCACCACTTTTTTTGCTAATATCATTTTGTTCGTTATTGTTCGCTGCATTTTTTTGGAGGGGGAGGGGGTGGACGTCCCATGACACCTGTTCAAGTTCATCGTTGATCCGTTCACTTAGTTTTTTATTGCAGAGGGCAGCTAACCCTCTGACCGACACGCTGAGCTAACGTGGTGGCGCCACCTGGACACAGTGTTAATTGCAATTGCGCCGACTGTCTCGGCATGCTCCTCAACCGGCCTACAATCCGACCAGAGCACCAGCTCTTGTCCACAGCCCCCCACCGTGTCGTCTGAGCTCTCTAGTTTTAGATTCTCACTGGAGGCCGAACGTAAATGTATGCGCATTGAACGTTACAGATTCACAGCCCATTGAAGCGTATCACTTATGTGAATGCGTGGTGTCAGTTCTTTTGCACATGTCCGAAAGAACAGACACCCTGCATTCATATAACAAGTGTGCACTTCGAGCCTACGTGGAAGAGGTAAAATAATTAATAGGCTTCTGGAGCCTATCACCTGGCTGCAACTGGGTCGTTGTCACCTGCTGCTCGTACTTAACAGGTTAGGCAATATCTACAGTGTTTTTTTTTTTTGGGGGGGGGAGGGTTGAGAAGAGAGATTCGTGGCTGGGACAGTTGTTGGAGGAGGTTGTGTTACTATTTCAGTGTTCCTGCGTTGATGTCGCCTGTTTTTTCCACCACAGAGACGGCAAGATGTATTTGGAGTGGGACAGGAAACAGGTTGCTTGTTAAGCGAAAGGTCAACCGTTATCTGTCGCGGGAGTCAGTTAACGCTGCCGCGCGCTGAAACACGACCTACGGCGGTCGGGAAGCCTCTCCACGTGCCTTCGAGCGCTGGTCCTGCCATCCCATAGCGTCGCCGGTTCGTTATCTGCGCTTTGTGGCTCTGTGCTTTCAGTAGGCACCTCCGGTTCCACGAATCGGCCGAAATGACTGATACGCTATTACAGGCCGCTGCCGTCCATCAGCGGGGACACTCCACGAGCTTAATGGCGGAAGCCCCACCCAGTATCTGCGTCGTTATTATGTGTGACAGACCACCGGTGGACACCGTGCCTCTGTGCATGCGATTCAGATAGCGGCGTTTCGCAGGCGGGCAATATTCCATCACCTCAGTGTTTTTTAGTATTGATCATGACCAGTGCAACGAACTCCGAAAATGTTTGCTGGTTGTATCAGGCCACCTCGTGAAGATTAATTTTCAGTCCTACTCTTTTTATCTTAGCCGTTGTAGCCACGTTACGAGAAGCTGAAATATCTGCCTTCGGAGTCACAGCTTTTACATCACATCTGTACTGTAGAAGCTGCTGTGAAACGCAAGGCAGGAGGCACTTCCATTGAACCGTACAACATGGTCTGAAACAGTCTGAAAAGCTTGTAAGGGTGTTGAGGATAGATTGTGCTGGGAAATAATTGTTAAAAAAAAATTTGCTACGTTTGCGCCGTTTCCGAGATTTTAGCATTGAATTTAGTCGGTCAGGTCGTTGCGCGCGCAGTTCAAACGGCCCCAGAGACGATTTCGCCAAACATGTCCTTTGTTTGGTTCCCTAAAACTGAACAAGAAAGCGATACAATAACTGGATTTGGGCAATAGTAAGAACCGAGCCCAACCAATGGCTGAGCAATCTCGAGCGCTACCATGTATGTTATGAGAATAACTGATACTAATTATACATGGCGAGCCGGTCGAATTCGCGTGTGCAATGGCCTGATTGGTTAACGTTAATGCTAATTAATGCGGAAACGGCGCAACGAATCAAAATTATTTCTTAACGGGACTGGTTCGTGAACACAAGGAGAAAACTTGAGAAATTTCTCAATGATGAGAGATGTAAGCATAAGTAATGCTTACCATCTCGTAACAGATCTTTTGGGAATAAATAATGAATCATAGCCTTTGGTCTCTCATCTTTTTCAGAATTTTTTGTGTGTTGCAATTGAATTAAAGCACGTTAATTATTTATGAACAGCATGTCTACACATATCGCGAAATAAAAACAAAATATAAGACTGATTTTTTTCTGGAAGTTTTTTGCACTACTATGTGTAATGTAACGCCCTTGCAGCAATGGTAACTCCGATTCCCGCCAGGTCACCGAAGTTAAGCACTGTCGGACTGGGCTAGCACTTGGATGGGTGACCATGTGGTCTGCCGAGCGCAGTTGGCAAGTAGGGTGCACTCAGCCCTTGTGAGGCAAACTGAGGAGCTACTTGATTGAGAAGTAGCGGCTCCAGTCTCGTAAACTGACATACGGCCGGGAGAGCGACGTGCGGACCACGTGCCCCTCCATATTCGCATACAGTGATGCCTATGGGCTATGGATGACACGGCGGCCGGTCGGTACCGTTGGGCCATCATGGCCTGTTCGAGACGAGAGGAGATATTTAATGCCGACTTTTAAAAAGATGCTGCTGTCATAAATTACGGTTAAAAAATTTTGAATAATGATTATCAAAAATATTAGTAATTAACTCACACGTACTTTTTCTTTAAAAAGGTCTTTGATTTTCAAGTCTAAGTCTTAAGAATATTCTGTGTTTTAGCTAAGTATGTTTTAAATCACTACACAAAATTTCAGCTCTCTATCTATCATAGTTTTTATCGAATGTGCACCAGAATATAAAAAATTGAACTTTCGGGAAATTCATGTTAACGCTTGTTTATCTGCGTACCCTGCATAACATTAATGCATCCCAGGACCGTATTCACCTTGTTTCTGATGTTGTTGTCCTTCTCGTTTCCTCTTCAGACTTATTCTTCTTATTTTTACTATTGTGGTAGCTCCGGACACTGATTTCTCTGCTTCAAAGTCTCCTCCGGTCAATGGCAATTAAAGTTCTTTGAATATTTGGTCCACCAGACACTCCCTCAATACTATAACCTTAAACTTCGACAACGCACCAGTATTGAACAGTAGCAGAATATCCAACACACCTATTATCAAAACATTTGGTCCTACCAGAACAGTTTTTGGTATCCGTTCCCATACACAGTTGTTGAAACAATCATTTGGGTTTTGAGTCCTACCATGCAATTACTTGTCTAATAATCTTGGGTCACTAACACGACAGGGACAAAGTCATAAAAAAATGAGAACAGAATTCTGTTGTTAACAGAGCTGTCCGCGTGACATGGGGATGTCGTCATTTGTGCAGTTACTTTTAAGTTCCTCTAATCTGGGGCTCTCTTCGGTACCATTTCCTCGAATGAAACTATTTCTTGTTCAGGAAACAAGAGAACTTTTCAAGTCAAAAATTTAAAAACCGGTTTTTGATATTTCTTACCTGCTAGCTTGTTCCTCAGCACAAACTACCCTGCAACACCCTTACAAGCTCTTCAGACTGTTTCTGACCGCCCTGTATATAAAGTTTTATTTCATGGTCTATTGACGTATGGTGTATGGAAAGAATAACTGCTCAAACTCCTCTTCGAGTACTGTAACTGCTCTACTCTTGTCCTTCTGCCTCCTACGGGAGCGATAGGGAGGGAGTTGTAGAATATTCCTACATTCAACATTTAATACTATTTCTTCAAACTTTAACAAAGACGAACCCGGAAAATGTGGCTTCTTTCTTCAAGCGTCTGCCTATTCACGTGGGCTCTCCCGTCGGTCAAATAATCCTATGAGCATTCGTGCTGCCTTCCTTTGTATTCGTTCAACATACCGTGTTATTGTAATTTGGTATGAGTCCCACACACTTGAGCAATGGACTGAGATGGTCGCCGACTGATATGTAAGCAATCTCCTTTGTAGCCTCGTTCCATTTTCCCAGAATCCTGCCGGCCGGAGTGGCCGAGCGGTTCTAGGCGCTACAGTCTGGAACCGCGCGACCGCTACGGTCGCAGGTTCGAATCCTGCCTCGGGCATGGATGTGTGTGATGTCCGTAGGTTAGTTAGGTTTAAGTAGTTCTAAGTTCTATGGGACTGATGACCTCGGAAGTTAAGTCCCATAGTGCTCAGAGCCATTTGAACCATTTGAACGGAAGAGTCTTGTTTTACGCTGTTTAAAATTCTGGCCAAGTTTACGTTCCAAAAGTGATACAGGGCGGAGGTTCAGTGGCGACTTGGGCAGCCATATCGTGGTATTCCATAGACTCCATGGTTACTGTGCGAGGTCGCACTACCACCAACGATGAAGTGATAATTCTGTCCGATCAGGCCCATCTCCTATCTTTGTTCCTCAATGGTGATGCTGAATTCCAAGACTACAGGGCCGCTGTTCACATTGCTCGCATCGTATAGATTTGGTTATGTGAGCACAAGGATGCAGTGTCCCATCTTCCCTGGCCACCACAGCACCAGATCTCAATATTGTTTAGCCTGTGCGGGGCTCTTGGGAGAGAAGGATGCGTGATCGCCATCCACCTCCTTCATCATTACCTGGACTTTCCACTATTCCGAAGGAATAATACTATAAGATTGCCTTGAAAACCATACAGGAACTGTAGTTATCCTCTCCAAGGTGATAATGATGATGTTTGGTTTGTGGGGCGCTCAACTTCGCGGTTATCAGCGTCAGTACAAAGTCCCAATTTTTTGACAGTTATTTTTTTTTCACAGTCCAACCTAGCCACTGTCACGAATGATGATGATGATGATGAAATGACGAGGACAACACAAACGTCCAGTCCACAGGCTGAGAAAATCCCCAACCTGGCCTGGAATCGAACCCAGTACCCCGTGATCCAGAGATAGCAACGGTAGCATCTAGACCACGAACTGCGGACGTCCTTTCCTAGGTAACTGGGAACGGTTTTGAATGCTAATGGTATTCCTACACCGTATTACACACGGTAACGTCTTTTCTTGTGATGTTTCCATATTTTCGTCGACCACCCGTGTATCTTAATTCCTAGACTTTGCGTCAAAGGCTGCACCGTATCTTCTTACAAGGGAACCTCCCCATCGCACCCCCCTCAGATTTAGTTATAAGTTGGCACAGTGGATAGGCCTTGAAAAACTGAACACAGATCAATCGAGAAAACAGGAAGAAGTTGTGTGGAACTATGAAAAAAATAAGCAAAATATACAAACTGAGTAGTCCATGCGCAAGATAGGCAACATCAAGATGAGTGTGAGTTCAGGAGCGCCGTGGTCCCATGGTTAGCGTGAGCAGCTGCGGAACGAGAAGTTCTTGGTTCAAGTCTTCCCTCGAGTGAAAAGTTTACTTTCTTTATTTTCGCAAAGTTATGATCTGTCCTTTCCTTCATTGACGTCTCTGTTCACTGTAATAAGTTTAGTGTCTGTGCTTTGCGACCGCACCGCAAAACCGTGCGATTAGTAGACGAAAGGACGTGCCTCTCCAATGGGAACCGAAAACATTTGATCGCAAGGTCATAGGTCAACCTATTCCTCCACAGGAAAACACGTGTGATATATTCTATACTACTCTGGTGACGGCACGTGCGTCACATGACAGGAATATGTTGTCGACCCACCTAACTTGTACACTTGGCGAATGGGTAAAAAGATTCTTCTACCTTGCCCGATTTAGGTTTTCTTGTGGACGTGATAATCACTCCCAAAAAAAGTGATGAAAACATAAGAGTTTGTCACATAAACTGCAACAAATGAATGCAACGGTTTCACAGTCGCACAGTTTTCCCTGTGCTCTGTCAAAACATATGTTTTTAACGTTTTCAAATTTTTCCGTGTGTAGACCGTCAAATCCTGCATATGTCCAAGAAAATCTGAACATGTCCTGGAATTTAGGAGAGCGAAGTTGATTATGTGTGAGTGCCTGAACTTTGATAATTGTCTGAAAATAAAAAATTTAACTTTTCACCCGAGGGAACACTTGAACCAAGGACTTCTGGTTCCGCAGCTGCTCACGCTAACCACGGGACCACGGCGCTCCTGAGCTCACAGTATCCTTGATGTTGCCTATCTTGCGCATGAACTACTCAGTTTGTGTATTTTGCTTATTTTTTTCATAGTTCCACACAACTTCTTCCTGTTTTCTCGAGTGATCTGTGTTCAGTTTTTTAAGGCCTATCCACTGTGCCAACTTATAACTAAATCTGAGGGGGGTGCGATGGGGAGGTTCCCTTGTTAGCAGTATATTATATTCGTGTTCGTGTATGATTAGCTGTATCTTTATTCGTATTTCGGTGGGCTGCGTTGCAACCTGTAGCCCTATCGTTCACCTGACTGTACGGCCCAGTTCTTCAGTAACTTAAGACCGCCGGTGTCGTGAGGCGCTGACAGTGGCGACTCGCCAGAGGAAACGCTGAGCTCCGTGCTGAGTGACGCAGCGTGGCGGTTCAGCCATCTGAGAAACCTGAAGCGCGAGCACAGCAGCTCCTCAGCTCTTACGATGTGGCGGGCCAGTGCAACATGTTCATAGGCAAATAAAAAATGGTACTGGAACTAGCATCTGAACCGAGCTGTGTTTCTACATCAACATCTAGATTTTCACACTGAAAAATAATGTGTAGTGTACGGCAGGAGGTACCTCCCATTACACTCTGTATCAGCGTTTCTCCCCTATCCATTCGCATTTGCAGCAAAGAACGATTGATTAAATGTCTTGTTCAGCCTGTAGTTAGTGTAATCCTGTCTTCGCACTCACTATGGGAGTGATAATAGCGGATTGTAGAATAAATTTCTAGATGCCTTGACGTTACTCAATGTTGCTGCTTCGATCGTACTTCATCAAGATAGTGAAAAATTAATGATTGAAACAGCAGTCAGGGAAGAACATTCCGTATCACCAATCGTAATATCAGCAATGCCAGAAGTAGTTTTCAGATGTTTAAATAGGAGAAACGAAGGAGTTATTTCTGCTAATGGTACATTTGTGAACCACCTTTACCTGATGACATTGTACGTCTACGTTCACATTTATAATTCGCAAGTCACATTACACTGTATGGCGGAGAGTGCTTGTGGAACCACCGTCATTTCCCTCTTCCATGTTCCATGCATGAATGGCGCGTGCGAACAATGACTATTGATAATCCCTGTGTGAGATCTAATTTCTCTTATTTTCTCGTCCTATTCATGTCGCAATACACACGTGAAAGGAAGTAATTGTTTTCCGACACTTCTTTCAAAGTATGCTCGCAGAATTGCAACAGTAAATATCTCCGCGATGCACAACGTTTGTTTTGTAGCGCCTGCCACTAGATTTTTTGAGTACCGATCGCGTGTCGCTGTTGGTTGTACTGTCCGTCTTTACTGCAGATGAACTTCAACGAATGGAAGAAATTAATCAATTAAGTCTGATGTTAGGCAAAAAAAAAATTATAACAAGACTAAAATAATGAGCAACTAACATATCGAAAAGTGGAGAGTAACAAAACATTTCGTAACCAACCCACAATGAGTCTGAAATGAAAAGTTAACAACAGTCGGAACTGTTTGCTCTTTGGCAGGAGTGGGAACTTGTAGTGGGTTCGGAAGTTTCGGATCGAAACTTAAATGAAATTTGTCTGTTCTGTAATACAAGGTGATCCGAAAGTCCGTAACATTTAAAAATTCAACATTTCATGGAATAGTGTAGATAGAGAGTTAAAAATTGACCCAAATGCTTGAAATTACTTGGGATTTAATTGAGACCAAAACAAAGATGCACAAAATGACCAACAGATACCGCTTCAAATGATACAAAAGCAATAATTGGCAAAAAAAGTGACATTTAGCGAAGACGATGGTCTTTATAACACATGCTCAACATGTCAACCACCATTCGTCAACAATACCTGCAGTCGTGGAATAATGTTGTCAACAGCACTGTGTAGCGTATCAGTCGCTATGGTGAGAAATTGTACAAATAGTCCAAATGACTCTGAGCACTATGGGACTTAACATCTGAGTTTATCAGCCCCATGGAACTTAGAACTACTTAAACCTAACTAACGTAAGGACATCACAAACATCCATGCCCGAGTCAGGATTCGAACCTGTGACCGTAGCGATCGCGTGGTTCCGGACTGAAGCGCCTAGAACCGCTCGGCCACAAAGGCCGGCTGAGAAATTGCCATCTGATGTTAAGCATCCCTAATGAGGTCGGACGATCTCGGTAGACATGCGACTTCAGGTAACCTCACAACCAATAATGACGCGGGTTGTGGTTTGAGGAGCTGTGAGGCGGAGAATGAACAGAAGTGGCAGCTCGGCGTGGATTCCTCACCAAACGATGTACGCAAGAGATCTTTCTGACGTGTAGAAATATGGGATGGAGCGCCATCATGCACAGAGTTCGTAGCTTCCAGCAAGGCTAGGGATGAAGTGATTCTGTATAATACTGGCGTACCTCACACCCGCCACGCCGACAGTTTGAAAAGCACCATCCCACATTTCCTACAAGAAAAAGTGTCCGATCGCGATTGATATGGTAAATCGACACCATACCGTCATCCAATTCGGTTTCCACGGAAGTTTTCGGATTTTCGGCAACCCAGATTCTATAATTGTGGGTGTTGAAAGACCCTCGGAGTATGAAATGGGTGTCTTAACACGTTAGACAAACAACAGTCGTCTTGTCCCATGTTTTGAAATGCCTACACCGCAAATGCTCTCCGCGTTACAAAATCGGTGGCTAAAAGTTCCTATCAACGCTGGATTTTGTTCGGATAGCATTGGGGGGTAGTGCTCTGAAAACAGTAGTGCGTGGAATGCCCGTGCGACTTGCTACTTCACGAGTACTGACTTCACACTGCGGAGATGGACCCGCTAAAGTCTCAGATTTTTCTTGAGCTTTCTGAGCAGCTGTAGTACTTGTGTCCGGTCGCCCACTACTAGGCCGATCGTCTGAACAACCCGCCTCTTCGCATTTCGTGATGATCGTCTTCACAGCGACACTTGTCAGAGGAACTTTACCCGTTCGAATAGCGTTCTTATGGCGATAGGATCGTAAGGCTGCAGTAGTGGATTCTCCATTCCGATGGTAAAGCTTCACTAACAGTGCTTTTTCTGGTAAAGTCAACATGTCTTGATTGCTGGCGCATCTGATTACCTATCTCACTGGGTTACAGTTTACAAGCGATTCTCATGCGGCGTCCCTGACTTGTTGCTGTCCAACGCCATCTGCTTTTGCCCTCATTTTGGGTTTCAATAAAACTTCATGCCTGTGCTGGCGTGTACATCAAGTTTGACCTCTTTCCCTACATTATTCTGCGAAATATTGCATTTTCAAATGTTAATGGACTTTCAGGTCATTCTGTACTTCACATGATTATACGCTGTGGTTAGTTACACATGAAGGTAACTGTCTACAGTTCGCAAAAAAAGGAAGATAAGGGTTTAATGTCCTGTCGACGGCGCGCTCATTGGGGATGAAGTAAAAACTCTGATTTTGGAATCATAAAGAAGGAAATCGGCCGTGCCCCGCACAAGGAAACATCCCAGCATTTGGCTTAAATGAGGGAAAACTCGAAACAGCATTGCCGGAAGATGGTTTGAATCAAATGGTTCAAATGGCTCTATGGGACTTAACTTTTGAGGTCATCAGCCCCTAGAACTTAGAACTACTTAAACCTAAATAACCTAAGGACATCACACACACCCATGTCCGAGGCAGGATTCGAACCTGCGACCGTAGCGGTCGCGCGGTTCCAGACTGTAGCGCCTAGAACCGCTCGGCCACTCCGGCCGGCTGGTTTGAATCATCCTTTTGTAAGCGATTACCACTGCGCCCCTTTCTCGGTCTGGTGTTGGGCTGTCTTATGACTTGTGTACATGGTCTTGTACAGTCAAATCGACTAAAAATTGCTCTATAGCTCAATCTGGCCGATAGTGTTGTAAATAAACACTATTCCCAATAAATACACAGTGCTGACGGAAATAATGTGGTATATCAAACAATTTATAATGCCCATAGAATCAAACATGAATAAACTTTATTATTTCTTTAAAAAGTTTGAATACACACCTCCGTACAGTGCAACCGTTATACGTTTCCGTTAACTGTCTCCTCTTAATAGAGCTGTACAATTCGAACGTTCTGACCAGGATATCTAACTGAACGACACGTGGATTCCTTCCTCGTGAGATCCGTAAACGGATAGGCACGCAGCCATACATGCGAGCCAAATATTTTGGCACAGCTGCGGCATGCCGACTGCAGATGCGGTGTTTAAGTGTCTGGCACGGTTCCCTCAGCTAGCCATAACTATTGGGCCAAACATTCATAATCACGCTAAGGCTACTTTGTTGGCCGGAGTCGCTGTATTTCGTCGCCAGAGCCATATTTTCACTAATCAAAGTATGTATGGCACAGCGAATTTAAAAGTCAGACGATCTGAGTTTACTAAATATCCACCCCGACACGAAGAGTCCATATATCCGCTTGATATACGATGGCATTGTACTACTTTTTTTGCCATTTTACTCATTCACATCAAGTATAAACAAGAGAGGATTTTTATCGTAAAATGACGCTGTGATTCTTATGATTCCTACAAAAAGTTTTAAACGTCCAACGCACAGAAATTCGTGAAGAAACCAACAGAATTTCGCCAATCGCAAGTGGAACACGCCATAGATCTTCGCATGGTCAAGGAAGAGTGAAAATAAAGGGACACCTATTTCGGCTTAGGTGCCAACACTCAATAGTTTTCGAGAAAATGACCGTCAAAATTTCAGCGCAACTTCATCAGTCCACTCGCGCATCATAAAACCAAGTGAGTGTTAACGCAATGCCTAAGAACGCAGTTCCGAAATCTCGCACCCCGTATTCAAATGCAGTATTATATTTTGGTTTTCTTTTGATTTCGCTTAAGTTTGTCACAGCATTTCTTGTGACATTGTAAAATACAAAGACATTATTGACAAAAGAAATAAGTATTTCAAAATTTATTAAAAATTGTTTGTATCATCACAGATCTTGTACAGTCTTATATAATTAACAGTAAATGAAAACGTAACACATTAATTTTAATATTACAATTTTTGCTTTGTATTTTACTTTTATGCTTCAAGAGAATCAATACGTTCAAGAAACTGAGTATTAGGAAAATAGATTGTCAGAAAAATTGACAGAATATAAAAGTGAGCAATGAGCGATGATGGGATTAAGTTAATAGACAATTCGGAAAAAATGCTTTCATAACTAGATGTAACTTGCTAGTTCCACATGGTTGTCTAAAAATTTTATTATATTGCTTTAAATTTCTCATTTGAATTGGATGTTTTATGTGTCACAGCACTGTATGTGAATGATTAGAGTTTTGTGTAAAATGTGCCCAACTCATATGAGCAAAGTAAAACATCCTCATCTCCACAGGTATGCGTAAATTGTTGGGCAACTCATTTAATGTGGGCCAAAGTTTGTCCAGCTTTCCCAGACGAAAGAAAATTTAGATATTCTATGTGGCGAATTCCAACGTTCAGATGTATATACTGGCAATCTCCTGCCTTTACTGCATCTTTTACACGGCCATTAGGAAGTTAACTCCGAAATTGTACGTCCCTTTCTAGAAGCAACTGCACTTGCAGTAAAATAACTTCGAAACCTATAATACCTGTGCCAATGAGACATTAGTGAGAAGCCTACATTCGTGGCAGTCTCTACAGCAAGAAATTTAATCAAATGTTTATGTCAATACACAAATATACATCATCATAAAAAACTGGGGGAGAAAATATATATGAAATTAATACAGAATGAGGGTAGTGTGGTAGAACATTTATTCTGTCCTCGTCTAAAGGAACAGTCCACCCTCTCAATGACGCGCCAATCGTCGCTGGGTCCCCACTTTCATGGACAGAAAAAACAGCAGTTTTAAAATGACTTTCGTGCCACATCATTTGGTCGTGTTAGTATGTTTTGCAGGATGCTGCAGGACATCACAAGGACACTCAAACAACTTCTCCTCATTACGTTGGTCATAATTCAAATTCCTGATTCATAGAGAGGAAATTTTAAACAACCTCCATGAAACTTGGGAATGGTGGTACTTGCGTATGGTGTTATCACAGTATTGCCCTTATCAGCTGCACAGGAAAGCATTTTGGGTGAATTATTAACCATCACCTTATCTGGATCATACAATCCAGATATCTGCTAGAGTCTCATTCAGTATAGATTCTGGAGGGATCACTCCATCATTGCTAACATGACCACGCTGCACACAGCTGCACAATTGTATTTTCTGAACAACCATCACCAAATGAAAGATACGAGGTGTATACTACTGCTTAGCGGCACAGTGTTCTCAGAAAGTTCCATGAACGGGACTTGCGAAGGAGTTAACGTAAGTTACGAAAACGACCGCGTTTATGTTGTGTATATCAAGGTGTAGATTACACATATTCATGATTTGGATTTGCTGCTCCTCGTGTTTACCGTGTTTGCAGTTAAAATTTCCGGATGTAAGGTCCGCCAGTTATGCAGAACACCGTTTTTCTCAAGTTCAAAATGGTTCAAATGGCTCTGAGCACTATGCGACTTAACTTCTGAGGTCATCATTCGCCTAGAACTTAGAACTAATGACTCTGAGCACTATGGGACTCAACTGCTGTGGTCATTAGTCCCCTAGAACTTAGAACTACTTAAACCTAACTAACCTAAGGACATCACACACATCCATGCCCGAGGCAGGATTCGAACCTGCGACCGTAGCAGTCGCACGGTTCCGGACTGAGCGCCTAGAACAGTGAGATCACCGCGGCCGGCGACTTAGAACTAATTAAACCTAACTAACCTAAGGACAGCACACACATCCATTCCCGAGGCATTTCTCAAGTTCCCAAACATGTTCCAGCACCACTGAATAATAATGTAATAAATAATAGACAAATGATCCTGAAAAATCATGCACACGAAGTGTAAAGGTATTAACAAAAAGAAACCAATTATTGTTTGAACTAAATATCGACATAATTTTTCATCATTTAGTAAAAATGTTCACATTACAGATTAAATAAAACGGAAACCCACTGATGATGGCACAGTGGTGCCGAAACGTGTTATGGAACTTGGAAAAAACGGTGTTCTGCTTAACTGGAGGACCTTACATCCTGCAGTTTGTGGATTATACAATACACAAACTGAGTGATGTGGTTAATTATGCTGTAAGCTGGAAATCTTTGATACTTCGCCCACAATGGACCATAACTAACATGATATTGTGCCTTTAGAATGTTTAGTCGCCGCGCGGGATTAGCCGAGCGGTCTTAGGCGCTGCAGTCATGGACTGTGCGGCTGGTCCCGGCGGAGGTTCGAGTCCTGCCTCGGGCATGCGTGTGTGTGTTTGTCCTTAGGATAATTTAGGTTAAGTAGTGTGTAAGCTTAGGGACTGATGACCTTAGCAGTTAAGTCCCATAAGATTTCACAAACATTTGAACATTTTTTTAATGTTTAGTCATTATAACCATTTCTGCACTACATAATTCAGCATTTCCAGTGTATGACATAGTTCGCACTAGCTGTATAAAATTTCACGTGACACAGTTTCCAATGTGACAGCTAGGGAAGCCAGGCAAACATTCCTCAAGGGCGGGGAAATCAGCTAAATAGCTGTCTCTGTTTGTGACACATCAGCTGCAAAGCTAACCCGTCCAGTTGCGATGTTACGGAATTTGGGGCGAGTTACATGACTCTCACTGTGAACATAATCACGTGATGCCAACCAATGCAGTTTTGTCTGCATTTGCGTTTTCGCTCTACCATCTTGCCACTACCCACAGGAGTTCGTGACGAAGTTGTGCACTTACTTTATGACTGAGGGGGCGAAGAGCGCAGTGGAGGTCAGAAGTGTCGCGAATCTGTGTGGTGGCCGCTTGCCAACTACGGGGCCAGGTCCGGCTCGGCCCGCTCGTTGTGTTCGCCGGAAGCGGCGGCCGTCCCGCAGCGGCGCTTTGCGTGGCTCGCCGGCTGTGGCCTCGCGTGAGCTTTTGTGGCGCCGCCGTTCCCTGGCCGGCTCCACTTGACGTCTGCCTCTACGCTAATGAGGAGACAGCGCCAGTGCCAAACCACTTCTCGTGGTCCAAGTCCAGACCATCATATTTCTTTTTCCTGCGCAGCATCGCAGCACACTGCTTTTGAGAGCTGCACGAATAATCCATCCCATATTAATACCGGCCACGTGAAGTTGGCTGACAGTTGCCCAGTCGAAGTATCGTGGGGCGAATTAAACGACGACCAGCTGCAATCCCGAAATTTGTTTGAACTTCCAATCATGGACTGTGCGGCTGGTCCCGGCGGAGGTTCGAGTCCTCCCTCGGGCATCGGTGTGTTTGTCCTTAGGATAATTTCGGTTAAGTAGTGTGTAAGCTTTGGGAGTGATGACCTTAGCAGTTAAGTCCCATGAGATTTCACACACATTTGATCATTTGAACTTCCAATGCGACTGGAAAATCTTAAAATTCACACAGAACATACTAACCAGAGCCGAAATTTGTGTGAACTTCGGCCGGCCGGTGTGGCCGTGCGGTTCTAGGCGCTTCAGTCTGGTACCGCGTGACCGCTACGGTCGCAGGTTCGAATCCTGCGTCGGGCATGGATGTGTGTGATGTCCATAGGTTAGTTAGGTTTAAGTAGCTCTAAGTTCTAGGGGACTGGTGACCACAGATGTTAAGTCCCATAGTACTCAGAGCCATTTGAACCATTTTTTGTTTGAACTTCCAATGCGACTGCAAAATCTTAAAATTCACACAGAACATACTAACCAGTAGGAAGTGTACCCAGAGGCATTTCTCGTGAAATCTCAAAACTAATTCTTTATTTATTGCGCGAGAAAAATATCAGTCCCCCCTCCCCCTCCCTCTCCTCTAGCTGAAATCCTTGGTACATTCTTGACGTTCGCAGCAAAGAAATTCAGTACACAGTCATTTTTAATTTTTTCAGATATTCAGTTACCACCACTCAGTCTACGGGCCATTAGTGGCCCATTGTGACCATCCGACCGCCGTGTCATCCTTAGGGGAGGATGCGGATAGGAGGGGCGTGGGGTCAGCACACCGCTCTCCCGGCCGTAATGATGGTATTCTTGACCGAAACCGCTACTATTCGATCGAGTAGCTCCTCAATTGGCATCACGAGGCTGAGTGCGCCCCGAAAACTGGCAACAGCGCATGGCGGCCTGGATGGTCACCCATCCAAGTGCCGACCACGACCGACAGCGCTTAACTTCGGTGATCTCACGGGAACCGGTGTATCCGCTGCGGCAAGGCCGTCGCATCCTTAACTCAAACATCTCCTGTTTTCCCTAGCTTTTATTCGACCAAACAGTGTCCGCTGTTTCCTTGATTTGGCTTATTTATTTTTAACTTTGTGATGAAATTAGCTTACGGACGGAAGTCGTGTGCGGCATCTGCCGGTGAATCTTGCAAACCTAGTTCTGTCTGGTATAATACACATACCAAAAAGAGTTCTGCATCACGCCGGCAATACAGTTCGGAAAAGCGGCGTTTATCGCGTATTTTACGAATGAGGAATGTTTTATGTTCCACAGACACTGGCAACCAACCGAGTGAGGTGGGGTATCAATTCGGGCACTCGACTCACATTCGTGAGGACGACCATCCAAATTGAGGTTTGTTGAGGTTCCCCTAAGTCACCCGACCTTTGATAAGGACAGAGCCGATTTCCTTCTGCATACTTGTCTACATCTAATGAAACGTCCCCTTAGAAAAATTATACAAGACTGTGCATAAACTGACACACAATATTTTTTAGCACAACGCAGTCTGACTGTCAATAATCCCTACAAAAGAATGGCCCTGACTAACATTAACTTATACCTTTCACAAATCAATTACCTCACAAAAATCTTCGTTACTCGAACTACTGCAATACAGCAAGCGCCACTACTGCCAGCTAAATAAAAGATTCAAACTACTGAAGGCACTAACTACTGATAGGCATAGTTAGCAAATGAAAGATTTTAATAGAGAACAAACAATGTATTTACCTTAATAGTCATAATATATATAGCAGTTCTTGACATCCATTCTTACAAATGTACTGTTTCTGAAGGACACACGTCCAGATTATCCGCTCTCAAAATTCAGCCATCTCTCTACCCACATCCACCACTGCTGGCGGCTCACCTCCAACTGCGCAACGCTACGCGCTGTTAACATCCAGCTGCCCAACGCTACAATAGCCAACAACAATGCAAACCAGCCACAGACTGCACATAGCACAGCCAGTGATTTTCATACAGAGCGCTACGTGGCGTTAGCAATAAGAAAACCTAAACAGCCTACTTACATAGCCCCCATGCTCCCCACAAAAAATTTTACAAATTGTTTTGGGAACTGGCCAATACATATTTGTTAAAATTTTTTCACAATTACAATAAAAAAGAACTCATATGCGCACACTTATTGATACAATGTTGGTCGAAAGATAAAATGTTCTCACTGTCCATAAAGACAGTCCTGATCATTCATCACAGTAAAATAGCAGTGTTTTTCTCAAAGTCTGAGCAGTAAAAGAAAATACACACGGAAGTAGTGGATTTCCATGCAGTCTTGAAGAAGTAGTGTTGCCCTTCCAATGGAAAGACAGTGCTCGACATGCAGACAGGTAATGGGCCACAACAGAGGAAACCCACCGCAGAGTCAGTCGAAGTTTTGAAGAATATTGGTAGGTAGCTCATCACAGAGCAGACCCACTGTAGTCCTGGTAGAGATTATGGTATTGGTGGGCCACCAGAGGTGCAGACCCACTGCAGTCCTTATAGAAATAATGGCACTGGTGAGTCAGCTTAGGTGTAGACCCACTGTAGTCCTTGTAGACATAATGGTATTGGTGAGTCATCAAAGGTGTAGACCCACTGTAGTCCTTGTAGAGATGGCTAGCAGCCATCTGCTGTGACTGTACAGGTGCACAATCACCATTGAAGAGTCTTGCGGAGAATATAGACAAACTTTTTTTTGGAATGTCCTTAGAACCAGCAATGCTGTTATCTAGTCCCTTGCTGAATTATTAACACACTTGCAAACACAATCAGTCCCTACTTCTCACATATTGTCCATATACTATGACCAACAGAAACGTGCGCACTGAAATGGAACTTAATTTGAAGAGCTGGTGTCTGTACAATTATAAATTTACAACATAAGAATACAATTTCGAAGGTACAAAATACATCATTAAAGAACATAACAGTACAGATAACATTTGTAGTAATACGTGATTTACAAAAGAATCGAAATAACATATACATCAGTGTTACAGGAATTATGATATAAGTACATACATAACAGATCAGAATAACTTTTGAAACATCAACTTCACACATGAGCAACAAAACAGAATAAATAATGTCTAAACATCTTTACAAAGTAAATAACATGTTTTAAATGCAAATTATATTTGAGGATAACAGTATTCCTCATCATAGTGAATGTAGCTGAGTATTAGAAAAATTCTACAACATAAATCTTCCAGAATGATATTTTCACTCTGCAGCGGAGTGTGCGCTGATATGAAACTTCCTGTCAGATTAAAACTGTGTGCCCGACCGAGACTCGAACTCGGGACCTTTGCCTTTCGCGGGCAAGTGCTCTACCATCTTTTTTTTTTTTTTTTACAAACTTAAATACAACAGAAATGCCATCCTTCCGGCGAAAATAACACAAGACAATATACTCGTACAAGGCGAGGATTTTTTTTTTATGAACAAGGTGTAGGGAAAAAAAGAATAATAATTCTGATGTAATCGAAGGGTGGGAAGCAATATAGAGTGGAGTGAGGGAAAGACCTGTGTTGTCTGGGGTAGTGCATTGAAGAAAGGAGGCGCGTGTCCATGCGCCTACTCCACTGTGGGTTACAAATGTAGAAAGTAGCGCGGGGAGTCTCACATGTCAGCAGGGGGGGCGGGAGTGCTGTCGGCGTGTGGCACCATCCAACTGAGCGGGGGTGAAGTAAAGATCGCATGTAGGTAGTTGGCGAAGAAGGCGCGGTAGCACGGTCGCTGTTCAACTTCACTGTGGGCGGTTTGTAAGTACTGCCAGAAATCAAGGCGTGATTTGTCGCCACCATTATACATGTAGGTGATCGTCCACCCCTTGACCCATATAATCGCATGATTTTTGGAGGCGGGGAAATAAGAATTCTCAGGATGGATAAAAGTCCGTGGGTCAATCGAGTCCGGCGGAACGCGGAGGTAACAGGCAACAAACTGTCGGGCAAGTTTCCAGACGTCACTGGTGGCAGCACAAGTCAGTTGGTGGACATCGTCATCCACGAGGTGGCAAATGGAACAAAGTGGAGAGTCCTGTAGTCCGATGGCGTGAAGGCGATGGTTTGTGGCGAATTTTTCATTTGCGACTTGGTACCATGTTGCCCGGACGTTGGAGGGAAGAAAAGGCTGGTGGATGTGACGCCAAACCGTTGGCCACCGCGTGGACGGATGTCTCAGTTCGATATTGTTGCTGGATATGGAACGAAGGAGTGGGGTGTAAAAATCTTTAGGTCGAGGAGAACGCGTGGTCGGTAAGTGCGTGTGAGCATAACTGAAGTCGACGATGAAATCAGAAATATGGGTCAAATGGTGCTTGATGTGTCCGACTGGTACTGGTGGTGTTATGGTCGCGGGCACAAGAATTTCCAGCAAGCTGCGCGTAAGGGAGGTGCCCCCGTGCCACTGCTTGTGCATGGTGGACATGTACAAGGACGCCGCTCGGAGTCGCATATTGACAAGGCCGAGGCCTCCTGCTCGCGGGGGAAGGGTGAGCGTGTCGCAGCGGACCTTAAAGATCGTACCGGCCGTAAGGAAGTATCCGAGGGCAGCCTGAAGGCTGCGTCCAATAGTTGATGGCAGCGGGAGGAGCTGTGCGATGTGGACCATTCTGGCCGCCACATGTTGATTGAGGTATTGGACACGTTGTAAAGAATCGAGTCGTCGGAGAAGATTTTGTCGCACCGTCGTGCGGATAGTTTGGAGTGCACGCCGAAAATTGATGGCAGCGGAGCGGCGCACGGTGGAGGTGAAAATGATACCAAGATATCGTAGTTGTTGTACACACGGGAGAGGTGCTAAGTCGTCGTGTGAGAGGCCGCGTCCAATGGGCATCGCCGCGGATTTAGCCACATTCATGTTACTGCCCGCTGCAGTGCCGTACGTTGATATCAGATCAAGTACCGTGTGCGTTTCACTCCGTGAGCGGATCAAGAGGAGGAGGTCGTCCGCATACGCACGACATCGAAAACTGTGCTGTCGCAAAGTGAGACCAGAAAGGTGGCTCGTCAGACTCCCGATGAGTGGCTCCAGGCTTATGGCATACAGTAGGGTCGAAAGTGGGCAGCCTCGCCGTACGGAACGCCGGATCGCCACTGGTCCCGCCACACGGCCGTTAACCTGAATCAGAGATTCGGCGGTGCCGTACAGGCGCCGGATCACGTCGATAAAGGTTGGTGGAAAACCCATGCGGTTCATCACTGAGAACAGAAAAAGATGCCGCAATTTGTCGAATGCGCTGTCAAAATCAATGGCAACCACTGCTGCGCGGAGTCTGCACGCCGCTGCCAGTGCAATTAAATCGCGACATTCTCCTGTGGCCGTTTGTATATTAACTGAGCCGCCCGGAGTTGTCTGTTCCGGGGATAGAATGCTAGGCAGGATCTTGCGGCATCGCGTTGCCAGTAGGCGTGTAAAAATTTTACAGTGTGCGTTAAGCAGAGTCAGGGGACGGTAATGTGCTGTCGTCACACCTGGTGTCGGTTTGTGGATGGGTATAATAATTCCCGTGACGAAGGACGGCGGTACGGCGTTCCCCATCGTCAGCAGTTCATTAAACATCGTTGTCCACCGTGACGCCATTAGTGTGAAGAAAGCGCGATAAAATTCTATCGGCAATCCGTCGACACCAGGTGACTTATTCAGAGCACCTTTTTGATTGCATCGTGGATTTCGTCACGCATAATGGGCTCCATCAGCTCGTCCGCTTCGTCGCTGGTGAGGGTGCGAGTTACGTGTGGTAACACAGACTCCTCAGGGTGGTTGTTGGTAGTCTCCTCCTGGTACATTGTGCGGTAGTGGTCGACAAAGGCACTGACGATTTCGGCCTGGCAAGTGACGTGCTGGCCGCGACAGGTGGTGATCTCGGTGATGAGTTGTCGTCGTCGATGTTTCCTATCGGAGGCGATATGATGCATGGTCGGATGTTCTTGTTCCGCCGAATCTTGGCGTCGGGTTCGCACCATAGCCCCCTGCAGTCTACGGCGTGTCAAAGTTACAATTTGCGCCTTAATCCTACTGCGTTCCCTCTGGGTGTCGGGGGTGGGCGGTTGGGCGTCCAGGTCGCGGAGAACGGCGTAGAAAAAGTCCGTAGTGTGCCGGCGCCACATAGCAACTTCCTTTCCATACTGAATCAAAGTACGTCGAATGGCAGGTTTGGTACATTCTAGCCACCAGGTCAAGGTCGTGCCGTATTTAGGTAAGCGACGTTCACAGGTGGCCCATGTCTCGGTAACACGTTGAAGACATTCGGGATCATGAAGATGGGAGGTGTTTAGCTTCCACGGTGCACGACTACGCCAGACCACTTGCTTGGGGAAGAGAATGTTGCAGATGTAGGCACAGTGGTCCGAAAAGGCCAGGGGCCAAAGTTCTGCACCTTGGACTGCAGGCGTGAGTTCCCGAGAGACGTAAATTCTATCAAGGCGGCTCGCGGAGTGACTCGTCTGGTAAGTATGTCCAGGCGCGTCGCCGTGCCGAACTTCCCAAGTGTCGCGGAGCAACAGATCTCGGACGACAAGACGCAGTTCTTGACAGGTGTTGTAGTGGGGCACTTGATCTTTAGGGTGCAAGACACAATTAAAATCACCCCCAAGCAAGTAATGGTCGCAGCGTCCAAGAAACAAAGGAGCGATGTCTTCTGAATAGAAGAGTGCCCTGTCGCGTCTGCGGGTGGAGCCTGACGGAGCGTAAATGTTGACGATACGGGTCCCCATGACGGTAACGGCCATGCCTCTGGCAGATGGAAGGTATGTGATATCGGCCACTGGAATGCCTTCTCTGGCGTAGATGGCTACGCCGCGTCCCAGGTGGTCACCAGGAGAAGGATAAGTGTTATATCCCGCGACGTCTGGAAGTGTGGCCAGATGTACCTCCTGTAGTAGTGCGATGTCGACGTCCGACGCCCATATCATCTCTCGCAGCAGTTGAAGTTTCACGGGTGAGCTAATGGTGTTAGTGTTGATCGTCGCTATTCGGTAGGTTTGGAGCCGTACCCCGCCTTGGAGGGGAACTCCACCGGCGGAGGATGAAGAGGGACGAGGCAACGGTGAGTCGTGCCGTACGCCACCCGACGGCGTTATCAGCGGCGTAACGATGCTTCCGTCTGGGGTAACTCTGTCCCCAGCGTGTGGTCCGGGTCCTCATCGACGTCCTCACTCCACACCATTGAAGGCGTCGTCGTTGTGATGGTCGTACGTTCCACTTCGGTCGTAGGGGCAGAGGACGTCTCGGCGACAGTCGCATCTGTGGAGTCCATTGGTTCAGGAGCACCTGAGCGAGCCAGTAGAGTAGGCATCGACGTATCCACAGTCGGCGTCATGTTGTCGTCATTCGTATCGTCGTGTAGGTTCTCCGAGGCCTCGTCGGGTCGGACGGCCTCTGGAGCATCGGGGGGTGGTGATCCGTCTCGTTCCGAGACCGTACGGCGCCTCCTCTTGCGCCTCTTAGGTGAACGTTGTTTGCGGGTTCGCCCCTCCGTGTCGGTAGACGGGAGAGAGTCGCGTCGCTCTGAGAGGAAGGCCGCCGCGGGAACGTCAAATGAAGGGGCGTCCAGATGTTCAGGCGGGTGGGTGTCGGAAGTCGTCGCTGTTGGTAGTGGCGCCGGAGTAGCGTCAGGCTTTGAGCGCGACGCGTCGGCCCCAGCGGTATCTGTAGCAGCTGGAAGGGTCACCGGTGCATGGTCCGATGGGCGGCGGCCGGTGGAAGGAGAAGAGAGCGCCGAGGCGTAGGTGATCCGTAAAACCGTCGTCGGAGCCGGAGGTGCCACGGTAGCGGCTGGCAATTGGGTGATTCGTCGCTGAAGACACTCAGATCTGAGGTGGCCTTCTTTGCCGCACCCGGAACAGGTCTTGGGTTGGCCGTCGTATATGACAACCGCGCGGCACCCGCTAATTTGCAGGTAAGATGGCACGTGGCGATGGAGGTCGATGGTGATCTGCCGTACACCGTTAAGAACGGGGTACGTTTGGAATTGCGCCCAGCGTTCGGCAGTGTGGCCATGTACAGTGCCATAGGGGCGGAAAGCCGCGATAACGTCTTTCGCTGGAAGCTCGAACGTGAGTTCGAAAACTCGTATGGTGCGCATTCCTAAGCCGGCATGGTCGACAGTGACCGCTCCGACATTGCCGTCGGCGTGGCAAAAGCGTAATCCATGGTTGGTGTCACGAAGTATTCTTTCACATACCGCGTCATTGACGACTTTGACGTACACAGTACTGCTTAATATGGACAAATGGATGCCCAAGATGTCAGAAGCTGGGATCTTAGCAACGTCGCGTAGGAAGCGTTCCACTTCCAAGGCCTTTGGTCGTGCGTAGTCGTTGCAGAAGTTGAAACGTAAAGTTGATTTTCGAAAACGGTTGGCCATGATGCTAGTGCATGTAAGCGACACGTAAGTGACGGCCGCTGAAATGTAAACAACAGCGAGCGCGCGCGCTCCGCAGGCGGAAATAACAACACGTCCGTACTGCACGGCGGCGAAAGCCGGACTGGCCATCTGAGCTACCGAAGCACGACTCACGCCCGCTACTCACAGCTGTACTTCTGCCAGTATCTCGTCTCCTACCTTCCAAACTTTACAGAAGCTCTCCTGCGAACCTTGCAGAACTAGCACTGCTGAAAGAAAGGATATAGCGGAGACATGGCTTAGCCACAGCCTGGGGGATGTTTCCAGAATGAAATTTTCATATCAGCGCACACTCCGCTGCAGAGTGAAAATCTCATTCTGGAAACATCCCCCTTTCAGCTGGTTCATTCTCTAAGTAGCCACACATAAATTCTAATCTGTGCTCTAATGACCAGTTGGGAGGAAAACAATAAGAGAATTGATGGAGCCACGCTTGTGGATGAAATGTCGTTCCCAGAATTCTTAAATATTTTGAATTTACGTGTAGTAATGAACAGCTTATAGTCAAAATCATCGTGTCGGCGAGTGGCATATCGGTCATTGTTACGTCGTGTCGGCGGTTCCATCTCAAAATTCGGTGCACCTTGCCAACTTCTTTCATAATTTCCGAAATGTCCTGTGTTATTATTTTGCGGCTTTTCTGTATTTCTAAGTCCCTCTTCCCGTGTTGGAGCGCGAGTGTCCTCTGAAATATGTAATTTTTGTATTACTTGTGCCAACTGATCTTGTACTTCCCGGACTTCTCTTTTGTGTTGCGTATTAATTTGATTCTGATTTTGTTTGAATTTCTTAATTTGTTCATACTCTTCTGTGTCAGTGATGGCTACAGGTCTTGTGTCATTCAGATCATCATCCACCTTTGTAGATAAGTTAATGAACTGATCCGAAAGTTCGGCTACTTTCTCCGATAGTGAACGTATTTCCTCAGTGTGTTTTTCTGAACCAAGTTTCAGAGTGTCCATTTGTGTTGAAACCGATCTACTGTGTTCTTTAAGTTTTCCTGAGTGTTTGCAAGTTGCGTAACCGAATCGGTAGATGTAACTAAGTCAATTTTAGCTTGCAAGGTCTCATGATTTTCATGAACAATAGTTTGCAGTTCTTTTATGGCTGCTTCGTGATTCTATAATGTATTTTCACGCCGCGAAAAAATAGGTTGGAAATGCTCACAAATTTGTGTTTTTACGTCATTACAGACTTTTTGACTTTTCGATTCGATTTGATGTAACTCAGTAGTTAAATCTTCACGTGTTTGTTCAAGCGTATGTTCCACTGAGTCTAGCTTTTGAAGCTTTTGTTCCATTGCGTCTAACTGTTGCTGTGTTTGTCTCTGGTGTTGTTCCAATGTGTCTAACTTTTGAAGATTTTGTTCCATTGTGTCTAACTTTTGAAGATTTTGTCCCATTTGTTTCTGATTTTGTTCAAGCGTTGTGTCTAACTTTTGTAGCCTTTGTCCCATTTGTTGCATTAACTGTAATAACAATGCACTGGTGTCTGAAGCATGTTCCTCAGTGCTTTTCGGCAGGGAAGTTGCACCGGCAGCATTCACATTTTGACAAGCAGAAAATGTGTCTGACTTATTTGAGAAAACGGTGAGGACCCAAAACCTGAATCTGCAGTATTTGCAAGATTGTGTCCTGTCATTCCCGATTCCTGAGGCGGGCTGTCGCCGACCGATCGATCGATAATGCTTCTCTGTTCACTAATTGTTTCACTGTCTACACCATTGTTTGCCGCCCGCTCCATTTCCCTATGCACAATTACCAGATTACTATGTTGAACATTAGTTCATTCATTACACAGTGGCGCTAACACACTGCTTTCGTCTTCACTGTCATTTCTCAGTTTACTTTGGAGCCTAGTATTACGTTTTTCACACGCCATAATTGTCACAATATTTCACACGATAA
The DNA here is from genome assembly GCF_023898315.1 of Schistocerca nitens. Lineage (NCBI taxonomy): Eukaryota > Metazoa > Arthropoda > Insecta > Orthoptera > Acrididae > Schistocerca > Schistocerca nitens. The sequence continues at coordinate 1,037,937,108 of NC_064614.1, read as the reverse complement.
CACAGAAGAGCACAATTTGAAGAGCAAAAATAAGACAACACATTAACATAGCACTGAAAATAATATCTAGTTAATCGCAAGCGCAGCTGCGAAATACTTGGTGCAAATCTACATGCATGCCACAACTGTTTTACTGTACAACAATGAAAGACTGAAATTACGAAGGAGATTCTCTCTACAATTACGCGCTAGCAATAAACAAAAGCTACACTAATTACACAAACTACAAGAAAAAATCAGAAGATTCCAGTAAGGTATCCTCGGCTAAGGGTCGACATATGAAACTTCCCCTTAGAAAAATTATACAAGACTGTGCTTAAACTGACGCACAATATTTTTTAGCGCAACGCAATCTGACTTTCAACAATCCCTACAAAAGAATGGCCCTGACTAACATTAACCTATACCTTTCACAAATCACTTACCTCACAAAAATCTTCGTTACTCGAACTACTGCAATACAGCAAGCGCCACTACTGCCAGCTAAATAAAAGATTCAAACTACTGTACTGAAGGCACTAACTACTGATAGGCATAGTTAGCAAATGAAAGATTTTAATAGAGAACAAACAATGTATTTACCTTAATAGTCATAATATATATAGCATTTCATGACATCCATTCTTACAAGTGTACTGTTTCTGAAGGACACACGTCCAGATTATCCGCCCTCAAAGTTCAGCCATCTCTCTCTCTCTCTCCCCACATCCACCACTGCTGGCGGCTCACCTCCAACTGCGCAACGCTACGCGCTGTTAACATCCAGCTGCCCAACACTACAATAGCCAACAACAATGCAAACCAGCCACAGACTGCACACAGCAGAGCCAGTGATTTTCATACAGAGCGCTTCGTGGCGTTAGCAATAAGAAAACCTAAACAGCCTACTTACACTAATTCAACATACACTGATGTGGCAAAAAATTACTACGTGCTTAATAGCGCATTGGTCCAGCTTTGTAATACAGTTGCGGTACTGTGTGACAAGAATTTCAGAAGCCCGGATGTGCGCACCAGATGTCTACACACAGGCCACGCAATCCTGGTAAATTTGGACCCGAACTTCTGAAGATAGACGTTGACAGTGGATATTGTATCACAGACACAGTCCCTTTCACTGTTCAGAGATGTCACTAAACTTGCCCAAAGATGTAAACAACCATGCATGAGCAGCGACTATTAGACGGAAGAGGTCCGACAGCCGATCAGATCCAGTCATCCGAGGAGGAAGCAGGTACACGGCTCGTGTTGTCTGTAGTTCAACTATGCCTAGACGGTCAATACCGCGGTTCGATGGCGTCCGCAGTGTTACTTTATGCCAGGAAGGGCTCTCAACAAGGGAAGTGTCCAGGCGTCTCGGAGTGAACCAAAGCGAAGTTGTTCGGACATGGAGGAGATACAAGTGACACAAATTGTCGATGACATGCCTCGCTCAGGCCGCCCAGGGGATATTATTGCAGCGGATGACCGCTACCTACGGATTATGGCTCAGCGAACCCTGACAGCAGCGCCATCATGTTGAATAATGCTTTTCGTGCAGCCACAGGACGTCATGTTACGACTCAAACTGTGCTGCATGACGCCCTCTTCACTCCCGACGTTCATGGCGAGGTCCGTCTTTGCAACCACGACACCATGTAGCGCAATACAAATGGGCCCAACAAAATGCCGAATGGACCACTCAGGATTGGCATCACGTTCTCTTCACCAATGAGTGTCGCAGATGCCTTCAACCAGACAATTGTCGGAGACGTGTTTGGAGGCAACCCGGTCAGGCTAAACGCCTTAGACATTGTCCAGCAAGTGCAGCAAGGTGGAGATACCCTGCTGTTTTGAGGTGGCATTATGTGGGGCCGAATTACGCCGCTGGTGGTCATGGAAGGTCGCCGTAACGGCTGTACGATACGTGAATGCCATCCTCCGACCGATAGTGCAATCATATCGGCAGCATATTGGCGAGGCATTCGTCTTCATGGACGACAATTCGCGTCCCCATCGTGCACATCTTGTGAATGACTTCCTTCAGGATAACGACATCGCTGGACTGGAGTGGCCAGCATGTTCTCCAGACATGAACTCTATCGAACATGCCTGGGATAGATCGAAAAGGGATGTTTAAAGACGACGTGACCCACCAACCACTGTGAGGGATCTACGCCGAATCGCCGTTGAGGTGTGGGTTAATCTGAACCAACAATGCCTTGATGAACTTGTGGATAGTATGCCACGACGAATACAGGCATGCATCAATGCAAGAGGACGTGCTACTGGGTATTTAGAGGTACTGGTGTGTACAGCAATCTGGGCCACCATCTCTGAAGGTCTCGCTGTATGGTGGTACAACATGCAATGTGTGGTTTTCATGGGCAATAAAAAGGGCGGAAATGATGTTGATCTCTATTCCAATTTTCTGTACAGGTTCCGGAATTCTCGAAACCGAGGTGATGCAAAACTCTTTTTGATGCGTATGTTAAACATCTGCGTATCGCATTTCAATACAACATTTGGCTGCATCAGTGTGGAAAAACGCCTACTATCCACATGCAGACTAGAAGTGCCATGGGTTTGATGCGTAGCTCACTCACCACCCTGTCTCTCAAAATAGGCGATTGGTGCATTAAGCTGTACGAACTGGTCAACTTAAAAGGTCTTCTGTGCTGTGTGAAGGATAAAATACAGTTCGGAAAAGAGTAGTTTATCGTGTATTTTACGAATGAGGAATGTTTTATGTTCCACTGACTCAGGGAAACCACCGAGTGAGGTGGGGCATGAAGCCGGGCACTCGACTCTCATTCCTGCAGACCATCATCCAAATTGAGGATCGTTAAGGTTCCCCTAAGTCAGTCGACCTTTAATCAGGACAGAGCCGATTTCCCTCTACGTACTTGTCTACATCTAAGTCAACATACACTGATTTGGCAAAAAATTACTACGTACTTAATAGCGTATTGGTCTAGCTTTGGAATATAATACAGTTGCGATTCTGTGCGACATGGATTTCAGGAGTCCGGGTGTGAACACCAGATGTCTACACACAGGTCACGCAATCCTGGTAAATCTGGACTAGTGGCTTGTGGTACCTGATGTTTCCCGGATGTGTTCCATCAGGTTCACATCAGGCGGATTTTGTGAACAAGACATCGATGTGAGTCCACTACCATGTTTGTCAAACAACTATAGCACGATTCAAGCTTTGTGACAGGGACAGTTATCCTGTTAAAAGATGCTATCGCCGACGGGCAAGAAGTAAGGTATGAAGGCATGCAGTTGACCACAGTACTGTTCACATAGTCTACAGCTGTTACGGTGCCTTTAATTACTACCACGGGTCCCATGGAAGCCCAGGAGAGTGGCCCTATGTCATGGTACTGCATCCACGAGTCTGCATGTTTCGCGCAGACCAACACCTGTGTGACACGAATCCGGGCACGACCACGAATCTAGTGTAGCCACAAAACCATTTTCATACGGCTCGACAAGTTTCCATTGATCCACGGTCGCATCCTGATGGTCTCGTGCTCCCTGCAATTGTAACTGACGATGTCGTTGAAACATAGAAACACATAGCGGTCGTCTGCAACGGAACCTCATGTTCAGCAACGTGTGTTGAATAGTCTGCTCCGAAAGAACGGTTTTGCCTGCATTAGCATTCTAATCTGCCTTCAGATCTGTCACAGACGGCCCCGTACCCTACTTTACAGGACTGGCGTCACATTCTGTGATGAGATGTAGCGCTCTAACACCTTTTCGTCTACTCGTCGTTTCATCGTTCTTTAACAATTTTACATAGTTGCTCACGATACCAGCACGCCAACAGCATACCATGGTCGCCGTTTTCGAAATGCTCGTTCCCAGGCGTCGGGCCGTAAGAATCTACCCTTTGTAAAAGACGGTTACGACAGGAAATTTTTCCCATTTGTGGCCCCGTCTCGTGTCTGGTATGATTTCCGCTTAAATACTTTTTGTTACCTTACCGTACCACGTGCCCGCAACCCCACCTGGTAGTATTTAGTCACGCAGCAGGCAGTAGTCATAATGTTTCGGTTCATAAGTGTACATTAATGGCAGTATAATGGCCGCATACTCGTCGAATGCATGTTCTCTAGATTTGCCCAACAGAGTTTCGCAAGAATTACGTAGTTTCATGTAAAGATTTATTTAAATTACCGCTACCAGTCACAAACTTTGTCAACTATTGTATTACTTATTTATTTAGCGACATGTTTCGAGGGTTTAACCTCATCTTCAGGAAAATATGACGGCCATCTTGTCTACTACACAACAGAACTGTTTGTGATCATGTTTCCAAGTTACTGCTATACTAGTGACAATTTGTGAACAGTGACCAACAGAGCCACGGAAATGGATACACCGCAACACATCACAACGAGGCTGCCACGCCAGAAGAACAAAGATGACCACAGCATTCTCGGAAAGACAATGTAATATCAGTATGACCATATTGTAAAGTTTTTTTGGTAATGCCATTTAGCCTGAAGATGAGGTTAAACCCTCGAAACATGTCGCTAAATAAATAATACAATAGTTGACAAAGTTTGTTAATGGTAGCGGTAAATTAAAAGAACCTTTACATATTTCTTGAGACAGTCACGGTCGAAAAATAGTCAAAATGGCTTCTAATTACGTTTCATCGTTCTCTAACAATTTTACATAGTTGCTCACGACACCAGCACGCCAACAGCATACCTGGTTCGCCGTTTCAGAAATGCTCGTTCCCAGGCGTCGGGCCGTGATTGCTCTGTTCAGATGAGGGCTGAGTTGGCATCCCTTCGCTCACAGCTGCAAGCGGCGCTGACTTCGGTCGCGCAGCTTGAGGCTGTTGCCAACGGGCACAACTGTGGGCAGCCGGACTTAGGTATCACGGGGATATCAACCTCGTCCCGTCTGTCCCCAGATCGGTCTGCCGCTGTGGTTGCCCCGGTTGCTGCCCGCAGTGGGGCTGAGCCCTCGCCTGTGGTTGATTGGGAGGTCGTTCCAAGGCGTGGCAGGCAGCGAAAGACGTCCCCGGAGGCTGATCAGAAAGCCTCCCCGGTGCGTCTGACAAACAGGTTTCACGCACTGTCTCTGGCTGAGCCAGATGCAGCTGCCTGCCCTGTTTCAGAGGATGATCCTCAGTCTTCAAGGTCCGGGCAATCACAGAGGGTGGGCTTATTGGTAGTTTGGAGCTCCAATGTTAGGCGCGTAATGGGGCCCCTTAGGAATATGGCGGCTAAGGAGGGGAAGAAATCCAGTGTGCACTCCGTGTGCATTCCGGGTGGAGTCATTCCTGATGTGAAAAGGGTCCTTCCGGATGCCATGAAGAGCACAGGGTGCAGCCAGCTGCAGGTGGTGGCACATGTCGGCACTAATGACGTGTGTCGCTTTGGATCTGAGGAAATTCTCTCTGGATTCCAGCGGCTATCTGATTTGGTGAAGGCTGCCGGTCTTGCTTACGAGATGAAGGCAGAGCTCACCATCTGCAGCATCGTTGACAGAACCGACTGCGGACCTTTGGTGCAGAGCCGGGTGGAGGGTCTGAATCAGAGGCTCAGACGGTTTTGCGACCGTGTTGGCTGCAGATTCCTTGACTTGCGCCATAGGGTGGTGGGGTTTCGGGTTCCGCTGAATAGGTCAGGAGTTCACTACACTCAGCTGGCGGCTACACGGATAGCGGAGGCTGTGTGGCGTGGACTGGGCGGTTTTTTAGGTTAGAAGGCCTCGGGAAAGTACGGGGTGGGCTGCAATCTCAAAGGGTGCATGGCAAATACAGGACGTGCTTGGATCAAGGAATAGTCGTAGTTGTAAATTGTTGTAGTTGTGCTGGGAAAGTCCCTGAGCTTCAAGCGCTAATAGAAAGCACAGAAGCTGAAATCGTTATAGGTACAGAAAGCTGGTTAAAGCCTGAAATAAGTTCTGCAGAAATTTTTACCAAGTCTCAGACGGTGTTCAGGAAAAATAGATTAGGCAGAATTGGTGGCGGAGTGTTTGTGTCTGTCAGTAGTGATTTATCTTGTAGTGAAGTCGAAGTAGATACTCAGTGCGAATTGGTATGGGTGGAGGTTATACTTAACAGCCGAACTAAGTTAATAATTGGCTCCTTCTACCGACCCCCAGACTCCGATGATATAGTTGCGGAACAGTTCAGAGAAAATTTGAGTCTCGTAACAAATAAATGCCCCACTCATACGGTTATAGTTGGTGGGGACATCAACCTTCCCTCGATATGTTGGCAAAAATACTTGTTCAAAACCGGTGGTAGGCAGAAAACATCTTCCGAGATTGTCCTAAATGCTTTCTCCGAAAATTATTTCGAGCAGTTAGTCCACGAACTCACGCGAATTGTAAATGGTTGCGAAAACACACTTGACATCTTAGCCACAAACAATCCAGAGCTGATAGAGAGCATCATGACTGATACAGTGATTAGTGATCACAAGGTCGTTGTAGCTAGGCTCAATACCGTTTCTTCCAAATCCACCAGAAACAAACGCAAAACAATTTTATTTCAAAAAGCGGATAAGGTGTCACTAGAAGCCTTCCTAAGAGACAATCTCCATTCCTTCCGAACTGACTATGCAAATGTAGACGAGATGTGGCTCATATTCAGAGATAAAGTAGCAACAGAAATTGAGAGATTCATACCTCATAAATTGGTAAGAGATGGAACTGATCCCCCGTGGTACACAAAACAGGTCCGAACTCTGTTGCAGAGGCAACGGAAAAAGCATGCGAAGTTCAGAAGAACGCCAAATCCCGAAGATTGGCTAAAATTTACAGACGCGCGAAATTTGGCACGGACTTCAATGCGAGATGCCTTTAATACAAATGTAATGTATTGCGAATACATAGAAAGAAGGATCCTTTATTGTATGATTATATGATAGCGGAACAAACACTGGTAGCAGTTACTTCTGTAAAATATCTGGGAGTATGCGTGCGGAACGATTTGAAGTGGAATGATCATATAAAATTAATTGTTGGTAAGGCGGGTACCAGGTTGAGATTCATTGGGAGAGTGCTTAGAAAATGTAGTCCATCAACAAAGGAGGTGGCTTACAAAACACTGGTTCGACCTATACTTGAGTATTGCTCATCAGTGTGGGATCCGTACCAGATCGGGTTGACGGAGGAGATAGAGAAGATCCAAAGAAGAGCGGCGCGTTTCGTCACAGGGTTATTTGGTAACCGTGATAGCGTTACGGAGATGTTTAATAAACTCAAGTGGCAGACTCTGCAAGAGAGGCGCTCTGCATCGCGATGTAGCTTGCTCGCCAGGTTTCGAGAGGGTGCGTTTCTGGATGAGGTATCGAATATATTGCTTCCCCCTACTTATACCTCCCGAGGAGATCACGAATGTAAAATGAGAGAGATTAGAGCGCGCACGGTGGCTTTCAGACAGTCGTTCTTCCCGCGAACCATACGCGACTGGAACAGGAAAGGGAGGTAATGACAGTGGCACGTAAAGTGCCTCCGCCACACACCGTTGGGTGGCTTGCGGAGTATAAATGTAGATGTAGATGTAGATGTAATAGGTTCCACAACGAAACATTGTCTCGAAATTTGGTAGAAAATCCGAAGACATTCTGGTCGTATGTAAAGTACACAAACCGCAAGACGCAGTCAATACCTTCGCTGCGCAGTGCCGATGGTACTGTTACCTACGACTGTGCCGCTAAAGCGGAGTTATTGAACGCAGTTTTCCGAAATTCCTTCACCGGGGAAGATGAATGGAATATTCCAGAATTTGAAACACGAACAGCTGCTAGCATGAGTTTCTTAGAAGTAGATACCTTAGGGGTTGCGAAGCAACTCAAATCGCTTGATACGGGCAAGTCTTCAGGTCCAGATTGTATACCGATTAGGTTCCTTTCAGATTATGCTGATACAATAGCTCCCTACTTAGCACTCATATACAACCGCTCGCTCACCGATACATCTATACCTACAGATTGGAAAATTGCGCAGGTCGCACCAGTGTTTAAGAAGGGTAGTAGGAGTAATCCATCGAACTACAGACCTATATCATTGACGTCGGTTTGCAGTAGGGTTCTGGAGCATATACTGTATTCAAACATTATGAATCACCTAGAAGGGAACGATCTATTGATACGTAATCAGCATGGTTTCAGAAAACATCATTCTTGTGCAACGCAGCTAGCTCTTTATTCGCACGAAGTAATGGCCGCTATCGACAGGGATCTCAAGTTGATTCCGTATTTCTAGATTTCCGGAAAGCTTTTGACACCGTTCCTCACAAGCGACTTCTAATCAAGCTGCGGGCCTATGGGGTATCGTCTCAGTTGTGCGACTGGATTCGTGATTTCCTGTCAGGAAGGTCGCAGTTCGTAGTAATAGACGGCAAATCATCGAGTAAAACTGAAGTGATATCAGGTGTTCCCCAGGGAAGCGTCCTGGGACCTCTGCTGTTCCTGATCTATATAAATGACCTGGGTGACAATCTGAGCAGTTCTCTTAGGTTGTTCGCAGATCATGCTGTAATTTACCGTCTAGTGAGGTCATCCGAAGACCAGTTTCAGTTGCAAAGCGATTTAGAAAAGATTGTTGTATGGTGTGGCAGGTGGCAGTTGACGCTAAATAACGAAAAGTGTGAGGTGATCCACATGAGTTCCAAAAGAAGTCCGTTGGAATTCGATTACTCGATAAATAGTACAATTCTCAAGGCTGTCAAATCAACTAAGTACCTGGGTGTTAAAATTACGAACAACTTCAGTTGGAAAGACCACATAGATAATATTGTGGGGAAGGCGAGCCAAAGGTTGCGTTTCATTGGCAGGACACTTAGAAGATGCAACAAGTCCACTAAAGAGACAGCTTACACTACACTCGTTCGTCCTCTGTTAGAATATTGCTGCGCGGTGTGGGATCCTTACCAGGTGGGATTGACGGAGGACATCGAAAAAGTGCAAAAAAGGGCAGCTCGTTTTGTATTATCATGTAGTAGGGGAGAGAGTGTGGCAGATATGATACGCGAATTGGGATGGATGTCATTACAGCAAAGACGTTTTTCGTCGCGGCGAGATCTATTTACGAAATTTCAGTCACCAACTTTCTCTTCCGAATGCGAAAATATTTTGTTGAGCCCAACCTACATAGGTAGGAATGATCATCAAAATAAAATAAGAGAAATCAGAGCTCGAACAGAAAGGTTTAGGTGTTCGTTTTTCCCGCGCGCTGTTCGGGAGTGGAATGGTAGAGAGATAGTATGATTGTGGTTCGATGAACCCTCTGCCAAGCACTTAAATGTGAATTGCAGAGTAGTCATGTAGATGTAGACACCAGTCTCGTGGTCCTGCTGCCATATTTCCAAGATATTGTAATGAAGGAGACAGTGGAGATTACAGTGGTGGATAATTTAATAAACCGCGACTCTGAGGCTTTAGTTCAAGTAAATGCAAGATCTAGCACTCAATTTCCTTAAATCTCGGCGAAAAAATATATTTTATAAGCAATTAACTTGGGTCCAGTGTGTGGTAGTTATGCAGATACAGCTATTTCACGATGACATGTAGGCCTACAGTTCCGTTCCCGGTAAGAGGAAAGCATGGTTCGAGTTGTAATCAAAACAGTGCCATGTACCTTATAAAAACACTGAAGATGCCGAAATTATTTTTTTCGTGGGTACTGAGGAAATGACTTTGCTTCTTGAGGAGAATCTGTAGAATGTTTCACCTACATCCGTACATGTATACTGCTCATGCAAGGGTACTGTGCTCAACGGATAATTTTTTTTGTGCCTCTATTAGTGATGGTCACTCGCATGTCGAACTAGGGAAAATGCCTCTTTGCAAGTCTCTAAAAGCGTTACAATCTCTTTCAACTGACTCTAATTGCCATTACTCACTATATGCGATGGGAACACAACGAAAGTTGCTCATTCTTCCTCAAATATTTGAAGCTGAGCACAGGGCTACTATACAACGCAAGGTTTTAGGGAGGTTGAAAAAATTGTTCAAATGGCTCTGAGCACTATGGGACTTAACCGCTGAGGTCATCAGTCCCCTAGGACTTACAACCACTTAAACCTAACTAACCTAAGGACATCACACATCCATGCCCGAGGCAGGATTCGAACCTGCGACCGTAGCGGTCGCGCGGCTCCAGACTGTAGCGCCTAGAACCGCTCTGCCACTCCGGCAGGCTTTGGGGATGTCTTCACGATCATTTATGTTAACTAATTACTTTTCTGTGAACCCTACTCTTTAATTTTCTTTTACGACTACCAGGTGTCTAGCGTTCTAGCAGCTAAGACAAGGAATTTGTAATCGAATCTTTAATTTTCTTTTAAGACTACCAGGTGTTTACCGTTCTAGCAGCTAAGGTAAGGAACTTATAATCGAAATTACGACCGACGCAAAATTCTTCCCAGTATTGTGGATATATTTACTGAGATTTTGGCTGTATAATAGTATCAGGGTCGCCAATGACCCGATCACCGCAGTTACGCGACGCGGGCCTCGTTAGCACTTGGACAAGTGACCGCCTGGAAACAACGAGTGCCACTAGCTCAGCCACTCCATAGTCTCTGAAGTGGCGTCCAACTGAGAGAGCTGCACCAGGCCGTTGAGCCGCACGTCATTGTTATCATCGGAGTTGCTTCGAGTATATTTCTAACTTGTGAGAGAGCTGGATATGCTATGGATGTCAGGACGACATGTGTGTGCGCTACAACGGAATTTCTACCAGTGCCCTCATCTTGACACTACTTGTAGAACTGACGCCCTGTCTGGTTGATCTAGCGTTTGTTTTGAGCATGTAGAACGTCTGGTTGCGTAGCACATCAGAGGCATGCGTATTTGTGACTTTCGGAGGCGAGCACGGAATTAGGAATGCTGACGGGGCCTCGCCTGGACGTGTGACGGCGCCCGCGACGCAGTGAGGCGTGAGGATGAACGGCTGGCGTGTAGAGGAATGTCCTCGGCCGGCCATCGATCGTGGCGCCGCTCACCGGCTGTCAGCCGAGGCTGGAGTTGCGCCCCCACAGCCCACTCACTGTGAACGCCCTCATGTCTCTTCCGCATCTGTGGGGCAAATACAAACGCGCAATCTGGAGGCTTGCCTAACATCCGCGTTTATGTTCAATCATGCATTTCTAGCGGTGTTTCCACAGTTGTGGCAAACAGAGTGGAGAAGTGTAGTGCGGTCCGATAAGCTGCGATTTCGACTCACTTCAAACGAAGCCATGCGTCGAGTTCAAGCACGGCTTGAACAGACGCTTAACCCAACTACGTGAAGGATGTACACTACTGGCCATTAAAATTGCTACACCACGAAGATGACGTGCTACAGACGCGAAATTTGGCAGACAGGAAGAAGATGCTGTGATATGCAAACGATTAGCTTTTCAGAGCATTCACACAAGGTTGGCGCCGGTGGCGACACCTACAACGTGCTGACATGAAGAAAGTTTCTTACCGATTTCTCATACACAAACAGCAGTTGACCGGCGTTGCCTGGTGAAACGTTGTTGTGATGCCTCGTGTAAGGAGGAGAAATGTGTACCATCACGTTTTCGTCTTTGATAAACGTCGGATTGTAGCCTATCGCGACATTGCTGCTCGCGTTGGTCGAGATCCAATGACTATTAGCAGAATAAGGAATCGGAGGGTTCAGGAGGGTAATACGGAACGCCTTGCTGGATCCCAACGGCCTCGTATCACTAGCAATCGAGATGACAGGCATCTTATCCGCGTGGCTGTAACGGATCGTGCAGCCACGTATCGATCCTTGAGTCAGCTGATGGGGACGTTTCCAAGACAACAACCATCTGCACGTACATTTCGACGATGTTTGAGGCAGCATGGACTATCAGCTCGGAGACTATGGCTGAGGGTAACCTTGACGCTGCATCACAGACAGGAGCGCCTGCGATGGTGTACTCAACGACGAACCTTGGTGCACGAATGGCAAAACGTCATTTTTTCGTATGAATCCAGGTTCTGTTTACAGCACATGATGGCCGCATCCGTGTTTGGCGACATCGCGGTGAATGCACATCGGAAGCGTGTATTCGCCATCGCCATACTGGCGTATCACCCGGCGTGATGGTATGGAATGCCAGTGGTTACACGTCTCGGTCACCTCTTGTTCGCATTGACGGCACTCTGAACAGTGGACGTTACATTTCAGATGTGTTACGACCCGTGGCTCTACCCTTAATTCGATCCCTGCGAAACCCTATATTTCAGCAGGATAATACACGACCGCATGTTGCAGGTACTGTACGGGCCTTTCCGGATACAGAAAATTTTCGACTGCTGCCCTGGCCAGCACATTCTCCAGATCTCTCACCAAATGAAAACGTCTGATCAATGGTGGCCGAGCAACTGGCTCGTCACAATACGCCAGTCACTACTCTTGATGAACTGTGGTATCGTGTTGAAGCTGCATGGACACTTGTACCTGTACACGCCATCGAAGCTCTGCTTGACCCAATGCCCAGGCGTATCGAGGTTGTTATTACGGCCAGAGGTGGTTGTTCTGGGTACTGATTTCTCAGGATCTATGCACCCAAATTGGGTGGAAATGTAATCACATGTCAGTTCTAGTATAATATAATTGTCCAATGAATACCCGTTTATCGTCTGGATTTCTTCTTGGTGTAGCAATTTTAATGGCTAGTAGTGTAAGTTCCGGCCGGACATAGTTCTGTGACGTTTTGCGGATGTTTTACGCACTGTTTCGTGGATCCATATATTCAGGATTCCGTGATGTATTTGCAACGTTCTCTGTCACCAATTGCAACCCTTTTTCAGTGTGTTCATGAAGAGTATTCTGTAGAAATGCCTTTCTTCCAAGATGACAACAGAGGTGCTCACGGGACTGCTTGCATAAACTGCCGATATGACGAACAATAAGGCGACCTATCGGACTTTGACTGTCGTGTTCAATCGCCCGATTTTTGTGCCATATGAAATGCTTGGGACTATTTGGAGCAGCAGGTAAAATCTAGCAATTAACATCCTCCCAGTTTAGTAGCTCTGCGGATTCTAAACGTCGATGAGTGGTCTTTCCTTCCTCGCATAGAATCTTTTAAAGAAATTTTCGCCATTTGACTATTAATTGTTCATTTACTGTACAACAACCATGATTTCAGCTTTGCAGCCATTGTCAAGTGCATGTTGAAACGTTAAAACACGTCTGACCTGTTTGTGAGATGTGACAGCAGAAAAGATGAATGCAGGTCACAGGAATATATTAGCTATCAAATACGCCACACTATATGTTAATGGTGTCTCATTGTGCACAATGCCAGCTATATTTTGTATCTTGGATATGTACTCGTATCAAGTAATACAACTAATCTATAAGACCAGAAACATGAATTTTTCGACGATGACATGTCACAGACGGGTCAGACATGTTTCAACATAGTTAACATGCTCTTGAGAATGGCTACAAACCCAAAATCATGATTGTATTCAATACATGAACAATTAACTGTCAAATGGCGGAAATTTCTTAAAAAACAATCAGTGAGTGATTTGAGCTGGATATTAAATACCTGAAGAAACTTATGGGCTCACTTTCTAGTCATTATCAAGACTAGATGTGGTGGTACGCTGTTAGCGATATGGCTATTGCGGGTTACTAATTTTTATCCGGTGTGATTATTTATAAATGATTACTGAAAGCTGAAAAACAAGCGATCATACAATACAGGGTGTCCCAAGGGGAATGGTCAATATTTAGGGATATGACTGGAATGATCATTCGAAACAAAAAATCTAGTAAACATTGGCTCCGCATCGCGTGGCTACTTGCTGACAAGTGCAAAGATTTCCATAACGTCTGCCTTCTCTACTGTCTTATCAACGTACGCTGTCCCTCATATACTTCCTCGGCCTTAACGCTCTTGTTTGAACAACATGGCAGAAACACCCGTTCCCATCAGAGCAAAATCCTTTGTGTCGCACTCCATCGTTTAGCCAGTTTCTGGAAGTCCTTCTCGGCAGCAGGTTCAAATGGCTCTGAGCACTATGGGACTTAACTGCTGAGGTCATCAGTCCCTTAGAACTTAGCACTACTTAAACCTAACTAACCTAAGGACATCACACACAGCCATGCCCGAGGCAGGATTCGAACCTGCGACCGTAGCGGTCGCGCGGTTCCAGACTGTAGCGCCTAGAACCACTCGGTCACTCCGGCCGGCTCGGTAGCAAGGACCCGTCTCTGGAACAGCCTCCAGCATTATATTAGAGAACTAAATAACATCACTGAGCGAGGTGGCGCAGTGGTTAGCACAAAGGATTCGTATTCGGAAGCATGACGGTTCAAACCCACGTACGGCTATCCTGATTTTTCCGTGCCTCCCCTAAGTCGCTTCAGGCAAATGCCGGAATGGTTCCTTTGAAAGAGCACAGCCGACTTCCTTTCCCTCCTTCCCTTGTCCGATCAGACCGATGACCTCGCTGTTTGGTCCCCTCCTCCGAATCAATCAATCAATCAATTTAAATAACATCTCCAACTTCAGAAGACTGGTAATGACATATCAACCAAAGCAACAATAAGAATTACCACTGTCCCTGAACGCACTCTTTACCCCTGTACATTCTTCTTTCCAACCAGATCTTCATTTCCCAGTATTCTTAGCTGGTACAGTATCCTAAAATTTCCTTTCCCCAGAACTTTTTTATAAAAAATATCTATTTGTATACCTGTAAATTCTTTTTATATCTGCGCTGTCGTTATTATTATTGTTGTTATTATTTCTGGCAGAAGCAGCAGTAGTAGAAGTACTGCCAGTATTAAGTTTATTAATTAATAGTTAGTATTATTTTCAATATAGACACTAAAATCATTTTAATACTATTTGTCAAATTAAAATTATGGTTTCTTAGGTATCATGATGTAAAAAAAGTCAATGTATGCTTGAGAAACATGATTTCCTGTAAGAGAGAGTCTGATGGTCCTAAAAAAATAAGATTGAGTAAGCCATGAGCGCTTTTTCTTCTTCGATACTCAACAATAAATCTCTTCAACTGCAAGCTCTTTGCTTTCCATATTTTGAGAGATGGTGCTATGGACTAAACAAGGGGAAAAAGCCCAATAAACATGGGCTCGGAAGTGCATACCTTAAGACCTATGAGTAGTTCTTCACCTTCGCTACGGAAAAACACTTCTACTGAACAAACGTCCATAATGCTTATGGTATGCAATTTAGAGGGGATGTTTACTAGACAATTTTTTCTTGTTTTGGTCCATATTACCCCTCCCAAATATAGCAAACAAAGAGCTTGCAGCAGAAGAGATTTGTTTCAATATCGAAGATGATGAAGTGTTCGTAGCTCTGAAATTATTCGTTTTGGAGCCCATATTTACTAGTCCTTTTTGCTTCGAATGGTCGTTCCTGTCGTATCAACATCTACATCTACATAGACACCCCGCAAGACACCGTATGGTGCGTGGCGTAGGGTACCCTGTACCAGTACTTGTCATTTTCTTTCCTGTTCCACTCACAAATAGAGCGAGAGAAAAACGACTGTCTCTATGCCTCTGTATGAGCCGTAATTTCTCTCATCTTATCTTCGTGGTCTTCACGCGGAATGTATGTCGGCGGCACTAGTAGAATCGTCCGGCAATGAGCTTCATGCGCCGATTCTCTAAATTTTCTCAGTAATGTTTCTCGAAAAGAGCAACACCTTCCCTCCAGGGATTCCCATTTGAGTTCCCGCAGCATATCTGTAACACGTGTCATTCGAACCTACCAGTAACGAATCTAGCAACCAGCCTCCGAATTGCTTCGATGTTTTCCTTCAATCCGACCTGGTAAGGATCCCAAACACTCGAGTAGTACTCAAGAATAGGTCGCAGCAGTGTCCTATAAGCGGACTCCTAAAAGTGTCCCATAAAGCGAAGTCGACCATTCACCTTCCCTGCCACAATTCTTACATGCTCGTTCCACTTCATATCGCGTTGCAACGTCACGACTAGACATTTAATCGATTTGACTGTGTCAAGCAGGACACTAGTAATACTGTATGCGAACGTTACAGGTTTGATCTTCCTACTTATCCGCATTAACTTACATTTTTCCACATTTAGGGCTAGCTGCCATTCATCACAACAACTGGTAATTTTGTCTGCGTCATCTTGTATCTGCCCACAGTCACACAACTTCAACACCTTACCGTACACCATGGCATCATCAGCAAACAACCGCAGATTGCTGGCCCCCTTGTCCGCCAAATCATTTATGGATACAGAGAACAACAGCGGTCCTATAACTCTTCCCTGGGGTACCCCTGACGAGACCCTTGCCTCTGATGAACACTCGCCGTCTATCTGTGAACTCATTTCATATGCACGTCCTTCGTTAACAGCCTGCAATGGGACACCGCGTCAAATGCGTTCCGGAAATCTGCCTGCTTCCCTTCATCCATATTTCCCAGTATATAATGCGAGAAAAGGGCAAGCTGAGTGTCACGCGAGCGACACTTTCTAAAACCATTCCGATTTTTGCACGTAAGCTTCTCACCCTCAAGAAAGTTTATTATATTAGAAATGAGAATATGTTCAAGGATTCTTCAGCAAACAGAAGTAAGGGTTATTGGTCTGTGATTTTGCCGTTCTATTCTCTTACCTTTCTTATACACTGGAGTCATCTGCGCTTTTTTTCAGTCGCTTGGGAATATGTGCTGGGCGAGGGATTCACGATAAATGCAAACTTGGTAAGAGGCCATTGCAGTAGAGTTGTTTTTGTGTTGTTGTGGTCTTCAATCCAGAGACTGGTCTGATGCACCTCTCCATGCTACTCTATCCTGTGCGAGCTACTTCATCTCCCAGTACTTACTGCATCCTACATCCTTTTCAATCTGTTTAGTGTATTCATCTCTTGGTCTCCATGATTTTTACCCTCCACGCTGCCCTCCAGTGCTAAATTTGTGATCCCTTGATGCCTCAGAGCATGTCCTACCAACCGGTCCCTTCTTCTTGTCGAGTTGTGCCACAAACTCCTCTTTTCCCCAATTCTATTCAGTACCTCCTCATTAGCTATGTGATCTACCCATCTAATCTTCAGCATTCTTCTGTAGAACCACATTTCGAAAGCTTCTATTCTCTTCTTGTCCAAACTATTTATCGTCCACGTTTCACTTCCATACATGGCTACGCTCCATACAAATACTTTCAGAAACGACTTCCTGACACTTAAATCTATACTCGATGTTAACAAATTTCTCTGCTTCAGAAACGCTTTCCTTGCCATTGCCAGTCTACATTTTATATCCTCTCTACTTCGACCATCATCAGTTATTTTGCTCCCCAAATAGCAAAACTCCTTAAGTGTCTCATTTCCTAATCTAATTCCCTGAGCATCACCTGACTTAATTCGACTTCATTCCATTATCCTCGTTTTGCTTTCGTTGATGTTCATCTTATATCCTCCTTTCAAGACACTGTCCATTCCGTTCATCTGCTCTTCCAAGTTCTTTGCTGTCTCTGACAGAATTACAATGTCATTGGCGAACCTCATAGTTTTTATTTCTTCTCCATGGATTTTAACTCCTACTCCCAGTAGAGTACTCTTAGTAAAATCTAACTGGCATTCCAACCGGACCTGGTGATTTATTTGCATTCAAATCCTTCAGTTACTTCTCTACGCCAGGTGTGTTTATTACTATGTCGTCCATATGGGAGTCTGTCCGATGACGTTATGTTTGTACGATTCTCCTGTGTGGACGATTTCTTGAACGTGAAATTTAAAACCGGCTTTCGTTTTGTATATTCAATTGTCACACCAGACTGGTCAACAAGGAACTGAATGGAAGCCTTAGACAAGCTTAGCGGTTTTACAGGCGACCGGAATTTTAGCGGGTTCTCTGTCAGATCTTTTGCTATGGTGTAACGGTGGTAGTTGTTCTATGCTTCGCGCTGATCTTTCCACAGATGCGCGAATCTCTAATAACCTTCGCTGAACCGAGAGAGCAACAGCCTGTGCTCCCTCAGAATGCGCCGAATTTCGTTATTAAACAATGGTGGATCTTTTCCATCCTTTATCCACTTGCTGGGCACATAACTCTCCAGAACACGAATTACAATACGCTTAAACTTTGCTCATAATTCCTCTACATCCATCTTACCGGAACTGTGATGCCATTTTGCTATCAGTCCCTGAAAATGGGTCATTCTTCCTGGGACACTCCGTATAGGGAACGTTGTTGCACCTGACAGTAGACTTTACGCCGCTCCAACATTCTGTCGCTAGTGACCCGCAAGCATAAGACGAGGGAAGTGTTCGCGGTGAAGGAGAAACTTGTTCCTCTGAACTGAATAGTTAAGAAAGCGGTGTCACATTTAAACTCCGCTTGTGGAAGGTTGTTCCATGGTCCGGGCACCTTATCTCTAAAAAGAGCCCTAAACGGCCCTGGCGTGTAATAAGCACTTAACTTTATCGGAATGTGGACTACAAGGCGACCCACAGCACGTCCCACCGCCATAATGGAAGAATAATGTTCCCCTGCGCTCTCTAGACAGCGTTATGTCGGCGGCGTCCTCTTACGGTAAAAACGGCCCGGTACTTTCGAGACATTGACACGGACGAACGATTCTGTCGGAACTTCGCTTCTAAAAGAGTAATGGATGGGCGGTGTTGTATTGTCAGATGCACGAGCTGTAACACACTCATAGCTACAAGATAGGATTACTTTAAGCTTTTAAAAAGATGCATGTAACTGTGTTAAAGCATTAATGACGTGTACATGTTTTGTCAATCGCGGACTTCAGTGGTCGTAGTACACAATTTAAATTCTTTGTTTTGCTTTCTCTTAGCTGTTGAATCCTTGCATACATGGCTTCTCTGATGGTTTAGAAGTCGCTACTTATACTTTTAAAAAGTAAGCGCACACACACACACACACACACACACACACACACACACACACACACACATGCTTCTTGATATTCAGATGCATATTAAACCGGATTGAACATTATTCTTATAGGTTTTATTCGGATTACGTAGTTGCATTGTTTTATAAAATATCATCAAAATGATCATTATCAAGGACTGAACTATCTCTGGTTTGTTCAAAGCTGAAGTGTTTCGCACTATCCACCTCTGGGCAACCGTTATTCCTGCTTCCGTGCCTTGGCTTGTAGTTCCACGGAGACTTTGGTGTTCTGTTTTCTTGCGTTCTTGAGACACACTCTGTCTATTTGTTCCTGTACTACACTACTCCTTCATTGAAATTAAATATTTATTTCTCTTCTCATCACGTAATGTGTAACCCGCTACGGCTCTTATAACTCTCACCTCTTCAGTTTCTGTCGTTTTGATCTGCCCTTTAGTAGTGTCCACCATTCACACCAGCACAACAATCGTTATTGCCATTGCTTAGTGCAGAATGGACAGAAACAAGCCGATAATAAGGTAAGTGCAGGTGAGCGAACGTCGAATCGAGCAAAATTTTCCAAGTAACCATAGGTTGGAAATGTACTGTTGTGGAGCGGAGGCCATAGTGCGACAGCCAATGAACGAAGAGCACGCAGAGGTTTGTTCGGTAGGGGAATGAGTGTGTGTGGTTTTACCCCATTACGCTGCTGCTGTGGTCGTTGTAGTTTGTAACGATGTTCAAGGTAGCAATTTGGAGCATTTACCTTAAAAAAATTGCGATTTATGGGGAAAAGAGTGTTTTCTTTTTCATGATTGTCTTAGTTCATTCTTACTGACCTACTGCACGTGTCAGAATAAAAGTTCACTCATGTTCTCTGCATGCTAGCAAAAATTAAAACATGTAGCATTCATTATAAATGACATTGCGTCTCATAGTGCTACATGTCCACTATCTTACTGAAGTGCATTTTCTGCAGTATGGCTTATTAACAGTATTACTACACTTTCAGCGTAGTTGTATTAGAAGTCAAGTTTTGCCCAGTAAACATCACTGAACATCTGAGTTTAACTTAACCAGCCATGAATAAAGACTCTGTGCTTGCGTAGCTTTGACTGTTTGGCCGAGACCATTATCTTCACCTGCGTTTCTTAACACACAGGTACTACTTGGTGGAGGTTAGTTTAAGAGGACACGCATCCGCACTCTCGTCGCGGATTGGTGTCTCTTACGGCCACAGCTCCACTATGTAGTCTAGTCAATTGGTATTCAAAACAACCGTTTTCGTAAAAAAAATTTCGAAAGCTTTTTCTCAGTGGTTCTGTATGTTTTCTGTGGTACTGAATCCGAATTTCATATTTGCTGCCCTGTAAGAGGTCGGCATCAAAACGAAAACCGTAAAAAAATCTCAAACTTTTCGCCTTTTTGCAGTTTCTCGCTTAAATCTCGAGAGCTATGCGTTTTTCCAAGATAACGACTCCATACAAAATTAAAATAGAGGTTGATTTTCTAATGAGCGCTCTAGAGCACTTTGAAAAGCAGCGGTTTTTAGACCCTTCTGTGAAAACGTCCACAGCGCCAACTTCCATCCACTATAACTAGCCCATCAACAAAATCCCCAAACCACAAGAAAGTACATTGAATGCCCTACACCCGTAATAATCAATTTTCGCGAATGGGGGCGGGGAGCGAAGTGAAAATTACGAATAACGCCTTCTGCCTTCTACAGCCAAACAACCCCTCCCAACTATGTTCGTATCTGTCGTCGGTGCTATACTTTCAGTGTATTGCACATAAAAGAGATTGTTTTCAATGAATTTATGGGAAAGCTTGTGTGATGAAAAATTCTAAAATTCTATTTACAACATATTAGGAACGTGAAACTGAATAGAAAGATCAATATGAAATTTGTATGTAGTAATACACATGTGCCATGAAGTGAGTGAATGTCGCACTCAGGACTGGGTCATTACTCCGAGGAGGTTCTCCATATGGAAAAGAAAGAAGGTATTTAGTGATAGATATGGGTCGAAATATAAGTGGTATAGTGAACTATCGATGTATGAAGAAATACTTGTATTGATGTCATTTGTGCAGTTTTTTAATCGTCTCCGTTTGGCTGTTGCTGGCCCAAGCAACATTTCTTGGGCACTGCGAGGTCCAGGTGATAGGTCTTGGGCGATGCAAGGTCCAGGCAAAGCATCAGCGGCTGTGAAAGGTGTGCACTTAACAGTGAGTTGTTGCTGTTCTTCCACTGAAAATGCTGTAATTGAATGATTAATGTTATAAAGGGGAAAAAATGGACAGTAAAGATACATAATGCTACAACATATTACATAAATTAATAACTAGGGTCCGGATTTTAATGACGTCATATTTTTTCTGAACCATAGGGTGAATTTTAGAACAATTTATACACAAATCTAGGCATTTCAGTGTCGAAAAATGTATTTTGATTGTGAATATAAAGTCATATTTCAACAAATTTTAGTAATAGGTCATATTTCCGTCAACTTTTGCCAAAAATGCATATACCGTTTTTCTCGTATCTTACGGGACACACGAATAAGAAAATGAATATGTTGCTCACGAGACAATATTTAACGAGCTATTATGAAAGATAAACAGATAAATTAGTACAAAGCTTTATTTCTCAGGACTGTAGCAGAAAATCAGTGTACCACAACAGTCGTTTTGCGAACAAAATGGTTCAAATGGCTCTGAGCACTATGGGACTTAACTGCTGTGGTCATCAGTCCCCTAGAACTTAGAACTACTTAAACCTAACTAACCTAAGGACATTACACACAACCATGCCCGAGGCAGGATTCGAACCTGCGACCGTAGCGGTCGCGCGGTTCCAGACTGTAGCGCCTAGAACCGCTCGGCCACTCCGGCCGGCTCTTTTGTTGGACTCTTGGTCTGAAAATAACGATACACTTCTCTTTGAGGACGATGAATTTGGCAGTTTTAAATACTGTTTCTCATAAGAAATGATTTCTTCACATAAAACTATTTTATGCATTTAGCTAGGTGTAAAAGGACAGTACATGTATGCAAGCTTTCTAGACCGCGAAGGGTCCGGACGACAAACATTTAACGTAAGAAAAATGCTAGATACTGCGAAGAATGTTTGATCTGCCTCGTGACGTCATAGACACGTTGCGCGACCACTGTAAGCGTTTTACCGGAAGATACAAGAGTCAAACAAACAAAAGCGTTTTTTTTTTTAGAAAAAAACGCAGGTTTGTTCTTATAGAATATACTTTTGGATCATTCCATGAAAAGTGAAGATTCTGTTACGTCTGTAACACTTCCTGTTCCTTTGTTTAGTGGCAAATCAATGCAACTCGCACCATCAAATCTTCTCTGTACATTGTTCATATTCAGGTCTTTTTTTATTATTTTCATCTTAATATTTTAGTGCCAACTATGCGAATGTTACGTCCATAACCATGAATAACTCTTCTGTTGTTATAATCATTGTACTGTACTACTACCAACGTGAAACAACTCCCAACATCTCTACAAAAGTATTGTCAGGACTGGCACCGTCATCGTAGGTAAGTTACTAGTATGTGACAGCGGAGTACAGCTCTCACTGTAATGAGGCATTCTTTTATATTTCCCGTGTAGTCTGTTATTAAGGATCGCCATAAAATCTATGTTATTGAACTATTTGTAGGTTGCCTAACTAATGGGTGCCAGAGGCAACAAAGGTTTGATTTTCAGTATTTCGTCTAATTATAATTGACCAAATTCCAACATCTAAAGTGAGACTTAAACAACACATTAAGAGGTATAAGCTTACGTTACAGGTTTAACACAATAAGTCAGACACTAAAGTTAGAAACTGTGTATATGTCTTGAGATAGCAAAACTCACGGCGCACATATTACCAAGACTGTGTGCATACAGTATCTGAGAATGAGATCAGTTAGTGGCTTCCAACAAGCTTTATACATCATTTCAAATCTATTCTAATGTTTTCTCCTCCCAAAAAATATAGAAAGGCAAATTGTGTCACTTACTACATTTTCGCTGCCAATGAAGTAAAATTTCAGCATTGGGTGTGATGTTTTAATTTATTACTTCTTCATTACTAATTAGATACGTTACACAGTTCTGCAGACAATATTCGCTTATATCATATACTTCAGGAGATACTATGTTCCATATATAGGAGTTGAATTCTTGGAAGATAAAAGGAGCAGAGACACTGGTACAAACTGAATTCCATACAAAACGAGGAGAAATGTAAAAGTGAAAGTATCAAACGAAGACTCTTTTAACTTTTTTAATCCCATCCATTCACGAAACCATAAATTATGTAATACACAGTGAAGCCATTAAATGAGGAAGCATGAAAGCTTCTTTACAGGTTTTTCATTTGCAAATTGCACTAAAGTGTTATTTTTGTGGCTTACCTTCCCCAAAGTTTCCCCAATCAAGGCCTGCACAACGGATCCAGCCTAGGAAGCTATAAATTCTAAATACGGCCCTGGTACACGAACTCACTCCATCGAGAGGTATTATGAAGTTCAAGTTCATCATCAGTCAGAAGATGCGACGCCATACTTGACACACGAGTGGAAACAGCACGCGCTACTTTAACGTCTCCGTTAAGCTATGTTCACTCTCGCTAAGCTGCCTTTAGGTGATAAAAGTCGTGGGGTACCTCTTAATACTGTGTCAGACCTCCCTTCGCCCGGCGTAGTGCAGTAATTCAAAGTGGCATGGGCTCGAAAGGTTGTTGAAAATCCTCTGCAGAAGTACTGAGCCATGTTGCTTCTATAGCCGTCAATAACTGCGAAAGTGTTGCCGATGTAGGAGATTGTGCACGAACAGAACTTTCGATTATGTACCAGGCGTGGAACTCATGTCGGACGATCTGGGTGTCCAAATCACTCGCTCGAACTGTCCAGAATGTTCTTCAAATCAGTTACGAACAACTATGGCCCGGTGACATAGCGCATTGTCATCCACAAAAATTCCATCGTTGTTTGTAGAGATGAAGTCCAGGAACGGCTGAAAATGGTCTCAAAGTGGCCGAAGACAACCATTTCCAGCCAATGATCGGTTCAGTTGGACCAGAGAATCCACTCCATTCCGTGTAAACACAGCCCACACCATTATGGAGCCACCACCAGCTGGCACAGTGCCTTGTTGACAACTTGGGTTCGTGGCTTCGTGGGGTCTGCGGCACACTCGTACCCTACAGTCAGCTCTTACCAACTGAGACTCATATGACCAGGTCATGATGGTCTTCCAGCCGACTAAGTTACAATCGATATGGTCACGAGGCAATGAGAGGCGCTACAATGGAAAGGTCCAAGCATCTAGCTCCAACAACCATTCCGCATTCAAAGTCTGTTAATTAGTACCGTGCGGCCGTAATCAGGTCGGAAATATTTTCACGGGAATCTTCTGAGTACAAATGACAGCGAGTTGCCGTTATATACCTTGTGTACGCGATACCATCGCCCTCGGTGTATGTTCATATCGCTGTCCCTCGACTTCTTGTCACCTTAGTGTAGAGTGACGCCATTGCTCGTAACGTATTGTGGCTCGTAACGTATTGTGCTGATACCATAATTCCACGCGTGAACAGACAGTTATCACTGCCGTCGTGCAGTGGCGCCACTTTCTGCCGTGCCACAGAAAATTAAACTTGGTTGTACGTGTGGAGCCATTAGTCTTCCATCTCCATTGTATAGCTAAAACCCTGTATCCCTATATTGGGTTTTCGACTGCTGTCCCAGTTTTCGTGGAATAACTGCTACTGTGCTCAGATTTCAGCGTGCTTTCATTTTCTTTGTGGAAAAAAGAAACTGGACGGTAGGTACACATTCGCAGATCCTGTAACTATACGAAGAGCGACCTGACATTACTGGTTAATTTTCTGTGGAAGTGTGTGTGTGTGTGTGTGTGTGTGTGTGTGTGTGTGTGTGTGTGTGTGTGTGTGTGTGTGTGTGTGTGTGTGCTCGCGCGCGCGCTGAGTGAGTGCGTTTAGATTTATACACAAGTTTATATGCTGTCCCCTACTTTATGAACGTTCACTTCTGTATCCAAGCAAGTTTAAAATAATTATTTATATCCTGAAATCAACCCACAAGTAGAAGCAAAAAATTGAAAGAATTACATGATCTGAGCTGAATAGCGATAGGGACAGCAACCTCACGCATGAGAACGGGGGGAAAGTCATTGAAAATTACACTTAACTTGTGAACTATTTCAAAGCGTAACGAATAGCACCTAAATGGAGTGTGTAAACTCCGGAAACATGCCTCAGTATTGGTGGCCCCGCCATTGCTTAACAACCTGAGAATCTCTGCTATTTGGCCAATATTTATAAGTGCGCCTCCTGAAGCATTCCAAGACAACGTGTCAGCGTAAAGCGTAGCCGACTATTTGCAATTCCTTTAGGAAAGACAAATCCAGAATGGAACACCTTAGTGTAAGGTGTTCCTTATACATCAATATCTTTGGATTATATAAGATCGTTTAACGACTACGTTCAGAATTATATGGCTGACGTGTCGCATGGGAAATTTGTGATTCACGAAAGAGACGAAGTAAATTAACGAACGTCTGTATGCAAATTAATTTATAGCACAACTGCATTAAAATTTTAAAATCTCTGAAGAGTGGTTTATGTGCAAGGGAAATTTTTAAGTCAACTGTTGGTAAGTTTGCTGTAACAGATGGCATTTTCGTGTTCGAGTTTTTTTCCTTTTACAAGTGGGGATTTTGCATGCATTTTATTCATGCATGAAATCCATTTTCGGGTCCGTAATTTGGTTTTCTTTTCTTTGTGTTTGACTGTGCTCTAAACCCTAACGTGCTACCTGGCGCAGTAATATCAGTAGCCAAGCGCACTTCGACGCATACAGATTGACTAAACACTGAATTGACAAAATCCATGGGGTAGCGATAAGCGCATATACAGATGGCGGTGTTATCACGTATACAAAGTATAAAAGGAAAGTGCACTGGTGGAGCTATCATTTGTACTTAGGTGATTCGTGTGAAAAGGCTTCCGACGCGATTATGGCTGCACGACGGGAGTTAATGGACTTTCAACGCGGAACGGTGGCTGGAAATAGACGCATGGGACATTCTATTTCGGAAATCGTTAGGGAATTCAATATTCGGAGATGCACAGTATTAAGAGTGTGTCGCAAATACCAAATTCAGGCATTATTTCTCACCACGGACAACGATGTGACTGACAGCCTTTCCTTAACGACCGAGAGCAGCGGTGGTTGGTTAGAATTGCCAGCGCTAACAGGCAAGCAAGACTGCCTGAAATAGAAGCAGAAATCCATGTGGAGTGTTTAGGACAGTATAGCGAAGTTTACGTTAATGGGTTATGGCAGCAAACGACCGATGCTAGTGCCATTGGTACCAGCGCATCCCCTGCGCTCTTGACCAAATCGGTTGGGCTCTAGAGAACTAGTAAACAATGCCCTAGTCAGATGAGTCCCGATTCCAATTGGTATGATGGTAGGGATGGAGTGTGTCGCAGGTCCTAGGAAGCCATGAAACCAGATTGTCAACAAGGCAGTGTGCAAGCTGGTGGTGGCCCCATAATGGTGTGGACTGTGTATACATGGAACGGACTGGGACCTCTGATCCAACTGAACCGGTCATTGACTGGGAATGGAGTGTTCGACTGCTTGGAGAGAATATGCAGCCATTCATGGAGTTCATGTCCTCAGGCATGGATGTGTGTGATGTCCGTAGGTTAGTTAGGTTTAAGTAGTTCTAAGTTCTAGGGGACTGATGACCTCAGATGTTAAGTCCCATAGTGCTCAGAGCCATTTGAACCATTTGAATTTCTTGTCCCCAAACAAAGACGGAATTTTTATGGATGACAATGCGCCATGTCACCGAAGCACGTTGTTCGCGATTGGTTTGAAGAACATTCTGGGCAGTTCAAGCGATGCTTCAGCCACCCATATCTCCAGACATGGATCCCATCAAACATTTATAGGGGGTACCGAGAGGTTAGTATGTGGACAAAATGCTGCACCAGCAACACTTTTGCAATTATGGACGGCTGTAAAGGCTGCATGGCCCAATATTTCTGCAGGGGACTTCCAACGTGTTGTTGAGTCCATGCCGAGTTGCTGTACTACACCGGGCAAAAGGAGTTTCGACAGGATATTACGAGGAATCTAATGATTCAGTTTACAGTCTTTGCTAGCGCACCATCTCAGTTGACATTTTACTAAAAACTGTGCCACAAAATAAAATTTGTGACGCCCTTGTCTACATCTACATATATACTCCGCTAGCCACCAAGCGGTATGTGGCGGAGGGCACAATTCGCGCGTAAGTCATATTCCACCCCCCCCCCCCTTCTGTTCCACTCGCGGATCGCGCGAGGGAAAAACTGCTGTCAAAAAAATGGTTCAAATGGCTCTGAGCACTATGGGACTCAACTGCTGTGGTTATCAGTCCCCTAGAACTTAGAACTACTTAAACCTAACTAACCTAAGAACATCACACACGCCCATGCCCGAGGCAGGATTCGAACCTGCGACCGTAGCAGCAGCGCGGTTCCGGACTGGAGCGCCTAGAACCGCACGGCCACCGTGGCCGGCTAAAAAAAAAAAAAAAAAAAAAAAAAAAAAAAAAAAAAAAAAAAAAACCTGCTGTCTGAACGCCTCAGTACGAGCTCTTATTTCCCTTATCTTTGAATGATGATCATTACGCGATTTGAAAGTTGGTGGTAATAATATATGCTCTACATCCTCTGTGAAGATTGTATTTCGGAATTTAGTGGGCAGCCCCTTCTGTTTAGCGCGTCGTCTATCTGCAAGTGTGTCCCATTTCAAACTTTCTGTGAGATTTGTAACGCTCTAGCGATGGCTAAATGTACCAGTCACGAATCTTGCCGCTCTTCTTTGCACCTTCTCAATCTCTTGAATCAGACCCAACTGGTATGGGTCCCATACAGAGGAACAATACTCTAAGACTGGACGAACTAACGTATTGTAAGCTATTTCCTTTCCTGAAGAACTGCATTGCTTCAGGATTCTACCAATAAACCGCAATCTAGAGTTCGCCTTACCCGTTACTTGTGTAATCTGATCATTCCATTTGAGATCATTTCGAATAGTTACACCCAGATACTTGACGAATGTTACCGCTTCCAAATACTGATCATTTATTTTGTACTCATACATTAATGGGGATTTTCGCCTTGTTGTACGCAGTAGGTTACTCTTACTAATATTGAGAGATAACTGCCAGTTATTACACCACGCATTTATTTTCTGCAAATCCTCATTGATTTGTTCACAACTTTCGTGTTATACGACTTTCCTAAAGACTACAGCATCATCGGCAAGCAGTCTAAGGCCGCTGTCAGTACCATCAACCAGATCGTTTATGTAAATCGTAAAAAGCAGATGACCTATTACGCTGCCCTGGGGTACACCTGAAGTTACGCTTGTTTCTTTTGAAGTTAACACCGTTCAGGACGACATACTGCTTCCTATGTGTTAGAAAACTTTCTATCCAACCGCATATGTCATTGGATAGACCGTAAGGGCGCACTTTTTGTAGCAAGCGGCAGTGCGGAACTGAGCCGAACGCCTTTCGAAAGTCAAGACATATGGCATCAACCTGGGAGCCGGTATCTAGAGCCTGTTGTATATCATGCACAAAGAGGGCCAGCTGTGTCTGGCATGGCAGCTGTTTCCTAAAACCGTGCTGGTTTCTGCAGATGAGCTTCTCAGAGTCTATAAAGGTCATTACGTCTGAACACAAAATATGATTCTACAACAAATCGATGTCAGTGAAATTGGCCGGTAATTATGTGCATCCTATTTTCTACCTTTTTTATAGATTGCTATGACCTGGGCCTTCTTCCAGTCCCGTGGAACTATCCGCCGTTCCAATGATCTTTGCCGGCCGCGGTGGTCTCGCGGTTCTAGGCGCGCAGTCCGGAACCGTGCGACTGCTACGGTCGCAGGTTCGAATCCTGCCTCGGGCATGGATGTGTGTGATGTCCTTAGGTTAGTTAGGTTTAAGTAGTTCTAAGTTCTAGGGGACTAATGACCACAGCAGTTGAGTCCCATAGTGCTCAGAGCCATTTGAACCAATGATCTTTGATAGATGAGGAATAAGAATGGAGCTATATTTGTAGCATACTCAACATAAAATCTTACGGGGATTTTCTAATCTCTCTGATTTTATCCTCATGGTCTCTTCGCGAGATATACGTAGGAGGGAGCAATATACTGCTTGACTCTTGGTGAAGGTATGTTCTCGAAACTTCAACAAAAGCCCGTACCGAGCTACAGAGCGTCTCTCCTGCAGAGTCTTCCACTAGAGTTTATCTATCATCTCCGTAACGCTTTCGCGATTACTAAATGATCCGGTTACGAAGCGCGCTGCTCTCCGTTGGATCTTCTGTATCTCTTCTATCAACCCTGGTATAGATCCCACACCGCTGAGCAGTATTCAAGCAGTGGGCGAACAAGCGTACTCTAACCTACTTCCTTTGTTTTCGGATTGCATTTCCTTAGGATTCTTCCAATGAATCTCAGTCTGGCATCTTTATATGATCATTCCATTTTAAATCACTCCTAATGCACACTCCCAGATAATTTATGGAATTAACTGCTTCCAGTTGCTGACCTGGTATATTGCAGCTAAACGATAAAGGATCTTTCTTTCTATGTATTCGCAGCACATTACATTTGTCTACATTGAGATTCAATTGCCATTCCCTGCACCATGCGTCAATTCGCTGCAGATCCTCCTGCATTTCAGTACAATTTTCCATAGTTACAACCTCTCAATATACCACAGCATCATCCGCAAAAAGCCTCAGTGAACTTCCGATGTCATCCACAAGGTCATTTATGTATATTGTGAATAGCAACCGTCCTACGACACTCCCCTGCGGCACACCTGAAATCACTCTTACTTCGGAAGACTTCTCTCCATTGAGAATGACATGCTATGTTCTGTTATCTAGGAACTCTTCAATCCAATCACACAATTGGTTCCAATCACACAATTGGTCTGATAGTCCATATGCTCTTACTTTGTTCATTAAACGACTGTGGGGAACTGTATCGAACGCCTTGCGGAAGTCAAGAAACACGGCATCTACCTGTGAACCCTTGTCTATGGCCCTCTGAGTCTCGTGGACGAATAGCATTAGCTGGGTTTCACACGACCGTCTTTTTCGAAACCCATGCTGATTCCTACAGAGTAGATTTCTAGTGTCCAGACAAGTCATTATACTCGAACATAATACGTGTTCCAAAATTCTACAACTGATCGACGTTGGAGATATAGGTCTATAGTTCTGCACATCTGTTCGACGTTCCTTCCTGAAAACGGGGATGACCTGTCTGGATACCGTCTGGGCATGATGCCTTTCTGGCGTCTAAGTATCTTAACTGTTTTACAATCCCAGGTATACTAAACACTATGTCAGCCATCCTTTCGTTTGTTAGATAATTGAAAGGGGAATGGTGCCGCAGTTCTCTATCGTAAACGAGTTTTTGAAAGCTAGATTTAGAATTTCGGCCTTCTGTTTATCATCATCAGTTGCATTACCCGTACTGTCAGCAAGAGCAGACTGCCACCAGCGGTGGTGTCACTTCAGTTGCACGTGTTTACACCGTTTTGCGCGTCGCTCCGCAACACCGCTCGCAATTTCAAACGTATTTCGCGTCACTGTCATGCCACTTCTGTCTGCGATGCACCATTTGCTAACACGCGCCACGTCCTCGCCACCCCTCCACGAGACGTTTGCGCCACGCCACCTGAGTGCGCGTTGTGCCCAAGGAAACAGCAGCGCGTCATGTACGGGAAGCAGAGCCAGAGGGGTCGGTCGGTATGGTGCCATTCTCGATGCGGCGAGGTGTGGGCGCTGACACGCAGAGGGCGGGCGCGCTCCGTAGGGAAACGTTGTTTACGCCGCGGCCTGATGGCGCATTGTTCCCAGAGCCATTGTCCACTTTATCAACCCGTCTCGTGCCACAGTTCTGAACTCGCGCCCCAGCTGGTCGTAACAAGTGTTGTCCTGTAATACGACCGCGGCAATACTTGTCTGTCCCGCATTCTTCTCCCCGACCGTTCCCGAGACATCTCCGTGGGAACCGCCCTGCAGCTCCTCCCAGCAGGTGTTAGTAGCTGTTCACGGAACACTTTCAGGAGGCGTTAACCCAGTTTCTCACTTAATTCTGCAGCAAAATAGGGTAGGTTTCACATAAATTTACAACATTATTCTCTCAGTTTACGAAATAGTGCACACATAACAATCTCATTAACAAAAGCTATTCAGAATGAGATTTTTTCAGTCTTCAGCGGAGTGTGCGCTGATATGAAACTTCCTGGCACATTAAAACTGTGTGCTGGACCGAGACACGAACTCGGGACCTTTGCCTTTCGCGGGCAAGCTTGGGTAGCTCAGTTGGTAGAGTAATTGTCCGCGAAAGACAAAGGTCCCGAGTTCGTGTCTCGGTCCGGCACACAGTTTTAATCTGCCAGGAAGTTTCAAAAGCTATTCAGTCCGAAATATTAGAGGAATAGACTTACAGCTTGTGAATGTTACTGGTTTCATCTCTATACAAACGTCTTTGGAGGAACTCCGCAATCACTTACTGTAAACCATCTCTTTTGCCCGTTAGATTGCATTATTATTATTATTGTTATTATTATTAAAATGACCGGTGTCAATTCATCTCAGCCATCCTCAGATCTGACTGTATAGGTTACAAGAGTAATTTACAGAATATTTTTTTTTTTTCGTGCTACATAGCAAGACTGAATGTCATTTTAGCTGATAAGCTGGACAAGTTCCTAGGGGCGTTAAATAAGTAATGTAACGCATTTCCTTTCTCGGGTTATTTCGGTTGGAAAAGTGCGCAATTTGTTGTGGGACTTCGTGGAATATTCCCGCTTCTGCCCCTGTAGTTTCATGAACTTCCGAAAGTGGCGGTGCTATATGTAGCCTCCAAAATGGCGTCTTTAACGGTGATGCATTCCAAAGAGAGAGCTGTTATTGAGTTTCTTTTTCCGGAAAACTAGACATTCCAGATATTAACAGGCGTTTGCAGAATGTCTACGGAGACCTGTTAGTGAACAAAAGCAGGGTGAGCCGTTTGGCGAGGTAGTCTGTTGTCATCGCAAGAATATCGTGCAGCCGCGCGGGATTAGCCGAGCGGTCTAAGGAGCTGCAGTCATGGACTGTGTGGCTGGTCCCGGCAGACGTTAGAGTTCTCCCTCGGGCATGGGTGTGTGTGTGTTTGTCCTTAGGATAATTTAGGTTAAGTAGTGTGTAAGCTTAGGGACTGATAACCTTAGCAGTTAAGTCCCATAAGATTTCACACACATTTAAACATTTGAACATTTGAAGGTCGTGCAAACCTATCCCATCGCCCGCGTGCAGGTCGGCCACACACCGCTATGACTCTTGCAGTGTGGGAACGTGCAGACACTCTTATCTCATAACCAAACATCTCGTTGCTCAAATGGGCGTCTCCGTTGGCAGTGTTGAAGCACTCGTCCACCAGTTGGGTACTCAATCATCGCCTAACGGAAGACCATGAACTTCCATCTCTTAAGCCCAATGAAGAATGCTAGCCGGCCGGAGTGGCCGAGCGGTTCTAGGCGCTACAGTCTGGAACCACGCGACCGCTACGGTCGCAGGTTCGAATCCTGCCTCGGGCATGGATGTGTGTGATGTCCTTAGGTTAGTTAGGTTTAAGTAGTTCTAAGTTCTAGGGGACTGATGACCTCAGAAGTTAAGTCCCATAGTGCTCAGAGCCATTTTTTTTGTTAAATCCCATAGTGCTCAGAGCCATTTGAACCATTTTTTTTAAGAATGCTATCCACGGGAAGCAGTACGTGGATGATGGGGAGGTTATTGGTGGAGCGAGACGCTGGCCCTGGCGTAAACCACTAGAGTGGTACGCTGCGGGCATACACACCCCTCCCAGTGAGGCTGTCGCGTTGAACGGAGATTATGTTGAAAAATAGGGTTTTGTAGCCAAAAGAGTGGGGAATAATTTGATGTATTGGGATCCAGAATAAAAACCAACCTGCTTTCAGAAAAGATGTATTGCATTACTTACTGAATGTCCCTCGTACTTCTGTAACCGATACGGTCAGATCAGAGTGATGTTCCAATAGAAATGAAATCGACAATTTTAATAGAAAAACCTAAAGCAATTTAGGCGAACAACAAAATCTGTTTTCACTGCTATATTTAAAATAATGGATGAATCTTTCCTGACAATACACTCCTGGAAATGGAAAAAGAACACATTGACACCGGTGTGTCAGACCCACCATACTTGCTCCGGACACTGCGAGAGGGCTGTACAAGCAATGATCACACGCACGGCACAGCGGACACACCAGGAACCGCGGTGTTGGCCGTCGAATGGCGCTAGCTGCGCAGCATTTGTGCACCGCCGCCGTCAGTGTCAGCCAGTTTGCCGTGGCATACGGAGCTCCATCGCAGTCTTTAACACTGGTAGCATGCCGCGACAGCGTGGACGTGAACCGTATGTGCAGTTGACGGACTTTGAGCGAGGGCGTATAGTGGGCATGTGGGAGGCCGGGTGGACGTACCGCCGAATTGCTCAACACGTGGGGCTTGAGGTCTCCACAGTACATCGATGTTGTCGCCAGTGGTCGGCGGAAGGTGCACGTGCCCGTCGACCTGGGACCGGACCGCAGCGACGCACGGATGCACGCCAAGACCGTAGGATCCTACGCAGTGCCGTAGGGGACCGCACCGCCACTTCCCAGCAAATTAGGGACGCTGTTGCTCCTGGGGTATCGGCGAGGACCATTCGCAACCGTCTCCATGAAGCTGGGCTACGGTCCCGCACACCGTTAGGCCGTCTTCCGCTCACGCCCCAACATCGTGCAGCCCGCCTCCAGTGGTGTCGCGACAGGCGTGAATGGAGGGACGAATGGAGACGTGTCGTCTTCAGCGATGAGAGTCGCTTCTGCCTTGGTGCCAATGATGGTCGTATGCGTGTTTGGCGCCGTGCAGGTGAGCGCCACAATCAGGACTGCATACGACCGAGGCACACAGGGCCAACACCCGGCATCATGGTGTGGGGAGCGATCTCCTACACTGGCCGTACACCACTGGTGATCGTCGAGGGGACACTGAATAGTGCACGGTACATCCAAACCGTCATCGAACCCATCGTTCTACCATTCCTAGACCGGCAAGGGAACTTGCTGTTCCAACAGGACAGTGCACGTCCGCATGTATCCCGTGCCACCCAACGTGCTCTAGAAGGTGTAAGTCAACTACCTTGGCCAGCAAGATCTCCGGATCTGTCCCCCATTGAGCATGTTTGGGACTGGATGAAGCGTCGTCTCACGCGGTCTGCACGTCCAGCACGAACGCTGGTCCAACTGAGGCGCCAGGTGGAAATGGCATGGCAAGCCGTTCCACAGGACTACATCCAGCATCTCTACGATCGTCTCCATGGGAGAATAGCAGCCTGCATTGCTGCGAAAGGTGGATATACACTGTACTAGTGCCGACATTGTGCATGCTCTGTTGCCTGTGTCTATGTGCCTGTGGTTCTGTCAGTGTGATCATGTGATGTATCTGACCCCAGGAATGTGTCAATAAAGTTTCCCCTTCCTGGGACAATGAATTCACGGTGTTCTTATTTCAATTTCCAGGAGTGTAGTATTAACAGATTTAATCACAAAAATACCTAGGACACATTGTAATGAAAGAAAATTATTATACTTCAAACACTTTTAATTTTATAATTTTACTAACATTTGTTTTAAGATTTAATTTTCTATTTCGAATTCTTTGTCTCTTTTTGGGTCAGCAATCTTCTGGTGTGGCGCGGTCCGCAACGACTTCTTCTCCAGTGCCAAACTATTCCGCTCACAACAGCATTAGCGACCTACGTTCTCGAATATCTGATGCATGTACTCCAGTCTTCTCCTTGTTTTACTCTCTACAACTCTCTCTAGTACTTGGTAAAATGAAAGTAGCTTATCCACATTGTTACAATGCTGCGTTCATTACTACCATAGCTTTATATGAAAACTTCTTTTTGGATATACAATTCTTCTTAGAGAATTGTGAGGGTGGTTCGATGAACCCTCTGCTAGACACTTAAATGTAATTTCAGAGTATCCATGTAGACGTAGATGTAGATGTAGGCTTATTTGTAAGCAAAGAACTGAATCCGTATGTCGAGTATTCAGAGAATGCCAGCACTCGATCGTGAAGGCCTTCATTGTCTGAGTCTACCGATTACGTGATGAGGCCCACCACGACTTTCTCTCTCGTGCTGTCCTCATCACAGATTAGCACTTACACCCAACGTCGTCCATTATAATTCTTGAACATACTGTAATATCTGTCTTCTCCTACAGTTTATACCCTCTACACGTCCCTCAAGTACTGTGTAAGTTATTCCCTGATGTCCCAGCGCCGGCCGGAGTGACCGAGCGGTTCTAGGCGCTTCAGTCTGGAACCGCGCGACGGCTACGGTCGCAGGTTCGAATCCTGCCTCGGGCATGGATGTGTGTGATGTCCTTAGGTTTAAGCAGTTCTAAGTTGTAGGGGACTGATGACCTCAGATATTAAGTCCCATAGTGCACTGTAGTATCATTGCCACAGATACTACAACAACGCCGCGCCAACACAAGGTTGGTAGCCCGTCGTCTGCCGAGCACAGCGCACTCTAGCGGGCTGTGCAGCTCGACGGAACTGGAGTGTGCCTCGTTCACTTCTTAGCAAGATTTCAACCTAGGCAGACGCACTTTCATAATCGGCCCTCAGCCAGTTCTGTAATGTTTGCATTGATTCTCTGAGGAGGGCCCATCAAGTTTAGTCCCTCAGAATATGTTGTATTAGTTCATGGTATTCCATGTTACGAGATTGTCAGAGCATAGCCGCAGCTGCAGTCCTACAAACTACTGAAGAAAAATAATTTCATTGTACTATGTGTTTCTTGAATAATAATCCTTCTCTCTAACAGTGTGCCGTACCGCACATTATTGCAACCTGGGTTCCTTCAGCTCCTATCAACTCGTCCTCCTACTTATTTGCATTTAGTAACGAGCTGAAAACACCCACGCGTTTTATGCCTCTAAACACTGAGACACAATATGCACAGAGCCGTTTGATGTCCTACCATACTCTCCCTTCTTCTTCACGGTGTTTTCCGTAGATTCCTTTCCTCGCCAGTTCTACGGAGACCCTTGTCACTCCTTATCGTATTAGTACACCTAATTTCAACACTCTTCCTTAGCACCACATCTCAAATGCTTCGGTTCTCTTCTTTTCCTGTTTTCCCACACTCTACGTTTCACTACCGTACAATGCTGTGCTCCAAACGCCCATTCTCAGAAATTTCTTCTTGTAACTTAATTGGTGCAAAATGCTACAAAACTGGTTCGAAGGACGATATAAGGGAGCAAAAGAATTTCTAAAGTTTATTTAGTTCCACTTCGTTACAGGTTCATTTAGTAACTTCCAAAGCATCACAGAGATGCTCAGTAAATCCAGTGGCAGATCCTACAAGAGAGGTATTCTGCGTCACACAGGAGCAAATAATAGAATATATAGTAACCCCCTCTTATTCTATTATTTGCTCCTGTGAACGTGAACGCGCTATGCAGATCTTGGAGTCACTCACGTCCATCTAGAAATTGTTCACTGAGGTTAACGAAGGCGGTGTTAGCCTGATGTACTCGATGATGCCCTTTAGCTACACTGTCTACTGCATCGTCCTAAGAAATACCAAATTAAGATCAGCCTGAAGATGCCTAGATAAGGTGAAACGCGTAGTTCATAAATAAAAAAAAACTAAAATTGCAACCCAAATTCAGGAACCGCACGACTGCTACGGTCGCAGGTTCGAATCCTGCCTCGGGCATGGATGTGTGTGATGTCCTTAGGTTAGGTTTAAGTAGTTCTAAGTTCTAGGGGACTTACGACCACAGATGAGTCCCATAGTGCTCAGAGCCATTTGAACCATTTTTTGCAACCCAAATTGTTTTCAACTAATACTTTCCTGTAGATTTTTTTCTTGTCAGTCTCTCTTGTTTTCCTACTTACTCTGCCTTCTTCAAATGGTTCAAATGGCTCTGAGCACTATAGGACTTAACATCTGAGGTCATCAGTCCACTAGAACTTACAACTACTTAAACCTAACTAATCTAAGAACATCACACACATCCAAGCCCGAGGCAGGATTCGAACCGCCTAGAACCGCTCGGCCACACCGGCCGGCTCTGCCTTCTTCTTTGCTTTCAGAAGCCCTCCATGCACTTGTATTCACGATGTTTTATTCGCAGAACATGTGTTTTACAGAGTTGGAACGCACTAAACCGTGCTTTCACACTCGTTCCCTCCGTAACTAATACTAAAATATATAAAGGACATTGGATCCAACACATCAATAAATTCAGAATCTTTGACAAAGTTTTATGTTTTAGGGCATCTTTCCCATACAACCGCCTTTTGTAATACATTTGTATCTGAAATGAGTGAATCAAATTAAATATGTGGAGAACCAAAGATAACACATTCAGTTCCAAAGTTGAACACTGTCCACTATGGGATTTGGAAAAGGATATAGAAATTCTCTTGTAACAACGCGAATGAAATGTACTCAGCAATCGCTGGACGAAGTCAACAACAGTGAGAAACTACTGAAATGTATCATAATACACTCCTGGAAATGGAAAAAAGAACACATTGACACCGGTGTGTCAGACCCACCATACTTGCTCCGGACACTGCGAGAGGGCTGTACAAGCAATGATCACACGCACGGCACAGCGGACACACCAGGAACCGCGGTGTTGGCCGTCGAATGGCGCTAGCTGCGCAGCATTTGTGCACCGCCGCCGTCAGTGTCAGCCAGTTTGCCGTGGCATACGGAGCTCCATCGCAGTCTTTAACACTGGTAGCATGCCGCGACAGCGTGGACGTGAACCGTATGTGCAGTTGACAGACTTTGAGCGAGGGCGTATAGTGGGCATGCGGGAGGCCGGGTGGACGTACCGCCGAATTGCTCAACACGTGGGGCGTGAGGTCTACACAGTACATCGATGTTGTCGCCAGTGGTCGGCGGAAGGTGCACGTGCCCGTCGACCTGGGACCGGACCGCAGCGACGCACGGATGCACGCCAAGACCGTAGGATCCTACGCAGTGCCGTAGGGGACCGCACCGCCACTTCCCAGCAAATTAGGGACACTGTTGCTCCTGGGGTATCGGCGAGGACCATTCGCAACCGTCTCCATGAAGCTGGGCTACGGTCCCGCACACCGTTAGGCCGTCTTCCGCTCACGCCCCAACAACGTGCAGCCCGCCTCCAGTGGTGTCGCGACAGGCGTGAATGGAGGGACGAATGGAGACGTGTCGTCTTCAGCGATGAGAGTCGCTTCTGCCTTGGTGCCAATGATGGTCGTATGCGTGTTTGGCGCCGTGCAGGTGAGCGCCACAATCAGGACTGCATACGACCGAGGCACACAGGGCCAACACCCGGCATCATGGTGTGGGGAGCGATCTCCTACACTGGCCGTACACCACTGGTGATCGTCGAGGGGACACTGAATAGTGCACGGTACATCCAAACCGTCATCGAACCCATCGTTCTACCATTCCTAGACCGGCAAGGGAACTTGCTGTTCCAACAGGACAATGCACGTCCGCATGTATCCCGTGCCACCCAACGTGCTCTAGAAGGTGTAAGTCAACTACCCTGGCCAGCAAGATCTCCGGATCTGTCCCCCATTGAGCATGTTTGGGACTGGATGAAGCGTCGTCTCACGCGGTCTGCACGTCCGGCACGAACGCTGGTCCAACTGAGGCGCCAGGTGGAAATGGCATGGCAAGCCGTTCCACAGGACTACATCCAGCATCTCTACGATCGTCTCCATGGGAGAATAGAAGCCTGCATTGCTGCGAAAGGTGGATATACACTGTACTAGTGCCGACATTGTGCATGGTCTGTTGCCTGTGTCTATGTGCCTGTGGTTCTGTCAGTGTGATCATGTGATGTATCTGACCCCAGGAATGTGTCAATAAAGTTTCCCCTTCCTGGGACAATGAATTCACGGTGTTCTTATTTCAATTTCCAGGAGTGTAGATAATGAAATATGGATTTGCGAATATGAAATCGAAACTAAGGCTTAGTCTTCGCAGTGGAATGATTCTGGAGTACCTTGACCGAAAAAACTCGACTTATACGGCCAGATGTGAAGGTTATGTTGACTTGTTTTTGAATTTAACGGCAGCGGGCATCATCAGCTGTTACCACAAAGTTCAACGATTAGTATGAAGTACTGCTTCAAGTTCTACGCCCTTTGCGTGAAGAAGTCCGGAAATAAAACATGGATTGGTGGCAAGTGAATTCATGACTTTTGCTCAACTTTACTGCATCTGCTCACACTTAGTTGCTTGTTCGTGAATTTTTGGCCAAAAACGATACTGCAGTGATGTCCCAGTCTTCATATTCACCTGACATGACCCATGTAAGTTTTTTCAGTTTCCACAAATAAGGAAAACTTTAATGGGCCGTTGTTTTATAAGCAAAGAAGAGACTAAAACCGCATCGCTGAGAGATTATCCCAAAGAGTGAGTTCCAGAAATGTTTCGGTAATTGGAAACAGCGTTAGTACAAATGCGTAACATCTAGTGGGGACTATTTTGAAGAAGATATCATTGATGTAGAAGAATAAACGAATTTCTTTCGAGAAAAACGGAAAACCCGTCATTTTTTAACACATTTCGTATTAGTCATAAATTACGGCTGATAATACTGCAGGTAAATGCAATCATTGGTTTATCGAGGTGTTTAACTCCAGCATGGTACATCCTTTTTCTTATATTGTTGAAAGTTCCGCCTTTACCAAGTAGCGTGCTGTACACTTCTTGTAGATAACCTTTCGATTCTCTTTATGTCAGCAAATATGCCATATTTGATCAAAAATTTCCAAGATCAGTACATACGGTGTGAATGTAAAGGCGGTTCGACCCGTATATTGAAATTGTTATTTGCTGCACTGCACATCATAATCAGTGCGCTCAGCCAGACTTGGTGCGAAGTAACTGATATTGATGCGTTATTCACATTTTCCAACGTATATTTCGTACCTTTTCGACGAGAATAAGAAGCCATTTTATGGGGGTAAGCCAATTCTGCGACCTCTCATCCCCAGGCACCACATGGCTGACGCGAAACTTTTTTAGGTATATGTGTACGTAATGAGAATTGGGGGAGGGGGTTGACAATCGTTGGGGGTTTCAACGATTCATCATTACGGTTCTCCTATATGGGTTCAATCAACTGTATTAAAAAATACTAAAAAGAAAAATATTAATTCCTAGAAATCTTACGACTGAAGGTTCTTGTACTGTGATGTAAGAAATTGAATCGAGACGAACCATTTGGCGTACCACTCTTTGTAAAATAGTGTGGCCCCACGGAGAAGAAAAGTTAATGGAGTTTTTTCATCATCTTAACTCCATCCATGAGAATATTCGATTTACTATGGAACTAGAGAAAGATGGCTACCTTCCATTCCTCGATGTTTTGGTTAAACGGAAGAGTGACGGCACTGTGGCACATTCTGTCTATCGCAAGCCCACTCACACTGATTTGTATTTACATTCTTCATGTTGCCATCACCCATCCCAGACCATGAGTGTACTTAAAACCCTTGTACACAGGGCACACACAGCGTCGGATGCAGAGAATTTGCCTAAGGAACTGGCACATTTAGGGACGGTGTCAGAGACAATGGGTACTCGACCCGGCAAATTAACAGGGCCTTCTCAACTAGTGCCAGGAACCGGGAAGTGGATAAAGAGGAGGACGCGCCAGCCAAGTCCCTAGCTTTTCTTCCCTTTGTCGGAAATATCTCCTTCAAGATAGCAAGGATTCTTAATCGTTTAGATGTGAAAGTGGTTTTTCGTCCGTCTTCTAAGATTTCGGATTTGCTGGGCTCGGTGAAGGAAGATTTGTTACTGCGGAAGGCGGGAATCTACAAAATACCGTGTCAGTGTGGTATGGCCCATATGGGACAGACAACGAGTACAGTGGAAGAGCGTTGTACAGAACATCAACGTTGCACTCGCCTACTGCAACCCAGTAAGTCTGCAGTTGCGGAATATTGTATTTCTAACGGACATTCAATGGAGTACGACAAAACTTCGATTTTGGCCACTGCAAAAACTTTTTGGGACTCCATTATCAAAGAATCAGTTGAAATACACATTGCGGGAAATCTAATGAACCGTGACAGTGGTTACCAATTGAATAACTCATGGAATCCCGTCATCTCCGCAATTTGCTCGAGACGAAGACGCCAGAAGACTTCGACGGCTGCGGCCAATGACAATACCGACGGCAGCTGATTACCGCCGTTGCACCAGCGAGGGCGCTGCCGCTGGTCGGTGTGGCCCTTCTGTCTCCGCAATTGCAACGCATGCGCGGCAGTACTATCAGCGCACTATTTAAGCTGTGCGGAGGACGTCTTCATCGTCTCCCCGATCCTCTCCCACCCCCGCCCGCTGATGCGCCTGTATTTGCACGTCCCACCCGGTCTCCATCTCTCCACCCTCCTTACCCTCTCCCAAGGTGGCTTCCGCCAGCTCCCCGTCCCTGATGATGCCCTCCTCCCCTCCATCTACCCCTCCTACCAACTTTGATCCTCCCGCCCTCCTCCTGTGCTTGCTCCTCTGGGCACCCTCCCTCCCTTCTCTCCCTTTTCCCTCCCTCCTCCCTTTCTCCCCCCTCCTGCCCCGGGCCTCCCCTTCCCTGTCCCTCTCCTCCTGCCCCCATCTCCTCAGCCATTGGCATCCATTTTCTCCCCTCTCCCCCACCTCACCCCTGTTCCCCTCTTGGCAGGTCCCCGGACTCGCACACGCTAAGTGGACATTCGCGCGCTGGAGATCACCGCCATCAGTGTTTCGTGTGTGCCGTCATGTTTAGTGTTCAGTGTTCACTGTCACACTCCATCGTTCACCTGTGCCATCGTCTTCTTCAGTGTTTGTGTGTCGTATCAACAGTTTGCAGTGTGGATTATCGTCGAGTGTGAACGGCTCCGTGTTTGTCTTTATGTGTCTACTGTTTTATTGCCCACCGTTCTGTAACTTATGTGTCTTCTCAGTGTTTCTTCTCTTTGTGTATCCTCTGGCTGAAGAGCGGCGTAGAATGCTGCTGACAGCCTGCCTGTTGTACAGGTTTAAAATAACAATAAAGAAAAAAAAAGTCTTCATCAGTCCTTGTTCGGCTCACCTGAAGATGGCTGGCAGTTGTCCAGCCGAAATATTGTGCAATGAAGCTTACGACGACCGGCTGCAAACCCGAAATCTTTTTGACCAGTCCCACTCTTTGTTTTCCTTTACTTTCGTATAACACCCACCACATTAAATCTTAAATATGGCTTGACAACGATATAGATATATTTGAAATTGTGCAGCATCATTTGATACATGCCTATCTTCTCTTTACCTCTAATAAATGGTTCGTAATATTGTTTTTACTTCTTCCCTGAAGTCTTCACACATAATACCAATTGAAGACAACAGAGGCATTCATAAGATAGCTATCTGAAAAAATAATTTCGTAATTATTAAAATATAACGACCTGTTATTTTGAAATAGGCCCACAAAGAAATTGATTGTGACCTTCTTGCGTGAAAAGACTCTGATAGCGATTGAGAGCGAAATTTTTGAACCACAGACTTGAAACTATGTCATTTGGAACTGTAGTATTTATTATCATTAGTTTAATGCATAATAATAGTTTAATACAAAATTTCCGTTCCGTCGAATGTCAGGAACTGGAGTAATTATTGATACAAAAATAACAAACACATACCTGGAAAACTGTGATAAAAACTCGGAATAAACACGAGAGATATGCAGTGCCTTGCTATCAAGACCAAAAAGTTTGATTCATTAAGACAGGAATAAAACAAGGCTATGATTTACCATTTGTCTTATTCAGCTGCTTTCTAGAGAAGGTCATTATAGTTTGTAACTCGATGTTTTACTTTCAGGGAATAAATCCAAATTACACTGCTGGCCACCGTAAATGCAACACCAAGAAAGACAAGAGGTAGCACAACAAAATTTATTTTGTAGATAACATGTTGACCAAGTATCAAATGATTACGTTTACAGACGTCTGTGACATGTGGTTCCTGCCAGAATCAGTAGCCAGAGAAGCCGCCATTGTTGGAGATCACCGCTGCCACACGTCTCGGCATTGAGTCAAAGAGACGTTGGATGTGTTCCTGGGGTACAGCAGCCCAAGCAGCTTCCACACGTTGCCAAAGATCATCTGGTGTGGCAGCTGGGGATGTAATCTGGGTCACTCGTTCAGCAACCATGGACCACATGTTTTCTATCGGCGAAAGATCCG
Source organism: Schistocerca nitens (assembly GCF_023898315.1). NCBI lineage: Eukaryota > Metazoa > Arthropoda > Insecta > Orthoptera > Acrididae > Schistocerca > Schistocerca nitens. The sequence continues at coordinate 1,037,893,842 of NC_064614.1, read as the reverse complement.
GAGAGCGAGCCGGCCAGGGAAGCAATTCAATCTGGTTATTGATGAAGAACCTTTGGACAATGCGTGCCACGTGTGGTCGCGCATTATCCTGTTGAAATATGGCTGTGGCCGAGCCCTGAAGGTAAGGAAGCACAACTGGCCTCTAGCACCTCGGATATGTAGCGCCGGCTATTTAAAGTACCGGCAATGCGTACTAGAGGCGTGCGAGAGTAATATCCAATACCGCCCCATACCATAATACCCGGTGCAAGACTAGTGTGGCGGTGCATAATGCAGCTGTCCAGCATCCTCTCTCCACGGTGTCTCCACACTCTAATCCGACCATCGTGGTGCTGCAGACAGAAGCGTGCCTCGTCAGTAAAGACAACGTCATTCCATTCTGCCGTCCACATCCGTCTGTCATCACACCATTGGCGACGGAGACGTCTGTGGTTCTCTGGAACCGCAAGACCGCTACGGTCGCAGGTTCGAATCCTGCCTCGGGCATGGATGTTTGTGATGTCCTTAGGTTAGTTAGGTTTAACTAGTTCTAAGTTCTAGGGGACTAATGACCTCAGCAGTTGAGTCCCATAGTGCTCAGAGCCATTTGAACCGTCTGTGGTTCTGCGTCAATGGTAGACGAAGCAATGGACGTCTTGCGGACAGATCACTCTGATGTAAACGGCGTCGAATGGTACGCGCAGACACTGGATAATGCGTTACAGACTCAATGTGCTGTGCTATGGTTCGGGATGTCACTGAGCGATCCGTCACTGCCATGCGCACAATTTGCCTATCAGCACGTGCAGTGGTGCACCGAGGTGAATGCGATCGACCACATCGGTCCGTCGTACCCTCCTGCATCCAACGGTCACATATCCGCATTACAGTTGTTTGGTTTCGTCCAACACGACAAGCGATTACTCTGTATGATAATCCACAATCTCGGTAAGCCACTATCCTTCTTCTGTCGAACTCGGATACTTGATCAAACGATGTTCGCTGTTGTCTACGAGGCATAACTGATCGTCTTGTGAAACAACCACAAGGTAAACACACGTGCCGAACGTACACTCGTCGAAATCGCCAAGCCTTAAATGGCGTTATGAGGTGGCGCCACAGGCGCGCGTGACGTGCGTCTGCGCTGAAATTCTAATCAGTTGCATATCTCATCGCTGCAAACCCATGGTGTAAATTTCACTTGATTCGGATGCTTCCTTCAGGGTGTTGCATTTACGGTGGCCAGCAGTGTACTTAGGAAGAACGTTCACTGAAAGTTATTCGGCGTTGTAATGCACAGACGAATTTCTTAGAAATGATGGCCAGACTTACAGGAGATCAGCGGAAAAGAAACTGAATTCATCAGAGGTGACAAATAGGGAACAAAATTCTTTGGAACAGAGATTGGCATAATGGGGGGTAATATGAAGTAATTACTACGAAGGAGACTTTATTTAAGAGATGCTACTGCTGCGAATATTAACGAAAAAGTGAAAGAGTATCAATATAGACAAAAAATATCTACAGTAAGAAACGTTTCTCCCGTGATATCAGATTGAGGCATTGCAAAATTGTCGCCAAAACGGAACGTTTGTATCCCATTAAATGCCTTTCGATGAACTAAATTTACATGAGCCAGAGGCCTCAGTAAGAAGAACCATCCAAAAAAATCATGGGTGCAGGTAGGAGCAAAAACGGGTGGAAACCTAAGAATGAAGTCTAACAGCACGTGTAGACAGTGTCACAGATCATGCGGAAGAGGCAACTGACTTACCGTATAAATGAAAACTGACTAAATTAAACAGCTACTTACCTTCTTTTGGAAGAAGGCCGCTATGAAACTGAAGTGCAAAATAGGAAACCCAACCGTTTTAATGCTGTTCATTTAGGAACAGTATTTCAAACTGGGAGAAGAAAAAAACTAATAAATGAGCTTGGAGAGAAGAAAAATAGAATGTTGCACATGAACAGGTGCAGGTAAGAGAGGAAACATCAATCAAAGAGAAATAAATGAGACTGTAGCGTGGTTACTAGTAAACAATACGCTTGCAAAGATAGGTCGCTGTATTTATCAAAGCTTTAATCATTAAATATATTCAGATCACTGATAGGTTAAAAATATGTTTAAAGTACAATTTGTTTTCCACCGACTTAGTTGGAGAATTTTTATGGGTATTATTAGTTTCACTCTAACAAAACCGTCGTCAGATCTACGTAACTGAATACTGCACGTGAATGACTAGCAAGAAGTTAACAATTTAAGTTTTACAGTTTAAAATTGTAATGTACGATGAAACGAAGTTTACTCTAATAACAACGATTGCTGCATAGGCCAGATAATAGACGTGTTAGACAGCATCTAGCAATCAGGATAATAATCGGCAACTGAGTCGTTGGAAAATGAAGTCCAATTTTAATACCACTAAGAAGTTGTGGCTCTCTTCCTGATATACATAGCAGCAATAGTGTCTTGCTAACGTAGTGTGCACATCGAACTTTTCTTGAGAATTCTACACGGCATGGAATTTTATTCATTTGTAGCACGTCATGTTGAGAATATTTATTTCTATGTTCCAGTTCCATCTTAAAACCTGCCATCCTGTGTGTATAAAATAGTTTGTACAATATGTTCAGTACATTGGAAATTCTCTGCATAACAGTATACATTTGTTTCATAATACTGTTAATGAAGTATTAAGATTCTAATTTAGACAATATAACATAATAATGAATTTGTACACTGAAGCGCCAAAGAAACTGGTATAGGCCAGCGTATTAAAATACAGATATACACTGCTGGCCACCGTAAATGCAACACCCTGAAGGAAGCATCCGAATCAAGTGAAATTTACACCATGGGTTTGCAGCGATGAGATATGCAACTGATTAGAATTTCAGCGCAGACGCACGTCACGCGCGCCTGTGGCGCCGCCTCATAGCGCCATTTAAGGCTTGGCGATTTCGACGAGTGTACGTTCGGCACGTGTGTTTACCTTGTGGTTGTTTCACAAGACGATCAGTTATGCCTCGTAGACAACAGCGAACATCGTTTGATCAAGTATCCGAGTTCGACAGAGGAAGGATAGTGGCTTACCGAGATTGTGGATTATCATACAGAGTAATCGCTTGTCGTGTTGGACGAAACCAAACAACTGTAATGCGGATATGTGACCGTTGGATGCATGAGGGTACGACGGACCGATGTGGTCGATCGCATTCACCTCGGTGCACCACTGCACGTGCTGATAGGCAAATTGTGCGCATGGCAGTGACGGATCGCTCAGTGACATCCCGAACCATAGCACAGCACATTGCGTCTGTAACGCATCATCCAGTGTCTGCGCGTACCATTCGACGCCGTTTACCGCAGAGTGGTCTGTCCGCAAGACGTCCATTGCTTCGTCTACCATTGACGCAGAACCACAGACGTCTCCGTCGCCAATGGTGTGATGACAGACGGATGTGGACGGCAGAATGGAATGACGTTGTCTTTACTGACGAGGCACGCTTCTGTCTGCAGCACCACGACGGTCGGATTCGAGTGTGGAGACACCGTAGAGAGAGGATGCTGGACAGCTGCATTATGCACCGCCACACTGGTCTTGCACCGGGTATTATGCTATGGGGCGGTATTGGATATTACTCTCGCACGCCTCTAGTACGCATTGCCGGTACTTTAAATAGCCGGCGCTACATATCCGAGGTGCTGGAGCCAGTTGTCCTTCCTTACCTGCAAGGCTCGGCCACAGCCATATTTCAACAGGATAATGCGCGACCACACGTGGCACGCATTGTCCAAAGGTTCTTCGTCAATAACCAGATTGAATTGCTTCCCTGGCCGGCTCGCTCTCCGGATCTTTCGCCGATAGAAAACATGTGGTCCATGGTTGTTCAACGAGTGACCCAGATTACATCCCCAGCTGCCACACCAGATGATCTTTGGCAACGTGTGGAAGCTGCTTGGGCTGCTGTACCCCAGGAACACATCCAACGTCTCTTTGACTCAATGCCGAGACTTGTGGCAGCGGTGATCTCCAACAATGGCGGCTACTCTGGCTACTGATTCTGGCAGGAACCACATGTCACAGACGTCTGTAAACGTAATCATTTGATACTTAGTCAACATGTTATCTACAAAATAAGTTTTGTTGTGCTACCTCTTGTCTTTCTTGGTGTTGCATTTACGGTGGCCAGTAGTGTATGTAAACAGGCAGAATACGGCGCTGCGGTCGGCAACGCCCATATATGACAGCAAATATCTGTCGTAGTTGTTAGATAGGTTACTGCTGCTACAATGGCAGGTTATCAAGATTTAAATGAGTTTGAACGTGGTGTTATAGTGGCGTATGAGCGGTGGGACACAGCATCTCCGAGGTAGGGATGAAGTGGAGATATTCACTTACGACCATTTCACGAGTGTTCCGTGAATATCAGGAATCAGGTGAAACATCAAAGCTCCAACATCGCTGTGGCCGGAAAAAGGTCCTGCAAGAACGGGACCAACGACGACTGAAAAGAATCGTTCTACGCCACAGAAGTGAACCCTTCCGAAAATTGTTGCAGATTTCAATACTGGGCCGTCAAAAATTGTCGGCGTGCGAACCATTCAACGAAACATCATCGATATGGGCTTTCGAAGCCAAAGGCCCGCTTGTGTACCCTTGATGACTGCACGACACGCAGCTTTACGCATCGCATTGGACTGTTGATTACTGGAAGAATGATGTGTGGTCGGACGAGTCTCGTTTCAAACTGTATCGAGCGGATGGACGTGTGCGGGTATGGGGACAACGTCATGAATCCATGGACTCTGCAGGTCAGCAGGGGACTGTTCATGCTGGTGGAGGCTCTTTGATGGTATGAGGCATGTGCAGATGGAGTGATATACGTCTAGATATGACTCTCACAGGTGACACGTACGTAAGCATCTTGTCTGATCATCTGCAACGATTCATGTCCATTGTGCATTCCGACGGACTTGGGCAATTCCAGCAGGACAATGCGTCACCCAACACGTCCAGAATTGGGACCTAGTGGCTCCAGGAACACTCCTCTGAGTTTGAACACTTTCGGTGGCCACCAAATTCTCCAGACAGGAACATTATGAGCATATCTGGTATACCTTGCAACATGCTTCTCAGAAGAGGTCTCCACCCTCTTGTACTCTTGCGGATTTATGGACAGCCCTGTAGGATTCATGTTGTCAATTTCCTCCAGCACTACTTAACACATTAGCCGAGTGCATGCCAAGCCGTGTTGCGGCACTTCTACGTGCTGGAGGGGGAGCTATACGAAGTGGGACAGAATACGACACTGCGGCCGGCAACGTTCATATTGCTCTTCAGTATATATATATATATATATATATATATATATATATATATATATATATATATATATTACAGCATTGTCCTTTCTGGAATTGCACAATGGACACGAATGGATGCAGGTGATCAGACAGGATGCTTACGTACGTGTCACCTGTCAGAGTAGTATTGTGACGTATCAGGGGTTTATGTATATACACTCCTGGAAATTGAAATAAGAACACCGTGAATTCATTGTCCCAGGAAGGGGAAACTTTATTGACACATTCCTGGGGTCAGATACATCACATGATCACACTGACAGAACCACAGGCACATAGACACAGGCAACAGACCATGCACAATGTCGGCACTAGTACAGTGTATATCCACCTTTCGCAGCAATGCAGGCTGCTATTCTCCCATGGAGACGATCGTAGAGATGCTGGATGTAGTCCTGTGGAACGGCTTGCCATGCCATTTCCACCTGGCGCCTCAGTTGGACCAGCGTTCGTGCTGGACGTGCAGACCGCGTGAGACGACGCTTCATCCAGTCCCAAACATGCTCAATGGGGGACAGATCCGGAGATCTTGCTGGCCAGGGTAGTTGACTTACACCTTCTAGAGCACGTTGGGTGGCACGGGATACATGCGGACGTGCATTGTCCTGTTGGAACAGCAAGTTCCCTTGCCGGTCTAGGAATGGTAGAACGATGGGTTCGATGACGGTTTGGATGTACCGTGCACTATTCAGTGTCCCCTCGACGATCACTAGTGGTGTACGGCCAGTGTAGGAGATCGCTCCCCACACCATGATGCCGGGTGTTGGCCCTGTGTGCCTCGGTCGTATGCAGTCCTGATTGTGGCGCTCACCTGCACGGCGCTAAACACGCATACGACCATCATTGGCACCAAGGCAGAATCGACTCTCATCGCTGAAGACGACACGTCTCCATTCGTCCCTCCATTCACGCCTGTCGCGACACCACTGGAGGCGGGCTGCACGATGTTGGGGCGTGAGCGGAAGACGGCCTAACGGTGTGCGGGACCGTAGCCCAGCTTCATGGAGACGGTTGCGAATGGTCCTCGCCGATACCCCAGGAGCAACAGTGTCCCTAATTTGCTGGGAAGTGGCGGTGCGGTCCCCTACGGCACTGCGTAGGATCCTATGGTCTTGGCGTGCATCCGTGCGTCGCTGCGGTCCGGTCCCAGGTCGACGGGCACGTGCACCTTCCGCCGACCACTGGCGACAACATCGATGTACTGTGGAGACCTCACGCCCCACGTGTTGAGCAATTCGGCGGTACGTCCACCCGGCCTCCCGCATGCCCACTATACGCCCTCGCTCAAAGTCCGTCAACTGCACATACGGTTCACGTCCACGCTGTCGCGGCATGCTACCAGTGTTAAAGACTGCGATGGAGCTCCGTATGCCACGGCAAACTGGCTGACACTGACGGCGGCGGTGCACAAATGCTGCGCAGCTAGCGCCATTCGACGGCCAACACCGCGGTTCCTGGTGTGTCCGCTGTGCCGTGCGTGTGATCATTGCTTGTACAGCCCTCTCGCAGTGTCCGGAGCAAGTATGGTGGGTCTGACACACCGGTGTCAATGTGTTCTTTTTTCCATTTCCAGGAGTGTATATGTATAAATAAAACATAATATTTTCGAACATTTTCAAATCATTACCTACATTAGAATGTACAGTGTTACTAGAGAAACATGAAACAAAAAAATTTATGTTTACAGATTGCAGCAGTGCTATAAACCTTTCATGGCGTATCTGCATGTGTAATGTTTGACTGTGCGTAATAGATTTTTTTCACGTCAGACAAGACATGTTATGTGACTGCTTTACAGTTATATTGGAACATTCAAAATTGGATAGGCGCATTTAGTCGCTTACACATAAAAATTTGAGAACAGTCTCCAATTATTTTTTATGTGTTCATATGGTTTCTCTCCGGAGACGCTATATTGTTAAAACTGTACTAATGAAGGTCTCATCTATTGTCACATTATTTTATAAATCACTAATATGTCACGAAGTAACTGCTTTAGCAAATCATGAGGAGCAAAAAACTATTGTATTTAAATTTGAACTGTCCCTCTTTCAATTCGTTCAGGTCCTTTACCCTCCGTTTACATATTCTCCATTCTTTAAGTATTTCCCATTCCTTTAGCTGCTTCATGTAAAATTTTTGCAGTATTTTCAATACTACCTGCACTATATTTTGTTCATGCTTCACAAATGTTCTATTGAAAATACTATGAACATTTTCCTCATAGCACCTAAAGCAATGAAGATAGAAACACTTTAAAATGGGAAATATATAAACGGGAGATAAAGGAGCTACATATCAATGTTTATCAATGTCTGAGACCTTTATCAGTATAGTACCTATGTGTTTGCTTTTAACATTATGATCTCTGGAGAAGCAGAGTGTATAAACAACTGAAGGCACCTGTCAAATTTTATGTACAAACAACTAAAGATGCCTATCGATTTTCCAGTGAACTAAGACAATCATTATACAGTCACGTACCATTTGTTATATTAATCTGATGAAAACAAATCGGTTATATACAGTCAAACATTACAAATGCAGGTATGACATGAAAGTTTTATTGTGCTGCTGTAATGTGTACATACAAAAATTGTACTTCATAGTTACTCTAATAAAAATATCAAGCGTAACTTTGACAGAAATCTTAATAAAAAAAAATTACAGATATATTGAGGTGCTGATCCTGATACCAATACAGTGTTGTTATTGCATAAAAACATAGAGTACAAAAAGAAGATAAAAACTGAAAAAAGAAATAAATGTATTACATTACTTTTTATGTAAATTTCTGTGGCCAATCTTCGCTATGCGGATACCTCGGTACATCCGTTGTTTTGCCTACATTGAGGGGGAAAACAGCTTCAGCTTTCTGTTCATTTATCTAGATGTACAGGGTGAGTCAAAAAGGACTTTACAAATTTGGAATGATATAGACATTTGTTAAGATAACTTAAACGGAATCGGTAGATGTGTCATTTTGTAGTAAACATCCTCAAGTTTGATTCAAGTAGTGCATCAGTACTCCACCCACGATCTGGAGCTCCAACTTAGTGCGGAGCTATAATGGCTGCTTTCACTGGTGCGGAGCATGCTTACTGTGTGGTTTGGTTTCATGAAACGAACTCTGCAACTACTTTTCGGCGTAAATTTCGCACCGAGAACACTAAAAAACCTCCAAGCAGGCCTACACTTTACTCTTGGCATAAGAACTTTGTTAAGACTGCAACATGATAAACCATCAGGTTGCCCGCGTGTTAATGATTGCATCGAGCAGGTTAGACAGAGCTTTTCCCGCAGTCCACAAAAATGAACGCAATGTGCGTCTGTCATTCGATAAGACTGTTTGGCGATTACTGCATATATGTTTACACTTGAAACCATACAGATTCGCAATCGCAGTGCACATTAGTGATACAGATAAGGTTGGTCATGGGGAATTCTGACGAAAATGTTGCATCGGATAGAGGTCGACGAGGCATTCTTGAACACAGTATTGTTCAGCGATAAGTCAACATCTCATGTCAGTGGAATGGTGAACACCCAAAACTACAGAATATAGGACAGCAAAAATCCACATGCAACCGTGGAACACATTCGTGACAGCCCCAAAGTTAATGTGTTTTGCGCCCTTAGTAAACTGAAAATGTACTTCTCTTTCTTCTTCATGCAGAAAAGTATAACTTGTATTGTGTATCTGAATATACAGATCGATGAATATGACCGAGATCGGATGGTTTACTTCCAGTATGACAGCGCACCACGTCATTTCCTCACGGAAGTTCGAGTTTACCACGATAATCGCTACCCAGGTCTGTGAACTGGTCGTGAAGGAACAATCGCATGACCAGCTCGCTCCTCACTCTTGACACCACTGGATTTCTTCTTTAGGGTTTCATTAAGAGCCTCCGAATGTTCCTCCCCTACCAAACGATTTAGCTGACCTGAAAAATCGAATCTACACTGGCGTTACGCCCGATTTGCTGCAACGAGTGTGGGAAGAAACTGATTATCTGTGCGATGTTTGCCGCATCGCAAATGATAGTCACATCGAACCAAAATGACATTTTACACTTTCATGTGAAACTTGAGGTTGTTTGCTACAAATTAACACATCTACCGAATCTGTTTGCTATCTCAACAAATTTTTGTATCGTTCCAAAGTCGTTATGTCGTTTTTGACTCACTCTGCATTGTACTTATTTAATCCGACACGTTTGAAATTGCAATTACAATTTGTTGTCCAGTTGTTGTCAATGCACCCAACCGGGTGTGATGCTAGATGTCACGGAGCTACATGTGCTCCAGCCTCTTCATTCAACCATGAAGATGTGTGCAGCTGTACACGGCGCCGCGGCCCACCACTTGCACTGCCGGCTTTGTACCCTGTTGACTTCAGGTTCGCATGCTGATGTCTCACGCTGACCGGAACGGACCGTTGGGTCAACAGGAGACAATCGAGGCGCGCGCCCCCTTTTATAGGAAGCCGGGCTGACGCATGGCGGCAGCTCGCGATGCGCCGCCACACTCTGTCACGCACGATTCCCTGACAGCCGCAGTTCGTCGCCCTCTGTCGGCATGCGTTGCCGACAAACAGATCTTCGACCGGCTAATTCTGCATACGACAACACTTTCCTTTTATGTTTCCAGCAAAATCTTAGACTGTCATAAGCGGACACGCACCAGACTAATATGGATCTGTAATTAACTGGATTACTCCTACTACCTTTCTTGAATATTTGTCTGACATGTGCAACTTTTCAGTCTTTGGGTACGGATCTTTCGTCGAGCGAACCGTTGCATATGATTGTTAAGTATGGAGCTAATACACTCCTGGAAATGGAAAAAAGAACACATTGACACCGGTGTGTCAGACCCACCATACTTGCTCCGGACACTGCGAGAGGGCTGTACAAGCAATGATCACACGCACGGCACAGCGGACACACCAGGAACCGCGGTGTTGGCCGTCGAATGGCGCTAGCTGCGCAGCATTTGTGCACCGCCGCCGTCAGTGTCAGCCAGTTTGCCGTGGCATACGGAGCTCCATCGCAGTCTTTAACACAGGTAGCATGCCGCGACAGCGTGGACGTGAACCGTATGTGCAGTTGACGGACTTTGAGCGAGGGCGTATAGTGGACATGCGGGAGGCCGGGTGGACGTACCGCCGAATTGCTCAACACGTGGGGCGTGAGGTCTCCACAGTACATCGATGTTGTCGCCAGTGGTCGGCGGAAGGTGCACGTGCCCGTCGACCTGGGACCGGACCGCAGCGACGCACGGATGCACGCCAAGACCGTAGGATCCTACGCAGTGCCGTAGGGGACCGCACCGCCACTTCCCAGCAAATTAGGGACACTGTTGCTCCTGGGGTATCGGCGAGGACCATTCGCAACCGTCTCCATGAAGCTGGGCTACGGTCCCGCACACCGTTAGGCCGTCTTCCGCTCACGCCCCAACATCGTGCAGCCCGCCTCCAGTGGTGTCGCGACAGGCGTGAATGGAGGGACGAATGGAGACGTGTCGTCTTCAGCGATGAGAGTCGCTTCTGCCTTGGTGCCAATGGTGGTCGTATGCGTGTTTGGCGCCGTGCAGGTGAGCGCCACAATCAGGACTGCATACGACCGAGGCACACAGGGCCAACACCCGGCATCATGGTGTGGGGAGCGATCTCCTACACTGGCCGTACACCACTGGTGATCGTCGAGGGGACACTGAATAGTGCACGGTACATCCAAACCATCATCGAACCCATCGTTCTACCATTCCTAGACCGGCAAGGGAACTTGCTGTTCCAACAGGACAATGCACGTCCGCATGTATCCCGTGCCACCCAACGTGCTCTAGAAGGTGTAAGTCAACTACCCTGGCCAGCAAGATCTCCGGATCTGTCCCCCATTGAGCATGTTTGGGACTGGATGAAGCGTCGTCTCATGCGGTCTGCACGTCCAGCACGAACGCTGGTCCAACTGAGGCGCCAGGTGGAAATGGCATGGCAAGCCGTTCCACAGGGCTACATCCAGCATCTCTACGATCGTCTCCATGGGAGAATAGCAGCCTGCATTGCTGCGAAAGGTGGATATACACTGTACTAGTGCCGACATTGTGCATGGTCTGTTGCCTGTGTCTATGTGCCTGTGGTTCTGTCAGTGTGATCATGTGATGTATCTGACCCCAGGAATGTGTCAATAAAGTTTCCCCTTCCTGGGACAATGAATTCACGGTGTTCTTATTTCAATTTCCAGGAGTGTACATCAGCTTATTCTGAAAGGAACCTAATTGCTATACAGTCTGGACTAGAAGACTTGCTTTTATTAAGTCATTTAAGTTGCTTCACTACTCCGATGATATTTACTTCTACGTTACTCATGTTGGCAGTTGTTCTTGATTCGAATTCAGGAATATTTACTTCGTCTTCTTTTGTGAAGGCATTTCGGAAGGCTGTGTTTAGTAACTCTGCCTTGGCAGCACTGTCTTCGGTAGTACCTGCATTGCTATCGCGCTGAGAAGGCATTGATTGTTTCTTGCCGCTAACATACTTCACATACGACCAGGTTCTCTTTGGATTTTTTGCCAGGTTTCGAGACAAAGTTTTGTTGTGGAAACTATTATAAGCATCTCGCATGACAAAGCAAATTAATAAAGCATGAATGCCTTGTATCTTGTTATACTTGACTAATTATTTAATGGAGTTTGCTATTTTGTCAGTAACTTTGATTAAATATTAATTTACACTTGGTAAGACAAAATCACGATAATTTAAATGTGGTCAGTTGGCTGTGTTAGCTGACACCACCTTTGTAAAAGGGTGCCCGAAGACGCTTCTCGTAGGCAGACCTAAGTAAATGTTTAACCAATATTTAATGACAGTCTGTTGCTATTTATCATGAGCACACTTGCGCAAGACTACTAGCTTATTTATTTATGGACAGATCTATATTTATAATTATTGTGAATGGTCTGAGAGTGACTGAATGTTTGTAACATTTATTTATTTAAATATGGTTCCGATGCATAGTTTAGAACAGAAACTGGTCGACATCATATCTGTAGAACTTGGTGGGGACGGCCTCCAGCCAACCGAAAAGCAGACAGTAGTGGAAAGCTACGGAAGTCAAGTGGACACTGGGACTTTTCGAATGAAGATCACAAGGGAGCGATTCTGGGCACTTTTTACACGAGTTCTGGAAGGACGCAAACCTGCTGTGGTAACAAGTGTTATTCGGTTGTGGAGGTGTTTGATTCTGGCCACTGAATGGGCGCTGCTATTCTTCAATTTCTGAAAAGACTTTATATTTCGAGAGGTCTTTCTGCGTTCTTGATTAGGACTCTGACTTTTTTCACTTGTATTATGGAACAGATTAGTCAGATTACGAGTTACTATTCTTTACACCATGTGTGATAATTTGTAAATCTCGTTGTATTCTGAAATGTTTTGAGTTGGTGAATATTTCGTGTACTGTGATCACGAAATGGAGTTAGTTTCCACGAATTTTTTACTATCATTTAGTTTGCCGAATTTTGCTACTATTATCAATGACACCATCAACGTAACTTTACTGCATTTGATACGACATTTTCTGTCTGTATTTTAACTGAATGTCGTAGAGAAACTTCCCATTTATCTGCGATGTTCTTTCTTGAATAAACATTATTCAACAGAATTCTGTCCTCTACATCAATTACAGCCGTTAGAATAGAGCAATTGCTTTAAAATTTGTATATCTACATATTTTCTTAACTCGCATTTCTAGTCAATACACAGATTGGTCACAGGATTGCAGCTACAGGATATTTGCAGTGAATTATTGACGGGGCATGAAAGCAGACGACCGCGGCTAAACCATATGACTACGTAGAGCTATTCTTTTTACGGAGCCGTGCATATTCCAAGTACGAAAAGTACGAGTACCCACAGATAAATACGGAACTGGGTTGCTCGTATGGGGTGCTGTTTGGAAGAGAAACTACTCTGCCAGTAATCTTTAGGTACCGTCGCATATTATAAAAAATGTATGTATGTATGCATGTGCATGTATGTCTGTTAATGTTCCACATTTGCTCCTAAACCGATGGAGCGATTTCAGTCGAACTTGATGCACAGTCTTTACTGTCAGGCAACAAACCCCGCTCTGGGGTTTACAACGACTCACCTAACACCGTTCAGGAGGTACGACATCATAAACAATGGGATGCGTGACAAACTGGTGCATTATGCATTACGTTTAAATGTACACTGAAGAGTCAAAGAAATTGGCAAACGTGCCCAACATCGCGTAGCGCCCCGCGAGCACACAGAAGTGCCGCAACACGACGTGGCATGCACTCGACTAATGTCTGAAGTAGTGCTGGAGGGAAGTGACACCATGAATCCTGCAGGGCTGTCCATAAATCAGTAAGAGTACGATGGGTTGCAGATCGCTTCTGATCAGCACGTTGCAAGCCATCCCAGATATGCTCAGTAATGTACTCTGGAGTGTTTGGTGGACAACGAAAGTGTTTAAACTCAGAGTGTTCCTGGAGCCACTCAGTAGCAATTCTGGACGTGTGGGGTGTCGCATTGTCCTGCTGGGATTGCCCAAGCCCGTCGGAATGCACGATAGACATGAATGGATGCAGGTGATCAGACAGGGTGCCTACGTACGTGTCACCTGTCAGAATCGTGTCTAGACGTGTCAGGCGTCCCATATCACTACAACTGCACATGCTCCACGCCATTACAGAGTCTTCACCAGCTTGAACAGTCCCTGCTGACATGCAGGGTCGATGGATTAATGAAGTTGTCTACATACCCGTACACGTCCATTCGCTCGATACAATTTGAAACGAGACTCGTCCAACCAGGCAACTGTTTCCAGTCATCAACCGTCCAATGTCGGTGCTGACAGGTCCAGGCGAAGCGTAAAGCTATGTGTCGTGCAGGCATCAAGGGTACAAAAGCGGGCCTTCGGATTCGAAAACCCATATCGATGATGGTTCGTTGAATAGTTCTCACGCTGACACTTGTTGATGGCCCAGTACTGAAATCTGCAGCAATTTGCGCATGGGTTGCACTTCTGTCACGCTGAACGATTCTCTTCAGTCGTAGTTGGTGCCTTCCTTGTAGAATCTTTTTCCGGCCGCAGCAGTGTCTGAGATTTGATGTTTTACCGGATGCCTGATATTCACGGTACACTCGTGAAATGTCGTACGAGAAAATCCTCCATTCATCGCCACCTCAAAGATGTTGCGTCCCATCGCCCGTGCGCCGACCATAACACCACTTTCTAACTCACATAAATCTTGATAATCTGACATTGTAGCAGCAGCGCCAGATACTTGCGCCAGATACTTGTCTTATACAGGCTTTGCTGGCCGCAGCGCAGTATTCTGCCTGTTTACGTATCTCTGTATTTGAATATGCATGCCTGTACCAGTTTCTTTCAGTGTATATACTCATTATTAAGTTATATTGTCTAAATTAGTATCTTAATACTTCATGAACAGAGTTATGAAACAAATGTGTACTATTGTGTAGAGAATTTCCAATGTACTGAACATATTGCACAAACTATTTTACACACGCAGGAGGACAGGTTTTAAGATGGAATATAGAAATAAATATTCTCAACATGACGTGCTACAAATGAATAAAATTCCTTCCATGCGTGAAGAAATCTCAAGAAAAGTTTGATGCGCACATTACGTAAGCAAAACACTATTACTCGAATGTATATCAGGAAGAGAGCCACAACTTCTTAGTGGTATTAAAATTGTACTTCATTTTCAACCGACTCAGTTGCTGATTTTATGTTAATTACTAGTCGCAGTCTGACAAGTCTATCCTCTGACCTATCCAGCAGTCATTGCCATTAGAGTAAGCCTCATTATAACGTACATTACAATTTTAAACTGTAGAACTTTTTTATTTGTTCACTTCTTGCTATTCATTTACGTGCACAATAGACATGAATTAATGCAGGTGACCAGACATGATGCCTACGTACGTGTCACCTGTCAGAGTCGTATCTAGACGTATCTGTGGTCCCATATCACTACAACTGCACACGCCCCACACCATTACAGAGCCTCCCCAGCTCGACAGTCCCATGATGATACGCAGGGCCATGAGGTTGTCGCCGTAACCGTACACGTCCATCCGCTCGATACAATTTGAAACGATGCTTCTCCGGCCACGTAACATGTTTCCAGTTATCAACAGTCCAATGTCGGTGTTGGCGGGCCCAGGTGAGGTGTAAAGCTTTGTGTGGTGCAGTCATCAGAGGTACACGAGTGGGCCTTCGGCTCCGAAAGTCCATATCGATGATATTTCGTTGAACAGTTCGCACGCTGACACTTGTTGATGGCCCAGTATTGAAATATGCAGCAATTTGCGGATGCGTTGCATTTCTGTCACGTTGAACGATTATCTTCTGACGTCATTGGTCCCGTCCTTGCAGTACATTTGACTTGCTCAGGTCGTGAAGCATTTTCTCTTAAATAAATCATCCAGTTTGTCTGAAATTGTGGTCATTTGTCTGCACATGCACATAATATCTACAGATTTCCGTTCCATTCGGATAATTCGTTCGTGGGGCGTCTGTTTTTCACATAGAATGTATCTTGTACTCTGTCTAAACTCCTCGCCCAAAACTTCTTTCTCTCTCTTTCTCTCTCTCTCTCTCTCTTTCTTTCTCTCTCTCTCTCTCTCTCTCTCTCTCTCACACACACACACAGTTGAAGCAAATAAATGTCTCACAGGAGGGACGAAAGAGGTCCGGCTCGCCGGCTGTGTGCTGTATAATGCATGCGCAGCCAACCGGTCAGGGTGGGCCACACAGGATCCCTCCCAGTCCAGCGCCAGCCAGCCTATGCAAATGTAACAGGACTAATGGCTGGCAACGTGAGCCCCCATAAAGTCGACCTCATTACACCACACCTGCAGCAGGCGCCCCCTTCCGGCGCTGGTAGCAAACGCACGACCCCGACCCTGCGATCTCGAAAACGCTATGCTCGCGACTACATTTAAGTGCTGCGTGTTTGCGTACTTTAAGACACGTGTTGCGGCGTGTAGGGCGCCGCCTGTCGGCTCATGTTACCACTCTTTCAACTCACTCTGCTTGTGGCCGCTTTCAAAAGACTCTTTTACCCGAGTTTGCTGTGTGCCCTACGTGCACGCCGCATTTCCAGCTCTTCGTCAGCCACCAGCATACGAAATACCAGCTAAAGTGGTAAACTCTTTGGGCAGGAGAAACAGGTGCGTCTTTCTTAAGTTGGTCAGAGAATGTCATGGAAACCTAAGGGTCCACGGAAAGGAAGGTATAACTCTAGTGTGTGAGCCCGCACCCTTTCCTGGATAACCCAATGCAGAGGAGCTATTGCGGACGGACTGCGCTGCAAGCTGTGAGTACCGAAACTGCCATTGTTCTTACACATGACTCGCGAAAGCTCTTAGATCACTGCTACTGTTTGTGTTATCCGTTACAATTGAAGTCCCATTTGGGCCTATTGTGGTACATAATTTTAACTAGTTAGTGTTCTCGAATCATAATGTGCGTAACGACCTGTTAGTATTTATTTGTGGACCTACAGCTGTATTCGGGAACGTGACACTGTGGAATAAGTAATTATTTGCATTTTCTGCTACCAGTTATTTTCACTTTTTATATTTAACATCGGAGATTTGATATTTTACCGGATTCCTGATATTCACGGTGCAACCGTGAAATGCTCGTACGGGAAAATCCTCACTTCATCGTTACCGCGGAGATGCTGTAACCCATCGCTCATGCGCCGACTATAACACCACGTTCAGACTCCCTTAAATCTTGATAACCTACCATTGTAGCAGCAGTAACAGATCTAACAACAGCGCCAGACATTTGTTGTCTTATATAGCCGTTGCCGACCGCAGCGCCGTATTCTACCTGTTTACATATCTCTGAATGTTGATACGCATGCGTGTACTAGTTTCTTTGGCACTTCAGAGTATTACTTCTGTGCTATTAACTGTATTCGTAATAAATTTCGTAGGTGGCATCGATATGTGCGGCTCAATGCTCTTACAACTCTTACAATAGTATATCAACGTACGAAACATAGTTCAGGAGATATTACGTCATAAACACTAAGTTGCGTGAAAAATTGCTGCACAATGCAAGAAATTTTAATACATCTACATCCATACTCCGCAAGCCACCAGACGGTGTGTGGCGGAGGGTACTTTGAATACCTCTATCGATTCTCCCTGCCATTCCAGTCTCGTATTGTTCGTGGAAAGAAAGATTGTCGGTATGCCTCTGTGTGGACTCTAATCTCTCTGATTATATACTCATGGTCTCTTCGCGAGATATACGTAGGAGGGATCAATATACTGCTTGACTCCTCGGTGAAGGTATGTTCTCGAAACTTCAACAAATGCCGGTACCGAGCTACTGAGCGTCTCTCCTGCAGAGTCTTCCACTGGAGCTTATCTATCATCTCCGTAACGCTTTCGCGATTACTAAATGATCCTGTAACGAAGCGTGCTGCTCTCCATTGTATCTTCTCTATCTCTTCTATCAACCCTATCTGGTACGGATCCCACACTGTTGAGCAGTATTCAAGCAGTGGGCGAACAAGCGTACTGTAACCTACTTCCTTTGTTGTCGGATTACATTTCCTTAGGATTCTTCCAATGAGTCTCAGTCCGGCATCTGCTTTACCGACGATTAATTTTATATGGTTATTCAATTTTAAATCACTCCTAATGCCTGCTCCCAAATAATTTATGGAATTAACTGCTTCCAGTTGCTGACCTGCTATATTGTAGCTAAATGATAAAGGATCTTTATTTCTATGTATTCGCAGCACATTACACTTGTCTACATTGAGATTCAATGGCCCTTTCCTGCACCATGCGTCAACTCGTTGCAGATCCTCCTGCATTTCAGTACAATTTTCCATTGTTACAACCTCTCGATATACTACAGCATCACCCGCAAAAAGGCTCAGTGAACTTTCGATGTTATCCACAAGGTCATTTATATATATTGTGAACAGCAACGGTCCTACGACACTCCCCTGCGGCACACCCGAAATAACTATTATTTCGGAAGACTTCTCTCCATTGAGAATGACATGCTGCGTTCTGTTATCTAGGAACTCCTCAATCCAATCACACGATTGGTCTGATAGTCCATATGTTCTTAATTTGTTCATTAAACGATTGTGGGGGACTGTATCGAACGCCTTGCGGAAGTCAAGAAACACGGCATCTACCTGGGAACCCGTGTCTATGGCCCTCTGAGTCTCGTGGCCGAATAGCGCGAGCTGGGTTTCACACGATCGTCTTTTTCGAAACCCATGCTGATCCCTACAGAGTAGATTTCTAGTCTTCAGAAAAGTCATCATACTCGAACATAATACGTGTTCCAAAATTCTACAACTGATCGACGTTAGAGATATAGGTCTATAGTTCTGCACATCTGTTCGACGTCCCTTCTTGAAAACGGGGACGACCTGTGCCCTTTCCAATCCTTTGGAACGCTACCCTCTTCTAGAGACCTACGGTACATCGCTGCAAGATGGGGGGATTCTTTACGACTAAGAGACTCGTACAATTGAGTCAAATTAAGGGAAGTCCTGACATCTGGCGGCGCTTTCGACAGCTTTCAACAGCGAAGTGCAAACGGCTGTAGGCGAAAAGAGGAGCCGTCTGTAGAGCAATGAAGGGACGGTGCTATACATACGTTTTCCAAATAACATTGTAGACACGCAAAGCAGCTGCGCTCAGCGTGCAGAGACTTTCTGGGATTATGTTTCAAATTTTGGACGTTGTACTTATACATTTTGTTCGAATGTTTCATTATTTCAAAGGTGTTTTCACGAATATATGGAAATGAAATTTTTTCGATATTTCACTACAAGCAAAGTTCATTTTTTTGTTTTGTTTCTAATAGAAAATTGACTTTATGAATATCCGGATTACTCTGACTGTTGGTTAGTTGTCAAATAATACAGGCTGCAAGTAACAGCATTGCTCGCGAAAAGGAACCGGGGTCGAGCGTCATCAATGTGGTAGACAGTTTTAGTCTCATACGAACATTAGTCTGTCAGACTCGGCTGCGTAATGAAACATTCTATGTGAGAACAAAACATTCTCTGTCACTAGGCCACTCGCAGCGGTCTCTTTTCTCTCAAGAATGATAGTTCTACAAGGTAGCGTCACAAGTCATCGGTAGATCACCTTTCTGGTAAGAACATTCCCAGTGAATGGCAAAGCTGTGGATGTGAATCCTGGTCCGTCAAAGAGTTTTACCTGTGACAATGCTTTACTGCAAGGAAAAAATAAATACCATGGTCCGACGTTCAAAGTGAAATCAAAGAATATACCGGTTCCTTTCGCTCAAATCTCACACAACGATATTCTCACTGATAATCCGCCTTATACTGAGATGTATCGACTGTCGTTCTTTCTTTGCAGATCCGTGGAAGGAGAAAATGAGTTTGTTACACTATGACCCTCCAAAATACAACCTGTAACATGCCTTCCGTCTCCTTCGTCCATTTCCGCGGTGTGGCGCGAAGTGACGGCAGGATACACGCTCCCTTAGCTCTGTACGATGATTCACCAACCTCGCATTGACTGCCGAGGCGGGATTTATATTGTCACTACCCCTAGGATTATCACCACAGCTGTACCAGTAATAAATGTCATGCAGCAAGCCAACTACTTTCAAAAGACTTTCAGATCCGAGCATTAGATACTAAAAAAATATTTTGGACATAAAAAGAACTTCTCAGTCACTACAGCATCTACATCTGGTTTCTAGCAACTTCTACCGATAATCTGCTCCATAAAAAACCACGATAACAGTTTAAAGTTGAAAATGAGGACACTCTCAAAGCATCAGACTTCAAGTTTCTACTGAATCAACGTAGTTTATTCTCTTCAGTTATACCTCGCCAAGTCCGTCATATTCATCAGACACCTCCTCCATCTAGCTATCTACAGTCCCCACGATGTCTTATGGGGCTTTTGGCTACGGAGCACGTGGTAATTCACTAGATCGCATCATTCGCACAGAAAATCGGAGATGTCGCGGGCAGAATGTCACGGCTGCGCACGGCAACGTAACTAGGATTCTACCAGGCTTTCCATGTTTATAAAATATCTTGACTGATCTCGGAGGATCACTGACTATCTGCTATAGACATTCACTTCGATAACACAACCTCTGCCCCAATGGGCCTCCTACACGCCGCGAAGACTGCCGGCCGAATACTGGTTTCGCGAGCTCCAAAACCGATCAGCAAAATAGTTCCAATATCCGTGGATTTCTCAAACCAGCATGTAGAAAATTTCAGTATCAATTTACGGGTCACCGTAAAAGCGCTCCACTGGTAAAGTGCTGCTTCCTGCCAGTGATTTTCAAAAGCTTATTGTCGGCAGGCAACCCATAAGGTAGGAAAGCACTCACTCACCCCAAGAGCGCCTAGTAGCCCCCAACCACAACCCATTTAGGTGGTTTACAGGAAGACCGGTCCATAAACTAGAGGCTGGACAAAGCATCCTTTACTCTGGATAGGGGAAACCACGTCTGGCGTCTACAGTACGACCAACGCCTACTATCGATCTTCGCACTACATCTTTGCCGACCAGGCTGGCGACATTTTACACAAGTTTACACCAGTTGGTGGAGAAAAGGATACTCCTTGCTAGTATTGAAAGAGGACAACAACTGACAGTCGGTGTAGGTGTGGTAATGTGTAGATTCCAAAAGATGAAATTGGAGCAATTAGCGTTTTTGAAGTAGAGAAATTTATTAACATCGAATATAGGTTTAAGTGTTAGGTGGACTTTTCTGAAAGTATTTGTATGGATTGTAATCATGCATGAAACTTAAATATGCACAATAAACAGTTGAGACAAGAACAGACAAGAGGCTTTCGAAATGTGGTGCTATAGAGGAAAGCTGAAGGTTAGATGGATAGATCATGTGGCTGATGAGGTACTGAACAGAATTGGGCAAAACAAAAGTATGCAATACCTGACCATAAAAAGCGATCAGTTGATATGATACATTCTGAGACATCAAGGGATCACCTGTTTAGTATTAGAGGGAAGTGGGGTGAAGTTGTCACGCGTATCTTGCGGGATTACCACTCCAGGGACAATGGGTATAGCTGAGAAACGGCTCAGCCACAGCCCAGGGGACTGTTTTCGCAATTAACTTTCACCCTGCAGCGGAGTGTGGGCTGGTCTGATACTTCCTAGCATATTAAAACAGTGTCCCGGGCTGGTAGTCTAAGTAAATGCTCTACTACCTCCTAGGTTGACAACTAAGATAAAAACATTTTGTTAATTAAAACTGTTAGTGTGCTACTTACTCAATGGACATTCCCTGGATACTGACCTACTAACTCGAAAGGTGAAATACCAGTGCTCACAGGAATTTGCTATACGCTACTGACACAAATAAAAACTGTAATTATGTAAATCCCTATCGCTGAAGCATAATAAATATGCAATTACACTACAAGGTTCAAAATGGTTCAAATGGCTCTGAGCACTATGCGACTTAACTTCTGAGGTCATCAGTCGCCTAGAACTTAGAACTAATTAAACCTAACTAACCTAAGGACGTCACACACATCCATGCCCGAGGCAGGATTCGAACCTGCGAACGTAGCGGTCGCGCGGTTCCAAACTGAAGCGCCTAGAACCACACGGCCACTCCGGCCGGCACTACAAGGAATTTAAATAAACATGAACTGAGAAAGAAATAAAATCATTCTCATTGACTAAAGTTCTAACACCGATAAGAGTTATATCATACTACGATGATGTGCAAAGTCCGTCTTTTCAGTTTAGCTGCAGCACGGATGAAGAAACGTCCTGCCAGTTTAGCAGTGCGCCAATCTCTCTATGTTGTTCACTCTCCATATAGTTGTACACTTGCTTCTAATATAAAATTCATGATCAGATACAGTGTCTGTCGTTGATCGTAAGTGATTATTCCTCTTTAACTAACTTCTGTTACAGTACCGTTAGCTCGCTGTAAACAACAGGGAAATTTTTGCAGGTCAACATCAGACCACAGAAATAAGCTTACTTCTGACGTTAAAGTATCACTGCTACCAATGCACGTAAAGCTTGTACCGTTGCGTCTCAAACATTGGTTATTTTAAAAAGGAGTGACCCTTACTCTTACAGAAAATAGTATTGGTCCCATATTTGCGGACATAAATACTTGTCGAGATACGCATCATTCTGTGTTATGATAGCCGTATGTCTATTGACAATATAAAGGGTTCCCAGTGTTTTTAACATCACAGTCACTGGCAAACACATCTGGATGCCTTCAGTTTAATTACATCCCTGGAACACACAATACTTTTGTGTTTAATCACCATTCACATATAAGTATTTACCTTATCTCGGGATTTGTCGCCAATTTCGTTCTGGGTAAAATTACGCAGCCTAAGATCACAAAGACTCCGTGAAAACATTCTAAAGTTCTCAATCTGAGTCACAGCGTTCGGATACCAATCACTTTCTCGTGTGCATGAAGCGGAGAAATCACTTAGATACAAGATCGGGCTGTAGGGCGGGTGCTCAGAAACGTTCCATTTGATGCAATAGTTTTTGTATTTGCCGTGCATTGTGCGACAAAACAGCAGCAGCGGTAATCAAGAGACCGTGACGCTTCTTATGGGTGGCTCGCCTCAGTTTTCTTAATGCCTCATGGCTAGCTTCAGGATTGATTAATTTCCCACGTTCAGTAAATTTCACAAAATAATTTCCTTAGCTTCCCGTGGTGGTATGACCAGGCATCATTGACCAAACTTCCGTCTCTCTGTTACCACAGAAAACGCACGTCACTTTGCTGGTCGCGTTTCAGATCTTTTCTATTTGCAACTTAACGAAAGAGATCATCAGAGAAACAATCATCCGTTTAGTTTCACCGTTGTCATAAGGGAGTTTTGCAACCCAACAACGAAAGAACTATTGCCTTGTGGTTTGCAGATAACAATTTGTTTCTGATTTTTTGATAGTGGGATTACCAGGAACTGTATTTGTCACGTAATAGTATCGTTCTGCACATTCTTATAACAACACTCCCTACAGGTATTAGCAACTAACTGTACATCCAATCATTTACAATGTTAACCGTAAGCAAGGTTGAAGGATGACTTCCACACCTAGTTTCTTCTCAAAACAACTGATTTATATATTTACTGTTGCAATCAGAATAATTAATTCATGTATTTACTGCTGCATTTTGAATTTATTGCATACGGATTGTTTACTTAGATTGATATTAAATTTCAATAATTAGTATTAGTTTACGTATCTGACTGTGAGATGTGTCAGTATTCTATATGTTCAGTACTCCGTATGAAATTCTCACGTTGCAGAACTGACAGAAATAGATAGTAAATTTCACTGTTATTGATGGCATAGTAAATGCCTAATGGGAGAATCATGAACTGTCAGTTAATTAACACAGTTGTCTGCCATTAACTATGCATATTATGAGGCAGTTGTTCTTTGTCCTATCTTGCGTTAATATCATGGAGGTATTATTTCTTTATGGTTAATGAGCAGCCGATGAAGTATAATATCTTTGAAGATGGTCTGCGATGTCGTTAGCTCGGAACACTGAATGGCAATACTAGTACCATCGATTAATTTATTCCGGACTCTGCATTCCCTCAATGATCCACATAACAAATTATCAGCAATATTACATGACATGGAGCAGTATTAGGAATAATTTCAGATAGGGAAAGTCATTATTTGACTCGTTCACAAAGACGTAGTACTAGAACATTCGCTAGAGCAGCATCTAATTAACGTACGTCGCGAAACTTATTGCAGCATGAAAACACTAATGGAGAAATTACAGCTTCTTAACCATAAATAACTCCCAAGTCAAAGTTCATCACCATTTAAATCAAATAGTTTCGGTACGACGTGTGTTCTTGTCCATCTAGTGTGATACTTTCAAGTCAAACTCCCGTAAACCAATTATGCTCGCTTTCATATTACTTCTGTTCATTTCCTCCGCAAGCTGCCAAAAATGTAACCCACTATAGTGTTCTGTCTTTGTAAACTACTCCAGATTTCTCCATGGACAAAATCTCAGACCGGTGCAACACGAGACTTAGACATGAACGAACTCTGAAAAGTTTGAACGGTTCCACAGACGACTTTCTTAACGAACTTCGGCAGTGAACTTTGGGGATGGATGCTGGCAAAAAAAAAGTTTCCTCCTCTTTTTACAAAACTGACATTCAGATTCATCTAAATCAGCTTTACAGAATAGTAACATGTTGACAGAATTTTATAGATAACATCATAATGCTATCAGTCAGAGTACAACGCCATTGACTTTCAAGTACCTACACTCATGACAGTCTTCCCTGTGAAACATGAAATTAGCGATCAGCGTCAACGGTTCTTAGATTTTCTTGTGACTAAAATAACATGTTTTAGAATGAATTTCACATGTGGTGGAATTTCAGTAGCAACGTTTATCCTGAGTAGCTTTCGTAGGCGAACTATAGGTCATGTGAGGTTCCCACTCTTCAGATAAAAGAGTAATGACTTACTGCGTGGATCAGCATAGTGACCTTTTTCTTCTGTTGGTTGGAAGCAACACCCATTTGACCAGATACAGTTATATAACGATATAAGCAGGGCATTTGTTGGTGCTAACTATAAAGGATAGAACACAAATCAAAATAAATAAACATAAGTGAACAATTGTGGAAGATAATGTCTCTAAAAAATACTTCAGTCTGACTGCCCCATTCAAATATTTAAGAAATGTTCTTAAACTAAAAATTTCATTTTACAGAGCTGAATGGAACGCCGAATACATTTGAAAATGGGCCTATTCGTGGAACTAAGAGAAAAAGTAATCCATGACTTTCAAAATACTGTACATTTCAACTGATCTTGGAAGTTTGTATTTATCACATTATGTTAGCATATGATCAGTGCACTACATCTGCAACCATAAACCAGAAGGCAAGTTACTGTGTACGTACGTTTATGTACCATTATCACTCCCGTCCTTCCTGTTCCAGTCACGAATGGTTCACGGGAGAAACGATTGTTGGTAAGTCTCTGCATGAACCGATATCTCTCTAATCTTACGTTCATAGTCTTCTCGGGAACGAAGTATATGCCAGAGGCAGCAATGCATTGGGTGACTCTTCTGGGAACGTTCGCTCTCGAAATTTCAACAGTAAATCACCCTGTGAATGAATTTTATCCAGAGTGGAAGATGTTGAACTCCGTGACTGTTCCTTTACAGGGTGTAGAAAAATTTCCGCTACCAGTCACAATAAAATGTTATTTATTTGTCACAAGACTGGTTTCAATTGTCCTACTTGTATCTGTTTAGTCACCAGCAAATAATTTTTTTGTATTTATACAGTGATCTCCAGCAATATAAACATGTACATGAATGTATAAATACCTGAGGATGGGCGCAAGCCCGAAACTGGTCGTGTGACAAATAAATAACATTTTATTGTGACTGGTATCGGAAATTTTTCTATACCCTGTGATCCAAAATGTCGATCTTGCAACGTCTGCCACTATAGTTTTCTAAGCATATCTGTGACGCTTTCACACATACTAAATGAACCTGTAACGAAACGCCTGCTTTTCTTTGAATCTTCTCTGTTTCGTCTCTCAGTCATATCATATCTCTTACGGATCCCTGACTGACAAGCAACATTCAAGTTTTGGTCAAGGATTTTGTCAGGCTAGACTTCCCAAAGATTCTTTTAGTGAATGTCGGTCTGGCATATGTAGTACATGTGATTAATTTTATGTGAACGTTCCACTTCGAACAGATCCATGCGCTTACTCCTAAATATTTTATAGACGTGACTGTTCCCAGTATTTGTGCCGAAATCTTTTAATCATACAATAAAGTGTCTTTCTGCCTGTTTATGCGTTATAACTTACATTTGTTTATGTTAAGGTTCAACTACCAATTCCTGCACCAAGTGTCTAACCTCTGCAGGTCCTTCTGCATTTCGGTTCCTTTCATTGAGTCAGGAGTTCGTGTGGAGAGGGTATCAATTTTGACGAATGTCTTGTTTTATTGATATTCATGAGAATCGCTCTTAGACTGTTGGTAGTAACTGTTTCTTCTCTTCTGAGCTTCACCTGAGTAACCAAGGTTAGAGAAGAATTTGTTGCTGTATCTTCCAGTACTTCGTCTCCTTTATATCATAGTCCTGGCCCACTAATACGGTTCAATCTGTTTTTTTCCTTTGTTGGCGAAACTATGAATGTACGGTAGGATTAGTTCGCTAAGAAGTATGTGCTTCAATATTTTGGCCAGTTGGTCAACTTTTTCATTGACCCTCACAGTAACATGACCTGTTATCCACTACACTGTAGATAGTTGGCTGATGCAGTTATTTTACTCTCTTGAGAACTCTCAGTGCATTCTGTACCAAGGGATTTATCGTTTTCTCGTCAGTTGCCCGCGTAAGACTGTAGGGCATTCGTCAAATATAGATCATTTAAGGATTTGCTCGTCTCGTAAATAGACTGCATAAAGAATAGCTTGGCGAACGGTTAACGCTGACATTTCTGCAGGTAACAAAAAGTATTTTCGTGGCTCCGTTTGATCATAAGAAAAGCAGGACCTGCAGAGACCATTCCGTTTCCCATTTTACTTCCCGTCCTTCATGAAAGCGAAATTTACTTTCTGGGTGGCTCTCTTAATATGTGGGACCATCCTTCCCTGTTACCCGAGATCCAGAGAAGAAATAAGCTCTTCCGGTGCCCATTATGGGTGTTGTACAAACAAACAAAATATTGTAAATTTACGATGAGGATCTGTCACTTCCCCTTTAAATAACTGCGTGATAGGTACTACCGTTGTCTGATAATATCCGCTGGCGAAATTGCGCTACAATGGTTGACCTAGGATATATTAGAATGAAAGTATGCAAAATGAATAAGCTTCTACATTTCAGCGTCAGAGACAATGGGGATTACTCGCGTCGGCATTGTAGTGGATCCTAGCAAGACTAGATTTACCTCCGGAGAAGGTCGAGCAGATAGTGCAGCATACACAACATTTTAGATAACTTTATTAAAACTTCAACAATATAAAATACTTAATACAGAAACAATCCATGTTCACAGTAATGTCGCTATGCTTTTGTTACTGACGCTGAACACTACAATGTTCACAGAATGATGGTTCAAAAACTGGTTCAAATGGCTCTGAGCACTATGGGACTTAACATGTGAGGTCATCAGTCCCCTAGAACTTAGAACTACTTAAACCTAAGAACATCACACACATCCATGCCCAAGGCAGGATTCGAACCTGTGATCGTAGCGGTCGTGCGGTTCCAGACTGAAGCGCCTAGAACCGCTCGGCCACTCAGGCCGGCTGAGGATAGTTCCATCTCACTGTACAACTGACTACAAACTTTGAAATATAGTTCTGTCTTCTAATAGCGTTCACGCTGCTGGACCTGAAGTAAGATGACCCTGTCGTCTTAGGCGATTACTACCCAGTGGGCTGAGCGGCACTGCGCTCTGACCTGTGTACTCTTGCGGCATCTGTGGCGTATGGTAGAGATCAGAAACGTTGCGGGTTGCATACACTAGAGTGCGAGGCCCGCTGTTATTTCGGTTTTACGCCTGCTACCTCTGTTCCCTCGAGTATGCCGAGTCTGAAAGGCGGAGCTGCATTCGTTTCATACTCGTTGAGTCGTTCCTCCATCTGAAGCGTACAGAAGCGTAAATCTAGCCATGACATAATACGGGTGTTGAGTGCACGATTTTGCTATATCGTGTAGCACTGACAGGGCGGAAATGACCGACTCTACCGAAGCTGTGGTTTCTGACACTGTAGAGGTTATAGAACGAAAATTCCGTGATGGAATGTACATAATTTCAAAGATTCTCCAGAAAACAAAGACTGTCGTCTGGAAAAACTTCGACGCTGGTTTGTACGCTGCAGACGGCAAACACGAAGTTTGTACAGTACAAAGAAAAAGGTTGATTTCTTCTTTATTCTACTTCCACCACGAAGAAATACACGTGTCCACCAATAGAAAAAAGGACACAGGTCGAAGCCACTCATATGTCCCTGCAACCAAAAACTGCGCTATTTGGGATTCAGTGGTACTCATGTGCTGCAAGATATGACGCCATTCAATACCGTTCATGGTTCCGGTTTCAAAAAGGTAGTCCAAGCACTCATATCTTTAGGAGCTGAAGTGGGTTGTGACGTCGATGTGAAGGCTGTACTACCTCGTCCGACTACGGTTAGGAACAGAGTAATTGCAACTGCAGACGCTATTAAAAAAGGTCCTGGTCCCACAGGTTACTGCTGCTATTACCGATAGAAGAGCCTCTTTCCAAACTGATATGTGGATGGAGGATACACATAAAATAACATACACTACAGTGACTGCATCCATTATTAGTGAAATGTGGCAGATGGGGAACAAAGAACTTTGTAACACTCCATTTCCTGATGAGGTAAAAGACAGCAATCAACGCTTAATCGGAGCCTCTCCGCCGTTTCGAGTACATGACAGTTCCTGAGCACTTAATGAACTCAGCGCCATACGTAAAAAATCAAGCTAGAAATATAGTGAGAACCTTGAAAGACATCACAAGACATCCCTCTGCTCAAACGTACTTTTAAGTCGGGGTTTTTGTCATCGCAGCCGGAACTAACTAGTGTAGAAACGATGATAAATTCGTGTAAAGCGCTAGTGGCATATTGTAAGAGGATTATTTTTTCAAAGAGATCGAAGTCCGATGGAACAAAAAATTTGCTAGACATGCTAGTTTCAGTACGTGATCCTTTGATCAAAGTTAAGGGATTACTCCCACAAAAAGAGTTCAGTAGATTTCAGAACATAGACGAGCATACCCTAAATGAGCGTGCCATGTTCCTCAAGCCATTCAAAGAAACTAATAAGGATCTAGAACCTCACAACAACCCAACTCCCCATTTAGTACTTCTTTGGCGATATAAATTTCTGGATGAGTACTTGAAGCCTAATGAAGTAGATAGTGATGCCATGTCTGCGACATCCGTTCTTTCTAGTTACTCCTGGTTTACATGAAAGTACCCCAGCCTATCGAAAATGCCGCAGCCGTTGAACTTCCTGAGGTATGTGAGAAGTCTACACCACGAGGTAACCTTGTACGTCTCAATCTGCGCTACCGAAAAAGAAGCAGAGACGGAAACTGACATTGTTGGATGGTGCAAAGAACATGAAGAAATAGTACAGTCTCTAGCATTTTGACTAACAGTATACTGTGTAGCCCAGTCTCAGCTGGAACTAGTGAGAGTAGCTTCTATGCTGCAGTTTTGCTGTTGACGAACGTCGCAGCCATCTGGACACTAATGTTTCCAGCCGAGTACAATCCGCCAATTAACAACCGTCAACTGACAGAAGCGTACTCGAAAGACAGAAGAGTAACTCTCGCCCACTTTGTTGTGGCGTAACAAGACAGCCACGCCACTCGGAAGTAGCCGAAAGGCACGCGTTAACTCACGCAGGCTAGTAGATAGGTCTGAAACAGGATACGTAATGAATGCTATAAAGAGAAGTACGTAGCTCCTGGAATACTTAACTTTAATCCATCCTTGTGGTACATCGCTCTTGACGATACAAGTGAGACTCTTTAGATACAAGCTATGTAATGCTAATGGCGCCTTGCTAGGTCGTAGCCATTGACTTAGCTGAAGGCTATTCTAACTATCGGCTCTGCAAATGAGCGAGGCTTCGTCAGTGTGCATCGCTAGCTACATCGTCCGTACAACTGGGGCGAGTGCTAGTCCGTCTCTCGAGACCTGCCGTGTGGTGGCGCTAGGTCTGCGATCACTGACAGTGGCGACACGCGGGTCCGACATGTACTAATGGACCGCGGCCGATTTAAAGCTACCACCTAGCAAGTGTGGTGTCTGGCGGTGACACCACACACTTGGTTATAGATCATCGTTCAGGGCTGACTTAGACAGGGAATGTCGTTTAGTGAACTCTTGGAAGTGAATAGACAGTTGTTGAAAATTGCATTTGGTAAAGTATGTACTGAGAAGTTTACCTAAGATTACTTGGTCTTAGCTGTTGAGGGCCCTTTTTGTGTTATATTACATGCAGTGTTGCAGACTTCATTATTCAACAAGTCACAAAGATAAGTGAACCTTTTCACTCATTTGTGACTTTTTTACCAATTTGTTAAAGTGTTGTAGAACCTTCGTTCTCCTAGCCTGTTACCTGACGCCAGGGCATAGCTGTGTAATAGTGGCAGGGAGAAATTGTCTTAGCGGTGTACTGCACCAGAAGCCGTTTCACGAACTCACAGACTCGGCCTACCCCAGTAGCGGCGTTGTCTTCAAAAAAACTGGCGACGAGGGTTTACAAAATATTCTTCTGCCACCGCGGAAAGGAGAGCGAGTATAACCGAGGGTTCACGGCATCGTCGCTACTCGCACATGGTCGGGGGTGGTGACTAATCGATACACAGCCTAGCTTAAAGTCGGCCGTCGCGCGGTGAACTCGTATACTCGGTCTGCTTTCCGCTGTAGCACATTACGGTTATACCCTATAACAGTCTCAAGTGGCGTGTTGTCGGTTAAACGGCCAGCGACGGAGACTCGCGATTCGTGATTCCGAGCACACGGAGACGGCGACTTCGGAGATGACATCAGAGGGCACGCTGGAGAGTTTAAAGCGAGTATACGGAGTGCATATCTGATCCCTAAATAACAGGTGTTTTCGAACATTTTTAGGTTTGGAGATAAATGAAAAGCTGTTTTAGAAGTATCACGTTCGGGATTTTGTGCAGAGACAGAATGCTGCTATCTTTACTCTGATGGCATCCGAAGAACCAGATTGCACGTCAAACCCGACGAAAACACGAGTAAGTACAGTCGTTGCCTGACGCAGCAATGAGTCACTTCTTCGTTGCTGCGTCAGGCAACGACTGTAGTTAATAATGGTTCCGTCAAGTTTGACGTGCGATCTTGTTCTTCGGACGACATCAGAGTAAAGATGGCAACATTCAGTCGTTGCACAAAATCCCGAACCTGATACTTCTAAATGAGATTTCTATTTATCTCCAAACCCTAAAATGTTCGAAAACGCCAGTTATTTGGTCACCTTCTAACATTAATATTTCGCTTATAGATTTTCGTGCCAGAAACTGTTCAAATGGCTCTGAGCACTATGGGACTTAACATCTGTGGTCATCAGTCCCCTAGAACGTAGAACTACTTAAACCTAACTAACCTAAGGACATCACACACATCCATGCCCGAGGCAGGATTCGAACCGCGCGACCGTAGCAGTCGCGCGGTTCCGGACTGAGCGCCTAGAACCGCGAGACCACCGCGGCCCGCGCCAGAAACTGTATTCACCGTGATTTGTAGCTATAAATCGCAATCTGTTTTCTGTATGGGAACACAGTTACAGTATATTTCCGATCCGGAACTAGAAAGCCCTCGTTCAGGACGCTGTGAGCAGGCTATAGAGTTCAGTTTCTTTTGTATTGTAGTTTCTTATTATTTTACCATCTAGTTTGTCTTTCTTTTTGAACACGACATGTCATAAGTTACAAAGAAGTCGAAATTGTTCCAACTGACTGTATTTATGTTGTGTGCCATGAGGATGAGAAATACAGTAAAAGAATTCCATTCCAATTTATCGACGGTCATTGAGTTCCTCTTAAGCAGTATATGTAGTTTAAGTTTGTCATAACAGTCTGTAGTGGTGGGTTCCAAACAATTTGTTTAATAATGAAATGAAAAATATGAACAATGCTAGATTAGGTATAAGATTTAATCATTGCAATATAACGAAATCAATAAATAAAATAATTACAATTTCTTTTTGTTTCAGGTAAGTCATAGAGAACGGTCAACGAGATACCCTAGTAAGTCAAGATGCAGTAATTGGATTCCTCTACGAATCCGGGAACAATCCAACATAATCGATTCACAGCATCTTCTTCCTTGTCTATTCGGACTACAACATGAATTGAAATAACGTATTTAGATGGCTTCAGAGGTTATGGCTTGGCGGTCACGGCATCCCAGATCCGGTACTTTCAGGTAGGTTGTCAATTGTCACAACTAGAAACATATCGACCGCAGATGAAATTATCCAGAACGTGTCATGCATAATCATCAGACAGCTCATGTAGCTCGAAAGTGTACGGAAAGAATGTGTTATAATGCTAATCGAACGGTTGGCAAGTAGAAAAAATTTTGCGTTCTTGTTTCCACGACTGTTCTCAAGAGGGATTGTGCAGATCGGAAAGAGCATGTGTGCTGGCTGTTTTGAAAAGTTTCTGTGGGGCTGTCCACAACGTTTTCATGGAATCATCACGCGTGAAGAAACCTGGCCGCATCGTTTCTATCCTGAGAGCAAATTGCTGTTAACAGAGTGAGGGCATATTGCACCTCCAAGTTAAAAGATGCCAGGATACAAAGGAAACTGAAGGCGACGTTTATCGGAGGGAGGAAAGACAATATTGCTTCCTTTGAACTTTATAGAAACGCGGAATGACCATTACCAAAGGACGAGGTTTTTCGTCGTTGGACGAAATGTGGCGTCTGCTATGGTTCAAGGGACCAGAAGCACACGAAAGGGACAACGCAAGACCGCTTGCTACGCATATGAAAACTTCAGAAGAATGGCCAATTGGGGACTCGTGTCTCAATCCTAATTCATTTCGAACTAGTATTAGCCAAGCCTTTTTTGAACTTCTGTTGTCACATTTACTTGATAAAGGGCAACGAGATGACATTCTGAAAGCGGCGTAGCAAAGCAGTCAGGCAGATGCAGTATTTCACGACTTCAGAGAAACCTTTGACTCAGTACCACGTTTATTCATGAACGCGTATCGCGTATCACCAGATCGGCTGCCAGCCGAGCACATGTGGGACACCATAGGATGCCAATCCCCGCGACATCCACAAACAGCATTAAGCGTCCCTTTTATTGAACGACCAAGTGCAACAGGCATAGTAGTCCATCCCACAAACTGACATCCAGCACCTGTACATCACAATGCATGCACGTTTGCATGCTTGCATTCAGCATTCAGGCGGTTACACTGGTTATTAATGTATCAGCATTTCACATCTGCGATGGGTTATCTCGCGTTAATATTAATCTGTGATCTTGCAACGTTAATCATGTAACATGTTACCTAGACAAATGTGTCCCCGCAATTTCTGTACTCTAAATTACTTTTTGGTTGTTTTTTTTTCGTCAGTGTATTACAGTACGCGTTTCTTTTTATTGCTTTAAACCAACGTCAGTGGTCTAGTATGAAAATATTAATATTTTCTTTTGCTTTCAGGCTCTAAAAACATATCGTTAGAAAAGATATGGAAGTGTGATTTTTACTTACGGTGATTTCTGACTGATTTTATTTACTGTAATCTGCGAGTGTCGTCCACTTAGTCATTATCCAGGTATTCCTGCGTTTGGCACTTACATTTTTAGTCTAATCTCTAAGTGATAGATTTCCCTATCAAGAAAATCAATGAAAAAGCCAGAGGCGGCTCGCAGTCACAATGAGATTCGACCGAGATATCAAAAGAAGTACAATATGGCCAGCTGTAAACTAAAACACCATTTTTAACTTGGTTTACTGATTAGAACAGGAGCGGGCGATTCACAACGACTGTATCGCGCATGCGTTAAAATCATGGCGAATTGCCAACCAACTTGTTTCGAAGAGGATTGCAGGAATCTCCATTGTGTGAATTACGCAATGAAGAAGGAGACGTAAATCATGTACCATTTTCATGTAAAAGATTGACGAAAGTCTGGAGAACTTTACCTAGCGTGACGTGTAGTGCTAACATGAAGTACAGAGGAGTTGGTGTTAAGGTATGGGGTCGCTTTCCATGGGAAGGATGTGGTCATCTTATTGCTCTTAGGAAGTGCTAAATGCAGAAGGATATAAACATACCTTACAGTGTTGTGTACGGAATACAGTAGAGGCATAGTTCGGAGGTGAATATTACTTTTTTTTTGGTTCAAATGGTTCAAATGGCTCTGAGCACTATGGGACTTAACAGCTATGGTCATCAGTCCCCTAGAACTTAGAACTACTTAAACCTAATTAACCTAAGGACATCACACAACACCCAGCCATCACGAGGCAGAGAAAATCCCTGACCCCGCCGGGAATCGAACCCGGGAACCCGGGCGTGGGAAGCGAGAACGCTACCGCACGACCACGAGATGCGGGCTTTTTTTTTTTTTTTTTTTTTTTTTTGTCAGTGTGGTAATGTACCCTGTCATAAAGCAGCAGGGAACCCATACACCATTCGAGACTGGCTCTGAGAGTTACAACACCAAGAAGAAATCACTTTTCGGCTTCTGGCAAGACCAATGTGTAGTTTCATTTATTAAATAACACAAATAAAATATATTAAATAGTGTTATACGCAGTGATATCTCCAACCAGTTTAAATTTCATAGATGTATCACGACCTCTTACAAGTACAGATACTGTATCGTCTTTCAACAACTTACACATACAACACACATAAAAGAAAGGCCGGAAGCCGGCCGTTGTGGCCGAGCGGTTCTAGGCGCTACGGTCTGGAACCGCGTGACCGCTACGCTCGCACGTTCGAATCCTGCCTCGGGCGTGGATGTGTGTGATGTCCTTAGGTTAGTTAGGTTTAAGTAGTTCTATGTTCTAGGGGACTGATGACCACAGATGTTAAGTCCCATAGTGCTCAGAGCCATTTGAATTTTTGAAAGGCCGGAGGTATCAGTACGTGTGGCGACTTCAGCTTACGTAACTATAAACGTCCTATACGCCAGTTGATCTCGAGGAGCTAAATTATCCAAACCCGTAGCTAATGATCATAGAGCAACATCAACACGACCATTAGCGACAGTTATCAAAACTTGTCTATGAATAACCTCAACATCAGTTAAAGCAAAATCAAATCGACTTCACCCCTGATGTGTCAACATTCATATTATATTCTGATTCGACATACAGTGCGGCAAAAGGCGAGTGATGGGCAGACGCCTTATTAATGCCGACTAATATATGTCCGGATACTTTTGATCAGACAGTGTACGTGTAGATGACGATGGGGAATGCAACGTACATTTTCGGTGTCTAAAGAAGTAATGAAATGGTCAACCACAAGTGCTTTACGATTGTGTATTGCTGTCACGGGTACAAGGATGGCTGTAATGGATTAAAGCAATTGGACCATACGGGTGGCGAGTGGCATTTGTAACTGGCAAAGGTATCAGTTTTCCTCGAAAAAGGTGATTCGATGTGGTATATCCGTGTAATTATACCTTCAGGTACCATCTTCCAGTATAGGCGAAGATATTGGTGATCGCGTCAGTGGCTTGGTGCCAGAAATAGGCCGTTGGCCCATGTGCTCTTAAAGCGGTGAGTTCATTCCCGGCTAATGCAGGCGGCACACGTGTGCGAGGTGAAGCGTGGGCGCCAGGCTGTCAGACGCATGTCTGAGCCGCGCGCGTGCGCGATGTGCAGATAGGCGGCCGGCCGGTCACGTGTTACGTGTCTCTGTTGAGGCTGGTCGCGGCCGCCGGCTGTGGGTCGCCGAGGCCGGAGCTGCGTTCCCACGGCGGCCACCGTGTCTCGCCTGGCCGCCTGCCAGCACTTTCTTCTGGTTGCACCGTTCCGGCGCGCTGCGCACCGCACGGTGCGAACGACCGCACGCTCAAGGCTGTGTCACCGGGCCACTTCACTTACAAAGGGAGCCAGCGCGAGAGCAGTGTGCTGCTGGATGCACCGAAGGTTGGCGTTTGACGTCCCGTCAACGCCGGGGTCGTTCGAGACGCATTGCGAGTTCTCTTGGAAGCGGATGCGGGAAGGAAACCAGGTAGCCTTGGCGGGGGAAACCAACCTGACGTTCTCCTTGAGTGGTTAAACAAAAAATGAATATGAATGGTCGGGCAGAAACTCGAACCCTTAGAGTTCAGCTGAATTACACTGCTTTTATTTTTTAAGATGAAGATATCGAACGTCAGGACTTCCGCTGAAATTCTTACACACGTCTACACCAAGCTACTATTCAGATTCCACCAAAGTCGACTATGGAGAACTTTTTAAAGTTGTCCAGAAATTTAACAAGTTCATAGACCTGTCGCATGAAAATTTTCAAACACCTTTGCTAGCGAATAATACGTCACACATCCGCACAGATGAGCTCGTACAGCTAACAGACCCACGCGACTACGGCCGCTGCCCACAAATATCCTCCCCTCTGCCGTTGCAAAACTCACCAAAAAAATCTATATATCTACGCATTATTTCTAAAACTACACCTATAAATAGTTTACGTAGCTGTTGCCTAATTGTTGATACCTTTTGACAAATCGGACTGATTTTTATACGGAACTCTCGCATAATGTCTTTCGTTGATCGCGTACGGACTTTTCAACGAATAAACAATATACTAAACTTGTTGCTATCATAAGTATTGTGAAGTAACAGAACTATAATTTATCAAATTCCACCTGCTGACATGAACTGCTTGCTGGGATCCTTATTTTTGTGATTTATTTGCGTCTCACTGCGATGACTTGCTCAAAATTATCGTTGTTCGCCATTAATAATAATAACCCAAGATGAATTATTCACCTATAAATAGCTATGACGATTTGTTATCCCATTCTGCCACGCTACTTACTGTTTTTCAAATTATTTCTTAAATTCATTGTTAATAATTGGAATCAACATTGTGGCTCATTATTTAGATTGTACTATTTGAATAAAAACAAATCTAATTCACACTTGTGATAGTGCTGTTCAAATACTATGAGTGACACACAGTTCGTTAACATAGCCTAACGCATTTTATAGTTATTAATTTCTGAAGATGAAAGGAACACCTTTCATCGCCTCCACTCACAGAGTGAGTTTTTTAATTATGTCAAAAATCCGCCTCAGTTGCGAAGTGGTACTGGTCTTTACCCAGGTTTCAGCTAATCTAGCCTTCTTCAGAAGCATAAAATAAACAAATACATGCCAAAATAAGGCACGGTCAAACACAAAAAGCTAAAGTACCGTGCTACCATGTCAAGCTACAACGTAGCGTCGGCGGTTAACCGACAGCTTTCCACGAAGTGGGGCCGGGGCTGTTCCTAAGTAACGTAGCTTGACACGATATCACGGTACTTTAGCTTTTTATGTTTGACCTTGCCTTATTCTGGCATGTATTACTTTATTTTATGCTTCTGAAGAAGGCTAGATTACTGGTCTTTACCCAAAGACCAGTAACATTTCGCAACTGAGGCGGATATTTGACATGTTAATTTATCACAGTTGCTGGCAGGGCTACAACATGTTAAAAATTCTTAGAGTTTTTTAAATGTCTTTAACTGCCTCGTCTTTCCGTTTCATGTGGTGACATTGCCTGTTATCTAACCGTCTGAGTGCTGGTTTCAGTCTTGCGGCGACTGTGACGTAGCTATGGAATAAAATGGCGTCCGAGACCACTGTCATTATTTTCTGCCAGTACGGCGAACGACAGTCAGGTTGGTATCCCGCAGCCGTCCAATGCTCTCCAGACACGTCTCCTCTGGTCATTGGGGCTCAGTTCAAAGTGGGGCTCATCACTGAAGACAATTGAACTCCAGTCAATGAGAGTCTAGGCCCATTCAATGACATTCTAGGCCGACGACGTGTCTGGACACGCTTCGGACAGTGTTGGGATACCAACTTCACTGTCGTCCGCTATACGACCCGACAACCCAGAGTGTTAGTCTGGGGTGCCACTCCATTTCATAGCAGGACCCCTTTGGTAGTCATCTACGGCACCCTTACAGTACAGCGGTACATCGATGATATTCTACGCTCCGTTTTGTCGCCCTTCGTGGCAACCCATCTTCCGCCTACATTTCAGCACCCTAATGCCCTTTCACACATGGCCTGAGTTACTACTGCTGGTCTTCGTACTTGCCAATCGCTACCTTGTCCAGCAAGGTCGCCGGATCTCTCGCAATGTTTGGAACATTATGATCAGGACCTTCCAATAAGCTCGGGATTTTGACAATCTACCGCGCCAACTGGACAGAATCTCTCAGGAGGACATCCAATAACTCTGTCAATTAATGCCATGCGGAATAACTGCTTGCATAAGGACCAGAGGTGGACTAAGGCGTTATTCACTTATTCAGTTTGTGTAGCTCTTTATCTTAAGTGAATCATCCAATTTTTCTGAAACTGTAATCATTTGTTTGCATCATATCTACAGAGTCCCGTCCCGTTCGGATAATTCTTTCATGGTGCGTCTCTTTTCTGTCGTAGATTGTATCAGCCAATGGGCACGTAATTACTGTGTAATGGAGAGTTCTTTTCGTGTTTATACTTAAAAAAAAGTTTGTTTGTACTGAACAATTAAATTGCGTTTCATTCCAAATACAAGCTGAAAGCCACTACGTCTGTTAAAACTTAGCATGAATGCATAGCAAAATTATGAGTCCTCTGGTACCACGAGCCGCGGAGTTTGAATCCGCGCCCGACGATATGGACTTCGAAGACCCCTAGAGGTCTCTGCATCATCGTGCAACAGTGGAACACGTGGTCCCAGCGGCCAATAGCGGCGCCCCCGATCGTGTATTTAAGCGCCTGCCTCTCAGTCAGCCAGTCTCCGTCTCATCCTCTGTTATGCCAGTCCCGCCTGGATATCTGCCCTCCCCCCCCCCCCCCAAATTCTTTAAGTCCCTCCAGATCCTTGAGCGTCATGCACTCCGCCTCACCTCCGTATACGCCTCCCGTCCCCCACGCGGATCCTCAATGACCTCATTCCTTTTCCCCATCTGCTCCTATTCCTCAAACATATCCGCATACTCTACACCTCCCGCTGCCTTGATCCCCCTCCCCCCTGGTTGCTCCTCTCCTCTCCCATCCCCACCCCCTGCCACGTCTTCACTGTTGTGTCCCCCCTACCCTCCATCTCTACACCTTACAAAAAAATGGTTCAAATGGCTCGGAGCACTATGGGACTCAACTGCTGAGGTCATAAGTCCCCTAGAACTTAGAAC
Organism: Schistocerca nitens; assembly: GCF_023898315.1. Taxonomy (NCBI): domain Eukaryota; kingdom Metazoa; phylum Arthropoda; class Insecta; order Orthoptera; family Acrididae; genus Schistocerca; species Schistocerca nitens. The sequence continues at coordinate 1,037,854,448 of NC_064614.1, read as the reverse complement.
TACTTAAACCTAACTAACCTAAGGACAACACACACATCCATGCCCGAGGCAGGATTCGAACCTGCGACCGTAGCGGTCGCGCGGTTCCAGACTGTAGCGCCAGAACCGCTCGGCCACCAGCGGCCGGCTCTACACCCTACATCTCCTTTCCCAAGGTGGCTTCCATCAACTCCCCCTCCCGGATGATGCCCTCTCTCTCTCCATTTATCCCTCCTATCAACTCTGATCCTCACGCCCCATCCTTTCCTCCATCCTTTTCTTGGGCTCCCTCTCCCCCCCCCCTTCCATCCTCTTTTTTCCTCACCTACCCTCTCTCTGCCCCCCTTCTCTCCCCCAAGTCCTTTTGCATTTCCCTCCTCTGCCTTTTCCCATTCCCTCTCGCATCTGCCCTGCCCCTCCCCCCCCTTAAGAGTCCTCTCCCTCCTTTGGGTCCCCCCCCCCTTTCGTTTTTCCTCTCCTCCCTCCTTGTTTTCCCCCTCATCTGTCCAGGTCCACCCCCCCCCCCCCCCCATCTGCCCTAGGCTATGGTGTGTCCTCTTTGTGCCGACATTTTAGTGCAGCGTTTACAGTGAGTGTTCAGTGTTGTGTGTCTTTTCCGAAGTGTTGCGAACGGCCATCACCCTGTCGCTGGGTGTGATTTTATGTCTCTTGCGAACGGAAACCAGACTGTCGCCATGTTTTTAATTGTCTGTCTACTATGTTGCCTGTCTGCATCCTGTGCATTTTTATTCGCTTTGCCAACCCTTTGCTTTATGTCTTAACTTTCCCCAATTTTCCGCCGTTTTACAATTTAAGTCCGCGTTTTATCGCCTGCTTTTATTGTTTCTTATCTTCTTCTTACGTTTTAAAAAGTCTGTAGGCTGCAGAGCAGCGTAATAAGCTGCTGCCAGCCCGCCCCCTTCGGGGGGGAATCGAAATACAATAAAGGAAAAAAAAAAGGTCAGTCAGTCAGTCTAATCTTGCGTACGTCTCTGGACATATCGCCTCGCCTTAGACAGCATATTTACTTTCGTGTTCTGCTTATGAGTGGACGTGGTTGTCTAGTTAGGTTCTCTTGTGACTCTGTTGTTTCGATCTTGTTGTCGTAAGGTCCTTCGTTGGTCGTGTCGGTCCTCTCCTGTTTGTGTTGTGGTTCGCGGGCCGCTCCGTGGGTCCCGCCGCGCTTTGCGTCACGTCAACCCCGCGACCGTTCCGGTCGCAGTTACAACAAGTCCCTGAAATTATTCCGTTTTCTCGGAAATCCGACCCGTGAACGAATAACGAAGCGACCAAACTTCTGTTAATGAAATGTAAGGCAGTACGCGAACTTCGATAGTAAAACGCAAGAATGATGGGACCTTAACCATAAAGCAGATGAAAATAAAATGAAACCGAGATCTTCAACTGTTCTAATACAATAATCTTGTACAAGAAACGCATGCAATGCAGACGTAACTGCACGCTGTACGTTCTAATGGATATCAGAAAGAAAATGATACAATCCACATCAAAACTGCCAAACATTCAGTGCTGTAGCTCCAAAGTTCACTGCAACTTAACACTCGCCCTGTCGGACTGAATGTCGTATATGAAATGAAAAAACACTGTGTCTGCTGAATTCAGTTAACGGGGATACTAATTCTGCTGCAGGCAGTTCCTGTTAAATACCCTGTTAAATACGTTGTGCTCGCACCAGCTACTAGCATGAACAGTGAACAAATGTGCATATGAGCATGACAGATCATAAGCTTGAAAAAGGATGTCGGGAAGGAAATACTCCGTGAGAGATTTTTATTTGACTTCAGTTATTACTCAGAAGGTAGAAACAAAAATTCATGAACAAATATGCAAATGTCCTACAACGGACCACTGTACAATACCACACATTCCTCAAACATAGAAAAATAACTCCATTTAGTTTACAATCCCTGGTTATTTAGGAAGGTGGAAAGTAGGATGAAAAGCGATTTAACTCATGATTACATGAAAAGCAGACATTGATCCTCTTGTACTGACGCGATCTGACAAAGAGCTAACCTTCTCGCATGGATACACAACTGTAAAAGCATGTTCTGCAGGTGCACGTGAAAACTCATGTAATAATGAATTACACCAATTCAGCGCTATCAGGCTGTGATATCACCGAAACTGCTGAATGCTGCAGCTTAGAAAAGCCCATTTCAATAATAAACAAAACAAAATGTCTCAACTTTCTGAATCGTCAGCAGGCATAATGATGTTCACAGCTGTAGGCGACGTCCACTGTAGTGCCTCCGCATGGTCCCATAGAACTTGAGACGCTCCGCCAAGCAACCTAATGGAGTGAAAAGGCTAGTGCTCGAAGTTCAGCTTGAAAATGTGCCTTTTCACTACTCGACCAAAGATAAGACTTCTGTAGGAGACGAAAATATGAATTATAGAATCTTTGAGCCATGCGTCTGATTCACAACTCACGCGCTGTTATGTAACATTCAAAGGCGTTTATAACAGATGGCCTTCAATACATTTTGGTAATTTTATAGTTTACAGTGAAGTCATCCAGTGGCAAAACACAGCGTAATAGAAATAAACGTAGGTCACATGCGGTTCACTGGCAAAAACATTCTTAGGATTAAGTTATCATCTAACAAAAAGTAATAAAAAATTCTTTCATTCGTATGCCAATGTAATTTAGTGGGGAAGTCGTTGTTTGACTGTGACAATCCAATTAGTGTCTCCTTTAGATCAGCAATTTTCCATAATTTTGTTTCCCGAACAGTAGAATTGCTTCGTATGTTCGTCTCTTATAATTCTTACATTTGTCTCTCTACTGTCCTCCATTCAACCAATCTTCGTCTTTGCCTTACATAATAAGTTACTCATGCCTTTCATTAGCTCTTGTGTGTTTTACTTACATTGTGGTGGAAGGACTACCTCGTTTGGAAATAGAATATTGATAGATGTTCCTCATTCAGAGTGTAAATCTATCTACTGTGAACGACCTGCGTGTCATGTATTTATGGGCAGGCTGCTAAACACTTGTATGGCTCAAACAAGCTACTGTCAAAGAACCTAAATTCAGTGTTCCCGACGTCTAGAGTAGACATCTTTGGTTGAAAGCTGCAAGACATGTCTCTAGCCAGTACCTTGACCATAGGTCTAACGAGTCAGTCATATTTATTGCCACGGATACTTTGGAAAGTTACAGGCTGTCTGGTTTGCCTCCTTACTAAATTTATCTGCCCCTTGTCACGACTGGTGAGAGGTAGGACACTTAAGTTGCTTCTACTTAAAGTCTCATTACGTTGATTCATTACGGGGAAATGTATTTTATAGAATTTCAGTGGCCTCGATGAAGGGCTAATAGTTCCAGTCTGTGAATGCACAGTCCGCATTCTATTCTGAATGCGACAGTTGTGTCATGGGCATTCAAAACTTTGTTCTTGGCTTGCGCGTGCCAAGTGGCCACTGATGGAAGCTCACGGAACCTACTGGTCCTTTTCAGTAAGGCGATGTTAGCGGCCTGTGGCACGACTCGCCTCTTGAGATGGCCGAGGGCAACAGTTTCAAGTGCTTGCTGGAACACCACAATTTATGGCGTAAAATTACAAGTCTGGGAACGTGCTCTGGCCTCTGGAAGTCCAGAAGTGTTAAACTATGCTCTGATTCGCCCATCACCAGCTGACGTCAGACGTAGTGTCTAGGACAAACTAGTGAGGAAGATGTGCTCTGATTGGCCCATGACAGACGACGTTCAGGGGTGGGGCTTTGTTAAACGTGGCCTCGAAGCGCTATGGGCGAAAAAGAGTGACATTTTTCCTGATTGGCGCGAACTGACTAGTCGGGAGCTGATGGGAGAGGAAGGGACACTCTTGGTTTGTTTCTGGATGGAAATACGTCGCTGGTTCGAGACGTCGTGGTGGTTGAAGGTGACCCAGTCCTGACGAGCGAGATTCTGATTCTCCACTACGACCACGGTCCTCCGACTGACCGCCACAGTAGGTTGGTACTAGTATACAGCAGCAAGGCTCACTAGATGCGGTTTAATGTTATAAAGGAAGCGTACCGTTGCCCGGCTCACGTCTTAGTATCGTCTATTGTGGTATTCAGTCGACCACTGGAGCTTCTAAATTAATCGTTGGGTTGTATTGTTTTAATGATTTAATGTGCAGGTGGCATACGGTAGCCATCCCTATGTTTGCCTATCTTATTAGCTGCTGTCAGCAGTTAACTTCGTTTTCTCGTAGAACGTGCATGCAAATAGTTTGTAATAATCGGTTTAAGTTTCATCTGAATTTTTATTTGGACGAGTATGTAGTACGGTTAAATTCATTAACTTATTTTATTGACTGAATGGATAGTTATTAGTAGTGTTATTGCAATTTTCCACCTTTTGATTATATGTTGGGGCATTTCAGGATAGCGATTCCGTAGCGCAGTTTGCGGTTAACATGGAGTCTTGAGGGGAATGTGATGGAGTCTGGGTAGGTCCATTACTCTGATAGGTTTCATAGTGTCACACATCGTGAGATATTGTAACTTCAGTTCGCTAGGACGGTGTGTTTGACTGGACAAGGATTCTCACTCTCTCTTCTTCCACCGCCAGCCATGGACAGCGCGCTCTTCGTTTGCTGTGGTGAATGTATTGACTTGTAAAGCTTTGTCTTCTGATACGGAGATGGCCACATACTCAAGGAATTTGGTCAGATGGTAGGTGGATCAGACTGCATTTGATTATTACGTACAGTCTGGAACCGAGCGACCGCTACGGTCGCAGGTTCGAATCCTGCCTCGGGCATGGATGTGTGTGATGTCCTTAGGTTAGTTAGGTTTAATTAGTTCTAAGTTCTAGGCGACTGATGACCTCAGAAGTTAAGTCGCATAGTGCTCAGAGCCATTTGAACCTTTTTTTTTATTATTACGTGTTATACAAATTTTCAGGTTTACATATCTGAGGTACTTTGCTGTTTTATTTCATGTGAACAATGTGTTATGATTGTAGAATGCTACTCTTAATTCACCCCAAGCATCTCCGGTGGCAGAAACATGTTTCCCTTCCATAATTCCCTAATGGCGATTTTTGCTTGCTATGATTATTACACACGTGTCTGATAGGGAAGAACTATAAGAAAGATGTGACAACACAAAAAGAGATAACAAATAACATTTATTCAGAGTATATTACAAATGATATTAAACTTTGATACAGTTTTATGCATGGCAAATGATGTCTTAAATCCACTGTAATGATATCCAACTACACTACTGGCCATTAAAATTGCTACACCAAGAAGAAATGCAGGTGATAAACGGGTATTCATTGGACAAATACATTATACTAGAACTGATATGTGATTACATTTTCACGCAATTTGCGTGCATAGATCCTGAGAAATCAGTACCCAGAACAACCACCTCAAGCCGTGATAATGGCCTTGATACGCCTGGGCACTGAGTCAAACAGGGCTTGGATGGCGTGTACAGGTACAGCTGCCCATGCAGCTTCAACACGATACCACAGTTCATCAAGAGTAGTGACTGGCGTATTGTGACGGCCACAATTGATCAGACGTTTTCAGTTGGTGAGAGATTTGGAGAATGTGCTGGCCAGGGCAGCAGTCGAACATTTTCTGTATCCAGAAAGGCCCGTACATGACCTGCAACATGCGGTCGTGCATTACCCTGCTGAAATGTAGGGTTTCGCAGGGATCGAGTGAAGGGTAGAGCCACGGGTCGTAACACATCTGAAATGAAACGTCCACTGTTCAAAGTGCCGTCAATGCGAACAACAGGTGACCGAAATGTGTAACCAATGGCTCCCCATACCATCACATCGGGTGATTCGCGAGTATGGCGATGACGAATACACGCTTCTAGTGTGCGTTCACCGCGATGTCGCCAAACGCGGATGCGACCATCATGATGCTGTAAACAGAACCTGGATTCATCCGAAAAAATGACGTTTTGGCATTTGTGCACCCGGGTTCGTCGTTGGGTACACCATCGCAAGCGCTCCTGTCTGTGATGCAGCGTCAAGGGTACCCGCAGCCATGGTCTCCGAGCTGATAGTCCATGCTGCTGCAAACGTCGTCGAACTGTTCGTGCAGATGGTTGTTGTCTTGCAAACGTCCCCATCCGTTGACTCAGGGATCGAGACACGGCTGCACGATCCGTTACAGCCACGCGGATAAGATGCCTGTCATCTCGACTGCTAGTGATACGAGGCCGTTGGGATCCAGCACGGCGTTGCGTATTACCCTCCTGAACCCACCGATTCCATATTCTGCCAACAGTCATTGGATCTCGACCAACGCGAGCAGCAATGTCGCGATACGATAAATCGCAATCGCGATAGGCTACAATCCGACCTTTATCAAAGTCGGAAAAGTGATGGTACGCAATTATCCTCCTTACACGAGGCATCACAACAACGTTTCACCAGGAAACGCCGGTCAACTGCTGTTTGTGTATGAGAAATCGGTTGGAAACTTTCCTCATGTCAGCACGTTGTAGGTGTCGCCATCGGTGCCAACCTTGTGTGAATGTTCTGAAAAGCTAATCATTTGCATATCACAGCATCTTCTTCCAGTCGGTTTTAATTTAGCGTCTGTAGCACGTCGTCTTCGTGGTGTAGCAATTTTAATGGCAGTAGTGTAACATTGATTAAGAGTGTGTCACAAATGATACCAAATTTTGGTATAGTTTTATGCATGGCAAATTATGTCTTAAACCGACTATAATGATATCCAGCTAAATTGCCAATCTGCATACTGTTACTACAGCTGAATGTAATTTGAGCACACAGTTGACAATCTAGATACTCAGTGAACAGCAACTGCTACGTCGGACTACTGTACTGAGCTAACTGCAGGCACTGATGTGGTCTAATAGCAAGTGCAGAACTATATGTGTGTCTGTGGCACATCTTGTTTTGAGCCCATGTTCGCCAGTACAAGGCATAAGCAAAGTAGCCTGCAGTTGGCATCATTCCCTATTGGCTGTCTCCACTATCGATGGAGATACGACGCTCCAGAGGAAGTGACGCGGAAGCAGGAAGAGGTCGGTGTTTATGAGTGCCATCTGGTGGCTGCTGCACAGGGCTGAGAAGCGCCAGGCGCGTGGCTGTGTCTGTGGGGTGGTGGCCTCTCCTGGTGTGTGCTTAGTACACAACTAGAAGCTATTTCATGGTTCGAATTCGCGTTATGGTGAGAATACCTAGGGATCAATATCTAATTTCTCTTCAGCCATCGGATCGTGCGCGCTTGTTGTTTCACTATCTTCTCTCTTATTAAATAAATTCAGTGCAACGGCCTTGCTGCAGTGGATACACCGGTTCCCTTGAGATCGCCGAAGTTAAGCGCTGTAGGACGTGGTCGGCACTTGGATGGGTGACCATACAGGCCGCCATGCGCTGTTGCCATTTTTCGGGGTGCACTCAGCCTCGTGATGCCAATTGAGGAGCTATTCGACCGATTGGTAGCGGCTTCGGTTAAGGATACTGGGAAAGCGCTGTGCTGACCCCCTGCCCCTCCTATCCGCATCCTCCACTGAGGATGACACGGCGGTCGGATGGTTCCGGTAGGCCACTCGAGGTCTGAAGACGAAGTGCTTATTAAATACTTTTATAGGTGTTTGTATAAACATGCGGATATTTTCCTCTCTTTTGTAACTGTATTTGTTTATAAAGACACATGATACGTTGGAGTATATTTTGTATGTATTATTCATGAGCTTTTGTATTCGCTTTCTGAAAAATACAATAATGTCATCTTCATCTATACTGGGTTTATTACGTCGTTATTTTTGAATCCACTGATCTTTACGTTAATCTGTACATGTGCTCATCTAAACATTTTAGAAAAGAACAAGTGCTATATATATTCGGTGATGAGAGTGGATGACTTGTTTTCAGCAAGAACAGAATTTCTTAATTTTAATGAGCTATACAGCCAAAGAAGGTGAGGCTTAGTTGCAGTAGATTTTCGAGACTCGTGTTCTGCAGCGACGAAGACTTCCAGACTTCGGCGTTAAATGAGTTATTTCGGATTGGTTCGTTATTACTTATTACAAAACACAGTGTGCAGGCTTATCTGCATTGCACATATCATTCCTACAAGGAGTAATACACCAACACTGACAGGCTACGTTCGCTTCGGTCTGGAACCGCGTGACCGCTATGGTCGCAGGTTCGAATCCTGCCTCGGGCATGGATGTATGTGATGTCCTTAGGTTAGTTGGGTTTAAGTAGTTCTACATTCTAGGCGACTGATGACCTCAGATGTTATGTCCCATAGTGCTCAGAGCCATTTGAACCATTTGAAAATGTGTCTGAAATCTTATGGGACTTAACTGCTATGGTCATCAGTCCCTAAGCTTACACACTACTTAACCTAAATTATCCTAAGGACAAACACACACACCCATGCCCGAGGGAGGACTCGAACCTCCGCCGGCACCAGCCGCACAGTCAATGACTGCAGCGCCTGAGACCGCTCGGCTAAAACCGCGCGGCGAACCATATGAACAGGTTACGTTAGATCATTGATGATTTGCGTTGCAGTTTGTCTTAACTTATGTTAAGTGCCCGTTTATTATTCCGTTACGCTATGAGAAGGTTGGTTCACTAAAGCATATGTATTTTTTAAAGTCGGTTTCACAGACGTAACTAAAGTGACACCACAGCTAATGGCATACTGCAGTTGCATATGTGAACACCCAGTTTTCAGTAGCGTCATTCAATCGCTGCAACTTTTGTCATGCCACAAAGTGTTCAACTCGGTAGCACTTTGTCACACCACTTGCCTTCCACCATTGCTCCCTGGTGGCTCTATTTTGAAAACACTAGCAATCTGTCGCAGTTATCGTGGAGTAATAACTGCTGTACTTCATTTCAGGTGTTTTCATTTTATTACCGAAAAAGGCAAAACAATCGCTGGCAGCCGCGCGGGATTAGCCGAGCGGTCTCAGGCGCTGCAGTCATGGACTGTGCGGCTGGGCCCGGAGGAGGTTCGAGTCCTCCCTCGGGCATGGGTGTCTGTGTTTGTCCTTAGGATAATTTAAGTTAAGTAGTGTGTAAGCTTAGGGGCTGATGACCTTAGCAGTTAAGTCCCATAAGATTTCACACACATTTGAACATTTGAACAATCGCTGGCAGGTACATTTCCGCAGCTTCTGGAACTACGGGAACAACCACCACAACGGGTACGAAAAGATTTTTGGATAAATAAATAAATGAACTTAATATGTCACAATAAAGCAAGTCGTATAACCCTTGGCGTTTGTGAGATCGAGCACTGTATAAATTGTAGATTATATGCGACAAATTGACCCCGATGTTGATGTGGTAGCTATTAAACTGAAAAAATTAGTTATTCGAAATGCCTACATCGACGACTATAATAAAATTCAATCTTGAATGAGTGGCATGTCTGTAGATGTTATTTACATGCCGGATGTTGATTGGTTTACCATAGCAGACAGCATTTTCGTCTTAGAGTGTTATTTCTTTTGTAAATATATTTGTGGCCCCTGATTTATCCCTGCACGAAATCCAACATTTGGATTTTGTAATCCTTGCGTTCAGATCTTCTCACAGCTCTAATGCCACAACCTGCACTGTAGCATTAATATCCGGCCACATAATTTCAGTTGACGTCATGTTTAAAGCTGTGCAAATACGCTGAATTTGTGGCGTCCGGTGCAAACGGTAGCTCACGCTGCCACTACAGTATACCACAAACTGTGGCGTCACATTAGTTACGTTTGCGAACGCGGTTTAATACACGGACCGGGTTGTTGTTTATTTATCGGCCAACGTTCATACAATGGAGAATTTTTTCACGACATTACATGCTGTGTATTCACGTGTTAACATTTAAATTTACTGGCCCCTTTCAAGTGTTATTGGTGTTGTAGCAACAAGCAAACAGAGTGGCGTTCTACCCGGTGTGGGTACTTGCGGGGAATGGCGTAGGCGCCCGTCGGCACGTTGGCGGGACGGGGAGCGAGTATTGCCCGAAAACAGAGACGAGGGAGGCTGCCAAGTGCAGCCGCGGCTTGCATAAACATGAAGTGGTCCGGACGCCTCCCTAGGGTGGGCAACCACTGCCGGATGCGGCGAGATCGCCCACCATCGTCTCCACCAGCTCCTCCTAGCCGTTCACTGCCATCACCCGGCTGCTGGCGCCACACGTCTCACAAACTCCTCTGGCTATCTCTCTTCCCTCCCAGTCTAAGCACTTTCACACCCTCTCTAGACATGTCAGGGGTAATAAAAGGCGCAGTGAAATGGAAAAAGTAAGTGAACTGTTTGTTATTTGAAAAGTAATTGCCATAACTGTTTATACACTCATCCCACTGTGAGACAAGACGATCAGTAGTTGCACAGAAAAATGTCTGCTGTAGCCTACTGAAACTACTCTATGCTTTTGTGGTATCTGTTCGGTAGCAGATGACGAAGAAGCTGTGTCAAATGGACCTTTCGATACCATTCTTTCTGTGACCTTGCTTCTTTGAAATTTTAATACCTTATGATGTAAACGGGAATTTTCGAGACTACTTTAAAAACTTGGCTACTGCCAAACGAAATTTCATTCATCACATATTTTTTCCATTAGGTTATTGAAACCTTCGTCTCTGTAAATTCACTTTATATCTTAAAATGTTAATTATCCTATGAAGTCAGATTTTTTACTTTTGCCAGTTATCGGTAAATAAACTTATTTTTGGGAAACACAGATTATTAAAGATGTGTTATAGATACGATGATTACGAAATCATTCAGTCTCCCTAAACGTATTTGTGTCTCGAATAATATTTTCTACATAAAGATTATCGCAGCTTGACGGCTTTGACATCCATGAAACTGTTTGTACTGTGGAAATGTAACATCTTTGTTAACTTCTTGCTTCTGAAAAGAGTTGGGGAGAGGGAGTCAGTGAGAAGGGCTCATAGACAGTGAACGTCAAGGGCTTGTTCAAATGGTTCAAATGGCTCTGAGCACTATGGGACTTAACAGTTGAGGTCATCAGTCCCCTAAACTTAGAATTACTTAAACCTAACTAACCTAAGGACATCACACACATCCATGACCGAGGCAGGATTCGCACCTGCGACCGTAGCTTTCACGCGGTTCCAGACCGTAGCGCCTAGAACCGCTCGGCCACCTCGGCCGGCGTCAAGGGCTTGTCTTCAGTATAACTATTTAATAAGCATTTGTAAAGACGTCCTCTGCCCGCACCGAGAGGCACGGAACAGGCTGCAGCACAACTTCTGGGAAAACTGCCCAACTTCCCAGGGGTGCTCACTCCCTCTAATGAGGCTCACTGTCTGCCTTCTGCCGGCTCTAATCTGGGAGTGTGCCTTTCTAATGAGAAAAAACCAAAACGTATATCCAGTACACTCGATAAAACGCCTGCTGTATCCTACTGAAACGAATCTATACTTTCGTGACATCTGTTCGGCAGTAGATGACGAAGCAGCTGTTCAAATGGACCTATCGATACCATTCTTTCTTTGACGTTGTTTCTTTGAAATCGCATACGCTAAATAGTGTCAGAAAATAAAACAATGTCACTAAGCGATGTGTGTCAGCCATGACACGGTTAACAGAAAAAGAAGAAAAGAAAGATAGCAGGAAGAAAGAAGTGATAGTAGAACAAAAACCCACCACCACACGACCCATTTCCCCTAAACCGTTACAAAGATTATCATTAATGTTTGAATTGCCCAAAATTGCTTACCATGCAACTTGCTAATCTAACTTTTTCCATGTACGAAAAAACTACTGCCAAACGATCCTGTTTTGTTAGGCAGCTTTCGAAACTTAGAATTACCGTTTGGTCCCCAAGACAAAATTTTTTATGCAATTTAAACAATTTTGCCTTCCAAATGATCAAGTTACATTATTAATTAGCCTAGTGATGTACTTCCCGTTAGGACTGTCATCAACTCCTTCCGAACTCAGAAAGTCGGATGACCATTCCCCCTCACTGTCCCATTGTTGAACTCCTTCCGAGGTTATCTTGCTACCGCGTAAACTCCAAATCTCCCTGGCTTTTACCCATTTGTTTGCTAGCTATATAAGCCGTACTTCATCATCAATATCCGTGTGTCCCCTGTTGTAAAATTGTGTTCTATGTAGGAACTACTTAAAAACACTTTAAGGCTCTTGAAAATTATCCCCAAGTATAACTGCAGCACAAATAGATATACAGAAAATCGGCAGCAGCGATCATACACAAAATTGTTATTCTTAAAATGACGATAACTTCCGATCAGACAACGCTGGAGTGAGTGACGTTCACTTATAATGGTTATGCCTTTTACTCTCTTTAGTTGTAATGGTCGTTCGAAAACCAATTGTTCCACTGCGTAGCTGCAGCTGATTTGCTAAGTATCTGTTTGTGTAGCGACGTTCATGAAACTTCACAGTGCCTTTGTCCGGTTGCTGCATAGTATGTAATGCATTTTTAGCGAAACTATATTATGGTGGCCACTCCACGCGGCGTGCATATTTACGAAGATGCTACACACATGTGTCATAGGTATGCCATACCTATCTGGCAGCGTGTATATAGTGCTAGGAGCATTAAGGTAACTTTAATGACATTGCAAATAACAATATAACTTCGTTGGATTATATACACAGGGAAGGACTGATTTTCCTGCATTGTCGTTCATAAATCTTTAGTTTTCTGTCATTTTCGTACTGGGAAACACTAAATGGTGTAGACCGAAGCATACTACATGGGCCGTCAGGGCTGAAAATCCACCACGTAAGATGAGCTATAGTGCTGAACAGTGCTTACTTGACGAATAAACAGAAGGCAATGCTGTCATTCTCACTGTCTGAGTCGGTTTCACGTGAAGTTCCAGTTAGCCTTTATAGCAAAGGAACCGAACATTGCGTATAAAGCTCTTGGTGAACAGGTCCGAGACACGACTGAAAGCCGTATGCAGCAGAGGAAAGCATGTCACGTATGGTGGAGCAGGTACGTGATATATCTTCGGGACATGCGCGACCTGCAAGTTCGGATGGGGGCAAATGTATGAAAGGAAATAACAAGTATGCTGTGGGCAGAGCGCTCCATTCTTCCCTCTCTCTCTCTCTCTCTCTCTCTCTCTCTCTCTCTCTCTCTGTGTGTGTGTGTGTGTGTGTGTGTGTGTGTGTGATAACTGCGCATGCGCACGCTCGAGACCGTAGCGTAGTTATTTTGTGCGCGGGCTCCTGGGTCTCTGTACCTGTCAGTGCTGAGAAATACGCGCTCCTCCCGAAGCTGGTTTAGCGCACGAAACGTCTGCAAGTTTCGCTTCCCAAACCCCGAATCATTCGTTCCTCCGGCGAGACGGTTCCTTAATCTGCTCGCCGGGAGAGACCATAATTTACAAAGCGAGCTCCGCTCTGCGACGTAATACCGCACGCACGTAGCGGCGGGCCGCTCTCGCGTTAAGAATGCGGGCCGTGCCGGGGCAGGGTCGCAGGTGGTTCGGCAAGCCTCCGCAGAGGTTTGTCACGCGCGCCCTGCCACCATCTCTCCTTATCGGCCATAAAACACGGGGCCGCGATACTCTGCCCGCGGATTAACTTTACATATGGGGGGCCACTCCTGCATTTTGTTTCCGAGCCAAAAAGGTTGCGCGGTTCCGCTTCGGTCTCCCGTGGGTCAGATTGCGGATGACAAGCGGAACATAACACGTGCGCACTGTCCTTTATTAAAAGGAGTGAGGGAGCGGAGGAGGAGGGGGGGGGGGAGGGGGCACTCTTGTCTGCGCTCTAAACCCACGAGACGAGTGATATGAAACTTTGAAATCTATCAATTACAGTTAAGCACTACGTGATTTAGAATCTGAAAGATTTCCACCATTTTTTTACGTCATCAGTGCTTCCACTGGGCCGGCCGCTGTGGCCGAGCGGTTCTAGGCGCTTCAGTCCGGAACCGCGCTGCTGCTACGGTAGCAGGTTCGAATCCTGCCTCGGGCATGGATGTGTGTGATTTCCTTAGGTTCGTTAGGTTTAAGCAGTTCTAAGTCTAGGGGACTGATGACCTCAGATGTTAAGTCCCATAGTGCTTAGAGCCATTTGAACCATTTTTGAACCTTCCACTGGTCACTTCCTACTCCCCATCCTTTCCTTTCTGATGTCGTTCTTTCCATATCTACGTTACCACTACACCGAACATCCTGTTACATGTATTCTTCTCTGTGTCTGCCTTCAACCGAGCGGAGTGGTGCAGTGGTTAGAACACTTTGGAGGACCGGGGTTCAAACCTGCGTCCGGCCATCCAGATTTAGGTTTTCCGTTCCCTAAATCTCTCCAGGCAAATGCCCCGATAGCTCCTTTGAAAGGACGCGGCCGGTTTCCTTCCCCATCCTTGATACAATCCGAGCTTGTGCTCTGTTTCTAATGACTTCAATATCAACGCGACGTTAAACCCAATCTTTCTTCCTTTTCAGTCCTGCCTTTATCATTTCCACTTCTGCTGTTCCTTCCACTGTACTACTAACCACTCCTTTTAGTAAGAGTCTTTCATGTTCGTATTGCCTTGCCTCTTCTTTTCAATACTTTGATATAGCACGTGAAGTGATTATGTAACTTTTGTCTTTCCTTTCTTTTGACTCTTTACCAACTTATTAGCAAAGCAAGGGGAGTGAATACTCATGTACATTCGAATAAAAATGAAATTATAAAATTTTCTTTTTGTTTCTAATATGAATCAGACGAGACAACCTGAGATCATAAATATTTTCCCACAGAGCACAGCTGCTGATCCACAAACGATAAATGCTACATGCAACTTCTAATCCGGACACAATGGACACTACAGGCAGATTTTTGAAAAAAACCATACAGAATATAATGAAAAGCTCCTAAATGTACGCTACTGGCCATTAAAATTGCTTCACCAAGAAGAAATGCAGGTGATAAACGGGCATTCATTGGACAAATATATTATACTAGAACTGACATGTCATTACATTTTCACGGAATTTGGGTGCAAAGATCCTGAGAAATCAGTACCCAGAACAACCACCTCTAGCCGTAATAAAACGGCCTTACGCCTGGGCATTGAGTCCAACAGAGCTTGGATGGCGTGTACAGGTACAGCTGCCCATGCAGCTTCAACACGATACCACAGTTCATCAAGAGTAGTGACTGGTGCATTGTGACGAGCCAGTTGCTCGGCCACCATTGACCAGACGTTTTCAATTGATGAGAGATCTGGAGAACGTGCTGGCCATGGCAGCAGTCGAACATTTTCTGTGTCCAGAAAGGCCCGTACAGGACCTGCAATATGCGGTCGTGCATTATCCTGCTGAAATGTAGGGTTTCGCAGGGATCGAATGAAGGGTAGAGCCACGGGTCGTAGCACATCAGAAATGTAACGTCCACTGCTCAAAGTGCCGTCAATGCGAACAACAGGTGACCCAGACGTGTAGCCAATGGCATCCCATACCATCACGCCGGATGATACGCCAGTATGGCGATGACGAATACACGCTTCCAATGTGCGTTCCCCGCGATGTCGCCAAACACGGATGCGACCGTCATGATGCTGTAAACAGAACCTGGATTCATCCGAAAAAATGACGTTTAGCCATTCGTGCACCTGAGATGTTAAGTCCCATAGTGCTCAGAGCCATTTGAACCATTTTTTTAGGACTTGACGATCGCTGTGGACAGTACTAGAACTTATTAAAATACACATCAATTACCTATGCAAGGAAAGCGCCCTAAGGATTAAATTAAAGCCGCTCACGTGCGATCTTAAGAAGAATAGTACATTGTGCGTATAAATATTACAATTTCAGCAAGACAGCACAACTCTAATCGTAACTGAGAGGCTACCTCTCTCTCGCATCACCATGAAGTGAAAGGTTAGGACAAAGCGGTCACAAAGCATTGATTGAGAGTGCAAGGACATGTAATACCTCAGCTCCCAAAATAATAATCTTCATTCCTTTCAAGTTCGCCCCGAGACACCATGAGGAAAATCTGAAGAAAATACAGTATTGCTTATAAAGATACGTGCGACAAATTCAAAGGTCCAGTTTGAGGATGATGACGACAGCAATACACTGCCAGGCCCAGAACAACACGGACCGCAACTGCCAAGCTGGACGTTGCAAAATAGGCCTCCACAACGTCTCTCACTCCACCGACCCAGCGTAAATCGCATCAAGGAAATGTTCGCTTCCAGTTCCAAGCGCTCCAGAAATTCCGTGAAAATGCTATTCTGTTGACTTTGTGTTGTTTTGGTACCTACGTCGCACACAGTTTTCGAAAACCCAAATGTCTTAGTGATGATTTAATGCAGAAGAGATATGGAGAGCTTTGTAAATATTGCGTTCAGCTCGTGCAAAGTCATTTCCTCAACCATTTTCACTATCTCATCAGTCACGATCTAGGGACGCCACCTACTTTGTTCGTCAAGAATATTCGTTCTAGCAGCTTTAAATTCACGACACAACCTTTGCACCTTAGTATTATACATCGCAACACCCCCCATAAACCGTCGTTAAAAAATCTGCAACAGCGCCTTTCTCTTTCCAAGAAGAAAGCGAATTGTCCTCGTGACCTCGCAGCTGGCACTACAACAAGAGTTTTGAGCCGACTGTAGTAAACGAGCGTGCGTTATACCGTCAAGCCGCCACCTTGTCCTTTACCAAGTACTGCTAACTTTGTCGAAAAAGAGCCTCAGTACGCTAACGAGGGCGCTCAATAAATAATGTAACACTTTTTTCTGGAGAAATTTCGGGTGAAAAAATGAGTAATTTGTTACGGGGCATCGTGCAATATTCCCGCTTCAGCCACTAGAGTTTCTCGAATTTACAATAGATGGTGGCATTATACGCAGCCTTCAAAATAGCGTCCGTAATTGAGGTGTGTTCCAAGCAGAGTGTTTCTTATGCCCGAAAACCACGGCATCTCAGATAGTCTCAGGCGCTTGCAGAATATCCATGGAGACCTGGCAGTGAACAAACGCACAGTGAGTCGCTCGGAGTGGTGATATCATCGCAAGAAGATCGCGCAAACCTCTCCGACCTCTCTTATGCCGGCCGGCCGCACACCGCTGTGACTCCTGTAACGTTGGAACGTGCGGACACTCTCATTAGAGCTGATCGAAGGATCACGATTAAACACCTCTGTCTACAGCTGGACGTCTCTGTTGGTAGTTCTGACACACTCGTCCGTCAGTTGGGACACTCAAAGATGTGTGCCAACTGGGTTTCTCACTGCCTAACGGAAGACTATAATGAGTAACGAAGAATCGTCTGTGCTGAATCGCTTGCGCGTTACGAGGCTGATCGTAGCAAATTTTTTGTTGAACATCGTCACAGGCTATGAAACATGGGTTCATCGCTTCGAACAGGAAACAAAATGGCAATCGATGTGAGGCGTAGGGCCGAATACCGATCCTGCCTTGGAGGCGGTTAAGTGGGAGATGTGTCTCAGAGCTGGATAGTGACAGATGGTAACGAGAGACTGGACGCGCACGTAGTTTATGTATCAGCCGACAGAGGGCAATATTGGATAGGGGAATGATTTATTTTCAATTGTGCCCACTAGGGCGCTCTAAAGTAATAGAATGTTTTTCATAAACTGTTCTAGTATTTTCATAAAGTGTTATTATGTCCTTTTGTGTAGGTAAAATGTTATAAACGTGTTTTAGCAGTATGAACGATGCGTGAGTGTGGTTTAAGGTTAATATGAAGATAATTGTTTAGCGAGTTATGTAGTGGGATTTAGTGTGGGAACATTTCGAAGAAGTATGGATGTGGACAAAGGGGATTTTTGTAGAATAGATTTCTAAAGTAAGTTTATGGTCAAGGGAAAGTTAATTCAGGTATAAATAACAATAGTAAATAACTTCATGCATAAACAAAACTTCAGCATATTAGATAATTACGTCGGTAAAAAGTGCAGTCGTTAGGTTTACTATGCTGCGATTGGTTATTGATTAAAATCGCGGACTGACGCGGGAGAATGTTGTTTTGCTATTGGCTGTTGAGTAAACTGACCAATGGTAAAGCAATATTCTTCGAGCGCCTTCTCTGCTGGTAAAGAAGACTTATAGTACTCTAGAGAGGAGTCGGAGCCTAGCCATGAAACAGTGCGGACGTGTGTAGTAGTAGTTCCGATGGAAATGATAAGTTGCCGGATATAGCAGTGTTTCATACATCAAAAGTGTGGTAAAGTGACGGCATAATTATTCCGATGGGTGTGTAGAAATTTCGGAATTTTTAAGTGAATTTTGTGACGAGAAAAGACATATATTTCGCGTGAGCAGGTCGGTGGCTAAAAACTGGGACTTCATTAGGTACCGACAGACTTAATATTTGGCGAGCATTCTCAACCAAAAACAATACGTATTTTTGTAGCTATTACGTTTTCGGGAAATGCAACACCATAAACTTGCTAACATGTGTGAAAGGGATGGTGAGTGACTGTGTTAAGACTAGCACGGGCATGGCAGTAATACTTGTTCACCTAAGTTTCAGAATATATTAATTAAGGAAAAAATTTCCAGCCCTTCATTTCGTGTGAAAACTTTCTCCCGAAAAGTAGATTTGGTGACTTTAATTGCCGCCTGGTTCACGTCAAAGTACAGTAGGTTTCGCTTGGCTTCCATACTGATGATCTGCTGAGCCAATGTTCACAGGTAGGTGAAGGTTCGTCGTAAAGGGACGGAAAGAACCGCGCCGCCGCACATGGAGTTGTGCCACATCACCTCTCCGCCGAAGAAGAAGTTGGAAGCCGCACACTCAGCCGGTAAAATCATGACAAAGGTCTTGTGGGTGTCTGAAGGGGTTATTCTGTTTAATGTCATCCCGCATGGTGCAACGATCAACTCTGAGGGGTACTGTGCTACGCTTAGGAAATTGAAGAAACGGCTTGATTGTGTTCGTCGCCACGCAAAAGAGCTTCTCCTTCTCCATAACATTGCAAGGCTTCACACAAGTCTGCGGCCCTAGAGGAACTCGCGAAACATCACTGAACCGTTCTTCCTCAACGACCCTACAATGGGAATCTTGCACCTTCCGACTTCCATTTGCTTCGCCCTATGAGGAATGCACTCCGTGGGAAGTAGTACGTGCAAGATGGGGAGGTTATGGATGCAGCAAGACGTTGGCTCCGACGTCGACCGAAGAGTGTTTCCGTGCGGACTACGTACCCTCCCAGTAAGGTGCCGTAGGGCCGCCGCGTTAAACAGAGATTATGTTGCAAAGTGGCGTTCTATAGCCAAAGGAGTGGGGAATGATGTGGTGCATATATGAAGTCTTCACGGGTTGTCAGCCGAGTAGCGTCGTCATCTCGTAACAACGTTTCGATGGAATGCTGAAAGGTCTCTGTTGGATTCCTTTCATGTTAATTTCTTAAATCTGTTGTCATTTACGGCATAAATTCCTCTTCTAAATTTACTGTGGTATTTCTGACTATCTGGGAGGAGACTGAGCAGTGAAACGTGTTACTTTTACACATAAACAAGAACGATCTGTCACACTACTACACTTTAAAACACAGTTTATATGTAATTCATGTCACACAGTCTCATACGGAACCTACATCCGCTTTCTTTTATATACTGTATATGATAAGATACTGTCACCCCCTTCCCTTCTGTGTGAGAGGATGAATGAGCAAATGTGTTTCTGGTTGCATGCTTGAGGGTAGCAGACAAGCCTGTCTGCTAGAGAACAGTAGGACCAACGTCGGAACAGGTAGCTACGCTTTCTAAAAGCAGAGAGGTTTCCATTCTTAGCATGTTTCTGTCCGTCCCTTGTCATGTTGGCATAGGAAGCTGTCTCTCTGGTCACTTCCGTTTGTATCTGGGAAGCACGCTCGGTAGGAGCGCAGGTCAGTCTGTCCGCGGCGAGTGTCTGAAGTGGTAAGATCTCCGGCTAAGCGCGTGTCCGTAGGACAATGGATTTCTTAAGTTCAGCCTAACTGAAAATTTAATCACCTTTATTTCAGGTTTAGCTCTAAAATATCTAATGTTATCTTAAATTGCAACGCAGTGTAATTCGCGTGTGAAGTTCAGAATATCTTCCGGTAGTTGCTTTGTCACTACTTTGTGAGTAAAGTGGAACCACGTGTTGATCAGTAACTCTAACTAAGATCAATCTTAAATGCGAATGTGCGTGAGATTAGAACGTCTCGTCTTGACAATATTTTTTTTTAATATAGCAACTTTTCTTTATGTTCAACACACGTGGGGGTGTACTTTATGAGACCAGTACCACGTGCTTATACAACTGTTTGACCCATCAGGTTAATAGTAAGACGTTAGTAACCAGTTCGAGGTTTTTCTTTAGTAAATTGCGTTTCGATGTAATTTATTTTAATTATCAAAATTATTGTGGAGTTACACTCTTTGCGTAAACCAAGTTGACCACGTGAAGCATGTGGTGAAGGCATCAAAGTAGCCCTCAGCTATTCTTTTCGGGAAGATTTCACAGAGAGTATGAATTTAGTATACCAATGTGTGGTAATTACATGACGGACAGGATTGCGCTACGAACGTAACTTATTTGGGTGAAAATTGAATCGGTTGGTTGTGGTTAATTTCCTCTTGCATATGTTTCAACGTTCTTTGTGTGTTATTTTATGAATGCAGTGTTGTATGTAGTCTCCCAATCTTGGCTCCCTATTTGATGTGTTCCGTAAGATTACAAACTCACATTTTCACAGTCCTAAATAAGGCACCAGCTTAGTTATGACTCACGTTTAATATGCTGAAATTTCAATGATCAATGTTAAAATAAATTTCCAAATATAAACTGATTTATTTCTTTTTATTTAAATTCTCTGTTATATATATATATATCACCGGTTGTCGTATGACTATTAAAAGATTATAATTAATGTTAGTCTGGTTGGGAATTCGGTAAGCTAGACTGGATGCCTGGTGAAACAGTTGCTCAGTAATGCAAGGTTAACTTCCCCAGACAGCTCACAGCTTTAACCTGCTTTTACTGTCTATCAGTATCGCTTTCATAGCAAATTAAAGTAACAACGTTACAATGCGACTCCATCATCTTCAGGCGAAGATGAAGGAGACGCATTCTATCGAAACGTTGCTACAAGATGACGACGCTAATCGGCTGACAACCCGTGAAGACTTCATATATGAAATATGCCAAGAAGGCCTGCCTGCACTCGCAAATACTGTGGTGCATTGGAATCCTGAATAAAACCAACCCGCTTTCAGGAAAAAAAATTGATGCGTCGGTTACTGACCGCACCTCGTACTTTCCGGAGCCAGGTGACGAGCAGCAACGGGACGGGCCCCACGTGGCGGCCTGCGAGAAGTTGGTCACACTTTCCCCTTGCAGAGCTTTACGCCGGCCATCTCAGCAGCGCCCCCGACGGACGCGTGGTCGTTCTCAGACTCGGTGTCGGCGCCACTAAATGAGGCAGCAGGCCGCCTAATGTGTATAATACGCTTCGTGTCGCCGGGCCGTAGGCGTGAAATATGCGGCTAAACTGGCGGAACACGGGTCCGTAATTGCGGGGACCAGTTCTCCGGGCGCTACCGCTTCGCCACACAGCTCGCAACCGCGCAGGCCTGCTCCGACACTGTCCTCAGGTGGACTCGCCTGACAACACCCTCGCCGGCTCCTCAGCGCCTCAGACGGCAAGCTGCGGTAAATACAGCGCTGCCACAGCTGCTAACGATGCTGCCGCATCCGATATTCAGAGCCTTCTGGGAGGACGGCCAGCAAGCCACTACGTACATGGCTGTAAGTGAGCCGAAAGACCAATTCTTTACTAGTCTCATCGCTATTACTGCATCAGGAAATACAGCGTGTGGCAAAACTAACTCCCGAATTTTCAGCGTAAATAATACAACAATGCAAAATCACATTCACAAATTTAATGCTAGTGTTTGCCATTTACAACACATACACGTACATAATACGTTTGACAATTATATCTTCCAAATGACGATCGACTTAAGTTTTGAAAAATGACATCATGCAAATCTCTACAGTCATTTTGTTTGCACATCTGAAAGCTCTCCCTGTAGTTCCGCGTGGCCCTCCTAGTCATATCTTGTAGCTGCAGTTGCAAAACTGCTGTAAGCTACTGTAGACTATCAAAAGTAAGCGCATACTACGTTAGTTTTCCTAGTAGCTTTCGTCAGTTAAGGTCGTAGCCGCGTTATCTGTACGTTAGGTGTCTTGCATACCTATCGGGCATTACCTCATTTCGATAGCTTTTATGCGTTTGCGATCAGTGTCTTACCGTAACAGTTTCCCCTAGAAACCGGGAACGTTGAAACCATCTGAAAACCAAGAGATGATATATAAAGCGCTACAGGACCTAGGAACGTTGCTGTTAGCCATATTTACCCTTCTGTTTGTTATTTAAAAACAACAATAATAGAAATATTGAAATTGTCAGTGGTTAATTCAGTTTTATTCGAAAATTGCTGATCTGTAACGTGAAACACAGGGATATCGTACTAAACATGTAAAAATACACATTTATTATTACCGCTAGAAAACGCAGTTTCCTAAAAAAAAGACAAAAACTTAAAGAAGAAAAAAAAAGAAAGAAAGGAAACGAAATATAAACATATCAGACATAGCTTCAATACTTAATCGAGCTTATGTACAACATCTTTCTGTTATTCATAAAAAAAACTTTCGTACTTATCAATAAAACGAGAAACTGTTGCCTTAGATCGTAATTGTGGACGTTCTATTCAATAGAAAACAACAAATTAATTATGTAGATTTTTTTGTTTTACGTTTAAACCGTACTTGCATTAAAATTAATTGCTTCGGTTACATAAAAGAGCAGAACTTATCCGATCACCATTACTTATACACACATCAAAAAGAGTTTTGCATCACCCCGGTTCCTAGAACTCCTGAAGATACACGTTGACTGTGGATATTGTATTACAGACACAGTCCCTTTGACTGTTCAGAGATGTCACTAAACCCGTCCGAAGATATAAACAACCATGCATGATCATCGCCTATTAGACGGAGAGGGTCCGACATCTGATCAGTTCCAGTCATTCCACCAGGAAGCAGGTACACGGCTCGTGTTGTCTGTACTTCAACCATTCCTGCACGGTCAGTACCGCGGTTCGATCGCGTCCGCATTGTTACTTTCTGCCAGGAAGGGCTCTCAACAAGGGAAGTGTCCAGGCGTCTCGGAGTGAACCAAGGCGATGTTGTTCGGACATGGACGAGATGCAGAGAGAGACAGGAACTGTCGATGATATTCCTGGCTCAGGGCGCCCAAGGGCTACTACAGCAATGGACGATCGCTACCTACGGAGTATGGCTCTGAGGAAACCTGACAGCAACGCCACCATGTTGAATAACGCTTTTCGTGCACCCACACGACGTCATGTTACGACTCAAACTGTGCGCAATATGCTGCATGAAGCGCAACTTCACTCCCGACATCTATGGCGAGGTCCATCTTTGCAACCACGACACCATGCAGCGCGGTACAAAGATGGTCCCAACAACATGCCGCATGGGCCGCTCAGGATTGGCATCACGTTCTTTTCACCGATGAGTGTCGCATATGCCTTCAACTAGACAGTCGTCGGAGACGTGTTTGGAGGCAACCCGGTCAGGCTGAACGCCTTAGATACACTGTCCAGCGAGTGCAGCAAGGTGGAGGTTCCGTGCTGTTTTGGGGTGGCATTATGTGGGGCCGACGTATGACGCTGGTGGTCATGGAAGGCGCCGTCATGGCTGTTCGATACGTGGATGCCATCCTCCGACCGATAGTGCAACCATATCGGCAGCATACTGGCGAGGCATTCGTCTTCATGGACGACAATTCGCGCCCCCATCGTGTATATCTTGTGAATGACTTCCTTCGGGATAACGACATCACTCGACTAGAGTTGTCAGCATGTTCTCCAGACATGAACCATATCGAACATGCCTGGGATAGCTTGAAAAGGGCTGTTTATGGACGACGTGACCCACCAACCACTCTGAGGAACCCACTCCGCATCGCCGTTGAGGAGTGGGACAATCTGAACCAACAGTGCCTTGATGAACTTGTGGCTAGTGTGCCACGACGAAGACAGGCATGCATCAGTGCAAGAGGACCTGCTACTGGGTATTAGACGTACCGGTGTGTACAGCAATCTGGACCACCACCTCTGAAGATCTCGCTGTATGGTGGTACAATATGCAATGTGTGGTTTTCATGAGCAATAAAAAGGGCAGAAATGATGTTTATGTTGAGCTCTATTCCAATTTGTACAGGTTCCGGAGCTCTCGAAACCGAGGTGATGCAAAACTTTTTTTTTGATGTGTGTATAATGCTATTTATGTTCTTTAGAAACATAAAATACACGATCGACTAACACTGAACGATGTACGTGTCCTTCCCTCCCAATGCCACTATCGGTAATCCTACCATTTACTTCGTCATTTATGTAGTGCCAAAGCTACCGATCGATAGTTTTGCTAGAGCTTAACTTTACTTGTAGCACTGCCTCGATTTCATGACGAATGGCAGCTTTCAGGTCATACAGTGTTCGCAGTTTTTGAAGAAAGACGCGCATTGAGGTGTTCCCGGAGTATGAAATCGCAAGAGGAGAGGTCGGCGAAATTGACTGACCACGCAACATTATTCCCTAAGAAGATTAGAGGTTTTCTCAGAATGGCCCATGGAACTGTTTGTTAGAACTACACAGCAGGTTTTCGTAGGTCACTGAATATCGGTTGCAGAAAGGTACTTAGCAGCTGGACGTAACGACCAGATGTTTATGTCACAGTTGTGCCTTCCTTTGTAAAGAAAGTGTGGTACTACAGCTGCCAAACGTTAACAAGTTCACTGTGGAGTCAGCGTTCAAGCATCTGTAGAGGATTCCTTGCGGAACAGTAGCGAAAATTTCGTGTCTTGAGGCAGCCTGCCAGATGAAAGTGCGCTTCACCGCTAGCCAGTACAGTGGTGTCAGCTACAACAGATCGCATGAGAGCCTCAAAACACGTTCTGCAATTGGCGCACACGTTCACTGAATTCCTGAATACTCACCATTTTTTATGGGTGGGACTCGGTCTCTATGTATAAAATTCTCCTTACATTGCGGTCCGAGAGGCCAATAGCAATTGTAAACCTACAGACCGAATCGTTTTCTGAATCACGAGGCCTACTAAGCGGATTCGAACCGTTTTCTCAAATTACTGACCCACAACGGACCCGTTTTTCTATTTGGAACCTTCACATGACTACTTGCCCTAAAATACCTACGAATTGAACGCTGTGTTGTGGTAACAACCACGAAATCCTTATGGTGTCCACTCAACGCCATGATAGTGACTGACTAGTTCCGACGAGGTGACGCACGTCTTTTCCTCGCCGCGCGCAGCACTGGCGCAGCACTGTATGTGATACAAACGGCAAACACTACCCTTTCAAACTGTACATTAAATATGCGAATGTCATTTTGTATTTGCTGTTTTATTTGATGTTGAAAATTGAAGACTCATTTCTGCTGCGTCCTGTATAAAGGAAAGAGATTAGTGTTTTACGTCCCGTCGACAGGTAATTAGTAGGGCCCGGATGTTAAGGATACAACGTATGTTTCTCCTGAGCTTTAGAATGAATTCTGTAACAATTTATGCATGAATCCAAGCACTGTAGCTTAAAAAATAAATCTTTACTGTGCATATTAAGTCATGTTTATCCTTTTCTAGAAATCACATTTCAGGTAAATTTTACCGTAACAGGTCACATTCCGCCCAGATTTTGTCAAAAATGCATATGTTTGTTGTATCTTTAAGGACATAAGAATAAATCATGAAAATGTTTCTACATGACAATGTTTCAGGTGATAATGTCACAAGTAAAGACAATAATTATTGCGAAGCTTTATTTATCAGGACTATAGCAGACAAGCAGCGTAACACACTAATCGGTTCGCTCGCGTAACACATTGCGGCGCGGGGTGTACAAACGCTCTCGAAGCCAACAAAGTCGGTTTCTGACGTAAAAAACATCGCTCACATGGTCGCGAGCGTTTGTTTGTGATTTTGAAAAGAAGTTATTCAGCACTGACGGGGAAATATTGTTTTGTAAACTAGGTGAAGTTAAAGTCAGCGCAGAAAAGCGCTTGAATCTGGAACACTTTAACACAACCAAAGGTTGCAGCTGTATGAAGAGAAGTGCTAAAAATTACAGTAGACATACGCTGTTATTAGAGCAGAGAGAGCAGTTTTTAGGCGTGCATTTTGCAGCATCCAATTGGAGAAGCTGTAGAATCCATAATTCAGGCAGTTCTTGGAGAAGTACACTACATTTCGAGTTCGAAATGAATATACACTGAGAAAAAACTATTTATACGTGTGCTACGAGGAAGAGTTTATCAAAATACAAATTAGTGTTGTTGACCAAAATGTCTAGCTGTCCATAAAACCACCGATGTGGGTGGTCGATACGTTGCAAATGTTGTTCGTCTCCTAAAAGCTAATGAGCCTGGAGAAATGTTCACCTTAACGTGTGAAGCCCTCGAGAGAAGAAAAACTTGGCAATTGCCATTTTGTTTCACAACTCTATAAAGATATTCTGGCCGGATGGTGTGAACAGAGACAATGTTTTGTTCCTGGTAGCAATTGGTGCTTCATACACGGCTAAAATAGCCAAGGAGTTGAGATTCTCTACACCAGTACAGTGTACGTCACTTGTCTTGCGCATACGTTGCAGAATTGCTGAACAGGTGCAGTCAAATTACCCTGATGTGAACAAAGTAATTTGCTGTGTCAAGAAAATCTATGTGAAAGCCACTTTTTCTGTGGTGTCAAAAGCCATCACACTGGCGTTGATGTATGCCGTTTTCAGATATAGAATCTGTAAAGAAGTCTGGGAGTACGTTGCAGAGCCTGTATGGCCGTGTGGTGAACACTCACCCTGCTAAAGCCGTCGGCACACGGACCGTGCTGTCGAGCGTTAACGTTGAGCGTGCCAATTTCAACGTGCTGCTGAACGCTCAGGAACGATGCGACTTGTGCATACGGTACGTGGGCCCCAGCGTGGTATACACGATCGCAACGCACTCCAGCGGCAGTTGGATGTTTCTAGTTCGTAAATCACACTGTTTACTCAACGGGCGAGCGTAAAATTCCCACGTTAACTCTATTAAAACGCACATTTCCTCCATCGTCCACGAAAAGGAAAGTACTGTGTTCAATCAATAAGGACACAGGCTTATAAAAGTTCCATTACAAACAGTGCGGTACAAATTTGGAATACTTCTTCGCATAAGATAAACATTATTTCATCATTCCCACATTTTAGTAAAACCCCAAGGTCAGTCTTACTTAATCATTGTTTCTACCCAGTATCAGAATATTTGCAGCTTGTGAATTACGAAGCGTAAAAGAAAAAGGAGCAAAATATCTTTATACAAGTAGTGCAAGCTGTCTTGTAGATTGAGCCAATCGAACAGTCACCCCTCAAAAAAAGGCGAACTTATATTTACATAACATCAAATAATATAGCATATACTTATATGAAACTAATAAAAAAGTATCAGAACGTAATAAAAACGCGATTGTTAGGGAAAAAAAATTTGGAACTGTCAGGACGCGAATCGCTACCCCAATAAAGACTCAATACCGGACAGAGTTGCTACTCATTACGCTAAACCGACAACAGGCGCCGAGGTTATAATCACATATTCTTACCCGTTCTAAAAACGTTAATCGTAGATAATTATGTTACTAATTGAAATTTAATTATAACAAATTGTACCAAGAACAATGCGTTTTGGGTGGATCTTCAGTGTGTAGCTGCCTTCAAATAGCCTACTAACATAATACACAAGTTACAATAATTCTTTTGCCACCAATATGATGTTTCTCATTATTTTATTGGAACGAATCACACAACTAACAACGGGTTTTCCAGTGATTCTCAATTTGTTGGTGCTGAGAAACGGCGTATATACATATAGGTTTGAAATGAATGCCAATATGGCGCCTCACAACTTGGTACTGAAGGGAGGCGGCGTGCGTGTGACGTAGGTGGCGTTGTGTCATCTCATTGGTCAACGCTCAGACGCACGCTCAGAATATCTGACATGCCAGATATTGCTTTGCACGTTGGGAAAGACTCCCGAACGTGCTATTCCACGCTATGACGTCAGAAACTCGGCACGCTCAACGCTCAACGTTCGGATGCACGGTCCGTGTGCCGACGGCTTAAGGATGTTCCCCGCAGTATGTAGTGTCCAGGAGACCATTATGGATCCCAGTGATTTCAGTGTACTTATTGTCTTTGAAAAAGTATTATTTTTGGTTTTTTCTCATTTCGTTGCTTTCTGTGGCAGCTCTTTTCATACATGGCCAAGTTTCAATAAGCTATGTTAGTTGTCACTGACATATCACACTTTCGTCCCTAAGTTTTGCATACCAGTGTGTTTAGAAGCAAGATCGAGAAACAATATGAAATAGGACGATGCAGTAGAATCAGTGTTAGGGAAGACGAATGTAAGACTCTGATTTGTGGGAAGGTCTGTAGGAAACTGCAGTGCATCTCTAAGGGAAAACGTCTACAAGAACCTGGTGCGACCACCTCTAGAATACTATTCCAGTGTTTGGAGCCCTTATCACGTTGGCATGACAACAGACATCGAACTAATTGAAATCGTGACTGACGAAGTTGTTGCGTGAACATAGAAACAAGTTGTCTGCTGCAGACTGTATTCTATAATGTGCGCTGAAAACTTATGCCGGCACCTGTGTCATAATCTACTCTCGTGTCATCTGCCACTGACGCCGCCTATCCTGCTTTGCAGTGCAGCGTGTCTCCGACCTCCACCTTATGTAATGAGGCCTGGACGCCCAATATTTTCTTGTCCACTGGTAGTGTCACCGTCCTTCAACCACTTTCCAAAGAAGCTTACGCCACAGTAGCAGGCGAACCGACGACCAGCTTGGCCCTTTCCGAAGCACTCGTTCTCTGTTCTCTGTCAAAGTAGCTGATGTCAGTGGGTTTCCCATTTGCACCCCATATCGTTGCTAGAATGAGTCCCCATTTACCTGCTCCACTTTCAGCCTGTACTTCGCTTATCACATCAAGTGCTCACAACGGCACCAGAGGGCCTTAAATCTCGCTGTGGGCAGTGGTCATCATGCACAACAGTTGAGGTTTTCGTGGCCACCTCTTGACTTATTGCCTGTTGGTGTTTCTGGTGATCTTCAGTCGACATTTGTTGAACTATTTAAGGTTTTGAAGCAAAGCTATTAATTAACATGAAACCAGTGTTTCCTAGACTGTATGGGCTTCCAGAACTACACAAGCATGATGTACCCATCTGTGCAGTTACACCATCATTCACTGCTCCATCTTACAAACTGGCTGGTAAACTGGACACTTTAATTAAATGTAAGACAAAATTCACACCAGAGCATAGTAATGTATTTTAAACTCTGTGGACCTTGTAAATAAGATAAAAGATCTATCTATCTCACATTGAGCTAAATTAGAATCCTCTGATGTCTGCAGCCCGTTCCAACTTACGAGTATGTGTTGATATTCTCATGGTGTTGATGTACTGGTCCCCTGTGGAAGCTAATAACTGGAGACATGCTTGGCACAAATATACACTCCTGGAAATGGAAAAAAGAACACATTGACACCGGTGTGTCAGACCCACCATACTTGCTCCGGACACTGCGAGAGGGCTGTACAAGCAATGATCACACGCACGGCACAGCGGACACACCAGGAACCGCGGTGTTGGCCGTCGAATGGCGCTAGCTGCGCAGCATTTGTGCACCGCCGCCGTCAGTGTCAGCCAGTTTGCCGTGGCATACGGAGCTCCATCGCAGTCTTTAACACTGGTAGCATGCCGTGACAGCATGGACGTGAACCGTATGTGCAGTTGACGGACTTTGAGCGAGGGCGTATAGTGGGCATGCGGGAGGCCGGGTGGACGTACCGCCGAATTGCTCAACACGTGGGGCGTGAGGTCTCCACAGTACATCGATGTTGTCGCCAGTGGTCGGCGGAAGGTGCACGTGCCCGTCGACCTGGGACCGGACCGCAGCGACGCACGGATGCACGCCAAGACCGTAGGATCCTACGCAGTGCCGTAGGGGACCGCACCGCCACTTCCCAGCAAATTAGGGACACTGTTGCTCCTGGGGTATCGGCGAGGACCATTCGCAACCGTCTCCATGAAGCTGGGCTACGGTCCCGCACACCGTTAGGCCGTCTTCCGCTCACGCCCCAACATCGTGCAGCCCGCCTCCAGTGGTGTCGCGACAGGCGTGAATGGAGGGACGAATGGAGACGTGCCGTCTTCAGCGATGAGAGTCGCTTCTGCCTTGGTGCCAATGATGGTCGTATGCGTGTTTGGCGCCGTGCAGGTGAGCGCCACAATCAGGACTGCATACGACCGAGGCACACAGGGCCAACACCCGGCATCATGGTGTGGGGAGCGATCTCCTACACTGGCCGTACACCACTGGTGATCGTCGAGGGGACACTGAATAGTGCACGGTACATCCAAACCGTCATCGAACCCATCGTTCTACCATTCCTAGACCGGCAAGGGAACTTGCTGTTCCAACAGGACAATGCACGTCCGCATGTATCCCGTGCCACCCAACGTGCTCTAGAAGGTGTAAGTCAACTACCCTGGCCAGCAGGATCTCCGGATCTGTCCCCCATTGAGCATGTTTGGGACTGGATGAAGCGTCGTCTCACGCGGTCTGCTCGTCCAGCACGAACGCTGGTCCAACTGAGGCGCCAGGTGGAAATGGCATGGCAAGCCGTTCCACAGGACTACCTCCAGCATCTCTACGATCGTCTCCATGGGAGAATAGCAGCCTGCATTGCTGCGAAAGGTGGATATACACTGTACTAGTGCCGACATTGTGCATGCTCTGTTGCCTGTGCCTATGTGCCTGTGGTTCTGTCAGTGTGATCATGTGATGTATCTGACCCCAGGAATGTGTCAATAAAGTTTCCCCTTCCTGGGACAATGAATTCACGGTGTTCTTATTTCAATTTCCAGGAGTGTATGTATTTTAAGTTCCAAGAGACTCTGTGTATACAGTTAGATGGCTTAGCCACGGAGTACCCTCTTTGTTCACTTTTGGCCGAAATATTCATAGATCATTTTCAACAACATTTTTAAATAAATAACCATTGCAAATATTAAATGTGATTTCAGATATGTAGATGAGGTATTGCTTAGACGCTAACAAAAAAATATTCAGTTCACAATGGAGATCGGTAAGAAACTCATAAACTTCCTAAACCCAACCACTGACATCAGTACACAAACCCATTTTCTGGATTTATAGCCGGCCGAAGTGGCCGAGCGGTTCTGGGCACTACAGTCTGGAACCGCGCAACCACTACGGTCGCAGGTTCGAATCCTGCCTCGGGCATGGATGTGTGTGATGTCCTTAGGTTAGTTTGGTTTAAGTAGTTCTAAGTTCTAGGGGACTGATGACCAAAGAAGTTAAGTCCGATAGTGCTCAGAGCCATTTGAATCAGAATTTATAGAAAAACTTCAACTTCAGACACCCTAATACCTTCTTGCTCACAATACATGCCGCTTTCCACCCAATTTGGCACACTGCCTCATATCTGTTCCCACGTCCAAAGAAGAATGCGGAACAGAGTTAGACATAATAAAATGTACAATGTAGGCTTTCACTTTTAACTGAAGATAATAAAATGTGTTGCCTCCGCCAACGACACCAATCCTGTCCCACGTGATACCTTGTATAAATGGTTCAAATGGCTCTGAGCACTAAGGTCATCAGTCGCCTAGAACTTAGAACTAATTAAACCTAACTAACCTAAGGACATCACACACATCCATGCCCGAGGCAGGATTCGAACCTGCGACCGTACCGACCACGCGGTTCCAGACTGAAGCGCCTAGAACCACACGGCCACACCGGCCGGCCACCTTATATACTCCTCCTCTATGCTCCATCTGCTGCACATTCCATAGTTTACCGGAAGTTGTGTACAATCCTATATCTACGACAGGTATCGCAGAGTGTAGCAAAATTCCTGCAGGTAAATGATTTTCTACTATGTGAGAAACCGTACAGCCCATTGCTATTCAGTAGCAAAGGCCACTGGTACGAACCACAGTACCACGTCGACTTAGCAAATAAAGGCCAAACACTCGATCTGAAAATCAACAAACATCTGGTCCACAGTCCTGATTTAATATTAAATGACCAAACACAGCTCAGTACTTCGCCGCATCTAAACCTCACCTAAACCTCAAAGTTTGCTAAATGCTTCCCACAGTGCGTTCGTTTCTGTTGTAAAGTTTTCCGTATTTATTAATTTTTTGTATCACCGTCTTCAAACTGTTCTTCAGTACTCTTACAAAGAACTTATTTTACTTTATTGTAACGGGTAATTTAATTTAAATCGTTATACAGGAACTGTTTTTCTATTTTAGTGTTATGTTTTTCCTGGCTTGCTCACTTTATGTATATATTTACAGTCCAACTTTTCACTATTTTTTAATTACATTGCTGCTGCACTGTCAAAGATGACTGTGTCTGTGCCTTAGTCTAGATGAGTAACAGATTTTCCAGTGTTGTTTACAAATAATGCGGTTTCTTTTACGACGATAGTTGAAGTCTAACGATGACCTTGTAAGCCGAATAAATCAATCCCGTAGAACATAAATAATATTGGGTTTTGCATTTATAATTTTTCTGACTTTACGTCAGCACGATTGGTTGGAATTGGCAAAATGTCAGTCTCCATTACTGTACGATGAAGGGTGAATCTTTGACAATCCCTGCCTGTCGTGCTACGAACGGTCAGAAAAATGGTTAAACAAACAACGGCTGATGACCCTGAGATAAAATCCAACAGGCTGTACTCATTGATCGTAATATTTTGACTCTTTAGTGTAATCGGGACACTAAAATCAAACGCTCCTCTCTATTTTTGCTGGAAAAATGGGGGACCTTATTGCCTTTACACTGCATGGGCACCGTTTGTACCGTCACTGACAGCTCTTAGAGAACGTACAGACTCAGGACAAGCGCGTGGGCGTCCCCAAAGCAACCTGACGCCCCGCCACCTGCCACATACCAACACGTAGGAAGGCTGCACGTGTGTTTGCCAGCGTGACTCGGAATGCCTGTCTACCACAGAATTTGCTGGTCGATAATGTGTAAACAGCCTTAGCATTCAACACCGCGGCGGTGCTCACGTCGTTAGAGAACCGATGGTAAGTTGTGAAGAAACGCTTGAACGGATCACATGTGGGGATGTTTGTTTGTGACTCTGTCAGTTACAGATACAGGCCCGTGGTTCTTCTACTCAAGAAAACCCTTTTCTCGTTGCATAATATGATCCGAACTCCTTCTCTGAGTCGTAATTTTCAATTTTAGAGGTAGCTTTGTTGTATTTAGTTGGTTATTAGGCGGTGCCAAAAAGATAAGAAAGCGATAGTTGAAACAGATACCATAACGAGACATAGTAACACACTACCATGACAATTTAAATACAGACCTGCTCGTACAGCGAAACGCACAGCGCGCTGTCTTGCAAGACAGAGAGGTGAACCAGATCCCATCGAATCTACATGGCGGACTATCGACCGTAGGTTAGTACATGGAGGACTAACGACCGTAGGCTAGTACACAGGCCAGCCTCAGTGCGGTTTTCGGCAGTTTTCCACGCTCGTTTAGGCAAACGCAGGCTGTTTCTCAAACTCTACCTCAGTTAAAATACGATGACACACAAAATAAACTTTACGCGATTCCCAAGTGCATGGCACACAAGTCTTCCCTTTTTTAGTTTACATTGACGGCTGCAGCGTCGGAAGTGCCATCCGGCCACAGAGCTCAGTACTAAGTACAATTAAAGTGCAGTTGTTCACAGAGGTTTACTGTGGGCTATAATTACCCTACCGTAGAGATACCTGATAGATATTCTAATGCGTTAATGCCGAATGGATGTATGGTGGGAAAATTTTTTTTTAAATCCAATTTTGGTCACCAGGTGCAAATATGGTTATGGATGCAAAAAAGACAGACGAAAACGTGTCAATATCTAGCGGATTACGAACGAGACGTGGGCAGGAAAGATCGAACAAGTGAGAAAAGCACAATATTGATTTCATTGTTAACTACCACTTGCGCATTTTGTTCAGTAAGAGTACCGGAGACGTCAAAGAAATGATGCACCCGTAAAATGACGCGATCAGCAGTTGATCGAAGCAGTTTTGTTGGAATCTGAGTAACATGTTTCTTTGTTCTGGCCTTCAGATCACGTAGAGACCGAACGTGTCTCTGGTAAACGCATTCTTTTAGATATCCCCAAAGTCAAATGTGAAATGGATTCATCAGTTGATCTTGCAGGCCATCAATCTGGAAAACCTCTGGATACAACACATTAGTGGGAGGTTGTATTTAAGCAGATATTTCACTGGGCGAGCGACATGGGGTATTGCTCCACCCTGCGTGAAAACAGTGATCTCCACACAGTTGCGCTCTTCCTCATCAGGAATCACCTGCTGTGCAACGGATGTCTCAATAACTCGCACACGTCACGGTACACGTCACAGGCCCTCTGGGCATATTCTCTTCAAAGAAGAACGTACTGAGAATAGATGATGATGATGATGATGATGATGTTTGGTTTGTGGGGCGCTCAGCCACGCGATTATCAGCGCCCGTACAAATTCCCAACCTTTGCTCAGTCCAATCTCGCCACTTTCATGAATGATAATGAAATGATGAGGACGACACAAACGTCAAGTCATCTCGAGGCAGATGAAAATCCTGACCCCGCCGGGAATCAAACCCGGGACCGTGTGCATGAGAGTAGAAATGCTTGTGAAGCCACACCACACAGTCACTTACGGCGAGTGTATTGGCTCTGCGCGCACAACACGCGGTTTAACGGAAGTCCAAATTCGGCAGGTCTGTGCATTCAGCGCATCCTGTATAGTAAAATGCGTCTCTTCACTCCACACAATATTGCCTCTGAGCATGCCATCAACTTCAATCCATGGCAGAAACAGAAGAGCAAGTTCAGAACCTTGCTGTCAAAGGTTTCAGTTGCTGCAGCACGTGGATCATGTCATTCTTGTACGGATACCGGCGTCAAATAGACCGCAAAGCTTTCCGTACTGTTGACCATGGGACGGACAATTCTCGTGACACAGCATAGTACTCGCACTACCAGGAGCACGTGCTGCATGTTCAATTACAACAACAACAACCTGGTCAACAACTTCAACTGGAATACGACGCCTTCCTCTTCCAGGTGTCACATCAAGATCACCAGTTTTTTCTAATTTCATTATCGTTTTCTTTAACAATTTAATGAAATCGGTCTTCTCCTCTGACCTTTCAGTCGGCGATACTCTCTCTATAAAGCCCTGTAATTGCTGCCGTTCACATAAAACAGTTTCACTAACAGTGTACTGTCTCTCTTCTCGATAGCCCTGCTGTTCACTCACGTGATGACTTGTCAAATGACAGCGTGGATGTCATATCATGACACAAACAATGTACAGCGCCAGATTTGCACCTGGTGGCCACAATTGTAGCTACGGTGGTATATTATCCAGTGTAAATCGATTCTGCATCAACGCATTAGCATATTTACCAAGCTTCGTTGCCATACGATAATTATAGTCCACACTGGACCTTCGTGAGTAGCTGTGCGTTAATTATAGCCGCTAGGTACATGTCCCAAAATCCTGAAAATGTGAAGAAAAGAAGATTAGCAGTCTAAATACAGGAAATTTTCCAGACTTTCTAACGAAATTGAACTATTTGCTTCTTGAAGCAGTGTTGGCAGGCCGTTCGAACACCAATAATAAGCTATTTCATTAAAACTGTGTGCCGGACCGGGTCTCGAGCCCTGTACTGTACCTTCTGGTAGGGGGATGGGGGCAACATTCCTACCGTCTGAGCTGTCTGGCCGTTCTGTCAGCCCGTCTTCACACCCCTCCAAAACCTTCTCCTATGTTCCTAAATTTGTAAAAGTTGTTCTGCATGCTTGAAGGAGTAACTTCCCTAGAAGAAGGGGATATCGTGGACAAACGGGTAAACAACAGCCTAAGGGTTGCTTCCAGAATCAGTATTTCTGTCTGCAACCTATGTGTGCTGCAACAGCCTAAGGGTCGCTTCCAGAATGAGAATTTCGGTGCGCAACGCATGTGCGCTGTTTTGAAACTTCTTGAGAAACTGTCTGCCTGGCCGGGACTCGAACCGGATACCTTGGTAGTCGCGGCCAATGGTCTCCCCGACTAAGTTAATCAGATACCTTCTTTCTTGCAAGAATGCCAGTCCAGTAAGGTATGGAGGAGTACTTCCGTGAAGTTTGAAAGATGGAAGAGAGGTTCTGGCTTGAGTGCTGAGCAGGTAAGAGCATTGATGGCGAAAAGCGAGATCCCGGGCTTCAGTCACAGTCCGGCACGCTGTTTTAGTGCACTAATGTATCTCAACAGAGCATATACTCTGCTGCAGATTGAAAGTTTCATTCTGGAATAGTAACGTGTGCACCTACACTATCTGATCAAGCGTATCCGGACACCACTACGTAATGCAGAACTGACCACTAGATCTCACTAGAAGCGGACACACCAGTGCAAAAGAGGGCAGTGAAGAATCAGTAACAGTAGAATGGGCCAGTCACAAGACCTCAGCAATTTCGAATGTGAACTAGTCATTGGATGCTACCTGAGTAACAAATCCATGAGGGAAGTATCAACCCTTCTATGGCTGCCCAAGTCGATTGCTAGTGATGTGATAGTGAAGTGAAACTACGAAGAAACAACTACAGATAAAACAAGACAAGGCAGACTTCATGAACTGACGGAGAGGGACCGTCGAGCATTGCGTGTTGGGGGTGGGGGTGGGGGTGTAAAAAATCGCATGAAATCAGCGGAAGGAAACAGGAATCACTAGTGAGTTCCAAAAGGCTACCAGCATTCCAGCTAGCACAAGTGTTGTGTTCTGGGACGTGAACATAATGGGGTAGAGTGGTCGGGCAGCCCCACTGGTCAGTGGATGACTGGAAACGAGTGACAAATCACGCTATAACCAGTGGGAATCAGACTGAGGCGTTAGGGTTTGGCGAATGTGTGGAGAATGTTACCTGCCATCATGTGTGGTGCTAGCTGTGAAGTGGAGAACAGACAGTGTTAAGGTCTGGGGATGCTTTTCTTCGTTAGGGTGTGGTTCCCTTATTGTGCTTAAGAAAATGCTATATCCGGAAGGATATTAACGCATTTTACAACACAGTGTGTGGCATACAGCAGAGGAACAGTTCGGAAACGATGATTGTATATAACAACTCACCCTGGCATTCAGCAGCACGTTCTGGTAATGGTTTGTGGACAATAAAATTCGTGAAGTGGACCGGCCTTCCCAGAGTCCCAACCAGAACAATGGAACACCTTTGGCATGAGTCACAACGTCGATTTCGCTCCAGACCCCAGCGTCCAATATCGCTAACTTGTCTGGTTTCGGCTCTTGAGGGAGAATGAGCTGTCGTCCCTCTACAGACATTCAGACACCTGACCGAAAGTGGAGCCAGCAGAGTTCCAGCCGTCATAAAAGTGAAGGTTGGACGCACCCCACATTAACGTCCACTAGCAGGTCTACGGATACATTTGATTAGAAAAGTGTGCGTCTATTCAAAAGTTCATTTATCTAGCGTTCAGACTTCTTCCACGAATACCAGTTCCCAAAGTTCCTCTCTGCCAAAGAACTGGAATGAGTTGGTACATTGCTGAAGATAGAAGACATGCAGTCGGGGTAAGGACTACCAGATTTAATTTTTTTTTTTATTTCTCTAAATCGCTTAACTTGAATTCTGGGTAGAGCGAACGACTGCTTTCTATCCCATTCTATTACAATCTTATCTTGCACACCAGTGATCTCTTTATCGACGGGGCGTCCGTGCATAAAGTCTAGAGTGCCGTATACAAAGGCGCCCAGCTTGAAGTCCCTTGACTTCCGAAAGGTATTGTTCTACATTGGCGTTTAATGAAAAAAAATGATAAGGTTACCGAGAAATAGACCAGATCCGTGAGTCAGTTTAAGACTTCCTAATACACTGAAAGCAACACGTTGTATTTCACGAGACGATGCGGACAGAAGCATAATTTTAGGAGTACTCCAAGAGAGTACTATAGAGCTATAGCTGTTTACAATATGTAACAAATTGCTCTGAGCACTATGGGACTTAACATCTATGGTCATCAGTCCCCTAGAACTTAGAACTACTTAAACCTAACTAACCTAAGGACACAACACCCAGACAATATGTAACAAATATCTACTGGATAACGTCGCAACCTCCTTGAAGCCGTTCGCAGACGGTGCTCTTCTCTACAGAAAGGTTGCAATACCAGAAGCCTGAAGTAAAATACGAGAAGGCATGCAGATGAGCGATGACAAGGACAGGGTCTTCCATTTCATCCGGAACGTAAATAGTAGCAACATGTTGCGCATAAACAGGCGGAAAGACATTATTGTATGATCACGCGATTGTCGAACAGTCACCAGCAATAGTTAGAACCAGAATGAGATTTTCACTCTGCAGCGGAGTGTGCGCTGATATGAAACTTCCTGGCAGATTAAAACTGTGTGCCGGACCGAGACTCGAACTCGGGACCTTTGCCTTTCGCGGGCAAGTGCTCTACATCTACATCTACATCTACATTCATACTCCGCAAGCCACCCAACGGTGTGTGGCGGAGGGCACTTTACGTGCCACTGTCATTACCTCCCTTTCCTGTTCCAGTCGCGTATGGTTCGCGGGAAGAACGACTGTCGGAAAGCCTCCGTGCGCGCTCTAATCTCTCTAATTTTACATTCGTGATCTCCTCGGGAGGTATAAGTAGGGGGAAGCAATATACTCGATACCTCATCCAGAAACGCACCCTCTCGAAACCTGGCGAGCAAGCTACACCGCGATGCAGAGCGCCTCTCTTGCAGAGTCTGCCACTTGAGTTTATTAAACATCTCCGTAACGCTATCACGGTTACCAAATAACCCTGTGACGAAACGCGCCGCTCTTCTTTGGATCTTCTCTATCTCCTCCGTCAACCCGATCTGGTACGGATCCCACACTGATGAGCAATACTCAAGTATAGGTCGAACGAGTGTTTTGTAAGCCACCTCCTTTGTTGATGGACTACATTTTCTAAGCACTCTCCCAATGAATCTCAACCTGGTACCCGCCTTACCAACAATTAATTTTATATGATCATTCCACTTCAAATCGTTCCGCACGCATACTCCCAGATATTTTACAGAAGTAACTGCTACCAGTGTTTGTTCCGCTATCATATAATCATACAATAAAGGATCCTTCTTTCTATGAATTCGCAATACATTACATTTGTCTATGTTAAGGGACAGTTGCCACTCCCTGCACCAAGTGCCTATCCGCTGCAGATCTTCCTGCATTTCGCTACAATTTTCTAATGCTGCAACTTCTCTGTATACTACAGCATCATCCGCGAAAAGCCGCATGGAACTTCCGACACTATCTACTAGGTCATTTATATATATTGTGAAAAGCAATGGTCCCATAACACTTCCCTGTGGCACGCCAGAGGTTACCTTAACGTCTGTAGACGTCTCTCCATTGATAACAACATGCTGTGTTCTGTTTGCTCTACCAACTGAGCTACCCAAGCACGACTCACGCCCCGTCCTCACAGCTTTACTTCTGCCAGTACCTCGTCTCCTACCTTCCAAACTTTGCAGAAGCATGCTCCCGACAGGGAGTTATCGGAAGAATCATCGACAAATGTAGTCCATTCACGAAGCAGGTAGCTTACAAAACCCTCGCTCGAACAGTGCTTGAATATTGCTCATTAGTCTCGGATCTTTACGAGACAGGACTGATAAAGGTAATAGAGAAGATCGAAATACCTGACATCGCTTGTTCGGATAGGAAAAGGGCAAAAGTGTCAGTGAAGTGCACATCCAAATCCTCTGGCAGACGCTACAAAAGAGACGGTGTCCTTCACCGTAAAAATTACGAGAGCATGCTTTTTTTTTTTTTTTTTTTTTTTTTTTTTTTTTTTTTTAGGAGAGTCAAACAATTTACTGCTTCCTTCTATCTATATGTCGGTAAAAGGCCACTGTCGTAAAATCAGAGATTCGAGGTCACACAGCCGTTTGCCAA
This sequence comes from Schistocerca nitens, assembly GCF_023898315.1. NCBI lineage: Eukaryota > Metazoa > Arthropoda > Insecta > Orthoptera > Acrididae > Schistocerca > Schistocerca nitens. The sequence goes on along the minus strand of NC_064614.1, from coordinate 1,037,814,337 downwards.
CATTGGTCAAGCCCCCCCCCCTCTCCCCCCTCACCCCCCCCCCCCTCCCCCATCGGAGCATTCACGACTCGAAGTGGAAAGAGGAAAGCGACAGGGATACACAAACTTACCACCACCACCACATGAGATAATGTGGCTTGCGGCGTATAAATCTACAGTATATGGCAATGAAAATGTACAATACGTCCATTTATACAGATGCAGCAAGAATAGCAAAAACGGATAATCAACATCATAATGCAGTCATTTCAATACGTAAGTTAGTTTCGGAGTGAATCTGGTGTTCCGTCACTTTCACCGCATTGGCTGTAATAAATAGTTAGCAAAGGGAGCTGTGATGACGCAATAGGAAGCACGGAAGTTAAGAAAACTGTAGCAAGGCATCGTGTGAAACATAACCTACAGACGCCAACTGTACATTAAATCTACTGTTAAATTTCAACGGTGCTAGTTCCCTAAATTTTTTTTACTTCCGCCCGGGTGTTAGAGATTCTCACTAACTCAGATTGTACAGATCAAAAGAAACCGGAAGCGAACTTCTAAAGTTGTAATCGGCTATTTCAGTGTAATTAAGATATTTAGGGAGTTTAGAAGTGGAGTGGGTGATAGAAGGACGTTCTTCTACCGAATACCTGTTGGGCACGTTCAGAGATTCAGTATCTGAGATAAACAACAATACAGTTATATTTAGTCCACCGAGAGAGGTGACGTAGCGGTTACCATAATGGATTGGTAGCTGTGACAAACGGCTTTTAGATATCTTCCTGGCTGACAAGATTCAACTATTCCGTGAGTTTGCGGAATAGCTTAAGGTGTATGCTACACCTTTTGATGAAAACCAGCCAGATTATTTCAACATCCTTTTCCTATCTGAGTTTTTATTTCGCCCCTGATGCTATTGACAAAAGTGAGGTCTTAAACCGAAATATTTCCCGCTCCCTTCCACCGATTTTCTCCCGTGTAAATTTTGCATACATTAGAAATGAAAAGACAAACAAGATATATACTCATATTATCTTGATAACGTCGCTTGTTGCAAATGTGAGCAAATAATAATAGTTTGATCCACAGGATTTACTTTTTCTGGTGTATTTTAAATATAATTGTGCACAAAAACAATTCTCGAAATTAGGTGATATGTTATGCTTGTGATTCGATGGCTCATTTATTCATTAGAAACTGCAGAGTCTGTAAAACATAGTTGTGGTGTGTGTACTGTGTACTGTAAGACCTTCGGTACACACACCATCAGATTATTTGACTCGTCGCTCTAACGAAGTAGGCGAGTGTCAGCAATATATCTCGTGGTCTTATCGTGGGGTGTTTATCTTCTGTCGTTAGGTCAGACGATAGGAATGCCACTTGCATGCTTAGAGTAGCAGATTGACGGTGACCAACTTTAAACAGAACTTGGTTAATTTTCACACACATTTATTAAAATAATAAAAAGGATAGACATTACGTAACTTGATTCTGGATGCTGTTTACAATTGACAATCTGAAGTTCCTTTGGTCTTGGTACGTTAATCTTATTCTCACACATCTCTGATACTTGACAAAGTGTCTATACATTTCTCTTCATGGCTATGTACAGGAATATGATAATCTTACTAGGCGCAGACTGAAACTTGACTGCAGACTGGTACAGACAGGTACAGATAAATGCAGACTGACTAATCGGAGGTCTGTACACTCCTTATAATAACTCGCGCGTTCAGGTATCACTGCACGAGTGTGATCCGCGAGGAGAAAAGGTTCTACGTTAGCAGCAATCTCATTGGCTGCGTTACATAATAATACGCTGATCGGCGGAAGCAGAATTTGGTCCGTCTCTAAGACAGCGCCATCTCGTAGTGCGGAGACGGACGAGCGCTGCGCCTGCGCTGTTGTGCTTAGCGGGGCGCGCTCTAGTGGGAAAGTTGTGTACGCGCTGACTACGCGGAACTATGTACACAACAATAACATTTAGAGGATTCTAGTAATACTATATTTACATGGAGACTGCTGTACCGTAGACAGCATATTTGTAAGATCTTGCACCTACGAGTACATATTTCGTAAATACTACTCACAACAAAGAAGAAAGATCGAGGCGCTGGTAGCTACAAAGGCGTGTCCACTCTCAGATACACGGTGTAGCTTTAGTTGTCTACAACTTTTTACCTCATCACCGCTACGCCATCACTCTGACTCAGAAAACAGCAATGAAACTTAAGTGTAAAGTAGCCTGCATAAGAGGCAGTAACGGTGTCATTCATAACACCATAATTCATGCTTGTAAAAGTCTATGCTTCAGCTTAGTACAGTTTGTCTTCTTTCCACAGGCCGCCATCATCTCATGCTTCGCGCTTAGTAGAAAGATGTTAACACGTGCGTAAGTGAGGTAACGTCTGACAGGTACTAACCACACGGCTTCTTCTTTGAAAAACAAACAAAAAAGACGCGATTAAAATACCTTGTGCAACGAGGTTCCAGGGAACGGATGAACACGCCGTTATGTAACGGCAGGTGGCAGCACATTAAGGAGCGCCAAGTCTGTTTATTGTGTAATGACGCCTATATCCACGGGGCTACAAGCTTCGTAAGCATGGTGCATTTCTGTCTATTCCGTGACTAACTCACATTAATTTGACTGAAGATACTATAGATATTTGAACCTGACCTTATAAAACGGTACAATTTGGTTGGTATTTACGTCGATAGTTACCCTTCACCGAATCCAAAATGGCCGTCTTCCTGAAGACTCGATGCGAAAATCAGTTTCAGTCTCCGACTAAATTATAGGACGAAACCGTAACTGTTTTTGACCGGCTGAGTGTACATCCTGTAAGTTCAAAAAGTTTCGAGGCGGGGACTAATGAAAAATAGAGAAAAGTTAAGATGGTTTAATGCTTTAGGTGTTCTACAGTTTCCTCCCATTTTTGGAAATGTCAGAAAAGCCCTCATTTGTGATCTTGATCAATTCGCGTGTCACTTTGGCTTGAATGCCGAGTGTGTCATCAAAGCATTGACCGTTCATGTGAAATGCTGGACTTTGTCATTTTGTGATATGTTCCCAATAACACCAACTTCCGTCACTTGTGATGATTTTTTTAGAAAAGAATTGTCCTCGTTTTTGAGTTCAATCAAATCGCGGCAGGCGATCAATCATCGTTTTTTTTTTTCGAATATCAAGGTGTACGGGACAAACATCGCATACATTTTCTTTTCTTCAAAACATTCTGGGAAATGTCTCGATGATCTGATTATGAGTTGTTGTTCCATTGCGATTTGTGACATAACTACGGTTGCGCGTCCACTACTTAGCTACCTGCCGATATATCGATAACTGACTGGTCGAATATACACTCCTGGAAATTGAAATAAGAACACCGTGAATTCATTGCCCCAGGAAGGGGAAACTTTATTGACACATTCCTGGGGTCAGATACATCACATGATCACACTGACAGAACCACAGGCACATAGACACAGGCAACAGAGCATGCACAATGTCGGCACTAGTACAGTGTATATCCACCTTTCGCAGCAATGCAGGCTGCTATTCTCCCATGGAGACGATCGTAGAGATGCTGGATGTAGTCCTGTGGAACGGCTTGCCATGCCATTTCCACCTGGCGCCTCAGTTGGACCAGCGTTCGTGCTGGACGTGCAGACCGCGTGAGACGACGCTTCATCCAGTCCCAAACATGCTCAATGGGGGACAGATCCGGAGATCTTGCTGGCCAGGGTAGTTGACTTACACCTTCTAGAGCACGTTGGGTGGCACGGGATACATGCGGACGTGCATTGTCCTGTTGGAACAGCAAGTTCCCTTGCCGGTCTAGGAATGGTAGAACGATGGGTTCGATGACGGTTTGGATGTACCGTGCACTATTCAGTGTCCCCTCGACGATCACCAGTGGTGTACGGCCTGTGTAGGAGATCGATCCCCACACCATGATGCCGGGTGTTGGCCCTGTGTGCCTCGGTCGTATGCAGTCCTGATTGTGGCGCTCACCTGCACGGCGCCAAACACGCATACGACCATCATTGGCACCAAGGCAGAAGCGACTCTCATCGCTGAAGACGACACGTCTCCATTCGTCCCTCCATTCACGCCTGTCGCGACACCACTGGAGGCGGGCTGCACGATGTTGGGGCGTGAGCGGAAGACGGCCTAACGGTGTGCGGGACCGTAGCCCAGCTTCATGGAGACGGTCGCGAATGGTCCTCGCCGATACCCCAGGAGCAACAGTGTCCCTAATTTGCTGGGAAGTGGCGGTGCGGTCCCCTACGGCACTGCGTAGGATCCTACGGTCTTGGCGTGCATCCGTGCGTCGCTGCGGTCCGGTCCCAGGTCGACGGGCACGTGCACCCTCCGCCGACCACTGGCGACCACATCGATGTACTGTGGAGACCTCACGCCCCACGTGTTGAGCAATTCGGCGGTACGTCCACCCGGCCTCCCGCATGCCCACTATACGCCCTCGCTCAAAGTCCGTCAACTGCACATACGGTTCACGTCCACGCTGTCGCGGCATGCTACCAGTGTTAAAGACTGCGATGGAGCTCCGTATGCCACGGCAAACTGGCTGACACTGACGGCGGCGGTGCACAAATGCTGCGCAGCTAGCGCCATTCGACGGCCAACACCGCGGTTCCTGGTGTGTCCGCTGTGCCGTGCGTGTGATCATTGCTTGTACAGCCCTCTTGCAGTGTCCGGAGCAAGTATGGTGGGTCTGACACACCGGTGTCAATGTGTTCTTTTTTCCATTTCCAGGAGTGTACATCTCTCATTTACAGTTGTTGTTCAAGCTGCCACCGTAGTTACTGTGCTGACGACGCTTATACGCAAAAAAGTCTCTGAACTTTTTGGACGGACGGCGTGCGTAGGGTGAGGTACAGGATGCCCAGGGTGAGAGCAGTTATTCTTGACATCACGGAAGCATTTGATTAAGGAATGGCTAGCTGTTTTGACTTACAAATTGTTCCAGTTAGACGTTTCGTGATACAATTATTCCCATGATTGACTCGTTCCTCGCGAGGCGGCGGTTCTCTGTGAGATGCCGACAACATCTCAGGGTATCAATACTAATGAAAGAGGGGTCCGTAAGGCTCATTTCCAGACCCCATCTTCTACACGTCCGCCTCCGTGTGAAAATGATCGTAACTTGATAGAGCATAAAACTCTTGTTCAACTGGTTCTTCTGTTCTCTCTGTCCACTGGCTCTTCTCAGTGTTATGATTTTGGAAGTAAACATGTGTGCAACGCTCTTTCTGGAGTAATATTGCTCCTCATAATTACATACCGGTGACGAAACACCAAATCATCCTGAAGTTTTCTGTGTGAAAATGATCGTAATTTTATCAACGACAAGCATGAAAATCTGCCCACCCGACAAGTTTGACGCTTCACTCATACACAGCGTGTACAAGATATGAAATGATTGTATGGCATTTATTGGCCGGTATATCCCCTTCGGGTTCGGCCGCCGTATTGCAAGTCTTTAGTTGACGCCACTTCGGCGACTTTGTGATGATGAAAATTATGATGGACACACAACATCCAGTCCCCTGCCGGGAATCGAACCCGAGCCCCGTTGCGTGGTATGCGGTAACGCTGCGCTACGGAGGCAGACGTGTACAAGATGGGGTCTGGAAATGAGCCTTCTGGAGCTTTTAGAGTCTCTCGTCACTGCTTAAATTTTAGAGAAGCAATATTACTCCCGAAAGAGCGTTGCAGACATGGACGGAGAGAACAGATGAAGTAGTTGAACAAGAGTTTTGTGCTCTATCTCTTCGTGGGCCAACCACACTTCCCTGGGACTCTTCCAGTAAATTTCATTCTGGTATCTGCCCCTCTCACAATTATATTTGAATGGTCGGTCCATTTTTATCGTCGCGGACGGATACTTGTAGATTATAGACAGACGCCTGTAATCGATCCCACTGTCCGGTCGATAATGTATTCATACCATTTCTGGTCCTTTCTTCTGTTTACGTGAATTTCGTTACTTTTATTTATGCCAATTTCAGCTACAAGCGTTTCTTCCAAACCCTGATGATTTTTAAGTCCTCCTGCATATCGTAACGATGAAATGAAATGATCGTGTGGCACTGATGGTCGGGAGGCCCCAAGCGGGGAAGTTCGGCCACCGAGTTGCAACTCTTTCAGGTGACGTCACATTGGGCGACTTACGCGTCACTGAAAATGAACTGATGATGAGGACAACGCAACACCCAGTCAATGGACGGAGATAAATCTCCAATCCGGCCGGGAACCGAACCCGGGCCTGCTGCATGGTAGGCAAACACGTTATCACTCAGCTAAGCACTCGGACATCGTAACAATTATAAGGGGCGATCAAAAAGTTCCCATCTGAAGGCGATGCTGCAGCGTATATGTAACGTAGCACGAATCCGATCCGGGTATACAAGCATCTGTTTGTTGTCAAAGGATTAGTGTGACAATTGCGTCTTTCTGACGTGCGTGCGGTAAAAAAGGAAACGTGAACTATAGCACCGTTATTATCAAATGCGCCCAAACATGACCAACGTCCTATTACTCTTTTCTTGGTTGCCGTTGGACAAACACCAGTAGACATCCATCGGAGGATGAAGAATGTGTATGGGAAGCATGTGTGTCTAAAACCACTATTATGGAACGCTGCTGCTTCACGATAGTGCACGAACGGGTATCGCAAATTCAAGCGGAAGTTTCGCCAACTCAGGTGGATGATACACGAGCACCCGACCTCTAGTCTTGATCTCTCCGCAAGTAATTATCTTGCGTCGGTCTCCGAAAATGCCTTGAAGGGCCCATGATTCCTGTCGGACAAGAATGTCCAGCAGGAAGTGTAAATGGGCTGCTTCTGTGTTGGCAGCGTTGTGTAGCGCTTTGCATTGGATCTCTGACTGCGCTTTCTTTGTAAGAGACTCTGTGGCTGGTTGGACTCGTTGTTGGAGGTCAATCGCCAGTAGTGTTGGGCGGTTGGACGTTAGTCGCCAGCGGTGATGGAAGTAGTGTTGGGCAGTTGGAGGTGAACAGCCAGCAGCGACGAATGTTAAATGTGAGAAGAAAGCATTGACGGAGGGTAGATGTCTGAAGTGTTAGCATAGGCTACCGATCTGGAGGTATCCAACTTGGAAATTGAAAATTATTCATGATTATATATCTTTGTACTGGATGTCAATGACGATTTATATTCGTGTTTGAACTGGATGTCACCATTATTAAGGTAAAAAATACACTATTTCGCTTGAAATAAAATCTTTCCTTCGCTAACCACATGCCTATTAGTAGTTAGTGGCTTTAGTAGTTAGAATCTTTTATTTAGCTGGTAGTTTGACGCTCGCTGTATTGCAGTATTCCGCGTAATGAAGATTTTTGTGAGGTAAGTGCTTAATGAAATGTATGGGTTATTGTTAACATTTCGTTTTAGTCAGGGCCATTATTTTGAATTAATTATCTGAAGTCAGGTTATCTTTTTTTTGAGCAGTCAGATTGCGTTGCGCTGAGATATTGTGGGTGTCAGTCATTCAGCAATTTAAGTACAGCCACACTCATTTAAAATATAGAAGTTTGAAATGTTACGGACTTCTTCACGCAGCAGGACACGTTGTTTCACCAAACGCAATGTTCAACTTGGTGTATCGGTGGGATGATTGCCTCAATGTTCATGGTGATCTTGCCTGACAGGCAAACCTATTCTGGACCGTGAGGCCTTCGAACGGTGGCTTTTTGATCTTCCCTTTAATAAAAGGAGATAACTTCGCTGCGCACAACTTCATTGTCCATGAACATACTTTGGAAACTTTTAACGTTATCTGTTTCTTTTTTTCAGATTGTTTGTATATATTTAGGTTCGCAACTATCGTACAACAACCGGACGTTAGTTTGACAACTGAGGGTATGTTTCCATTAAGAAAGACGTATTGTGTTCCGTCGTTGTTCAGTGGCGTGCAATAGACTCTTCCTTCAAGAGAGGGCGTATATTGAGCATATTCGACATGGAATGTAACTGGTGCCCCATGAGGTTCAGTAGTCTTTCCTCTGTCATCATTTTTTTCCAGTTGTTTACAGTCACGAACTGACTTATTCCCCTGCGATTTTCGTGAAGGTGGGAAATGAAAGCTCTATTATGATTCTCTTTGCTGTACAAGGGTGGTCGCAAAGTTTTAATGGATGTTTAGAAATAATAAAGTTACGTCATTAGTTTTTTGTTTGTTTGCAGGCATATTTCTGCGATTCCGTTAAACATTGAAATCTCAACGCCACAGCATCGTAACACAGCGCTAGAGCGTTCATATCAAACAGGCGCAAGTCAGTGATAAAGTGGAGATGGACTGCGCTATTCTGTTTTGGCGCATCTAGCAGCGTCCTGCGGTTCTGTGGCGCAGGGATTTCGATGTTTAACAGAATCGTAGACACGTACTTCCAAACAAACTTATTTTCTCAAGGTAACAGTTAAATACCTCGTACATATCTAGGAGTAGAAATGTTACTAATTTTGCCTCTATTTTATCATTTTGATTTTCTGTCTTATCATGATCTACGAGCATTCCGACAGACAACATTGCTTCGTTGACTAATTTTACGAATGACCGAAACATTTTAAGGTCTTCGATCACGCGACAACTGAGATGTTGCTTTCTAAGTCCCTTCTCGCTTGTCGGCTTATTTTGATTTTGTTACGTCTTCAGTAGACAGATGCTCCAAAGAGGCGTCGCGCATCGTGGAGAGGCTTACTGCTGAAATTCCATGAGCTTACGTTCCAGAAAGAAGCGGGGAGCATATTCATTGCTCTTACACGCCTCTCGTGAAATTAGTATGAAGGGGAAATTAGACCTAATACGGAAATTTAACGAGATTTCTTCTCCCCAGCCACCGTTCGCGAAAGGAACACAGAAGGTGGAAAAGCGTAGAGGTTGCGGAAGTGCCCTCGGCCACACGCCATAATTTGGCTTCCGGAGCATAGATGTACGTTTAGTTGTACGTGTAGTCTCGATCTAACGAGCCGATAACCCACCAGTGTATATATATAAAAATCATCGAGATGTTCCAGTGATCAGTAAGGAAAGGCACAGAACGAAGTACGATATACGATAAAGGAAGAACAGATTTTGCCATTAGAAGCATAAGAGGAGAGAGCACCATTTGCAGAGACCATTCGGCGTTCTTAATGCTACAGCACAACAATATAGAAAGTGGGAACCTGGAGCAAAGTAAAATATCATTCCCTGTGTAAGCTACTGGAACGGTAGGAGGAGTTATCGTGACCGTAAGATACCCTGAGTGGCAAGAGACATTCATAGAGATGCCCTGGCCTTTCATAAATTGGGAACGTGAAAAAGACGTAGACATTTGTTTGGAAAAGTATCCTACAAGTTTGTAATCGAACGGTACATCTTGCACCGGCCAAAGAAACAGATAAGGTAACGTCAAAGGTCGCATAATAATGTAATAAATTATAGCCTCGATTGCAGGACCGTCCAGGTGGTACGGCTGCTGCGCGATGGAAGAAAAACAAGATGCGTATCAGTTTAACGCGCTGCTGCGATCTTTCGGCTCGATAACAATCCCTATCCCAACGAACGAGGAGAAAAACACCGTAGCGTTGCCAGCCCCCTACTATATTATGTATGCTGAGCACGAAAACCGTCCAACTGTGGAAACCGTGAATGCTCGAGGAACTAACCGTAACAGAGGGAGATTTGAAATATTCTGAAAAAGAATCTGTGTGTTTGCTAATTATTCCGAAATAAAAATAAAAATTCCTTGCAAGAACAGTCCAAAACCCTGGCTTTTTGTGACAGTGGTATTCTGATTTTCACGTGTACGCCATCTGTCGGATCCAGGCCAAGAACTGTCCTTCATCGTCAAGGAAAGAAACATAAAACACGTGAACGAAGGATTGATTGCCAAATAGACGGCTGAACCAGTCTTCATGGTACCTGTCACCAGGGTCATACGAATATTTCTCACTTACTGTATGTGGCACCTTTACTGTTTGGTACAGCGATACAGCACTGGTTGTTTTACAGGTCAACATGTGATTGCGTTATTCCGAATTATGACGAGGAGTGGGGAAGGGGAGGGGGGAGGGGAGGCAACTGGATAAATGTATGCCTCGAGTGAATGGGTAATGTGTTCTAAGTGTCTTCACCACTTTACTTTCATAAGGTCTAATACTTCGTAAATATCTGAAATGGCTGTTTAAAGTTTGTGTTAATCTACATTTCACTAGTCTCCCCACCATCTGCCTATCAGAACGAAATTTTTCATGTCACTATATTCCCTCTCACATGACGAACCCTTTAAGAAATAACACATTTAGTCTGACGAAGACAGTTGCTGAGCAGTTAATTGAATAAAAAAGGCACACGAACTTGTGTTGGCGGTAGTAAGGTGTTATGGTGACTGCTAGGTAAAGATGAAATAAGCAGCTGCCATCAGTCTAACTGCTGTTTCCATATTTTCTATGCCAAACGCGTTTCGAAACCAATGGCTTCATCTTCGGTTGCTATGAGTAATATTTTTGGACTGCGACTTCCCAAGATTCCGTAAACTCCCGAGAAATATATATATATATATATATATATATATATATATATATATATATATATATATATATATATATAATGAATATGAACAACTTGAGTTACTAATTGATACGTAGTGACAGGGTGTAACATCTTGGCCAAACAAGTGGAGATGAAGAGACTTGCCAGGAACTGTCTTTAGTATCAGCTCCTTGAACACATTATGACAAATGTACTTCATCCCTAAAAAACGAATATTATTGTGGTTTCCTTCAAAGCACCATTACAGTAAAGGATAGGCGGGTTAGAGCTCCTACCTCCTTCTCAAATCAATTTTGGGACTTTTTTGCAGCAAAAGTGTTCACAGTTGCAGCCGTGTTACTTCTTAAAAGCATCGAAATGCAATTATTTCAAAGTACACTCCATATTAGTGTATAGAATGACGCCATTAGAGTAGGGTGACCAAATTATTTTTGTTGAAAACCGGGACACATTCACCCGGGTGCCAATGGACACCTCATTCCACATGTACCCAGGTTTTTTAATTTTAAATATTAATGTTTTGTTGATACATTTTGTTAACCCGATTGTTATAACTAATAATAGGATACAAAAGATTGATATAATCTAAATTATCTGTATAATTAATGACATTTAATAAACGTATACAGTAATAAAGTAATGTATTACGATTTTACAAAATTTTACAGCCATTCAACTTTTAATCAATTAATATTAACATGAGCTTTAATATTACTGAGCACTTGTAGATGGAATTGTCTGTCCTTCGGGAAAAGGGTATTTTTCACTGCCTCCAGCCTTCTTGATCATGTCTTTGTTCTTTGAGACACAGTGATAAAACTCGGCACAATCCATTTTGTAGTTGTACAGGATCTGCAGGATTGCTTCAAGGTAGTCCACCTCCATTCTGTTTCTTTCATCAGTCCACTGGATATTCATGAACGAAAATAATCTTTCCACATTGGCATTATGGGCTGGGATTGCAAATAAATACCTTCCAATTATTACCAACTCAGAGTAATGCTGAAGACAGTCACAGCTTTTTAAAAAACTCACCCACTTCTCATGACATTCCAATGGTGTTTTTGTTTTCATTATTCCGCTTGTGAAGACTTTCTTCAACAAAATTTGTCAGTATGCCGAACTGATCAAAGAGAATGGAGTCATCGATTTCAATCTCTTTACTCTTCAAATAAGAAACTGTCTCTTCAACACTTTCCCATTTTGGCACTCTCTTCAGTAACATCCAATCAAACACCGGCGATGAGAGTAAATATGAGGCGCTCCACTTGCTGAGATATCGTACACAAGTGTGATAAAACTTGTTAACTTCTTCTCTAAAACTCCTTTCCGCTGCTTCTGATACTTCTGCTCTTTTAAGGACAGATTTAACATTAAAAGAAATGAACTGCTGTTCTCTCCTCTTAGTAACAGTTTCCAGAGTATTTTTCAAAACATCATTTACCTCTATTACACTTTTCGTGCTTCCTCAATTTCCTTTGTCCTATGCTGCAAAGTGCTAAGCTGACTGTGAATAAACCATAAGTAGGCTTCACTTAAAGTGTTACTGAAAAACTGAACCAATATTTTGGGGGCTTTGTCTTCATCTAGGAAAAAATCTTTTAACGGTTCAAACAGGCGGATTACTCTTTCAACTGCTGGAAACAGTGATAACCAGCGAGTTTTCGAGTGACACATTACATTCATATATTCATTTCCCACATAATCACAGAACTCCTTAAGCCTTTCTGTTCTAACAGTATATATGTAAAAGTGTGAGTATACCTTCATGACGATAGTTTCAACATCACAGCTTAAACTGTCAGCAGATGTCTGCACCCTATTGTGTAAAACATGTGCAGGGCACCCTAATGCCTTCGATGTTTTCATGCAATGTTGCCTTTAATTTGGTAAATATGTTGAATTTGCCTTATCTTTTTAAACCACCAAAGTTTGTGTTGATGTTGTCTCCACAAAATGCCACACATTTATTTTTCTCATGATCAAACATTTCGATAGTATTCATACAAAATCTTGAAATTTCGTCAGATGTTTCATTAGGTAGGGAACTTACCTTCAAAATTTTGGTCTGAATTCCCTGATTAATATCGAAAAACTGAACAACAAACGGAAATATTTTAGTGGCCTTATGATTGCTGGCATCAGTGGATATCCCGTAGAAAGAAAACTTTTTGATGTATTCAAGGCTTTCTTTTACACTCTGGGGAGCAATAACTCCTTTCACTAAGGCTGACACTTTGGTTCTTGCTGAACTAAACTTTCTTGCAATGGAAGAATCATCAAACATAAAGGCTGTTAAGTTTATTAGTACAATCACTATATCTATAAGTTTGGTGATGTTTTACCGTGTGGTAGACTAGTGTAAGCTCGGCTGCTCGAACTTTCGTCTCTTCACTTGACAGATGTTTCACAAAATAATTTTGTAGAGTTTTACTGCAGCTCGGTGCACTGTATCTGTTAATGTGTTTCTTTGATCTGATGTGATCAACTATGTCGAAACGTCCACCATGACTTATACTAATAAAACAGTTACATACGGGACACTCTGCTTCGTAATCAAAACGACCTTTCTTAATGAAATTCAACTTGCAGGCACGTTTCGGCATTGCGTTTCACAGTACTGCAGCAATAATACCACTAATATGAGAAAAAAAACTATTGCAGTTTGTCTGACAAAACATCAACTACTACACAGTTCTGACAATGAGTGTGTGAGTAAGTGGCGCGACAATCGGACGGTTTCATAGCTCTGTTACAATAATACAACTTACTACTTGTTGGCCAAAGTACCACTCAAAGTAAATTATTGCCTGAGTGTATCAATATTGATACTGTGATTACTAGTATGGGACAATGGAGGTTTTAGACAAAGAAGCTAAAATATATTAATTTCTTGTGTTGTATTTCCTTTAATATAGCGAAATCCCAAAAATTTGAGAAAGTTTCACGAAATGTATTTAAAAACTGAATTCCGGGACTTTTGAGCGCCCCGAAACAAAATTTCGGGACACCGGAACACAGGGATGAAAACCGGGACAATCCCGGTTTTCCGGGACGTTTGGTCACCCTACACTAGAGGCGACGACAGTTGAGTACGATGATTATCTGGCAAAGGCAAAAACCTGAGAGTTCTATTGTTGTGATGCACGAGTCATGAAATGTTGGCGGAAAATTCAGGTCAGTTCCTTGCAGTTTTCACGCGCAAGCTAGCTAAACGGTGCTCTGAAATAATGAAAAACGGGCTGTAGCGCAGCTATCGTCGGCATGCAGAGGCGAGTTCGTGTACTTCACTGGTAGATTACGTAAAATTTTGACTGCGAAAGTTCGTTTTCGAACTCTATAACATTTCAATTCGTATAGAACCATAAATATTTAAAGCAGTTTATTCGACCAGTCAAAATACATTTGAGTGCACTAAACGTCTAACGCGAATCTAAGGACCGGTTTCAATACTGTATTTACAGAAAGTAGTTTCTGTGAGGAGAAAGCGTGACTAAGGATTTAAAAAAAGAAACACATATTGGCTACCAGGCGAATTTGAAACCGACAGGGTTCATTTGGAATACTGCCACCACAGTTAACGAAGGAAATCGTTAATTCATTTCCATCACAGATCCGGATATCAATTACGATGTGAGGAAGGTGCCAAATCCACTCCGCGTTTTATACTTGGATCAATATTCGTGCCTAAAGTAGCGAGAGCCGTGTGAGATACAACACAGGCTTAATTTTCATTTACTGCCAAGAAGCGAAGATAGCTACAGGTGCTAGATTTAGTGTCTGCAGAGCCCACCAGCAATTTTACGGCCCATAAATACGTTTTTCCGGACGAGTGGGGTGAAGTCGCCTTACAGTTCGTTAGCAGAAGGCGAGGACCAAACGTGCGTAAAGAACACTTGCCCGGTTCTGCTTCGTTGCTCCCTGTCAAGGCGCAGAGGCAAGCTACCTCCTCCCCCCCCCCCCCCCCACCATCCTTTCTTCGCCAGTTCAAGTCTCTCACTCTCTCTCTGCGTGTGTGTGTGTATGAGAGAGACAGACAGACAGACAGAGAGATAGCTCGACGGGGGAGGGTGGGGGAGGGAGAGTGGAGGACAGACATATCCATCTCCATGCATGCATTTCTCTCCCGCATTTCTGGTACTGCATCAGGGATCTTATCATACTAATCACGGTACCAACGAACTCTTCGCTTATAACTACATAAAAGCCTCTAAAATTCACCATTAAACATAAAAGCCTCTAAAATTCACCATTAAATTGCTGACACTTGTCTGGGTGAAACGTACATGTATTCTATGATAATATTCCAAATGTATCGCGACCACATACAACGAGTGAATTGCCATGAATTCACTTTTATACTAATGTTCCAGGAAAATGAGTCTGTTAATTGTTTAAATCCGCTCTGAAAGTATGACTAAACAGAACACGATATGGCAATATGAAATTAGTGTGATCTTTCATACGCGACTTCTGTACAGATAAGCAATTAAAGAGATGCCATCATAAAATACACCTTCAGTCACTGTGATTTTTGTTTCACTGCACGATGTATTTCAAGCCGTGGAAGCTGATGGTCAAGTACTCGAGCTTCTTACATAATTTTCTTTAGTCATGTTACAAGTAGTCATGTTAAGCGTACGTAGGTACATTAGAAGACGATATACTATGTTGTAATGCACATAAAATTTTTACAAAACTACGACAAAAAAGAAAATTGCTTACTGTTTCCAGTACATAGTTACGTAGATTACAGAAATAGCGTGTGCAAACATATTTACATGCACAGAAACACTTTAAGTTTCAAAGAACATTCGCCTTGTGGCTAGTCGCCATGTTGCGAATTATTATGAATAATTAAATTATTATCATAAGGTTCGGAAAATTCCCCCGTCCCTACGAGACAGAAGCCCTCCAATTAACCAAGCCTACGGTGATCTCTAAACGCCCGGGGTAAATTCATTTGATTCCATTTAATTAATGATTAATTTCGGGATATTATTCGGAGCGACCCAAGAAATATATCAGAAGATTCGTAAATTTGCATGCTATTAGAATCTACCATCTGAAATGCAGATTACGCTTTATTGGTACACACACTCGTTATCAGGAAGGATAGATATAATAGCAGCCATTCCTATTGCACACTTGTGGTAGCCTAGAGAAAAGTCTCTGCTCTACAAAGGTTTGAATGGGGATGGTCGTAAGAAAATGCCTCTTGCGCTGTCAGCTGTTGCATCTGCACTGCAGCTCCCGGTACTGACCGTGGCTCAGGTATCAAATGACTCTCACTCTTGGAGGTGTAACTAGCCTTAGGCTCTCGAGTAATGATTATGATCAAGTTACTAATAGGAATTAAGGATAGATGTGGAGGTTAAAGCTAAGTAAATGATACTCATGGACATAATTCAAGAGACAAATATACTGGATAAAAACCTCATTTACAGGTGCAAGAACCACCCTGAATCAATTAATGTGGTATCGCTGAAGTGAGTGGAGATGCGGCCTAGACGGTTCAGTTTATACGAGGTGCATTCAAGTTCTAAGGCCTCCGATTTTTTTTCTCCGGACTGGAAACAGATAGAAACGTGCGCATTGTTTTAAAATGAGGCCGCGTTCATTGTCAATTCGTCCCAGAGATGGCAGCACCATACGGCACATGGAATTTTACCGCCAGCGGCGAGAATGAGAACTGTTTTAAATACTTAAAATGGCGACGTTTTCCTTACTTGAACAGCATGCAGTCATTCGTTTTCTGAATTTGTGTGGTGTGAAACCAACTGAAATTCATCGACAGTTGAAGGAGACATGTGGTGATGGAGTTATGGATGTGTCGAAAGTGTGTTCGTGGGTGCAACAGTTTAATGAAGGCAGAACATCGTGTGACAACAAACCGAAACAACCTCGGGCTCGCACAAGCCGGTCTGACGACATGACCAAGAAAGTGGAGAGAATTGTTTTGGGGGATCGCCGAATGACTGTTGAACAGATCGCCTCCAGAGTTGGCATTTCTGTGGGTTCCATGCACACAATCCTGCATGACGACCTGAAAATGCGAAAAGTGTCATCCAGGTGGGTGCCACGAATGCTGACGGACGACCACATGGCTGCCCGTGTGGCATGTTGCCAAGCAATGTTGATGCGCAACGACAGCATGAATGGGGCTTTCTTTTCGTCGGTTGTGACAATGGATGAGACGTGGATGCCATTTTTCAATCCAGAAACAAAGCGCCAGTCAGCTCAATGGAAGCACACAGATTCACCGCCACCAAAAAGCTTTCGGGTTACCGCCAGTGCTGAAAAAATGATGGTGTCCATGTTCTGGGACAGCGAGGGCGTAATCCTTACCCATTGCGTTCCAAAGAGCACTACGGTAACAGGTGCATCCTACGAAAATGTTTTGAAGAACAAATTCCTTCCTGCACTGCAACAAAAACGTCCGGGAAGGGCTGCGCGTGTGCTGTTTCACCAGGACAACGCACCCGCACATCGAGCTAACGTTACGCAACAGTTTCTTCATGATAACAACTTTGAAGTGATTCCTCATGCTCCCTACTCACCTGACCTGGCTCCTAGTGACTTTTGGCTTTTTCCAACAATTAAAGACACTCTCCGTGGCCGCACATTCACCAGCCGTGCTGCTATTGCCTCAGCGATTTTCCAGTGGTCAAAACAGACTCCTAAAGAAGCCTTCGCCGCTGCCATGGAATCATGGCGTCAGCGCTGTGAAAAATGTGTACGTCTGCAGGGCGATTACGTCGAGAAGTAACGCCAGTTTCATCGATTTCGGGTGAGTAGTTAATCAGAAAAAAAATCGGAGGCCTTAGAACTTGAATGCACCTCGTACATGTTATTGGATCGACATTCACCACTCGGTCAACAGGAGAAAATCACAAACACGCATACGCAAGTACACACACACACACACACACACACACACACACACACACACACACACACACACAAAATGCTGCTAAAACGTGTAAGAGAACGAAATCGAGCAAGAAAAAGAAATTCTGTCGATTAACGCAGCAGCAGCAGTAAAACCTCTAGCGATGTATGAGCGTCAGCATGGGTGACTGAGGTTTGATTGTGGTCTTCCATTCGAGCTATTGTCGTAATATTTATTAATTAAGTTGCCACTGCGACTAAGCAAATTGTTTGCACGTTGAAAACCAGCAGCTTTCCCAAAACCTCGAAGACTGCAGTTCCTTTGGTTCACTGCTAAAACGAGGCGCTTAAACTGCTGACCTATATGCTGGAAAGACAAACTGTACGTACTGCGTGTTGACTTCCTCATGTCGGCCCACAAAGTAAGACCCACGTCTCTCTTTGGGTGGTTCACAAAGAAAACAGAAGACAGAGCGAAGTGGCATTTTTTTATGGCCAACCTCTTTTCTGAAACAACCACTCTATGGCATTAAGTCGCCATGCAGTGGCCGCTCCTAATAGCATATTTCACCTCGCAGGTTTATCCCTGCACGTGAAAGCGTTCAAACTTCTACAAAGACTTGATTTTAACAGAAATCACCAACTTAACGTTAGTTAGCAATTATGAATTCAACTATTTATCGACTTCGTAAAAAATCAATGAAAAATAGATCCATAGCTATGTACCATCATTATCTGTTTGCCATCTTTCAGCCGCACCTCGCATCACATATAACACTGATATGTAAAATTACGCAAAACAACAGTATCCACGAAGTAAGTTGTAGACAAGTATTTTGGGACTCGCAGGGGGTGTTGCTGGTTTATTTCATGGCCCAAGGAGGTACCGTGATTATTGCTAGTTACTGTTCCAAGTTGGAACGATTACAAAATGCTATTCGGAAGAAACGCCCGGTATTGCTCTCGAGAGTTGTGTTGCAGCACAACGCCCGACCGCCTCAGATGCTACTTGGTCCAGCGTTTCCGACGGACTGTATTGGAACACCGTCCATACAGTTCGGATCTCGCACCAAGCGACTTCAGGATGCTATTGGGAAATGGCTCCTAGACCTGGGCCCTCATTTCTTTCATGTCTGCTTCGACAGAGTGGTGAAGGAAAAAATGCTTAAATATACAAGGTGACTATGTGGATAAATAATGTGTGCCAGACTTACAAACCTTTTATTTCCCGAGGAAATCTTTTCTTGCAAGAGGACTTACTCTTGTATTACTAGTTCATAGGTAGTAGCATTTTTCCACGTAGCAGCATTTTTCTGTTTCGGTCATCGTCATTATAGTGTGCCAAATATTTCTGTCTGTATTTGGATGTACGTACCAGCTGATACAGTAGTTATATGACACGTTAAAACATAGTAAACTAATCCCCTCTGCTATGTGTTCAAACTTGTACTGAATCTTTGCCGCTGTCACTACTGCCGAATTTTACGTTTCGCTAAAACCACTGCTACCTTCTCTTGATAATTATTTGAGTATAATGATACTCAAATAAACTACTTCCTTAGTAAGTTCTCTTTAAACTGCGCCGGCCAGAGTGGCCGAGCGGTTTTAGGCGCTACAGTCTGGAACTGCGCGACCGCTACGGTCGCAGGTTCGAATCCTGCCTCGGGCATGGATGTGTGTGATGTCCTTAGGTTAGTTAGGTTTAAGTAGTTCTAAGTTCTAGGGGACTGATGACCACAGCAGTTAAGTCCCATAGTGCTCAGAGCCATTTGAACCATCTCTTTAAACTGCGTAGATTATATACATCGAAACACAGTATAAGAATAGTGGATACTACTTCTTCAGTATTATCTCTTCAAACTGCATAGATTTATTGCTTCAAGCACACTATAAGAATAGTGAGTATGATGTATGGATAGCAAAAGCAAGTAGGAATAGAGAATACTAACAAAGAGATAGAGGGGCTGGCCAGTACTTACCTCAGCTCAGTACAGCCGACAGATACACAAAAAACAGAAGCGAAAATTCATTACTGTGAGGGTAATCAATTTCGAAATGCTGTATTAATGCTTATTGGTGATCAAATTAAGCTTCGTAAGGTACATAAGATTTAATAGTTACTTATTTCGAAATAACTAGCTGTATTAATGGTAATTGGTGATTTACGTTCCTAGCTTCCGGAACAAATGTTCCTTCATGAGGGAGGAGTGAGGGGAAAGAAAAAGGAACGTAAATCACCAATAACCATTAATACAGCTAGTTATTTCGAAATAAGTAACTATTAAGCCTTATGTATCTTACGAAGCTTAATTTGATCACCAATAAGCATTAATACAGCATTTCGAAATAACTATTAATTCTTTCCTATCATACCAGGCTTAATATGTTTTGATTACCCTCACAGTAATGAGCAAACTACACTTCTATACTGTTTCACCGAAGTCTTGCCTGCGAGTAAGATTTTTCACGCACTGTTCCAGACTAAACGTTTTGGCTAAGTAAAGCTACAATACTTTCCACTATTAAATCTCCCTTTGAAATAGCCAGGTGGTTACATTTAAAGCATTCCTATAGCCTAAGGTCAATCTTGAATTCCTAATAAATTAGTAGCGACTCTTACTAGGAAAACTTACAGCAGTGTTTGTGTCTATACTGCGATGGTTTGCTGTTCGTCCACGATGTTATCGTTATTCTGTTCTCGGCGACCAGCGATGTATTTTATTAACTTCCAATCTTTGACGTCAACCCCAGCTGCACTTCTGGAAACTGCATTGTGTCTGTGCTTCTCCCGTTGTAACCAAATGTTGATAACTGCTGCTAGTGGCGGAATTCGACAGCCGTTTATGAACAAATTTCAGTGAAAATTATTAAATCCACAGTTTTGGTCCTGCATGGGGTCGGGTGCAAAATAAAATTTTGAAAGTCCAAAGTATACCACTGAATGGGATCTGAGCCGTCATCTACGAAAACTGCAAATTGTCATAAAAAAAGGTACAGCCCACTTGAATTAAAATATATTTACTGCTCCTTTTACGGACACAGTCCAAACTACTGTTCCTTTACGTTTCAGTTTTACCGAATGTCATAAAAGCTGCGAACTCTGTCGCACTACCATTTCCAACAGGTTGCTCCACAACAGCTGCCTTCGTCTTTCCATTTCGTTTGAAACGCAATTACATTTTATCCTAAATGGGCACAGCACGTGAATCAATTTATAAAAAATTACTACATCGTAAACCTTTCATAGTTATATTTTCACAAACAGGAATTTCGTGTACAAAACACATTCATAAATAATGCAGTTCTGCATTAATAGAGATAGGTCAGTATATCTAACACAGTTTACATTCATAACACTCAAAATCATAGCATATCGGCTAATCACGAAAGTTAACTACAGATTAGTAAAATTTCCGTCTCAGCCTCCATGTACTGTGAAAGACATAATGCATCATTCAATAAACTCATTTAAAATGAGAGAGAGGTGTGACTAATGCTTTAATTTTTCAAGGCAGACATCCCTAACAGTAGATGAAAGTGCCGTCTACTCTTGCTAATTCAAACCTTGCTACGTCAATAAAACTAGTTGTTCTGTCACTTGAAAGAACGCCACGTACTTTGGCACACTCTACAAATCGAAGCTGTTGTCATGTCAGGCCATTCCAAAATGCTGTGTACTTCGAAGTGAGCGTTTACTTAGTATTTGGTAATTGGAATTGTTTCGTCAAATGTTTTGGTCATTGTCCCTTATTCAACTCTTCGCCACACTTCTTTGATAACTGAATAATGTATACCGGAAAGCAGCACATAAGTCAGATCTAAAAATGACATCAGAAAAGTACAGCTCTTTGACTCTCGTAAAAAAGAAGCGGCTTATTGAGGAAGATGGTGTGAATGTAAAGAATGTAGCGAAAACTTTCGGGATGCCGCCAATCAAGCTGTCAACAATTGTGAAGCAGAGAGATCAGATTGCTGAAGTTTTGGAACTATAGCACTGTTCTTTGACTTTGTCTTGGTGGGTATATCCTTATTTCAGCTTTTTCTTGATTCCAAAGACATCAGTAAAACTTTCGATGAATCAGACTCTCAATTATTCTAATTTTTATGTGGTCTGTTACCTCCGAATTATCGACGGAAGACTGTAGCTGGCTAGTTTTATGTCTTCTGCTGTGGTAGGAGTAAAGAAACTATTTCGTATGACGATGTGTTCTTTAGGTCCCGAATGACCTTCATATCTCAGTGTCTACAGTCATGCGCATATGTGCCTACATAAACGAATGCGTGTGTGTGTGCGTGTGTGTGTGTGTGTGTGAGTGCGTGCGTGCGTATGTGTGTGTGTGTGTGTGTGTGTGTGTGTGTGTGTGTGTGTGTGTTGATCCATTGTTGATGGAAACGAGTGCGGAGAGCCGTTCCCATACACGCGTTTTCCCGAAAGCAATTACTGTGTCCAACGAACTATGAGTCGAGATCAGAGATAGAGTGCGTAAGACGTTATTTCTTCCGTCTTGCGTTGCCGGGTCTACAGACACGCAGCCGACATATGCCTGAGATACCCGGCGAGATAGTGCAAAGAATTAATCTGAGCCCCAAGCGATGCCTTACCCCGTATTTTCGTCCTAGACGTCCCTTAAACCATTCTGGAGGAAGAGCCAATCGCATCGAGTGAAAGTGTGCGTGATGTGTTTTCTTTTGTACTGGCGGAGCGCATCATACAGGGAACTTTTATCTCGTATTTTTCATCATAATTCCACATTTACATAATATTAGATGTACGTAATGCAACATGATTCACATGCAGACTTTCACCATAGTGTGTCATGTATGTAGTTTCTCTGTTTACGATTTCGTTGGGTTCATTCAACAGCCTGACGTCACCTACTGTGTTAAACATAGCAAACTATCGAGGTGACACAACCATCTGACATTCGTAGGAGGGTTACTCAGAGTCCGCCCAGCCAACTACGTGATTTCGCTCAATTAATTAAAGCAAATTCTGGGTGGTTCCTTTCAGAGGAAGCGCACATTCTATTTCTCAACTCTTTGGTGATCTGATCTCTCAGTCCGCCGCAGTTGACCTCAGTATTGACGGAATATTAAATTCTAAGCTTCTTTCCTCTCTTTCTTTATACCACGTAGTGATTATCGTTACTGAATTCATTACAAATTGATCTAGTCAACCCGTCGTAAAGTAGCGGCCAACATATTATCGAATAAATTCTACGAAAGTATTGGTTCTTCTTCAAATTAAATATCACTTTCAGTTTTATCGATGAACGGTAAAGACTCTTGTCACATCGTTTCACGCAGTAAAATTATAGAACGATACAGATGAGAACTACGTAGGGAATAATTTGGCTGAAGAGGCGTTATGTTTAGTTCGATTTCTGGTGGAAGTTTACTAATACACTGAAACCGCTTTTACATTTGTCAGATATTGAAAGCTATAGCAGTCGCGTCTGCCAGATGTAAGACTAATGGTGTAATTTTTGGCGACACATTCTTCACGACTTTAATTCTACAGATTTTAGCAGTTGGCTACATATTATATGTTTGAAAGAATATAGGCTACATTGATTGTTGCTCTCAGAATCATCCAGAAATCAATAGTAATCTGAAAACACTTATTTTCATTCTGTATACCATACCAAAGAGGTAGAAGCCGACCTCGGGGAAGATCAGTTTGGATTCCGTAGAAATGTTGGAACACGTGAGGCAATACTGACCCTACGACTTATCTTAGAAGAAAGATTAAGGAAAGGCAAACCTACATTTCTAGCATTTGTAGACTTAGAGAAAGCTTTTGACAATGTTGATTGGAATACTCTCTTTCAAATTCTGAAGGTGGCAGGGGTAAAATACAGAGAGCGAAAGGCTATTTACAATTTGTACAGAAACCAGATGGCAGTCATAAGAGTCGAGGGGTATGAAAGGGAAGCAGTGGTTGGGAAAGGAGTGAGACAGGGTTGTAGCCTATCCCCGATGTTATTCAACCTGTATATTGAGCAAGCAATAAAGGAAACAAAAGAAAAGTTCGGAGTAGGTATTAAAATCCATGGAGAAGAAATTAAAACTTTGAGGTTCGCCGATGACATTGTAATTCTGTCAGAGACAGCAAAGGACTTGGAAGAGCAGTTGAACGGAATGGACAGTGTCTTGAAAGGAGGGTATAAGATGAACATCAACAAAAGCAAAACGAGGATAATGGAATGTAGTCGAATTAAGTCGGGTGATGCTGAGGGAATTAGATTAGGAAATGACACACTTAAAGTAGTAAAGGAGTTTTGCTATTTGGGGAGCAAAATAACTGATGATGGTCGAAGTAGAGAGGATATAAAATGTAGACTGGCAATGGCAAGGAAAGCGTTTCTTAAGAAGAAAAATTTGTTAACATCGAGTATAGATTTAAGTGTCAGCAAGTATTTGTATGGAGTGTAGCCATGTATGGAAGTGAAACGTGGACAATAAATAGCTTAGACAAGAAGAGAATAGAAGCTTTCGAAATGTGGTGCTACAGAAGAATGCTGAAGATTAGATGGGTTGATCACATAACTAATGAGGAGGTATTGAACAGAATTGGGGAGAAGAGGAGCTTGTGGCACAACTTGACTAGAAGAAGGGATCGGTTGGTAGGACATGTTCTGAGACATCGATGGATCACCAATTTAGTTTTGGAGGGCAGCGTGGAGGGTAAAAATCGTAGAGGGAGACCAAGAGATGAATACACTAAACAGATACAGAAGGATGTAGGTTGCAGTAGGTACTGGGAGATGAAGAAGCTTGCACAGGATAGAATAACATGGAGAGCTGCATCAAACCAGTCTCAGGACTGAAGACCACAACAACAACAACATACCATAAACAACGCAAAATAAATTTTACGTCCATGTTTTGATGTACACTGAAGCGCGAAAGAAACTGGTATGCCGGCCGCGGTGGCCGTGCGGTTCTGGCGCTGCAGTCCGGAACCGCGAGGCTGCAACGGTCGCAGGTTCGAATCCTGCCTCGGGCATGGGTGTGTGTTATGTCCTTAGGTTAGTTAGGTTTAAGTAGTTCTAAGTCCTAGGGGACTTATGGCCTAAGATGTTGAGTCCCATAGTGCTCAGAGCCATTTGAACCATTTTTTTGAAACTGGTATAGGCAAGAGTATTCAAATACAAAGATATTTAAACAGGCAGAATACGGCGCTGCGATCGGCAATGCCTGTATAAGACAACAAGTATATGGCGCAGTTGTTACATCAGTTAATCCTGCTACAACGGCAGGCTATCAAGATTTAAGTGAGTTTGAACGTACACTTATAGTTCGAGCACGAGCAAGGGGACACAGCATCTTCGCGGTAGCGATGAAGTGGGGATTTTCCCGTACGACAGTTTCACAAGTGTACTGTGAATATCAGGAATCCGGTAAAAGATCAAATCTCCGACATTGCTGCGGCCGGAAAAAGATCCTCCAAGAACGGGACCAACGACGACTGAAGAGAGTCGTTCAGCGTGACTGAAGTGCATTCCTCCCGCAAATTGCTGCAGATTTTAATGCTGGGCCATCAACAAAAGTCAGCGTGCGAACCATTCTGAATCAAATAATGGATCTCCTAACTCTTCTAACCCGAAACCTGTGTCTTCTTCTAGGACATCAGATAAATATTCACCCTGATAGAGATCTTCAATGTACTCTTTCCACCTATCCGCTCTCTCCTCTGCATTTATCAGTGAAATTTCCGTTGCACTCTTGATGCTACAACCCTTGCTTTTAATTTCACCGAAGGTTATTTTAACTTCCCTGTATGCTGAGTCAGTGCTTGCGATAATCATTTCTTTTTCGATTTCATCACATTTTTCATGCAGCCATTTCGTCTTAGCTTCCCTGCACTTCCTATTTATTTCATTCCTCCGTGACTTTTACTTCTGTATTCCTGAATTTCCCTGATCATTTTTGAACTTCCTTCTTTCATCGATCAGCTGAAGTGTTTCTTCTGTTATCCATGGTTTCTTCGCAGTTATCTTCTTTGTACGCATGTATTTCTTTCCAACTTCCGTGATTGCACTTTCTAGAGATGTCCTTTCCTCTTCAACTGTACTGCCTATTGAGCTATTCATTATTGCTGTATCTATAGCCTTAGAGAATTTCAGACGTATCTCGTCATTCCTTAGTACTTACGTATCCCACTTCTTTGCTTATTGATTCTTCCTGACTAATCTCTTGAACTTCAGCCTATTCTTCATCACTACAACATTGTTATCAGAGTTTATATCTGCTCTTGGGTAAGCCTTAGAATCCCGTATCTGATTTCGGAATCTCTGTCTGACCATGATGTAATCTAACTGAAATCTTCCCGTATCACCGGGCTTTTTCCAAATACACCTCATCCTATTGTGATTCTTGAACAGACTGTTCGCTAATACTAACTGAAATTTACTGCAGAACTCAATTAGCCTGCTCTTTTCTCACTCCTCGTCCCAAGCCCATATTCTCCTGTAACCTTTCCTTCTGCTCCTTTCCCTACAACTGCATTCCAGTCCCCCATGGCTATTAGATTTTCATTTCCCTTTACGTACTATTTTACCCTTTCAATATTCTCATGTACTTTCTCTATCTCTTCATCTTCAACTAGCTACATCGGCATGTATACCTGAACTATCGTTGTCGGTGTTGGTTTGCAATCGATTCTGATAACAACAACCCGGTCACTGAACTGTTCACAGCAACACACTCTCTGCCCTACCTTCCTGTTCAAAAGGAATCCTACTCCCGTTGTACCATTTTCTGCTGCCGTTGATATCACCCTATACCCATCTGACCAGAAATCCTTGTCTTCTTTCCAGTTCACTTCACTGACCCCTACTAACGTATCGATTTATACCTATTACTTGAGAGACCCCGAGGAGTTGGTAACCGCCAAATCGAAAAGGATATTCTTCCTCTGCGAGCAATGGTCTCTTTCTAAGCAGCGTATGAGGTCTGCGGGTTTAGAGTATCTACTGAGTGAGTGTAGGTGTTTGTAATGGGTGTGTGCCGGCCGAAGTGGCCGCGCGGTTCTGGCGCTGCAGTCTGGAGCCGCGGGACCGCTACGGTCGCAGGTTCGAATCCTCCCTCGGGCATGGATGTGTGTGATGTCCTTAGGTTAGTTAGGTTTAACTAGTTCTAAGTTCTAGGGGACTAATGACCTCAGCAATTGAGTCCCATAGTGCTCAGAGCCATTTGAACCATTTTTTTTGTAATGGGTGTGACTATAGTGTGCCTGTTTGTGTTATGTGTTGATGACAAAGGGAGAGGGCGAAACGCGGTGCTGTAACGTAGCCTGCTCTTCTCCATAGCACCAACAGGGCTGCCTGACTAAGCACGTCTCAGGAACTTCATCTTTTACGACTCTTTTCCTTCTTGTCCCAATACTGACGCTGAAGATCTTTTTTCACGACCAGGAGGCTAAGTCTAGCGGGAAAAGCATAGGCGGCGTGCGTTAGCGACCTCGGCTACGAAGGCGGGTAATTTCGTTGCAACTGCATCCAGCATGAAAAATGCATATTCTGGATGTTCTGTTAAGTCTCTTCTCTCTCTCTCTCTCTCTCTCTCTCTCTCTCTCTCTCTCTCTCACACACACACACACACACACACACACACACACACACACACACACACACACACACTTACCTTTGAGCCATCAAGCCACTACGTAGCGACAAAAGATGGAAATATGTGCACTTCCATGCTAAACAATCATACGTGACCAAAGCGTATATGATTTCTACGAATATGTCACATGTATGCTTGGTAAAAATTTGCAGTAGCTTAAAGTGACAGTACAAATATTTGTCAAAAAGTTGGGCCACAACCGCTATACGTTGCTTCAATAGCAAATAATTACAGTAATCTTTTCTTTTCGTTTCAGGTAAGTAACGATGGATGATCAACGTGGAGCGCCAGTTGGTGAACGTGCAATAATCTACACATCCTTGGATAACTCTGCAACATCGAGTCACAGTTAACTGCTGCCACTTTGTTGCAAAAACATGAATGGAAGTACTGGGTTTTGGTGGATGCAGAGACCTCGGCGTGGTGAAGGAAGCAACAAGAGACAGCCACGTTCAGGTAGGCCTTCAACCATGAGAACAAGTGAAACCGGAAACAATCATTACGGAATTCATCTTTACTAAGAGATGCACTGTCAAAACTCACATCACAGATCACTCAGCTCCGACAAAGTCGAATGACGGGTCTACAGAAAAATTTGTGCTCGCTGGTTTCCACGGCTGCAGGGGCTGTGTTGCAATTAACAGTAACCTGTGTGTGGACTTTCTGAAACTTGTTTGTGGCGATTGTCCTCATCGATTTCAGAGGGTCATCTGCGTGGTGAAATTCGGATGATTAATGCCGTTACTGCCAGCAACAGTCAGTTGATGAAATTTAGGTACTCGGGATATGGTATCGAAAGCGCAAATTACTCTACCGCACATCAGGCTGATGGCGATCTTATTTTGCAACGCAATGGGGTGATTTTCGTAGCTTTTCTCTAAGGTGTACCGTTCTTCATCAATGATATTTCTGTCCTTTAAAAAACTACAGCGTATGTTACGAACAAAGATGCCATATGTCTGGTAAAAACATCCGAGCATAGGGGACGTGTTCACTGTCTAAAACTGTGTACTAACGTTTCGTCTCCATCTGCGAGAGACATCTTTAGACATAAAACTGGCAACAGCCTCTGACAGTCTTGGCGGCAGATGATGATGGGACGTTAGTAACGAATTTTGTGCATCCCCAAAGAGCGTGGGAGTATTAACAGAAATAGACTCCGGCCGTGAAAGCCTTTGTATACTAAAGAAGCCAGAACTACGACATAAAGGTACGGCTGCACTCTATACAGTTCAAAACACTACCCGCCTAGGATGGACAGTAGGTACTAGCCCCCGTAACACTCCGTATCTACACTGCGCACTACAATTAAGGGTTCACTTTTTTCAAAACCTGTAAATGTCTCCCAATGCAACGCAAAAGTTTGAAATTTGCCTCAAAGTTGCCTACAACCTTCCTTCGTAACGGTGGAACTTTTTACTAATATGAATGAAACATGTCATCTCTGACATTTTACTATTAATATCTCTGTTTCTCGCAGACTGTCCTTTACCATTGTTTACTGCCGAGCCCCTCAAGTGTTCAAAACGTCTTCTTAAATGAACTAATATAATTAAAATTGCGATAGGACACAATGGCCCGCTTAAACAGGGGCACTTCGAACCACATGGCCAACCTACCCAGCTGTATTTTTCTAAGTTATTACTCTTAGTAACTTTAGTAGGTCCAACGTAGTATGAATAATCCACAAAATTACAGGCCCATATTGTTAACGTCGATATGTAGCAGGTGTTTAGAACGTATATTGTGTTCGAACATTATGAATTACCTCGAAGAAAGCTGTCTATTGACACACAGTCGAAATGGGTTTAGAAAACATCGTTCCTGTGAAACAGAACTAGCTCTTTATTCACATGAAGTGTTGAGTGCTATTGACAAGGGATTTCCGGAAGGCTTTTGACGCTGTACCAGACAAGCGGCTCGTAGTGAAATTGCGTGCTTATGGAATATCGTCTCAGTTATGTGACTGGATTTGTGATTTCCTGTCAGAGAGGTCACAGTTCGTATTAATCGACGGAAAGTCATCGAGTAAAACAAAAATGATTTCTGGCGTTCCCCAAGGTAGTGTTACAGGCCCTTTGCTGTTCCTTATCTATATAAACAATTTGGGAGACAATATGAGCAGCCGTCTTCGGTTGTTTGCAGATGGTTCAAAATGGCTCTAAGCACTATAGGACTCAACTGCTGAGGTCATTAGTCCCCTAGAACTTAGAACTAGTTAAACCTAACTAACCTAAGGACATCACAAACATCCATGCCCGAGGCAGGATTCGAACCTGCGACCGTAGCGGTCTTGCGGTTCCAGACTGCAGCGCCTTTAACCGCACGGCCATTCCGGCCGGCGTTTGCAGATGACGCTGTCGTTTATCGACTAATAAAGTCATCAGAACATCAAAACAAACTGCAAAACGATTTAGAAAAAATATCTGAATAGTGCGAAATGTGGCAGTTGAACCCGAATAACGAAAAGTGTGAGGTCATCCACATGAATGCTAAAAGTAACTCGTTAAACTTCGGTTGCACGATAAATCAGTCTAATCTAAAAGCCGTAAATTCAACTAAATACCTAGGTATTACAATTACGAACAACTTAAATTGGAAGGAACACATAGAAAATACTGTGGGGAAGGCTAACGAAAGACTGCGTTTTATTGGCAGGACACTTAGAAAATGTAACAGACCTACTAAGGAGTCTTCCTACAATACGCTTGTCCGTCCTCTTTTGGAATACTGCTGTGCAATGTGGGATCCTTACCGGATAGGACTGACGGAGTACATCGAAAAAGTTCAAAGAAAGGCAGCACGTTTTGTATTATCGCGAAATATGGGACAGAGTATTACAGAAATGATACAGGATTTGGGCTGGAAATCGTTAAAAGAAAGGCGTTTTTCGTTGCGACGGAATCTCTCACGAAATTCCAGTCATCAACATTCTCCTCCGAATGTGAAAATATTTTGTTGACACCGAACTACATAGGGAGGAACGATCACCACGATAAAATAATGGAAATCAGAGCTCGTACGGAAAGATATAGGTGTTCATTCTTTCCGCGTGCTATACGAAATTGGAATAATAGAGAATTGTGAAGGTGGTTCGATCAACCCTCTGCCAGACAGTTAAATGCCATTTGCAGAGTATCTATGTAGATGCAGATCTAGTAAAAGTCTAGATAATATTCAATGCAATTTTATGTAAGAAAATTGTCTTGAATTGATTTTAACCTGGTAATATTCTTCGATATTTGATTTTTTCCCTTCCCAAACCAAGAACTTGTCTTCAGGTATTCAAGTAAAACGATTGTAGTATAAATTTGTAATATAAATTTGAAATTATTACTTAGAGGCCATTGCGGAACATATATTTTGTAACATCAAATCCAGGTATATATTCGAATGTAGGCATGATTTTACTAATCGTCGTTCTGTTGTTTTGTTTTAGGATGGTTCGAAGAAAAAAAGGAAAGCTGAAAGAGGCAATGTTTCTGAAGCAACTATGAGATTAGCAATGACAGAAGTAAAACGGAATGAAAGATCTGTTACGGAAGTGAGCAGAAGATTTAACATACCTAGAAATACATTAGAGAGGTACTGCAACAAATCCAAATATTTAGAACCTTCTGAAATGCCAGCAAAATTCAGGGATAGATTTTGCTTCGCAAAAAGATTTCAATTAACATATTTCTTTGTTCTAAAGTGTTGTACTTAACATTTTAGCTACTTTCATATTAACATCAGATATAATGGAAATACTGTACAAAAGTAAGTTTGCCAATAACTTTCTAAAAGCTTTATTCATTCAAGGATTATTGAAATAGGACCTACATAGCTAAGGTAAATCCGTGTTTTCTGCTATCTGAACCCGAACAGTAAACCTTACTTGTAGAGTACCTTACTAAAGTTAGTGGCTTATACTTTCGCCTTTTACCAAAAAAAAATTCGAAGATTTGTCTACACCTATGCAGTTGCCTGTTAACGCAAAATTCCCAAATCTTTGACTGGCTGGGTCTGACTGGTTTTCAGGATTTGTGAAAAGACATCCAACACTCTCCATCTTAACACCTGAGGCAACTATTTTGGCACGTTGTAGGAGCTTCAACACGAACAACTTAGGCTTGGTTTCTGACAACCTGGTCTATGTTTTGATGAGACTGAAACTGATGGTTAGTGACATGTGGACTGTAGATAAAACTGGAATCGCTACAGTCGAAAGACCTGACAGAATAGAAGCTCGAAGGGGATTACGTCAAATAGGGCGGGTAACATCTGCTGAAAGAGGATCACTTATGACTATGGCTTTGGCCATTAGTGCAACTGGGAACAGGGTGCCTCTATTTTTCATACTTCCTAGGCTTAACTTCAAGCCTTACTTTATCAGAGACCGTCATGTAGAAGTGGTTAATGATGTTTGGTTTTGTGGGGCGCTCAACTGCACGGTCATCAGCGCCCGTACGAAGTCCCAGTTTTTAGACTGACAAATTTTTTCACAGTCCAATGTAGCCACTGTCACAAGTGATGATGATGAAATGATGAAAACAACACGAACACCCAGTCCCCGGCAGAGAAAAATCACCAAACCGGCCGGGAATCGAACACGGGACCCTTTGATCCAAAGGCAGCAGCGCTAGCCACTAGACCCATCCCTCAGTGTGACCGGCAGAAACTAGCTTCTTGAAAGATAAGCTCCATTTTCTGTCATATGTTTGATGTTGCAAAGACCACCCTTGCTTGATACTAATTGACAACCATAGTACACATTTATCAGCTGAAGATTTAGATTTTTGCAAGGAAAATGGTGTGATACTTTCGTCATTCCCAGCTCACTGTACTAACAAACTATAGCCCTTAGATCGAAGTGTTTACGGACCATTTAAAAAGTCTGTAAACTCAGCGTGCAATGTATGGATGACAGCAAACAAACAACCAGTGACAATATACGACCTCCAAAACATTGTGAAAACTGAACTACCGAATGCAATTAAGCCCCGAAACATACAGGCCGGATTCAAAGCGACAGGCATCTTCCCTCTTAAACAGGGACGTCTTCTTCGCAGATAGTGACTTTCTGAGTTTTCACTTAAAAGATAGACTTGATCCTGTCGTTTTATTGCTGAATCTGACCCTTCAACTGCTCAAGAACACAATGGCAGGCCTATTTTGTCGGTAACAACGGCTGCTAAGTTGAAGGCCATGTTATGTGGACAACTGTGCTTTCCAACGCCTGAAGGAGTCAGGCCGTTTGAGAGGTCGCGACCAAGAAAAAAGACAGCAAAAGAAACGAAGAAGAACTGCAGACACTCCAGTGAAAGACACAGTACAGCACGAATAACAAGCTCCAAAGAGAGAAAAAGAAAACACTTTAGAGAGAATACTAATGTTCTGCGCAAAAGTAGCCGGCTGCTGTGGCCGAGCGGTTCTACGCTCTTTAGTTCGGAACCGCGCTGCTGCTACGGTCGCAGTTTCGAATCCTGGATGTGTGTGATGTCCTTAGGTTAGTTAGGTTTAAGTAGTAGTTCTAAGTCTAGGTGACTGATGACCTCAGATGGTGCTTAGAGCCATTTGAATCATTTTTTTGCACAAATGTAGCTTATAAAGCTCCTCAAATAAAGCTCAAAAAGAAAGTAGACATTCGTAAGAAGGTTCTTCAAGATAGGGAATATGAAAACGAGGATGTCTTAAACCATTTTCTCACAGCAATCCAGGTGATCAAAGGATTCAATGTACACGTCGCAAGCGGTGGGCACATCCGTCATGTGTAAAAAAAATGACGCCAAAGGGCTTTTTTGATGAATTTTTGTACTGTGAAGATTCTATTGGAAAATGAGACTAAGACTGATTAAACTTCTGGACATGGTCTTCTGTTAAGCTTTTAGCAAAACCATGATAACACAATTTAGGATTGTCGTTTTTATCACAAAGCTGTAAGAATTTATATCAAAATGAACTGTAGGTATTAAAGTCGATATATTTTCGATAAAATAACTAATGTCGTAAATAGTTTATGATAAAATCGTGTTGGCCAGTTTGCCCCAACTGCTGGGCCAACTTACCCCATGGGTGGGGTAGGTTGTCCCAAGTGATATTACTGAACTAAATATTATTTTTATATTTAGACAGTCAGTACTCAGTCGTAAAAGTGGTGAAATTTTGCACCAATGTTTCCACATAAAAAGGGCACTGGAAACATTCAAAACACATGCTGAAAAAAAATCGAGAAAAAATGTGGGCCAACCTGGCCAGGTCTCCCCGAAACGAGATCGCCTGGTTGACGCGCAAAGCGGCCGCGCCCGTCCCACTTTGTAACGGATGTCCTCTGACTGAATGGACTACGATAATTATTTTCTGTATGTTGCCCATATGACATAAAAACTTTTACCGCGCTACGTCCTCTCGGGACAGCTCGGTATTTTAAGACTAGCTGGGATGTCACCCCGCCAACGAGCCCGGTTGGCGAGGCGGTTGAACGGGTGCTTGAAATGCAGCGCCGTCTCCCCGAGCGCACAAAAAAGACGGAGGGCAGGACACTCAATTCTACTTATGACGCCGGGCCGGCGCACGCGGCGGCTGGCTGGTTATTTTTAAGGGGCCTCTCCGTTTTAGGACAAGCCGGCGCGCGCTCGCGTTGCAGGTGCTTGTACAAAGGAAAGGCGTCGATCGTTCGCGGCAGCCAGCGGAGGAGGGCGCTCTTTGAAAGACGAAGTAGGTAGGCTTGCGACAGCGTGCGCTACCTAATGTGTTCCAAAACGCCGCACGTAATAACGGGATTTTTCCGGGGCAGATACCTCGGGTTCTATAGGCGACAGGAAGATAGGGTCAAGTGTTTTGGGCATTCCTTGGGCTAGGTACGGTTTTGTATACCCAACAGAAGGATCGTATAATGGTAACTATCCTACAGTACAAGCTCAAAGTGTGTATATTACACATTTCCTCCAGCTAGGGCAAATGGTGCAAATCTGTAGGTCTTTTCGGCATTTGATATGGTCTACGATCGGCCGTAAGTGGCTGATGGAGGCTTGATTTTCTTCATGGGCAGTTCATGAGAAAACCCGAAAAACATGGAACTTTGGGTAACAAACCCGATCAGCGAATTCCAAGATGACTATCCACAGCGAATATCTGAAATTGTTACGACATATTCCTAAGTTCCCGATCTCAAACAACTTCGAAAATTTCCTGGTGTCTTTATCCTTTTCCGAGATATAGAGGTTCAAATTTACCCTACATGTACACGTTAAGTACGCACGTAAAGTCTAGTTTGAAGCGAAAACGTAGTTTATAAAGTGGCATATCATGGAGAAATACGCTGTAGAGAGTCTCCGTTATCATCAGATGCGTTCTGGGAACCCCATGTTGTAGTGCTGAACCGCATACAAAATTTTTGAGCACATAAAAGAGGTAGGTGTGTAAAATTATATAGTTTCGCGTTATTTCAATGCGACATAAGTAAACTGTCAAAATTTTACTGACCCTTAAAATTTTTTTCCCGTATGGCTGAGACATCCTGTTGCAGCAGGGAAAAGAAAGAAATCAGCGAAAAAATGCACCTACTGGAGCACAGAAAAGGCGACATGCTCCTGTTTAAAAAAGACTCTCGTTGGAAAGGGGGGGGGGGGGGGATCAGTTGCCTCATTCTACCTTCCTCAGCACCTTTAAAAATTTTCCCAAAACTTTTGGCGTGCGAACATAGTCGTGTTTTTTATGCTTATTTATTTATTTATGTATTTTATTTTATCGTATGGCTAGGGCCCCCCGTCGGGCAGCCCGTACGCCGGGTGCCGGTCTTTCAATTTGACGCCACTTCGGCGACCTGCAGTCGATGAGGATGATAGGATGATGATGATGATGACAGCACAACACCCAGTCCCTGGGCGGAGAAAATTCCCCGATTCAGCCGAGAATCGAACCCGGGCCCAGAGGATTGACAATCCGTGACGCTGACCATTCAGCTACCGGGGGCGGACTTTTTTATGCTGAGAGAAAAGGAGACCGCGACAGCGGGAAAGAGACGCAAAAGTAATAAATACAGGAAAATCGTAGAAATGGCAAAGAATACAATGGAAGTGTGTGTCAGAGAGAGACGCAGGGCAGTGTAACAAAGGTGAGAATGATAGAACAGTGCTGGTGGAAGAGTGAAGAGGCCAATGCCAGTGGAAGAGGGCTAAAGAGAAGGAGAAAGGGAAGTAGGACAGAGCCAGTGATAATGAGAGCAGAGTCTATGACAATGGCAATGAGGAAGAGAGGGATATTAGTAAGACGGAACGAAGGAGGCTGTGTCTGTTACAGAAGACAATGACATTTAGAGAGACAAAGGGATAACGACAATGAGTTGGGCTGAATGAGTAGGTGAGAATGGACAATGTGGAAATCATGTGTATGAGTGACTTACAGCAATGGACTAGAGGGAGTGAAAGTATTTCCGATCGTTCCGCGTATTACACTCTCTTCCAGTTGCATTCACGTATGAAACAAGAGAAAAATGATCTCTCACATACCTCTCTCCACGCTGTAATTACCTTAGTCTTCGCGGTACCTGCGTGAGTGATAAGTAGGGAGTTCTACAGTACGTGTTCCTGGTTCCCGAAACAGGATTTCGCCGGATAGTTGGTGTCTGTTTTCAAGTGCCTACCAGTAGAGGATTTTCTACATCTCCGTGACACTCTTCAAGGTGTCAAACAAACCTGTGGCAATTCCTGCTGCCCTTCTTTGTATGCGTTCAATGTCCCCCATTAGTCAATTTTGTATGTGTCCCATACATTTGTAAAATATTCGAGAATGAATTATATTGATTTTTGTGAGCAACTGAATTTTCCCAGTATTCCACCAATGAACTGAAGCCTGCTACTCATTATACCTGCGACTGAGCCTAGATAATCATTTCCTATTCTTACAAATTGTTACAGCCAGATATTTGTATTAGATACTTCCAGTTGTGATTCATTTATATTATAGTGATATTTTAGTACGTTTTTGATTTTTGTGAAGTGCACAAACTGACATTTTTGAATGTTAAAAGTAAGCTTTCAGTCAGAATGAGGTTTCCAGTCTGTAGCGGAGTGAGCATTAACATTAAACTTCCAGGTAGGTTAAAATTGTGCACACAGTTTTAATCTGCCATGAAGTTTCATATCAGTGTACACGCCGCTGCAGAAGGTGTGCCGCTGCAAAATTCCAGAATTCCAGAATTCCACCTTGTTCATCATCATCATCAGTGCACACCCCTCTGCAGAGGGAAAAGTTCGTTCTGGAAGCATGCTCCAGGCTGTATCTACGCCACGTCTCCGCTATGTCTTCTCTTCCAGGAGTGCTAGTCCTGCAAGACTCATAGGATAACTTCTTTGAAGTTCGGAAGGCAGGAGGTGAGGTACCGGCAGAAGTACAGCTGTGAGGACGGATCATGAGTCGTGTTTGGGTAGCTCAGCTGGTAAAGCACTTGCCGGCGAAAGGCAAAGTTTCCGACTTTTAGTCCCTCTCCAGCACACAGTTTTAATCTGGCATAAATTGTCAATCTTTGCACGCTGTTTTAAATCTTATCCAGAAGTGACTGAATATTTGTGCCGCTTCTGTTCAGTTAGTAGCTCAGGAAAGATAATGAATGGTTTGTTAGGTGACTATTTATGTTGTGTGCCAGGTCATTAATATAAAACAGGAGCATCAATGGTACGAACACACTTCACTGGGGCACACCTGAAGTTTCTTCTACATTAGTCGACGACTGTCCATCCAAGATAACATGTTGCGTCCTCCCTACCAACGAATTCTCAATTCACTCATATATTTAACATTCCAACATAAGACCGTACTTTCCTAGTAAACGTAGGCGTCGTACTGTGTCAAAACTTTTTGGAAGTTAATAAATAGTGCTGCTGCTTGGCTGTGCAATCCATCGCTTTTAGGACGTCAGGTTCGCAGCTCGTGGTCTCGTGGTAGCGTTCTCGCTTCCCGAGCACGGGGTGCCGGGTTCGATTCGCGGTGGGGCCATGGATTTCCACCTGCCTCGAGATGACTGGGGGGTGTTGTGTCGTCATCATTGATCCCCATTACGGTCGGAGGAAAGAGTATGGGACTTCATCATCATCATTTAGGACGTCACGTGAGAAATACGCAAACTGAGTTTTGCATGACATGCGATATGGAATCCATGCTGGTTGGCATGGCGGGGGGGGGGGGGGGGGGGGTGACTGTCCGAAATACAGATCATGCAGATGCATGTCAAAGATATTGGATGGTAGTTTCGTGTCGTGGCTCACTTCCGGTAGCCTTCATGTACACAGGTGTGTCCTTTCTTCCAACTACCGGACAGGGTTTTCTGTTTACGGGGTCTACGACACGTTGCGGCTGAAACAGGCGCTGAATCAATCACAAATTTCGTACAGAATCTGATAGGAATTCCATCTGGCCGCGGAGCTTCGTTCAATTCTAGCGATTTCATCTGTTTAAAAATTGTTCAGATGTGTGTGAAATCTTATGGGACTTAACTGCTAAGGACAAACATACACGCCCATGCCCGAGGGAGGACTCTCAAAGCTCCGCCGGGACCAGCCGCACAGTCCATGACTGCAGCGCCTTAGACCTCTCGGCTAATCACGCGCGGCGATTTCATCTGTTGTTTTACGTCAATAACTCTAACACCTATATCACTCATCTTGCACTGGAACGAGAACTAAAGTGGGGCAGTAATCGTCGAACATCCTTGGTAAAGGAAAATTTGAAAATACAATTCTGCGTTTCTGTTCTTGATATCATACCTGCACGTCAGCGATCGTATTTAACAGTACAACAATAAAAGATATTCCAAATAATAATTTATTTATGTAATTTATTAACAAATAAGTTAATAATTGATAAATACATTTAAAAATAAATAAATAATTATTGCGTTCTGTACTGCGTTTTTCTGTTATAATTCTGCTTTTGCTTTACTACCCTCAATTTAACTTCCTGTGCCATCCACAAGTGTCCGGAAATTAAGGTTCAAAATGGTTCAAATGGCTCTGAGCACTATGGGACTTAACTTCTGAGGTCATCAGTCCCCTAGAACTTAGAACTACTTAAACTTAACTAACCTAAGGACATCACACACACCCATGCCCGAGGCAGGACTCGAACCTGCGACCTTAGCGGTCGCGCGGTTCCAGACTGTAGCGCCTAGAACCACTCGGCCACCCTGGCCGACGGAAATCGAGGGCTTTACATATGTAAGTTTGTAAACTTTAGTGGTGGATTCCGTTGAAGACTGAAATCTTCTAGGTTGTTAGACGACATCATGTTCTTTTTCACATTTCTTCTTACGACAGCTAAGTTTCGACCCCGCTGCTGGATTCTTCTTCAGCTAAGCGGGAACACCAGGAGATCCTCCTACAAGATTTTAACCTTCACATACGACCAGAATTTTTTTTTCGCATTAGGGAACCCCAGGTTAATACCCATCGCCATGAAGGTACGCGCGGAGTTCCAAGCCCCGGTGTGAATGCTGTGTTGGCAAAGAGGGCTGGGACTATTTTACAGCCGCCTTTTTTCTCCTCTCTGCCGTAACGGGTGCTCGGCGCTGTGAAAGTAGCGGCATCCATCAGCTCGGGTACCGGACGTCTTCCTCGCGCCCGTTTTATCTCCTGCAGTCCCTGGCCGGCAATTTGTTTTGTCGGCTCGCACACACGCATCCGAAAGAGGCAGTCGGCCGGCCCCGCTGAGAGAGTGCGATGTTATTAAACGCGCACGCGCGCTAATTTATGCAGCTTGACGGGTAGCGCTTTCAGCGATCCGCATAATAAACGTTGATAGCGCGCCGGCAGGGAAGGTGATTGAATAATCTGGTGCCGTTCCTTTCCACCTGTCCTGAATACATTGCGCACGGTCGCGATTCCCAGCGCACACTGAAAGGAAAAGAGAGAGATAGAGACGTACACAGACAGAGCGAAAGATAATTCCATGTCTGTCACGTCTTCCCTCTTTTTGTGGCAATCTCTTTCCGAACGCGAAGGATCTGCAATTAACTCGTCAACAAAAAGAAACGCAATCTTGCTGTTCAAACACGGTGAGCCTCTTACTCTAGCTGTGTTTACTTAAACACACTAACATTTGTCACGCTGCCATCACCATAAGGAAATCATCTGGAGAGCATGTGTTCATGAAATGCAGTTACAAAAGAATATAATTTAAGTTCTACAACAATACAAGCACACTCGCAGCACAACATAAGTGCAGGGTTCTCGAAAAAGAAGGAGGTTTGGCAAAGAATCTTTCGGCTGGTTTGTTACGCTCCTCTATCTCGCACAACTTTTTAGTTAATCTTTTAATCTCTGCTCTACACATACAGAAAGATTCTTCTTCAGTTCCATCTTCAAATACAATCCTGGAAATGGAAAAAAGAACACATTGACACCGGTGTGTCAGACCCACCGTACTTGCTCCGGACACTGCGAGAGGGCTGTACAAGCAATGATCACACGCACGGCACAGCGGACACACCAGGAACCGCGGTGTTGGCCGTCGAATGGCGCTAGCTGCGCAGCATTTGTGCACCGCCGCCGTCAGTGTCAGCCAGTTTGCCGTGGCATACGGAGCTCCATCGCAGTCTTTAACACTGGTAGCATGCCGCGACAGCGTGGACGTGAACCGTATGTGCAGTTGACGGACTTTGAGCGAGGGCGTATAGTGGGCATGCGGGAGGCCGGGTGGACGTACCGCCGAATTGCTCAACACGTGGGGCGTGAGGTCTCCACAGTACATCGATGTTGTCGCCAGTGGTCGGCGGAAGGTGCACGTGCCCGTCGACCTGGGACCGGACCGCAGCGACGCACGGATGCACGCCAAGACCGTAGGATCCTACGCAGTGCCGTAGGGGACCGCACCGCCACTTCCCAGCAAATTAGGGACACTGTTGCTCCTGGGGTATCGGCGAGGACCATTCGCAACCGTCTCCATGAAGCTGGGCTACGGTCCCGCACACCGTTAGGCCGTCTTCCGCTCACGCCCCAACATCGTGCAGCCCGCCTCCAGTGGTGTCGCGACAGGCGTGAATGGAGGGACGAATGGAGACGTGTCGTCTTCAGCGATGAGAGTCGCTTCTGCCTTGGTGCCAATGATGGTCGTATGCGTGTTTGGCGCCGTGCAGGTGAGCGCCACAATCAGGACTGCATACGACCGAGGCACACAGGGCCAACACCCGGCATCATGGTGTGGGGAGCGATCTCCTACACTGGCCGTACACCACTGGTGATCGTCGAGGGGACACTGAATAGTGCACGGTACATCCAAACCGTCATCGAACCCATCGTTCTACCATTCCTAGACCGGCAAGGGAACTTGCTGTTCCAACAGGACAATGCACGTCCGCATGTATCCCGTGCCACCCAACGTGCTCTAGAAGGTGTAAGTCAGCTACCCTGGCCAGCAAGATCTCCGGATCTGTCCCCCATTGAGCATGTTTGGGACTGGATGAAGCGTCGTCTCACGCGGTCTGCACGTCCAGCACGAACGCTGGTCCAACTGAGGCGCCAGGTGGAAATGGCATGGCAAGCCGTTCCACAGGCCTACATCCAGCATCTCTACGATCGTCTCCATGGGAGAATAGCAGCCTGCATTGCTGCGAAAGGTGGATATACACTGTACTAGTGCCGACATTGTGCATGCTCTGTTGCCTGTGTCTATGTGCCTGTGGTTCTTTCAGTGTGATCATGTGATGTATCTGACCCCAGGAATGTGTCAATAAAGTTTCCCCTTCCTGGGACAATGAATTCACGGTGTTCTTATTTCAATTTCCAGGAGTGTACATTGAAGAGCCAAAGAAATTGGTACACCTGCCTAATATCGTGTAGGGCCCCCGCGAGCACACAAACGTTCCGCAACACGATGTGGCATGGACTCGACTACTGTCTGAAGTAGTAAGTGCTGGAGGGAACTGACATCACGAATCCTGCAGTACAGGCCATAAATTCTAAGAGTTCGAGGGGGTGGTGATCTCTTCTGAACAGTACGTTGCAAGGTATCCCATATATGCTCCATAATGTTCATGCCTGAGGAGTTTAGTGGGCAGCGGAAGTGTTTAAACTCAGAAGAATTTCCCTGGAGCAACTCTGGACGTGTGAGGTGTCGAATTGTCCTCCTGGAATTGCCGAGGTCCGTCTAAATGCGCAGAGGGCATGAATGGATGCAAGTGATCAGACATGATGCTTACGTATGTGTCACCTGTCAGACTGGTATCTAGACGTATCAGGGGTCACGTGTCACTCCAACTGCAGACGCCTCGCACCATTACAGACCCTCCACCAGCTTTAACAGTCCCCTTGTTCACATGCAGGTTCCATGGATTCATGAGATTGTCTCTATACCCGTACACGTCCACCCGTTCAATACAATTTGAAACGAGTCTCCTCCGTCCAGGCGACATGTTTCAACTCATCAACAGTCCAAAGTCAGTGTTGATGGGCCAGGAGATGCGTAAACCCTTGTGTCGTGCAGTCATCAGGGGTACACGAGTGGGCTGCGAAAGCCCACGCCGATCATGTTTCGTTGAATCGTTCGCACACTGACACTTTTTAATGAGCCAGCATTGAAATCTGTAGCAATTTGCGAAATGGTTGCACTTCTGTCACGTTGAACGATTCCCCCCAGTCGATGTTGGTCCCTTTCTTGGAGGATCTTTCTCCGGCCGCAGCGATGTCGGAGAATTGATGTTTTACCGGATTCCTGATGTTCAAGGTACACTCGTGAAATGGTCGTACGGGAAAATCCCCACTTCATCTCTACCTCGGAGATGCTGTGTGCCATCGCTCCTGCGCCGACTATAACACCATGTTTAAACTCACTTAAATCTTGATAACCTTCCATTGTACCAGGAGTAACCGATCTAACAACAGCACCAGACACTAGTCTTATATAGGCGCTGCCCACTGCTGCGCCCTATTCTGCCTGTTTACATGTCTCTGTATTTGAATACCGTTGCCTCTAGCAGTTCCTTTGGCGATTCAGTGTATTTTCTAGCAGAAGTCTACCATAAGTCTTTCGAGAAGTGAAGTTTTCCCGACGATTAAAAAAATTAAAAAAAGCTCAGGTCATTTCGTTTTCTAGAGCATCCGTCGAACAGACGTACAAAACTGCACCATACGTTGCTGACAACAGTCTGTAGTAGAACTTTGGAACGTGTTTTTTGTTCGCTTATTATGACACTTATGGAGACCGAAAATCTCCTCCGTAGGAATCTACGCGGATTTCAATAGCAACACTCCTGTGATACCCAGCTCGCTCTGTTCGTCCCCGAGACCCACAGAATAGTATGAACCCACACCAAGTTTGATGCTGTTGTCCTTGGCTTCCGAAACGAATACAGTTCCGCACTGCCATCTAATGAGCAAAATAAGAGCTTACGAAATATCAGAGCATTCTGCGTGACTCAGTTAAAGAATTTCTAGAAAACAGGACGCAACATGTGATTCCCATCGGCGAAACATCTTTAGGTGTAAAGATGTTTTCGAGTGTACCCCAATGGAGTGTTATAGGATCATAGCTTTTTATAATATACTGTATATAAGCGATTTGGTGGTTAACGTCGGAAGTTCCACGAGGCTTTCCGCCCATGATGCCGTCGTATACAGAGGAATCACAACGCTTGAAAGTTGTAGCGAAATACAGGAAGACCTGCAGAGGCTCCCTACATGATACAGGGGTTAGCGGTTCACAGACCACGTAAAGAAATGTAACGTATTGCTTATAAATAGGCAAATACATCCATTATCGTATGATTGCACGATTGCAGAACAATCACTAGAATCAGTAAGACCGCTTTAAATATCTAGGAGTATGCGTAGGGAGCGATTTAGAGTGGAGCGACCACGTACGACTTATCCCAGGTAAGGCACACGCGAAGCACATTCATTGGGAGAATCTTCAGAAAGAATCTCAGATTTCTGTCCAAATCTCAGAGGTCCGTGGAATAAAATTCATGTAAAGGTATGTTCCCAGAAGCGATAATGCATTATTTCGGTACAACAAACATCAGTTTCTCAAAAAATATGTTGCATGCACTTAATCAGGAGTAAGTAATCACAAAAGACAGTTTTTCTTATATTCATTCTCTGTTACATCGCGTCGATACAATCACATTTTATTTGAGTATTGTGTCCAACAGTGGTAAGATTTTATGTTTCCACAAACATTTTATTTTTATTTTGAGCTATCGTATACGCACGCTCTTTTAAACGGCTCTGAGCACTATGGGACTTAACATCTGTGGTCATCAGTCCCCTAGAACTTAGAACTACTTAAACCTAACTAACCTAAGGACAT
Organism: Schistocerca nitens; assembly: GCF_023898315.1. Taxonomy (NCBI): domain Eukaryota; kingdom Metazoa; phylum Arthropoda; class Insecta; order Orthoptera; family Acrididae; genus Schistocerca; species Schistocerca nitens. The sequence continues at coordinate 1,037,770,972 of NC_064614.1, read as the reverse complement.
CACACACATCCATGCCCGAGGCAGGATTCGAACCTGCGACCGTAGCAGTCGCGTGGTTCCGGACTGAGCGCCTAGAACCGCTAGACCACCGCGGCCGGCACGCTCTTTTAATTTGAAGGTCTTATGTTTCTGTACTTCTCTGTCAGCAAACGTGTGTTTAATGGCTTTACATATTTCGTTTTCTGCGTTTGTGTAAAACACGCCTATAAAATCGATTTCTTTTACGATTCTGATCTGTGAAACAAATTTTCTTTTCTAAATATGTGCTGTTTTCCATATATAACTTCTGACTGTGTCGTTACTTATGATTTTAAGATGATTCAAGTCTCTTATAATTTTTTACAGCGATAGAACATCAAAATTTTGTCTGTCTTCTCTTTGGTATATCTTATCTCTATTCTTATTTATCTGTTTTTAATGGTTCGTACCCTTGTTTGATACGTTAGCGCAGATTTTTCATCGGCTGTTGGTGTTAGGCTATATCTGACACGATTTAAATTCTCCAATTTCCTTTCTGGATTGCTGTAGCATACGAGTCTGACTTCTAGCTTCCATCAAATTTGTTAATTGATTACCTCTTTAATGTAATATTTTTATTTTAATACTTGTTTTAATAACACGTAATGATGAAACGTGTCTTATAAGGTGCATTTTTCGCCATCAACCGTAACGGTAATTATTTCACTTAATTGCTTGAATCTTTAACGATTTGATACGTAACTGAAAATTTTATATATTACTACGTTAGGCTGATTAATCTGACGCAACGTTTTAGTGATACCTCAGAATTTCAGGTGATGTAAACTGGGAAAGTCTTAACTGGACTAGATATTCAGAGTCAATGAATGGAAAAAAAATGAAGCCTTAACTCGATTTAGAAAAAATTGCTTCGTCTAAGACGAGCGGTATAAGTAGACGTCGTTGATCACAGGCAATCTGCACGTCTTTCACAAGCTAAAGTTCGCGAATGCAGCAGAAAATGCAAATTATAGCGTCAGAACTTGAGAGTGGAATCAAATGTCAGAGTGCATAATGAAGTGGTCTGCGGTGGCCGACACTTTTGCACGATTTCATTAACCTGTTAGACACGTTATGCATTTCTAATGAGGAAATGTCCAGTTAAATTCTTGAACGAATAGTTTCACCTTAACCCTAGCGTATTGGCCGTAATTACCACGCCATGAACTGCTTCTACGCTGTGGAAGACTCAAACCAGGACTCAGAGTGCCCGTATCCTGTATTGCAAAAATATCAGTGGATCATGAAACGAGTGTTGTCAGACAGGAAACTAATTGTCGGGTCGGAAGTGAAAATTTAGCTATGTATTGACACAACTTACACCTTCCAGCAACAACTTAAGCTGATAGAAACTGTACCATGTTTCAACATCACCAGTCTCAATAAATGTGATGATAGAGAATCATTCCTGGTTACCTGAACGGGTAATGGGTGTGGGTTATCATCATATAGCTGTAGCTGCAGCGGCATCACGGTTAAAAGTGTCTTCATGCCTGAACACCAAATTCGGCATTGGAGTATTATGTATGAGGTGCCGCTTTGGTCTGTCGATCTCAGTGTGTAATGTACGAGGGTTGGAACTTAATTAGTGGCAACTATTTATTCACAACCGATACAAAGGAGTTACATGTTTGCACCTGTTACTGTACTTCAAAGTAGTCACCAGCGTTGTGTAGAACCCGTTGCCAGCAGAGCCTGTTCTGTTGATGGTGCGAATGGAGCGGTCTACTGCCTGTCGAATCTCTGTAATAGTTCTGAAGCGAATGCCACGAAATGGTTCCTTCATCTTCGGAATCAAATCAAAGTCACAAGGACTTAAGTCCGGGGAGTATGGTGGATGGTACAGTATTTCCCAATCCCATCGACCAAACAGAGCAGCCACGGCTTGCAGTGTATGCGTCGGCGCATTGTCGTGCAAAATGATGGGGTGGGTCGGGCAGAAAGTGTCGCCGCTTCTTTCGCAAAGCTGGTCGCAGGCGATGCTCCAAAAACGAACAGTGATACTGTGAACTGACGGTCAGCCGTGGAGGAACGTGACGCGTCAGGATAACACCATCACAGTCGTTCAAGAGGATCACCATAACTTTCACCATACTGGAACTCTGATGCAATTTCGACTTACGCGGCCAGCCATAATGACGCCATTCGTTGGACTGGCGTTTCAGTTTTGGCTCGTACGATGTGGCCCATGTCTCATCCAGTGATACGATACAGCGTAAGAAAGCCACTCCTTCGCGCTCATGGCGCTCCAAGTGCGTCTGAGCAGCGTCGTAACGCATCCATTTCTACATTTCCGTCAAGTCATACGAAACTCCTCGTGATGCAATTTTTCGCATGCTCAGGCGTGCCTTCAGGATGCGAAGCACAGTCGTATGCGCTGATCCGGTTTCGTGGGCGAGCTCACGAATCGTATGGCGTCGATCACTGTCCACTAACGCGGCAGCAGTATGCACTTCTTCTTCAGAGATTCTAGGACGACCTGCCCCATGCATGTCTGCCACAGTTTGCCGACGTTCGTTGAAGGCTTTTACCCAACGCGCCACTGTTCTGTACGGCAATGCCGATTTCCCGCACGCCTCTTGAAGACCATGATGACACTGTCGTGCTGTACGACTTCTGGCACATTCAACCTTGATCCAACACCGTTGTTCCTGTTTCGAAAACATAGTGACACCGTTACGTTAGACCGCTCGCTCACAAGTGACTGTGTTTCCCTCGATTGTGTGCACGCCGGTGGCGTGGGACGGGCGAGTCCATTCGCTCGGAGGTAAGGTAGGTTTGTCAAGAACGTGTGCTATCAGCGACAGTAGTAGATTCCATTGAGTAGAGTCTCTACAGCAGTGTTGCCACTATTCCAGTTCCAACCTATGTGTATACATATATACGTATGCACGTTTCCCCCGGGCCCCCAATTACAATGTGAAAGCACTAACTAAAGATAATTTTGTGTAAAATTTTATGTAAATGATAAAGTTGTATATTATAATCCACATTGATTGGGGTTATGTTTCATGTATAAAACGGCCACGAGAGATCAGAGGCGACGGCAAAGGCATCTAACGAGAGCCACAGGATAACGGATCACATTCTTTTGGACCTCAAAGCCGTCACGGGACAGCGAAGAAAAAAACTGAACTGGGCGTCGAAACTGAAAACCATTATTGTAACGCCAAAGCACTACAAGATTGTCCGTTTTAATAGTTATATTAGAGAATTCCGTTAGTTTTATGCTTGAGCCGGTATACGGGGCATGGTGACATAGTAAGTACTAGAACTGTAATTTACGGCGGTTCTAGGCGCTCAGTCCGGAGCCGCGCGACTGCTACGGTCGCAGGTTCGAATCCTGCCTCGGGCATGGATGTGTGTGATGTCCTTAGGTTAGTTACGTTTAAGTAGTTCTAAGTTCTAGGGGACTGATGACCATAGATGTTAAGTCCCATAGTGCTCAGAGCCATTTTTTTTGTAATTTACGACGCTAAAATGCTTGCAAAATAGCGTGGTTTGCATCTCCATGGCGTGAATTCTTGGGCTTTTGCTGTGTAATATTACACAGAATAATTTGCACAATAATTTTGCACAATAAATAATATACCGTTCCAGTATGTGGTTAATTTCAATGACTTTAAAAAAGATAAATAATAATAAATATTAATGAGTTGCTGGTAAATAACAATTTGACAAAGGAATAATAATTAATAAATACAAAAGGTGACAAAAGTCATGGGATACCCCCTAATGTCGTGTCGGACACCTGTTGTCCGGTGTAGTGCAGCGCCTTTACGTGGCATAGAGTCAACAAGTCGTTGGAAGTCCCATGCAGAAATATTAAGCCATGCTGCCTATGTCCCACAAACACTCAATGGGCGCGCCGGGTGGCTAAATCATTCGCTCGAATTGTCCAGAATGTTCTCCAAACCAATCGCGAATAATGTGGCCCGGTGATATCATATTGTCATTCACAAAAATTCCATCGTTGTTGGGGAACATGAACCGTATGAATAGATGCAAATGGTCTCCTACTAGCCGAACATAACCAGGGACCCAGTCCATTCCATGTAAACACAGCCCACGCCCTCACGAAGCCACCACCAGCTTGCACAGTGCCTTGTTGACAACTTGAATCCATGGCTTCGTGGAGTTTGCGATACACTTGAACCTTACTCAAGCTCTTACCAACAGAAATGGAGGCACACCTGGCCATGTCACGGTTTTCCAGTGGTCTAGGATTCAACCAATATGGTCACGAGCTCGAGAGACGCGCAGCAGGCGATGTCGTGCCGTAAGCGATGGCACTCGCGTCGCTCGTCTGCCGCCATACCTCATTAACACCGGATTTCGCCGCACAGTCCTGAAGGCTACGTTCGTCTTACGTCCTACATTGATTTCTGCGGTTATTTGACGCAGTATTGCTTGTTTCGTAGCACATAACTTCACACAAACGCCGCTGCTCTCGGTCGTTAGCCGCATGGTCTCAGGCGCCTTGTCACAGTACGCGCGGCTCCCCCCGTCGGAGACTCCAGTCCTCCTTTGGGCATGGGTGTTTGTGTTGTCCTTAGCGTAAGTTATTTTGAGTTACATTAAGTAGTGTGTAAGATTAGGTACCGATGACCTCAGTTGTTTGGTCCCATAGTACTTATCACGAATTTCCTAATTTCTTGGTCGTTAACTGAAGGCCGTCGGCCACGGTGTTGTCAGTGGTGAGAGATATGCCTGAAATTTGGAATTCTCGGCACACTTTTGACACTGTGGATTTCAGAACATTGAATTCCGTAACTATTTCCGAAACAGAATGTGCCATGCGTCTAGCTCCAATTACCACATTGTCTTCAAAGTCCGTTAACTCCCGCCATGCGGTCATAATCACGTCGAAAACTTTTTCACGTCAATGACCTGAGTACAAATAACAGCTGCGCCAGTGCACTGCCCTTTTTATACTCATGTACGCCATACTACTGCCATCTGTATATGTGCACATCACTATCGCATGACTTACGTTACCCTAGTGCAAGTCAGATGCGTTATATTAAAAGTAAGTAAAACAATTTTTTAATGAAGGGTAAAAATCATTAATTGTAGAAATATTAAGCTTCAATACCCCTGTGACAAAGATCGAACGCCTTGCACCCCGTATATCTCGTCAATTCATAAATATAAATCTAAGAATGAATGATAAATTCGTGTTCAGCTCAGTGATTATCACTCGGCGATTTTAAAGTTAATAATTATGAAACAGAAAATTGGCCGCAAATCACACTGGCCACTTACAGTTTTGGGTTCCCCCGTGCGTATCAGATTCTATTTTGTAACATGTGCAGGGCAAAACATTGTAAAGGTAAGTACTGTAATGTACTCGTAAGACACCAGCGTCACATTACGTAGTTAGTTAAGCATCCAAACAAGCCGTTATCTGATATGTGCTGGATAACCCAGTGACAGTCCGCCCCCGGTAGCTGAGTGGTCAGCGCGACAGAATGTCAATCCTAAGGGCCCGGGTTCGATTCCTGGCTGACTCGGAGATTTTCTCCGCTCAGGAACTGGGTGTTGTGTTGTCCTAATCACCATCAAGTCGCTCAGGTGGCGTCAAATCGAAAGAGTTGCACCTCGCGTACGGTCTGCCCAACGGGAGGCCCTAGTCACACGACATTTATACCCAATGACAGAACCGAACACTGCATTAAAGATCATTTGGCACCATTGTCTGCACACATTGTTTATCATATGGGGCATAGCTGCTGCTGTATTCTTACAAGTGTGTACAACGCGGGCGAATTGACGGCTGTCTGTTGGCAAACACGATCCAAAACCACCTCCATGAATTCGACAGTGTCATTAATTCTTCGCCGTGCCCGCATCTCGTGGTCATGCGGTAGCGTTCTCGCTTCCCACGCCCAGGTTCCCGGGTTCGATTCCCGGCGGGGTCAGGGATTTTCTCTGCCTCGTTATGGCTGGGTGTTGTGTGCTGTCCATAGGTTAGTTAGGTTTAAGTAGTTCTAAGTTCTAGGGGGCTGATGACCATAGATGTTAAGTCCCATAGTTCTCAGAGCCATTTGAACCAAGTCAATTCTTCGTCGAGGACCTTGGCCAGATGTCTGTCCTTGAATCTCCAAGTTTCTCATGAGTGTCTATGCACGACTTCAAATTTCTTCCTGTTACTTAGGCACTTGCTTCGAAGCTTTTTTTCTGTCAATAGTTCAGCATTCCCGTTACTACTTCTTTCTATAAACATTAAATTCATGTCTGCTGGTTGACAACATACCGATTCCCGGACGAAACTGATAAAGAGTAGTAAAAACGAGAATCACGACTCGTTTAACGTCAGAATTTCAGATAACGCAGTAGTAGGGGAAGTGCAAGTGTATCTACGAAGCAAGATTTGACAGAATGAGGCAACAAGGACGGTATTAAAGTGGTGCCGAAGAACTACCTCGGTTCAGGCGCGATAATGTCTGTAGTATTCTCTGCCTGCAGCTACGTCAAGGTTGGAACTTTTGTGTGGGATGACACTTCTTCCGATAGACATTTCTGCAGAGGGCGGAGCTCTTGCTGGGAAGCCAACGAGTCTCAAAGAAAAACAAAAACATGGTTGTGGACTGCTCTGTAGCTTAGCCTGAGGTCTAGCTTAAGTTGGAATGTGACTGTTTGTTTGTGAGCTGGAAGAAGACAGAGAATGTGAAAGGAAAAGGTAGACCAAAGGACTCAATAATGTTGAGATCTGGTGACTCTGGTGTTCAGGGGAGATGCGACAGTTCACCATGTGCTCTCAAGACCAGTCCGCCATGTGAGCAGGGGCCCTGCTCTCTTGGAACATAGCGTCGTCATTGGGGAACAAACATCGTACAATGGGACCGATCTCAAAATGGTTCAAATGGCTCTAAGCACGGTGGGAACTAGCATCTGAGGTCATCAGTCCCCTAGACTTAGAACTACTAACCTAAGGACATCACACACATCCATGTCCGAGGCAGGATTCGAACCTGTGACCGTAGCAGCAGTGCGGTTCCGGACTGAAGCGCCTAGAACCGCTCGGCCACAGTGGCCGGCTGGGACGGAACTGATCAACCAAAATGGTCGAAACGCGACCTCGTTAAGAAACCACTGGGCAGGTGAAATAAGATACGGCTGTCCAGTACACCTACATCTACATCTACGTGATTACTCTGCTATTCACAATAAAGTGCCTGGCTGAGGGTTCAATGAAAAACCTTAAAGCTGTCTCTCTGTCGCTCCACTTTCTAACGGCGGGGAAAACGAGCACTTAAATTTTTCTGTGCGAGCCCTGATTTCTCTTATTTTATCGTGATGTAGGTGGGTGCCAACAGAATGTTTTCGCAATCGGAGGAGAAAACTGGTGATTGAAATTTCATGAGAAGTTCCTGTCGCAACGAAAATCGCCTTTGTTTTAATGATTGCCACTCCAATTCATGTATCATGTCTGTGACACTATCTCCCCTATTTCGCGATAATAACAAAACGAGCTGCCCTTCTTTGTACTTTTTTGATGTCATCCGTCAGTCCCATCTGATGCTGATCCCACATCGCACAGCAACACTCCAGAATAGGGTGGACAAGCGTGGTGTAAGCAGTCTCTTCAGTAGACCTGTTGCACCTTCTAAGTGTTCTGCCAATGAATCGCAGTCTTTGGTTTGCTCTACTCAGAATATTATCGATGTGATCGCTCCAATTTAGGTTATTTGTAATTGTAATCCCTAAGTATTTAGTTGAATTTACAGCCTTTAGATTTGTGTCACTTATCTCGTAATCGAAATTTAGCTGATTTCTTTTAGTACTCATGTGAATAACTTCAGACTTTTCCTTGTTCAGGGTCAATTTCTACTTTTCGCACCATACAGATATCACCGAACGCCACTCTCCATGTTTCACACTTCAGTCGTAAACTCGGTTAGAATTTAGTGTGAAACAGGACTCATCCAACCAAATTACTTTCTCCCATTGCTCAGTCCTCCAGGTTTTGTGGATTAGGCACCACGTTTTCGTGTTACGGGCATTTGCATCACTAAAGAGTGGTTTTGAAATTCCATCTCACTCTCATTTCCCTTCTTAGGAGTTCCGTCGTATAGTTTTGATGCTGACAGTCTTCTCGAGTGTGACATTTAGTTCTCAAGTGGCTTTTGCAGCTGTTGTCCTCTTATTATTCGTCAGAATCTTCTTCAGTGTCAGTTTTTCGCGATCAATCGACACACACTTTCGCCCGCATTGCGATGTACGAGGGCGATTCCGAAAGTAAGGTCCGATCGGTCACGAAATGGAAACGACTATGAAAATCCGATAAAGCTTTGCACAGATGTGTTGGGTAGTGTCTCTAGTATAACCCCAGTTAGCATCACGTCGCTCTTCTCATTTCTGAGCTCGCAGTGAGTGCGTAAAGATGTCTAGAAAATAGTGTCTGCCGCCAAGTACGGGGGCCTGGTGAGAAATTTCCCCTGAAGCTATGCAGCTAACATTACATAACTGTCGTGCTGTTTCGTCTTCAAGACAATTCTCAGCCGCATTCTGCAGGGGCAATGAAGATGCTCCTGCATCGTTTTCAAATGGAAATGTGAGAGTACCCACAATACAGCCCGTAATTGTCTCCCTCTGAGTTTCAGCTCTGGTCACATGAACCGCTGGTTATGAAGACAACATTTCGGCACAAGACAACGAGCCGTAGGCCAGCGTAGAGAATTGGCGGAGAGCACTGGCGGCTGCCTTCTATAGCGAGGGTACGGGAAAGTTGGTACAACGCTACGATACACGTCTAAGTCGGGTCGGCGACTATGGAGATAAGTAGCTGCAAGGTGTATCTAACTGTTGCAAATAAAACATTTTTGATTTTTACCGTGGTTTCCATTTCGCGACCTATCGGACCTTACTTTCGGAATAGCCCTCGTAGTTAATGATGTTTTTCCGCTTTCCCTGTACGCAGTAAAAATTTTCGATAACTTGCTTCTTGAAATACTAGGACTTTGGCTCCATTGGCTACGGAAGCTTTCACCACACGAGCACTAGCAATGTGCCCGCCCTCGAATTCACTCAGCTCCGACACAATGCACTCACAACTAGTCGGAATACTGCTCTGACCACGACTGGTACTTGCTACATATTGAGTGGGGGTGGGTTGGGTTGATTTGGGGGAGGAGACCAAACTGCTAGGTCATCGGTGTCCTCGGATTAGGGAAGGATGGGGGAGGAAGTCGGCCGTGCCCTTTCGAACAAACCATACCGGAATTTGCCTGAATCGATTTAGGAAAATCATGGAAAACCTCAATCATGATGGCCGGACGCGGGATTGAACCGTCGTCCTCCCGAATGCGAGTCCAGTGTGCTAACCATTGCGCTACCTCGCTCTGTCAACATATTGAGGACACTGCATAGGTTCCGTTCATAGAAAAATACAACACCGCGACCTGCAGGCTTCTCCATCTACAAATACACTCACTTAGCCACTGTGAAGTGCATGGCAACGCGTACGTCCCACTTTACCAATTATTGGAGTTGTTTTCTGTTCCATTTACGTACAGAGTGCGGGAAGAATGATTGTTTAAATGCCTCCGTGCGCGCAGATCTTATTCTCACGATCCCTGTGGGAGCGATAGGTACGGGGTTGTTGTATATTCATCATTTAAAGCTGGTTCTTGAAATTTTGTAAGTAGGTTTTCTCGGAGTAGTTTACCTCTGTCTTCAGGAGTCTGCCTGTTCAGTTTCTTCAGCATCTCTGTGACTCTCTCACACATCTCAAACAAACATATGACCATTCTGGCTGCTCTTATCTATTCACTGTTAGTCCTGTCTGGTGTGGGTAGTATTCTAGGGTCGGTCGCAGGAGTGATTTGTAAGCATCCTCTTTTGTAGAGTGGTTGCATTTTCCTTGTATTCTACCAATAAGCCGAAGTCTGCTATCTGCTTTACCCACGAATAAACCAATGAGGTCATTCTACTTCATATCCTTGCAAAGCGCTAGACTCAGGTGTTTGTATGAGTTGACTGATTCCATCTGTCACTCACTGATATTATAGTCACAGTATACAGCGTTTTTTCGTTTTGTAAAGTGCACTATTTTACATTTCTGAACAGTTGAAGCAAGCTGCCAACAATCACCACTTTGAAATCTTGTGAAGATCTGACTGAATATTTTTGCAGCTTATAGGTATGGGCATCGTCTACAGAGTCAGACATTCTCCGCAAGGCCATTAATATACGACATGAACAGCAAGGATCCCACCCCACTTCCCTGGGGCACACCCGAAGTTACGTCTACATTGTCGATGACTCTCATCCAAGATAACTTGCTGCGTCCTCCATATCAAAAAATCCTCAGTGCAGTCACAAATTTCGCTTGATACCTCATACAGTCGTACTTTCGATAATAATCGTAGATTTGGTACTGAGTCAAATACTTTTCGAAAGTCAACTCTTACGGCAAGTGCGTGACTGCATTTATCTAAAGCTTCCAGTATGCCATGCAAAAAAGTGCAAGTTGCATTTCACAAGATCTTTGTTTTCGGAATCTGAACTGGCTGGTAAGGAGGAGGTCATTCTCTATATATGTACCTTACTGTGCGTGAGCTCAGAATATGCCCTAAGATTCTACAACAACTGGATGTCGAGGATACTGGACGGCTGTTTTGTGAATCATTCTGCTACCCTTCTTGTAAACGGGTGTGACCTCTGCTTTCTTCAAGCTACTGGGCGCCGTTTTTTGTTCAGTTAATCTCCATAGGTTATAACTAAAAAGGGGGCAAATTCAACCGGAATTTCAATAAATAATCTAATAGGGATTCAATCAGGACCTGGAGTTTCGTTCGGTTTTAACGATTGCAGCTGTTTCTCAACATCACCGACACTATCACTTATTTCGCTCGTCTGTTAAATGGTACGAGAGTTAAATTGGGGCAGTTCTCTTGCATTTTCCGCTGTAAAAGAAGGTTTGGAACCGCAGTTAAACATTTCAGCTTTTCTTTTCTACCCCCAGTTTAAGTTTTCACTGACTAGCATATGCATTTACGTTGAGGCACGCATTCCTCGCGCTGTTCTATAAAACTTCCGGCGTGCAGCCGCATAAATTCCATTCTTCATGTGATACTTCGGTTTTGTATCGTTCACCCATTTTCATAGTGGGCTGAATAGATGATGCTCCAGCGCTTGCTCCGTCATTTTAAACTCGTCGACGGCGCCACTGAGCATGTGGCCACAAATATACGAGGTGGCCAGAGACTTTAATCAGCGGGAAGATATACAACATACGTATGGAATTAGATCTGTGGCTGTGCGGTCGATCCTGGCCGGGATGTCTTCGGTCACTGCTAGCGGTACTGTGGCGGCGTCTTCCTGAGTTTATTACACAAAGTTCCGGATTCCACGATGTATCCAAGCTGAAACCGCTATCTTTATTAATTAACTTCACTTAAAACTTCCGGGCTAATAGGCCGTGGTCGAAGTATAAAACTGTCTCCTAACGTTTCGTCTCCGACTGCGGGAGACATCATCGGAGGTAAAGCAGTTCGCCGCTTTACCTCCGATGATGTCTCCCGCAGTCGGAGACGAAACGTTAGGAGACAGTTTTATACTTCGACCACGGCCTATCAGCCCGGAAGTTTTAAGTGAAGTCAATACCGGCCGTGAAAGTTTACATTGTATGCTTTATTAATTAAATTCGCCGCGAACCGAATTTCAAATACTTGTTTCAAAGCTGATCCGCAGAAAGAAAAAACTTAGCCTAAATGTCAACGTTTTCTTACGCCATAGTGTTCAATGTCAATACAGTTCTGCGCTGTCACCACAGATCTAATTTGTGCTTATGTTTTACCTCTTTGCCGCCGATCAACGTCTCTGACGCCTTTTTGTATCTGTGACCACATGTGCAGTGGCGCGATCCGAGAGTTTAAAAGGACGGAGCGAGTGCTGGAGCGTCAATCATTCGGCTCTCTCTGAAGATGGCTGAACGGTACGCAGCTGAAATATCAGAAGAAGAAGTGGGCTTCGTGTGGCTCCAACCCGCAGTAATTGCACCGCGAAAACATGAAGATGCGCGTTTTCCGCGGTGTTCTCATATTTAGGTCCGACGCCTTCAAGTGCCCCCTGAGAGTAGATCGCCTGCTTGTTGAATACCGACTGATACAGGGTGTTTCAAAAATGACCGGTATATTTGAAACGGCAATAAAAACTAAACGAGCAGCGATAGAAATACACCGTTTGTTGCAATATGCTTGGGACAACAATACATTTTCAGGCAGACAAACTTTCGAAATTACAGTAGTTACAATTTTCAACAACAGATGGCGCTGCGGTCTGGGAAACTCTACAGTACGATATTTTCCACATATCCACCATGCGTAGCAATAATATGGCGTAGTCTCTGAATGAAATTACCCGAAACCTTTGACAACGTGTCTGGCGGAATGGCTTCACATGCAGATGAGTTGTACTGCTTCAGCTGTTCAATTGTTTCTGGATTCTGGCGGTACACCTGGTCTTTCAAGTGTCCCCACAGAAAGAAGTCACAGGGGTTCATGTCTGGCGAATAGGGAGGCCAATCCACGCCGCCTCCTGTATGTTTCGGATAGCCCAAAGCAATCACACGATCATCGAAATATTCATTCAGGAAATTAAAGACGTCGGCCGTGCGATGTGGCCGGGCACCATCTTGCATAAACCACGAGGTGTTCGCAGTGTCGTCTAAGGCAGTTTGTACCGCCACAAATTCACGAAGAATGTCCAGATAGCGTGATGCAGTAATCGTTTCCGATCTGAAAAATGGGCCAATGATTCCTTTGGAAGAAATGGCGGCCCAGACCAGTACTTTTTGAGGATGCAGGGACGATGGGACTGCAACATGGGGCTTTTCGGTTCCCCATATGCGCCAGTTCTGTTTATTGACGAAGCCGTCCAGGTAAAAATAAGCTTCGTCAGTAAACCAAATGCTGCCCACATGCATATCGCCGCCATCAATCCTGTGCACTATATCGTTAGCGAATGTCTCTCGTGCAGCAATGGTAGCGGCGCTGAGGGGTTGCCGCGTTTGAATTTTGTATGGATAGAGGTGTAAACTCTGGCGCATGAGACGATACGTGGACGTTGGCGTCATTTGGACCGCAGCTGCAACACGGCGAACGGAAGCCCGAGGCCGCTGTTGGATCACCTGCTGCACTAGCTGCGCGTTGCCCTCTGTGGTTGCCGTACGCGGTCACCCTACCTTTCCAGCACGTTCATCCGTCACGTTCCCAGTCCGTTGAAATTTTTCAAACAGATCCTTTATTGTATCGCCTTTCGGTCCTTTGGTTACATTAAACCTCCGTTGAAAGCTTCGTCTTGTTGCAACAACACTGTGTTCTAGGCGGTGGAATTCCAACACCAGAAAAATCCTCTGTTCTAAGGAATAAACCATGTTGTTCACAGCACACTTGCACGTTGTGAACAGCACACGCTTACAGCAGAAAGACGACGTACAGAATGGCGCACCCACAGACTGCGTTGCCTTCTATATCTTTCACATCACTTGCAGCGCCATCTGTTGTTGAAAATTGTAACTACTGTAATTTCGAAAGTTTGTCCGCCTGAAAATGTACTGTTGTCCCAAGCATATTGCAACAAACGGTGTATTTCTATCGCTGCTAGTTTAGTTTTTATTGCCGTTTCAAATATACCGGTCATTTTTGAAACACCCTGTACATCCAGCGCTGCGGCCGTCGGTGTTCTCCCGCAGAGTGCGGGAGGCACTGGGGGGAATGTTGACGATGCCGTACGGAGGGCATAGCGGGATAGCGGCCGCCGTAATTGTCCGTATTACGCATAGCGGTCCGGCGGGCGCCGTTACGCCGGTGTTTCGGTAAATAATGCAGGCAGGCTGCGCGCTGCTACCGCGGACACGCCCCCTCCTGGTGGCTGACAGGCGGCCCTGGGCGGACCCGAGTCATTCTGGTGCCGCGCTGCCGAGGTGTGCCGAACACGACTGCTGCTGGGACTCGAGACACTACCACACTGGCAGCAGAGACGGTGCGGTGCGCTCCCGCTACGAGCCTCAAGGAAAACTGGCCCCTGAGACGTCAGCTGTATGTCCGACGGAGACAATGAGGTTGCACTGTGGGCGTCGTGCAGAATCAGCGCTGAGTACGACACTCGAGGGAAATGCAGGGTTTGAATAACTGAACTGTGTATAGAGATAACGAAATACAGTCTTACCGTAGACAAAATCGACACTGGAAAGACTAGGATCTAATACTGAAAGTTTAGTGCAGCTTATCTGACTGAAAATTAAATGAAAGTATCGTGTTTTACGCTTATTTACTTACCTATTATTAGCAAAGGGTCTTATAGAAAATACATAGTACAGGGTGATTCAAAAAGAATACCACAACTTTAAAAATGTGTATTTAATGAAAGAAACATAATATAACCTTCTGTTATACATCATTACAAAGAGTATTTAAAAAGGTTTTTTTCACTCAAAAACAAGTTCAGAGATGTTCAATATGGCCCCCTCCAGACACACGAGCAATATCAACCCGATACTCCAACTCGTTCCACTCTCTCTGTAGCATATCAGGCGTAACAGTTTGGATAGCTGCTGTTATTTCTCGTTTCAAATCATCAATGGTGGCTGGGAGAGGTGGCCGAAACACCATATCCTTAACATACCACCATTAGAAAAAATCGGAGGGGGTAAGATCAGGGCTTCTTGGAGGCCAGTGATGAAGTGCTCTGTCACGGGCTGCCTGGCGGCCGATCCATCGCCTCGGGTAGTTGACGTTCAGGTAGTTACGGACAGATAAGTGCCAATGTGGTGGCGCTCCATCCTGCTGAAATATGAATTGTTGTGCTTCTTGTTCGAGCTGAGGGAACAGCCAATTCTCTAACATCTCCAGATACTGTAGTCCAGTTACAGTAGCACCTTCGAAGAAAAAGGGACCAAAAACTTTATTGGCTGCAATGGCACAGAAAACGTTCACCTTAGGCGAGTCACGTTCATACTGAGTTGTTTCCCGCGGATTCTCTGTGCCCCATATACAGACATTGTGACGGTTGACTTTCCCGTTAGTGTGGAAAGTTGCTTCATCACTAAACACAATCTTTGAAACGAAAGATTCATCTGTTTCCATTTGAGCAAGGATAAAATCAGAGAAATCGATTCTTTTAATCTTATCAGCTGCAGACAGTGCTTGAACCAATTTCAGACGATAAGGTTTCATAACTAACCTTTTTCGTAGGACTCTCCATACAGTTGATTGTGGAATTTGCAGCTCTCTGCTAGCTCTGCGAGTCGATTTTCCTGGGCTGCGAACAAATGCTTGCTGGATGTGGGCTACATTTTCATCACTCGTTCTCGGCCGTCCAGAACTTTTCCCTTTGCACAAACACCCATTCTCTGTAAACTGTTTATACCAACGTTTAATACACCACCTATCAGGAGGTTTAACACCATACTTCGTTCGAAATGCACCCTGAACAACTGTCGTCGATTCACTTCTGCCGTACTCAATAACACAAAAAGCTTTCTATTGAGCGGTCGCCATCTTAGCATCAACTGACGCTGACGCCTAGTCAACAGCGCCTCAAGCGAACAAATGTACAACTAAATGAAACTATATAGCTCCCTTAATTCGCCGACAGATAGTGCTTAGCTCTGCCTTTTGTCGTTGCAGAGTTTTAAATTCCTAAAGTTGTCGTATTCTTTTTGAATCACCCTGTATATCTATCAGTGAGTGATGCCCACAACTAATGTGCAGTAAAAATGGATATTAGTGATCGTAGTCTCGACATGAATCAACGCAGTCTCTCTGTGCACTTGTCTCACATCTCGTAGACTCATACAGCTACATACGTACTTCATATACTGAGAGCTCAGACGGTTAGAAAAAGGAGGAACTGTGACTATGGAACAGATACGCCGAAGACTGTGTAAAATCAATAAAAATTTCGACTAAGTCCAGCATTGAGTCGATAATATGTAAAACAACAGGGCTCCAATCACAACGTAAGCATATACACAGCCAAATACTGAACACACACAATGTTCGACCACGTGTTACTGAATGTCCGTGCCTCGTGACCTCATATAATAATTTCACTGAAGAGCCAAAGGAAGTGGTGCACCTGCCTAATATAGCATGGGGCTCTCGCAACAAGACGTGACATGGACTCGAATAATGTCTGAAGTAGTGCTGGAGGGAATTGACACCATGTATCCTGCAGGCCTATCCACAAATCCGTAAGAGTACGAGGGAGTGGAGATCTCTTCTGAACAGCACTTTGCAAGGTATCCCAGATATGCTCAATAATGTTCATGTCTGGGACGTTTGGTGGCCAGCGGAAGTGTTTTAACTCAGAAGAGTGTTCCTGTAGCAATTCTAGACGTGTGGGGTGTCGCATTGTCCTGCTGGAATTGCCTGTCGGAATGCACAATGGACATGAATGGATACAAGTGATCAGACAGGACAATTACGTACGTGTCACCTGTCAGAGTCGTATCCAGACGTATCAAGAGTCTCATATAACTTCAACTGCACACGCCCCACACCATTACAGAGCCTCCACCAGCTTTAACAGTACCCTGCTGACATGGAGGGTCCATGGATTCACGAGGTTCCCTCCATACCCGTATACGTCAATCCTCTCGATCAAATTGAAACGAGACTCGTCCGACAAGTCGCCATCAACAGTCCAAGGTCGCTATTGACGGAACCAGGCGAGATGTAAACCTTTGTGTCGTGCAGTCATCAAAGGTACACGAGCTTCGAAAGCCCATACCGGTGATGTTTCATTGAATAGTTCGCACTCTGAAACTTGTTGATGGCCCAGCATTGAAATCTACAGCAATTTGCGGGAGGGTTGCACTTCTGTCACGTTGAACGATTCTCTTCAGTCGTCGTTGGTCCCGTTCTTGCAGGACCTTTTTTCCGGCCGTAGCTATGTCGGAGATATGATGTTTTACCCGACTCCTGATATTCACGGTGCACTCGTGAAATGGTCGTACAGGAAAATCCCACTCCGTCGTTACATCGGAGATGCTATGTCCCATCGGTCGTGTGCAAACTATAACACCACGTTCAAACTCACTTAAATCTTGATAACCTGCCATTGTAGCAGCAGTAACGCATCTAACAAATGCAGCAGACAGTTGTCTTATATAGGCGTTGCCTACCGCTGGGCCGTATTCTGCCTGTTTACATCTCTCTGCAGAGTATAAAATGTCTTTGAAAAACAGGCTGAGAATGGGCATAAGAGAATACAAAGAAAGGACGCGGGAAGCAACAACGTCCATCAAGGCTGGAAGACGTGTAGAATTATCGATTCGCCACTATGGACATTAAGATTCGCGAAAACCAACTAGTCCAGCTTCTTCGACCATAACACGTCCAAAATAAGGCTTAAATTTTGAATGATAACATAAAAAATAGAAATGATGAAAGGATTTTCGTGAGCGTTTGTAAGAATAATGGAGATTTCTACATCTACATCCATACTCCGCAAGCCACCTGACGGTGTGTGGCGGAGGGTTCCTTGAGTACCTCTATCGGTTCTCCCTTCTATTCCAGTCTCCTATTGTTCGTGGATTGTCGGTATGCCCCTGTGTGTGCTCTAACCTCTCTGATTTTATCCTCATGGTCTCTTTGCGAGATATACGAAGGAGGGAGCAATATACTGCTTGACTCCTCGGTGAAGGTATGTTCTCGAAACTTCAACAAAAGCCCGTACCGAGCTACTGAGTGTCTCTCCTGCAGAGTCTTCCACTGGAGCTTATCTATCATCTCCGTAACGCTTTCGCGATTACTAAATGATCCTGTAACGAAGCGCGCTGCTCTCCGTTGGATCTTCTCTATCTCTTCTATCAACCCTATCTGGTACGGATCCCACACTGCTGAGCAGTATTCAAGCAGTGGACGAACGAGTGTACTGTAACCTACTTCCTTTGTTTTCGGATTGCATTTCCTTAGGATTCTTCCAATGAATCTCAGTCTGCTTTACCGACGATCCACTTTATATGATCATTCCATTTTAAATCACTCCTAATGTGTACTCCCAGATAATTTATGGAATTAACTGCTTCCAGTTGCTGACCTGCTATATTGTAGCTAAATGATAAAGGATCTTTCTATCTATGTATTCGCAGCACATTACACTTGTCTACATTGAGATTCAATTGCCATTCCCTGCACCATGCGTAAATCCGTTGCAGATCCTCCTGCGGTTCCAGACTGAAGCGCCTAGAACCACACGGCCACAACGGCCGGCCAATATCACCAGCCTCGCTGGTCTTAGGTCTTGTGGAAGAAAGGGTTGCGATTAATGACGGTTAGGAATTTGTTGAGAACACTTTCAATGACGCGTCTGAATTTATCTTGAGTGATCGCAGCCTATCAGGTTCTTGCCGGGTCTTCAGCCACATCGAACTGTCATCTGCACACAATATTTTCGCGGTTCACCTGACTTTCATCAGGAGAGATAAACTAAGCCGCTCTCACTCTCGCTCAATTATCCGCTGTTCTTCGTAACTGGCATTATACGTGACGACAGGTAACATTCTCCAGCAATTCGCCAAATCCAAACCTTTCCGTCGGATTGCCCCAGAGAATAGCGTGATTCATCACTCACATTTCCAGTCGTCCATTGTCCAGGGGCGTCGCTATATACACAGACCCAAGCGTCGTTTGGCTCTGACCACAGAAATGTGTAACTTATGAGGAGTGCTCGGCCATTTTACCCCGTATTTTTTAACTCCCTTCCTTGTGATAACTGGACTGCTGGTAAATGGAAATGAGCGTTTGGCGTCATTGGCCGGGAGGCGACTTGCGGGGCAAGTCCGGCCGCCTTGGTGCAGGTCTTATTGCATTCGATGCTATGTTGGGCGACCTGCGTTCCGGATGGGGATGAAATGGTCATGAAGACAGCACAACAACCAGTCCCTGAACGGAGAAAATCCCCGACCCAGCCGGGAATCGAACCCGGGTCCGTAGGGTGGCAATCCGTCAGGCTGACCACTCAGCTATCCGGGCGGACTGGACTGCTGGTGATGCTTCAGAACTCGAGTGGTTTGCTCCGCTGATTTCATGCGATTGTTTTACTGTCACCCTCCACAGTGCCCGATGTTCAAAAATGTGTGTGAAATCTTATGGGACTTAACTGCTAAGGTCATCAGTTCCTAAGCTTACACACTACTTAACCTAAATTATCCTAAGAACAAAATACACACACCCGAGGGAGGACTCGAACCTCCACCGGGACCAGCCGCACAGTCCATGACTGCAGCGCCCCAGACGGATCGGCTAATCCCGCGCGGCACAGTGCCCGATGTTTACTGTCCGTTGGTACATAAGATCTGGTTGCTGTTGGTTTAGCCGTGGTTGTTCCCTTGTGTTTACACTTCAGTCACATCACCGGTAGTCGAATTGGGCAGCTTTAGAAAGGCTGAAATGTCCGTGATGACTGCCGAGCTTTAAGTGCCTCTACGACAGACGGTATATCAACAATAGTCTCACATGTCCTCACTTTGCGAGACACTTCGAGGTTGATTCGAATTTAATTCATAAAATTTACTGCGAAGAGTGGCTCAAACCTTTCTAATCCCAAGCCGAGGGCTACGCCACAAGCGTGTTTTATTGGTCTAGGCAGCAGCCTCGAACGCACACAATCTGACCAAAAGTATACGAAAACCCCTGAGTAATATGGAATTGGTCTGTAGGTGTCATGGGAGCCGGACCAGCCGACGGAAAAGGAGGCGGAAAGTGCTGTCTTGTCAGTAGAGAAGCAGTAACAAAGAATGGTGTCGGGCAGGTGAGCACAGTGACTCCGAACGCAGACCATGCACTGGATGTTACGTGACTAACAAATACGTCAGGAACATTTCAGCACTTCTAAAGCTGCCCAAGTCGACTGTGGATGACATCGATGTGATGTGGAAATGAGAATAAACAACTAAAGCTAAACGAAGTCTAGGCAGTCTTCATGTACTCACGGACAAGGATGGTCGAACATTGCAGAGAGTGATTGCAAAAAATCGCATGAAATTAGCAGAACGAATCACTCGTGAATTCTAAAGTGTTTTCCACATATTCCTTTCCTCACCGATTCTGCGTAGAACCTCCTCATTCCTTACCTTATCAGTCCACCTAATTTTCAACATTCGTCTATAGCACCGCATCTCAAATGCTTCGATTCTCTTCTGTTCCGGTTCTCCCACAGTCCGAAAAAAAATGGCTCTGAGCACTATGGGACTCAACTGCTGTGGTCATAAGTCCCCTAGAACTTAGAACTAATTAAACCTAACTAACCTAAGGACATCACACACATCCATGCCCGAGGCAGGATTCGAACCTGCGACCGTAGCAGTCGCACGGTTCCGGACTGCGCGCCTAGAACCGCGAGACCACCGCGGCCGGCTCCCACAGTCCGTGTTTCACTACCATACAATGCTTGACTCCAGACGTACATCCTCAGAAATTTCTTCCTCAAATTAAGGCCGGTATTTGATATTAGTAGACTTCTCTTGGCCAGAAATGCCTTTTTTGCCATAGCGAGTCTGCTTTTGATGTCCTACTTGCTCCGTCCGTCATTGGTTATTTTACTGCCTAGGTAGCAGAATTCCTTAACTTCATTGACTTCGTGACCATCAATCCTGATGTTAAGTTTCTCGCTGTTCTCATTTCTACTACTTCTCATTACTTTCGTCTTTCTCCGATTTACTCTCAAACCATACTGTGTACTCATTAGACTGTTCATTCCGTTCAGCAGATCATTTAATTCTTCTTCACTTTCACTCAGGATAGCAATGTCATCAGCGAATCGTATCATTGATATCCTTTCACCTTGTATTTTAATTCCACTTCTGAACCTTTCTTTTATTTCCATCATTGCTTCCTCGATGTACAGATTGAAGAGTGGGGGCGAAAGGCTACAGCCTTGTCTTACACCCTTCTTAATACGAGCACTTCGTTCTTGATCGTCCACTCTTATTATTCCCTCTTGGTTGTTGTACATATTGTATATGACCCGTCTCTCCCTATAGCTTACCCCTGCGTTTTTCAGAATCTCGAACAGCTTGCACCATTTTATATTGTCGAACGCTTTTTACAGGTCGACAAATCCTATGAAAGTGTCTTGATTTTTCTTTAGCCTTGCTTCAATTATTACCCGTAACGTCAGAATTGCCTCTCTCGTCCCTTTATTTTTCCTAAAGCCAAACTGATCGTCACCTAGCGCATTCTCAATTTTCTTTTCCATTCTTCTGTATATTTTTCTTGTAAGCAGCTTCGATGCATGAGCTGTTAAGCTGATTGTGCGATAATTCTCGCACTTGTCAGCTCTTGCCGTCTTCGGAATTGTGTGGATGATGCTTTTCCGAAAGTCAGATGGTATGTCGCCAGACTCATATATTCTACACACCAACGTGAATAGTCGTTTTGTTGCCACTTCCCCCAATGATTTTAGAAATTCTGATGGAATGTTATCTATCCCTTCTGCCTTATTTGACCGTAAGTCCTCCAAAGCTCTTTTAAATTCCGATTCTAATACTGGATCCCCTATCTCTTCTAAATCGACTCCTGTTTCTTCTTCTATCACATCAGACAAATCTTCACCCTCATAGAGGCTTTCAATGTATTCTTTCCACCTATCTGCTCTCTCCTCTGCATTTAACAGTGGAATTCCAGTTGCACTCTTAATGTTACCACCGTTGCTTTTAATGTCACCAAATGTTGTTTTGACTTTCCTGTATGCTGAGTCTGTCCATCCGACAATCATATCTTTTTCGATGTCTTCAAATTTTTTCTGCAGCCATTTCGTCTTAGCTTCCCTGCACTTCATATTTATTTCATTTCTCAGAGACTTGTATTTCTGTATTCCTGATTTTCCCGGAACATGTTTGTACTTCCTCCTTTCATCAATCAACTGAAGTATTTCTTCTGTTACCCATGGTTTCTTCGCAGCTTCCTTCTTTGTACCTATGTTTTCCTTCCCAACTTCTGTGATGGCCCTTTTTAGAGATGTCCATTCCTCTTCAACTGTACTGCCTACTGCGCCATTCCTTATTGCTGTATCTATAGCGTTAGAGAACTTCAAACGTAACTGAGCGTAGGGAGTGTAAAATAACGGTAGACGAGTCTAGCAACTCCTCGTAAGCCACATATTTCTGTAGTTAATGTTAAACTGGCGTAAAGAGCCTCGCCACTAGATAGAGGATGACTGGAAACGAGTGATTTCGAGTGATGACTTACACCCTGTAGCAATCCGATGAAAGGCTTTGAGTTTGGCGAATTCCTGGAGAACATTACCTGCCACAGAGTGTCAACAGTGAAGTAAGGAGAAGGTGTCAACAGTGAAGTAATGAGAAGGTGGTGTTCCGACATGAACATAGCTTTCGTGGTTAGGAGGTGGATGCTGTGAGGTAACGGGCGAGTTGTGACGCCCTAGAAACATTCTATGTTCGGAGTTGGGGCAGCTGCACAGGACACTCGTCAAAGCCACGGTCATTAGCAACCGCATGATGGCGCACAACAGCAGGACCACGTTGTGCCGAACGTTAGCGGGGATCCAGGTGTAGCGTGGCTGGGAATTCCCTGGTGACGCTGTGTCGATGAAAGAGACTTATATGCCGGTAGTGCCAAAGATGGCGGACTTTGTGAAACCACAATGGCAGACATTTCGCGGTTCATACAGAAACTAATAATAGCCAGAGGAATCATGATACCTTAAAAAGAAACATGGACATTACCATTACTTGCATGATGATTCTGATGATGTAATCAGATTTTCAATATCTCTATTAGTTTAAAATTTAGTATCTGACGACAAATTAAACAAGTAACAACCTGAAACGAATTTCCAAAAACTAAACGGTTCATCCGATTTCGTCGATCAACGTGTCTTTAGAAAGCGATTAGTGTAAACCTAAATTGGTATGAATTACAGGAATGTAACTTGATTAGTACATGAGCTATTGGAGGTCAAAGTGGCCGATTACTATCGATCGCGTCAGGCCGTAAGTACTCCACACTTACACGAAAAAACGGTAGCAGCATGCTTATAAATACACTCTTGGAAATGGAAAAAAGAACACATTGACACCGGTGTGTCAGACCCACCATACTTGCTCCGGACACTGCGAGAGGGCTGTACAAGCAATGATCACACGCACGGCACAGCGGACACACCAGGAACCGCGGTGTTGGCCGTCGAATGGCGCTAGCTGCGCAGCATTTGTGCACCGCCGCCGTCAGTGTCAGCCAGTTTGCCGTGGCATACGGAGCTCCATCGCAGTCTTTAACACTGGTAGCATGCCGCGACAGCGTGGACGTGAACCGTATGTGCAGTTGACGGACTTTGAGCGAGGGCGTATAGTGGGCATGCGGGAGGCCGGGTGGACGTACCGCCGAATTGCTCAACACGTGGGGCGTGAGGTCTCCACAGTACATCGATGTTGTCGCCAGTGGTCGGCGGAAGGTGCATGTGCCCGTCGACCTGGGACCGGACCGCAGCGACGCACGGATGCACGCCAAGACCGTAGGATCCTACGCAGTGCCGTAGGGGACCGCACCGCCACTTCCCAGCAAATTAGGGACACTGTTGCTCCTGGGGTATCGGCGAGGACCATTCGCAACCATCTCCATGAAGCTGGGCTACGGTCCCGCACACCGTTAGGCCGTCTTCCGCTCACGCCCCAACATCGTGCAGCCCGCCTCCAGTGGTGTCGCGACAGGCGTGAATGGAGGGGCGAATGGAGACGTGTCGTCTTCAGCGATGAGAGTCGCTTCTGCCTTGGTGCCAATGATGGTCGTATGCGTGTTTGGCGCCGTGCAGGTGAGCGCCACAATCAGGACTGCATACGACCGAGGCACACAGGGCCAACACCCGGCATCATGGTGTGGGGAGCGATCTCCTACACTGGCCGTACACCACTGGTGATCGTCGAGGGGACACTGAATAGTGCACGGTACATCCAAACTGTCATCGAACCCATCGTTCTACCATTCCTAGACCGGCAAGGGAACTTGCTGTTCCAACAGGACAATGCACGTCCGCATGTATCCCGTGCCACCCAACGTGCTCTAGAAGGTGTAAGTCAACTACCCTGGCCAGCAAGATCTCCGGATCTGTCCCCCATTGAGCATGTTTGGGACTGGATGAAGCGTCGTCTCACGCGGTCTGCACGTCCAGCACGAACGCTGGTCCAACTGAGGCGCCAGGTGGAAATGGCATGGCAAGCCGTTCCACAGGACTACATCCAGCATCTCTACGATCGTCTCCATGGGAGAATAGCAGCCTGCATTGCTGCGAAAGGTGGATATACACTGTACTAGTGCCGACATTGTGCATGCTCTGTTGCCTGTGTCTATGTGCCTGTGGTTCTGTCAGTGTGATCATGTGATGTAGCTGACCCCAGGAATGTGTCAATAAAGTTTCCCCTTCCTGGGACAATGAATTCACGGTGTTCTTATTTCAATTTCCAGGAGTGTATATTGAATCGTCTGTGTATTTGTTTATATCCGATATATACTATTCATGAAGAAATTGGTTAAATATTTACTGTTTTTTAAAAAGTACAGAGACGTTAGGCTACTGGCCTACCTTTTGTTCTATTCCCTTAATATGTCTTTATTTGATTTGTTTATGTATCTAATAATGTGTGTTAGAGCGTGTTTATGGTCCAGTCGTACGAATATTTATTTAATTTGTAGTTATTCAAATTAAATCCAGTATTAAAATGTGTTTCATTATGTTTGTGAATGTGCGTTGGCTTGAAGACATGGCGGGAGCGCTCTAGCCAATCACAGCGCTCGTGAATGGAGAGACTGGATGGAAGTAGGAGAGGAGTACGGCACAGGACATGGGACGTGCTGGACACGATGGCGCGATGGACGCACGGTCGCAGGAGAGACTTGGAGAGTGTGGAGTGGTTTGCGCGTGGTAATGGCAGATAGAAATACTTCGGAGTGCCGACTTGTGCACTTGTGTGATTTCCGTGGCTTCTTCAGTGAAGACGTAGTATGCGTTTAGAAGTGAATATCTCGCGAGCTATGTTGTTGCTCATAACTAATTACGTGAAGTAGGAATCTATTTTTTCCCTGTTATTCAATTACATTTTATTTAATTGCTCGTCCATCGACACCAACAAGTGTTTTTCAGAAATATACCGCATTCTTAAAAGAACTTCTACTATCGTCCTCATCATTTAAAGTCGTTAAGATAGTACCTCCAGGTCTTATTTAATAGCAATCTTTCATTTATAAATTTCTACGTTACATTCGCAATTGCCTAGTGATAGGAACCTTTGACCGTTCGATTTGTGTGTATATTAATAATGTATACTGTACTCTCAGCAGTATTAGGCTTGTAATGCGGCAACTATGTATTCCAGCCCCTAGAGAACGAAACCAGTCAAAACTATCAATATATCAACTCTGAGTCTGAGGGTACGTAGTTGAAGGCCGCACCACATCATTTCATTCTTATTAAAAAGCCCGCAGTCCCCTAACGCTAAAACGCTAAATGTGGAAGAATATGCACACATTTTAAAGCAATCCGTATTGCCTGCAGCAGAGGAACTATTCGGAGACGATGATTATTTCTACCAGCATATCAATGCAGCATGTCATATACGAGGTGTGGCTAGAAAAAAACCGGACTAGTACTGGTGAAACAATAAAACGAATGCAATAAGGCTGAAAGTCGCGTGGCCTGTCACGTGACTCTCGCTCCGCCTACTGCTCGAGTTTCATCTGCCTCCTGCACTCAGTCTGCCCGTGGCGTCTGTTTTAAGTAGTTGACGTTTTGTCTGTGCGTCGGAAAATGTTGAGTGTACAGAAAGAACAGCGTGTTAACATCAAATTTTGTTTCAAACTAGGAAAATCTGCAAGTGAAACGTTTGTAATGTTACAACAAGTGTACGGCGATGATTGTTTATGGCGAACACAAGTCTTTGAGTGGTTTAAACGATTTAAAGATGGCCGCGAAGACACCAGTGATGACACTCGCACTGGCAGACCATTGTCAGCAAAAACTGATGCAAACATTGAAAAAATCGGTAAACTTGTTCGACAAGATCGTCGTTTAACAATCAGAGCAGTGTCTGAGTTAACAGGAGTTGACAAGGAAAGTGTTAGGCAGATTCTTCATGAAAGTTTCAACATGAACAAAGTGTGTTCAAAAATGGTTCCAAAGTGTCTCACAATTGAACAGAAGGAACGCCGAAGAATGATTTGTTCTGACATCCTGGAAAACATTGAAAGTGATCCCACCTTCTTACAAAATGTTATTACTTGCGATGAATCGTGGTTTTTTACTTACGATCTCGAAACTAAACGCCAATCGATGCATTGGAAAACTCCTGGTTCTCCACGCAAAAAAAGCACGAATGTCAAAATCGAAATTCAAGGCAATGATGATTGGTTTTTTTTGACATCAAAGGGATTGTGCACATTGATTGTATACCAGAGGGACAAACAGTGAATCAGCATTACTACATTAGCGTCCTGGCTACCCTACGTGAGCGAGTACGGAGAAAACGGAACGATTTGTGGAGAAAAAAGTCATGGATCCTTCACCAAGACAATGCCCCAGCTCACAGTGCGTTGTCAGTGAAGACTTTTTTGGCAAAACACAACATTCCCATCTTAGATCATCCACCCTACTCACCTGATTTGGCCCCCTGTGACTTTTTTCTTTTCCCTAAAGTCAAGTCAGCTTTGAAAGGAACTAGATTTGAGACTGTTGAAGCAGTAAAAGAAAAAGCGACGGAAGTAATGTATGGAATTACCAAAAATGATGTGCAGCATTGCTATGAACAGTGGAAAATTCGTATGGAGCGGTGTAGAGACGAGGAGGAGAGTACATTGAAGGAGATAACATGAAATTGTAAATAATTGTAAATAAATGTTTTTTCCAGCATCAGTCCGGTTTTTTTCTAGCCGCACCTCGTAGCAGCACCTGTGGGGCAATGATTTGTGGACATTACGATTCGTGGAATGACAGGCCTGCCCAGAGTCCCGACCTGCAACAAATGGAACATCTTTGGGATGAATTAGAATGTAGACTTCGTTACAAATCTCCGTGTCCAACAGCCTCCCCTGGTTTCAGCTCTTGGGGAAGAAATGGCTGCCATCCCTCCACTGACGAAAGTATTCGCAGCAGATTTCAAACCGTCATAAAAAGGAAGGGTGGACACACCACACCGCATATTAATCTCCACTAATAACAGTTCGCAGCTCGTGGTCTAGTGGCTAGCGTTGCTGCCTCTGGATCACGGGGTCTTGGGTACGATTGTTTGATTGGACTGAAGAGTTCCTAGATAACAGAACGCAGCATGTCATTCTCAATGGAGAGAAGTCATCCGAGGCAAGAGTGATTTCAGGTGTGCCGCACGGGAGTGTCATAGGACCGTTGCTATTCACAATATACACAAATGACCTTGTGGATGACATCGGAAGTTCACTGAAGCTTTTTTGCGGATGATGCTGTGGTATATCGAGAAGTTGTAACAATAGAAAATTGTACTGAAATGCAGGAGGATCTGCAGCGAATTGACGCATGATGCAGGGAATGGCAATTGAATCTCAATGTAGACGAGTGTAATGTGCTGCGAATACATAAAAGGAACATCCCTTATCAGTTAGCTACAATATAGCAGGTCAGCAACTGGAAGCAGTTAATTCCATGAATTATCTGGGAGTGCGCATTAGGAGTGATTTAAAATGGAATGATCATATAAAGTTGATCGTCGGTAAAGCAGATGCCAGACTGAGATTCACTGGAAGAATCCTAAGGAAATGCAATCCGAAAACAAAGGAAGTAAGTTACAGTACGCTTGTTCGCCCACTGCTTGAATCCTGCTCAGCAGTGTGGGATCCGTACCGGATAGGGTTGATAGAAGAGATAGAGAAGATCCAACACAGAGCAGCGCGCTTCGTTACAGGATCATTTAGTAATCGCGAAAGCGTTACGGAGATGATAGATAAACTCCAGTGGAAGACTCTGCAGGAGAGACGCTCAGTAGCTCGGTACGGGCTTTTGTTGAAGTTTCGAGAACGTATATTGCTCCCTCCTACGTATATCTCGCGAAGAGACCATGAGGATAAAATCAGAGAGATTAGAGCCCACACGGAGGGAGTGCGCATTAGGAGTGATTTAAAATGGAATGATCATATAAAGTTGATCGTCGGTAAAGCAGATGCCAGACTGAGATTCATTGGAAGAATCCTAAGGAAATGCAATCCGAAAACAAAGGAAGTAAGTTACAGTACGCTTGTTCGCCCACTGCTTGAATACTGCTCAGCAGTGTGGGATCCGTACCAGATAGGGTTGATAGAAGAGATAGAGAAGATCCAACGGAGAGCAGCGCGCTTCGTTACAGGATCATTTAGTAATCGCGAAAGCGTTACGGAGATGATAGATAAACTCCAGTGGAAGACTCTGCAGGAGAGACGCTCAGTAGCTCGGTACGGGCTTTTGTTGAAGTTTCGAGAACGTATATTGCTCCCACCTACGTATATCTCGCGAAGAGACCATGAGGATCAAATCAGAGAGATTAGAGCCCACACGGAGGCATACCGACAATCCTTCTTTCCACGAACAATACGAGACTGGAATAGAAGGGAGAACCGATAGAGGTACTCAAGGTACCCTCCACCACACACTGTCAGGTGGCTTGCGGAGTATGGATGTAGATTTAGATGTAGATTATCGGCCGGGTTGGAGATTTTCTCTGCCCGGGGACTTGGTGTTTGTGTTGTCCTCGTCATTTCATCATCATCATTCGTGACAGTGGCTACTTTGGATTGTGTAAAAATTGGGACTTTGTACGGGCGCTGATAACCGCGCAGTTGAGCGCCCCACAAACCAATCATTATCATCAAATTAATAACTGTCGGGATACTTTTGAAAAGACAGTGTAGTTCGTATACCACAGGTCATGACTTCACCAACAAAAGATTTGAGAAAGTATACATTTCAGACAAAGGACTATTTCTTGTTAGTACTCGTAATCACACGGCACGTATTGTTACGTGAAATATTTTCACACTTGTGAACCTCTGCGTTATCTAAGTCTCGTTAATCTCGCGTTACCGGTCATTTTCTTCCGGCCACGTGCGCTTTTCCGCCGCTACAAGCTTGCTGTCGTCTCCTAGCGCTGTGGGGCGAGGCTCGGCCAGCGATGCGGACGAATCCGGTCAGAGGCGACGGCGGTCAGCTGTCGATGCCAGTCTAGTTTCCGGCCCGCTTACCCAGCGCCACGGCCGGAATTCTCAGCAGGTACGTGTCCCCTGGGTCTCGGGCGCTATTTCGGTCGCCGAACAACCTTGTTTTACGGTATCAGAGCACCGATCTCTAATGAAGACATGCAGCAGCAACGGAAAGTATCATCAGAGCTGGTGTCAAAATATGATCACTCAGGTCATTCCTGCACGACCAGTGCACGTACTGCGTCAAGCTCGGTCTTGCACTGTTGCTTACTCTGTTCGCCACTCTGCGAAATGGGATGGAAACTAATTATTTAGCTAATTATTTAGTCTCGTCAAAATTGAAATCTGTTACAGACGGAGAAGATGGTCATTTAGATAAGGTTTTTTTGCCTTTAATTATTAGCAGGAACATGTCCCTCCCCCCCTCCCCCCCCCCTCGGTAGCTGAATGTTCAGCGTGACGGGTTGTCAGTCCTCTGGACCCGGGTTCGATTCCCGACTGGGTAGGAGAATTTTCTCCACCCACGGACTGGATGTTGTGTTGTATTTATCATAGTCATATCATCCTCATCGACTGCAGGTCGCCGAAGTGGCGTCAAATTGAAAGACCGGCACCCGGCAAACTGCCTATCCGACGGGGACCCTAGCCATACGATTAAATAAATAAACAGGAACATGTAATTACATCAGATCAATAGATCGCTCATATCTGAGATATAGGCAGGATTTCTCTATTACGTACAAAGCTGTGGTGGGTTCATATTTCAATACCGGAGAGCCTCGGCAATACTGACGAGTTAAGAAGGGGAAACTGGGCCAAAGATGTGAATTCAAATTTGTGTTAAGGAGGGCAAGGGAGAAGAGCAGTCCATGTGGTTGCGTTAGCCATACTGCTGTTCTAGGCGCTGCAGTCCGGAACCGTGGGACTGCTACGGTCGCAGGTTCGAATCCTGCCTCGGGCATGGATGTGTGTGATGTCCTTAGGTTAGTTAGGTTTAAGTAGTTCTAAGTTCTAGGGGACTGATGACCATAGATGTTAAGTCCCACAGTGCTCAGAGCCATTTGAGCCATACTGCTGTGGTGCTATAATGGTTACCAGTTCTAACTCGTAAGCTGGAAACGTGGGTTCAAGTCCCAGATGTAGCAGAAATATTAATTCATTTCTTCAGCTTTTATCATTATCGATGTTAATTATTAGATAATTAGTGTCGACTGCATTTACATTCATCGAAAGTGTACACCTTTTTAATAATACAGTTATTTTATGCACTCTGGACTGTTTTTATCATTCTCGTATTTCTAACAGTATTTTGCGATTGCTGACATTTCCAAAACTTATGGAAAAAAATTGCAAAAAAATGGCTTATATAGGTCTGAGAACGATGGTACTTAACATCTGAGGTCATCAGTCCCCTCGAACTTAGAACTACTTAAACCTAACTAACCTAACGACATCGCACACATCCATGCACGAGGCAGGATTCGAACCTGCAACTGTAGCAGTCGCGCGGTTCCAGACTGAAGCACCTAGAACTGCTCGACCACCACGGCCGACTCCAAAATTGCAACGATAATTATTTTTAATTTATTTTTTATACCTCTATTGGTACTACGCTGATATTACTGTTTCACCACACACTCCGTAGTCTTTCTTCCCTGGCATCAGTATTCATTCAAAGTCGATTCTCCTTTTCAGATGACGAAAAAGAACTAGCTATATCTCCCTCGCTATATCTCTTAATCTTCAATTATTATGTGTTTGCCTATTTGCTGTATTAGCATTCACCTTATTCTATTATTGTCCGCCTCCGTAGCTGAGTCGTCAGCGTGGCTGTCTGCGACGTGGGTTATCTGGTTTCGATTACCGCTATTGCCAGAGATTTTTCCTTGGTGTTAGGACTCGAACGGGGTGCAGTCAGACTTGTGGTTCCGATCGAGGAGCTACTCGACGTACTAAGGATACCTGGTGTCCTAAACCAACAACAGCCGTGAATATGATGTGCTATCCCCATTCTTCCATACCGAAATCATTTCACACTTCTGAACCTCTGCGTTGTCTGCCCATTGGCAGAGGATGACACGGCGGTCGGTTCGTCCCAGTTGGCTCGTCTGTGGCCAGAATGACGATATTTATCATGCTGACATGCTGTTATTGAGATCAGCACTATGATTTTTATAAAATGTTATTGATGTTAAGGAGTTGTCGGTTTGGAGTAGGAAATCGTCGTTAGGAGTCGTAATTCGTTTGTTTGAGGCTCCATCCGCTGTCCTGAAGGACGGAGAAATGTGTTTACGACCCTACTCCTTATAGGATTCCACTGTTTCAGATATATCCCATTCAGCAGGGAGTGGGGCAGAGGCGTTCGCTATTTGGAGTATCTAAGAGGGTATTTTCAGTTACAGTATCTTCATATAACCAGGGAACACCTACAGAGAACCTTGGTCGGAACCTGCTTTGGGACGATAGGTATCTGACTAAAGTTTGTAACACAGTAAAGTCGATATGTCTCTAGCATTTCACTGTCATATGTTGTTTACGCAGATTAGCGTTTCTTACACAGGGCTTTCTAATAAGGTGTGGATGTGGGGAAGGGGGTCATTAGCAAGGAAAAATTTGTGGTAAGATCTTATGAGACCAAACTGCTGAGGTCATCGGTCCCAAAGCTTGCACACTACTTAATCTAACTTTAACTGACGGTAAGGACAACACACACACCCATACCCGAGAGGGGACTCGAACCTCCGAACGGGGTAGCCGCGCGAACCGTGCAAGGCGCCTGAGACCACGCGGATAGCCCGCGCGGCCAATAGCAAGTGTACGTCCAGTAAATCTGCACAGAAGAAAGAGGATCGCCTCCACCCTTAAATTGCGTTCTACTGTGCGAAGTTGTCTAGCTAACAGGGAACAGAGTAGCAAACGGCACCAAATTCATCCTTTGACATTGTTATCAGTTTCTTTTCTACACTATTTGCATCTCTCTAGCTCCCTTCCCAATGCCGCAACGCTTCTGTAGTACTTTTTCTCTCTGCTTTTCATTCCCTATCGCAAGGTTGCTGATTGAGATCTCAGTACATTCTAGAGATCAGATCTTTTCAGCAACGTGCAAGCGAAGATTATATGTAGGTTTGCCTGTCGGGAGTATGTTAGAAGGAATTACGAGTTTCACCACTTGCCTTACAATCAAAGAAACTGACGTCGGATCTGGGGACTGAAGCTATTTTTAATTTATGTCTGAACCATATTGTTCCAGTCATATTACGATGGCTTGGTGTGTGTAAGATGTTATGTCGGTGATTTTCACACTTCAGAGCTATTAGTACTGAAATTTCCACTCTGTGAATAACTGTTACTTTACTAACACGGTTGTACAAAGCAGAAAGTACCGATCATAATTCAGCTTCTACCTAAGCCTCCAATTATTATAATTATCTTTTATTGCGTCATCAGTAGAAATTATATTCCTGAGCCTCCACTTTATTGCCTTGTCTCCCTAATATGGCTGGTTACACACTAGAATTCCAAGGTAATGCTGTAGCCCTGATGTCAGTATGTAGACCACTTTGCAGATCTGTTATGCAGTCAATAAAATATAATGAGAGACTAAAGCTAATTTCCTGTAACAGGCTAATGTTTGTGTCTCATACGCTTCCATCATTCCTTCTTTACTCAGTGACTGGACAGCTGACTATAATCTTAAATGCCGTCGCTCTTGTTCCTTGATTTTATCTACTGCCATCCTCTGCGGCTGAGGCGCTCGTTGCGCTCCTAGTTAGAACCGAACGCAGTCGTGCCCACTGTTTCTCTCTAAAAAATGGATCAGCAGAATGACTGGGGAAGTCAAAGCTCTCCCTAATGCTACTTAGAGGGTGACAATTACTGAACTATGTGAAATAAAATCATCATAACTTCTGAAAGGCTTGCGTTAGGACGTTCAAACTGCACGGTTGGCCGCGCGCCATGATGGGTATTAGTGTGCGCATGTGCAAGCGTCCTGTTGTTGTCGGCCATTTGCACGTGAAAATGTCACGGTATAGCGTACCTGAACGTATAGCGCTTGTGAAGGCCTACTACGCGAGCAATAACAGCCAAACTGCGTCTCAAAGGAATTTTACGACCTAGTTCAAGCTGAAGATAACCGATCCAAGCGTGCTAACAATAATTTGGTTCGCAAGTTTGCGACAACGGGTAGTTTTCGAGTGACAGTACTGGCAATGTTGGTCATCCAAAAAGATGAAAACGCCTGAAAACATCGAGAGAACACAGGCTCTGTTCCAAACCCGCCCCAGGAAATCGATCAGACGAGCTGCACAACAGTGGGAATCAACCGGGAGGTTGTTGTTGTTGTGGTCTTCAGTTCTGAGACTGTTTTGATGCAGCTCTCCATGCTACTCTATCCTGTGCAGGCTTCTTCATCTCCCAGTACCTACTGCAACCTACATCCTTCTGAATCTGCTCTTAGTGTATTCATCTCTTGGTCTCCGTCTACGATTTTTACCCTCCACGCTGCCCTCCAATGCTAAATTTGTGATCCCTTGATGCCTCAGAACATGTCCTACTAACCGGTCCCTTCTTTTTGTCAAGTTGTGCCACAAACTCCTCTTCTCCCCAATTCTATTCAATACTTCATCATGTGATTTACCCATCTAATCTTCAGCATTCTTCTGTAGCACCACATTTCGAAAGCTTCTATTCTCTTCTTGTCCAAACTATTTATCGTCCATGTTTCACTTCCACACATGGCTACACTCCGTACAAATACTTTCAGAAACGACCTGACACTTCAATCTACACTCGATGTTAACAAATTTCTCTTCTTCAGAAACGCTTTCCTTACTATTGCCAGTCTACATTTTATATCCTCTCTACTTCGACAATCGTCAGTTATTTTGCTCCCCAAATAGCAAAACTCCTTTACTACTTTAAGTGTGTCATTTCCTAATCTAATTCCCTCAGCATCACCCGACTTAATTCGACTACATTCCATTGTCCTCGTTTTGCTTTTGTTGATTTTCATCTTATATCCTCCTTTCAAGACACTGTCCATTCCGTTCAACTGCTCTTCCAAGTCCTTTGCTGTCTCTGAGGTCCGCCGATGACATTGTAATTCTATCAAAGTTTTAATTTCTTCTCCATGGATTTTAATACCTACTCCGAATTTTTCTTTTGTTTCCTTTAGTGCTTGCTCAGCATACATATTGAATAACATCGGCCGGCCGCGGTGGTCTAGCGGTTCTAGGCGCTCAGTCCGGAGCCGCGCGACTGCTACGGTCGCAGGTTCGAATCCTGCCTCGGGCATGGATGTGTGTGATGTCCTTAGGTTAGTTAGGTTTAAGTAGTTCTAAGTTCTAGGGGACTGATGACCTCAGATGTTAAGTCCCATAGTGCTCAGAGCCATTTGAACCATTTGAATAACATCGGGAAGGGGCTACAACCCTGTCTCACTCCCTTCCCAACCACTGCTTCCCTTTCATGCCCCTCGACTGCCATCTGGTTTCTGTACAAATTGTAAATAGCCTTTCGCTCCCTGTATTTTACCCCTGCCACCTTTAGAATTTGAAAGAGAGTATTCCAGTCAACATTGTCAAAAGCTTTCTCTAAGTCTACAAATGCTAGAAACGTAGGTTTGCCTTTCCTTAATCTTTCTTCTAATATAAGTCGTAAGGTCAGTACTGCCTCACGTGTTCCAGTATTTCTACGGAATCCACACTGATCTTCCCCGAGGTCGGCTTCCACCAGTTTTTCCATTCGTCTGTAAAGGATGCGTGTTAGTATTTTGCAGCTGTGACTTATTAAAATGATAGTTCGGTAATTTCACATCTGTCAACACCTGCTTTCTTTGGGATTGGAATTATTATATTCTTCTTGAAGTCTGAGGGTATTTCGCCTGCCTCATACATCTTGCTCACCAGATGGTAGAGTTTTGTCAGGACTGGCTCTCCCAAGGCCGTCAGTAGTTCTAATGGAATGTTGTCTACTCCCGGGGTCTTGTTTCGACAGGTCTTTCAGTGCTCTGTCAAACTCTTCACGCAGTATCGTATCTCTCATTTCATCTTCATCTACATCCTCTTCCATTTCCATAATATTGTCAAGTACATTGCCCTCGTATAGACCCTCTATATACTCCTTCCACCTTTCAGCTTTTCCTTCTTTACTTAGTACTGGGTTTCCATCTGAGCTCTTGATATTCATACAAGTGGTTCTCTTTTCTCCAAAGGTCTCTTTAATTTTCCTGTACGCAGTATCTATCTTACCCCTAGTGAGATAAGCCTAACATCCTTACATTTGTCCTCTAGCCATCCCTGCTCAGCCATTTTGCACTTCCTGTCGATCTCATTTTTGAGACGTTTGTATTCCATTTTGCCTTCTTCATTTACTGCATTTTTATATTTTCTCCTTTCATCAATTAAATAAATATTTCTTCTGTTACCCAAGGATTTCTAGTAGCCCTCGTCTTTTTACCTACTTGATCCTCTGCTGCCGTCACTACTTCATCCCTCAGAGCTACCCATTCTTCTTCTACTGTACTACTTTCCCCCATTCCTGTCAATTGTTCCATTATGCTCTCCCTGAAACTCTGTACAACCTCTGGTTTAGTCAGTTTATCCAGGTCCCATCTCCTTAAATTCCCACCTTTTTGCAGTTTCTTCAGTTTTAATCTACAGTTCATAACCAATAGATTGTGGTCAGAGTCCACATCTGCCCCTGGAAATGTCTTACAATTTAAAACCTGGTTCCTAAATCTCTGTCTTACCATTATATAATCTGTCTGATACCTTCTAGTATCTCCTGGATTCTTCCATGTATACAACCTTCTTTCATGATTCTTGAACCAAGTGTTAGCTATGATTAAGTAATGCTCTATGAAAAACTCTACCAGGCGGCATCCTCTTTCATTTCTTAGCCCCAATGCATATTCACCTACTATGTTTCCTTCACTCCCTTTTCCTAGTCTCGAATTCCAGTCAGCCATGACTATTAAATTTTCGTCTCCCTTCACTACCTGAATAATTTCTTTTATCTCACCATACATTTCATCAATTTCTTCATCATCTGCAGAGCTAGTTGGCATATAAACTTGTACTACTGTAGTAGGCATGGGCTTCGTGTCTATCTTGGCAACAATAATGACTTCACTATGGTGTTTGTAGTAGCTCCTATTTTTTTATTCATTATTAAACCTACTCCTGCATTACCCTTATTTGATTTTGTATTTATAACCCTGTATTCACCTGACCAAAAGTCTTGTTCCTCCTGCCACTGAACTTCACTAATTCCCACTATATCTAACTTTAACCTATCCATTTCCCTTTTTAAATTTTCTAACTTACCTGCCCGATTAAGGGATCTGACATTCCACGCTCCGATCCGTAGAACGCCAGTTTTCTTTCTCCTGATAACGACGTCCTCCTGAGTAGTCCCCAACTGGAGATCTGGATGGGGGACTATTTTACCTCCGGAATATTTTACCCAAGAGGACGCCATCATCATTTAACCATACAGTAAAGCTGCATGCCCTCGGGAAAAATTACGGCTGTAGTTTCCCCTTGCTTTCAGCCGTTCGCAGTACCAGCACAGCAAGGCCGTTTTGGTTAATGTTACAAGGCCAGATCAGTCAATCATCCAGACTGTTGCCCCTGCAACTACTGAAAAGGCTGCTGGCCCTCTTCAGGAACCACACGTTTTTCTGGCCTCTCAACAGATACCTCTCCGTTGTGGTAGCACCTACTGTACGGCCAACTGTATCGCTGAGGCACGCAAGCCTCCCCACCAACGGCAAGGTCCATGGTTCATAGGGCGTATTGCAACAAATTGTTGTTGAAGACATTCATCTCTTGCCGGCCGGTGTGGCCGTGCGGTTAAAGGCGCTTCAGTCTGGAACCGCGTGACCGCTACGGTCGCAGGTTCGAATCCTGCCTCGGGCATGGATGTGTGTGATGTCCTTAGGTTAGTTAGGTTTAATTAGTTCTAAGTTCTAGGCGACTGATGACCTCAGAAGTTGAGTCGCATAGTGCTCAGAGCCATTTGAACCACATTCATCTCTTCCCTTACAAAATTAAAAAAACCAGCAGCCATTAAGCCCTAGGGCCATGGAACGGCGGTTGTTTCGCCAACATTATTGTCCACAGAATTGACGAACAGGACTTTGATGTGAATTAGGTTTGGTATAGCGACGAATCCCACTTTCATCTGGATGGGTTCGTCAATAAGGAGAACTGACGCGTTTGGGAGACTGAGAATCCTCATTTCGCGATCGAGAAGTCTCTTCATCCACAACGCGTGACTGTGTGATGTGCAGTGACCAGTCACGGAATAATCGGTGCGATATTTGTTGATGACACGGTGACTATCGAACGGTACGTGAGAGTTTTGGAAGATGAGTTCATCCCCATTATCCAAAGTGACCCTGATTTGACAAGATATGGTACATGTAAGACGGAGTTCGACCCTCTCGAAGCAGGAGAGTGCTCGATGCCCTGGATGAGCACTTTGGGGACCGCATTCTGTCTCTGTGGTATGGTACCCAGAGGCCAATGGCATGGGTTCGATTGGCAACCATATTCTCAGGATCTGAACACAAGCGACTCCTTTTTGTGGAGCTATATTAAAGCAATGTGTACAGCAATAACCCGAAAACCATTGCTCAGCTGGAAACAGCCATTTATTAGGTCATCGATAGCATCGATGTTCCGACACTTCAGCGGCTCATGCAGAATTTCGCTATTCGTCTGCGCCACATCATCGTCAATGATGGCAGGCATATCGAACATGTCATAACATATATCCGAATGTCTGCAATGACGTTTAAATTTGAATAAAGTGTGTGCACGCCGTAGTTTGTAGCTAATTTAGATTTTTTTCATGTACTTCAATAATTGTCACCCTGTATGTAGTAGATACTGTCATCCTTTAGAGAGTATCTCTCAGTGCTTGTTATTACCTCATGTGGGCGACGTCTCCGTAGGACGTAATCTAGTGTTTCCAGTTCACCTTCGTCACTACTCGTTGTTCTTCTGTTATCACTGAATATGTGACGGAGATTCGGGACGGCTTGGAGTGGTGCAGCAGAATAAGGCAGCACATGGATACAGACATATTTTATTGTCTACTAGCCTTTTTCCCATAGGTTTACCTGCATATGCGTTCAGTACATATACTGAACACTCCTCCTCCCAATCTGTGTCCACCTATTCCTTCCTCTGTCTTCCTCATCCTCCCACATGTATCTCCTCCACCCCACTCTCTGTCCATCGTCTCCTCCTGTCCTTCTCTTTGTCCGTTTCCTACACCCCGTCGCCTGACCATATCTTGCTGCTCCCCTCTCTGGCCAAATCTTCCTCCCCCTGTCTCTTTCCATCTCCATGTCACTCTCTTCCTTTTCCGCTCTAGACTTTCCACCTGCCTCATGCATCACCCCCTCATCCTGTCCATTTCCTCCTCCTTCTCTCGCACCATCTCAACATATTCCTTTTTTTTTTTTTTTTTTTTTCCTCTTCAGTCTACTGACTGGTTTGATGCGGCCCGCCACGAATTCCTTTCCTGTGCTAACCTCTTCATCTCAGAGTAGCACTTGCAACCTACGTCCTCAATTATTTGCTTGACGTATTCCAATCTCTGTCTTCCTCTACAGTTTTTTCCCTCTACAGCTCCCTCTAGTACCGTGGAAGTCATTCCCTCATATCTTAGCACCTGTCCTATCATCCTGTCCCTTCTCCTTATCAGTGTTTTCCACATATTCCTTTCCTCTCCGATTCTGCGTAGAACCTCCTCATTCCTTACCTTATCAGTCCACCTAATTTTCAACATTCGTCTATAGCACCACATCTCAAATGCTTCGATTCTCTTCTGTTCCGGTTTTCCCACAGTCCATGTTTCACTACCATACAATGCTGTACTCCAGACGTACATCCTCAGAAATTTCTTCCTCAAATTAAGGCTGGAATTTGATATTAGTAGACTTATCTTGGCCAGAAATGCCTTTTTTGCCATAGCGAGTCTGCTTTTGATGTCCTCCTTGCTCCGTCCGTCATTGGTTATTTTACTGCCTAGGTAGCAGAATTCCTTAACTTCATTGACTTCGTGACCATCAATCCTGATGTTAAGTTTCTCGCTGTTCTCATTTCTACTACTTCTCATTACCTTCGTCTTTCTCCGATTTACTCTCAAACCATACTGTGTACTCATTAGACTGTTCATTCCGTTCAGCAGATCATTTAATTCTTCTTCACTTTCACTCAGGATAGCAATGTCATCGGCGAATCGTATCATTGATATCCTTTCACCTTGTATTTTAATTCCACTCCTGAACCTTTCTTTTATTTCCATCATTGCTTCCTCGATGTACAGATTGAAGAGTAGGGGCGAAAGGCTACAGCCTTGTCTTACACCCTCTCGGTTGTTGTACATATTGTATATGACCCGTCTCTCCCTATAACGTACCCCTACTTTTTTTCAGAATCTCGAACAGCTTGCGCCATTTTATATTGTCGAACGCTTTTTCCAGGTCGACAAATCCTATGAAAGTGTCTTGATTTTTCTTTAGCCTTGCTTCCATTATTAGCCGTAACGTCAGAATTGCCTCTCTTGTCCCTTTACTTTTCCTAAAGCCAAACTGATCGTCACTTAGCGCATTCTCAATTTCCTTTTCCATTCTTCTGTATATTATTCTTGTAAGCAGCTTCGATGCATGAGCTGTTAAGCTGATTGTGCGATAATTCTCGCACTTGTCAGCTCTTGCCGTCTTAGGAATTGTGTGGATGATGCTTTTCCGAAAGTCAGATGGTATGTCGCCAGACTCATATATTCTACACACCAACGTGAATAGTCGTTTTGTTGCCACTTACCTCAATTATTTTAGAAATTCTGATGGAATGTTATCTATCGCTTCTGCCTTATTTGACCGTAAGTCCTCCAAAGCTCTTTTAAATTCCGATTCCAATACTGGATCCCCTATCTCTTCTAAATCGACTCCTGTTTCTTCTTCTGTCACATCAGACAAATCTTCACCCTCATAGAGGCTTTCAATGTATTCTTTCCACCTATCTGCTCTCTCCTTTGCATTTAACAGTGAAATTCCCGTTGCACTCTTAATGTTACCACCGTTGTTTTTAATGTCACCAAATGTTGTTTTGACTTTC
This sequence comes from Schistocerca nitens, assembly GCF_023898315.1. Classification (NCBI taxonomy): domain Eukaryota; kingdom Metazoa; phylum Arthropoda; class Insecta; order Orthoptera; family Acrididae; genus Schistocerca; species Schistocerca nitens. The sequence continues at coordinate 1,037,730,657 of NC_064614.1, read as the reverse complement.
CTGTATGCTGAGTCTGTCCTTCCGACAATCATATCTTTTTCGATTTCTTCACATTTTTCCTGCAGCCATTTCGTCTTAGCTTCCCTGCACTTCCTATTTATTTCATTCCTCAGCGACTTGTATTTCTGTATTCCTGATTTTCCCGGAACATGTTTGTACTTCCTCCTTTCATCAATCGACTGAAGCATTTCATCTGTTACCCATGGTTTCTTCGCAGCTACCTTCTTTGTACCTATGTTTTCCTTCCCAACTTCTGTGATGGCCCTTTTTAGAGATGTCCAATCCTCTTCAACTGTACTGCCTACTGCTCTATTCCTTACTGCTGTATCTATAGCGTTAGAGAACTTCAAACGTATCTCGTCATTCCTTAGTACTTCCGTATCCCACTTCTTTGCGTATTGATTCTTCCTGACTAATGTCTTGAACTTCAGCCTACTCTTAATCACTACTATATTGTGATCTGAGTCTATATCTCCTCCTGGGTACGCCTTACAATCCAGTATCTGATTTCGAAATCTCTGTCTGACCATGATGTAATCTAATTGAAATCTTCCGTATCTCCCGGCCTTTTCCAAGTATACCTCCTCCTCTTGTGATTCTTGAACAGGGTATTCGCTATTACTAGCTGAAACTTGTTACAGAACTCAGTTAGTCTTTCTCCTCTTTCATTCCTCGTCCCAAGCCCATATTCTCCTGTAACCTTTTCTTCTACTCCTTCCCCTACAACTGCATTCCAGTCGCCCATGACTATTAGATTTTCGTCCCCCTTTACATACTGCATTACCCTTTCAATATCCTCATACACTTTCTCTATCTGTTCATCTTCAGCTTGCGATGTCGGCATGTGTACCTGAACTATCGTTGTCGGTGTTGGTCTGCTGTCGATTGTGATTAGAACAACCCGGTCACTGAACTGTTCACAGTAACACACCCTCTGCCCTACCTTCCTATTCATAACGAATCCTACATCTGCTATACCATTTTCTGCTGCTGTTGATATTACCCGATACTCATCTGACCAGAAATCCTTGTCTTCCTTCCACTTCACTTCACTGACCCCTACTATATCTAGATTGAGTCTTTGCATTTCCCTTATCAGATTTTCTAGTTTCCCTACCACGTTCAAGCTTCTGACATTCCACGCCCCGACTCGCAGAACGTCATCCTTTCGTTGATTATTCAATCTTTTTCTCATGGTAGCCTCCCCCTTGGCAGTCCCCTCCCGGAGATCCGAATGGGGGACTATTCTGGAATCTTTTGCCAATGGAGAGATCATCATGACACTTCTTCAATTAGAGGCCACATGTCCTTACGTGTCTTTAATGCAGTGGTTTCCATTGCCTTCTGCATCCTCATGTCGTTGATCATTGCTGATTCTTCCGCCTTTAGGGGCAATTTCCCACCCCTAGGACAAGAGAGTGCCCTGAACCTCTATCCGCTCCTCCGCCCTCTTTGACAAGGCCGTTGGCAGACTGAGGCTGACTTCTTGTGCCGGAAGTCTTCGGCCGCCAATGCTGATTATTTATCAAAATTTAGGCAGTGGCGGGGGTCGAACCCGGGACCGAAGACGTTTTGATTATGAATCAAAGACGCTACCCCTAGACCACGGGTCTCCCTTAACATATTCCTAGCCATGTGAAACCCCTTCAATGCAGTTCAATACTATGAGAATGCAGGCTTTCTCGGCGAATCTCGATGGTAAGATCTCCTCGGGTTGACAGCCGAGTCAATGCGTTGTTCTCCAGCAACGTTTCAGTAAGTTTCTTACTTACCATTTTTAGGCAAAGTGTCGGGTTCATGCCTCGTTCGGATCTTTATAGCCACTGGACCATGGGCTTCTCTGCTTCCTCGGCGCCGGTCGGGCCAATTAGACGCGAGCGGAATCGGTGCGGCGGTGCATGGTGTGTGGGAGAGGTAGGGGTTGGATGGTTGGGGAAGGAGCGGCGGGCGCCTGGTCCTGGCGTCTCCTCTCGGTGCGGCCTGTTTATTTCATCCGCCGCCACCGATCAGCCTCCATCGGTGCGCTCGCGTCTTATTCTTGATAATGTTGTGTTCCACGCGCTGCTGAGTTGGAAGCCACTATTGCGATTGACCAAATTATCACTGACCTGTATCTCCACTGCCTCTTCAATAATAGAGTCTGAGAAACCTTTCGCTTTACACAGTCTCTTGGTTTCTTCAAATTGAAACGTGTGTTCTTCACTGAGGCTGTGCCCCGCTACCGCGGATTTGTCTTTTTGTCCGAGGCGAACGCTTCAGAGATGCGTTATGCAACGCTGCGTCTGTCCAATATATTGTTTCCCACATTCGCAGTAAATTTTATAGACACCCGGTGTTCTTAGACCCGAGTTGTCCTTCATTGAACCCAGCAAAAAAAAAAAAAAAAAAAAAAAAAAAAAAGTTCAAATGGCTCTGAACACTATGGGACTTGACATCTGAGGCCATCAGTCCCATAGAACTTAGAACTACTTAAACCTAACTGACCTAAGGTCATCACACACATCCATGCCCGAGGCAGGATTCGAACCGGCGACCGGAGCGGTCGCGTGGTTCCAGACTGAAGCGCCTCGAACCGCTCGGCGAGCCCAGCATATTAATGATTTTTGCTGGAGAGTGGAAGATGGTTTTTATCTTGTTCTTCTCCAGTATCCTGGCAGTCTTGGCCGTGGGCGGCCGTGCGTACGGGAGGAACGCAAGATCTTTGTTTTCCTCTTCTTCCTTAAGGTCCTCCCCCTTCTTCTTTTTCTTGCTCATCTTCTTGCGTCTAATCTGCGATTCAGTGTATCCATTCTTCTGGAAGGTTTTCTTCAGGTGCTGAATCTCAGTAGATAAACTGTCCTTGTCGCATATGTCACGAGCTCTGCGAACAAGGGTAGTGAGCAAGGATTTCCGTTGTGCTGGGTGATGGCAGCTGTTAGCGTTGCGGTACAGGTATGTGTGTGTTTTCTTTCGGCAGACTGAGTGTCCCAGTGTGCCGTCGGTTTTCTTCTTTATTACGATATCGAGGAAGGGTAGGTAACCATTTTCTTCCAATTCCATTGAGAACTTGATGTTCTCGTGTATGCTGTTCAGATGGTTGAGAAATTCCGTTAGAGTCTCCTCGCCGTGAGGCCAGATCGCGGCCGGCCGAAGTGGCCGTGCGGTTAAAGGCGCTGCAGTCTGGAACCGCAAGACCGCTACGGTCGCAGGTTCGAATCCTGCCTTGGGCATGGATGTTTGTGATGTCCTTAGGTTAGTTAGGTTTAACTAGTTCTAAGTTCTAGGGGACTAATGACCTCAGCAGTTGAGTCCCATAGTGCTCAGAGCCATTTTGAGCCAGATCGCGAAAGTATCGTCCACGTACCGATAAAAGACCTTGGGTTTAAGGCGTGCTGTTTCGAAGGCGATATCCTCGAAGTATACCATGTACAGGTTGCCAATATATGCTGCCAGTGGGGATGCCACAGCGACTCCATACAACCGTTGGCAAAACTTGGCCCCACACTGGAAATACGTGGTCGTAAGTACATGGCGGAATAAATCCACTGTGTTTTCTTCGAAATGATTCTCCAGTAGTTTCAAGGAGTCGTCTAACGGTACCCTCGTGAAGAGGGATCTAACGTCAAAGCTGACGATAATGTCATTTTTGTCAAGAGGCCACTCCTTGAGTGTCTCAACAAACTCCGTGCAATTCTTGATGTGGTGGACACAGTTACCCACGAGAGGCTTGAGTAGTTGTGCCAGGTGTTTCGCTATACCATAGGTAGGAGATACCCGTCATGAAGGGGCAGAAGAACAGACGATGTCTTCTCGGAAATATATGAGATGTACTTCACAACGTCAGTTTAAGCGGAACAGGTGCAATACAGGCAATATTATCTCGCTCTGAAAAACTGTACACAAATAGGATGTACGATCTAACTGCCACTGTCCTCTTAAATGTCTTGGGAAAGTAGGTAAAAGCAATGAGGCGAACGTTCAGAACATTATGGAAAATTGGTGACTCTGATGTTCAGAATGCATATGGCTGTCAATCTAAGGAATGTATGCAGGTGGAAGGTGGCTTTTGAATAACTGTCATCTTTAACCATTACAGGGACATTACTCCATGACATATGGCACGAGGTAAGCTTCAGGAAACGTGGGAGGCAAAAACCCACACTTACTCTTCGATTAAAATAAGACAGACTCAGATTCATTGAAAAGAAGAAACCTGCTGACGTTCTGTCCCTCTTAGATTACATCCCTCCTGCGATCATGGATTTTTCTCGTCAATAAAGCCAACACCTTTGGACAGCGGACACATTTGTGACGAGAGTGATGAGTGATTGAGCAGTTTCAAGCAAGTTCTACAGCTAACTTCTAGTAACACTGTTTAATTGTTCTCATTTGATTATCTATCATTATTTTTTGTTGTTAGTGTACATAATTTGGGTAACATAATGATATCTCCATTACTGAAACATGTTTATTTTTGTATATTTCATGATTTCTAGTCTTTGTCCGGTTCTTGTAATATCTGTATAGAAGAATACAAACGTTGGAATCCATCTACAATAAAAGCGACGTTAGAACAAAATTATTAAGCTTTGTGGATCGATTACAAAACTTTAAACTCTTGTATCTTGAAACTCCTGCTTTGGCGCTTACCATCTTGTTCCCCTAGCAGTGGAATTATTTGTTGTATCTATTCCAGTCTCTTTCTTACTGCAAAATTTTTGCCCTCTACAGGTGACGTGGAGTTATTTCCTGGTATTTAGCGCCATGCCCAAACTTCTTTCGCTTCTTCTGCTTACTGTTTCCACGTATTCTCTTCCTCACCGATTCTGACGCTCCCTATTTCTGTTCAAATGGTTCAAATGGCTCTGAGCACTATGCGACTTAACTTCTGAGGTCATCAGTCGCCTAGAACTTAGAACTAATTAAACCTAACTAACCTAAGGACATCACACACATCCATGCCCGAGGCAGGATTCGAACCTGCGACCGTAGCGGTCACGCGGTTCCAGACTGAAGCGCCTTTAACCGCACGGCCACACCGGCCGGCCTATTTCTGTTCATTTAGACTGTTGTTCAAATGGCTCTGAGCACTATAGGACTTAACATCTGAGGTCATCAGTCCCCTAGAACTTAGAACTATTTAAACCGAACTAAGGACATCACACACATCCATGCCCGAGGCAGGATTCGAACCTGCGACCATAGCGGTCACGTGGTTCCAGACTGAAGCTCCTAGAACCGCACGGCTAGACTGTAGTATCCATCTGTCTATACAGTGCCGCGCTCCAGACCTGCATTATTACAGATTTGTTTCTCAGATTAAGGCCTTTGCTTGGTACTAGAAGATTTTTTTGGCGACAAATGCAACCTTTGCCTGTGCTCGACTACTTTCTCCTTCTTTCTCCGAACGTCTTGTGTTGGTTTACTTCAGAATAGAGCTGAATTCCTTCATTTCGTACGCTATATGTTACCCAATTATGACGCTAATTTTGTGTGTGTGAATTCCTGAGGGACCAAACTGCTGAGATCATCATCGGTCCCGTCGCTAATTTTGTTGATAATCTCGTTTCTGCTGATCTTCAGTACCATCGTCTTATTTGGTTTGCTCTGAATCCATATTCTGAGTTCAGAGAGCCGTTCATTCCATTTAACATTTCTTGTTAACTCTTCCATCTTCTGACAGAGAATAGCAATATCATCAGTGAAGCTTGTTATTGTTATCGCTCTTCCTGAATTTTAATCTCACTTGTTTTCTTTCATTTCTATTATTACTTCTTCGATGTACAGGTTGAATCGTAGAGAAGAAAGACAGCATCCCAGTCGTACGTCGTCTTTTTGGAACACTTCTCTTTTTGAATCTTTTTGTTCATTTATTTGTTCCATTTTTCCCGTCTTTCGCTATCTTTCGCTATAACGTTTTGTTTTTATATCTTTCTGGGGATTTCAGTCACGTGAGAAATTTACTTAACACGGAGTTCATAAGACAAACGTTACCGTAAATCGATATATTTATTGCTGTATCTGTTGGCATTATTACGTACGGCCCAATTAGTGCGCATAGTGTAGTACTCGCTGTGTAAGATAGGGCTTGAAGGCTATAGCAACTCTCCTTACGTTATCCTTCCTCTTTTGTATTGAGGGAACGATGTCGCTATCACTAGTACAATGTTAATCAGAAACAGGCAGGAGCTCAATGACTCATAGATATTAAAATTCACGACAGAAATTAACCTCGAAGAACATAAAAAGAATATAGCCGTCAGGTGGTTTATTTTACGCCATCGTAAAACAGTTGCAATAATAAACACTAATTGTAGGAGTTTAGCCGTACACATTCAAGGACTAGGTCGTGCACATATCAGCATTCTTCCTATTCATAGAAGCAAATAAAAATTGGTCTTCCTTTTCATTTGTCTTCTTGTTTCGGTTACGGTGAAAGTGGAATTAATGTCTAAAGAGAACATACTCACCGCTGAAGTAAGAGCGAAAATGCGACGTCTAAACTGTGGAACTAAACGGAGAGATTTACACTACTGGCCATTAAAATTGCTACAACACGAAGATGACGTGCTACAGACGCGAAATTTAACCCACAGGAAGAAGATGCTGTGATATGCAAATGATTAGCTTTTCAGAGCATTCACACAAGGTTGGCGCCGATGGTGACACCTACAACGTGCCGACATGAGGAAAGTTTCCAACCGATTTCTCATACACAAACAGCAGTTGACCGGCGTTGCCCGGTGAAACGTTGTTGTGATGCCTCGTGTAAGGAGGAGAAATGCGTACCATCACGTTTCCGACTTTGGTAAAGGTCGGATTGTAGCCTATCGCGATTGCGGTTTATCGTATCGCGACATATCCGCAAGGCTGTAACGGATCGTGCAGCTACGTCTCGATCCATGCGTGAACAGGTGGGGACGTTTGCAAGACAACAACCATCTGCACGAACAGTTCGACGACGTTTGCAGCATCAGTGACTATCAGCTCGGAGACCATGGCTGCGGTAACCCTTGACGCTGCATCACAGACGGGAGCGCCTGCGATGGTGTACTCAACGACGAACCTGGGTGCACGAATGGCAAAACGTCATTTCTTCGGATTAATCTGGGTTCTGTTTACAGCATCATGATGGTCGCATCCACGTTGGGCGACATCGCGGTGAACGCACATTGGAAGCGTGTATTCGTCAGCACCATACTAGCGTATCACCCGGCTTGATGGTATGGGGTGCCACTGGTTATACATCTCGGTCGACTCTTGTTCACATTGACGGCACTTTGAACACAGATCTGTTACGACCCGTGGCTCTACCCTTCATTCGATCCCTGCGAAACCCTACATTTCAGCAGGATAATGCACGACCGCATGTTGCAGGTCATGTACGGGTCTTTCTGGATACAGAAAATGTTCGACTGCTGCCCTGCTGCCCTCACCAATTGAAAACGTCTGGTCAATGGTGGCCGAGCAACTGGCTCGTCACAATACGCCAGTCACTACTCTTGATGAACTGTGGTATCGTGTTGAAGCTGCATGGGCAGCTGTACATGTACACGCCATCCAAGCTCTGTTTGACTCAATGCCCAGGCGTATCAAGGCCGTTATTACGGCCAGAGGTGGTTGTTCTGGGTACTGATGTCTCAGGGTCTATGCACCCAAATTGCGTGAAAATGTAATGACATGTCAGTTCTAGTATAATGTATTTGTCCAATGAATACCCGTTTATCATCTGCATTTCTTCTTGGTGTAGCAATTTTAATGGCCAGTAGTGTACATCAAAGCATGGGACATGAAATTACAAGGCCGTAAACGTGGAAGTTGAGTTAAATGCGTAAGTATGAAAGAAGTGATACCAAATGGTATACTGGTGGTTCGCTGTGCTACACATCTTCAGAGTTCGGCCTCGTCCTGGCCATTTTCCGCGGACAGAGTACAAACGCCCGCGCGCTGGTTTCGGGCCACCGCGATTTGCCGGAACGCGCCGAACGCCAGGCGCCGCCGGCGGTGGTCCGCGCAGATGCGCATGCGCGATACGGTCGCGACTTAACAAGGGCGGCGGGCGGCGACGCTTTATCTGGCGATTAATGGCCGCCCGCAGGATTTATTCCCGCCGGCCACCCAGGCGGGAGCGTGGCGTGGGAGGAGCGGCCGGCCCGTGCTAATGGGACGCGGCGTATCGTGAAACCGCGCAAAACAGGCGCCCCGGGGGCCGTCCCTCACTCGCAGACGGCCGCGTCTCCCACATTCGTCTCTGTACCGCTTCCCAGGCGCGCACCAGTAGCGCTCTGCGCCCATATTCGGGAGAGGCGCGTAACAAACTCCTATAATGTGTCCTCCCCCTTCCGCCATGTCGAGATACACTCCAAGCCCGTCTCCCACGTGATGTTTTCTCTGTGTGAAATGTCATCTGGCTGGCGTCGTAAAAAGTATTATTACATCCTTATTGTTTTACACATGTACACTTGTACTATCGTACAAACCAGACATCGCCTGGGTATTCATTTTGCCAATTTTCTGTTTGAAACGAAAACCAAAAATGAAATGTCTTTGTAGCGTAATATCGAAAAAAAATTCATTTTCTTGTGGTCGTGAAATTATAAAACACTTTCAGTACCCTGGGCGCATTTGCTTCGCCTGTCTACAGCGCGATTTGTGAACATCTCTATGGCAACGCCTCTTCAGACACATAGCTCTACAGATGTCTGTTGTTTTCGCTTCCAGCCGTTTCCGCTTCTCAATTGAGAACTGACAAAAGCGCTGTTAGATGCCAGGTATTCCCATAAGTTGATTATACTGTACGACTGCCTTAGTAGTACAGAATAAATGTATTAAAACTTCACGCTTGATGTGGAATTTTTTCAACGTTTTATGCCGTCATATCTTTTGAACCATGTGTCGCACCATAATATATTTATGTAGGCACCATTTGTGAATATTGTGGGCTCTGAACACTATGGGACTTAACATCTGAGGTCACAAGTCCCCTAGAACTTATAACTACTTAAACCTAACTAACCTAAGGACATCACACACATTCATGCCAAGGCAGGATTCGAACCTGCGACCGTAGCGGTCGCGCGGTTCCAGACTGAAGCGCCTAGAACCGCTCGGCCACACCGGCCGGCTGTGGATATTGTCAGCGAACATTTTGTTACTTGACAGTAAGCGATTTGCGAACCAAATACGGTTAAAATGGTTCCAGCGTTTATAATATATGTGGATTAAGTATAACAATGAACTATCGAATAGTAGAATAGAAACTAAGAAGGGTTTTTAAAAACCAATTTTTTCGGTAAAATTTTCTCGGTTAACTTGTCGTATAAAATTCGGATTAAACCCAAGATTTCGACGATTGCTTCTAACTTCCCGCGTCCTGCTGTTCTCTAAACCCAACAAATCCCTCTGCCACCTCTTCCTATCGTCGCATCTGCCTCATCTCCAGGTTCAGTAAGGTCTTCGAGTCACTCCTCTTTCTCTTTACCCAATGCGGCTTCCGGTCCTCCTCCTCGGCTGACGGCCAGCTCCTTAACCTTACCAAACTTCTTTCCCTCCAGCTTAACTCCCGTCGCTCTGCTGTCGTTGTTTCCCTCGACCTCCAGAACGGCTATGACACCGTCTGGTATCCCGGGCTCCTCTTTAACCTCCAGACCTATGCTCTTCCCATAAATCTCGCCCATCTCGTTGCATCCTTTCTCTCCCATCGTCCCTCCTATGTCACGATCTACAATTCCAACTCCCATACTTTCTATCACACTGCCGCCATGCCCCAATGCTCTGTCCTTTCCCCCGCCTCTTCACCTCCTTCAATTCACTGATGACTCCCTTTTCTGGTCCTTTGGTCCCAACATACCCTTCAAACCCCCTTGACCAGTTCACTGCATGGTGCAAGAAGTGGCTCCTTTACATAAATTCTTCCAAGACCCAACCACTCATCATAGCTCATATCACCTACTCCTTCTGGCTCCAGATTCTTACCTCACCATTTATGGTCGTCCGACCCACCTCACTCCTGCCCTGATATACCTTTGCCTCACCTCGACTCCCCATCTCCTTACGATCCAACACAAAGCCCACAACAGACTCTACCTCCTGAAACTCTTGTTCGGCCAGACACAGGAACTGCATCCTTCCACCATCCTTCACACCTACAAATCCTTGATCTGTCGCATCCTTTGTTATGCCAGCATCACCTGGATTTCAATCCCACTCAGAGACTATAAAGCCCTCCAAAACCTTGAACGCCATGCACTCTGCCTCACCTTCCATACCTGCCTCCCATCCCCCACATGGGTCCTCTGCAACACCATTCCCTTCCCATATCTTCTCCTTTTCCATATCCTATACATCGTCCACAGACTCGATCCCCCACCCCTGGTGTCTTCTATCCTCTCTACCCCAGACCATTGCTGCGGCTTTAGCGTGGAATCCCACCCTTCTCCATCTCCAACCATCCAGCTCCTTTCCCAATGCAGCTTCCAGTGCCTACCCCTTCCAGATGATGAGCATCGCCCTGATATCTACCCCTCCTACCAACTCCAATCCCACCTCCCCTCCCCCTCGTCAGGGCTCCTTCTCCCCTCCTCTTCCCTTCCCTTGAGCAGTGTTTTTTCTCCCTCCTCTGCCCCCTCCCTTTCCAGTGCACCCCTTATGCGTCTCTGTGCTCCCTCCTGACTTGTCTTCCCTCTCCATCTACCCCCCCCCCCTGTCTCCTGCCCTTTGGTGCACCCTCCGACCCCCTTGCTTTTCCTCCTCCCCTCTCCAGCCCCTCTGCCCCCTCCTGTCCCCTCTTTTCCCTCCTCAGAGTCTTCCCATCCCTTGGCAGGTCCCTCCTAGCAGTTTTTACTCTTCATCGTGTGTGCTCAGTCTCGTAAAATGGTTTTAAAGTGTCGTCGTTCTGGTGTGTTTTAATATTTTGGTCAACCTTTAACTTGTACATGTGACATCAGTGTTTTTTGCTTGCTACTCAAATCGCCAGCTGTCTTTAAAATTTATTATCTATCCCACACTGAACATCTCCATGTACGTATAGATTTTAACTACCACAGTCTCCCCCTATTTTGTTCTTCTGTCACCCTTTATCGCCTTTTATATGTATCGTTTTCATCTTTGTATTAAATTTATCGCTCGGCTGAAGAGCGGTGGATTGTGCCACTGCCAGCCCTCCGCTACCCATATGGGGCATGGGAATGAAATCACAACAAAGAAAAAAAAAGATTGGGTCTATCTTCATCGCAAGGAGTGTAAAGGCGAGAACCACAATCTGTTGCCCATAGGACGACATCTGATTGGCTTGATTATGTTCATGATGACATTATGGAGATTGCGAAGGTTGAGGTGCGTTTCTTTATGCTCTGTATGCAGTCGTTTGGTACACAGTGACATTATCAGAGGGCGCCCCCATTCAGGCACTCTTCATGCCAGATGCTCTCAATTACGAGCAGTCACCAGACAGATGGTGCTCCTAAACTGCTTCCACCACGAGACGTCCAGATACTCTGCTCTATATACCTGTACTCCTCAAGGGCTCACGACTCTTGCATCAGTATGTGTGAGATGAGTGCGGGGTCCCAGGTTACGGCACCAACGACTTCCTTTCTTGTGCTAGAATCCTTCACCTCTGACTATCCTTCTTGTTCTTACTACCTAATGATGGCACTTTTGATGCTGACATGGCTATCCTGTGGGTTCTGGTTTCCTTTTTCTACACATTCATTCCTCTAATTTATATCACCTTTCAGCTGAAGTAATTTTCGGCCCTATTCTCGGTTTGACCACAGTTCTCAAAATTATTTCTATAGTGTGGACCGACTGAGGATGAACGTACTAAATAATCTAGTACTAAAGCTCATCTGCATACGACAAGAGTGTAGGCTCGCATACGTGCTTGAAAGCCAATGGATTAACTAATCTGTTCGTGGTGTGATTGTTATGTACCTGTTTGGCAGAGTCCTCTGACAAAAGAGGGATCACACTACCCATGCCTGAATTGCAAGCTCCCCATGAATGGCAAGGAGTAGATGTCCATCTTCTTAGAGTCTCAGGACTCGAGGCAACGACCATCGTGCCAGATGACCTTTACTGCGACTGGGTAGTGCCCATGGAGAGAGCCCATGATTGGAGTGGGTGGCAGCATGGCGGACATTCCGGGCATAAAATAATCAAATTGTACCAAAAAGTATGATTCTAATCCGGCTTTCTCATCAGAGAACTATAGAATTTAGGTGGAAACAGTTACAACCTGCCTTCCCTACCGTGGCTACCCAATGTCAAGAGGGACAAGCCAGATGATTGGGAGCGAAATAATTTATTCAACACCTGGCATGTACTCTAGAATATGGACATTTACTGCGTGGAAACCATTATTTTTTGTGGAATATATTGAAAATAAGTTAGAAGTTGACTCATAAAAAATGCACAATTGGTCAGTATTGATTATAGCCTTCTCTGACGAATAATCTACAGCTCTTCAGACACGTAAACGACTGGATGACATGCGAGTGACCATTACCCGTCGCAAAATGAACACGGTCCAAGGAGTCGCCTTCCACTTTTGACACTCCAGATAGACGAACAGCAATGGGCTAATCTCGAACAGCGAGGTGTGCGTCTGACACATACAAAACGGTCCCAAGGATAATCGAATGAATACAGGCACTTTCATTTTAGCCGTTGAAGGAAATGTCCTTCCAGAAAAACTTAAAGTCACGGCGTACGCGTATGACGTGGAAACTTACGTCCGCCACCCTTGAGATGTTTTCGATGTTTACGCTTTGGACCTCGCATGTCATCCCGCTGCATGGCGGACTCAGAGTGCAGAAACTGCGATCGATGACTCCACGAAGGTCGTCTCCTTGCGAACAATCGTGTCTGTGTGTCAGTTATACAGAACACCGTCCTCGGCATTCACCGGTCTTCCCATCCTTTAATAAAGAAAAGAAGATATAAGAAGAGAAATCTGAAGCGCGATAAGGACATGAACGCCTTTAATTATGTCAGCTGCCACACAGGGCGCTGGTACATGGAACTCCATTCTGCTTCCGCCAGGAAGATCGCTGATACAAGATAATTCCGTCGGTTGTGGATAGATGGAGGCACACAGCAACACTCATCCAGTTGTGGTCCAACAGTTCCAGTCTACAGTTCCAGCTAATGCCGATGTTCAGTTGCTGCCGTTACATGCCGGCCGCGGTGGCCGTGCGGTTCTAGTCGCTGCAGTCCGGAACCGCGAGACTACTACGGTCGCAGGTTCGAATCCTGCCTCGGGCATGGTTGTGTGTGATGTCCTTAGGTTAATTAGGTTTAAGTAGTTCTAAGTTCTAGGGGACTGATGACCTAAGATGTTACGTCCCATAGTGCTCAGAGCCATTTTTTTTTTTTTTTTTGCCGTTACATGCAGTCGTTATAAACGATTCATCGTTGGACAATAACCGCCGAGAATCAAGTGATATTCAAATCAGAGTCAGAGCTATAAACTGTTAGCTGACTACCCAGCGCTGCGCGGTTCTGTGTTTATTTCAATCTTCTATTAGTCCATCCCTTCCTTCCCTGTCTCTGTCCACCTCATCCTCCTCCCCTCCCCCCTCTCCCTGATCATCTCCTCCTCTTCCCTCTCCATGTCCTTCTCTTCCCTTTCTGTGTCCATTTCCTGCTCTCACTCTCTCTGTTCTTCACCTCCTCCTCCTCTCTCTGCCTATCTCATCCTCTCCTGTTTGTCAACTTGCCCTTCCCTCTCTAAATCCTTTTGGGGGTTTAGGATGAGCTTTTTACCCACGCCTTTTCCCGCATACGCCTAAGTCAAGTAGGTTTCACAAGTGTTTAAGATATTTCACACGGTTTGTACATATATTTCACCTTATATCTAGTGAATTTCGCCTGGCAGATTCATTTTCACGCAGATTAATGCCTATGACGTCGTATCACCTCAAATATGTTCTGTACAACGATACAATTTTGCAGATACATCCAGTTTTGCAGGGACATCCAGTGCTATATGTGGTTGCTGTTTGCTAAATGTGACCCCATTCCTCCTGGACTATGTGTCATACTATGATATAATTTCGCTGGTACATTCACTGGTCCCTGAGGTGACAAAAGTCATGGGATACCTCCATTTGCCCTCGTAGTGTAGAAACTTGATGCACCATGGACTGAACAAGCCGTTAGAAATCTTCTGCGAAAATACTGAGTCATGCTGCCTTTATAGCCGTCCATGACAGCAGGATTTTGTACACGAACGGACCTCTCGATTATCTCCCTTAACTGTTCGATGGGATTCGTGGTGGGCGATATGGGTGGCCAAATAATTCGCTCCAACTGTCCAGAATTTTTCTTTCAAACCTATGGCGTACAATTATGGCCATGTGACATGGTGCATTGTCGTCCATATATATAGGGTTATTACAAATGATTGAAGCGATTTCACAGCTCTACAATAACTTTATTATTTGAGATATTTTCACAATGCTTTGCACACACATACAAAAACTCAAAAAGTTTTTTTAGGCATTCACCAATGTTCGATATGTGCCCCTTTAGTGATTCGGCAGACATCAAGCCGATAATCAAGTTCCTCCCACACTCGGCGCAGCATGTCCCCATCAATGAGTTCGAAAGCATTGTTGATGTGAGCTCGCAGTTCTGGCACGTTTCTTGGTAGAGGAGGTTTAAACACTGAATCTTTCACATAACCCCACAGAAAGAAATCGCATTGGGTTAAGTCGGGAGAGCGTGGAGGCCATGACATGAATTACTCATCATGATCTCCACCACGACCGATCCATCAGTTTTCAAATCTCCTGTTTAAGAAATGCCGAACATCATGATGGAAGTGCGGTGGAGCACCATCCTGTTGAAAGATGAAGTCGGCACTGTCGGTCTCCAGTTGTGGCATGAGCCAATTTTCCAGCATGTCCAGATACACGTGTCCTGTAAGGTTTTTTTCGCAGAAGAAAAAGGAGCCGTAAACTTTAAACCGTGAGGTTGCACAAAACACGTTAACTTTTGATGAATTGCGAATTTGCTGCACGAATGCGTGAGGATTCTCTACCGCCCAGATTCGCACATTGTGTCTGTTCACTTCACCATTAAGAAAAAATGTTGCTTCATCACTGAAAACAAGTTTCGCACTGAACGCATCCTCTTCCATGAGCTTTTGCAACCGCGCCAAAAATTCAGAGCGTTTGACTTTGTCATCGGGTGTCAGGGCTTGTAGCAATTGTAAACGGTAAGGCTTCTGCTTTAGCCTTTTCCGTAAGATTTTCCAAACCGTCGGCTGTGGTACGTTTAGCTCCCTGCTTGCTTTATTCGTCGACTTCTGCGGGCTACGAGTGAAACTTGCCCGCACGCGTTCAACCGTTTCTTCGCTCACTGCAGGCCGACCCGTTGATTTCCCCTTACAGAGGCATCCAGAAGCTTTAAACTGCGCATACCATCGCCGAATGGAGTTAGCAGTTGGTGGATCTTTGTTGAACGTCGTCCTGAAGTGTCGTTGCACTGTTATGACTGACTGATGTGAGTGCATTTCAAGCACGACATACGCTTTCTCGGCTCCTGTCGCCATTTTGTCTCACTGCGCTCTCGAGCGATCTGGCGGCAGAAACCTGAACTGCGGCTTCAGCCGAACAAAACTTTATGAGTTTTTCTACGTATCTGTAGTGTGTCGTGACCATATGTCAATGAATGGAGCTACAGTGAATTTATGAAGTCGCTTCAATCATTTGTAATAGCCCTGTAAATATCATCGTTGTTTGGCGAGATGAAGTCCATGAATGGCTGCAAAAGGTCCCCAAGTAGACGAACATAACACTTCCAGACAATGACCTGTTCTTTTGGACCAGAGGACCTAGCCCATTACATGTAAATACAGCCCACACCATTACGGACCACTACATCTACATCTACGTGATTACTCCACTATTCACTATAAAGTGCCTGGCAGAGGGTTCAATTAATCACCTTCAAGCTGTCTACCATTCCACTCTCCAATGGCGCGCCGGAAAAACGAGCAGTTAAATTTTTCTGTGCGAGCCCTGACTTCTCTTATTTTATCGTCATGATCGTTTCTCCCCATGTAGGCGGGTGCAACAGAATGTTTTTGCAATCGGAGGAGAAAACTGGTGATTAAAATTTCGTGAGAAGATCCCGTCGCAACGAAAAACGCCTTTGTTTTAATGATTACCACTCCATTTCATGTATCATGTCTGTGGCGATATTACAAAACGAGCTGCCCTTCTTTGATCTTTCTCGATGTCATCCGTCAGTTCCACCTGATGCGGATCCGACAACGCAGAGCAGTACTCCACAATAGGGCGGACAAGCGTGGTGTAAGTAGTCTTTTTAGTAGGCCTGTTACGCCTTTCAAGTGTTCTCCCAAAGAATCGCAGTCTTTGGTTTGCTCTACCCACAACACTACCTATGTGATCGTTCCAATTTAGGTTATTTGTAATTGTAATCCCTAAATATTGAGTGGAATTTACAGCCTTAAGATTTGTGTGACTTATCGCGTTATCGAATTTTAGCGGATTTCCTTTAGTACTCATGTGAATAGCTTCACGATTTTCTTTATTCAGAATCAATTGCCACTTTTGGCACCATAGAGATGTCGTTTCCAAATGGCCGCGAGGGTAGCCGCGCGTTCCGAGCCGTCTTGTCACGGTCCGCGCGGCTACCTCCGTCGGAGGTTCGAGTCCTCCCTGGGTTATGGGTGCGTGTGTGTGTTGCCCTTACCGTAAGTTAGTTTAAGTTAGATTAAGGAGTTCGTAAGCTTAGGGAACGATGACCTCAGCAGTTTGATCCCATAAGAACTTAACACAAATTTCCATTTCGTATCTAAATTATTTTGTAATTCGCTATGGTCATCTCATGACTTTACAAGACTGTAAATGACACCTTGTTCTGCAAATAATCTAAGACGGCTACTCAAATTGTCTCCTGTTTCGTTAATATAATCAGGAACAATAGAGGGCCTACAACACTTCCTTGGGAAACGTTGGATATTACTTCTGTTTTACTTGATGACTTTCCGTCTATTACTACGAACTGTGCTCTAATGACAGGAAATTACGAATCCAGTCGCACAGCGGAATCAATATTCCATACGAAAGCAGTTTGATTAGAAGACGCTTGTGAGGAACGGTGTTGAAACCTTCCTGGAAATCTAAAAACATGGAATCAATTTGACATTCCCTGTAAATAGCACTCATTACTTCATGAGTATAAAGTGCTAGTTGTGTTTCACAAGAACGATATTTTCTGAATCAGTGCTGACTATGCTTCAATAATTAGTTTTCTTCGATGTAATTCATAATGTTGGAACAAAATATATGGTCGAAAACCCTACTGCAAATCGACGTTAGTCAGCGAATTACTCCTACTTTCCTTTTTCGATATTGGTGTGACTTGAAGAACTTTCCAGTGGATGTTCCACGATGTCTCAGAACTTTACTTCCAGCTTTGCTAGCTATAACGTATCGGGCATTTCCTGTTATGTAGGTTGTGTTGAGGTGCTACCTGAATAGTGTACAAGCTATAATCACTACACATATACACGAAAACATAGCACTGCGGTTTAGGATGCAGATAAAAGTGATCAATGAAGTAGCAGAGTGTAACAATTATGTCATAGAATTATTAAAAGTACTAATTCGGGGAATGTGTAATAATGCGTCACAGAAATTTTTTTTTAATGAAAAGAAGCTGATTTGTTATATCTTGCAGAGCTTGGCAGTGGATATTGTTTGATAATAAGAGCGAAACCAAGCAAATGTCATAGGGCCGTTTTTAGACAGGACGTCTCAGCATAAGGGATTGCATGAAGGGCTTGTGTGTACCTTACTATAATCCTTCGGATCTTTTAGCTAGATCACGCAATAAATTACTCCAACGTTGTGTCTACTGGAGGGGGGGGGGGGGGGGGTTCATTGGTACTGACGTTTACACCTAAACGCTGCCATGAATTTTTCTTTGATCTGCAGAGGGTAGAAGAAAATAAAATTCTCTTTCACGACCTTCGACGCACATGAACATTCACAATTCTGTAGGCAGCCTTACCGTGGAAAATTACCTGTTTATACAGAAGTAGACAGGTAAGGTATTCTCTTGCTGAAATGCGAGCTGCCTCCTTTCAAATGAGACCGCTTCTGCGCTCACCTGGAGGCGAGGTAGGTATCGGTTACGTTCTGCTGATTTGGATGCGTTGCATATGGACCATTGTTCCACCTCTAGCGCCGCGCGAACAAAAGAAAGCCTATCAGCAAATCGGAAAGAAGCAGGTTGTGAATCTCGATATACCCAACAAACAGCGCCGAAATCGCTGGAATCTCTATAGAACGTATCTTTTCGATAACATATCTTCCACTCCGCTCTACCAACTCAAATCTGCAGATGATAGCAGAGGTTTTTCTGCCATAATAACTCGCTGATTTAAGTAATACACATTTTTGCCAGTGTTTTCATTTCCACTGTCGGAAAGTCAGTATTATCTTTCGTTGAGACACTTATTTTAAGTATATGGAACAAACATGAGAATGATCGCTGCTACAGTAAAAGTCAAAATTACTTTTTAGTTAAGGACCTTAGTTTTAATTTTCTTGAAGTGTAAGAAAGGGACTAAGCGCAACAAGTATGTTTAGTATAACATTCCTTTCCATCACCTGTTTCTAACCCTATTCACAGATCGTCTTCTGGAAGCGTCAAATAATATTTCCCTCTTTTATTTGCAACCAAAAAAAAATTACGCATAATTTTCGCTTGCCAGTAATTTTCGTTCTCAGAAATGCTACAAGCAATATATTGACGAGTTTCTGTTTGGCGTAGAGGTTCAAAATGTATGCCGATGCATACCTATAATGCGCTGACTAAGAATTACGAATAAACTCTTACTTGTCCTGCTGCTGATAATTTTTCGGTAAAATGAATATTTAAATATTTTGCCTTAAATGATTAGACGACTTATTATTATTGGCAATATTGTTTTCAGCTGTGTGGTTTCGGTAACATTAGTACCAAAGAAAAATGAAGGATAAATTTAAAGAAAAATATAGGATATTCTAAGTATTAAAGACTTTTTAGTAAGAGCTGAAGGCGACTGTAGTAAGTTATACCCATTGAGGGACGTATAATACGATGGCGTGCTATTAAGTAATACCTCCGAATGTTTTATTTGAAAATTCTTAAAGCTTGTTAAATGAAACAAACGTTATTAACAGTCTACTCTTAATTCTCCAAGTCTACGCTTTTGCAACTCTCTCCCGTTAGAATGCTCCGAACTGAAGCATGTAACAATGCGGTGTGTAATGTACCTATGTCGACGCGTGAGATCTAGCGTGCAGTAATCGTGTTTGTCAATCGGACAGTTCGTACACACATGAAACACCCTCTCCTTAGCATGACATTTTCAGACCACATATGAGCGCTTCTACATCTGCAGCAGTCCCATGTCTTTGGTTCACCATAATCTATAACCCCCCATACACTTCCGACTTGGTCCCAATCGATTTTCATCTGTTTCCAGAACTTAAACAGCACCTTCTAGGAGTTCGCTTTCATAGCGGCGAAGCGGTGCAAGCAGAGATAATGTTGTGCCTCCGTCAACAAAGTCAAACATTCTACACTGACTGTATCAACGAACAATCCCTCGTTGAGAATAATGTGTTCGTCGCCAGGGTGACTATTTTGAGAAATACAGTACTGGCCATTAAAATTGCTACACCAAGAAGAAATGCAGATGATAAACGGGTATTCATTGGACAAGTATATTATATTAGAACTGACATGTGATTACATTTTCACGCAATTTGGGTGCATAGATCCAAGAAGAAATCGGTACCCAGAACAACCACCTCTGGCCATAATAACGGCCTTGATACGCCTGAGCATTGAGTCAAACAGACCTTGGATGGCGTGTACAGGTACAGCTGCCCATGCAACGCAACACGATACCACAGTTCATCAAGAGTAGTGACTGGCGTATTGTGACGAGCCAGTTGCTCGGCCACCATTGACCATACGTTTCCAGTTGGTGAGAGATCTGGAGAATGTGCTGGACAGGGCAGCAGTCGAACATTTTCTGTATCCAGAAAGACCCGTACAGGACCTGCAACATGCGGTCGTGCATTATCCTGCTGAAATGTAGAGTTTCGCAGGGATCGAATGAAGGGTAGAGCCACGGGTCGTAACACATCTGAAATGTAACGTGAACTGTTCAAAGTGCCGTCAATGCGAACAAGAGGTGACCGAGACGTGTAACCAATGTCACCCCATACCACCACGCCGGGTGATACGCCAGTATGGCGATGACAAATACGCGCTTCCAATGTGCGTTCACCACGATATCGCCAAACACGGATGCGACCATCATGATGCTGTAAACAGAACCTGGATTCATCCGAAAAAAACGTTTTGCCATTCGTCCACCCAGGTTCGTCGTTGAGTACACCATCGCAGGCGCTCCTGTCTGTGATGTAGCATCAAGGGTAACCGCAGCCATGGTCTCCGAGCTGATAACACATGCTGCTGCAAATGTCGTCGAACTGTTCGTGCAGATGGTTGTTGTCTTGCAGACGTCCCCATCTGTTGTCTCAGGGATCGAGACGTGGCTGCACGATCCGTTACAGCCATGCGGATAAGATGCCTGTCATGTCGACTGCTAGTGATACGAGGCCGTTGGGATCCAGCAAGGCGTTCCGTATTACCCTCCTGAACCCACCGATTCCATATTCTGCTAACAATCATTGGATCTCGACCACGCGAGCAGCAGTGTCGCGATACGGTAAAACGCAATAGCGATAGGCTACAATCCGACCTTTATCAAAGTCGGAAACGTGATGGTACGCTTTTCTCCTCCTTACACGACGCATCACAACAACGTTTCACTAAACAATGCCGGTCAACTGCTGTTTGTGTATGAGAAATCGGTTGGAAACTTTCCTCATGTCAGCACCTTGTGTGAATGCTCTGAAAAGCTAATCATTTGCATATCACAGCATCTTCTTCCTGTCGGTTAAATTTCGCGTCTGTAGCACGTTATCTTCGTGGTGTAGCAATTTTAATGGCCAGTAGTGTAAATATGTACACATGAAGAATGAAGATGTAGAATGTTCAGCACACCTTCCTACATTAGCATTATCACTGGAGGAGGAAGAGGGGTGGAAGCTTACAACTACACTTTATTTACCGCATCAAAATACTAAGAACGTCATTACTTCATATCATCAACAAATGTACCAGTTGGCCTCCTGTAATTGGAAATGGCATCTTATGAGCAGACATTTGAGTCGCTCACTTAAGGCGATCTGGATTAGCCGAGCGGTCTAAGGCGCTGCAGTCATGGACTATGCGGCTGGTCCCGGCGGAGGTTCGAGTCCTACCTCGGGCATGGGTGTGTGTGTGTGTTTGTCCTTAGGATAATTTAGGTTAAGTTGTGTGTAAGCTTAGGGACTGATGACCTTAGCAGTTCTCCCATAAGATTTCACACACATTTTTTTAAAGCCGATCTATCATTACGAAATAACTCGTCTTAAAACGTTACAGCCACAGTATAACAGATGGAAATCTGCAGGCAGTATCTAGGACAAACAAATGGTGAAAAAATGAACTTTACTGAATGAGAAAAATACATAGTGTTTGACGTTATTTGGTTCATGAAGGGAAAGGATTAGGTACTAAGGCTCTACATACTGGCTTCTAAATATTGTTTGATGTGTTTGTACGTGTATATATATGCCTGGGGAAGGTAAGTGTCGATGTTTTGAAATGATACCTATTCATTCGATTTTCCGCAGTGCGGAAAATTTACTGTAAAGCATTTATCAAGTCATCCACAATGAAATTAGCTTAGACCATTAATAAACTTTGCATAATTCAGATATTACATTGTGTTTGCGTTATGTCTAATGTACCGTACATCTACATACATACAGTAATCTGCAAACTACCGTCAAGTGCATGGCAGTGGGTACTTGATGCTGCACCACACGTTATGGCTCCTTCCCGTTTTAATCGTGAACAAGCCTCTATGCGTGCTGTAATTGTAATCGTGCCTTCACGAACACTGCGATAGCGATACGCATGGGACTAAAAAAACATTAGGAATCTCCACTTAATACTCGTTATTGACAGTTTGTAAGTAGCCTTTCAAGTCATAATTTGCGTCTGCCTTCAAGAATCTACAATTCATTTTTTTCAACATTTCGTGAGGCTCTACCGTGCTTCAAACAAAACTGTGACTAAAATGAAACTCCCTGGCAGATTAAAACTGTGTGCCCGACCGAGACTCGAACTCGGGACCTTTGCCTTTCGCGGGCAAGTGCTCTACCAACTGAGCTACCGAAGCACGACTCACGCCCGGTACTCACAGCCTTACTTCTGCCAGTACCTCGTCTCCTACCTTCCAAACTTTACAGAAGCTCTCCTTGTTCTGCAAGGTTCACAGGAGAGCTTCTGTAAAGTTTGGAAGGTAGGAGACGAGGTAGTGGCAGAACTAAAGCTGTGAGTACCGGGCGTGAGTCGTGCTTCGATAGCTCAGTTGGTAGAGCACTTGCCCGCGAAAGGCAAAGGTCCCGAGTTCGAGTCTCGGTCGGGCACACAGTTTTAATCTGCCATGAAGTTTCATATCAGCGCACACTCCGCTGCAGAGTGAAAATCTCATTCTGGAAACTGTGACTAGCTCTTGGAGACATACCATAAGACTTTCGGAAAAAATATCATCTACACTATCCCGAAGATAACAAGGGTAGATAAGAGCCATAAATACCACGTATCGCACTATCGGTTTAACGGCTCATACAGCCAAGTTGCTTACAAGAATAATATACAGAAGAATGAAAAATAAAATTCAAGGTATGTTAGACGATGATCAGTTTGGCTGTCGGAGAGGTAAGGGCACTAGAGAGGCAGTTCTGCCGTTGCGACTGATAATGAAAGTAAGACTTACGAAAAATCAAGATACGTCCATGGAATTTTTCGGCCTGGAAAAAGCGTTTGGTAGTAAAATGGTGCAAAGATGTTCGTAATTCTGAGAAAATAGAAGTAAGCTACAGGAAGAGACGGATAATATACAATGTGGATCCGAAACAAGAGGTAACAATAAGAATGAAAACCAAGAACGAAGCTCTCCGATTAAGAAAGATGTAAGAAAGGGATGTTATCTTTCGCCCCTAGTATTCAGACAGAAAATCGAAGATGCATTGACGGAAATAAAAAAAAGTTTCGAAAGTGGGGTTATAATTTAGTATGAAGGGATTTTAATCATAAAACTCGCTGGCGGCATTGCTTTCCTCAGTGAAAATGAACAAGATTTACAGTACGTACTAAAAGGAATGAAATTCCCATGATTAGGGAATATGAATTGGGAGTAAACTGAAGAAAGACGCAAGTAATGACGAGAAGCAGAAATGAGTTTAGTGATGAACTTAAAATCAGAATTGGTAATCACGAAGTGGATAAAATTAAGGAATTCTGCTGCCTTGGAAGCAAAGTAACACACGAGCGATGATGTGGGAAGGACATAAAATGCAGATTAGCACAGACAAAGAGGGCATTCCTGGCCAAGAGGAGTGTAGCAGTCTCAAACAAAGGCCTTCGCCGTCAGGAAGCAATTACTGAGAATACACGTTTGGAACACAGCATTGTACGGCAGTGAATCATGGATAGCGTGAAACCCAGAACCGAAGAGAATCGAAATGTTTGAGATGTGGTGCCACAGAACAGTGCTGAAAATCGGATGGACTGATAAGACAGGGAACGAGATAGTTCTCCGAAAAATCAGCGAAGAAAGGAACGTGTCGAAAACACTGATGAGAAGAAGGTAAAGGATGATAGAACATGTGGTAAGACACCAGGGACTGAACACTGAGATATTAAAGGAAGCTGTCGAGGATAAAAACTATAGGTGAAGACAGAGATTGGAATACATCCACCAAATAATTTAGAAAGAGGGTGCAAGTGCTACTCTAAAACGAAGAGGTTGGCGCAGGAAACGAATTCGTTTCCGGGCCGCTTAAAACCAGTTTGAATTCACTATTGGTCCTCGTGTGGGTCCCACACACCTGAGTACTGCTCTAAGATAGAACGTACAAATGATTATTAAGCAGTCTACTATGTAGATTGACTGCATTTTCCCTGTATTCTACCGAGCGAGGTGGCGCAGTGGTTAGGACACTGGACTCGCATTCGGGAGGACGACGGTTCAATCCCGCGTCCGGCCGTCCTGATTTAGGTTTTCCGTGATATCCCTAAATCGCTCCAGGCAAATGCCGGGATGGTTCCTTTGAAAGGGCACGGTCGACTTCCTTCCCTGTCCTTCCCTAATCCGATGAGACCAATGACCTCGTTCTCTGGTCTCCTTCCCCAAACAACCCAACCCCCAACCCTGTATTCTGCCAGTGATGCGTAATTTCCTATCTATCTTAACAGCGGCTTAGCCTATGCGATCATTTCACCTCGTATCGTTAGAAATTGATGTACCAAGGTATTTGTATGGGATTCAATGCAATCGTTGTCATTGACAGTACGTTTTGCTTCGTTTTGTGAAGTGCATAATGTTAAATTTAAAGCAAGCTGCCAATATCTGCATTACTTTGAAATCCTATCAAGAGGTTGGGTTGGGTTCATTTGGGGGAGGAGGAGACCAAACTGCGAGGACATCGGTCTCATCGGATTAGGGAAGGATGGGAAAGGAAGTCGGCCGTGCCCTCTCGAAGGAACAATCCCAGCATTTGCATGAAGCAATTTAGGGAAATCACAGATGGCCGGACGCGGGACTGCACCGTCGTCCTTCCGAATGCGAGTCCAGTGTGCTAACCACTGCGCCACCTCGCTCGGTGAAATCTTATCAAAATCTGATTGAATACTGATAAAGCTTTTTGAAGACTGTTTCTGCGAACGCTCGTCATCAGTTCTGTAAAGGCCTCGTCGCTATTGCTGGAGAGGCCGAGTTGACACTTTTGTTACGGTAGGCTGAGTTTTTGAGTTCGTGAGACGACTTCTCGTGCACTACACCGCTAAGACAATTGCTCCCTGCCACTATTACACAGCTATGCCCCAGGCTCAGATAACAGGGTAGGAGAACGTAGGTTCTACAAAACTCCAACAAATTAGTAGCAAAGTCACTCAAATGAGTTGAAAGGCTTACTTATCTTTGTGACTTGTCGATAATGAAGTCCACAACACTGCATGTAATATAACAAAAAAAAAAGCCCTCAATGGCTAAGTACAAATAAGTCAGCCCTGGACGATGATCTATAACCAAGTGGGCGAGAGCTGCTCTTGTATCTCCAGAGTAGGCTTCTGTCCGTTGTCATCCGGTCATTGGAGAATTGTACTCGGCCTGCAGTTGGCCGGGGCGAAGTCGGTATCTTCACCATCAGTGCCGCCCGTGGCCCTGGTAGAACTCGCGCAAGTTGCGAGTCTCTATGGTACTGGCACCAGCTCGCATCTTCGCATCTGTGGTGCTTTTGCCCTGGCTGTGTCTTGTTCGAACGACAGAGCAGCTGAATTTCATTTCAGATAACTGCACCATCTGCGACAAGTCTAACGTTGCTATATATACTGTCTGCAAGGTCATTAGTGTACAACACGAACAACAACGCACTTCTACGTGATATGTATCGTGCTGCTTCTAGTCCTGTCAGTGAGTCTCCATCCAAGAAAACACGCTGCTTCCTCCTTACCAAGAAATCTTGAACCCAGTAACAAATGTTGTTTGATACTCCATATAGTCGTAGATTTGATAATAAATATTGCTATGGTATCGAGCCATAAATTTTTCGGAAAAAATAGTGCATCAACTGATTGCCTCCGCTCAGGGCTTTCAGGATGCCATGTGATAAAATCGCAAGTTGCGTTTTCGCATGATGGATGTTTCCAGACTCCATATTAGTTGTTGTTGTTGTTGTGGTCTTCAGTCCTGAGACTGGTTTGATGCAGCTCTCCATGCTACTTATCCTGTGCAAGCTTCTTCATCTCCCAGTACCTACTGCAACCTACATCGTTCTGAATCTGCTTAGTGTATTCATCTCTTGGTCTCCCTCTACGATTTTTTACCCACCACGCTGCCCTCCAATACTAAATTTGTGATCCCTTGATGCCTCAGAACAAGTCCTACCAACCGATCCCTTCTTCTGGTCAAGCTGTGTCACAAACTTCTCTTCTCCCCAATCCTATTCAATACTTCCTCATTAGTTATGTGATCTACCCATCTAATCTTCAGCATTCTTCTGTAGCACCATATTTCGAAAGCTTCTATTCTCTTCTTGTCCAAACTATTTATCGCCCATGTTTCACTTCCATACATCGCTACACTCCATACAAATACTTTCAAAAATGACTTCCTGACACTTAAATCTAAACTCGATGTTAACAAATTTCTCTTCTTCAGAAACGCTTTCCTTGCCATTGCCAGTCTACATTTTTTATCCTCTCTACTTCGACCATCATCAGTTATTTTGCTCCCCAAATAGCAAAACTCCTTTACTACTTTAGGTGTCTCATTTCCTAATCTAATTCCCTCAGCATCACCCGACTCAATTCGACTACATTCCATGATCCTCGCTTTGCTTTTGTTGATGTTCATCTTATATCCTCCTTTCAAGACGCTATCCATTCCCATATTAGTTATATATAAAGATGGTACCTGTCCGAAAGAATAGATACCATCTTCATCTAAATAGTGCATGTAGCATATGTAGCAGTTAAGGCTCACCTGCCATTTGACCATCTTCTTCTGTGCTGATGCACAAACAGTGTCCGAGCTCTTACGGGAATCGGCAAAAAGCCGCGAGTAATGAGTATCATGGGCAGGGGCACTATGAATATGGTGCGGGACAATAAGTTAGGAATGTGGGTCTCACGGGAGGCGTGCCCGAGACAAGTCCCTGCAGTCGCACTACCCTCTGTGTCCTCGGAGTCTCATCTGGATAGAGCGTCTCCCATGTAATTAGAAGATCCCGGGATCGAGTCCCGGTCGGGGCACACATTTTCAAATTTTCCCGTTGACTTCTATCAACGCCTGTATGCAGCCAGGGGTATTCATTTCACTGTAATTCCATATTATCTGGCATGTGCGAGGTCATCCGTTCGCCATACCTCTGCTGTGAACTCCATTTGACGATGACGTCGTCTTCCGCTCCTTTCCTTTCACGCCCAATGTGAATCGATACTAAATCGTTAGTATTGTTCTAGCGTCGATGCGTTAGCGACTGACGCTCGGTGAACACCGGTGAGATCGCTATGCGGACCACACTGATACGTTCAGCCAAGGGGAACATGTAGGCGGCTTCCTCACTTGCAGGCGTATCCAGTGTGTAAGCGGAGAAGCAGTGCCAATGGGCCCGTTACATCGCGGAGCACCTGTTTTGTCGGTTATTCCGCAGCTCGGTAGGCTCCCAACGGGCTCCGGTTACCGGCCGGGCTCTCTTTTCGGCCGGATGCTCACCTCTAACGAGGCGAACGGGTCCGATCAGAGAATCCAATCTCCCTGCTGCGTCTGGTCAAATTACACCGCGGCTGGTGTTCGGTGGCTGGTCGTACACTAATTTTGCACAAACCAGAACAGCAGTTGCCCCACGAATTCTGAAACACGTTCTCATACAGTACAAAAAAGAAAAATATTATCACGCTGTAAAGAAATAAAAATCAGTAAGCTATTCGTGCTCGGGTACTGTGCGGGGCCTTCTTCCGAAGTACAAAGGTACCAGTGTTCTCAGACGAGGGTATTCTGCTCTGAGCACTATGGGATTTAACATCTGAGGTCATCAGTCCCGTAGAACTTAGAAACTACTTAAACCTAACTAACCTAAGGACATCACACACATCCATGCCCGAGGCAGGATTCGAACCTGCGACCGTAGCGGTCGCGCGGTTCCAGACTGTAGCGCCTACAACCGCTCGGCCACAACGGCCGACGGGTATTCTGCGTTGTGG
Source organism: Schistocerca nitens (assembly GCF_023898315.1). Classification (NCBI taxonomy): domain Eukaryota; kingdom Metazoa; phylum Arthropoda; class Insecta; order Orthoptera; family Acrididae; genus Schistocerca; species Schistocerca nitens. Next base: position 1,037,702,760 of record NC_064614.1, on the reverse strand, counting down.
ATATTTTCCAACCCAGAGGGCTCGTCCATTTGCTAAACCATACCAGAATATCACATCCGCTATTTCACTTCCATTGCCAACAAGGGGTGGAAGAGAGAAAATGTAAATGTACTGCACCTTTCGTACGTAGAAACAGTAAACACATAAGCGAATCTGCTGTTGGAAGAAGGTAAAACACCATGATACTACCCAGGATTGACAGTACTGCACAATACACAAAAACACGACGATAAGTAGACTACAGCACTATTCGACCCACACAACTGGCTGCAAACCACTTAATGGTAGGTAGAGTACTGTGAGTAAGACATCTTAATACCCTGCCGACACTTTTGACGGAACACCAATGCAACGACTGTGCTAATATCCGCCAAAAAGCGTCGCGTAGCCTTCCTATAAACATGCGCTTATCTCGGTAAGTATGTGGTTCAGTTCCCAAGTTTATTGGATTAATTTTCCTTGTTTCGATGCCGGCATTGGTGGCCGAGCGGTTCTAGGCGCTTCAGTCCGTAACCGCGCGACTGCAACGGTCACAGGTTCGAATCCTGCCTCGGGCGTGGATGTGTCTGATGTCCTTAGGTTAGTTAGGTTTAATTAGTTCTAAGTTCTAGGGGACTGATTACCTCAGATATTAAGTCCCATATTGCTCAGAGCCATTTGAACCATTTTTTTGAACCTTGTTTCGATGAGTACTACCAACTATCATAGTATTCGACACTTTTTTTAAACACCCCGTAATTTCATTTTTTAGATGTCCGCCTTTGATTTTTAATTTAAAAAAGAAAAACAAAAAAGTTTTTTTTTCTCATCTTTATTATTTTTAAAAGTGCTCTTGGCTGAAGATCGGAATATTGTACCGCTCACAGATCCCTTCCCCCCTACCCATTTGGGGCGAGGGGTATGAAATAATAAAGAAACAAAAAAACCATAGTAAAAAAGAAATTATTGATAAAGTGATCCTATAACGATTGCGCTCTTGCCGACTGAGGTAAGGAACTCTAGAAAGTGACTGTTCGCAAAGGCCCTCCTGTAATATCCCTTTCGAAACGCGCCGTATAGCCAGTATTATATAATCTATGAGAGGATATTGAAAGTATAGAAAGGCGGACGCACGAATGGTCACAAGCTTGTCTGACTCAACAAGAACGTTTACGGGAACGTCGAATAACATGAACTGGCAAACACTTGCAGATAGACGTAAATTATCCCGCAAAAGCGTATGTGTAAAATTTCAATAACCAGTATTAGGCAAAGACTCTAAAGATAGACTTCGACCACGTACTCATCGGTCCCGTAGATTAAATACAGCATTCATATAGGCATTTAAGAAGCCATTCTTTCCGCATACCATACGCGATTGGGACGGGACGAAACAGTGCCATGTTGTACCACGCTAAATACCCTCTGCCATGCACTTCACAATGGTTCCTCCTTTGGGAGAGCGCCAAGGAGATGCTGAAAAACAAAGCGGCAGACGCTTGAATATAGACGCCATATACCTCATGAAGGCGTACGAAAAAGTTTCTAGATGATGAAGATGAAGATGAGGAATATACCACAAGCGTTTACGTACTATCATAGATTAAAAACAACAGTCGAGATCGCCATAGCATTCGTTTATTATGACCACTTTCGGCTTACGTTAAAGCCATCTCAAACTTTTTACGCCCCCTGTTGCTGGGCCTGGCGGCTGCTCGGTTTTTCACGTGATAACACGTTCGCGCACAGTCACTGTACGGTCATAATAAACTAATGTTATTGCGATCTCAGCTGTTGTGTGTAACTTAGTATAGCACCAGATTCCTGCACTGCATGGATAATGATGTCTAAATTTAGGCTACGTATCACTTCCGCAGAGACTGAAGAGAAGATAAGACGAATTGCAGACGTGTCATTCGTTCCGTTCCATATTCGAGTAGTGTGGCTAGAAGCCCTATCGAGTTGCACAGCTCGAAGTAGCTTCTGCCGTAGACGTCAGGGTGCTTTACAGAATGCAGGAGTACATATGAAAAAATATGCTCGTCCTGGTTAGCAGATCCTGCGGTAAGGCGACCTCGTGTCTGGATGTAGGAGTAGCCGGAGGAGGAGATGGCGGCGCGAGACAGGAAGCGACTGGACGCTGCTGGGAGCCGCTTCGTCAGTGCTGACGGAAACTCAAGACTGCGCAACGCGCTGCGATGCAGGCGTTCTGCCGGCCGAGACAAGGTCAGCCCTACTGTGTAGCTGGCGTGTTCAAAAAATGGTTCAAACGGCTCTGAGCACTATGGGACTCAACTGCTGAGGTCATTAGTCCCCTAGAACTTAGAACTAGTTAAACCTAACTAACCTAAGGACACCACACACATCCATGCCCGAGGCAGGATTCGAACCTGCGACCGTAGCGGTCTCGCGGGTCCAGACTGCAGCGCCAGAACCGCGCGGCCACTTCGGCCGGCACTGGCGTGTTAACGTGGCGTCTGTCAGTGGATGGGCTACCAATAGCTCCAATTAGATGTTTTACGGAACGCTTTCGGAGAGTAAGTACCAGCACAACGAGGCCACGTTCGCAAACGTTACAAGGCCAATCAGTCAATTATCCAGACCGTTGCCCTCTGCAGCTACTGAATAGGCTGCAGCTTCTTTTAAGAAATCATATGAACAGTGGAAATCTCAAACGTTCTGAGTACCATTTTTTCACTAATCGCATTTTCAGCGCTATTGTGATCTTGATATTCTGTTGCATGTCCCCAGACTTGCTCCAAGGGTCAAATCGTGAAGAATATGTTTCAAACATTCCTTACTAGATGGAGCATGGTCTTTCCGCCAAGCAGTGCTTCCCTCCTGAGTTCGAAGGGCCATGGAACGTGAGGATATGGTAGGGCTTCCCATCAACATCTTCAGCTCTTATGAAGAAACGGGCTTCAGTGTAGCGAATGAGCATTGCTACAGCTTTGAAAATTTGTGCTTTGAACACATTGGAAGTTAATATCGGATAAATCGATGATACAGCTTCTCTAAAATGTTGATATAGACAGCGTAGCAGTTGTGTCGGCCAGTGTGGGTGTCAGCACCGACACGAACAAGGAATAAGAGAAGTTGCGATGGCCAGTAGCAGGAATCCAAAATGATCTGTACATACCACGTGCTGATTAATATAACATTTTGTTTCTAAAAACAAAAGTAGCTTATCTTCTCTTGAATCCTGTGCTTCCCGTGCCTCCTACATACAAAATTTTTTGGTGTGCCACGTACTGTAGGATTTTAATCCTTTCTTTTGTATGGGGTTTTGTTCTAGTGGTAGGTTTATTACGCTACCGTGTGAAGGTACGACTACTTATACGCTTTTGGGTGGCACGAATTTGCATTAACCATGCTATATGTTGCAGTGGGATCAGGGTAAATTTCAAATTTCTGTGTGTTGCAAATTTTTTTACGGTTAAGTAAAGAGAATTTTCTGTTTCATTGTTTTCTTGTTATGTTGCAAATTCCATTTTAGGGTGCAGTGCATTCAGTGCCTCTTGTATTCATTGGATGTCTGTATTGATACCATCTGTTAGAATCAGTGTTTCATTGACATATCTACGAGTGTAATAAGACATGACTTTCTTAATCAACACATATGAATCCTTAAAAAATTTTCCTCTGTCGTGTTTACCAATATATCTGATATTGTCCCAGCTGTGCTACATCCCATGGCCATCCATCTGCTGGTGCATAAATTTTATGGTTAATTTGAAAGTAGTTTTGATGGAGTACTAATTGTAGCAGTCATATAATTTCGTTTCTTATAAATTCATTAGTGCCTGTTGCGGACGTTTTTCCGTATTGCAGTAGGCTATTTTAAAATATGGTGATTATTTCATAAATCAGATTTTAGGTGTAAAGATTTGTAATACTGACGGATATGAATTTTCCATTTGCTGGAATTTTATGTTTTTAAATTTTTTACTAATAAGGTATGTAGGGTTATCTATGCCATCTACCACTGGGTGGAGTGGAGGTAATGGTTAGTGGAGTTTGGTTGCCCATGTAGTCTAGGTGTTCCAGGGTTCATCACTATACATGACCTTTTTCCATATTCTGTTAGGATTTTGTTACATTATTTGACAATTTTATTCGTTTGTTCTGCATGTCTATTTTCATAGATGAATTTTGATGTACAGTGACAGTGTCCAGCAAAGTCATATGGACATGCAAACAATAGTAAACCTAGTAACAACCAAGAAAATACGATCACCAAAATTTGTTAATAATGCAACAGTTTATTCACTGTTACTACTTTACTCGCTATTACTACGCTCAAGTAACGTCTTCCTGTTACTCAGTGCTGATGTTCTCTAAGACTACGACCGAACTGGGGGGCTACCACCGATGGGCGGCTGGTTAAATCAGCCCCACACCTGCTTTCCTGGAGGTATGGCGCTGCCGCTCTTTCCATTGGCGAACGGGTCAGCGCCTTCTTGACGCCGTTTGACGTAGCTGCGCTGGTCAGTGTGCAGTAGATACTTTACGACTGCACAGCATGGGTACATCACTGATGAAACAGGTTCACCGTACGATCAACAGATATCAGGAACACTCCTACGTGCTACAACCTCAAAATCGATGTGAGTGTGTTTTTGTCCCTTATACACTACTGGCCATTAAAATTGCTACACCACGAAGATGACGTGCTACAGACGCAAAATTTAACCGACAGGAAGAAGATGCTGTGATATGCAAATGATTAGCTTTTCAGAGCATTCACAAAAGGTTGGCGCCGGTGGCGACACCTACAACGTGCTCACATGAGGAAAGTTTCCAACCGATTTCTCATACACAAACACCAGTTGACCGGCTTTGCATGGTGAAACGTTGTTGGGATGCCTCGTGTAAGGAGGAGAAATGCGTACCATCACGTTTCCGACTTTGATAAAGGTCGGATTGTAACCTATCAGTATTGCGGTTTATCGTATCGAGACATTGCTGCTCGCGTTGGTAGAGATCCAATGACTGTTAGCAGAATACGGAATCGGTGGGTTCAGGAGGGTAACACGGAACGCCGTGCTGGATCCCAACGGCTTCTATGACTAGCAGTCTAGATGACAGGCATCTTATCCGCATGGCTGTAACGGATCGTGCAGCCACGTCTCGATCCCTGAGTCAACAGATGGGGACGTTTGCAAGACAACAACCATCTGCACGAACAGTTAGACCACGTTTGCAGCAGCACGGACTATCAGCTCGGAGACCATGGCTGCGGCTACCCTTTACGCTGCATCACAGACAGGAGCGCCTGCGATGGTGTACTCAACGACGAACCTGGGTGCACGAATGGCAGAACGTCATTTTTTCGGATGAATCCAGCTTCCGTTTACAGCATCATGATGGTCGCATTCGTGTTTGGCGACACCGCGGTGAACGCACATCGGAAGCGTGTATTCGTCATCGCCATACTGGCGTATCACCCAGCGTGATGGTATGGGGTGTCAGTGGTTACACGCCTCAGTCACCTCTTGTTCGCATTGACGGCACTTTGAACAGTGGACGTTACATTTCAGATGTGTTACGATCCGTGGCTCTACCCTTCATTCGATCCCTGCGAAACCCTACATTTCAGCAGGATAATGCACGACCGCATGTTGCAGGTCCTGTACGGGCCTTTCTGGATACAGAAAATGTTCGACTGCTGCCCTGGCCAGTACATTTTCCAGATCTCGCAGCAATTGAAAACGTCTGGTGAATGGTGGCCGAGCAACTGGCTCGTCTCAGTACTACAGTCACTACTGTTGATGAACTGTGATATCGTGTTGAATCTGCATGGGCAGCTGTACCTGTACACGCCATCCAAGCTCTGTTTGACTCAATACCCAGGCGTATCAAGGCCGTTATTACGACCAGAGGTGGTTGCTCCGGGTACTGATTTCTCAGAATCTATGCACCCAAATTGCGTGAAAACGTAATAAAAAAAAATGGTTCAAATGGCTGTGAGCACAATGGGCCTTAAGTTGTGAAGTCATCGGTGCCCTAGAACTTAGAACTACTTAAACCTAACTAACCTAAGGACATCACACACATCCATGCCTGAGGCAGGATTCGAACCTGCGACCGTAGCGGTCGCGAGGTTCCAGACTGTAGCGCCTAGAAAACATAAACACATGTCAGTTCTAGTATAAAATATTTGTCCAATGAATACCCGTTTATCATTTGCATTTCTTCTTGGTGTAGCAATTTTAATGGCCAGTAGTGGTAGCTCTCAGCGCCTCACTTTTAGTTAACTAGTGTATAAACCATTACGAATTCCTTTGGATAAAGTAAGGGCTAGTAAACCTGCCCGCGGCGCGGCGGTGCGTGTGGTATGCTCGCGCGGTCTCAGGTGCACGCCGACAATTTGCGGGCGTTCTCAAAGAGCGGACGGCCGCCGAGTCGCTCCCCGCTGTTAATATCTCCCTGCAGTAAAGCACTGCGATAGCATCGATTGCGGCTGTACTACTCGCGGTATTACAACGTGAGGGGAACGTGGTTGCGCAAATGCGCTCGACGCGGAACTTCTCCAACACGAGGAAGCGCATTCCGGTGTCGGTTTTCGCTTGACCCTGCGGTCGGCTTCTCTTTATATCCTACTTACTTAGCTAATAGTCTTATCTGCGCTACCTCTGTACGTGCTTAATCGCTGTACAAGTCACCTTAAATGCTGACTGTATTCCTGCAACTGCTGTATGATCAGAATTAGAATAATTTGAATAATTCTGCGTAATACACATCAGAACGCAGGGGTAGCACTGTTAACTTTTATCTGCAGCAGAATGTTTCTGAAAAAACTTGATGTAAGAAAGTATTACCATACTTTCACCCTAATTTTCAAATGTGGGAGTACATCGATGTGAACAAATACTACGAAGCATACTTCCTGTATGAGGAAGGGCGTATCTTCTTTTCTCTTATACGAAGAGCGTCTGACACGTGAGTCACGGATTTTTATCGGTTTTTGCAAAGGACGTTCTGTAAATTAAAAATAAAGAAATACGAGTTTCGGCAATTTAGTAGCCACACCTAATTTTTGAAAAAAAAAATGTAGGTTAAAGTTGATGGAATTTCGTATTTTCAGTGCTATGCATCGAAAGATCGTCTAAAAGCAAACAATTTTTGTTATTGTAATATGGGGTTCAAAGTTAATAATGTTCGAGTTATTAACGTTTTTGTGTTTTCATACTGTAGCTTCGGCATCCGTCATTCTACGAGTCTAGGAGTGCGAGGTCGGCTGCGAGGGGTCGAGGCGTTAAACTACCAAACCACTGGCCCATGTTCGAGTCTTGGTCTTGGCATTTTTTTTTTCATTCGATTTTTTCAGTGTATCTTGTAATATTCTAATAATAATGGGAATACTTTAAGTTGACTTTTTGCAAGTAAAACATCAGGAGGCGTGATTAAATATTTATAATGCACCTCTAGTTAATTGCTTATGTACTTTTTGGTCCAATCCGTACCGTGTCTTTTAAGGACATTGCATAATTATAATTCCAAGTACACTGATAAGTTCGATTGCTTTTATTTCTACAATAGGCCGACTTCGACTGAATTGCCACCATCAACTAACCTGTAAGTAAAAGGTACATAATTTTGGTACATTATCTCTGATTTTATAGGTAATTTTTAAATGAGTTTCATTATTATATATTTTTACATGCATCTGATATATTTGGAATCCATACCATATTCGTTGATTTCCCACTATCTATTTGCTTCTGAATTACGTTACTTTGCTGTTATTCGAGTAATAATGGTTGGTTATCATCTTATCTGATTTATTGCTTTGTGTAGTTGTCAGACTATATTCTTTATATGGGTATTTGACAGATAATCCAGCGCTATTGTATGGTTACACGCAGTTCTCTTTATCATTGGTGTTACGTAGGTATTGATTACTACCACAGCGTGTGAGGTATATCTATATATTTTCTTTTTATAGCTGTGGCATTATTTACAAATTTTAGTGATCGTATTTTTTTGGTTGTTACACAGTTTATTATTATTGATTGCATGTCCATATGACATTGCTGGACACTGTCACTGTATTCCAAAATTCATCTATGAAAATAGATATGCAGAACAAACGAAGAAAATTGTCAAATAATGTAACACAATCCTAACAGAATATGGAAAAAGGTCTGGTATAGTGATGAACCCTGTAACACCTAGACTACATGGGCAACCAAAATCCATTAACCATTACCTCCACTCCACCCAGTGGTAGATAGCATAGATACCTTATTAGTAAAAAATTTAAAAATCGCCTAATAAAATTCTATACATATAATAAAAATATATGGTTAGTAACTCAAGACTATTAGCACAAAAAATAGAGGACATAAAAAAATGGAAAATTCACATTGATCAGTATTACAAATCTTTACACTTACATTCTGATTTATGAAATAATCACCTTAATTTAAAATAACCTACTGCAATACGGAAACTGCAATACGGTAACAGGCGCTAATGAATTTATATGAAACGAAATTATATGACTACTAAAATTTGTACTCCATCAAAACTGCTTTCAATTTAACCATAAAATTTATACACAAACAGATGGATGGCCATGGGATGTAGCACAGCCTGGACAATAGTGGATATATTACTAAACAGGACAGAAGAAAAATTTTTAAGGAATTCATATTTGTTGATTAAGAAGTTATGTATTATTATACTCATAGATATGTCAGTGAAACACAAATGCTAGCAGATGGTATCAATACAGACATCCAACAAATACACGAGGCACTGAATGCACTGCACCATAAAATGGAATTTACAAAATTACGAGAAAACAATAAAACAAAAAAGTTCCTCGACTTAGTCGTAAAAAACCATTAGCAACACACGCAACAAATTTACCCTAATCCCACTGCAACATATAGCATGGTTAATGCAAATTCATGCCGCCCAAAAGCGTATAAGTACTCGGAGGCCGAACCGCACAATAACGCTGGGTTCGGTGTGGCGCGGCGGTAAAGTGGGTGGACTGCTGTGGCCTGTTGTGGGGCTGTGAACCATTGAGGGCTACAGCGGAGCGAAGCCTCTCCGTCGTTTTGAGGTCCCCGGTTCAGTACACAATACACACACATCACCAACAGGAAAACAGATAGCGGCGCCAGTTTCTTTACCACTAGACATTTCGCTAGTGACTTTTATTAAATTCCAAATACCATTGCAGCGTCCCGTGGAGAGACTGTCTGTGACTCTTCAGTGGTGATTCGTCCATCGGATGTGGACGTTAGATTTGGCGTCTACTTTGGCATTATGCGAGACAGGTATGCAAAATGCCGGCACGGAGTTTTACTCTTTCCCTTCTGCCAGTGTGCACTCGGTGTGCTTGCCGGGGGGTCTCGTCCGTAATGTGGAGGAGGCCCTTCCGGCAGCTATTGAACGCACTGGGTGTGACCGGCTGCAGATAGTAGCACATGTCGGAACGAATGACGCCTGCCGCTTGGGTTCTGAGGCCATCCTTGGTTCCTTCCGGCGGCTGGCTGATTTGGTGAAGACAACCAGCATCGCACGCGGAGTGCAAGCTGAGCTTAATATCTGCAGCATAGTGCCCAGAGTCGATCGCGGTCCTCTGGTTTGGAGCCGTGTGGAGGGTCTAAACCAGAGGCTCAGACGACTCTGCGACTATAATGGTTGCAAATTCATCGACCTCCGTTATTGGGTGGAGAACTGTAGGGCCCCCCTAGACAGGTCAGGCGTGCACTACACACCGGAAGCAGCTACTAGGGTAGCAGAGTACGTGTGGCGTGCACACGGGGGTTTTTTAGGTTAGAGGGACCCCCCCTTGGGCGAAACGATAAAATACCTGACGGCTTACCAGAGAGAACATTATCATCGTTGATAAAGAACGTCCGTCCTCAGAGACCAAAAACAGGAAAAGTTAACGTAATATTGGTAAACTGCAGGAGTATCCAGGGCAAGGTTCCTGAATTACTATCTCTTATTGAAGGAAATAGTGCGCATATAGTATTAGGAACGGAAAGTTGGTTAAAACCGGAAGTGAACAGTAACGAAATCCTAGACACAGAATGGAATATATACCGCAAGGATAGGATAAACGCCAATGGTGGAGGAGTATTTATAGCAGTAAAGAATTCAATAATATCCAGTGAAGTTATTAGCGAATGCGAATGTGAAATAATCTGGGTTAAGTTAAGTATCAAAGGTGGGTCAGATATGATAGTCGGATGCTTCTATAGGCCACCTGCATCAGCAACCGTAGTAGTTGAGCGCCTCAGAGAGAACCTGCAGAACGTCGTGAAGAAGTTTCGTGATCATACTATTGTAATAGGGGGAGACTTCAATCTACCAGGTATAGAATGGGATAGTCACACAATCAGAACTGGAGCCAGGGACAGAGACTCTTGTGACATTATCCTGACTGCCTTGTCCGAGAATTACTTCGAGCAGATAGTTAGAGAACCAACTCGTGAAGCTAACGTTTTAGACCTCATAGCAACAAATAGACCGGAACTTTTCGACTCCGTGAATGTAGAAGAGGGTATCAGTGATCATAAGTCAGTGGTTGCATCAATGACTACAAGTGTAATAAGAAATGCCAAGAAAGGAAGGAAAATCTATTTGCTTAACAAGAGTGATAGGGCACAAATCGCAGAATATCTGAGTGACCACCATCAAACGTTCATTTCTGAGGAAGAGGATGTGGAACAAAAATGGAAAAAATTCAGAAACATCGTCCAGTACGCCTTAGATAAGTTCGTACCGACTAAGGTCCAAAGCGAGGGGAAAGATCCACCGTGGTATAACAATCATGTACGAAAGGTACTACGGAAACAAAGAAAGCTTCACCATAGGTTTAAGAGTAGTCAAATCATAGCTGATAAGGAAAAGCTGAACGAAGCGAAAAAGAGCGTAAAGAGAGCAATGAGAGAAGCATTCAACGAATTCGAACATAAAACATTGGCAAACAATCTAAACAAGAACCCTAAAAAGTTTTGGTCATATGTAAAATCGGTAAGCGGATCTAAATCCCCTATTCAGTCACTCGTTGACCACGATGGCACCGAAACAGAGGACGACCGAAGAAAGGCAGAAATACTGAATTCAGTGTTCCGAAACTGTTTCACTGCGGAAAATCGTAACACGGTCCCTGACTTCAGCCGTCGCACGGACGCCAAAATGGAAAATATTGAAATAAACGATATCGGAATTGAAAAACAACTGCTATCACTTAGTAGCGGAAAAGCATCCGGACCAGACGAGATACCCTTAAGATTCTACAGTGATTATGCTAAAGAACTTGCCCCTTTTCTATCAGCAATTTATCGTAGATCTCTGGAAGAACGTAAAGTACCTAGCGACTGGAAGAAAGCACAGGTCGTTCCCATTTTCAAGAAGGGTCATAAATCAGATGCGAATAATTATAGGCCTATTTCACTTACGTCAATCTGTTGTAGAATAATGGAACATGTTTTGTGTTCTCGTATTATGACGTTCTTAGATAATACAAATCTCCTTCATCATAACCAACATGGATTCCGCAAACAGAGATCATGTGAAACCCAGCTCGCCCTATTTGCCCAAGAAATTCACAGTGCCGTAGACACTGGCGAGCAGATTGATGCCGTATTCCTGGACTTCAGGAAGGCATTTGATACGGTTCCGCACTTACGTTTAGTGAAAAAAATACGTGCTTACGGAATATCGGACCAGGTTTGTGATTGGATTCAGGATTTCCTAGAAGAAAGAACACAACATGTCATTCTTAACGGTTCAAAATCTGCAGATGTAGAGGTAATTTCGGGAGTACCGCAAGGAAGCGTGATAGGACCTTTATTGTTTACAATATACATAAATGACTTAGTTGACAACATCGGTAGCTCCGTGAGGCTATTTGCAGATGACACGGTTGTCTACAAGAAAGTAGCAACATCAGAAGACTCGTACGTACTCCAGGAAGACCTGCAGAGGATTAATGAATGGTGCGACAGCTGGCAGCTTTCCCTAAATGTAGATAAATGTAATATAATGCGCATACATAGGGGCAGAAATCCATTCCAGTACGATTATGCCATAGGTGGTAAATCATTGGAAGCGGTAACGACCGTAAAATACTTAGGAGTTACTATCCGGGGCGATCTGAAGTGGAATGATCACATAAAACAAATAGTGGGAAAAGCAGGCGCCAGGTTGAGATTCATAGGAAGAATTCTAAGAAAATGTGACTCATCGACGAAAGAAGTAGCTTACAAAACGCTTGTTCGTCCGATTCTTGAGTATTGCTCATCAGTATGGGACCCTTACCAGGTTGGATTAATAGAAGAGATAGACATGATCCAGCGAAAAGCAGCGCGATTCGTCATGGGGACATTTAGTCAGCGCGAGAGCGTTACGGAGATGCTGAACAAGCTCCAGTGGCAGACACTTCAAGAAAGGCGTTACGCAATACGGAGAGGTTTATTATCGAAATTACGAGAGAGCACATTCCGGGAAGAGATGGGCAACATATTACTACCGCCCACATATATCTCGCGTAATGATCACAACGAAAAGATCCGAGAAATTAGAGCAAATACGGAGACTTACAAGCAGTCGTTCTTCCCACGCACAATTCGTGAATGGAACAGGGAAGGGGGGATCAGATAGTGGTACAATAAGTACCCTCCGCCACACACCGTAAGGTGGCTCGCGGAGTATAGATGTAGATGTAGATGTAGATGCTTCATCCAGGATAACAAAACGTTACACTGTGCCTACCCCTAATCGCAGTCATCTACAAAACATACGAGGGCTGTACAATAAGTAATGCAACTCTTTTTTTTCTGACAGTACGTTGGTTGTACTCAGAATTCCAATACACGACATTATTCCTCACTCTTTTTACCCACGAAACTATATTTTTCAAAGTAATCTCCGTTCAATGCGACGGCCTTATGCGACCTAAATGTTCTCATCTTACCAGTCGGCTGTTTTATGTCGGAGCCAACGTCTTGCTGCACCAGTAATTTCTCAATCATCCACGTGCCGCTTCCTGGAGAATGCAGCCTTCATTGAACCAAACAGAGATCCGGGCTGTAGGGTGAATGAGGAAGAACAGTCCATTGACGTTTTTTGAGTTCCTCTCGGGTGCTGAGATTTTTATGAGGCCTTGCGTTTTCATGAGGAAGTTCGTTTGCATTTTTGTGGCGACAAACACTTTGAAGTCGTTTCTTCAATTTCCTGAGGGTAGCACAGTACACTTCAGAGCGAGGACATCAAACAGACCCTTTCAGGGTCCCACAAGACTGTCATCATGACTTGACCGGCTGATGGCGCGGCTTTGATCTTTTACTTCTGAGGAGAGGTGGTGTGGGGCCACTCCATGGTCTGCCGTTTTGTTTTCGGTTCGAAGTGGTGAATCCATATTTGACCACCTGTGACGATGTTCGACGAAAATTTGTCACGATCAGCCTTGGAACGCGCAAGCAATTGTGCCCAGATGGTCCTTCGTTGCTCTTGATGGTCCGCCGATCACCTCGAATGAGAGTATCGATACATTCCAACGTTACACGAGTTTCAGCTGTGTGCGGCCGTCCGTGGCACGCGAGATCCGACAGTTTAACACGAGACCTTGTTGCAATGATGACAGACGCCTCGCCCAACGATTTGCCGTGCTTTCGTTCACTGCTAGGTGTCCGAAGACATTCTGCAAGCGCCTAAGAACATTTCCGATGATCTGGTTTTCCGCCAAAAGAAACTCAATGGCAGCTGTCTGCTTGGACCGCATCTCCGTTACAGACGCGATTTTGAAGGCTACATATAGCACCACCACCAATCGGAATTTCATGAAACTATATGGGATGATGCTGCGGGAATATTCCAAGATGTCCCACAACAAATTCTGCATTTTTAACTGAAATTCGCTGAGAAAAAAATTTATTGTATTACTTATTGAGCGCCCTTTGTTGATTCGCTTAACACTTCATAACGTATTGGAGAGGAGGGGGGGGGGGGGGCAACAGAAAACCACGTCAACGAGAAGGTTGCACTGGACGTGATTGCGGTATTTTCACATCTGACAGAATGCTCATTACCTAAGTAAAAGAGTCAGTTTGACTTTTGATTTGCCCAAGCATAATAGCAGTGAGCTAATGACCAATTATCTAAATTATAAGTATTCTCTAGGCTTTTTATGTGGTGCTCATCCATAAAGCTCTTATATGTTGCTGAATAGTTTCAGCCATAAGACCATGTTCACAGTATCGTACACATAAAATGAAACCAACAGAAGTTAGTGAATTTTAATCGAAATAAAATTTAAATAGGAAATCGTAATCAAAGATTTCAAACATTTACTAAAATATACCTTACAGAAGCAACAGCACATGGCAGCACACAACTATGTCCGATAACTGCCTTGTCACAGTTAACAAACTAAACTTTGTGTTTGGCGAAAGAACGTGAGAGTTGATGATAAGAAGTAAAACACGTTTCAGTTTTCCAATGAACTGTTTCCCTTACAGCCAGCTGAATAATAATGTGAAGTAATGAAGTCGAAACTTTTGCAGCGTGTGGCAGAAAGGAATTGGTGTTAATCCAACATCACCAATGCAAAAAGAACAATACAAATGGAATTACTAGCACAATTTAAAAGTATTATTGATCATGAAGTGTGTGTGTGTGTGTGTGTTTGTGTATGTGTGTGTTTATGGATACCCCACAGAAGATTTGTATAACCCTTACTATTGGTTTTTTGTATAGATAAAGAAGATTGTATATTATGTGTGAGTGTTTATATGTGTGTGTGTTTATATGTGTGTGTGTTTATATGTGTGTGTGTTTGTGTATGTGTGTGTTTATGGATACCCCACAGAAGATTTATATAACCCTTACTACTGGTTTCTTGTATAGATGAAGAAGAATGTATATGATGTGTGTGTGTGTTTATATGAGTGTGTGTTTATATGTGTGTGTGTTTATGGACACCCCACAGAAGATTTATATAACCCTTAGTATTGGTTTCTTGTATAGACAAAGAAGAATGTATATGTCTGGGATCTCCTCCCAGATGCATGGATTGATTTCAACAAAATATGACACAGAAAGAGCAGGGCTCATGAATATCAGCACTTTGGAGTGTTTTAACATTCTTGCTCCAATATGAGTGTGAACTCAGAGAATAACATGTTTTTTCCACCTCTAGCATATGAGCTACCCTGCACAATAGGCATGTTGTGTGGGAACAGTATTGGCCTGCCAAATAAACATACTTTTCAAAGCATTCTATATCTCAGGACCAAAAAATAGTTTTCCGAGTGCTGATATGTAGGCTGCCCTGCATGACAGGCTTGTTGTGTTGGAGTAGTATCGACCTACTTTGCAAGATGGACTGTTTGTCAGGGGCAAATAAATTATTTTTCAGGTCCCTGATATTTAGTCTGCTCTGCGTCACATACGTGTTGTGAAAGTATTATCATCATGCTTTACTGAACTGTATTGCAGGGGCTGTACATGCTGATGAGCATGTCAGGTGGCAGGTTGCGATTGATAGAGGAGAAGATGGACAAAACGAGTGGAGGAAGAAATCGACAGAGAGGGGGAAGCAGGGGGAGATGCATGAGGCAGGTGGAAGGTGTAGAGGTTTGGTGTGCCAAAGAGAGAGAAGGAGGAGGAGATGGTCAGAGGGAGGAAGATATGGTCATATAGACAGGGTGGAGGAAACTGATAAACAGAGGGGGAGAAGGAGATGATTACGCAGAGAGAGTAGGGAGGAGAAATGAGGCATATAGAGATGGAAGGAAGAGGTGCACAGAGAGAGGGGGGAGGAGGATGTGTGTTCAGTATATGTGTCGAACGAATAAGCAGACGAGCCATGGTGAAGAGGCTAGTCATATATATAAATGACCTAGTGAATGAGCTGAACGAGGCAGTTCACAAACGATGATGATGTATATAACGCTAGAAAATGTCACCAAAATGCAGGAAGGCCTGCTGAAGATCGACGATGGTGCAGAGATTGGCAACTGTCGTTCAAAATAAACAAAGCCAATGTAGTCGTACGGGGCATAAATAGGCAGAAAAACACATTATCGTATGAGTAAACAAGCAATAGAAGCAGTCATTAAGTTACTGGAAGTATTCTACGGGGCGACTTAAAGGAAAATGACCACATAAAACTAATACAAAAAAAATGCTAGGGAATGTTCCCGTCTAACATGTCGAAACCAACAGTGCAATTTTTCACAGAGTAATAATACACCGAAAGAAATGCACTGTCAAAATTTGCTACTAAGGCGCACTGCAAGTATTTACAAAAATTGAAGTTACTCAGTTTTGCCATACAAAGAACCACTTACAACAGCGCTTTGTACGGATTTTCCTGCCTTACGAGCGATCGGGAGAATAAGCAGACAAGAGAATGTGGCGCCGCGAAGCGCCAAGTCCAAAATACACACACGCGAATTTTAAGCACTTAAACCATAACAAAAATGTCTCAAAACACTACTTATTTCAATACCTTGCAGTTCATATTGACAGCCAATCGCCCTGTATCGCGTAATCACCCAGTATAGTCCATTGCTTATGCAGGAGATAGAAAATCTGTCATAATCACGTACTCTCAGCTTATTATCATCTTTAAATGTATATGGTAGCTAGATATTTCATATCTTTTTCTATAAATTTGTTATCGCGTACTTTATTTCTTACTCATTTCTTTAAGAAGGGCATAATGAAGATGGGCTGAGGTGTGAACTGGTGATTGTGGTAGGGAGGGCATTGGCCTAGGGTATTCAGGAAATCTGTGTTAGCCAAAATACCACGGTGGTGTAGTGGATATCACATCCACCTAGGAAATAGGAGAGCCAGGTTAAAGTTCCGGAGTTCCGGCCTTAGCACAGATTTTAAGCCATTACTTCAGTTTCTGTCCTTATCAAAAGTTAATTTAGTTTTACCTCCATTGTCAACACTTAGCGATACCGGAAAGGCCACTGCTAACTATTATCGATATGAAATGAGTTGTAAATTAGAGAGGTTTGCAACTGTGAACAACTGTGTCAGTGAAACTATCGATGGAAACTGACATTCGTTTACAAATTACGATCGAGTCGCGCCGTTTTATTTGTTTACCAATGTGCCATCAGTCAAGGATATGTGCCTGCCATGTTCCCCATGTGCTATCTGCTACAGCTACGGTAGGGGTGCACATTCCCCCAGCAGCATGGCGAACGACGAATTTGGCAGTTTACAACAACTCTTAGCAACTAAAATTTTGACATTGTGTCTCTTTCGGTGCCTTCTTCCTGTACAATAAATTTCGGGGCATGTTTCGATATGTCTGACTGGACCGTCCCCTTGTGTGATGAAAGAATCCTGAGGAAACGTAGTGCACCCACGAAGGAGGCTGCGCACTGAACTCTCGCTTCAATTGCTCGTCAGTCAGGAACCCACATCAGAAAGCATTCATATAAGGAAACAGACAATATCCTGACGAGGCCAGCAAGTGTCGTCAGAAGTTCGTATAATAAGCGTTAAAGTGAAGCAGAGATATTCCTGAAACTCATGTGGCAGACATTGCAATAGAGGCGTTGCGCAACAGTGAAAGAAAAAAAAATTAGAGTTCAATGTCCCAGCGACATCGAGGTTATAAGAGACGATTGTGTAACGCTGTAGTTCACTGTTAAAACATCAAGAAATATATTGCCTTTGCTTCCTACATCTAGCCAACAACCGTAGACGTGAAATTAGAGCGATCAGAGCTAACAGTGTGTGTTACCGGACAAACAACAGTTCTTGTCGTGCTCCATTCGCAAATGAAACAGGAGTGTCAGGAAAGAGGGAGGGCGGGGCGAGGGGGGAGGACAGAGCTACACGAAGTACGCTCTACTACAAACCGTAAAGAGAGACTCAGAGGTATACAGGTTGTTACAAACGGGTACGGCCAAACTTTCAGGAAACATTCCTCACACACAAAGAAAGAAAATATGTTATGTTATGTGGACATGTGTCCGGAAACGCTTACTTTCCATGTTAGAGCTCATTTTATTACTTCTCTTCAAATCACATTAATCATGGAATGGAAACACACAGCAACAGAACGTACCAGCGTGACTTCAAACACTTTGTCACAGGAAATGTTCAAAATGTCCTCCGTTAGCGAGGATACATGCATCCGCCCTCCGTCGCATGGAATCCCTGATGCGCTGATGCAGCCCTGGAAAATGGCGTATTGTATCACAGCCGTCCACAATACGAGCACGAAGAGTCTCTACATTTGGTACCGGGGTTGCGTAGACAAGAGCTTTCAAATGCCCCCATAAATGAAAGTCAAGAGGGTTGAGGTCAGGAGAGCGTGGAGGCCACGGAATTGGTCCGCCTCTACCAATCCATCGGTCACCGAATCTGTTGTTGAGAAGCGTATGAACACTTCGACTGAAATGTGCAGGGGCTTCATCGTGCATGAACCACATGTCGTGTCGTAGTTGTAAAGGCACATGTTCTAGCAGCACAGGTAGAGTATCCCGTATGAAATCTAGATAACGTGCTCCATTGAGCGTAGGTGGAAGAACATGGGTCCCAATCAAGACATCACCAACAATGCCTGCCCAAACGTTCACAGAAAATGTGTGTTGATGACGTGATTACACAATTGCCTGCGGGTTCTCGTCAGCCCACACATGTTGATCGTGAAATTTACAATTTGATCATGTTGGAATGAAGCCTCATCCGTAAAGAGAACATTTGTACTGAAATGAGGATTGAGACATTATTTGATGAACCATTCGCAGAAGTGTACCCGTGGAGGCCAATCAGCTGCTGATAGTGCCTGCACACGCTGTACATGGTACGGAAACAACTGGTTCTCCCGTAGCAGTCTCCATACAGTGACGTGGTCAACGTTACCTTGTACAGCAGCAACTTCTCTGACGCTGACATTAGGGTTATCGTCAACTGCACGAAGAATTGCCTCGTCCATTGCAGGTGTCCTCGTCGTTCTAGGTCTTCCCCAGTCGCGAGTCATAGGCTGGAATGTTCCGTGCTCCCTAAGACGCCGATCAATTGCTTCGAACGTCTTCCTGTCGGGACACCTTCGTTCTGGAAATCCGTCTCGATACAAACGTACCGCGCCACGGCTATTGCCCCGTGCTAATCCATAAATCAAATGGGCATCTGCCAACTCCGCATTTGTAAACATTGCACTGACTGCAAAATCACGTTCGTGATGAACACTAACCTGTTGATGCTACGTACTGATGTGCTTGCTGCTAGTACTATAGAGCAATGAGTCGCATTTCAACACAAGCACCAAAGTCAACATTACCTTCCTTCAATTGGCGGTGAATCGAGGAAGTACAGTACATACTGACGAAACTAAAATGAGCTCTAACATGGAAATTAAGCGTTTCCGGACACATGTCCACATAACAGCTTTTCTTTATTTGTGTGTGAGGAATGTTTCCTGAAAGTTTGGCCGTACCTTTTTGTAACACCCTGTAGGTACAGACATACGCGCGCGCGCGTGTGTGTGTGCGTGTGTGTGTGTGTGTGTGTGTGTGTGTGAGTGTACGTTTTGGGGAGGAGGTGGGGTAGGAGGAGAGAGAGAAAGATGAATTTGGAAATTTGTGGTAAGATCTTATGGGACCAAACTGCTGAGGTCATCGGCCCATAAGCTTACACACTACTTAATCTAACTTAAACTAACTTACGCTAAGGACAACACACACACCCATGCACGAAGGAAGACTCGAACCTCCGACGGGAGGAGCCGCACGTACCGTGACAGGACGCCTTAAACCGCGTGGCTACGCCGAGCGGCAGAGGGAGACAGAGATAGAAAGAGAGAAAGAGATAGAGAGAAGGAGGGAGAGGGAGGGAGGGAGAGAGAGAACTTTATTGAGCTGTCATGGCCGGGATGTGATCTGACCACCAGCAATCGGTACGTACCTTTATACCAATTCTGAGCTGATGAGAGTCAAGCTGTGCTGCTCTCTGCTGGAATTGCGCGCCTGTTACGGGGAGCGCTCGCCGCGCCGGGGTAAGTAGGGGCCCTGCCGGCTCAGTAGGCGGGTCCGCAGAGCCCCGGGGACTTCCGCGTTCGTTACCGCCTGCGATTGAATCCGCCCTATCGCCGCCTTCCCGATGCTCTTCGCAACTCGCTCGTGACTCTGGACGGGGAAGACTGGCCGCCTCGGGGTCACGTCCCGGGGTCCAGGCTGCGTTAGCGTCTGCCTATCTGCTGCTAGCACACAACGCAACAAGTTATTACTGCTGCCAGATGCAATTCTCGCAGAATGTCCCGATTTTTAGGTGTGTCATGTGTTGTGTTGGCAGAAGAGCCAACACCGTATTACTAGTGGAGGCCGAAATGCACGCGTTTTAGCTCACGCAGACTGGCGTGAGGAGGGAACGACTATACTGACGTGAGGTCTGGAACATGACAAGGAATTAACTTTAATCCATTAATGATGAACGTCGCTCTTGACAGTACATGATTCATAATGTTATCTGTTCAGAATACATTCATAGTAACTGAATATGGCGCCTTGCTAGGTCGTAGCAAATGACGTAGCTGAAAGCTATGCTAAACTGTCATCTCTGCAAATGAGAGCGTATGTAGACAGTGAACCATCGCTAGACTATACCTGCCGTGTGGCGGCGCTCGGTCTGCAATCACTGATAGTGGCGACACGCGTGTCCGACATATACTAACGGACCGCGGCCGATTTAAAGGCTACCACCTAGCAAGTGTGGTGTCTGGCGGTGACACCACATCATGACTTGTCCCGCGGGATGCCGAATGACTCAACTTTTGAGCGCTGCTAACAATTCGAAATACACTGGCGGAAAAAATCGCAGTACGAAAAAATAGTTAATGTAGAGTAATGAAATTTCGGGAATACATTTGTCTAGGTAACGTATTCAAGTGATTGACATTGCAAGATCACAGGTTAATGTAAGCGTGAGATAAGCCACTGCAAATGTGAAATTCTGATACATTAATAAGCGCCAGAATGTTGAATGGAAGTACGCAATTGCGCAAGCTTTCTATTGCGCAGGTGCCGGATGTCAGTTTGTGGGGTAGAGTTCCACGATTGCTGCACTTGGTCTGTCAATACAAATGGTTAAAATGGCTCTGAGCGCTATGGGACTTAACATCTGAGGTCATCAGTCCCCTAGAACTTAGAACTACTTAAACCTAACTAACCTAAGAACATCACACTAAATGCGAACATTTTTTAGGTTAGGCTTTACCGTGACTGTTATTAACATTAAATGAAACAACAAGTTTACTGTTACCAGTCACCGTTTTATTTATTTCCAACACGTGTTTCAAAGGTTTAAACCTCCATCATCGGATGGATTTACATTAGTTAGTATGACATTTGTGTGTGTGTTGTGTTACGATTTTTGGAGCAACTTGTGGCACTGCCTAGTGGAGAAACAAGACACTATTTCAGAACATGGTTTTGGATTACTTATGACAAAAATTTAACTGAGATCTAATGGTAAACATAAAATAAGTAAACTAGATTACCTCCAGTGGTCACAGGTTCCTTTCGCTGATGTTCCCCTCACGTTAGAGGCATATGAAAGGAAGTTCTGTGTAATCGAGTATATTCTTGCCCTTAATGGGTATCCGGGGTCTATGATTGAGAAATGAAGCATGGAAGGGATTCGATTCCATATCGTGGATAAATATCAGAGAGGACTTACGAGTGTAGTGTGTGGACATACAAGGTGAGAATGTGGGCCTCGCGGGAGGCGTGCGCGAGATAGTCCCTGCAGTCGCACTATCCTACAGGCTGGAGATCCCGAGTTCGAGTCCCGTTTAGGGCACACATTTTCACCTGTCTCCGTTGATGTATATCAACGCCCGTTAGCAGCTGAAGGTATTAATATAATTCTAATTTAGCCTCATTTCCGTTTCGTATCGCGCAACCGCTTGGGTGTTGTGCGGCTTCAGTACTGATGGCTAATATTTACTATTACGCAGTTTTCCTGTTTGTATTCCCGGTCGCGCAGCAAGGGGAAGGACTGTTATGGATTTTTGTACTTATTCCACGCAATATGTGTTTCCCTACCCACCCCACCTCCTGTTTTTTTTTTGCATTTTACATGTTTCATTACTTTGGTAACTTTCGGCGCCCGATCGTGAAATCTGTTTTTTTCTGATTATTTTCTGCCCCTTTTGCTCTTTTTATGACAACATTCGAGTGAGGATCACCTGAGATGATTAAGTGATGTTATTTGTTGAGTAACGTCCTGTTCTCTCTCTTTTGTTCAAATGTTCACACGTGTGTGAAATCTTATGGGACTTAACTGCTAAGGTCATCAGTCCCTAAGCTTACACACTACTTAACCTAAATTATCCTAAGGACAAACACACACACCCATGCCCGAGGGAGGACTCGAACCTCCACCGGGTCTCTCTCTTTTACTTTGTTTTAATTTTGAACTTAAGCCGCATAGTTCCTTGTTTGACATTTAAGACTTGAGCATGCCTCCATTTCGCGTGCAATATAAAATTTTTACTATCGCAGTTTACATCAGATAATGGAACAGTAACTGTTCCGAAACCGGTGGTGTACCCAATAAGAGATTGTGGATTAAGCAACTGTCCTCCGGTTTTCTTCATTTTTCAAAATCAACGTGCTCTTATTCTTTTCTTGGTTGCCAAGGGAAAAACAGCGATAGACCACCATCGGAGACTAAATAATTTGTACGGGGCAGTATGTGTGTTGGAAATCATCGTTGTGGAACTGTGGACCAAGTTCTATGCTGGTCGCGATTCTGCACAAAACATCGGTCGATCTGTGAGGCGAGCTTCAACTGGGAGATTCAATTGGTCGTAACACTGTGACCACTGGAGGTACTCTAGTTTACTTATTTTATGTTTACCATTAGATATCAGTTTAATTTTTTGTCAGAAGAAATCCAAAACCATGTTCTGAAATAGTGTCTTGTTTCTCCACTAGGCAGTGCCACAAGTTCCTCCAAGAAATCGTAACACTACACACACACAAATGTCATACTAACTAATGTAAATCCACCCGATGATGGAGGTTTAAACCTTTGAAACGCGTGTTGGAAATAAATAAAACGGTGACTGGTAACAGTAAACTTGTTGTTTCATTTAATGATATCACACACATCCTTGCCTGAGGCAGGATTCGAACCTGCGACCGTGGCAGCAGCGCGGTTCCGGACTGAAGCGCCTAGAACCGCTCGGCCACAGCGGCCGGCGGCCTGTCAATACAGGGACAGTTAATGCCGCTTGTGGAGATCGCTGGGGTTGTCGTCCGATGATGTCCCCTACATGCCCGATTGGAGACACATCTGGTGATCGAGCAAGCCAAGGCAGCTTGTCGACACCTTGTAGAGCATGTTGAGTTACGACATCGTTATGTGGGAGAGTTTTATCGTGTTGGAAAACACCGCTTGGCCTCCTTTATGAGGACGAAGGGCGAAATAATACAAGAATGGGAGGCATGCGGCTGGTTTCAAAACGTAAATTTGGGGCCTGCGCAGGCAGGACTTTAGTTCATCGGCTGATCGCGACCTCCTGGCGCGCCGTATTCTAACGTCCTTCCTTACTGCCATCGAAGCGTCCAGACTTTCACTTTTGAACTTTAACGTACTCTACCATCTCTGAAGTGGATACGCATTATGCACTGGCAGAAAAAAATCACAACACCAAGGAGGAGTTTTGCGACATAAGCGAATGTTGCTAGGCGTGTTTCTACATATGGAAAATGATATCTATTCAATTTTATCTCCAGTCGCATAAGTGTGCCAATAATAGCGCCACTCTGAGGATGCAAATCAGATTTCATTTATATACACACTGTAATGGTCGGTAGTTATCTTTGCGATTGGATATGATGAGTTGATCTTCGTCAAGAATACCTTTAAGGCGACAAAGACCCCATTATCAACACCTCACTGAGTTTGAACGAGGTCGTGTAATAAGGCAACGAGAAGGTGTTCATCAATGGTAGCACAAGAGGTCGAATCACAAGATTCACGAAAAAATTTGCAGCCACTGTAGGTGGGATAAGCTCGAGTGTGTTCCTGCTGTCTTACGAAATCGCACCCCAGACCGTAGCTCAAGGTTTAGATCCAGTGAGCCTACGTCGCAGATATGTTGCTTGTAGGCGCTCATCTTGCCTCTTTGTAACCAACACACCGCCTTCACTGCCACCTAGACAGAACCAGATTTCGTCAGAAACCACAACAGACTTCCACTTTACCCCAAATGAGCTCTCGCTTGATACCAGTGAAGTCGTAAACGGCGCTGATTTGGTGTCAGTGGAATTAATGCTACAGGATGCCCGTCTCGAAAAAATGGCTCTGAGCACTATAGAACTTAACATCTGAGGTCTTCAGTGCCCTAGAACTTAGATCTACTTAAACCTAACTAATCTAAGGAGATCACACACATCCATGCCCGAAGCAGGATTCGAACCTGCGACCACAGCGGTCACGCGGTTCCAGACTGAAGCGTCTGTCTCGGTGCTGACCTTGTAGTCAACCGATATGTAACAGTTAAGATGTGTTACTTGGGTGCCAACTGCTGCTCAGATTGCTGCTGCAGGTGCAGTACAATGTGCCAGAGCCATACGCCAAACACTACGGTCTTCACTCTCGGTAGTGCCACGTGGCCGTCCGGGACACGGTCATCTTCCAACCGTATATTCCCACCACAACCGTTGCTGCCGACAATCATGTACGGTGGCCGCATTCCTGGCTAGTCTCTCTGCAATATTACATAAGGAACATTCAGTTCCTCATAGACCTCGTCGAATTCGACCTGAATACTGAGAGGCATGATCCTCATCGCCCCTCCACGACAATGCACCAGGAGCACACTGTTACGACGCAATTACCGATGGTCTATGGGCGCCGGCACGGTAACTCGTGCGTGATCGGTCATAAGTTTAGCTGCCCTCTGTAACAAAAAAATGAGTGAATGGGTCAACGAGAAACTTGAACGGGTGTCATGGGGCCTCCGCCCCGAACAAACACAACTAACAATAACGAACAAAACGAGATCAGTTTTTAAAAAAAAGGAGGTACCGTCTTTGATTCGTAATCAAACGTCCTCGGTCCCGGGTTAGAAACCCGCCACAGCTTAAATTTTGTTTAATAATCAGACTTGGCGGTCGAGCGCTTCCGGTATAAGAAGTCACCCTCATTCTGTCAACGGCCTCGTAAAACGGGGTGGAGGAGCGGACAGCGGTCCAGGGCACTCCCTAGGGGTGGAAAACTGCCCATAAAGGCCGAAGAATCAGCAACGATCAACGGCGTGAGAACGCAGCGAGCAATGGAAACCACTGCATTAGACACACATAGCCAGTAATTGTAGCCTGTAATTGAAAAATGTCATGATGATCTCTCCATTGGCAAAAGATTCCGGAATAGTCCGCCATTCGCCGGCAGGGTGGCCGAGCGGTTCTAGGAGCTACAGTCTGGAACTGCTCGACCGCTACGGTCGCAGGTTCGAATCCTGCCTCGGGCATGGCTGTGTGTGATGTCCTTAGGTTAGTTAGGTTTAAGTAGTTCTAACTTCTAGGGGACTGATGACCTCAGAAGTTAAGTCCCGTAGTGCTCAGAGCCATTTGAACCATTTTTTTAGTCCCCTATTCGAATCTTCGGGAGGGGACTGCCAAGGAGAAGGTGAGAAAAAGATTGAATAATCAACGAAAGGATAACGTTGTACGAGTCGGGGAGTGTCAGAAGCTTGAATGTAGTAGGGAAGTTGGAAATCTGCAAAGGGAAACTCAGTCTAGATATAGTAGGTGTCATTGAAGTGAAATGGAAAGAAGGCAAGGATTTCTGATCAGATGACTGTAGGGTAATATCAACAGCAGCAGAAAATGGTATAACGGGAGTAGGATTCGTTATAAATAGCCACGCGGTATTTTGCCGCGTGGTCAAAGGCGCCTTGCCACGGTTCGTACGGCTCACCCCGTCGGAGGTTTCAGTCCTCCCTCGGGCATGGGTGAGTATGTTGTCCTTAGCGTAAGTTAGTTTAAGTTAGTTTAAGTAGTGTGTAAGCCTAGGGACCAATGACCTCAGCAGTTTGGTTCCATAGGAACTTACCACAAATTTCCGTTATGAATAGGAAGGTAGGGCAGAGAGTGAGTTACAGTGAACAATTCTGCGATAGGGTTATTCTTATCAGAATCGACATCAAACCAACACCGACAACGATAGCTCAGGTATACATGCCGACGTCGTAAGCAGAAGATGAAGAGATAGAGAAAGTATATGAGGATATTGAAAGGAGACTACAATATGCAAAGGGAAATGAAAACCTAATACTAATTGGAAAATGGAATGTGGTAGTAGGGAAGGAGTAGAAGGAATTTTTACAAGAGAATATGGGCTTGGGACAAGGAATGAGAGAGGGGAAAGACTAGTTGAGTTCTGTGATAAATTTCACCTGCTAATAGCGAATACTCTGCTCAGGAATCTCAAGAGGAGGAGGAATACTTGGAAAAGGCCGTGTGATACGGGAATATTTCAGTTAGATTACATCATGGTCAGACATAGATTCTGAAATCAGATTCTGGATTGTAAGGCATACGCAGGGGCAGATATATCCTCAGATCACAATGTAGTAGTAATGAAGAGTGGGCTGAAGTTTAAGAGATTAGTCAGGAAAAATGAATATGCATAGAAGTGGAATAGAGAAGTACTAAGGAATAACGAGATACACTTGAACTTCTCTAAGGCTGTAGAAACAGCAATACAAGAATAGTCCTGTAGGCAGTACAGTTGAAGAGGAATGGACATCTCTAAAATGATCAATCGCAGAAGTTGGAAAGGAAAACACAGGTACAAAGAAGGTAACTACCAAGAAACCTTGGATAACAGAAGAAATACTTCAGCTGATCGATGAAAGAAGGAAGTGCAAAAATGTTCAGGGAAATTCAGGAATACAGAAATACAAGTCGCTGAGGAGTGAGGTAAATAGGAAATGCAAGAAGGTAAGGCAAAATGGCTGCATGAAAAATGTGAAGAAATCGAAAAGGAAATGATAATCGGAAGGACTGACTCACATACAGGAAAGTCAAAACAACCTTCGGTGAAATTAAAAGCAAGGATGGTAACATTCAGAGGGCAATCGGAATTCCATTGTTAAATGGAGAGGAGAGAGCGGATAGGTGGTAGGAGTACACCGATGGGCTCTATGAGGGCCAAGATTTGTCTGATGTGATAGAAGAAGAAACAGAAGAAGAGATTGGGGATGCAGTGTTAGAGTCAGAATTTAAGACAGCTTTGGACGACTTAAGATCAAATGAGGCAGAAGGAATCGACAGCATTCCATCGGAATTTCCTAAATCATTGAGTGAAGTGGCAACAAACGATTATTCACTTTGGAGTGTAGAATGTATGAGTCTGGCAATACGCTTTCGGAAAAATATCATCCACACAATTCCGAAGACGGCAAGAGGTGAAAAGTACGATAATTATCACACACTCAGCTTAATAGGATAATATACAGGATAATATACAGGATAATATACAGAAGACTGGAAAAAAATCTTGAGGATGTGTTAGATGACGATCCGTTTGGCTTTAGGAAAGCTAAAGGCACGAGAGAGGCAATTCTGACGTTTGATAATGGAAGCAAGAGCAAAGAAAAATCAAGACACATTCATAGGATTTGTGAATCTAGAACAAGCGTTCCACATTGTAAAATGGTGCCAGAAATTCGAATTTCTGAGAAAAACAAGGGTAAGCTATGGGGAGAGACGGGTAATATACAATATGTGCAAGAGCTAAGTGTGAATGTGTGAATAATAAGAGTGGACGACCAAGAACGAAATGCTCAGATTAAAAAGAGTGTAAGACAAGGATGTAGTTTTTCGCCCCTACTGTTCAATCTGTACATCGAAGAAGCAATGGTGTAAATAAAAGAAAGTTTCAGGAGTGAAATTAAAATTCAAGGTGAAAGGATATCAACGATTCGATTCGCTGATGATATTGCTGTCCTGAGTGAAAGTGAAGAAGAAAAAAATGGTTCAAATGGCCCTGAGCACTATGGGACTCAACTGCTGTGGTTATCAGTCCCCTAGAACTTAGAACTACTTAAACCTAACTAACCTAAGGACATCGCACACATCCATGCCCGAGGCAGGATTCGAACCTGCGACCGTAGCAGTCGCACGGTTCCGGACTGCGCGCCTAGAACCGCGAGACCACCGCGGCCGGCTAAAGTGAAGAAGAATTACGTGATCTGCTGAATGGCAAGGACAATCTAAGAGTACAGAATACGGAATGAGAGTAAATCGAAGAAAGACGAAAGTAATGAGAAGCATCAGAAATGAGAACAATTAGAAACTTAACATCGGGATTGATGAAGTTGAGGAATTATGCCACCTAGGAATCAAAATAATCAATGACGGACGGAGCAAGGCCGACATCAAAAGCAGGCTAGCACTGGCAAAAAGAGCACTCCTGGCCAAGAGAATTCTACCAATATCAAACATATGCCTTTGTTTGAGGAAGAAATTAACTGCACACCAAAGCGCCTTAGGATCTGCGTGGGAAGAGAAGATTAATTTGAAAAACATGACTGCTTCCAACACGGGAGCAGAGAAAATTGGAAGTTTTGTCTCGGAAATTGGGGGAACTACATAAACATGCTCGGAGATCAGAGTAAGTCCCTAAGTGAAAGGA
The DNA here is from genome assembly GCF_023898315.1 of Schistocerca nitens. Classification (NCBI taxonomy): domain Eukaryota; kingdom Metazoa; phylum Arthropoda; class Insecta; order Orthoptera; family Acrididae; genus Schistocerca; species Schistocerca nitens. Next base: position 1,037,674,128 of record NC_064614.1, on the reverse strand, counting down.
AACAAGGCTTTTTTTTCAAAACCTTTACGACATAGCACTCATTATTGCTTTGAATATTTTTCAGTTGAAAACTATAACCAGTTTCTGACCACTCACCAATTGAAAGGGGCGCTAAAGTTCATGGATAGAGCAATCATCAGTTATTTGAACAAGAGAATTTCCGACCGAGCACAGGCAGCCATTAACAAAGAAGAGCGAAACGTATATGAAATACAATAATTCCTTAAATATATTTTAATGTACTTAAAATATAAATTTCACACACAAAGGTATTTGAAAATAAAATAAAATTGAAGTTCACTACAAGTTCAATGCTGATAATTTTACGCATATTTCGGTCATTTAATTCACGCCGGAAAGGGCAGGAAAAAGTTGTCAATGGAAGTCGAGCTGATGGCTTTTCAGTTAAATCATTAGGTTCTTTCACAACAGCATAAAATACGACCACTTTCGAGGTGCGTGTGATTGGCTGAAAAAAGTTTGGAAAAAAGATCTCTTTTATTTACCTTGTACGTTTAATACGTATTGTGGTGTCACCGTCAGACACCACACTTGCTAGGTGGTAGCTTTAAATCGGCCGCAGTCCATTAGTACATGTCGGACCCGCGTGTCGCCACTATGTGATCGCAGACCGAGCGCCACCACATGGCAGGTCTAGAGAGACGTACGAGCATTCGCCCCAGTTGTACGACGACGTTGCTAGCGACTACACTGACGAAGCCTTTCTCTCGTTTGCCGAGAGACAGTTAGAATAGCCTTCAGCTAAGTTAATGGCTACGACCTAGCAAGGCGCCATTTGTACCATTGCATGTATCTCAAGATAGTCTCACTTGTATCATCAAGAATGCTGTATACCAAAGGACGATATAAAAGTTAAGTGTTCTAGTAGCTACGTTCTTTTCTTTATCACATTCATTACGAATCCTGTTCCAGACTTCGCGCCAGTCGGCGTGTGTGTACGTGTGCCCTTTCGGCTACCCGTCACTGTGGACTGGCTGCCTTGTCAGTCCACTACACGTATGACATGATTATACGACAGTTCTTAAATAAATACGAACACTCTTCTCGAAGAGTCATCTCATGGAGTATCTTCCCGTACTCCAAGGGGATCCGTCATGCAAGGTGGATGGCGAAAGCCATATAGGTACTGAAAAAGTTTACGTCCGTGATGAAGTTGAATTGTGACCACAAGAAGAGACTGCAGTTTGTTCTATTCGTATTTTCTTTACCAGCATGTAACTATTATCATGATATTGTACCGCTTCAGAAGTCAAAGCACCATACTTGAATTTCAGAGTTCTTTCAAAACTTTATTTATCTGATCGTCGATAGTGATGCCCCGTGTGAAACTTACAAACACTGAAAAATTATTTATCGTTCCTGTCTGCTGAACCGTCGCTATAATCTTATGAATCCAGAATCAAAACAGTCACGACAATGAACCGCTAAGCATAATTAAAAGACCAAAGTACAGAAGGAGTCAAGTAGGAATCGATCAAATCCCCAAAATTATCACAAATGTGACTGAAGGCTTCCTCTCTAATAAAAGAAGAATACCTTAAAAGAGATTTGATTTGAGTCTCGAGTTCTTTAGGACAGATTCTTCACAGTGGCGTGAAAATGAAGATGTCACCAACTCTCCACACCTACTTACTAAACTGAAAATTGTAAATTATCCGCCTCATGGGACACCGTAATATAAAATTTAAAAAAAAGAAATAAAAATAAAAGGAAAAAACAAGAAAGAGAGGCTATATGCATTTCAGGCTGTGTCTGAGTATTCCCACAAGGTTTCAGGATATAAAAGAGAATAAATGTGCTTAAAGTGAAGTCAAACGTAATTTTCTCGTTATATAGCCTCACATAGTTAGTAAATAGTAGATTTACAGGTTGTCTTATGAAAGTTAATGCAGCAGTACAGCATTAATAATTAAACTTTAAGTAAAAAATATTTCGTTAAACAGCTATTTTTGAACAATGTTTTTTGAGATAAAAAGTAAATACGATTTTATGTCATTCTACGATTTTTAAAACGGTGAGACACTGCTCATCTTTTCCCACTGATCCGAAATCATGCACAACTCATTTTTTTGTGTAAAGAAATCAATCTAGGGGATATTGCAAAGGAAAAACTAAACTCGAAAAATAAGGGTCTCCGTAAAAGTCTAGTTTTATTCTTGAAAGAAATGCGAAAATCGTAAGTTTTATAAACTTTCTTACACTACAATTTCAAAAAAATAATTAGAAGTTACCTTAAAATCATGCATATGAAACTTACTCTACCAGTAATAACAGATATGGCTGCTAATTTGATTGGTACAACAACAACAAAAAACTTGTGATAAATATGCGTTCTACAGTTGATCAAAACTACGAAGAAAAAAGCAGATTTCCTTTTTTGTTGCCTGAAAAATACAAATGTACTACACACAAATTAAATTTTATTATACAGGGTGATTCAAAAAGAATACCACAACTTTAAAAATGTGTATTTAATGAAAGAAACATAATATAACCTTCTGTTATACATCATTACAAAGAGTATTTAAAAAGGTTTTTTTTCACTCAAAAACAAGTTCAGAGATGTTCAATATGGCCCCCTCCAGACACACGAGCAATATCACCCGATACTCCAACTCGTTCCACACTCTCTGTAGCATATCAGGCGTAACAGTTTGGATAGCTGCTGTTATTTCTCGTTTCAAATCATCAATGGTGGCTGGGAGAGATGGCCGAAACACCATATCCTTAACATACCCCCATAAGAAAAAATCGCAGGGGGTAAGATCAGGGCTTCTTGGAGGCCAGTGATGAAGTGCTCTGTCACGGGCTGCCTGGCGGCCGATCCATCGCCTCGGGTAGTTGACGTTCAGGTTTCATAACTAACCTTTTTAGTAGTACTCTCCATACAGTTGATTGTGGAATTTGCACCTCTCTGCTAGCTCTGCGAGTCGATTTTCCTGGGCTGCGAACAAATGCTTGCTGGATGCGTGCTACATTTTCATCACTCGTTCTCGGCCGTCCAGAACTTTTCCCTTTGCACAAACACCCATTCTCTGTAAACTGTTTATACCAACGTTCAATACACCACCTATCAGGAGGTTTAACACCATACTTCGTTCGAAATGCACGCTGAACAACTGTCGTCGATTCACTTCTGCCGTACTCAATAACACAAAAAGCTTTCTGTTGAGCGGTCGCCATCTTAGCATCAACTGACGCTGACGCCTAGTCAACAGCGTCTCAAGCGAACAAATGTACAACTAAATGAAACTTTATAGCTCCCTTAATTCGCTGACAGGTAGTGCTTAGCTCTGCCTTTTGTCGTTGCAGAGTTTTAAATTCCTAAAGTTGTGGTATTCTTTTTGAATCACCCTGTATATGACGTAATTATAAAAACTTTGAACTGGAACGAGTAACTACACAAAAAACAACGAATGCGACCGAGCGACAATGAAGTGGGAACAAGGAACGGAGGAACTTGACCGAAGAGGGAAGCTGACTAGCTGAAGTGAAGTCTGAACGACTGTTCCCGGGATTGAGCCCGATCGCGACCAAAGTGAACGGTGAACGATAGTTCCTTAGAAGTCGTTCTGCCATCTTTTCTTCCACTTTAGTTCGCGAACGGCCCACCTCTAGTGCCAAAGGCTGCCAAGAACGTCGTGCTGTTGCTCATCGTACTGCGAACTGTCGTTTTCGACCGCGAATGTCTAAGAATAAACACCCCAAGCGAAGGGGTGGTTTCGTTGACGCCCTTGGTGCCACCCCCTGAGGCCTTTTTGAATCGCGTCTCAGCGTTCGTATGTCTTAAATCTTTTCTTCAACCACCTATAAGAAAACCGCGTGGTTTTAACGCTGGGTGTCACGTTTCGTGCCTCCATCGCAGAAGCGTCAAAAGAAGGGGTGAGATGTTCATAGGAGGGAGAGCAGTAGCTCCTCAGTTTGCCTCACAAAGGCTGAGTACACCCCGCTTGCTAAGAGCGCTTGGCAGACCGGATGGTAACCCACGCAAGTGCAGGCCCAGCCTAAGAATGCATAACTTCGGTGATCTGACGGGAACCGGTGTTACCACTGTGGCAAGGCCGTTGACGCAGAAGGTGTGAAATGTCTGTAATAAGAGGGGTTGTGACGACCTTCCAATCGTGTGACAGGTCCAGGTGGCATTGGACAAAATTGTGGTGAAATTAGGTGGCAATCTGACATCATTAACCTTCCTTACACTCCAGATGAACTTATGACCTCTTGGGATTTTTTTTGCATGTGTCGACACCCTGCTCTTCGAAGCGTCGTGGAACCCGACGGTGACGTTGCAGAGCTCTACGGTTTTGCACCTGTAAGGAGGAAGGGGCAGTTGGCACCTTTGAGCGAAATCCCGACTTATGTAAGACAAATATGGCGTTATGAAAAAGTGATCATTTAACTGCGTTGCCCAATGCAGTCATCGTCGCTGACGTCCACTCCATCTTATTTTAATGTTATGTTCACGCCTTTTGTATTTTCATTTTAAATAATGACAATAACGTGTTGTAATATACTGTATGAGAGCACAATGGTCAAACACGCATAAGGGTAGATTTATTTTTTCTTCATTTTAAATATGGATTCCACATGTGAAATGTGCCCGTAACTACCATGGTTTTGCAAAACACTTATTACAGACGCCAACGTATATTGCTTCCACTACAGAGATGTGTAGAATGTATAATGCTGAATACATTATTAATCTTTTGATCTATGTAGTCCGATGACGCCATAAGGCATGAAAGTAGCTAGCCGCTAAATCTCTCTTTCTTTCTTTCCAGAGAAATGAAAACAGTGAGAAACTTAACATCAGGATTGATGGTTACGAAATAGATGAAGTTGAGGAATTCTGCTACCTAGGCATCAAAATAACCAATGACGGACGGAGCAAGGCGGACATCAAAAGCAGGCTAGCACCCGCAAAAAGAGCACTCCTGGCCAAGAGAACTCTACCAATATCAGACATAGGCCTTTGTTTGAGTAAGAAATTAACTACACACCAAAGTGCCATAGGATCTGCGAGGGAAGTGAAGATTTATTTGAATAAAATGCCTGCTTCCAACACGGGAGCAGAGAAAATTGGAAGCTTTGTATCGGAAACTGGGGGAACTACATAAATATATCCCAACTTGCAGGGTCTGCTGGTTAACCGGATGTGGCATGTTAATTTGAAGGGGTGGCCAGATACCCTTCCTGTCGTCGCCACCCCATCCCCCCCCCCCCCCCCTGGAAGGAATTAGTGTACCCCAACTGTCTGCGCCTAGTGTAATCCATGGAATAGTGCGAATGAGTTCAGATGTCTGCGAGCCGTTTAACTGAGGCGGAACGTGGAGACCAGCCCAGTATTCACCTAGTGGGATGTGGAAAACCACCTAAAAACCACATCCAGGCTGGCTGGCACACCGCCCCTCGTCGTTAATTCGAACCGAGTCCAGGAAGCAGCGCGTAAGCCATCTCGGCTACCCTGCCGGGTAGCTAGTTGGTAAATAATGAGATAAAATACCTATTTAATACATATACAGCCAATGGAGGAAAATGCTTTTCCTCAAGAAATTCACAGTGGCTGTGGAGGTGAACATACAAAAGAGCCCTGGATCGTCAATCCAGCTCACGAATACGATCCGGACAAGACTTACTTCTCTGTGTCGCAAGCAGTCCCACTCTATGTTAAATTACACGAACAAATACAAAAGAAAATAAATAAGCTTATAATAATTTTACCATTATTAAACCCGTTATTCCGCATAAGTGCAAGAAAGTAGACGCCAAACAACTCCGTGGTCTAGCTCAAAGCCCATAGATCAAATTCAAGTATCGTTCTGAATACTCTTATTCTTCGTCTCCGAAATATTCTAGCAGCCGCTATAAAACTTCACTGGTAACGACACGCCAAAGTTTTTATGCGCTGTCACATTACCGGACCGTTTATCGCACCTCCGAGTTGCCGCCGTAAACTACTCCGACACACGCAGCGCTCTTTTCGCGGTAAGATCACCGCAATTTAACGATGAGAAAATACACGTAATACGTCAGAAGCTATAGGCAGACGCTGCTCGGGAGGGAGGATAAACGGCCCGCTGCTGGCCCGCTTGTAATCTACGACCATAAACACGTCGTTTGGTGCACTTGTTAGCTGCTCTGCGGGCCCCCGCGGCTCTCGTGGGCGTGAAACGAGACAATTGCGTCGGGCAAAGGCGATCGCTTCTCGGTACAGTTTTATCGGCCACGCGTAATTGACGTTCATTGAGATACTGCACGTCGATATATTTCGTAGTGTTTTGGTACCATGATTGGCGATCTAACATTTTCTAATTGGGAAGCTGCAGCGAATGCCCAATTACTGCTCTCTCGCAAGAGACGGAAGTGGAAACAAACACGTCGCTGGAGGGATCAAGATAGAATACCAACAACCTACTTCAGAAACAAGAAACAGAAATATGATCCGTTTCCTTACTCCTAAATTTTCGAAACTGCTGCTGCTGTTGTCTCCAGTCCAAAGACCGGTCTGATGCAATTCTCCATGCCACTCTATTCTGCGCAAGCTTCTTCACCTCTGAATAACTGCTGCAACCTACACTCATTTGTATCTGCTTACAGAGTTCATCTCTTCGTCTCCCTCTCCCTTTTTTACCCCTTACGCTCCCCTCCACTGATGACTCCTTGGCGTCTCAGAGGGTATCCTATCAGTCGATCATTTCTTTTAGTTTAGTTGTGCCACAAATTTCTTCCTCCCTTTACGCGACGTACTAATCTAACCTTCAGTATTCTTCTGTAGCAACACATTCTTCTATTCTCTCCTTGACGGAACTGTTTATCGTCCACGTTTTACTTACAACCTCTTAAACTCGAAACGCTTTCCTTGCCATTGCCAGTCTACATTTTATATCCTCTCTGCTTCAGCCTTCATCGGTTGTTTTACTGCCCGAACAGCAAAACTCGTCTAATACTTTCAGCGCCTCATTTCCTAATCTAATTTTCTCAGCATCGGTTGATTTAATTCGACTACATTCCATTACCCTTGCTCCCTGTATCTAAAATCCTCCTTCCAAGACATTATCCAGTACGTTCAGCTGCTCTTCCATATCATTTTGCTGTCTCTGACAGGATTACAATGTCACCGGCAAACCTCAAAGTTTTTATTTATTCTCGTTGATCCTTAATTTCTTCTCAAAATTTTTCTTCGGTTTCCTTTATTGTTTTCTCAATGTACAGACTGAATAACATCGGGGCAGGGTTAACCCTGTCTCACTGTCTTCTCAACCACTCCTTCCCTAACTTGCTCATCGTCTCTAACTGCAGTTTGGTTTCCTTGCAAGGTGCATATAACTTTTTGCTTCCTGTGTTTTACCCCTGCTACCAGCAGAATTTCAGAGTGTTCCAGCCAACAGTATCAAAAGCTTTACAGAAGTCTACAAACGGTACAAAAGTAGATTTGCTTTTCTTTAGCCTATCTTCTAAGAGAAGTCCCAACGTCAGTATTGTCTCGCGTGTTCCTACATTTCTCCGAAACCCAAACTGATATTTCTCAATATCGGCTTCTACCAGTTTTTCGATTCATTTGTTAGTAATCTGTGTCAATATTTTGCAGCCACGATTTATTTAACTGATGGTTCGGCAATATTAAAATCTTTCAATATCTTCTTTCTTTGGAATTTAAATTATCACTTGTCCCATACATGTAACACAACAAGTGTGGTAGTTTTGCTATGGCTGACCCCTGTAAGGAAATCAGTAGTTCTGAGGAAATGTCTATACACTGACGGAAATGGATGGTGTTACGTCATATGCGTCATTCCGAATCCTCTCAAACTGATATTCCAGTATTTTGATGTCTGTAGATTGTGTTGCTAAAATTTCATCCTTACGAGAGTTTATTTTCAGTATTTCCAGCATAAAAAAACCAATCCTACGCACGAAGGATGGTGGGAGTACATGATGGCAGTTGGGTGTGTCTAACGTCTCTGGTACTTTTCAGGTGGAGATTAAAACATCACGGGACGTGCATGACTAGCTTGTCGCCATGTTTCGGACTTTGAGGAAGATCCAGTTGTTGGAATAAGGGACATGCGAACATCATGCCTACAGATCGCAAAGACAGTTGGCTATAGTGCAATGAATGTTCAATGAATAGTGACAAAATGGGCTCGGGAAAACAGTTTGGCAACAAGAATAGGCACGACTCCTCGCAGAACTACTCCACGAGAACATCATTAGATTGTCCAAATGGCTCTCACGAGTAAACGGATGACAACTGCTGAATTAGGCAGGGTGCCATCACGAACGGTCAGGGAGCGATTATCGGAAGCTGAGTTGAAATCTCGAGTTGTCACGCATCGTTTATCGTTGTCGTTGTCAGAGACAACCAATAGTTACATGGTGTAGAGGTACAGAAACTTCGAGGAGGGAGAGCAGATTAATGTTTAACGCCCCGTCGACAACGAGGTCATTATAGACGGAGCATAAGCTCGGATTAGGTAGGATTGGGGAGGAAATTGGCCCTGCCCTTCCAAAGGAACCATCCCGGCATTTGCCTGAACTGATTTAGGGAAATCATGGAAAACCTAAATCGGGATGGCTGGACGTGGGTTTGAACCGTCGTCGTCCCGAATGCGAGTCCAGTGTGCTAACCACTGCGCCACCTCGCTCGGTCCCAACTTTGATATTGAGTGGCATTATGGTATGTTCAGCGATGAGTCTCACTTCTGTTTACGGCCATCAGATCGACGCCGTCGTGTTCATAGACGACTTGGTGGGAGGCCACAGGGAGCGGCAATTCTCCAGAACCATACCTATCCAACTATAGGAACCGTAGTGTGAGGAGTTATTGGGTATGACAACAGGAGAGATTTGTTAATTGTTGAAGGGAGGTGGAATACTCGCTAGTATGTGGCAAGAATGACAAACACTATTGTCATTTAATTCGTGACAATGGTAACAACTGGCATATTCCATCAGCATAATACAAGACCTCACGCTGTAGTTCATATCACAGACGCCCTAAGGAACGTATTAATCCTTGACGGGCCTGCCTAGTTCCTTGATTTGTTACCCATGGATTCTAATACGAGAGAGGAAGGCCTGTACTTTCATACTGACCTACAGCCAGAAATAGTCATGAACTATCACAGCATGACAAGAAATTTCTGAATATGACAAAAATGGTTCAAATGGCTCTGAGCACTATGCGACTTAACTTCTGAGGTCATCAGTCCCCTAGAACTTAGAACTACTTAAACCTAACTAACCTAAGGACATCACACACATCCATGGCCGAGGCAGGATTCGAACATGCGGTCGCGCAGTTCCAGACTGTAGCGCCTAGAGCCGCTCGTCCACCCCGGCCGGCCTGAATATGACAGTCGAAGGCTGTGTGATTCCAGGCCACAACGAATATAAGACAAGGGGCCACACCTTATACTGATGTTGATTCTGGACATCAGTGTCAAATGAAATGAAAGTTTAATTATTTAATATCCGTTATGTAATGCCCATCTCCATAATATCTGACACATATCAGACAGCTACCTCATCTTGAAACATTTTCCATTTCCGTCATTATACGTAGACTGCAGCTTGCATTCATGTCAGACAAAAGTAACTCGGTACCCTATTATATACAGTTACATTTCGTTTAATGCCTACTGTCAATACCAGATCAATTTTGGCAGAATCCATGCTGCTCTTCTTTCTGACTATTGATGTGGCCCCAAGCGACATGATATAGTGTTCGAGAACTTGGACTCGTGGTCGAAACAATTGGGGTTCGAAGGTCATACAGTAAAGTCGCATTACAAGCAGTGACAAATAACGCACTAATCACTTTTCTGTGGCTACATGTCAAATTTATTAACAATTTTTACAGTCCTAATCACATGTATAAAATTTATGCAGTTATGTCACAGCTTAATACCGAGTATCTTTCGTCTGTTTAATATGAATCGACACTAAAATCCAAATATGGATACCATATTCTGTCATTCCATGCAGTAAGTATCAAAATCGTGCCAGAATTTGCTTTCAAAAATAAGAGGGTTTATCAAGGGCACAGGAACGCAGTCATTGGACGCGCGAAGCATGGAAAAGGATTGCGTGATGCTACATTCCGATGCCATGTTATGGGTCCATCGAAACAGCCTGAGGTGAAGTATCCCGCCTCTGGTTAGGACAGTATTGATGAAGGTTATGGAGCTACTGTCGTATGGAAGATGTTTACATGAAATGAAATGAAACGAATGATATGACTGCCGTAGTTTCTCACCGACGAACGACGCAGGAACCAAATACCCTTGTCATGTGCATCCATTTGTTTGTCCATAGCACACTGCGAGCGATTTGCGCCTCCAGCATGGCAGTGCTCCATTCCATGACTCCAGAGCAGTGGCGGTAAAATTATAGTATCAATGACGCATAGGAAACGGTGTGCTTTCGTCGCCTCCCCCCCCCCCCCCCACCATTCCCGACCACGCCCTTTACACCACCACTAGCGACGCTCAGCAGTGATGACAGAAGTGCGTAGCTTATGCTCAACAATTGTACTGCATTTTTCTAACTGCTTACAGACGGTCATTGTGGTAACCATCCAAGATGCTACTCCAGGCGGGTGTAAAATGAATGTGCGCAGCGGAACACACTGAAGGCGAAAATGAAGATTTGGCCCTGTCTGACTACCCCCTGAAGCATATCTTAGGATCTCTTAATGATGATATTATCTCCTCCTTCTTGCTCTTTAACATATAAATTGCAACATGAACAAAAATAAATGATTAAGGGAACTAGTAACCACCAAGCTTACACATTTATTATGGATTAAAAACTCTTTATGTGTTACAAATGTTTATATATCAATGTCGAATGGGCATAAAGAGATGCCGGCCGGTGTGGCCGAGCGGTTCTAGGCGCTTCAGTCTGGAACCGCGCGACCGCTACGGTCGCAGGTTCGACTTCTGCTTCGGGCATGGATGTGTGTGATGTGCTTAGGTTGGTTAGGTTTAAGTAGTTCTAAGTTCTAGTGGACTGATGACCTCAGATGTTAAGTCCCATAGTGCACAGAGCCATTTGAGCCATTTTTGAACATGATGCAAATGGATTTCCTAACTAATATGATTGATCAATTGCTCAAATCAGCTCGCTTTTATGGCTATGCGCTCTAATATAAATAACCGAGATGACTGACACCACCTATGTACCAAACACTAGAAGACACTACTTTCAAAAATGATCTACAGTGGTGTGCAACCTCAGAGGAAATAAAATTTACGTGATCACAGTTGTTAAGCTTTATATCCCTATGAAGCTGAAGCAGTTAGCAATATCACCGTATGTACTGCGTCCGGTGCGTCGGAGTGCTAGTCCTCGTACAAGGATACGACGACGGAAGAACTCCAGCCACAAAATATACAAAAAAACTCATCCAAACACTAGGGCGGCAGAAGACGGTCCTCTAACTACTGTAATCTGATACTGTCTTCTCCTCTCTGCGTTCTACAGATGAGAAAAGTGAACTCCCAGCCCCAAGGACGGAGTTCAGATAACGTCTCAACGTGAGTGTAGGCAGAAGTAGTTCTCTCAGTCACTGAACGCTGCATACTCTACGACGACTCCCTACTCGGAGGCGAAGTCCAGAATCGTGTAAGTTCGCAACAGTACAGTGCCTAACCGTTCTAAGTATAAAATTACCTGAGAGCAAGGACAGCAAGTCCGTCTGTACCAGCAAAAGCTGATACCGAGCGACAAGGTAGCTCAAAACGGAAGCCCACCTTCTCTCCACCGCTGGCTTCCCAGCAAAGCTCGGCTCCGCTCCCTCGTAACTGCGGAAGCCGAATCATATTCTCGAAACCACGGAGTATTCTCCCTCTCTACAGATTCTTCCGAACGCCGACCAACGATATTTTAGTCTTTTGTCGCCCAGCGCGGAGAGTTTGCAAGGAAATACCTATCCTCAGTAATTAAGAATTCATACAACGGTACGTTTCTCAGCGTAAAACTCCCCGGAAATAACCCAGCCTGGGTGATTTCCGAAGTAACGCTTCCTTGTTCCTCTCCGCTGCGACCAAGATTTCCAGAGTTTCCGGTTATCCTTCCGGCCTAGCTATAACACCGGCCAGCCGCCACTCTGTTGTGCTTCAGCGCTCAGGTGCCCCCGACCGTCTGGCTAGGGCTACTACCTCTGTTAAACAGGAACAACACACCTGTGCGGGCTTTTCCACCCAGCGCCTGAGTTACGCCTGCCGTTTCATTTCCACTGGCGTTCCAACCTCTACTAGTATAGGCAATCATTTATTACGCCGTTTTGATAATAAACACACTCCATACCTTCCGTGCAATAAGCGTTTACAACTATTTACAAGGTGTACGTGACAATGTCAGTCATCTTCAAACATTGATACTCGTATATACGATGTACAGCCTATCAAATGATACCTAATTCCGGTTGTAAATCGCGGAAAAGTATGTAGATGAGTGCTTGTAAGGTGCGAAATTATAGCCACCTTACAACCAGACCTAGGGTTGCACTTTGGAACTGACGAGTGATTCTTTCTGCCGGTTTCATGCGATTTTTACATCGTCCTTCCACAATGATCGACGGTCCCTGTCCTTTATCACAGGAGATCTATCTGATTTTAGTTTAGCTATGGTTGTTCCTGCACCTTTTCACTTTACAAATACATCAACAGTTGACCTGGGCAACTTTAGAAAATCTCCCTGACAGTGCAATCTCCCTAGTCTTACACACTACTTAATCTAACTTACGCTGAGGACAATACACACACCCATGCCCGAGGGAGGACTCGAACCTCCGACGGGGGAGCCGCTTGAACCGTGGCACGGCGCCATAGACTGCGCGGCTACCCCGCGTGGCGATTCATTCTAAACACAACTGGCGAGCCCAGAGATATTTGATTTGTCTTTAATATTCATTCTCAACAGCGTTTTACTAATGATGTGCAATTAACTTGTATCACTATAAACTAAAGTAACTGTCCGATAGAAATACGGCATTTTACTCAGGTCGACGATCTGTCTGTTGATAAAGAATTTTAGCCCTCCCCACTTGCCGTCAAAATAATACTGTAAATAAAAGCTCTACTTTCCGAAGAAAATTTTGTCAACCAAGAAGTAAGTGAAATCGATATCTTATCCCCTGGAGTCTTTAATATTCATTCTGTAATTAGAGAACGGGAACTCGGAGCAAGCCCGGGGATGAAAAGAATTGAAAGAATTCTCTCAAATACAATACTATTTGTTAATGTTGTTATTACCCATCAACCTGAAGATTAGTTCAGAGATGTGTATATTATCTTGAACGGATCTGCTTTGGGTACAACATGAAAATCTCTGCACGAACGTCAAGATTATGGCTTTTGGAGTCAAACATCCCATTAGGACAAAAATAACTCTATATAATAAATCTATTGACCAAATGTCTCGCTTCCAATACTTTGGGTTCAAATGGTTCAAATGGCTCTGAGCACTATGCGACTTAACTTCTGAGGTCATCAGTCGCCTAGAACTTAGAACTAATTAAACCTAACTAACCTAAGGACATCACACACATCCATGCCCGAGGCAGGATTCGAACCTGCGACCGTAGCGGTCGCTCGGTTCCAGACTGTAGCGCCCAGAACCGCACGGCCACTCCGGCCGGCAATACCTTGGGTACAACATAACTAATGACTTTCATTTTTAAATCGTTTACAAGCTGAGCAAGTACCAGGCTATGTGTGGAACGATGGGAAGAACCTTAATTAGGAAAATGACAGAAGAAACGAGTATGAAATTTTGTAAAGTGGTAGCTGTGCCAGGTTTCTCTAAGACTGACAGATGTGGATGACGAGTGCTGGGGATCAGAAAAGAGATTCCTTAGATCCATGAAAGGCTGCACGAAGCTCGATAAATTTAAAATAGTTGCGTTTTGGGAGAAGTGAATATTTTTAAACGGAAGACGGAACAAAGATAGCTGTCCGACCTGCACAGAATGTAAGAAGGAAGAACACCCAATAGAAGTTTTATGGTGGGAAGAAAACGCTAAATCGCCTACTTCTTGAAAAAAGGAGACGAAGAAGTATAAAAATAAATACTTGGTGTAGCAGGATTCGACCGAGCTACCTCCTAGGCGAGTGACTGCACAATAACGTGGGTTAGTGACCCCTCTTAAGGAGACGGTGAGTACCGCTACGGAAGTGTGAAGATGTTGAGCTATTAACGTGAGAAAGTTAATAAGCAGACTGAACGACGATTATTATGGAACTTGTGCGATGCTTTAATGAAGCCCTTACAAGTCCCTGGGTAATAGACGAGAAGAAACATGCAACGTTCGTGCCTGTGTTTAAAGAATCAATCACTTCCTCGCAATGGTGGTTCGGGATTGTTCACGAACGAAGTACCTTGTACGGATACAGTAATGACTCCAATTCTATTAAAACGATTTAAGGCTGTGGTGTTGCAGGACGGAACAAGTGGTTGACTTTTGGCACGCTGCCATCTCAGCTTGTAGCACCGCAGTGTACACCGCTCAATCTCTCGCGTTTTACAGTGCTACCCGTAGGTCGTGATTCACGCTCTGCACATATCCCGCGGGTCACGTCACATTAGATACCCGAGTACTTTACCCTAGACACCTAATAAGAGAGCACGCTGACAGGTCATCTGCGAGGCTGAGTGGCGTTGAGTGCAAGATTCCTTTAACGGAGGTTCGTAGCGTTATTGCCATGAGCTCACTGGATATTACGTTACCAAAAAGGTTTACGTGAATTTCCACATTTTTGTACCGATTCCGAATGAGTAGCTCGTTCTTCCTTTCATTACTGAAGTTACTTACTGCTCATAACAATATCTGAAGCTTCATTAAGGTTACTGCCAGAGAATTTCTTAAGGGCAACGGAGGTCGCTCTTGCTTAGACCATTTCCACGGTAAGGATACTACCGCTATTTACCACGAGATTTTTACGAAAATTACACAGAATCTGATAGACTTTGAAACAGCGTCGCTCTGTTGTCGTTGTTGTTGTTGTGGTCTTCAGTCCAAAGGTTAGTTTGCTGCGGCCACTTTAGTTTGTCCCGTACATACCGCTTCATTACTACAGAACTTCTGCCCTCTATATTTCTTTTAATATGCCTTCTGTAGTCAAGTCTTGCTCACGAATGCTAATGAATTGGCAGTGAGTAGTGAAATGTTTCCGTAGATGACAATTAAATATGTTGTGTTGGAGGCAAGCAATGAAATTACCATAAATGACGTATCTCATGTTCTTGACCACTACCTTCGTACCAAAAGATACTGAGCTAAAATTAGTCTATATGGGGAATATCTGGAGCATAGGTTTATCAGGAGCAACATACAGAACGTCTGGTGTAAGGATTACTAGGTTGCGACAGAAAATATGTTTGCTAGAAGTCGTACGTAGTCTTAGAGTAATGAAACGGGGAAAGGTAAAGGCTTTCAACCAACTTTTGTTATATGTATAGCCGAAGTGGTCATGGATAGTACACCAACAGGATTTTATCGTTCGTGGCCCTTACTGCATTGCTTAAAACATTTTATTAAACTACGAAATTATGGAGTAGCTGTATATAAACAATAATCAAGCCTAAAATGACAAGACATAAACAAATACTTGAGGTATATAACGACCCTGTAAAGTACAAGGAATTAATGAAACAAGGAATGGGAGACTATTAGGGTTCAATTTG
The DNA here is from genome assembly GCF_023898315.1 of Schistocerca nitens. NCBI lineage: Eukaryota > Metazoa > Arthropoda > Insecta > Orthoptera > Acrididae > Schistocerca > Schistocerca nitens. The sequence continues at coordinate 1,037,658,417 of NC_064614.1, read as the reverse complement.
CTTTTAAATTCATTAAAGAACGACACGATTTAGGATTGTATAAGTTTGAAAAGAGACATTGTTCGTCAACTATTCAAACAAACCGTCTGAGCACTTAGGGAAATCAGGGAAAACCCAAATCTGGATGTTCGGAGTATAGCTAGACAGATACTTTGAACATAAAGCCACAACTCGTTGCCAACTCAAAGTATTTAGTAATGGTCGATACAGCTCTCAAGCTAACTAATGCTGAGCAATAAATAGCAACCTAATCAACCCAATAACTGTATCCATTTACCTTCTTTAACTTTTCTCATAGAAAGCACATATCACATGATTATGAACCACGTAATCTGTAATAGTATTAACAGCAATATGGTCAACAGTTTGGCGTCACTGATGTGCCCTCGTTTGAGTACTTTCTTCTTCATTTTCAAAAGATTTGGAGGTTGCATTTTTGTCATGTTGATGTGGTTGTCTTAGAAACGAAAAAAATGTAATTTTGTTGGAGTTCGTTGTTGAGTGCTGTTCTCCCGGTAGAGAGCAAACACAAATCCTTAGAACGGACGCGATCCTGCCAGATCTCATATCAGATAACCTAAAACGGACGAATAATCTAGAAAAGATTGTCAATTTTATATTTTGCACTTGAGATTCATCTTCCTTTAGTGTACATTTCTTTCCCTGAAACCCTTGAAAAATGGAATCGGTTACAAAATAAAACTCACAAAACTTTTTGAGTTGCCGTACGTGATGCCGCATCTGTCTATGTCTCACAGTTCTTTTTAATTGCAATTGGAAATCGAGGAGGTATGTTGTGGGTACACTGAATATTAGTGAGTTGAACACTTTTAGAAGTTGACATGCTTAATTCGAAGGTGTCTCACGGTCGGGAAAACTTCACCCAAAAACGTTAACGTAATTCTGTACCTAATTAAAATTAAAAACTGCTTTTGAAATGCTCAAGAGATGCTACAAATATCCAAATCATACGTGAATTTCAAATTTTTGACGTGCTCTTTTTGTAGGAGATACGTACCTTGGCGATTTCCTGTTGCCGCACTGTGAGCCAATTGGCTTCAGCCGCGTGGTATTAGCCGAGCGGTCTCAGGCGCTGCAGTCATGGACTGTGCGGCTGATCCCGGCGGAGTTTCGAGTCCTCCCTCAGGCATGCGTGTGTGTGTTTGTCCTTAGGATGATTTAGGTTAAGTAGTGCATAAGCTTAGGGACTGATGACCTTAGCAGTTGCCCGCATCTCGTGGTCGTGCGGTAGCGTTCTCGCTTCCCACGCCCGGGTTCCTGGGTTCGATTGCCGGCGGGGTCAGGGATTTTCTCTGCCTCGTGATGGCTGGGTGTTGTGTGCTGTCCTTAGGTTAGTTAGGTTTAAGCAGTTCTAAGTTCTAGGGGACTTATGACCACAGCAGTTGAGTCCCATAGTGCTCAGAGCCAGCCTTAGCAGTTAAGTCTCATAAGATTTCACACACATTTAGAACAATTCGCTTCAAAACAGCGACTTAATAGAAAATGGATATAAAATCCTACAAAACTGTGTTCTTTTTAGATTTTTGTGGTCGCTGATTACGAATCCAATGACGGAATTATAAATTTCAGAATGGCGGATCCAATCGATGGATCAAAAGTTATAAACTTAGCAGGTTCGAGTAAAACTTCAGATACATAAAGTAGCTGTATTTTGACGTCTCTGATTACGAATCAGAAGTCGAAATTGCCGTGTTGAAATATTTTATTCGATACTGCACACTTTTCAATGGAAATCGTAGTTACATTCGTCGCTTGCATTATTATCGCTATCAGATGGATCGCTGTCGGCTTGTCCACTGGGGGTCGATGGTTCTGAAAGATCTTTTACCCCAGGTGGCACCTATTCCTTCAATTGTTATTTAACAGAATCTCGAGGTGAGTGTATCTAAAGATACCAAAGCAGATGGAATACGTCTTCATTTTCTTACAGGGATATTTTCACGCAAAATCTTCTCGGTAACGCCGGATATTCTTATTCTGAGATACCTACGCATCATCAGGAATCCGACCAACTGGCAACCGAGCAGCTTCGATTATAGCAAATCCACCGACCACAACTACACTACTGACCATTGAAATTGCTACACCACGAAGATGTCGTGCTACAGACGCGAACTTTAACCGACAGGAAGAAGATGCTGTGATATGCAAATGATTAGCTTTTCAGAGCATTCACACAAGGTTGGCTCCAGTGGCGACACCTACACAAACAGCAGTTGACCGGCGTTGCCTGGTGAAACATTGTTGTGATGCCTCGGGTAAGGAGGAGGAGAAATGCTTACCATCACGTTTCCGACTTTGATAAAGGTCGGATTGTAGCCTATCGCGAATGCGGTTTATCGTATCGCGACATTGCTGCTCGCGTTGGTCGAGATCCAATGACTGTTAGCGGAATACGGAATCGGTGGGTTCAGGAGGGTAATACGGAACGCCGTGCTGGATCCCAACGGCCTCGTATCACTAGCAGTCCACATGACAGGCATCTTATCCGCATGGCTGTAACGGATCGTGCAGCCACGTCTCGATCCCTGAGTCAAGAGATGGGGACGTTTGCAAGACAACAACCATCTGCACCAACATTTCGAAGACGTTTGCAGCAGCATGGACTATCAGCTCGGAGACCGTGGCTGCGGTTACCCTTGACGCTGCATCACAGACAGGAGCGCTTGCGATGGTGTACTCAACGACGAACCTGGGTGCACGAACGACAAATCGTCATTTTTTCGGATGAATCCAGGTTCTGTTTACAGCATCATGATGGTCGCATCCGTGTTTGGCGACATCGCGGTGAACGCACATTGGAAGCGTGTATTCGTCATCGCCATACTGGCGTATCACCCAACGTGATGGTATGGGGTGCCATTGGTTACACGTCTCGGTCACCTCTTGTTCGCATTGACGTCACTTTGTACAGTGGGCGTTACATTTTAAATGTGTTACGACCCGTGGCTCTACCCTTCATTCGATCCCTGCGAAACCCTACATTTCAGCAGCATACTGCACGACCGCATGTAGCAGGTCCTGTATGGGCCTTTCTGGATACAGAAAATGTTGGACTGCTGCCCTGTCCAGCACATTCTCCAGATCTCACACCAATTGAAAACGTCTGTTCAATGGTGGCCGAGCAACTGGCTCGTCACAATACGCCAGTCACTCTTGTTGATGAACTGTGGTATCGTGTTGAAGCTACATAGGCAGCTGTACCTGTACACGCCATCCAAGCTCTGTTTGACTCAATGCCCAGGCGTATCAAGGCCGTTATTACGGCCAGAGGTGGTTGTTGTGGGTACTGATTTCTCAGGGTCTATGCACCCCAATTGCGTGAAAATGTAATGACATGTCAGTTCTAGTAGAATATATGTGTCCAATGAATACCCGATTATCATCTGCATTTCTGCTTGGTGTAGGAATTTTAATGGCCAGTTGTGTATGTTGACTGATGTCGGCATCGGGCATTATTTGAGAATATTGTACCTTACTGCACGATAATAGTCTACCACAAGGCACATCTGCACAGTAGAAAAATGAAAAGTGCACTAGAAACGCGAAAAAATACACGCACAAGTAAACTGACATCGTTAACTATACTATTAAGGCAGTAAGAGAGACATTTACAAAAGTGGAGCCATGCAGAGGAAATTTTGTAGCCAACGATTAAGGATAATATCGGTAACAGTTTAGTTTTAAGTCGCTATATGTCATAACACCGATTAAAAATGTCATTAACATACCTTCTGGAGTGCTACCCATGTTATTTTATCCTAATGTCACACATTAGCTCTAGCAATACCAACGCATTTTCCATAACGTGTAGTTCCAAGGAGGGGAGGAAGGGTACTTTCAGGCCATCACCACAAAAAATAACCAAAAAAATCGATGAATGTGTTTAGCTTCTATTAACAACATGCTTTTTAAATAGGTTCTGATGTATAAGTAAGATACAGAACCTGAAAATATATTTTAGCACAGTCTTAGCAATACTAACGTTTTTTTTTTTTTTTCGTAACATTAACACCGAGAGGAAGGAGATTTTATGACCATCACAAACAATTATAAATACACGATTCGTAAAATGTTGATGATTTCCATTCACAACGCATCTTTAAAAAAGTTACGTAGATGTGTAAGAAGGGTCCTGAACCTGAAAATATGAATATGACACTTGTTGCGAAAAGTCACATTCACTTCTAAGACTTCAAAATTGAAAACAGTTACGGAATCTGATGTAAGAAATCATTAAAAACGATAAATATTTCTTTCAGAATTTTGAAATGCAAGGTACCAGACTAGATTACCATATTTTCCAAAGTTATGCACGAAGTAACGCAACCAAGGTACTGCGTGGGTTAAGCATGCGACACAAACAATATCTGAAAAATGTCTCGTTGTCCGATTCACTGTTTACCGGCACTGTCGATGCACGTATCATATCGATTTCTGACTGGAGTGCCACCGCAGTACTGGACAAATGTGCACCAAAGAAATCTGCAAGACGGAACTCGAACACTTTTTCTATTTCTATCCTGTCCAGGTTTTGAAGAGAGATTCCAGATTTTGAGCCGGCCGGGGTGGCCAAGCTGTTCTAGGCGCTACAGTCTGGAACCAAGCGACCGCTACGGTCGCAGGTTCGAATCCTGCCTCGGGCATGGATGTGTGTGATGTCCTTAGGTTAGTTAGGTTTAAGTTGAGGGAGACCAAGAGGTGAATACACTAAGCAGATTCAGAAGGATGTAGGCTGCAGTAGGTACTGGGAGATGAAGAAGCTTGCACAAGATAGAGTAGCATGGAGAGCTGCATCAAACAAGTCTCAGGACTGAAGACCACAACAACAACAACAACAAGTAGTTCTAAGTTCTAGGGGACTGATGACCTCAGAAGTTAAGTCCCATAGTGCTCAGAGCCATTTGAACCATATTGAACCAGATTTTGAAGCGAGATGGCCCACCGTGCGCAGCGGAAAGTTGAGCTCAGTCGTGATTGCCTGCGGACAATAACTGCTGCGACAACTTCGCAACTTCGGAAACGTCAAATAATTGAAATGAGGCTTACAGTAATGTGACTTGCAATGTGCAAGTACAATTGGCTCGAAATATGAGAAATTATATGGTTATATACTCGTATCTTATTTCTCAGGGAAGGAGAACGGCAGTGCTTCTAACAAGTATCACGTTGGCTCATTGTTACACAGAATTGTTTTCAGGCTGATAGACACTCACATGGAGGACCGTATAGGAACACCGTTCCATCCTGCCAGCCGTCTTTGACGATTAGTCACGCGTCAGCCGAGTCTCGGCGGGCACAAAGAGCGCTAGAGAAGCGTGCATACCGCGCGCTTGTGGCTGCGTAATCAAATTCCGCCGTCAAGAGAGAGGCGCACGCCTGTCAGCCGGCTCGCTAGGCGTGCAAAGCGCGGCTTTAGACACAGGGCCGCTGCTCTAGCGTCTAGCCGCCGGGGCTGGGGGTCCGCGCCAGCCTAGGCTCCACGAGATTACACGCCAGTCACACGGCCCGCACTGCCATCGAGCGCGCCAACCATTTGCATGTTTGCCGCCAGGCAGCCGCGCAACAAATGATAATCGTGGCTCGCCGCTAGCCGCACACGGAGATAACAGGAGAGCGAGCCGCCACTGCCACACTCACAATCCCGATCTCCCCTCCCCCTCCGTGCTTATGTAGTACCACCTGACAAAATGTAAAGGCCCCCACATACGATCAAAAAGTGTGTCAAACTTTATTATATTTGCCAAATATTTGACTGTGTACGGCGCTGTTCGATGTGTTTGTTTCACATAGCGTGTTTGATGTGTTTGAGGGAAATTATGATTGACCGATATCTGAGAAGATGGGACTCTTCTGCTTTGCGACTCACAATTCCGCTCTCCCCTACCCCTCCGTGCTTATGTAGTGCCACCCGACAAAATATAAAGGCCCCGCACACGATCAAAAAGTGGGTCAAACTTTATTATGTTTGCCGAATATTTGACTGTGTACGGCGCTGTTTGATGTGTTTGTTTCACAGAGCGTGTTTGATGTGTTTGAGGGAAATTATGAATGACCGATATTTGACAAGATGAGCCTTGTTTATGTCACTATTTTGCCACGTATGTTTTGTGTGAAACTCTATAGTGATTTTCCGTAACAGTGGAAACTAAAGTCAAGGGTAAGAACAAAAGAGTACTGGAAATTACCAAAACGGCAGAGGTGCCACGTCTTTCCCAATCATACAAGCCACAGGGTGATTCAGCGGCCCCTACCGCTGTCGTTTCATAAACTCGCAATAGCAATAGCGTCCTTCATAAACCACACGTGAGATTTTCATAATCTCTCATTCACTACGTGCGAACTATTAGTCCTACAGAAAAACTGAACAGGAGCCTTTTGTAGGAAATTTAATGTAGCTAAATTTTGTACTAGAATATGTTTTGCCTAGAGACCGTAGTTTTCTAGTTGCTCATGAAAAACGTACATAAGTGACCTATCACAGACCCACTTCCACACTCAGCCCCCACTGGTCAGGGTTTCTGGTATATTGTTTATAGCATTCCCTCCTGCCAGTGTACAAATATTTTCGACTGCACGAATTATTTCGCACACATTACGCCACTGCCACTGTCAAACTGATGTTAGAGTAAATTTTACTTAACGATTCTTTTTTAATTTTAGCGACGTAAAGTAACCGATTGGATCATTGAATTCATCAGCCTTTCTGACTACGAAAGTACTGTGCTTGCAAGGGTAAGGTCTGGCTCGAATTATCAACTTAATTAGTTTTAGCGTAACGTTTACGTATGTCGTCCTTCGTTCATTACTCTCATGGGCATGTTCAAATGATATTGTTAACGAAGTAACCGACTAGGCAGGTGGCGTAACAGCTCAATCAATAGAGACCAGAAAAGATCGAATGTCGTGAATAATTCGTTCGTTCATGGTGGAGAGAATGCCACAAACAAGATAATAAACATTCTGACTGGTGAGGGATGAGTGTGGGGTGGAGCAGCGTCTGAAGGTCAAATGGCTCAAATGGCTCTCAGCACCATGGGACTTAACATCTGTGGTCATCAGTCCCCTAGAACTTAGAACTACTTAAACCTAACTAACCTAAGGATATCACACACATCCATGACCGAGGCAGGATTCGAACCTGCGACCGTAGCGGTCGCGCGGATCCAGACTGAAGCGCCTAGAACCGCTCGGTCACAGCAGTCGGCTCTGAAGGTCATTTTTGTAATTTTTTCTTAAGTAACTCGAAAACTGTGGCCTTCACAGAAAACGTATCCTAGTACAAAATTTAACTACAAAATTTCCTACAAAAAGGTCCTGTTCAAGTAGCGAACGAATGAACGTGAAAATGTCGCACGTGGTTTATTGAAGACGAGCTATAACATTGCTGGTTGCGTAAACCGACAGCGGTAGGGGTAGCTGAATCACCCTGCTTATTACGCAGGAAAAGGTTAAGAAGTGAATGAATATCCTGCGCACAACGCTCAAGCTGTAGTCCAATTACATAAAAAACAGAAGCTCTCCGGTTCCTCCGCTGACGATGCAGGCTATACAGGATGGTCCATTGACCGTGACCGGGCAAATTATCTCACGAAATAAGCATCAAACGAAAAACTACAAAGAACGAAACTTGCCTAGCTTGAAGGGGGAAACCAGATGGCGCTATGGTTGGCCCGCTAGATGGCGCTGCCGTAGGTCAAACGTCAAACGGATATCAACTGCGTTTTTTAAAAATAGGAACCCCCATTTTTTATTACATATTTATGTAATACGTAAAGAAATGTGAATGTTTTATTGGACCACTTTTTCGATTTGTGATACGTGGCGCTGTAATAGTCACAAGCATATGGCTCACAGTTTTAGACGAACAGTTGGTAACAGATAGGTTTTTTTAAATTAAAATACAGAACGTAGGTACGTTTGAACATTTTATTTCGGTTGTTCCAGTGTGATAAATGTACCTTTGTGAACTTATCATTTCTGACAACGCATTCTGTTACACCGTGATTACCTGTAAATACCACATTAATGCAATAAATGCTCAGAATGATGTCCGTCAACCTCTATGCATTTGGTAATACGTGTAACGACATTCATCTCAACAGCGAGTAGTTCGTCTTCCGTAATGTTCGCACATGCATTGTCAAAGCGCTGACGCATGTTGTCAGGCATTGTCGGTGGATCACGATAGCAAATATCCTACAACTTTCCCCACAGAAAGAAATCCGGGGACGTCGGATCCGGTGAACGTGCGGGCCATGGTATGGTGCTTCGACGACCAATCCACCTGTCATGAAATATGCTGTTCAACACCGCTTCAACCGCACTCGAGCTATGTGCCGCACATCCATCATGTTGGAAGTACATCGCCATTCTGTCATGCAGTGAAACATATTGTAGTAACATCGGTAGAAAATTACGTAGGAAATCAGCATAAATTGCACCATTTAGATTGCCATCGATAAAATGGGGGCCAATTATCCTTCCACTCATAATGCCGCACCATACATTAACCCGCCAACGTCGCTGATGTTCCACTTCTCGCAGCCATCGTGGATTTTCCGTTGCCAAATAGTGCATATTATGCCGGTTTACGTTACCACTGCTGGTGAATGACGCTTCGTCGCTAAACAGAACGCGTGCAAAAAATCTGTCATCGTCCCGCAACTTCTCTTGTGCCCAGTGGCAGAACTGTACACGACCCTCAAAGTCGTCGCCATGCAATTCCTGGTGCATAGAAATATGGTACGGGTGCAATCGATGTTGATGTAGCATTCGCAACACCGACGTTTTTGAGAATCCCGATTCTCGCGCAATTTGTCTGCTACTGATGTGCGGATTAGCCGCGACAGCAGCTAAAACACCTACTTGGGCATCATCATTTGTTGCAGGTCGTGGTTGACGTTTTATATGTGGCTGAACACTTCCTGTTTCCTTAAATAACGTAACTATCCGGCGAACGGTTCGGACACTTGGATGATGTCGTCCAGGATACCGAGCAGCATACATAGCACACGCCCGTTGGGCATTTTGATCACAATAGCCATACATCAACAGGATATCGACCTTTTCCGCAATTGTTAAACGGTCCGCACTGGCGGAATGTTATGTGATACCACGTACGTATACGTTTATTACAGCGCCATCTATCACAAAGGGAAAAAAGTGGTCCAACTAAAACATTCACATTTCTTTACGTATTACATGAATATGTAATAAAACATGGGGATTCCTATTTAAAAAAACGCAGTTGATATCCGTTTGACGTTTGACCTATGGCAGCGCCATCTAGCGGGCCAACCATAGCGCCATCTGGTTCCTCCCTTCAAGCTAGATGAGTTTCGTTCTTTGTAGTTTTTTCGTTTGATGTTTATTTCGTGAGATATTTGGCCCGGTCACTATCAATGAACCACCCTGTATATTCCCACGCTGCGGCATTTTCATAGACTTTCATTAGAGGACGAAGTAGAACAGAATAAGTTTTCGCATACTTGTGTCCTCTTTTTCACTGTAAAAAGTTTTACTGTGCGTTCGGAGAGCGTTTTAACATTTCCTTTAACAAGTTTTCACGGGTTCAGGGCGGTTATAATTTAACTTTTGGTACTTAAGAGGGCTGCCATAACAAACGAGCTATCGTAGGACACTGAAAATCCGTGAAAGATTTATAGTCCGCAGCTCGTGGTCGTGCGGTAGCGTTCTCGCTTCCCACGCCCGGGTTCGCGGGTTCGATTCCCGGCGGGGTCAGGGATTTTCTCTGCCTAGTGATGACTGGGTGTTGTGTGCTGTCCTTAGGTTAGATAGGTTTAAGTAGTGCTAAGTTCTATTGGACTGATGACCATAGATGTTAAGTCCCATAGTGCTCAGAGTCATTTGAACCATTTTGAACCGTGAAAGATTTATGACATGCTGAAGTGAAATAATGAATAAGCTATTGAAAGAAACACATTTTAATTTCCACATGAGAGGGTAACATTTGTTAATTGCGTACCATGTTTATGTTCCAGGTTTCAAAAGTTGCTCAGTGTGACAACCATCTCTATCTATAGCAGCCTGGGAGATTAAACAGATAATATTTCACAATTGTTCGCACACTTTTCGAACTGTGGACAATCGGATATTCAGCTGTCATGACACAGCTCGTGCACCGCTTGAAGGTCACACAATGCACCCAGCAGCAGCAACTATTTCAACAATTTTTGGGGCAGCTGGCGGTCGGCCTCTCCCAGGATCAATTACTATAAATCGCCACCTAATTCGAACCTGCAAATCATGTCCTTCAGCTCCGATGAAGAAAGAGGATCTCTCCATATTCCTTTAATGCGTCGATAATCGCGAAGAGCAGCAGCAATATCGCTGTTGTTTCGTTGAAACAGCTTTACGAGTAACGCCCTGCTCACCTTGTCCAGATCCATGTTGACTGTCTGCAGTTGTAATGCATGCTGATGCTTGTGTTTAAACGTACGTCGCCGTAGCAGTACCGGCGCCTAGGGGCAAGCCATGACACAAACGCTGCAAATTGTGCAGCGCACAGTCTGAACATCATTCCTATAAAGTTGGGTACACGTATGGTAAACAGTTTTGTCTACACTGGCTCAAGTAGCGAAAGTTTAATTATAAGCAACGTGTATATTTCCTTTTCATTTTAACCCAATTAATGTCTTCTTTTCTTCTTCATTTAAAACAGGGCCAGAATCAATGGTAGAAATCCTTTATCTGCATTTTTAGCCGTTCCCACTAGTGTCAAAATAGAGCAGACACGAACGCTTTGAAAGTGAGGTTAAATTGACAAAGTGATCGGATCATTGTTTGACTTATCCGTGGATCGATAAGAGCGAATTTGACAAATATGTTTGATCGTATACAGGGACTTTTAGCAAGTCCTTAAAAGGGCACACTTGTCGCTTTGGAGCGGTGTAGAACTCCCACGCTCTCGTGTGATCATCCACAACTCACGTAATTCATGGTACAGAGACTGGAAAGAAGATTAGGTTTTAACGTCCCGTCGACATCGAGATCATTAAACACGGAGCATAAGCTGTGATTGTGAAAGTATGGAGAAGGAAATCCGCCGTGCCCTTTCAAAGGAGCCACCCCCGCGTTTGTGTGGCACGAGTTAAGAAAATCATGGAAAACCTAAATGTGGATGGTCGGAAGCGGATCGTCCTCCAGAAAGCGATTCCAGTGTGCTAGCTACTGCGCCATGTCGCTCGGCCACAGAGCTGATGGAGTAGAATCAGTGCAGAAAGAATGGAAACCCAAGAACCAGGTTTTATGATTATAACGGGCGTAATACAGGATTGCAGTCTTTCGCCATCAGCGTTCAATCTAGACAATGAAGAAGCGATGCCGGGAACAGCAGGAATATAGGTATATGCGTGGAACTGAAATTCAGGATGAAAGAATGTCAGTGATAAGATTAGCTGATGACATTACTATCCTCTGTGAAAGCGAAGAAGAACTACAGGACTTGAGAGGAATGAACAGTCTAATGAATATAAAATATCAACTGATGGTAATTCGAAGAAAGACGAAAGTAAGGACGAATAGCAGAAATGATATCTGCGATAAATATAATATCAAAATTGTGGAGCACGAAGAAGGTGACGTTAAGAAATTCTTCCAACTTGGAAACAAAGTAACGAAAGACAGACGAAGCAAAGAGAACAGAAAAGGCGGGCTAGCAAAGACGAAGAGAGTATTCTTGTTCAGAAGCAAGCATCAAACATGGGCCTTAATTTGAGGAAGAAATCTCTCAGAATGTACGTTTGGAGCACAGCATTTCATGGACGAGAATCATCGACTGCAGGGAAACCGGAAAAGAGGAGAAACAAGGCGTCTGAGGTGTGGTGCTATAGAAGGAAGTTGAAAATTAAGTGGACTTATAAGGTAAGAAATGAGGAAGGTCTCTACAGAGTAAGGGAGGAGAGGAACGTGTGAAAAACGTTGGGACAGAGAAGTGACAGGACGGTAGGACATGTACAAGGTTTGGAACCTTAATAGTTGCAACTATTTATTTCAAATGGATCAAACGGCTCTGAGCACTATGGGACTTAACATCTGAGGTCATCAGACCCCTATAGCTTAGAACTACTGAAACCTAACTAACCTAAGGACATCACACACATCCATGCCCGAGGCAGGATTCGAACCTGCGACCGAAGCAGCAGCGTGGTTCTGGACTGAAGCGCTTAGAACCGCTCGGTCACAGCGGCTGCCTCACCCATTCAAATGCCAGCCACGCCTGACAATGCTTAACTTCAGTTATCTGACGGGAAAGAGTATATCCACTACGATAAGACCTTTGACCCAACTTTTGGACCACTTTCAAATATTATCAAGACCTGTAGAGTATTTGTACATCTTTTTCGGACAGTGCTTCATTACAGATACTTGAATCATCTGCAGAATTTCTGCGATTACTAAAATATTGTCTGGCAGCTCATTAATAGACAACAAACTTCTTGGAATATTCCTGAAGTTACTTCTACATCGGTCAATGACTCTCCATCCAAAATAAGATGCTGCCTCTTGCCTACCAAGAAATTCTCGATCCGGTGTTAAATTTCGTTTGACGTTCCATGTCACACCATTTCTGTTACTAAGCGTTTTATGGTACTGACTGAAATACTTCATCCACTTGATTGACTTGAACTGTTACTTTCAGTAGGAAAGTTCGAATTTGGTTTCGCATGTTTATGGGATCCATAGAGCATGTGAATTGATCATTCTGTTGAAGATACCTTGTTACGTCTGAGCTGAGAATATGTTCTAAGATTCTACAACACATCGATGTCAATGATACTGGACGGTAGTTTCGTGAATAATTACTGCGACCGTTCTTCTAGAAGTGTGTGACCTGTGCTTTCTTCCAACCACACAGTTTTTTTGCCAGATATATTATGTTTAAGGGGGAGGCTAACTCATCAGCAAATTCTGTAGATAATCACTTGGGCGTTCGACTGTGCTCGAGGACCTTGTTCAATTTTTGGCGAATCCAACTATTTCTCAGTACCACTGGTACCAGTTTGGCATTGCACGACTGATCACGAAAAACTGCCATGGCCTACGGACTTAGATTCTTATGAAGTGCTGTTTTGGAAGACGGTGTTATTGCATATGACGTCTTTGGATTCCGGGACTTTCTGATTCAACTATCGTGTTCTCTTTTGACTGCAGAGGACTCTGACTCAGCACGGTCAGATTAGGAACTATTTCAGTTATTGTGTAATGATTGTGTCTCAGTTCTGTTCATTCAGTTACAGAGATTTGGTGAATGTACTAGATGTTTATGTGGCCATTTAATACCGCCGTACTTGTTAACTGCCTCGCGAAGTGGCCGCGTGGTTAGAGGCGCCATGTCACGGATTGCGCGACCCGTCCCGCCGGCATGGGTATGAGTGTTGTTACTATAATAAGTCAGTTTAAGTAGTGTGTAAGTCTAGGGACCGATGACCTCAGCAGTTTGGTCCCTTAGGAGTTTACACACACATACTTGTTAACTATGCCTATAAAACACTGTATGATTGTTTGGTTAGCTGTTACTTCCTGAAGCACATGGCATACAAATTGGCATAATAGAGCGCGGATAACTAGCATAAAACTGGCTTTGAAAATAAGAACAAGTGGCCAATAGACCCATTTTTGTCTAACAGATTTCAGAATGGGCTGCTGTAGAACATCATCGGCTTGCTTCACCAAGCAGACAAACCTTTCTATCGCAACTCACACTCGTACGTGCTACGTTTTACTTCGTTGTATTGGGAGGCACCAGAGGACCCAAGCTAGCACACGTAAGAGAGAGGAAGAAAGAACGGTTCTGATATGATCGAACAGCGATTCGGAGCAGGTGCGTTCGGCTCCGTATTATAGACCGGCCGAGGGCTGGGAGCAAGTGATTGGTGCCGCGAAGTCGTAGATCCTATCGCGCTGTGCCGCAGAGGTCGTTCGTTCGCACAACACAAGGCGTATCACGCCCCCCGAACAGACACCACAGACTCGCGCAAGGCAGCAAGTTCTCTCTCGCAGAAGTTCCAGACTAGAGGCGGCGTGACAGTTTTGGGTCAGGAAGAAAGAAATAAGCAGATGGATGCGTGTAATGTGCTTCAAAAGTTATCGAAATAGTTATGTGCATTGTGGACTGACAGACAGAGCGCAAAGGGAAGTTTATTCATGTTTTAAAATAGTGAACTTTTAATTTTTCAACCCTTCGTTCCTTGTACGACAAAGAAAGGTTCCTCTGTAGAAATGTGCGTGGGTCTAGGTCAGCATAGAATGGGATATGACCGGATATCTCCACCTACCCACGCTCGGTTCACGTGAATAGATTCTCACAGCAGGTACAGCTGACAGGGAGCGTCATTTAGGAAGGAATGTTCATCTAATGCACTCCTAGCACCCAGTCTCAGACGTTTTTGGACTCAGGGAAGACTTGTAAGCGGGCTGCAGTTCTGACCTTCGCTCTCTTCCCAGCCAGCCCTCGCCGAATGTGGTCGCACCAATCCGCTCCTATTCAGGGCATTATGCCCTTTGCCTCTCTGCAGGCAGCCTACCGGCACCGTAAATTCACTCCTCTGTGCCTTAGCGGTAGAATTATGGCAATTTAAGCCAAGTTATTCTCTCTGAACATACGTTTATCGCGTTTTTGTTCACTTAACCATCGCCCACACCAGGACGCTCGCATACTGCCTGCCATGTCTTCTCGAAAGTCTTCGACAGTTGCCGTATAATTAGGAGACTCAGTGCGTCGACTTGCTTCTGGTATAGATGAAGCTGAATGTATATTTGTACGAGGGTGAGTCAAATGAAAATCTTAAATATTTTTTAAAATGTTATTTATTGTGCAGAAGTGGTACAAAGCTGTATCACTTTTCAACGTTATCTCCCCCACACTCAATGCAAGTCCTCCAGCGCTTACAAAGTGCATAAATTCCTTTAGAATAAAATTCTTTTGGTAGTCCGCGCAACCATTCATGCACCGTGTGGCGTACCTCTTCAACAGAACGGAACGTCTTTCCTCCCATTGCGTCTTTGAGTGGTCCAAACATATGGAAATCACTTGCGGCAAGGTCTGGTGAGTATGGTGGATGAGGAAGACACTCAACATGCAGGTCTGTGATTGTTGAAACTGTTGCATGGGCAGTGTGGGGCCTTGCATTGTCATTTTACCAAAGGGCACCTGCTGACAGCAATCCACGTCGCTTTGATTTCATTGCAGGCCGCAGATGATTTTTTAGGAGATCTGTGTATGACGCACTGGTGACAGTGGTCCCTCTAGGCATGTAATGCTCCAAAATGACACCTTTTTCGTCCCAAAAGAGAGTCAGCATAACCTTCCCTGCTTATGGTTCTGTTCGAAACTTCTTTGGTTTTGGTGATGAGGAATGGCGCCATTCCTTGCTCGCTCTCTTCCTTTCCAGTTGGTGGAAGTGAACCCAGGTTTCGTCCCCAGAAACGATTCTTGCAAGGAAGCCATCACCTTCTCGTTCAAAGCGCCGAAGAAGTTCTTCACAAGCATCAACACGTCGTTCTCTCATCTCAGGAGTCAACTGCCGTGGCATCCATCTTGCAGACACTGTGAAACAGGAGCACATTATGCACAATGTGGTGTGCTGACCCATGACTTGTCTGTAAACATGGTGCAATATCATTCAGTGTCACTCGGCGGTTTTCCTTCACTATGGCTTCAACTGCTGCAATGTTATGTGGAGTCACAACTCGTTGTGTCTGACCTGGACGAGGAGCATCTTCCACTGAAGTCACACCATTTGCGAACTTCCTACTCCAAGTCACAAGATATTAGCAAAACACTATGTATACGTTCTTACAATTATAGCAAAAGTTAATATAATTACTCCCTAGTGTCTCGGCTCTCTTTCCGCAACAATCAGTTAAAGACAATATAGTATAATGGTTCCTTTAAGCGATGTTACTTATTCTTGTAAGAATATTTACTGGCGGGAATAGTATTGCAATCAGACTTCATTGTCATCGGACCACTTGCAGCTTGCTTTTAGGCAAGTTTGCCTGCCGGTGTGGCCGAGCGGTTCTAGGCGCTTCAGTCTGGAACCGCGCGACCGCTACGGTCGCAGGTTCGAATCCTGCCTCGGGCATGGATGTGTGTGATGTCCTTAGGTTAGGTTTAAGTAGTTCTAAGTTCTTGGGGACTGATGACCTCAGATGTTAAGTCCCATAGTGCTCAGGGCCATTTCTAGGCATGTTTTCACTTGATGATAATGTGTAAGTCTAGAAAAAAGTATTCCAAGCGGTAGCAAAATGGATGATAATTCTTGTAAATCTGGAAACGGCATACAGGTCAAAGAAAGTTCAGATGGGAGACATTCCCGATTCAAGAACAGCTTAAATCGACCTGAAACTCAAAGCAAAAATGTATAAAAAGGAACCTGTCGTTATATTCAATCATATACATGAGGTTTCGCCTTCAAAAGCTACATAAATGAAAGTATGCAAAGTCGCTGAACTGTGCTATGAAGATATTTCCCACTTTCACCATCAAGTGACATCATTAAAAAAATGGATCAAAATAACTTTCTGCTAAAATTTCTTAATATTTCTTCACCTCAGCGCAGAGTAGTGGACACCCAGAAGGCGTAAAGAAAGAAAACACTGACAGTGAAGTGTACAATTTGAAAAAGGGATGGTGAAGTTGAGCCTGTTTGTGCTTCCACTTTCCAAGGAATATCGGGCATGTCAAACGAGAGCTTATCCTGCCTAGTAAGCAGATCCCATGAAGGAGGAAGGCTGCCGGAGGAAAGAAGAGAAGGCGACAGAACAGGAAAAGATAATAAAGAGGTAACTAACGCCATTAAGAATGAAATTAAAAATATACAGGGTGAGTCACCTAACGTTACCGCTGGATATATTTCGTAAATATACTGCGGCGTGTACGACATTCATTACGCCAGAGATTGCAGTTGTGTGCAGCAAATGATGGCCACCTCATTGAACATCTATTGGCCTGACATGTCGGGACACACTCTATTCCACTCCGTAATTGAAAACGGAAACCACGTGTGTACGTGTACCTCACCCCTCATGGTAATGTACATGTGCGTCAGTGAAAAAGACCAATAAAAAGGTGTTAGCATGTGGACGTAATGTGCTGTTCCAGTCTCTTCTGTACCTAAGGTCCATCACCGTTCCCTATGGATCCCTACGTAATTCGGTGCTCTCCGATACACACGATCGAACAGCGGAGGAGTGGTACTCAAGCGCCAACTTTAGGTTACAATATCACCGGATGTAATTAACATTTTACAATGCAACAAACGGCACTGATTACGTATTTGTTTATATGTTCAGATGTGCTAGCAAAACTAACGTGGTTCCATTTAAAAAACGTAGGTTTGTGTTAAAAAACATACTTCCGTGCATTTTTTTATGGTTTGTATTAACCAATTACACTAGCCCCTCTCCTCACGTTCGGTCTGTGGAATTGATTCGTCAGTATTTGATGTGGATTACGAAATATATCCAGCGATAATGTTAGGTGACTCACCCTGTATATTAATGCAGAGAGAGTCACCATGGAAGGGGGAAGTCTACGAGAGGTTATTTGACAATATGAATAAAGACTAGTGACTAAGACCTAATAAAGTAAATGCGGAAGTATTTTTACAACAGGTGCTATACATACGGATTATGATAAAAGCAATAATAATAAAAGTAAAACAAAAAATCAAATAATAATGATAAACATGACTAAGACCTAATAAAGTAAATGCTTGCAGTATTTTTACATCAGGTGCTATACATACAGATTATGGTGAAAGCAATAATAATAACAGTAAAAAAAATCAAATAATAATGACAAACATGAGAAAGATTGGCAATAGTAATGAAGGTTTGTGCAGATGTACATTAATATCTTGGTGTGTAAAGTAGATGTTTACTAGTATAGCGAGTTTTGGGTAAGGGAGATTTAAGGAGGGGGAAAGAGGGAAGTAATTATGTGAAGTGCACTCATGTACAGAGGAAGGCATTACTGTTGCTTAAGTAGATACGTCATTAACTGTTTTTTGAAGGCTGTCATGTTTTTAAGTTCTCTAACATAACGAGGGAGGTTATTCCAGAGTCTGGTTCCCGCTACTGTAAAGGACTTGGAGAAGGTGACTGAGCGATGCAGTGGAACGGAGAAGATTTTATTATAATGGGAACGTGTGTTTCTGTCATGTTGTTCCGACATGAGCGTTAGGGACGAGGAGAGATATGAGGGACAGTGTACATTTATAAGGCAGTAGATGAGACAGAGTGTATGGAAATCTCTGCGTTTGTCTGCACGCAGCCAGGACAATTTTGTATATGCTGGTAAAATGTGATCAAAAAGTCGAACGTCACAGATATATCGGACGCAGCCATTCGTGACCAGTTCTAGACGTCGGGAATTTTCCTGAGAGAGGCCTTGTAGGATAATATCGCTGTAGTCAATAATTGGGAGTATAAGCGTTTGTACTAATTTCTTTTTCAGATCGAAAGGGAAGAGTTTTTTATATTTTTGT
The DNA here is from genome assembly GCF_023898315.1 of Schistocerca nitens. Lineage (NCBI taxonomy): Eukaryota > Metazoa > Arthropoda > Insecta > Orthoptera > Acrididae > Schistocerca > Schistocerca nitens. The sequence continues at coordinate 1,037,639,881 of NC_064614.1, read as the reverse complement.
AGAACATGAAGGGATGCTGATGCATTTTTGCACACTGCAGTTACGTGCTCTGTCCAATTTAGATTTTCATCTATTATTACTCCCAAACTCTTTGCTGAGGGAGAGAAGTTAATATTTGTTCCATTTAGGATAAGAGGTGGTACGGATTCCCGATGTTTTGGGCTAATGAGCTTAGAGTGACCAACAAGTACCGCTTGGGTTTTAGATGGGTTTAGTTTTAGACCTATGTCCTGTGCCCATTTTGACAATGCATCGAGGTCAGTATTGAAATTTTCAATAGCTTTCTTGAGATTGCTTGGTTTCGCACTTAGATACAACTGAAGGTCATCAGAATACATATGGTATTTGCAATAGGTCAGGACCGATGGCACATCATTGACATAAAGACAGAAGAGTATAGGACCTAATACTGAGCCTTGGGGAACGCCTGACACTACCTGCCGCCATTGTGATTTTATATTCCCAGACAGGACGCGTTGCTGACGAGACGTCATGTATGAGCGAAACCATTGCACTGCGCTTGGTGAGAAATTTAGACCGCTAAGTTTGGCTAAGGTTGGCTTAACGGAAATAAGAGCTGAAACATGTCTGCAGAAGAAGAAGTAACTACTAACTAGACACACGTTATATAATATTCGTCCAAATCGGTTTAATGATATAGTGAAGAAAGATAATACTACTGTCATTAAGATTTGCATTGACATGCAACAAAACCAGTCTATTCCAGAACCGTCAGTCAGTGAGGTTTTCTATGCTAGACAAGTGTGGTAATATACTTACAATGTGTTCGTCATAATCCATACGAAGAAGCACAAAAGGGAAAGCATCGTATTCTACAGCTGGTTGGGACAGATTCTTCAAAAGGATGCCCAAGTTGCTTCGGTTTTGTTGGACTTTACTTCTAACTTAGATAAAAAATAAACAGACGATGACAAACAGATTCTTACAGCACACAAAATAAAAACAGTTGTATGACGGCGATGCTTACAGCGTTCTTGGAAAAGAGCATAAAATTCAATAACGTTCATCACTTCTTCCCTGTTCGTGGCCACAGCTACGTAACGAAAGAAACCATGCCATGCAACAGTACCAACATCTACCCTTTTGTGAAAACACAATGTGGTAAGCAAAGAAAAGAACAACAAAGATGTTTTTACCTTGATAAAGTATACTGAGATTCCAGAGGATGCAAAGGAGTTTTGCAAAGACATCCCAGGCGGATAACGAATGTAAGAGGGAAAACTTGACAATAACAATAACAATGTGATTGTAGTATGCAGTACTTTTTGTGTTATTCATTTCATACTTCATGTAGCGTTGATAGGCTAAATAATTATGTTGAAATAGTTTTCGCTTGTATTACTGTATTATGTCACTGTACTTCTATTATAAAGTCAAAGACTATAAATTTAAAAATGTTGCTGTTGTTGTTGTCTTCAGTCCTGAGACTGGTTTGATGCAGCTCTCCATGCTACCCTGTCCTGTGCAAGCTTCTTCATCTCCCAGTACTTACTGCAACCCACATCCTTCTGAATCTGCTTAGTGTATTCATCTCTTGGTCTCCCTCTACGATTTTTATACTCCACGCTACCCTCCAATGCTAAACTTGTGATCCCCTGATGCCTCAGATCATGTCCTACTAACCGGTCCCTTCTTTTTGTCAAGTTGTGACACAAACTCCTCTTCTCCCCAATTCTATTCAATACTTCATCATTAGTTATGTGATCTACCCATCTAATCTTCAGCATTCTTCTGTAGCACCACATTTCGAAAGCTTCTATTCTCTTCTTGTCCAAACTATTTATCGTCCATGTTTCACCTCCACACATGGTTACACTCCATACAAATACTTTCAGAAACGACTTCCTGACACTTAAATCTATACTATATGTTAACAAATTTCTCTTCTTCAGAAACGCTTTCCTTGCCATTGCCAGTCTACATTTTATATCCTCTCTACTTCGACCATCATCAGTTATTTTGCTCCCCAAATAGCAAAACTGCTTTACTACTTTAAGTGTCTCATTTCCTAATCTAATTCCCTCAGCATCATCCGACATAATTCGACTACATTCCTTTATCCACGTTTTGTTTTTGTTGATGTTCATCTTATATCCTCCTTTCAACACACTGTCCATTCCGATGAACTGCTCTTCCAAGTTCATTGCTGTCTCTGATAGAATTACAATGTCATCGGCGAAGCTCAAAGTTTTTATTTCTTCTCCATGGATTTTAATACCTACTGCGAATTTTTCTTTTGTTTCCTTTACTGCTTGCTCAATATACAGATTGAATAACATCGGGGAGAGGCTGCAACCCTGTCTCACTCCCTTCCCAACCACTGCTTCCCTTTCGTGCCCCTCGACTCTTATAACTACCATCTGGTTTCTGTACAAATTGTAAATAGCTCTCTAAGTCTACAAATGCTAGAAACGTACGTTTACCTTTCCTTAACCTTTCTTCTAAGATAAGTCGTAAGGTCAGTATTGCCTCACGTGCTCCTATATTTCTACGGAATCCACACTGATCTTCCCCGAGGTCGGCTTCTACCAGTTTTTCCATTCGTTTGTAAAGAATTCGCGTTAGTATTTTGCAACTGTGAGTTATTAAACTGATAGTTCGGTAATTTTCACATCTGTCAACACCTGCTTCCTTTGGGATTGGAATTATTATATTCTTCTTGAAGTCTAAGGGTATTTCGCCTGTCTCATACATCTTGCTCACCAGGTGGTAGAGTTTTCTCAGGACTGGCTCTCCCAAGGCCATCAGTAGTTCTAATGAAATGTTGTCTACTCCCGGGGCCTTGTTTTGACTCAGGTCTTTCAGTGCTCTGTCAAACTCTTATCGCAGTATTGTATCTCCCATTTCATCTTCATCTACATCCTCTTCCATTTCCATAATATTGTCCTCAAGTACATCGCCCTTGTATAGACCCTCTATATATTCCTTCCACCTTTCAGCCTTCCCTTCGTTGCTTAGAACTGGGTTGCCATCTGACTTCTTGATATTCATACAAGTGATTCTCTTTTCTCCAACGGTCCCTTTAATTTTCCTGTAGGCAGTATCTATCTTACCCCTAGTGAGATAAGCCTCTACATCCTTACATTTGTCCTCTAGCCATCCCTGCTTAGCCATTTTGCACTTCCTGTCGATCTCATTTTTGAGACGTCTGTATTCCTTTTTGCCTGCTTCATTTACTGCATTTTTATATTTTTTCCTTTCATCAATTAAGTTCAACATTTCTTCTGTTACCCACGGAGTTCTACTAGCCCTCATCTTTTTACCTACTTGATCCCCTGCTGCCTTCACTACTTCATCCCTCAGAGCTACCCATTCTTCTTCTACTGTACTTCTTTCCCCCATTCCTGTCAATTGTTCCCTTATGCTCTCCCCGAATCTCTGTACAACCTCTGGTTTAGTCAGTTTATCCAGGTCCCATCTCCTTAAATTCCCACCTTTCTGCAGTTTCTTCAGTTTTAATCTACAGTTCATAAACAATAGATTGTGGTCAGAGTCCACATCTGCCCCTAGAAATGTATTACAATTTAAAACCTGGTTCCTAAATCTCTGTCTTACCATTATATAATGTATCTGATTCCTTCTAGTATCTCCAGGATTCTTCCATGTATACAACCTTCTTTCATGATTCTTAAACCAAGTGTTAGCTATGATTAAGTTATGCTCTGTGCAAAATTCTACCAGGCGGCTTCCTCTTTCATTGCTTAGCCCCAATCCATATTCACCTACTATGTTTCCTTCTCTCCCTTTTCCTACTCTCGAATTCCAGTCACCGATAAGTATTAAATTTTCGTCTCCCTTCATTACCTGAATAATTTCTTTTATCTCATCATGTATTTCATCAATTTCTTCATCATGTGCAGAGCTAGTCGCCATATAAACTTGTACTACTGTAGTAGGCGTGGGCTTCGTGTCTATCTTGGCCAAAATAATGCGTTCACTATGCTGTTTGTAGTAGCTTACCCGCACTCCTATTTTTTTATTCATTATTAAACCTACTCCTGCATTACCCCTATTTGATTTTGTGTTTATAACCATGTATTCACCTGACCAAAAGTCTTGTTCCTCCTGCCACCGAACTTCACTAATTCCCACTATATCTAACTTTAACTTATCCATTTCCCTTTTTAAATTTTCTAATCTACCTGCTCGGTTAGGGGATCTGACATTCCACGCTCCGATCCGTAGAACGCCAGTTTTCTTTTTCCTGATAACGACATCCTCATGAGTAGTCCCCGCCTGGAGATCCGAATGGAGGACTATTTTACCTCCAGAATATTTTACCCAAGAGGACGCCATCATCATTTATCGATACAGTAAAGCTGCATGCCCTCGGGAAAAATTACGGCTGTAGTTTCCCCTTGCTTTCAGCCGTTCGCAGTACCAGCACAGCAAGGCCGTTTTGGTTAATGTTGCAAGGCCAGGTCAGTCAATCATCCAGACTGTTGCCCCTGCAACTACTGAAAAGGCTGCTGCCCCTCTTCAGGAACTACACGTTTGTCTGGCCTCTCAACAGATACCCCTCCGTTGTGGTTGCACCTGCGGTACGGCCATCTGTATCGCTGAGGCACGCAAGCCTCCCCACCAACGGCAAGGTCCATGGTTCATGGAGAAGAATTTAAAAATGCTATATATATAATAATACATGCAAAAAATGCATATTACAACCATATAATAATAAACACCATAGCACATAAAAATATTAGTTGTGGAAAGAATATACAGAATTAAAGCAGGCATCGTAACTGATACAAGCAATAATTATAAGCAGTTATCGTCTTTTGAAGAAAAAACTGGAAAAATCACACCTTAATAATCTAAAATTAAAATTAAAAATTAATATATTTCATTACAATGCTTTTTTGGTGTCAGTGAGATCTAGTAGTTGTGTAACAATTCAAATGCTCAAACATCTCTCTCTAGGTGAAGCCAGAAAAACTCATTTTATGAAAAACTGTATCTGTTGCATATATGGAAATTATTGATCTGCCACCGAACTTAGGCGTCACAGCAACAATCCAGCTAAGGGATATTTACTTGTGAACTACAGTTTCTCACTAACAGTTGAAACGTCCCCTTAGAAAAATTATACATGACTGTGCTTAAACTGACACACAATATTTTTTAGCGCAACGCAATCTGACTTTCAAAAATCCCTACAAAAGAATGGCCCTGACAACCATTAACCCATACCTTTCACAAATCACTTACCTCACAAAAATCTTCGTTCCTCGAACTACTGCAATACAGCGAGCGCCACTACTGCCAGCTAAATAAAAGATTCAAACTATTGAAGGCACTAACTACTGAAAGGCATAGTTAGCAAATGAAAGATTTTAATAGAGAACAAACAATGTATTTACCTTAATAATGTTGAAAACTCATAATATACATAGCAGTTCATGACATCCAGTTTTAAAAATTTCAAAACTCCGCCATCTCTCTCCCCACATCCACCACTGCTGGCGGCTCACCTCCAACTGCGCAACGCTACGCGCTGTTCACATCCAGCTGCCTCTGCCCAACACTACAACGGCAGACAACAATGCAAACTAGCGACAGACTGCACACAGCACAGCCAGTGATTTTCATACAGAGCGCTACGTAACGTTGCCAATAAGAAAACATAAACAACCTACTTACATAGCCACCATGCTCCCCTCAAAAAAAATTACAAATTGTTTTGGGCAGTGGCCAATAATGATTTGATAAAATTTTTCATAATTACAATAACAAAGATATCAAATGCACACACTTATTGATACAATGTTGGTCAACAGCTAAAATTTTCTCACAGTCCATAAAGACAGTCCGGATCATTTATCACAGTAAAATTGCAGTGTTTTTCTCAAAGGCTGAGTAGTAAAAGAAAATGCACACCAAAGTAGTGGATTTCCATGCAATTCTGAAAAAGTAGTGTTGTCCTTCCAACGGAAAGACAGTGCTGACTCTCGACATGCACACAGGTAATGGGCCACAACAGAGGAAACCCACAGCAGAGTCAGTCGAAATTTTGAAGAGTATTGGTAGGTAGGTCATCACAGAGCAGACCCACTGTAGTCCTGGTAGAGATTACGGTATTGGTGGTCCACTAGAGGTGCAGACCCACTGCAGTCCTTGTAGAAATAATGGTACTGGTGAGTCAGCAAAGGTGTAGACCCACTGTAGTCCTTGTAGAGATGGCCAGCAGCCATCTGCTGCGACTGTGCAGGTGCACAATCACCATCGAAGAGTCTTGTAGACAATATAGCAAGTCCATAACCACCACTTGTCCTCTCACAAAGTTTTTGGAATTGTCCTTAGAACCAGCAATGCTGTCATCCAGTCCCTTGCTGAATTATTAACACATGTGCAAACACTAACAGTCCCTACTTCTCACATATTGTCCATATACTATGACCAACAGAAACGTGTGCAGTGAAATGGAACTTACAAGTTCCTTAATTTGATGACCTGGTGTCAATTACAATTTTATAACATAAGAATACAATTACAAAAGTACAAAATACATCATTAAACAACATAAGAATACAGAGAACATTTGTAGTACAGGCTTTACAAAAGAATCGAAATAACATATACGTCAGTGTTACAGGAATTATGACATGAGTACATACATAAAAGATCAGAATAACTTTCGAAACATCAACTTCACACATGAGCATTAAAACAAAACAGAATAAATAATGTCTAAACATCTTTACAAATAAAATAACATATTATTAATGCAAATTATATTTGAGGATAACAGTATTCCTCATCATAGTTCATGTAGCTGAGTATTAGAAAAATTCTACAACATAAGTTTTATCAGATAAACATATAAAGACAGGAAGAACACAAAGGAACACAAACACATAGAGAGATGACACAAAAGGAAAAGACAGGGCTTGTTTTACTGCAGTATTTTGCATGGAGATCTCCCTTCGTTCATCATTATTCCCAAAAGTCCTATCTATACCTCCTTTCTGTATTCTATTCATATTTCTTTCAAAATAATTATTTCTCATTGTACAATACTCATTCTGGCCCAAATCTTTGTCATGTAACTTCTCAATGCATTTCTTCCAATTCATCACAACTCGTTCTCTTATATAGCCTACCCCATCTTAAGCTAACTTAAATCTACTGAGCTCAAATGCTAAACTAAGGGACGAGGCAATGCAGCAGCACAAAAAAGTTAACACAAACAGCAATGACAAAATATTCAAATTGGCAAAGCAAGTATCAGTATTACAACTAATATAAGGCAATGAGCAGCAAACAAGAAAAATAAATCAGTAGTAAAACTGGCTTAACAGAGTAATGCAAAGTGAAATTTAGTAGGACTACACCTGGCAAACAGCAGCAGCAAATGAAATAACTTATACCTAGACATGACAAAGCTCAAGCAGAAAAAAATATTACACTAAAGACAACAATGCAAATAAGGGTAATGTCTATTCACATCTTAATGTCTATGTAATTAAAGTGGTGCACCACAAGAAGTTATTCTACCAAAAAAATTACCAAGTAGTTGAAAAGAAAGTTCCGTATGCAATTCCTGTGAAGGGAAATGTCTTTTTATGCTCCTTCGTCTTTTTTTAATAAATCATAAAATTACTTACTGGATCTGTAGGCATAAAATATTTATATTAGTACATCTATTAAATTTTATTTTAACCAATGCTGCAGTGCAGCTAGAAACTAGATATTAAACAAAATGAGTAAATAAATACATAAAGCAAGCCATATGGCATTTCTCTCAATTAGCAAGACAATAGCCGTGAAATGTTTCTCATCGTTTCATTAGGCATTTTAGTAAATATCATAAATTAAGAGCGCCACAGTATAATCATATGTTTTCAAGTTCGACCGTGTCGTTTTTTGCGATGCTTTCTACAAAGGAATGTCAATAGCGAGGATAATGGCCTCTTTTTTTTTTACCTGTGCCTCTGAAAGGCACTCACTAATGACTTCATTCCAGGTGACTGTCGCCCATCTGGGTGCCCACGACGCATTACGTGCAGGTGGTCACTTAACTTTCTTACGGAAATATTTACGACAGCAGTTTCCGCTACAGTGACAGTCTCATATAAAAATATTTCACAGGTCAAGAATTTGCGTTACAAGTGTGTAGAAACAAAATCCTATTGACATAACAGAGTCCAAAAAGTTTTCATCGGCATTGTAATACATTCACGCATTTACATACATTTCATAGCTCTTAAAGTACGATTCTTGGTTTCCAACAACCTGTTTCACAAACCAGAGTCCCTAACCACTACTCATTATTCCTTACCTTATTCGTCGACACTTCTTCAATATTTCATCATAACAGATACGTAGCATACTCAAATAACTCATATAGCATCAGCTTATTGATCATAAACATACCGCAACAGCATAATACACATAGTCATCGTAATAATAACATCATATCACCTCAGTCAACTCTCAAAATCGTCGTAGCTTCCTCCAATAATTTCGAAACCTAAAAAAAATTCTCTGCTCATGTCAAAAGTGTCATCTGCCTCAAACGTACTTTAAAAATCGTGATCCCATACCAAATATATCATTCAAAGCTCTCATAATATCACAATGGGTCCGAAAAAATATGAACAATTCACAAAGTACAGACAAAATACAATTTCGTAAGTGTGAAGTTACCCAACTGTGTAATTGCGTAAACATGTGTCACTAATGTAGTAAAAAAAGTTTATCTCTCAGTTAAATGATCAGATAGCTGTGTAATTTGTGTGTTAGAGGAATATGGTACCGATGCGTAAAGTTGTATAAGCAAATACCATATTAGCTAGGGCTCCTTGTGCTTGCCAAACACATGGTACACAAAGTAAGTGTGTACCCCCCTAGGGTCGCCATATGAAACGTCCCCTTAGAAAAATTTTACATGACTGTGTTTAAACTGACACACAGTATTTTTAGCGCAACGCAATCTGACTTTCAATAATCTCTACAAAAGAATGGCCCTGACTAACATTAACCTATACCTTTCACAAATCACTTACCTCACAAAAATCTTCGTTACTCGAAGTACTGCAATACAGGGAGCGCCACTACTGCCAGCTAAATAAAAGATTCAAACTACGGAAGGCACTAACTACTGATAGGCATAGTTAGCAAATGAAAGATTTTAATAGAGAACAAACAATGTATTTACGTTAATAATCAATAAGAAATAAACAACCTACTTACACAGTTGGCGTTCACTGAATAATTAAGACAGTATAGACAACTGATTTCTTTTTTTAACTATTTTCACAATCGTTCATTAAAAATATTTTGGCACTCAAAAGTTTCATTACGAACGTATTTGTTTCCGCCATTGCAGTAAATTGTTCAGTTTAGTAACTGCACTGTCTTATCTGTTTACGTAGTTATACCGATTGTCCATGAACAGTATTTTAATATGCATGCATTATGTGTCTGTGATTATTGTGCCCTCAGTTTTCACCTTACTAAATTATAATGTGAGTCTGTGATGCAACACAACTCGGCCTTATCTGCTCCATGTCGACCTTCCATTTGTCATTGCTCTTTTATTTCATTTTAATTACAAACCGACAATACGTGAACACAAAAATAGAATCTCATTACCACGGCTACTGAAATTTCGTTAGAAAACGGGGTTGGGTGGTCTCATGTCTTCACAGTCACAAATTCAAATAATTAAAATCTTCTATAGCAAATCCCGACGACACAGTTGTAGTCTGAAAAGAGATTGGGACATTTAATTCCTTTTTGTCCCAGATAGTAGTCTTAGCCTATTGTAGACTTCATTTTTGACAGTACTTGGGGATTTCAAATTTGTTTTTGATCGATTGTTATTCTTCGGTGCTTAAGTGTTTTATTGAGGAGAGTAAGACTGCTGTGGACAATGAGGCAAAGGTCGTGAGGGCGCAGGGATGGAATACTCGGGTACATTTTCCACTAACTGCTGCCTGGGTTAATGTACGGTAAATGGAGAGGTACCGCAGGTTACATCAAGCATTGTCATTGTTCGGGTGGATTGCTAAGGGCCGGCCTTGTGGCCTCGCGGTTCTAGGCGCTTCAGTCAGGAACCGCGCTGCTGTTACGGTTGCTTCGAATCCTGCATCGGCCATGGATGTGTGTGATGTCCTTAGGTTAATTAGGTTTAAGTAGTTCTTAGTCTAGGGGACTGATGACCTCAGATGTCAAGTCCCATAGTGCTCAGAGCCATTTGAACCAATTGATTGCTAAGGGCAAGTTACTTTAGTGGTTGGTTTTGAGATATCAGCAGCATGCATAATATAAAAGGGTGGTGACAGTACAGATAATAGGAGCTCACCTGTTATTGGGTGGCAAATACGAGAGCAGCTGCTGTTTGTTGTTACAAAAGATGCGGTTGTTACATGCCACACAGATAAAGGTGGGAACCACAGGAGCACAAACTGTGCAAAGTCACTTTTCTTCCTCATTTAAACTATAGTCTTTATGATCCAGTCAAAGTTGGAGTTGCCATTTAAGAGATGTTCAGTTATCTCACGGGGCTGACAATGTTGCCACGAAGGACATGAAGTCCAAACAGGCTCTGAACTCCGTTAGGATAGTTAGCAACCTATGTCTGGTTTCGGCGAATGTCTCTCGTGGACTGGCGCGAAAATAGTGACCACGCGAGAACGCCTTAGCGACGTTTTTATGGTTTTCTGTAATCTGATGTAGCCAGCCAGCTAAGGGCATAACGACCCAACCTTTTCTTCTCCATCGTGGGAGGCGGCCATCTGTTGTGATGACAGTTGAACATCTCGTTGTGTTCGCTGGCGCTTTCGCAGTCCTGCTATATTTCGCTCAAGCTAAAGTCGTAAACCGAAGACAGACACGAACTAAAGTTTCAGACGTGTGACTTTAAAGAAAGAAGGGAGAGGGTTTAAGAACATCCTACGGAAATACAAAGGACAGTGTTTGAAAGAAAGACTGCCATAATGTTCATGCGATTCAGTACATCGTTTCGCTAGGAACAACAACGTTCCAAAATTGGTAGGCCGATGCGTTTTCTTTCTAGTTACATCTGATACGTAACATTTCTATTCATGCAAGAAGTTGATCAAAGATTTTTACCTGGTACTATTCGCTAATTTTCGTGTTTGATTGTTATTATATAAAATCAGACGCTGGACTTGTTTTGTTAGTCCTGAAAGACAGATTGTCTCTCTTTCTAGTCTAATATTTATTTGAGAATCGTCTTGTATTAGCACCCTGGAACTAAGTACTATTCGCGTAACATCCCACATCCCTACGTTTCCTGTGCAACAGATGTATACTGTATTTTATTTTAAAATGACATGAAGTCCCGACTGAATGATTCAAATGGCTCTGAGCACAATGGGACTTAACATCTGAGGTCATCAGTCCCCTAGAACTTACAACTACTTAAACCTAACTAACCTAAGGACATCACACACATCCATGCCCGAGGCAGGATTCGAACCTGCGACCGTAGCATCATTGCGGTTCCAGACTGAAGCGCCTACAACCGCTCGGCCAACGCGGCCGGAAGTCCCGACTGAAACAGAGCACAACATAACATAATAATCTTACGGTTTCATTCATTGAGTAAACTTTCCAACGAGTAGCTGCCAGAGAAATATTACATTAAATTGCAGGCGGATTTTTGCCTATCACTTGTTTAACATCAGCGCAGGGAACCGAGTTCTTGCCCTGTATCCGTCGGCTATTTTCGTTCATACAGGTAGGACGCGATTGCGACTGCTCTGCATTTATTGTACACTCAGATTGATAATAATTCCGCACATACTCAAAAGATTTACGTGTTCGTACACTCAGTGGCGTTGGAGTATTGTAATTATTACTTGGTGACATACTACCTTGGAGCATTAAAGCTAAGGTAATTAAAACTATCGCTTCTTATTTGTAACAGTAGACCCAGATGTAAACCCATTGTACAACACTACATAGATATTTTGTGTTAAAGCATAACTTATTCTTTGTGTTGGCTATCCGCTGCTCAAATATGCGAGAGGACCATAGGGTAACAACATTTTTACCGGGTGGATTTCCAGTTTTGTTATATGTATAAGCGCAGAGAGTCTGCTTTCACACAGTCCAGACAATGACAGGGCTATCTGTACTCGTACAGCAACAATGAAGTAAGAGTTTATACAGAAATGATTGATAAGTTTTCATTCTTAATAATTATTTTATATTCAAGAGTGCACTTGGCGGTATTTATATACATTCGTACCTGGCATACATAAAAAAATGAACCATCAGATAAAATGATTCAGCAAACACCACAACAAGTTCGAATTACGATGTAGATGTAATCGTCCGTGTTTTTCTCAAAGGAACCATCCAGATGTTTGCCTTAAAAGATTTAGAGAAACCACTAATTAACTAAATCTGGACAGCTGGTAGGAGATTTGAAACACGGTCATTCAACATCAGAGTTCAGTGTCTTAATCGCTGCACTGCCTCGTTCAACGGAGCTTATACGGTGAGATCAGAAACAATCTGAAAAGCCTATAAGGGTGTTGCAGGCTAGTTTGTGCTGAGAAATAACTGTTCTGAAAAAAAATGGTATGTTGCATCGTTTCCTAGTTAATGAGCATTGAAGTTAGCCAAACTAGCGTAGATGATAGCGAACTAGACTCATCAGCCTCTGACTCTGGTTCGATCCTTACTTCAGTCCCTCATCCAGTTTCTGTATCGCTTTCTTGTTCGGTTTTAGGAAACCAAATCTGCGAGCACAACTGCCTGATTGGCTAACTTCAACGATAATTAACTCAGAAATGTCGCAACGTATCGAATCTATTTCTTAACAAGCATTTCTGAGCACAGCCTATCCTGCAACACGCTTACAAGCTTTTCAGACTGTTTCTGACCGCACGGTATATAGGTCTATCTAGGTTCTTGCCCATGGCTAAGTCCGCGTACCCTTATATCATGTATATTTCACACTGCAACTGTCTGATTCTCCGTTGGTTTGCAATATGCGACTCTATAGACGTCGTTCAACGTATGGCATAGGCTTCCGGCGAAACAAGCTGACGTAATTATTGGCTTCCTGCAGCTCTTATTCTTGCGACCCGGTTGACGCGTTGAACAATGTACATAACAGACTGCGCTTCGTACTTTTAAAGTATTAGAAGTCAATTAATTTTGGGAAAGAAACACCAACACATTTCTTTTCGCACGTTTATATATTCACCCCCTCTTATCGTCATCCCCCACCCCAAGCGGCAGTTGGGATAGCTTACTTCCATGGTATTTTTATACAAGTAATTATTCGTGTGTACACTAAATTTAGTTGTAATTGCCGGAAGCGTTCCTGAGTTATGCTTTCATGTCAGCCTTTTTCAACCCCACCCTCATCCATGGGGGTGTCGTGGCTCTGAGCACTATGCAACTTCTGAGGTCATCAGTCGCCAAGAACTTAGAACTAATAAAGCCTAACTAACCTAAGGGCATCACACACATCCATGCCCGAGGCAGGATTCGAACCTGCGACCGTAGCGGTCGCTCGGTTCCAGACTGTAGCGCCTAGAACCGCACGGCCACTCCGGCCGGCGGTGGTGTCTTATTGTTACATTATTTTTCTCCAGAGAGCAGGTGTTAGGTGGGCCAAGTTTGTTAGAAATTGTTTAATGCGTTACAGAGATATGCAATCACGTCATTGTCCTCGTCAAAAGCTCGTTCACTTAAATATGATGTACCGAGAAACCCAAAAATGTGTTACCCATTCGTCACAGTCATTCAAGCAAACTGATATACATTTGGCACTTCAAATAGTTTGGAGGAAAACTAGTTCAACTAGAACATCGTCCACGACTGCGATAAGGAATTCGCCTATTGTTATCACAGCTCCTCAACCTCAATATGGCACTGGGTTTGAAGTTTTGTTTTGTGAGGACAATGAAACTCTGAGTAGTTGTTGAGACGGCCTTAAGATTTTCCTGTTGTACTACATGGCAAGAGAGTGTTAGTAAATACAAGTTAGACAGCAGTATGGTTCCCACACATTTTGGAATCTGACTTTGTATCAGCACATAGCAAGGACCAGTTCATCGTGATTCGATGAATATAGTGGTGGTTAGTGATAGAAGCCTCGGTCTGAAACACTTCAAACATCTTTGAAATACTCAACAGACCGTCTCATAGATCCTTCCCCCTTCGGTTAGATTCCAACATGAGATGACACAATCACAGTGTTGAACAATCTGTGGTAAGCAAGACTGATACCAGACATGTTCATTCTTGATGTCGTTGGATGGGCAGCTGCCTATCGGTGGAGTGTCCGTGTGTTTTCATACGTTCGACATATCGAGACGTGACATATACAGAGGACTGTCTATAGCGCCTGTGAGCGTTTAATCCTCGATGTTGTTGTGCTGTTCCAAGCAGTGAAATGAAATAACACCTTTCAATAGTAGCATGTAGTTTACGTTGTATTCGCGTAATTAAAAACGATTATGCTGTATAGATGGTATCGAATAACAGATTGTAACTACTCACTTCTCTGGCTAAGTGGCTACCACCAGAGGGTAATTAAACAAATCCGATGTGCATTTGAGGTTAAACATCGTTTCTTGCACCGGAACCAAACAATTTTAAGCTGACTGTACCATCATCTCCGCGGTCGTCCTATCCTTCTTCTACCCATTGATCTGTAATGGTATGTTTTTCTTGATCCATATGCAATAGACGCTCGTGTCATTCCTTTCTATAATGCTGAATCTTTTCCGTTATTCCTACAACGTGGAGGTCCTCTTTTATGTAAATGTTCTCTTTCGATCTTATACTTCCCGTCCTGCCAAAAGTGTTACAAGTCTCATTTCTACCGCTTCCATTCTCTGTAATTGTTTGCTCGTTGAAGTCCATATGTCGGATCCATAGAGCAGCAAAGATTCAGTTATAATATTACGCGATTTAAGTATTGTCTCTTTCCTGGCGTTGTTTAGGAGAGTTCTCTTAATTGTACCTAAAATGAGTAAGGATCTTCGTAGTTTCATTTCAGAATAATTTTCATGAGCATAAAAAAAATCACACGACAGGTAGCTGAAGATATGGACTTGTTCCAGTTCTTATCATCGATTATTACTTTAGCTCTTAGATGTTCTTTTCAACAAAAGGCCTCAAGGTTCCATTCGTCATTAGTAAATCGTAATGATGGAGAACGAGTCATTTTACATTCAAGTAACAAATTAATTTTAAATACGGCTACATGCTGAAAATATTTTTTTTCTTACGGATGTGAGTTAATAATTATAATCCATCACCTTTACACATTATAATAACAGAAATTCTTCTACGGAAATAGAAGAAATTGTCAGGCAAAAACTTCTTCACTTTGTTTTCAAATTTTACTTTGTTGTCTATCAGACATTTTATATCACTAGATAAGTGGTGAAAAATGATCGTTGCCGCGTTACACACCCTTTTTTGTACTAAAGACAGCCTTAACGTGGACTAATGAATGTCACTTTTTCTTCTGGTGTTGTGATTGTGTACATCATTGTTCTGTTTGAGCTGCAGTGGATTATTTGCAACAAATCTCATGACGTACTAAATATACTTTGAAACAGTAGTCAAAATGCTTCATTCAAACAGTTGTGTACGAGATGATCGTGGCTGAGCACCACATATTATTGTTACATCACCGTTTCGACCAATGCAGAACATTATTCCACATGACATTATTGAATGAAAATATGTCAATCTACTGATTTCGCTCACCTGAAGATTTTTAATGATTTGAAATGCAAATCTGGCTGGATTAAGATTTTTTAGGAGTTCCAAAATGCGCTTTTTCCCGTTGAAATTCTCATCTGTACCACCAACTAAGAGTTATCCATCTTGTTTATTATTTCCTCACCATGTGTTACATTCATCATTGGTGTAATAACTCTAGATGTGCAGAACTGAATAATTATGTTCCTTTTTTTAAAAATTGAGAATGGGACCATTCACGAAAAACCAATCAATGACACTTTGAAGAACACCATTTCCATTTCCTCTTTTGCTGTTTGTATGCTTGGATTGTTTACAATATTAGTGTCATCCGTCAAAAGAACCACTCTACTTGTAGTATATTAGATGAAGGATCGTTTACTTATGCGAAACAAAAGCGAACCTAAGACTGAGCCTTGGGGAATCCTGTACTTGGTTTACGCCTAGTGAGAAGAATGTCCCTTGATTACTCTGACTGAATGACTGAGCACAACTTCCTGCATCTTTTAATTAGATATGACATTACCGATAAGTTATTCGATTGGTTGTCTATAGCATCAGTGCATACAACGTCACTTTACCTTGGAGAATATTATGATTCACTATGTCCTTAGATAGGTCGCAGAAAATACCAACTAGTGCTGTTTTTTGATTTGGTGGGTTAACAGGTAAACCTGATTCTCAGTTGAGCAGCTCTTCTGCAATCCAGACTGTGGTTTTCTGATAATATCACTGTTGCTCAGATGGGATACTATTCTTAGAATACATCGCCTTCTCAACAATTTTCGAGAATGATTTCAGGAATGAAACAGTTGCTCTATCACGTTTCTTATAGAGAAGTTTACATTGGCATATTTCGAAGTCTCTGGAAAACATTCCTTGAGCTGGTGATGCATTACATATTTTAGACAATATGGAGCTTATTACATAGGAACAAATCTGCAATACTCTGTTGGAAACGCCAAATGAGCTTTTATTTTTAAGAGAATATAAAATTCTCTAATTTTGCAAGGATATGTTGACAGTGAATTTCATGGGAATTGCTTTTTCAACATAGTGGAGCGATTTTTCTCTTGAACTGTTTGTCTCTATGTTTTCTACTACATGTCGACTACCTGTGACTGATCGTTCATAGCCCCTCCATTTAATTCAGCAGTGATGTTGTCCTGTTCTGTGATCTGTGGCCTATTGTCTTGCCTCTAGTTTCACTACATTCGAAATAGCCTTTCCTCGTACATGACACATCCACATCAGCTAAGGCCGGTATTACACTATCAAATTTCTTTGTAAAAAATCTTTGAAAAATATATTTGATGGTGTAATAGGGAACTTTGTCAAATGTCGTCTAATATTTGATCAAATTTAGGGTTCGCTGTAGATTTGATCAAAGAAGTCGCTTGTCTTCTGTTCACTGCAATGTGACATGTTACCGCATGGACCGCTAGGATCGCTGCAGCATTCTGTCGTCTGTAGTGTTTTTATGAACATTGCCGGTAAATACAATTGGCGTGTGCCGATAATTACAAAATTAATAGAGATGTATGAAGCTGATGAGGCGCTTTACAACGTGAGGCACCCTGAATACAAAAATAGATTAAGAAGATTGGAGACCTGACCTGATCTGACCTAACCTAACCTAACCTAACCTAACCTAACCTAAACTAACCCTCTCCTGTAGCAAGGAATCGGAGTGTTACAGTGAGCCTGTCTTCTGCAGATGTAGCAGTTCTTAAGTGAATATTGTTCTTAGTGATACACTTCACTGAGCATATACAGAAATGTATGCTCATCCATTCTTAAGTAATTGATGTACGACTTGACGTCCTCCATTATAAGCTCACGTAACAAGTTTTGTTGAATGCTTTTATCGTGTCGTCGTAAAACCCACGGCCTCACCCAGGTATGTTTCCTTTTTTTCCCCGCTTCTCTTCCGCATGCGCACTCAATGCAATTGTGGTACATGCAACTGCTGCGGTTAATAACAAGTTGTTGTTGTCAGCCATCTTGAACTTTGACGAAAAATATTATGTCAGTGTAATACCCCTTGTAGCGCTACGTCAAAGATCTTTGTCAAATATATTTGACGGAATATTTGATCACATCTTTGATAAAATCTTTGACAAATAAATTTGGTAGTGTAATACCGGCCTAACCTCAGCCAGTGTGCGTGGTGAGGGAGACAGGTGAGGCACGACCAGCGCCGCATCAGTAGGAGCTGTTTTGCGGTCGGCAGGCGGAACAACTTGCAGTGCCTGCACTACGTTCTGAGTATGCGGGGTCAAGCGCGGATACCTCTCATCCATCTTCAGGGGTCAACAGTCTGGCGATATAGCTCCTCGGAGTGGCGATTCTGAAATAACTACCTTTCTTTTCTGTTCTATGCTCATGCGGCAGTTCCGAAAGCGTCACCGCACATTTCTGCCTGCACTCGGGTATACGTCGACACGGTCTGAAACTGCTCCCCTTCTAACAATTTATTGTAGGACTCTGGAGCAATTACGTGTGCCGAACGACTGGAAAGAAGCGCAGTCCATTCCCGTTTTCAAGGTGGATCCTCCGATAGATATTATATTATTGGCCTACAGTGGTATGCAAATTAATTGGGACAAGCTCTTATTACGTAAGGCCTTGAAGTCAGTTAGCTGTAACCAATTTTATCCGCCCAGCTGTTGGACTCTCGGCGGATAATTGTTTCCTTGAGTACGAACAAAAGTTGTAGGTCCCCTGAAGATCAGCTGAGTGCTTGTGTGCGTAGCAACATCGTGTGTTATTTCTGTGTTCTCGGCAGGAAAACTAACTTTGTGTCAAAATGGCCATTTCACCAAGCGGGCAAAAATAGTTGCTCTTCATGAACCCACATGTATGACTATAACAGACATCTATGTTGTTTGTGTGAAGCCGGCCGCTGTGGCCGAGCGGTTCTAGGTGCTTCAGTCTGGAACCGCGCGACTGCTACGGTCGCAGGTTCGAATCCTGCCTCGGCCATGGATGTGTGTGCTGTCCTCAGGTTAGTTAAGTTTAAGTAGTTCTAAGTTCTAGGGGACTGATGACGTCAGATGTTAAGTCCCATAGTACTCAGAGCCATTTGAACCATTTGAACACATATCACTTACTGCCTGGAAGGAATTGATGTGGGGGTAAGAAGCACCTGCCTATCAAAGGAGTGGGGGTGCGGGTGAAAATATCAGGTGACTTGCAACAAAAAATTTTCCTCCCTGACAACGCGCTCATTGTGATGAAAGGAAAACAAAGTAAATTGCTTAATACATTTTCGTTGTTCATGCAACAAAACTGCCGCATAAAGCATTTTAATTACTTCTTTACTACTAACTGTATGAGACCATTTCAGACAGTATAATCATAAACTGAGTGACAAAAGGCGTGGGACACCTCCTCAATCGTGTTGGACCTCCTTTTGTTCGGCGTAGTGCAGCAACTCAACGTGGCAAGGACTCAACAAGTCGTTGGCAGTCCGCTGCAGAAATACTGAACCATGATGCCTCTATAGCCGTCCATAACTGCGAAAGTGTCTCCGGTGCAGGATTTTATGTCCAAACTGATCTCTCGGTTATGTTCCATGAATGTTCGATGGGATTCATGTCGGGCGATCTCAGTGGCCGAATCATTCGCTCCAACTGTGCAGAATGTTTTCGAAAGTAATCGTGAACAACTGTGGTCCGGTGACATGGTGCAATGTCATCCACAAAAATTCAATCGTTGTTTGGGAACATTAAGTCCGTAAGTATCTGAACATAACCACGTCCACTCATGATCGGTTCAACTGGACCAGAGGACCCAGTCTATTCCATGAAAAAGCAGTCCACACCATTATTGAGCCACCATTTGCTTGACAGTGCCTTGTAGACAACTTGGGTCCTTGGCTTGGGGGTCTACACCACACTCTACTCCTACCATCATCACTTCCCAGTTGAAATCGGGACTCCTCTGACCAGGCCACGGTTTTCCAGTCCTCTAAGGCCCAACCGAATATGGCCCCGAGCCCATGAGGGGTGCTGCAGGCGATGTCGTGCTGTTAGGCACTCGCGTCGGCCATCTGCTGCCATAGCCCATTAACGTCAAATTTTGCCGCCCTCTCCTAATGGGCACATTCGTCGTACGTTCCACAATGATTTCTGCGGTTATGTCACGCCGGGTTGCTTGTCTGCTAGCACTATAAACTCGACGCAAACGCCGCTGCTCTCGGTCGTTAAGTGAAGACTGTACTGTCAGTGGTGAGAGATAATGCCTAAAATGTGGTATTCTCAGCACACTCTTGACCTTACGGTTCTCAGAATACTGCATATATATATATATATATATATATATATATATATATATATATATATATATATATATATGTGTGTGTGTGTGTGTGTGTGTGTGTGTGTGTGTGTGTGTGTGTGTGTGTATACACACATTTGAATTACAAAAAACAAATACTATAAAAAAAAACGTTGCATGGCGCGAGATTCGATCCGGCGACCTTCGGATTACGAACCCGAGCGCTTACCGCTGCGCCACGACGCTGTAGAAAGCTATTAATCGTAGAGAGTATTTCACCGCAACGGCTTCTTTTAACTGTCGATTTTCTCGACAACGGCTGAGAAGTGCATCTTGGTGCTTTGCCACATTACACCTCTGGCCATGAGCTTTTATTATGCGCAGTATGAATCGAATCTGAATTTCACAATTGGCGGCCTCCCCTTGTAAGTGTGATCTCAAGATTATGGCAACGATTCCAGCAGACAGGAAACGTGTCCAGGCAGTACAGTAAGGGACGTCCACTGTGTATGACACCATAAGAAGACCGATATCTCACATCAATGCCCGCAGACGGCTATGGAGTACTGCAGGTCGCCTTCCTCGGGACCTTACTATAGCCACCGGAACTGTTGTCTACAGACACACAGTCTACAGACGACTGAACAGACATGGTTTATTCGCGCGGAGACCTTCAAGGCGCATTCCACTGACCCCTGGACACAGGAGAGCCCGTACAGCCTGGAGTCAAGAACTCAGTACATGGTCATTGGAACAGTAGTCCCAGGTTATGTTCACGGAGTAGTCCAGGTATAGTCTTGACAGTGATTCTCGCCAGATTTTCATCTGGCGTGCACCAGGAACCAGATACCAACCCCTTAAGGTCCTTGAAAGAATATGGAGATCGTGGCCGGGCGGGATTAGCCGAGCGGTCTCAGGCGCTGCAGTCATGGACTGTGCGGCTGGTCTCGGCGGAGGTTCGAGTCCTCCCTCGGGCATGGGTGTGTGTGTGTTTGTCCTTAGTATAATTTAAGTTAAGTAGTGTGTAAGCTTAGGGACTGACCTTAGCTGTTAAGTCCCATAAGATTTCACACACATTTGAACATTTTTTTTTTTTTTTTTTTTTTTTTTGAGATCGTGGTTTAATAGTGTGAGGTGGGATTGTGATTGGTGCACGTACACCCATGCATGTCTTTGACAGAGGAACTGTAACAGGTCAGGTGTATCGGGACGTCATTTTGCACCTGTATGTCCACCTTTTCACGGGTGCATTGGCTCCCACCTTCCTCCTGATGGATGACAACGCACGGCCCCACCGAGCTGCCATCGTGGAGCAGTACCTTGAAACAAAAGATATCAGGTAAGTGGAGTGGCCTGCCTGTTCTCCAGACCTAAACCCCATCGAGCACGTCTGGGGTGCTCTCGGTCGACGTATCTCTGCACGTCTTCAAACCCCTACGACACTTCAGGAGCTCCGACAGGCACTGGTGCTAGAATGGGAGGCTATACCCCAGCAGCTGCTCGACCACCTGATGCAGAGTATGGCAACCAGTTGTGCGGTCTGTGAACGTGTGCATGGTGATCATATCCCATACTAATGTCAGGGTATGTGCGGAGGAAACAGTGGCGTTTTGTAGCACATGTGTTTCGGGACGGTTTTCTCAACTTATCACCAATACCGTGGACTTGTAGATGTGTGTCGTGTGTGTTCCCTATGTGCCTTTGCTATAGTGGCACGTTGTGTGGCACCACATTCTGGAATTATCCTTAATTGATGACCATGAGTGTAGAATCAAATGGTGAAGATGGTGAGGGCGAGAGGAGCATGTTTCCACAAACTAAGCGATCGCTACAGCATCGATGATGATGATGATGATATGGGAAGCACAGTTTGGGGTCCACTGACCTTGACGGAGTTTCCGCATGGTGTCAGATCATAGCTGAAATATCATCAGGTGCATACAGAAGCTGTAAGTGGTTCCAAGAAGTCAGGGTACTGGAAGTGAGATGTAAGACAAGCTGAGCGCGGCGTGGCGCAGAGGATCCGCGTGTCGCCTTGAGGCGCGTGAGAGGAGCAGCAGGTGTGGTTATTGGGTGAGAGCAGCTCGCCGTCACGGTCGACTGGGCCGCGCCGCCACCTGGTCGGCAGCGGCGGCGGCGACTGGCGAGCGCTTATAACGGAACGGGCGGTCGCCGGTCGCTAACCTACCGCCACCAGCAGGCGGGTGGCCCAACCCAACAACCGAGTCAACAGCCAACCACTGCTCGATGCATAACCACTGCTGTTTGCGAGGCGCCATGCTAAAGCAGCATATGAGGAGAGCCCACGGAGAGTGAATCCCAAACTACAGAAGTCGATTATCGCTTTCCTGCAGTTTTCACTAACTGCAAATCATCATCATCATCGCCTTCTTCGTGGAAGACGGTCTTTCTCGTGGCACCATTTTACTAAATTTTGACTGTGGCCTGCTTAAACAATCGGACTAAAATTTATTTACTGATCTGCGGAGTGAGCATATGGCATTGTTGAATTCAGTTATTCAAAACCAGTCTTAATCGCATTTATTATTATTATTATTATACCGCCAACCGGTTTCAACCCTACGTAGGGGTCATCTTCTGGGCGTTGACAGTGTGAAATTATAGATATCCGTCAGAAAGACTATCTTTATACAACAGCTAAAATTACGTAAATTTTAAAATATGTTACCCATTGGTCGAGTGCTGGTGGTGTCACTCCTGTCTACATAACGGCAAGAAATTATGCGAGACTAACCCTTCGTATGGGCTTAGATAGCGTGCTGAGATCACGTGAATACACGGCGCTTTATAAACCATGGCAACGGCGTCCTTACCACAAGGAGTAGAGAGTTCTGTATTCTTTCCATATTAGCCGTTTGTAGTAAATTGACTCAAATGTTTTCTACGTAAATGTACGAATAGATATATTATAATACAAGAAGACACCAGTTTCTGTGTGTCACAGATTGTTTTACTTTATATTATGGCACATAATGTAATATACTTTGACGGATTTTACGAGTTGACTACGGAACATTTGTTATTATTTTATAATTAACACTCTAATTGTAACTCTTTTTAAATGGAATGGTTCCGTTTTCTGTTATTTACTGTCACTTAAATTTATGTTAAACCAAGGTGACTAGTAATTACATATAATCAACTGTATTAAATGCCGTTGATTGCCGCTGGGGGTGTTGCCGTCTATACACGTGATCTCAGCACGCTATCTAAGCCCATACGAGAGGTTAGTCTCGCATAGTTTCCTGCCGTTATGTAGACAGGAAAGACACCACCAGCAAACGACCAATGGGTAACATATTTTAAAATTCATGTAATTTTAACTGTTGTATAATGGAGTCTTTCTGACGGATATCTATAATTTCGCAGTGAAAACGCCCGGAAGATGACCCCTACGTCGGGTTGGAACCGGTTGGCGGTATGATAATAATAAATGCGATTAAGAATGTTTTTGAATAATTGATTAATCATACTAATCGCTGCTTCATCTCCACAACCATGTTGTCCAAAAATATATGGCATTGTTGGCCGGGAGGCCCCGTCCGGGAAAGTTCGGCCGCCAGCTGCAAGTCTTATTTCAGTCGCCGCCACTTTGGGCGACTTGCGTGCCGGCAATGAGGATGAAATGATAACACAACACCCAGTCCAAGAACGGAGAAAATCTCCAACCCAGACGGGAATCGAACCCGGGACTGCTGTATGGGAAGCAAGCACGTTACCACCCAGCCAAGCAAGCGGACTTCATCTCCGAAACATACTATAATCAATATATAGAAAAAGATGTGTATTTAGAAACGTTTTTGTCTGGACACACAAAGCAGGTCTTACTTGTTGCAGGGTAATAGGACAATCGCCAGTTCACCTGAGACATATTTCAGTGAACTAGGGAATTCAGAAACTCAAAGTTTCAATAAGTAAACCAAAATTCTTTACCGAGCGAGGTGGCGCAGTGGTTAGCACACTGGACTCGCATTCGGGAGAACGACGGTTCAATCCAGCGTCCGGGAATCTGAATTTAGGTTGTCCGTTCAAATGGTTCAAATGGCTCTGAGCACTATGTGACTTAACTTCTGAGGTCATCAGTCGCCTAGAACTTAGAACTAATTAAACCTAACTAACCTAAGGACATCACACACATCCATGCCCGAGGCAGGATTCGAACCTGCGACCGTAGCGGTCGCTCGGCTCCAGACTGTAGCGCCTAGAACCGCACGGCCACTCCGGCCGGATAGGTTGTCCGTGATTTCCCTAAATCGCTCCAGGCAAATACCTGGATGGTTCCTTTGAAAGGGCATGGCCGACTTCCTTCCCCGTCCTGCGCTAATCCGATGAGACCGATGACCTCGCTGTCTGGTCTCCTCCCCCACAGCAACCCAACCGGAAATTCTTAATTAACAGTTTCGTGAGAGAATTGTTTAGAGGAAGCAAGCGTTCACTAGTGTTTTAATATGGTTCTTTAATATGCAATAGGGGTCTATAAATTAATAGGAAAATCACTTTCTCACACTGACGATTACGAATATAATATGGATGGTTCTGAATAAACCTACATCTTAAAGTAATCATTAAAGTTAATTTGCAAACTTACATTCTTTACATCGATACTCTATTAGCGTAAGTACACGTGGGTGAATATACTCGCGTCACACACGAAAAAATAGAATGCGAAACGAAATTTAAACATTACATTTGTTCAACAGTAGAGGAATGTGCTGTACCTTGCAAAACGTTTCAAAATTTCTCCTCTAGCCGGTGCTGTAATACAAGTTTAATATATCTTCTTATAGAATTCATTTTTTGTGTGGTACACGTTTTTTCTGAAATTACAAGAAGTACTCTGGAAAAGTATTTTTTTTTAATTGATAAATGTTCCAAGATACAATATGGTCATGTACCTAAGAACAATTTTTCTATTGGAATTTAAAAGCGTGTTCATTCGAGAAAATCTCGTCAATTTACCAGTCAGACTGTTACATTATTAGTCCGTAACACACCTGTGGTATCGTCGGGGCCACATCAAAGTCGGCAACGAACATCGATACCACAGACATTAGCGCTGTCTCACAGCAGCGACGAATGGGAGAGGCTGAAGGAGACACGCTCTCTCTCACGGTGCAGCACCGCCTCACACGGAGGTCAATATAGAGCCGAGCATGGAAGCACTCAACCCCAGTTCGTGACCCCAGTTGAAGCAGTCAGCACCATCGAGTAGGATATTCAAGTCGGTCTCAGACGGAATTGTACTTCTGTAATTGTTGAACATCGTACTTCAGGAATATAGTTTGTTAATTAGTGCATCAAGTGATGCCTTGACAGTCAAGGACAGTTGTAAATTATCAAGCAGTGCTGTGGCAAAGGACTGCATCAAGTTAAGTAAAGCTTTTTATCATTCATGTAATAAAGTGAACAAATATTTCATATGTTGTCGTTCGAACGAATCGTCTCCCAAAACAATCAAAGATCCCCCGTTATAGCCGGACAATTGTAGTTTCATCTGGTCTTAGCAACACCAATAAGCAGTAAGTGAAATGTACACTTCTGGCCGTTAAAATTGCTACACCAAGAAGAAATGCAGATGAAAACCGGTATTCATTGGACAGATATATTATACGAGAACTGACATGTCATTACATTTTCACGCAATTTGGGTGTATAGATCCTGAGAAATCAGTACCCAGAACAACCACCTCTGGCCGTTATAACGGCCTTAATACGTCTAGCCATTGAGTCAAACAGAGCTTGGATAGCGTGTACAGGTACAGCTGCCCATGTAGCTTCAACACGATACCACAGTTCATCAACAAGAGTGACTGGCGTATTGTGACGAGCCAGTTGCTCGACCACCATTGAACAGACGTTTTCAATTGGTGTGAGATCTGGAGAATGTGCTGGACAGGGCAGCAGTCCAACATTTTCTGTATCCAGAAAGGTCCGTACAGGACCTGCAACATGCGGTCGTGCAGTATGCTGCTGAAATGTAGGGTTTCGCAGGGATCGAATGAGGGGTAGAGCCACGGGTCGTAACACATTTAAAATGTAACGCCCACTGTACAAAGTGCCGTCAATGCGAACAAGAGGTGACCGAGACGTGTAACCAATGGAACTCCATACCATCACGTTGGGTGATACGTCAGTATGGCGATGACGAATACACTCTTCCAAATTGCGTTCACCGCGATGTCGCCAAACACGGATGCGACCATCATGATGCTGTAAACACAACCTGGATTCATCCGAAAAAATTACGTTTTGCCATTCGTGCACCCAGGTTCGTCGTCGAGTACACCATCGCATGTGCTCCTGTCTGTGATGCAGCGTCAAGGGTAACTGGAGCCATGGTCTCCGAGCTGATAGTCCACGCTGCTGCAAACGTCGTCTAACTGTTCGTGCAGATGGTTGTTGTCTTGTAAACGTCCCTATCTGTTGACTCAGGGATCGAGACGTGGTTGCACGTTCCGTTAGAGCCATGCGGATAAGATGCCTGTTATCTCGACTGCTAGTGATACGAGGCCGTTGGGATCCAGCACGGCGTTCCGTATTACCCTCCTGAACCCACCGATTCCATATTCTGCTAACAGTCATTGCATGTCGACCAACGCGAGCAGCAGTGTCGCGATACGATAAACCGCAATCGCGATAGGCTACAATCCGACGTTTATCAAAGTCGGAAACGTGATGGTACACATTTCTCCTCCTTACACGAGGCATCACAACAACGTTTCACCAGGCAACGCCGGTCAACTGCTGTTTGTGTATGAGAAATCGGTTGGAAACTTTCCTCATGTCAGCACGTTGTAGGTGTCGCCACCGGCGCCAACCTTGTGTGAATGCTCTGAGAAGTTAATCATTTGCATATCACAGCATCTTCTTCCTGTCGGTTAAATTTCGCGTCTGTAGCACGTCATCTTCGTGGTGTAGCAATTTTAATGGCCAGTAGTGTAGTTAAGTAGAATATTATCAAAAAACAAATCAAAGTTTCATATGTTTTTGAATAGAAGCAACTGCAAACTAACACAAACTTTCATTTCGAAGGCAAGCAACAATGTTAAAACGTTAAAGGAATTCAGTTGATCTGGAAGTATCACATGTTCTACGGTATTAAACCTTCAATTTCAGGGTACAAGATGGGGCACGACCGACGAAATATGTCTAAACCGTCCCCAGAAACGACCATCGACCTAGTGTAACAAGAAATGTGATTCAACCGACAAGGCGACACGTTTCCGTTGATCTTTAAGGTCCAGTGTCGATTATCCTGTGCTCACTTCATTCATAATTAACGACGTCTTTGTTTCAACATGGGACCACATAGACGACATCTGCTGCGGAAACTTATGTTCAACAATGGGCTCTGAATACTGTGCTCCGAAACTCTGCTGTCTGCCTCATCGTTGTACCCTGCCATCAGATCTGTCTCAGATCGCCACATATTCTGCTTTATAAAGCGGGGCAATCATCGCATCGCCACATTTTCTGATGAGGCGTGGACATTCAAACTTTTTTGCCTACTAGTGGTACACTATCCCTTAACCACTTTCCACAGATGCTCACGACGGTATCGTGCGAACATCCGACCAGTTTCGTCGTTTTCGAGATACACGTTCCTAGGTGCTGCACTATAACAATCCGCCTTTTGTTAGGGAATTTGTAGATTTGTGGCCTGTATCGTCGCTAGGATGTATAGCCATTTGTCTCTGCTCCGTTCATTTACATTCCTTAGTGTGTCACATGGTCTAAATGCCGCCAGCCAGCATTCAGTCCCGCAGTGGACGGTGGTCATAACGTTTCAGTTCATCCCTGTATGTAAGCAAATCTCAAAGATCGAAATCAGTGAACACTTCTATAATGAGGTATACGGCGTAGTGTCGTTTACCCACCTTTCATTAGGTCGTCAGTAGTAGGACAGAATTCTTTCTGGCTCAGATTACCATCTCAACTGAAGGTCACTGATAAGAACTTCTGATATCAGGTCACACTTGTGCTAGTTATGTTCAGGGTCACCCCCAATTTCCCCCCCCCCCCCCCCCCCCCATCACCAGTATCTGATCGAGGTCACACAGGAGGCCCACCAGCTTATCCCATCCCTTCTTCCCCTCTGGACCAGTATGACTGAGGCATCCCCTCCCCCTCCTGAATTTATAAAAAGTGCACTTGAATGGGTGGCTTCATTCTTGAGCTGTTCACCATAGGGAGAAGATCAGGACTGGTGGTTTTCTCAAAACAAATTTATTTTATTTTATGTTAAGTCATTTGACTTCAGGTGTATGGTGTGTGGTGTGAGTGTTTGCTAATGACAAATTAAATTTAATATTATACAATTTTTGTTATTCGAGTTGCTAGCAAAACCACATCTAGGCCGATTGAAAGTACTCTCATTCTTCAGCTTTCTTCGTATTTTTCCATATTTCACATAGTTTCCACATTTTTACAATTTATCGTATTTTTCACGATTTAGCCATTTTAAGTGTTTCTTTTCCATATTTTCCATGTCTATATGTAAATTAATACCGTACGCCCTAATTGCAATGAATTATGTAACAACAAATAGGTCACCTACTCAAGTGCCATAATTACAAAAGCTGATGGGCGGTGGGGTGCTTCCGTCTTATTGGTCCAGGAAGGGGGAGGGGGAGGTGTGGCTTGGGTAGTGGGGGAAGGGAGGGGGGGAGCTGATGATTCCCAGGAGGCATGGGAGTGATGGATGGCCTTGAGTGTAACTAGTACAAGTGTGTAATCTCACACTGGAAGTCCTCGTCAGTGACCTGGAGATAAGATCATTGTGAGAGCCAGAAAGAACCTGCCCTACTACTGTCATCATATTGCTCTTTTCTTTCTTTTCTTCATTAACTGGCTTTTCATTTCATGACCATGCAACCAGCCATATGTTCTTTTCTTATCTAAGTACACATCGTTAATTATTGCTATGTAGGCATCCCACTAGACAATTTTCGACAGTGCTTTAGTCTATTTTTTAGGTTTTTAACCATAAATAACATTATATTAATCAGTGTACTAGTTTTACAACAGAAGACAAAATTAATTGTTGTAGTCGAAACTTACAAGGAAAATATTGCATATAGTAGTCTACAATAAGTTTGATAAGAGTGCATCAGCCATCTTACACAAGCAAACCGGACAAAACATTAGCCGTCCTAGGAGACGTCGTGCTACCAGTTATAGAAGTATGAAGCCGGAATTTATGTATAGATAGTGCTAGCCGTCAGTGCAGGGCCCGTGACACGGCGTCTGCAGGACCATCTGCTTCCTGTAACGGCTGACGACGAATGTTAACACACCGTAACCCAAGTTCCATATATCAGCGTCTTTTTCAAACCAGTGAATGTGTCGAGTTTTCTGCCTATGAACTACGATTTGCGGGCAGCATTGGTTTTCTGTTACCATTTGAGGAAAACTGCAGCAGAATTGCATCGGATGCTTGTCGAAGCTTTAGGCGAACATGCTCTTAGGAAAACACAGTGTTTCTAATGGTTCAAAAAATTAAAATTGGTGATTTTGACGTGAGAAACGACGAGCGCGGGAAACCACCGAAAAAGTTTGAAGACAACGAATTACAGGCCTTATTGGATGAAGATGATACTGAAACTTGGCAGGAACTCGCGGAACTTTTCAATGTAACACAGGAAGCCGTTTCTCTTCGGTTGAAAGCTATAGGAAAGGTGCAGAAAGTGGGAAAACGGGTTCCGCATGAACTAAATGAAAGATAGCAAGCAAATCGAAAGACCACTTGTGAAATGCTGCTCGTCAGATACAAAAGACAGTCGTTTCTCCAACGAATAGTGACAGGTGATGGAAAATGGATACGAGGTGTGGCTAGAAAAAAACCGGACTAGTACTGGTGAAACAATAAAACGAATGCAATAAGGCTGAAAGTCGCGTGGCCTGTCACGTGACTCTCGCTCCGCCTACTGCTCGAGTTTCATCTGCCTCCTGCACTCAGTCTGCCCGTGGCGTCTGTTTTAAGTAGTTGACGTTTTGTCTGTGCGTCGGAAAATGTTGAGTGTACAGAAAGAACAGCGTGTTAACATCAAATTTTGTTTCAAACTAGGAAAATCTGTAAGTGAAACGTTTGTAATGTTACAACAAGTGTACGGCGATGATTGTTTATCGCGAACAAAAGTGTTTGAGTGGTTTAAACGATTTAAAGATGGCCGCGAAGACACGAGTGATGACACTCGCACTGGCAGACCATTGTCAGCAAAAACTGACATCAAAGGGATTGTGCACATTGATTGGGTACCAGAGGGACAAACAGTGAATCAGCATTACTACATTAGCGTCCTGGCTACCCTACGTGAACGAGTACGGAGAAAACGGAACGATTTGTGGAGAAAAAAGTCTTGGATCCCTCACCAAGACAATGCCACAGCTCACAGTGCGTTGTCAGTGAAGACGTTTTTGGCAAAACACAACATTCCCATCTTAGATCATCCACCCTACTCACCTGATTTGGCCCCCTGTGACTTTTTTCTTTTCCCTAAAGTCAAGTCAGCTTTGAAAGGAACTAGATTTGAGACTGTTGAAGCAGTAAAAGAAAAAGCGACGGAAGTAATGTATGGACTTACCGAAAATGATCTGCAGCATTGCTATGAACAGTGGAAAATTCGTATGGAGCGGTGTAGAGACCGAGGAGGAGAGTACATTGAAGGAGATAACATGAAATTGTAAATAATTGTAAATAAATGTTTTTCCAGCATCAGTCCGGTTTTTTTCTAGCCGCACCTCGTATATATATTGAGAATCCTAAGCTTCGTAACTCATGGATGAATCCAGGAAAAACACCGACATCCACTGCAAGACCAAATCGCTTTGGAAAGAAGACAATTTTCTGTGTTTGGTGGGACCAGAACGGAGCTGCTAAAACCTGGTAAAACCGTTAACACTGATTGCTACCAACAGCAAATGATCGATTTAAATCGAGCATTAAATGAAAAATGACCGAAATATGGAAAAATGCGACACAAAGTCATATTGCTCCATGATAACGCCCGATCACACAAAACGAGTCAGGGAAGCGATCCAGGCGTTCAGTTGAGAAATACTAGGGTATCCGGCTTATTCTCCAGACTCGGCTCCGTCCGATTACCTTCTATTTGCATCAGTGGGACACGCTCTCGCTGAACAACGCTCCAGTTCGTATGAAAATGTACGACAATGGCTCGCTAACTGGTTCGATTCAAAAGAAGAACAGTTTTTTGGCGTGGCATTCATAGCCTGCCGGAGTGGTAGGAGAGACGTACAAATAGCAATGGAGATTATTTTGAATAAAATATTGTTTATCAGTTTCAAACAACAGTCGTGTAATTATTGCAGCCAAATTCCGGTTTCATACTTCTTTCTACACCTGGTAATACCCTATGACGTTGTCTCTAGCCTCGACAATGGCCTGATGAAGATGTAAATGTAAAGATAACATTTGGCTCTGAGAACGTTGACAGTCATGTTCACGATAACCACAATGAGCGAGCCCAAGTGATGGTACGATAACCACATCAAAAACATCAGAGAACACTTCCAACGACAAGTATATCTTCCATAAACCACGAGTGAAATGCTCCATTGGATCGAGTGTGCACTAGACACCTTGCATCATTTGAAAAGAGGAAAAATCGTGTGTGGTTGTACCACTATAAATTTCTCTATACAGCTGTTTTTCTCACTGTTGTTTGGGGCACTGAAGACGTGCAGTCTTAAGTGCCTCTGTGAGTAACCATCCTGTGGGCTCCTCGACTCCAAATGCCCACTACATGCAGTCCCCTCCACTATCCTCACTCGAAAACTGATTGAGACGGCCCGCATTTACTGACAGTGGTATTTTCTGTAGGATTTGAAATGGATTACCACTGACAAGGCATGGCACTCTTTTTCAGTATGTGTCGATTAGGATCTTTTTAGGACCAGTGTTCCTACGCCGCTTTACATGGCTGCAAGCGGTGTAACGTTCACTGCAGTTACGTTGAACATTCCAACAAATCATGTTGCTTCATTCACTATGCAGTCATGGGTACATCCAAACACAATAGCTCTTTTCTGATGTTCCGACAGGACTCTAAGTTGGCCCATCTTTATGCACTAAATCTATGTAACAGAACGGTTTGTACCCAATACTTATGCCAGTAGTAGAGGATCACATCACTCCGTGGGACCAGTGCTGCACCATCTACACTACTCAAAAGCGACCAATGCGCTACATGAACAAATGTTTGAATTTTTGTATGATGAACTTATTAACAGATCTTCTGGAACATAGAAATGTCGAATTGATAATAACAGTCTCATCTGTCAGGCAGTAGTGCAATAGATCCATCACCATACTGAATACATGGTGCAACGAAACAAATAAGTGGCAGTTTCATTTCAGAACAGATTAGCATGTTTGTGGTGTTTATCTTGTTCTCATCAACAAAATATAATAATCTTAGTTGTTGTCAGTTTATGTGATCTGTGTACCTTACACAATTTTTTTAATTATCAGTTTATTGCTTTTTAATCATCAGTTTATTGCCTTTTTGTGAAAAGTTTTAGCTGCTTTGTATGTAAGTAAAATATGATTACAAAAAACACTAAATGTTTTACCAAGATAACAAGGTAACAATATTCATGTTATATCTCTGGCCCAATAGCGAGCAACTTAAGAATCATTTGCACATTATTGGTGATGAACGTAAGTATTCTTTCCCGTGCTGCTTATCTTATTTCCTCTGTCCAGCCGCTGCCCTGTTTTTCCTCTTTACCAAGTTTTTGATGGTACAAGTTAGCTACCTGCATTCTGCTGTATTTAAGATTTTATAAAGAATTTTTTCCAACCTTTACTAATTCTTTACTGTACTGTAAACCCCTGTGGTATTTCTAACATATAGCATGTGTAAGTGTGATTGCTTAATTTGTCTTCACACTGGAATTCTCATGACTACAAATGATTAAAACGACCTTGCCATTTACAGCTTAGACCTAGGAATTTTTATACAACGAAGTATCACATTGTGGTTTTACTTCACTTCAGTTTGTCGCAGCAAACAAACCATTCGTATCAGGATGCTACTAGAATGAATCACAACTTCATACTATAAATGATTTATTCTCAAAAAAATCCTGTAGAGTGCAAGATATTGCATAAATATGAAGTACACAATATTGGGTTCTAACCTACAGGTGATTTCGTGATTGGCGCAATATATGTTAAGACTTTCTTCAGACCATGCTGTCCAATATTGGACAGATTTAGCTGATATTGGTTAGCGATGAGAAACAGAAGACCTACACCCCTA
The DNA here is from genome assembly GCF_023898315.1 of Schistocerca nitens. Lineage (NCBI taxonomy): Eukaryota > Metazoa > Arthropoda > Insecta > Orthoptera > Acrididae > Schistocerca > Schistocerca nitens. The sequence goes on along the minus strand of NC_064614.1, from coordinate 1,037,606,567 downwards.
CTGGCTCGTTCAGGAAAGGCTCAGTGGACAACCAAATGGAACTCGACACATTTATTGTGAGCGTTCCCCTATCCGCCGAATCAGAGTGTGCATATCACCTATTGAATTATGGACGCAGTTGTACTACACCGATGATCTGCATGCTGGGCCATTGACCACTGTGCATATGATGTACGCGGTGTCCCTGCAATTCTCGGCCTACACACTGGATGCAATATGCTGTCCGAAAGCTCCTAGCTCTAAAAGTACCTCAGTGCAAGACAGAACACAATTCAAGATTTTTGTTTGCTCACTAGCTAGGAACGGAAATTCGACTCAAGTAGTCTTCAACAAAGTAGCACTTCAATGAGTGTCATGATGAACATACAGGCAAACAGAATAACTACTCTGTTCACACATAAACGACTTCACGTGCTCCTTGAATCGGAACAACATTTCCCAAACTCAAACTACCAGATTCTCCGCTGGGACTCTCGCCAGAGAAGTCTCTAGGTAAGTGCCCAGCGGGAAATGTGTTCGATCAGTCTCTGCAGGGATGTGCCTTCGATCGACCCCCACATGGAAGTGCCTCTCTGTGTCATATGCTCACTCCCTACGCCTCTTCATTTGCACTCAGGCAACGAATGCCTGCAGCCATTAAAAAAAAAAAAAAAAAAAAACGTTCCTCCCACTACAAAGGGTCATAAATCTGCCTACCAGTCATCTGAAAATCATAATCCTTTCAGAAGATTTTCTAGGGGTTTTCACTGCCTGTATACAGGGTTATTACAAATGATTGAAGCGATTTCACAGCTCTACAATAACTTTATTATTTGAGATATTTTCACAATACTTTGCACACACATACAAAACTCAAAGTTTTTTTTAGGCATTCACAAATGTTCGATATGTGCCCCTTTAGTGATTCGGCAGACATCAAGCCGATAGTCAAGTTCCTCCCACACTCGGCGCAGCATGTCCCCATCAATGAGTTCGAAAGCATCGTTGATGCGAGCTCGCAGTTCTGGCACGTTTCTTGGTAGAGGAGGTTTAAACACTGAATCTTTCACATAACCCCACAGAAAGAAATCGCATGGGGTTAAGTCGGGAGAGCGTGGAGGCCATGACATGAATTGCTGATCATGATCTCCACCACGACCGATCCATCGGTTTCCCAATCTCCTGTTTAAGAAATGCCAAACATCATGATGGAAGTGCGGTGGAGCACCATCCTGTTGAAAGATGAAGTCGGCGATGTCGGTCTGCAGTTGTGGCATGAGCCAATTTTCCAGCATGTCCAGATACACGTGTCCTGTAACGTTTTTTTCGCAGAAGAAAAAGGAGTCGTAAACTTTAAACCGTGAGATTGCACAAAACACGTTAACTTTTGGTGAATTGCGAATTTGCTGCACGAGTGCGTGAGGATTCTCTACCGCCCAGATTCGCACATTGTGTCAGTTCACTTCACCATTAAGAAAAAATGTTGCTTCATCACTGAAAACAAGTTTCGCACTGAACGCATCCTCTTCCATGAGCTGTTGCAACCGCGCCGAAAATTCAAAGCGTTTGAGTTTGTCATCGGGTGTCAGGGCTTGTAGCAATTGTAAACGGTCAGGCTTCTGCTTTAGCCTTTTCCGTAAGATTTTCCAAACCGTCGGCTGTGGTACGTTTAGCTCCCTGCTTGCTTTATTCGTCGACTTCCGCGGGCTATGCGTGAAACTTGCCCGCACGCGTTCAACCGTTTCTTCGCTCACTGCAGGCCGACCCGTTGATTTCCTCTTACAGAGGCATCCAGAAGCTTTAAACTGCGCATACCGTCGCCGAATGGAGTTAGCAGTTGGTGGATGTTTGTTGAACTTCGTCCTGAAGTGTCGTTGCACTGTTTGACTGATGTGAGTGCATTTCAAGCACGACATACGCTTTCTCGGCCCCTGTCGCCATTTTGTCTCACTGCGCTCTCGAGCGCTCTGGCGGCAGAAACCTGAAGTGCGGCTTCAGCCGAACAAAACTTTATGAGTTTTTCTACGTATCTGTAGTGTGTCGTGACCATATGTCAATGAATGGAGCTACAGTGAATTTATGAAATCGCTTCAATCATTTGTAATAGCCCTGTACTTAGCAATCCTCGAACCAAATAAGCACCTCTGTTTTTCTGTGGGAAGTACGCTCTGACACATCACGTGACAACATTCCATGGAGATGAGATCGCAACCATTGTTTGCGACCCCATGTATTCCTCCGCACTAAAAGGATGTCGTTTTGCCTTGTTCCACCACCGACGCTCTTTCACCAGGTACGCTATTCTGATTTTTTTTTTTTTTTCGTCCCACCAAATTCCTCCTCACACTGTCCATGTTGTGGGGTTCTGCGGCTTCAACGTTGTAAACCGCCTCCTTGTCGCTCTGCTCTCTCTCAGGGCAGTAAAGGCCCTCCTCTGCATAACACGACAACTCTCTTCCCAGCCCCTCTTTAGGCGATAGCGGCTTCTGAGGAATGGGCAGGCCACGTTGTCCCTTCTGTCAGTGCTCAGCTGTAATTCCCAGACTGCAGTACTACAGGACTTGTTAGTACGTGATGTTAGTCAGTATCAGCCAATAAAATTATTAATAATGCAATTGTGCATCATAAACATTGATCTAATATAAATAAAAAAGAATTTACTGGGTATTAAACGTATGATGACAAAATCTTGCCGCCTTACAGTTTGTATGAAAGCCGAAAGCTCCCAGTAGTGAGAAAGGTAAAAATCTGAAAGGGGAGAACCATGGCAAAATAATAGGTCTAAAGGTGGACAGTATAGCCAACTGCAGTGAACGGAATCATATCACAGTTATACACTACACGTAACTCAATTAGAAAACGAAAGCTTAAATTCTGATAAAATTTGACAAACGATTGTTTTTTAGTCCTGGTCAGTAACCTAAAGTTTCAAATTGTTTAGAGAGAAAAGAAAAGACTGACAAGAGATGTTAGAATAAAGTACGTGCTGTGTGGCAGGCCATCGTCAAGTTTGGAACTCGTCTGAAGTACGGCGCTACATTCAGTCTATCTGTAGGCCATAAAGGGTATCTTGAACTGTCATTGGTTCTGGTAAGTCGTATCAGAATCTATACGTTCACTACATTCATCTCCAAACTTGATGTTGCACCGTACACTAGGTACGTTTTCACCAAACGTTGTTTATGTCTAACACCATCGTTTTATTTGTACAACATGCTTTTATTACAGCGTCACTTATATACACAGTGATAGTTAACGGTGAATTACGTTTTAAAACTGTGGACGTGTATTCGTCACGAAAAATTTTAAAAGTAAGTGCTTGGTGATTCACCTGATTGCCGTGTTACATTGTCTCTCCTAATAAAATTGTATGCTGTTATGTACTGTATTCTGTCAGATGACGACTTAAAGGTTGAAACTACGTGCAGAACAACTAAAATAATTTTTTTTAGAAGCTTGTAGTGGTTTATTACAGCAAAATTATTTTTATAAAAGCTGTACAGGTCGATTTTAAGACGTTAAGAGAAGATATTTTGGTTTATATATGATGGTAACATGTTCTTCTTTTTGAGAAACACTTTTCTTGCTACATGCATTCTGCATATTATATTCTATCTACTTCATACCACGACGTCGTTCGTGGAGTACAGACCAAGGCACCCAGGCAATACTCTGCTGGGATGAGAGGGGGCTAGACCTGGGTGATGTAGTATTTTAATTATTTTGGAAGACGAATGGCGACATGTAAAGGGCCACAAAAAGTTCCTGTTTCGACCTTGTTAAGAACCTGTAATACCGACTTTTAAATAATTTGGGGCTAGACCTGGATGTATGGAGTATTTTTATTATTTTGGAAGACGAATGGCGACTTGTAAGGAGCCACAGAAATTTACTATTCCCACCTTGTTAAGAACCTGTAATATCGACTTTTAAATAATTTTCTTGAAAAAAAAAAAGAAAAATCCACCTGACTACACTATACTTTTTACTTTCCCTGAGAGGAAGGAGAAGAGGGGGGGGGAAGGGGGTGAGTCTCTCTTGCCCCCGGGTATGGGCGCTCTTGTTACAGATGTGTATGTAGCGTGACAACGTCATGCAGACACTGTAAGAAATTCCAATTTCATCAATATTGACAGTAAAATTGTCCTCCCCTTTTTATTAAGTTGTCTAATTCCTACTGGGATAACAAAGCTCCACTGTTGAAACGCGCCACGTAATCAGCCGACTTGCCATATGACGGTGGCCGGTACGTGGAGCACACGACATCTCTGCGGAGGCTTTCAGCTGAGTGGGCGCCGGTAATACGTATTTCTCCGTACTGCCATTGATACCGCCGCTAAACTACAAGCCGGTTGACGTTTATGAATTACCTTTCATTTCGGTAAGCCTGAATTTACTCCACAATCATCGCACCAAGTGGCAATTTTCTCCACGCCGCACTGTATTTCAGAGCAACTTTCCCATTAGTGAGTCTTTGCATAGAAAAAAACAGTGGCACGTTCTTCGAACGTCGCGAGATTACTGCTGACGTTATAATGGAAAGGAATAAGAAGAGAGCGAAGATAAGTAGGCTCTGGTGGGAACCGCAGTCATACGCTTTAATGCGGGAGCAGAATGTGCAGCAGCGCTGCCAGGCACTGCGGCTGCTTTCGCTCTGCGCTGCTGTCCCGGGTTTCTGGTGGTCAGCCAGCAGGCGCGAGAGGGACGCGCGGAACGAGGCACAGCAGTGATTGTAAATTTAAAAAAAATTTTTTTTTCAGGACAATGATTTAAAAGTCGGTATTACAGGTTATAACAAGGTAGGAACAGGAAATTTTTGTGGCTCCTTACACGTCACCATTCGTCTTCCAAAATAATAAAAATACTCCATACACCCAGGCTATTCCCCTCTCATCCCTGCAGATTATTGCATGGCTGCCCTTGGTCTGTACTCCACGAACCACGTCGTGCCGTGTGGCATTGGGTTTCGGGTTGTACTACTAATTGTAAGCTCTCTGGACGAAATACTTGTTACTTCCATTACAACAACACACTGTCCGCCATAGAGCGCTACAGGTGACTCACAACTGGTAACAGGCGGTCACGCACCTGGGCCAGTTTGACAACATTTCTCCACACAATCGACACATCATGTGCCGCTGCCCCCCCCCCCCCCTCCCTCCCCTCCTTGTCCACTTATCAACGCCCTCAGACAAAAGTTGTCTTTCGTTGGCCTGTTGACAAGATCTTTAAAAATAAATGCAAATCTAGTGATCGTGGAAGTGGGCTATTCTTTTTTTCCACAATAAGCACTAAATGGGCACTCCTTTGTAATAAATGTCTGAATTTATTTCACAGCTAGAAATTAAAAGAAGAAAAAATTTATTACTATATACAGTAATTCATGAGATTCTTAAAAGTTTTTAGCGAAATCAGAATGAACTAGACCCATTGTATTATTCTAACTACAATAAAAATGTCCCATCTCTTGAACTAAATGGAAAACACAAAAATATAAAATTTCTGTCATTAGTTTAATATTGGATATTTTAAATTATATAATTCGAAATTATTTCATCGACACAGTGGTGCAGCGATCCAAAAACAAATTTTATCTAATTTTATATTGACATGTTAACTTTACTATATGATTAAATGATGATGGCGTCCTCTTGGGTAAAATATTCCGGAGGTAAAATAGTCCCCCATTCGGATCTCTTGGCGGGGACTACTCTGGAGGACGTCGTTATCAGGAGAAAGAAAACTGGCGTTCTACGGATCGGAGCGTGGAATGTCAGATCCCTTAATCGGGCAGGTAAGTTAGAAAATTTAAAAAGGGAAATGGATAGGTTAAAGTTAGATATAGTGGGAATTAGTGAAGTTCGGTGGCAGGAGGAACAAGACTTTTGGTCAGGTGAATACAGGGTTATAAACACAAAATCAAATAGGGGTAATGCAGGAGTAGGTTTAATAATGAATAAAAAAATAGGAGTGCGGGTAAGCTAATACAAACAGCATAGTGAACGCATTATTGTGGCCAAGATAGACACGAAGCCCACGCCTACTACAGTAGTACAAGTTTATATGCCAACTAGCTCTGCAGATGATGAAGAAATTGATGAAATGTATGATGAGATAAAAGAAATTATTCAGGTAATGAAGGGAGACGAAAATTTAATACTTATCGGTGACTGGAATTCGAGATTAGGAAAAGGGAGAGAAGGAAACATAGTAGGTGAATATGGATTGGGGCTAAGAAATGAAAGAGGAAGCCGCCTGGTAGAATTTTGCACAGAGCACAACTTAATCATAGCTAACACTTGGTTCAAGAATCATGAAAGAAGGTTGTATACATGGAAGAACCCTGGAGATACTAAAAGGTTGCAGATAGATTATATGATGGTAAGACAGAGATTTAGGAACCAGGTTTTAAATTGTAAGACATTTCCAGGGGCAGATGTGGACTCTGACCACAATCTATTTGTTATGAACTGTAGATTAAAACTGAAGAAACTGCAAAAAGGTGGGAATTTAAGGAGATGGGACCTGGATAAACTGAAAGAACCAGAGGTTGTACAGAGTTTCAGGGAGAGCATAAGGGAACAATTGACAGGAATGAGAGAAAGAAATACAGTAGAAGAAGAATGGGTAACTTTGAGGAATGAAATAGTGAAGGCAGCAGAGGATCAAGTAGGTCAAAGACGAGGGCTAGTAGAAATCCTTGGGTAACAGAAGTGATACTGAATATAATTGATGAAAGGAGAAAATATAAAAATGCAGTAAATGAAGCAGGCAAAAAGGAATACAAACGTCTCAAACATGAGATCGACAGGAAGTGCAAAATGGCTAAGCAGGGGTGGCTAGAGGACAAATGTAAGGATGTAGAGGCTTATCTCACTAGGGGTAAGATAGATACTGCCTACAGGAAAATTAAAGAGACCTTTGGAGATAAGAGAACGACTTGTATGAACATCAAGAGCTCAGATGCAAACCCAGTTCTAAGCAAAGAAGGGAAAGCAGAAAGGTGGAAGGAGTATACAGAGGGTCTATACAAGGGCGATGTACTTGAGGACAATATTATGGAAATGGAAGAGGATGTAGATGAAGATAAAATGGGAGAAATGATACTGCGTGAAGAGTTGGACAGAGCACTGAAAGACCTAAGTCGAAACAAGACCCCGGGAGTAGACAACATTCCATTAGAACTACTGACGGCCTTGGGAGAGCCAGTCCTGACAAAACTCTACCATCTGGTGAGCAAGGTGTATGAGACAAGCGAAATTCCCTCAGACTTCAAGAAGAATATAACAACTCCAATACCAAAGAAAGTCACAGCTGCAAAATACTAACGCGAATTCTTTACAGACGAATGCAAAAACTGGTAGAAGCCGACCTCGGGGAAGACCAGTTTGGATTCCGTAGAAATGGTGGAACAGCAAACCTACGTTTCCAGCATTTGTAGACTTAGAGAAAGCTTTTAACACTGTTGACTGGAATACTCTCTTTCAAATTCTGAAGGTGGCAGGGGTAAAATACAGGGAGCGAAAGTCTATTTACAATTTGTACAGAAACCAGATGGCAGTTATAAGAGTCGAGGAACATGAAAGGGAAGCAGTGGTTGGGAAGGGAGTGAGACAGGGTTGTAGCCTCTCCCCGATGCTATTCAATCTGTATATTGAGTAAGCAGTAAAGGAAACAAAAGAAAAATTCGCAGTAGGTATTAAAATCCATGGAGAAGAAATAAAAACTTTGAGGTTCACCGATGACATTGTAATTCTGTCAGAAACAGCAAAGGACTTGGAAGAGGAGTTGAACGGAATGGACAGTGTCTTGAAAGGAGGGTATAAGATGAACATCAACAAAAGCAAAACAAGGATAATGGAATGTAGTAGAATTAAGTCGGGTGATGCTGAGGGAATTAGATTAGGAAATGAGACACCTAAAGTAGTAAAGGAGTTTTGCTATTTGGGGAGCAAAATAACTGATGATGGTCGAAGTAGAGAGGATATAAAATGTAGACTCGCAATGGCAAGGAAAGCGTTTCTGAAGAAGAGAAATTTGTTAACTTCGAGTATAGGTTTAAATGTCAGGAAGTCGTTTCTGAAAGTATTTGTATGGAGTGTGGCCTTGTATGGAAGTGAAAGGTGGACGATACATAGTTTAGACAAGAAGAGAATAGAAGCTTTCGAGATGTGGTGCTACAGAAGAATTCTGAAGATTAGATGGGTAGATCACATAAGTAATGGGGAGGTATTGAATACAATTGGGGAGAAGAGGAGTTTGTGGCACAACTTGACTAGAAGAAGGGATCGGTTGGTAGGACATGTTCTGAGGCATCGAGGGATCACCAATTTAGTACTGGAGGGCAGCGTGGAGGATAAAAATCGTAGAGGGAGACCTAGAGATGAATACACTAAACAGATACAGAAGGATGTAGGCTGCAGTAGGTACTGGGAGATGAAGAAGCTAGCACAGGATAGAGTACCATGGGGAGCTGCATCAAACCAGTCTCAGGACTGAAGACCACAACAACAACAACAATTGACATGTTAGACGTAACGCACTGCTTAGCTGCGTAAGTTGTATGTTATACGTGTAGAAAACTAAATGGTAAGTTGTTCAGTATAAAAAAAAGTTGCCATAAAAGCAGTTAATAATTGATAAACGTGGTCAGTCTTTTTATGTATGCAATTGAAAAGGCAAATGCAAATTTGTGTGTGATACGGAAGAGAAAAATTCGATTCAGACAGTAAGGTTTGTTTCGTACTATCGTTCAGCATATATACTGATAATTTTTCCCTGGGATAAGACATTATATTGAAATCTTTCTAGCCTTTACTTAGAAAAGTCTTTCAAAATAAAATCTATACCGTTTGGCTTTAAAAAGTCTCTTTCAAACTTAAGTTGACAGTAAGTGTTAACCTAAGAGATTCTTTTAACGGCACGTAAAGTGCTGAGGTAGTGTTGTATTTCTTACTTGGATGAAATTTGCGACCAGTTACATTACATTTCAAATGAATTTTTTGTAACTAGAATAATATTTGATACTGAAGTCAGTGCCGGCTTTAACCACACACCCACAGTAATCTCGCAGACAGCTCTCGTGTCGGCCAGTGTTCACTGGAACATTTTTACTTCTAATGGCGTATACTTCCACTCATCAGTTTGCGCTACTATTTATGGTAAACCCTGTATAGAAATTTTTGAGTTGGGCACCTCTGGCGCCCCTCTCAATTTGACAGCCTCAGGGAATCCTGTGTCACTTGGGCCTTAAATCGGCCCTCCGTCTGTCTCTCCAGCTGTAGCAGCCAGACGAGATAACGGTCGTCAGGACACAATTGTGGGGTGTTTGACTTCTCGATGAGGCGGCACATTAAACTAGAACAGATGAAGTATTTGTTCACTTCATTACATAAATGAATAAAAGATGTACTTAACTTTGACACAGATCTTTGCCACAACATAGCTTAACAATTTACGATTGTGCATCACTTGATGCACAAATTAACAAACTGTTCTCTTGCAGTATAATGTTCCACATTTAAATGAACAAGTCCATCATCCTTCAGATGAGGTCACGAACTGAGGTGAGCTCTTGCATGCTCGACACTATACAGGTGAGTCACCTAACATTACCACTGGAAACACCTCCCAAACCGCAACACACACTGAATAAGCAATTCCGCAGACCGAAAGTGAGGAGAGAGACTGTTGCAATTGGTTGATACAAACCACTGAGAAATGCACGGAAGTTTGATTTTCAACACATACTTATGTACTTTTTTAAAAAAATGGAAACCTGTTTTTATTTATAGCACAACTGAAAATAGAAACAAATACTTAATCGATGCCGTTTGTTACATTGCAAAATGTTAAGTACATCCAGAGTAACGAAGCATGGACAATAGGAACTGACAAGGTCGCAGGTACAACAGTGTGTACAGTGTTGCAAGAACTGTGAAAATGGTTTATTCTAACTATGAAAAGGCCGAGATTATACTCATCTATGGCGAGTGTAGAGAAAATGCAGCTGCAATCTGCAGGTTGTATGCAGAAAGGTACCCGGACAGAGATCATCCAACGCGCCGCACATTTGAAAACGTCTACACACAATTGTATGCAACAGGTATGGTCGGAACACACAAACGGGTCCATAAAATACCCATCACAGGAGAAGCAGGTGCAGTTGGTGTGATAGCTGCTGTTGCCGTGAGCCCACACATGAGTTAACGTTACATCGCTAGAGACACAGCAATGAGTCAAAGTAGTGTAACGCGCATACTTCACCGTCACAAATTTCACCCGTATCATGTGTCGCTGCATCAGCAGTTACATGGAGATGACTTTAGTAATTGAGTGAATTTCTGTCAGTGGGCATTAACAGAGAATGCGTTGCAGTTTTGCCTGTTTCCCGATGAAACAGGTTTCACAAACCACGGTGCAGCGAATTTACGGAACATGCATTACTGGTCCGTGGACAATCCTAGGTGGCTTCGACAGGTAGAGCGACAGCGACCGTGGAACGTAAATGAATGGTGCGGAGTACTTGGCGATCATCTCATTGGTCCTCACTTCACTGAAGGCACCCAAACAGCTGAAAAATACATCGAGTTTCTACAAAATGATCTGCCAACACTGCTAGAAAATGTCCCGCTGGAAACACGTAGACGTATGTGGTATCAATATGATGGTGCTCCTGCACTTTCTGCAGTGAACACTAGGCTGACCCTTGACAGAATGTTCGACGGGCATTTCATACGAAGTGGCTGACGCATAAATTGGTCAACTCGTTCTCCAGATCTTACACCTTTAGATTTCTTTGTGTAGGGTACGTTAAAGGAGAATGTGTACCGTGATGTGCCTACAACTTGTTGCAACATTACACCAGGTGTACTGCGTCGTGTAAGACATTTGTTAGATTGCAAATGTGTGCAGAAAATGATGGGCACCACTTTGAACATTTATTGGCCTGAAACGTCAGGACACACACTTTTACATTCTGTAATTGAAAACAAAAACAAATTTGTAAGTTTAACTAAATTCTCATGTTATTGCGTATTTTGTCTAGCAAATCAGTGTCGTACAGTATTATTCAGAGAAAAAGACTAATGAAAATGTTAGCATGTGGACGTCACGTGCTATTCAAGTCTCTTCTGTACCTACATTACTTCACTGATCTTTTTGTATCCCTATTTAATTCTGTACACTCCGATACACACGAATGAACTGCTGAGGAATTAGCTACACAAGCGTCAACATTACGTAACAAATTACTCTGTACGTACTTAAAATTTCACAATGTAAGAAACGGCTTTGATTAAGTATTTTTTATTTTCAGTTGTGCAAAAAATAACAGATTTCCATTTAAAAAAACATAAGCATGTGTTGAAAATCAGACTTCTGTGCATTTCTCAATGGCTTGAATTAACCAATTACACCAGGCCCTCCCCTCACTTTCGGCCTGCGGAATTGGTTGTTCCATGTTTATTGTGGCTTGGGAGGTGTTTCCAGTGGTAATGTTAGGTAACTCACCCTGTATTGACCTCAACATGAGGACGCTGCTGTGTTGAGCTGAGAAGGGAAGTGTGGTCTTCAGGAGCGCCTTCCATACGTCGATGCGGGTGGCAGCCCTCGCTAATGCCTGTAGTGTCGATTCGCGTTACCAACTTTGGTCTGACAACGCGATTCTGTACGGTACCCTACGAACGCTGAAACGTCATAGCAGAAAGCGCTGTTTACGTGAATGGGGGCTGTATGGAATCAGCGCAGTAATGAGTCGACATGGAGACACTACGTGATGGGAAAAAAGGAACTATTGTGAATGAAGATGCCAGATTTATTGGTGTATCAATGCGAAATGTCCAGTAAGTCGACAAGGAATGATGTACGACTCGCAGAAATGTGTTTCAGCATTATCTATGATTATGTTTTCGTGATGTGTATGCTGTGGACAATTCCGTCTTCCCAGATGAAAATAGCCGCCGAGTTCATGGGGCTGCACACGTACCTCGTATGACGAACGTTCAGGCACGTTATAGCACATCGACTGGTCTGCGACGTCTGTGGTTATTTGCAACTCTGGGTGAAACGTTATCACCGCAATTAGGTACCCTCGGATTGATTGGTTGGTTTGTGGGACTGAAGGGACCAGACTACGGTACCCCTGGGATCTGATTAACTACGAGTGGCTTCAGCTGGGTGTGGCATATCTGCATGTGCTTTTGGACTCTACTGGAAGGGGGCTAATTTTTTGTGCTGTTTCCTTATATCTTTCCTTTCCCCGTTCTGCTCAACAGTGCCCGGGCAGATCGACTGTCGGCAAGGCTGCGTATGAGCCCGGATTTTTCCCGTCATTCATATTCCTTGAATGTATTTGCGAGGAAATAATATGATGCTAACCGTTCTGGGAACACACACTCTCATTTTGTCAACAGTAAACGTCTACGTGGCGCACAACTCCCATTTGTAGTAACTGCCACTGCCACTGCGGCTAGTATATCATAACTGTCTCACGCTTACCAAACGGACCTATGGCGAAACGTTCCGCTCTTCTTTTGATCTCTCGATTAATCCCATCCGATAAGGTGACCAACTGACAAACAATCCCGAACAAGCGCGGGTCTCATAATCTACCTCTTTCATGGTTAACTGCATTACGTGGTGACTCTTCTCACGAATCTCAGTCTAGTATCTGCTTTTCCAACAACTAGTTTGACGTATTCGTTCCACTCTAAGTAGTCCAACCGGATAGTCCAGATATTTCACGGTCGTCACTGTTTTCAGAGACTGATCGCCAGTCATGTGGTCCAGCGATAGTTCACTCCTTTATTTGCGCTCTACGTTCGTTTGTGTTAAGAGTCAGTTCTCAGTCCTTGCACCGAGTGTTGATCCTCTGCAGGCCTTCCCCCACTCCGCTACGACGTTTTAGCCTCACAAAGCTTTCTTCCTTCATTATCAACCAGATCATTTACACACATTGTGAATACTAGTCTTCATATTTAAACCCCATGACGTGCAGCCGAATTTCCTTTTGCATCTAAAGATTTCACCCCGTTAAAACATATTTTGCAACTGCTAGAAATTTCTAAATTTAATCTCTGATTACGTAAACACTTATTTTGTTCAATGGGTGACAGCGCCAAACTGTGTCGAATAAAACAGGGAACTCGACATCAACATCGAACCCATTATGTACTGAGTCTCATGCATAAACAGAGCGAATTCAGTTTTCCAAATGGATTTTTGCGGAATCGCAGCAATGTCGCTACACAAGAAATAAAAATCTTTCAAAGGAAATATATTATTTTGAAGCGAGAGGTGCGTGATTACCATTAGAGAGTACTTATCAGAAATCCACCTTAGCTCCACGTCCATGAGCTGCTGATTAATTGTTCTCCATGTGCCCAGACATACATGTAGGGTATTCTACGTGTAGCCGAATTTTTAATCCAATCTTGTTATAGGAGATACACTACTGGCCATTAAAATTGGTACGCCACGAAGATGACGTGCTACAGACACGAAATTTAACTGACAGGAAGAAGATGCTGTGATATGCAAATGATTAGCTTTTCAGAGAATTCACACAAGGTTGGCTCCAGTGGCGACACCTACAACGTGCTGACATGAGGAAAGTTTCCAACCGATTTCTCATACACAAACAGCAGTTGACCGGCGTTGCCTGGTGAAATGTTGTTGTGATGCCTCGTGTAAGGGGGAGAAATGCGTACCATCACGTTTCCGACTTTGATAAAGGTCGGATTGTAGCCTATCGCGATTGCGGTTTATCGTATCGCGACATTGCTGCTCGCGTTGATCGAGATCCAACGAGTGTTTGCAGAATATGGAATCGGTGGGTTCAGGAGGGTAATACGGAACTCCGTGCTGGATCCCAACGGCCTCGTATCACTAGCAGTCGAGATGACAGACATCTTATCCGCTTGGCTGTAACAGATCGTGCAGCCACGTCTCGATCCCTGAGTCAACAGATGGGGACGTTTGCAAGACAACAACCATCTGCACGCACAGTTCGACGACATTTGCAGCAGCATGGAATATCAGCTCGGAGACCATGGCTCCAGTTACCCTTGCCGCTGCATCACAGACAGGAGCGCCTGCGATGGTGTACTCAACGACGAACCTGGGTGCACGAATGGCAAAACGTCATTTTTTCGGATGAATCCATGTTCTGTTTACAGCATCATGATGGTCGCATCCATGTTTGGCGACATCGCTGTGAACGCACACTGGAAACGTGTATTCGTCATCGCCATACTGGCGTATCACCTGGCGTGATGGTATGGGGTGTCATTGGTTGTACGTCTCTTGTTCGTATTGACAGCACTTTGAACAGTGGACGTTACATTTGAGATGTGCTATGACCCGTGGCTCTACCCCTCATTCGATCCCTGCGAAAACCTACATTTCAGCAGGATAATGGACGACCGCATGTTGCAGGTCCTGTACGGGCCTTTCTGCATAAAGAAAATGTTCGACTGCTGCCCTGGCCAGCACATTCTCCAGATCTCTGACCAATTGAAAACGTCTGGTCGGTGGTGGCCGAGCAACTGGCTCGTAGCAATACGCCAGTCACTACTCTTGGTGAACGGTGGTATCGTGTTGAAGCTGGAAGGGCAGCTGTACCTGTAAACGCCACCCAAGCTCTGTTTGAGTCAATGCCCAGGCGTATCAAGGCCGTTATTACGGCCTGAGGTGGTTGTTCTGGATACTTATTTCTCAGGATCTGTGCACCCAAATTGCGTGAAAATGTAATCACATGTCAGTTCTAGTATAATATATTTGTCCAATGAATACCCGTTTCTCCTCTGCATTTCTTGTTAGTGTAGCACTTTTAATGGCTAGTAGTGTAATTGAACGGTGGGATTCAACAGCAGTACTGTAGGTCCCAAAGTTTTGGAAACAGTCGGCAGCGGCTGAGGTTTTAATTTTTGACTGTTGCATAATGAAGACAGTATGCAAACAGAGCAACCGACATTTGTTTCCTGGAAGGCCTCCTATCCACGAGCTTATGTGCGTAGCTGTGTGTGTGTTTGCTCGTTTTGATGGACGCCGAATTGTCTGGACGCTTACAAGCGCGCAATCAGTAGTTAGCGGGCGGCTGTGATCTACAGCGTCGACGGTGGTAGGGCTGTATTTCCACCGCCGTTGCAGGAGGCGGTCCCCGGCCTGGCGCTATATTTCCAGCGCCGCCGCTGCCCGCTGCTCCCAGCCTGCTCCAGCCTGGCCGGCTTCCAGCGCCGGCGTTTTATAGCAGCCGTAAAGCCACTCCGACTCACCATGTGTTGCCGCAAACGCAACTCCTCCCGAAACTGGACGTTTTCGCGGCGACCGCAAAAAGAAACAGCCGGCCGTCCGCACACGTGGTCGCCGGCGCGGAACGCTGTGCGAATGTGTGCCTCCTGGCCCCAAATGGGCGAGTTTTGGGATGAAAGCGAGCCGACAGAGCGGCCTCGGCAATTGGCGCTGGCGGTGTTCCGCAAAAGTGCGTCGCGATTTTAATCAGCGGCTGGAGAACCGCCACGCGAATGAGGCGCCGACTGCTTCTGACTGCCACGCACTTGGAGGACGGCTTATTGCCTTCCCGGCATACAGCCGTATCCTGCCGTCGGTGAATGGAAGCCAGAGTGTCGTCTTGCAGCAGTAAGGCGGCGGTTGGCGTTTTCTGGTTGTACTGCAACATTTCAGCAGCTATGAGCTATTGTGAACGCTAAAGATGATCAAAACGACTTGCAACATGATTTAGATAAGATATCTGTATGGCGCGAAAAGTGGCAATTGAACCTGAATAAAGAAGAGTGTGAAGCTATTCACATGAATACTAAATGAAAAATTTCGATTACGCGATAAGTCGCACAAATGTGAAGGCTGTAAATTCAGCTAAATACTTAGGGATTACAATTACAAATACTCTAAATTGGAACGATCACATAGATAATATTGTGGGTAGAGCAGACCAAAGACTGAAATTCATTGGCAGAACACTTAGAAAGTGCAACAGGTCTACTAAAGAGACTGCTTACACCACGCTTGTCCGCTCTATTCTGGAGTACTGCTGTGCGGAGTGGGGTCCGCATTATGTGGGACTGACGGATGACATCGAAAAAGTACAAAGAAAGGCAGCTCGTTTTGTATTATCGCGAAATAGGGGAGATAGTGTCACAGACATAACACGTGTATTGGAGTGGCAATCATTAATACAAAGGCGTTTTTCGTTGCGACGGGATCTTCTCATGAAATTTCAATCACCAGTTTTCTCCTCCGATTGCGAAAACATTCTGTTGGCACCCATCTACATAGGGAGAAATGATCATCACGATAAAATAAGAGAAATCAAGGCTCTCACAGAAAAATTTAAGGGCTCGTTTTTCCCGCGTGCCGTTCGTGAGTGGAACGGTTGAGACAGCTTGAAAGTGGTTCATTTTATCCTCTGCCAGGCAAATGGTTCAAATGGCTAGGAGCACTATGGGTCTTAACAACTGTGGTCATCAGTCCCCTATAACGTAGAACTACTTAAACCTAACTAACCTAAGGACATCACACACATCCATGCCCGAGGCAGGATTCGAACCAGCGACCGTAGCAGTCGCGCGGTTCCGGACTGCGCGCCTAGAACCGCGAGACCACCGCGGCCTCTGCCAGGCACTTTATTGTGAATAGCAGAGTAATCATGTAGCTGTAGATGTAGAAAGACGGTGTCCACTTTCCTGTATCCCGTGCAAGGAGCATAACGTCCGTGCTTTTTTAGCCTTTGACGTTGCAAGGTGGCTTGGGTTTAAAACTGCAAGATAAGCCTAGCAGAAGTCGCAATAATATCAGAATGCCCTCCAAAATAATGACTGGCGAAAGTTATAACTATTAAATGAGACGGGAGTCACAATTACTTCAATTTATTCCGACAAAATTAGTGATAAAACAAATGACAAATACTGAAGCGTTAGTATAAAAAGGCCTTGGAATATCTGACATACGGTTTGGGGGAGGATGCTAATAATCGCGCAGGTAAATTAATTGTAATCACGAAAGCACGCATAAAACATCATCCAAAATTTTAGTAAATGCATTCTCTGAAAATTATTTCGAGCAATTAGTTCATGAGCCCACTCGGATAGTAAACTGTTGTGAAAACACACTTGACCTCTTAGCAACAAATAATCCTAAGCTAATAACGAACGTCAAAACGGATACAGGGGTCAGTAAACACAGGATTGTCGTAGGGAGATTGAATATAGAAACCTCCAAGTCCTCCAAAAATAAACGAAAAATATATTTCTCAAAAAAAAAAAAAAACCAGATAAATATTCACTCGACACCCTACTGACAGACAATCTCCACTCCTTTCAATTCAGCAATGTAAGTGTAGACCAAATGTGGCTTGAATTCGAAGAAATAGTATCGACAGCAATTGAGAGATTTATACCAAATAAATTAACAAACGACGGAGCTGATCCTCCTTGGTACACAAAATGGATCAGAACGCTGTTGCAGAAACAACAGGAAAAGCATGCCAAATATAAACGAACGCAAAATCTCTAAGATTGGCGATCTTTTACAGAAGTACGAACTTTATCCGGACTTCAATGCGAGATGCTTATAATAGTTTCCACAACGAAACTTTGTCTCGAAACCTGGCAGAAAATCCAGAGAGATTCTGGTCGTATGTAAAGTAGGCTAGCGGCAGGACACAATGAATGACTTCTCTGCGCGATAACAATGGAAATACTGTCGGCGACAGTGCTGCCAAATCACAGTTATTAAACACAGCCTTCTGAAATTCCTTCACCAAAGAAGACGAAGTAAATGTTAAAGAATTCAAATGAAGAACAGCCACCAACATGAGTAAAATAGAAATAGATGTCCTCAGAGTAGCGAAGCAACTTAAAGCACTTAATGAAAGCAAGTCTTCCGGTCCAGACTGTATACCAGTTACGTTCCTTATAGAGTATGCTGATACAATAGCTCCATACTGAACAATTACATACACCCGCTCGCTCGACGAAAGATCCGTACCCAAAGAATTGAAAGTTGCAAAGATCACACCCATGTTCAAGAAAGATAGTAACAGTAATGCGCTTGACTACAGGCCATATCATTAACGTCGATATGCAGCAGAATTTTGGAAGATCTGTTGTGTTCGAACTTTATGAATTACCTCGAAGGGAACGATCTATTGACACACAGTCAATGCGGATTTATAAAACATCATCCTTGTGAAAAACAACTAGCTCTTTCCTCACTAGAAGAGTTGAGTGCTATTGACAAGAGATTTCAAATTCATTCCGTATTTCTAGAGTTCCAGAAGACTTTTGGAAACTGTACCACACAAGCGGCCAGTAGTGAAATTGGGTACATATGGAATATCGTCTCAGTTATGTGACTGGATTCGTGATTTCCTGTCAGAGAGGTCACAGTTCGTAGTAATTGACGGAAATTCATAGAGTAAAACGGAAGTGATTTCTAGCGTTCCCCATGGTAGTGTTATAGGCCCTTTGCTGTTCCTTATATATATAAACGATTTGGGAGACAATCTGAGCAGCCGTCTTAGGTTGTTTGCAGATTATGCTGTCGTTTATTGTCCAGTAAAGTTATCAAAAGATCAAAAAAATTTGCAAAACGACGTAGAAAAGATATCTGTATGGTGCTAAAATTGCCAATTGACGCTATATAATGAAAGCGTGAGGTCATTCTCATGAGGAGGTCATTCTCATGAGTACTAAAAGGAGTTTCGATTACACGTTAAATCAGTCAAATTTAAAGGTCGTAAATTCAACTAAATGCCTAGGAATTACAATTACGAACCAAATTAAACTGAAAGTAACACATGGAAATCGTTGTGAGGAAGGCAAACCAAAGACGACGTTTTGCTGGAGGAATACTTAGAAAATAACAGATTTACTAAAGAGACTGCCTACATTATACTTGTCCGTCATCTTTTGGATTTCTGCTGGATGCGGTGTGGGGTCCTTACCAGATAGGGTTAACGAAGTACATCGAAAAAGTTCAAAGAAGAGTAGCACGTTTTGTATTATCGTCAAATAGGGGAGAGATGTGTCATTGACATGATACAGGATTTGAGTTGGACGTAATTAAAACAAAGGCATTTTTGGTTGCGCCGAAATCTCTCACGAAATTTCAATTGACAACTTTTACCTCCAAATGCGAAAACATTTTGTTGACGCCGACCTACATAAGGAGAAATGATCATCCTAATAAAATAAAACAGAGCTCACACGGAATGATATAGGTGTTCGTTTTTATCGCACGCTGTTCGAGATTGAAATAATGGAGAATTATTGTGAAGGTGGTTCTTTGAATCCTCTGCAGGCACGTAAGTGTCATGTACATAGTATCCATGTAGATGTAGATGTAGATGAAGAGCCCACTGAATGTTGTGATACTGACTGAAAACAGACTTTAGTACAGTAAGGAATATGTCACACCTATGGTCGGAGTTGAAGGCAGACATTCGTTGGCGTTAAAATACAAATCTTCAGTGTGAAGCTTGACGTAATCGAATTACTGTAAAATGACTTTAATGGCCGTACAACTGACTCCCAACTGCGGCTCCATCTCACCGTAGTATTTCAAGTGGACGCTGATGTGGCTGCAGAATCAGTCACTAGTGGAAGCAACGATCCACGCCAATGACTAAGTGCAGATCAGACCGAAGTTTTTCTAGCTCCCCAACACATCATCTCAGGTGGCGTGGAAACCAAGCGGTGATTGCATCTCTTAGAGTGGAAGTCTGGTGGTGATTTCTGACCGAATTTTAATTAAAAAGTAACTTCACATTGCTCCATTTTGCATCTGTTATTAAATTCAGACTGGCTCGTCTCTAGATCTTCCGAGTCCAAACCAATAAAAACGTTCGTTAAGAAACACTTCTCGCCCTTTTCTAGCTGGTTAACCAATAACGTTCATCCTACCATCTTCACTGAAAAAGTCACTTCACACACACACACTCTCTCTCTCTCTGTCTCTCTCTGTGACAAATGAGGCGGTCTTGTCATCACCATTCCATTTCCCTCTCTAACCTCTAGTTTATTTACGTAATTCACTGCTGGCTGCTCTTACATTGCATCAACAGCTGATTTTTGCAGAGTCAGCACATTCAGCGCTGTCTCACGATTTCAAAGGCCCTTATTTGGAAGTCCCCCGTCTATCTTTGAGATGTTTATCTCTGGCGTCGAGTGCTTTTTCGGAAAACAGTCAGCTTTCATTTGAACAGAATAGTGCTTTCTGCTGAAAAGCGACCTTTCTCACTCCACTCCGTGGCTGTGAAATGTTTTCACCAGGTGTTGGTCCAAGGTGTTTGTTCGTTCAGAACAAAGCTGAATGCTCAGGTGTGGCGCTAGAAACGCATGAGTGGACCATAGACCCCCTACTCTCCCTCGGCAGGTGTTCTGCAAATTTGCTATTGGGATGGCGGCTGACTCTATTGTCCCTGGTGATGCGCGTGCTTTTTACACCACGTAGAATGCTTTCAAAGTTCTCTTACTTCTACTAGAGTAAGGTTCCATTAGTCACCGACAATCACTAGTAGTGCTGTCCTCGGCGGCAATTAAATATTCCTATGAAATAGCTCTTTCAGTATGATTCTGCATAAGTTATGTGACTGTTCCTGGAAAACGCTAATCTAACAGTGTCAACTAAAGCAATATCAGGGATAAACTCCTTTAAGATTTAGTATTGCAGGCGGCTGCTTGCACTCACAGTAAGGAACTTTCAGCGCGTAAGGTAAGAACACTTTACCTTATCTGGTGGATTTAAGATCACGGAAACGTTTGCATTACACCATCTTACAAGCAGACGTGTCTTTTCCTGGCACCTGATAGGCTGTTTTAGAAGGAACAAAGACCGTACTAGGCAGGAGAGAGCTCAATAATGTGTTACATGTTCTTTTATATGTATTAAAAAACAAACGCGCCCCTATATCTTTCTGTCCGGCTTGGTCTTTGCTACTTTGCTTTTTATTACTTTTCACTATATTGCTTCTTACAAGGGAACCTCCCCATCGCACCCCCCTCAGATTTAGTTATAAGTTGGCACAGTGGATAGGCCTTGAAAAACTGAACACAGATCAATGGAGAAAACAGGAAGAAGTTGTATGGAACTAGGAAAAAAATAAGCATAATATACAAATTGAGTAGTCCATGCGCAACATATGCAGCATCAAGAATAGTGTGAGCTCGAGAGCGCCGTGGTCCCGTCGTTAGCGTGAGCAGCTGCGGAGCGGGAGGTCCTTGGTTTAAGTCTTCTCCAGAGTGAAAATTTTAAGTTTTTATTTTCAGACAATTATCAAAGTTCAGGCACTCACGTAAAATCAACTTCACTCTCCAAAATTCCAGGACATGTTCAGATTTGCTTGGACATATGCAGCATTTGACGGTCTACACACGGAAAAATTTGAAAACGTTAAAAACGTATTTTTTGACAGAGCATAGGGAAAACTGAGCGACTGTGAAACTGTTGCATTCATTTGTTGCAGTTTATGTGACAAACTCTTGTGTTTTCATCACTTTTTTGGGAGTGATTACCACATCCACAAGAAAACCTAAATCGGGCAAGGTAGAAGAATCTTTTTACCCATTCGCCAAGTGTACAAGTTAGGTGGGTCGACAACATATTCCTGTCATGTGACGCACATGCCGGCACCAGTGTCGTATAGAATATATCAGACGTGTTTTCCTGTGGAGGAATCGGTTGACCTATGACCCTGCGATCAAATGTTTTCGGTTCCCATTGGAGGGGCACGTCCTTTCGTCTACTAATCGCACGGTTTTGCGGTGCGGTCGCAAAAAACAGACACTAAACTTACTATAGTGAACAGAAACGTCAATGAACGAACGGACAGATCATAACTTTGCGAAAATAAAGAAAGTAAAATTTTCACTCGAGGGAAGGCTTGAACCAAGAACCTTTTGTTCCGCAGGTATCCACGCTAACCACGGGACCACGGCAATCCTGAGCTCACCTATCCTTGATGTTGCTTATCTTGCGGATGGACTAGTCAGTTTGTATATTTTGCTTATTTTTTTCATAGTTCCATACAACTTCTTCCTGTTTTCTCGAGTGATCTGTGTTCAGTGTTTCAAGGACTATCCACTGTGCCAACTTATGACTAAATCTGAGGGGGGTGCGATGGGGAGGTTCCCTCGCTATTAATACTGTGCGGTTATTAAAGTTTCGTATTACTTTCCCCTTTTTAATTCTTCCAAAATAAAGTCTATTTATCCCCCATTTTAATTAATATGATGCTAATTGACACGCCTGCCCGCAAAGTACCGTCATACAGGGTGATGCTAAATTTTTTTTGATGTGTTTATATTGATTTTTCAGGGTCTACTCCACAAGTTTCTCTAGCAGCGTTACTTTCCCCTGCTGCTAAGAGCAAAATCTTTCTGGAACCTCCTAGAGAGTTCTAGAACAGTCTGGAAACGTCCATTCTACGTTGAAATGATTCTCAAACATGGCAGCGTTAGCAGCACTTTAGTGAGTACTCGTACTACATGAAGGCCCGGCAGCGGCCATGACAGACGTACCGTTTTCGCCTCGGAGTGCTCATCGTCATCTGTAATACGCTGTCTGTACTAAAGCTCCACATCTACTTACCACTGTCTCGACCTCACTGGATCCACTCACGACACAACGCACTCACTACGCGAAAAAGGAGAGTCTTACCAATTAGTCGACTGAACAACTCCTGTGCGTGTCTCCCAGCCAACAAAGCACATAGGTACAATTATGTGACACAGATATCAGGCTTGAGTTCGAGACTCGTAACTACGTTGCAGTATTTACAGCGTAAAGTTGCGCCAGCAAAAATATGGCACGACACGTATTTAAAATTTTACTCTTTTGAAAGCGCCGGTACGCTATGCATATATTACCCGCAGAAATCGTGAATACAGCTACGGGACGCAGCGAACCGGTTGCCGGCCGTTACTAATAAAGAAGGAAATGCACCAGGGAGGGCGGTTCCGGCAGCAGCGCGGCCGCAAAGCGAGTTGCAGTGCCATCAGGCTCCACGGACCGAGCTATAAACTCTCTGCATAGGCCGGCCCCGCGAAAAGGACCGTAAATTGCGCTCCCACCGTATCGGTTCGCGGGAAAACCGTTCCTCCCTGTGCGCCCGCATTTGGAGATGCACTTTCCAAAAAAGGGACACGCTTGAAAGGGACACGCTTGAGGCATAAATCGGGGCGGGTAACATCTCGAAGAATGGGAGGGATATTTGAGAATGGCCGCGCGGACGTGATTAATGCTGGCGACAGGCCCAGCGAGGGGTCGGCCGTAAACCGAAGCCCGGACCCCGCTGAGCAGTGCACTCGGCCCTGGGCGCCGTAAAAACGCCCGCCGTCTGTGTTTGCGAAACGCGGCGCACACGCCGATGCGGGCGAGTGAGGTCGTGCAGCGGTGAGACATTGAACTCGAAAGGGTGTTCCCACTCTGCACTCGGTTGCGCCCCAGTACACCAGTCAACAGACTGAATCTCTCTTTTGTATCTGGTTTGTAAATAGATTGATTTGCCTAATTCTGGGATGTTTAAATCAGAGGCGCAAGCAGATTTTCTCAGCCGCGTCTTATTTCTAGCCGCGGGGGATTAGCCGAGCGGTCTAAGGCGCGGCAGTCATGGACTTTGCGGCCGTTCCCGGCGGAGGTTCGAGTCCTCTCTCGGGCATGGGTGTGTGTCTTCGTCCTTAGGATAATTTAGGTTAAGTAGTGTGTAAGCTTAGGGACTGATGACCTAAGCAGTTAAGTCCCATAAGATTTCACACACTTCACACACACACTTCACACACACACTTCACTTCACATTTCTAATTCGTGATGATCATGAGTACTCCGTCTTTCATAGTTGGGAGCTCCAACGTTAGACGCGTAATGGGGCCCCTTAGGAACATGGCTGCCAAGGAGGGGAAGGAAGACAGTGTGCACTCCGTGTGCGTACCGGGGGGGAGTCATTCCGGACGTGGAAAGGGTGGTTCAAAAATGGCTCTAAGCACTATGGTACTTAACATCTGAGGTCATCAGTCCCCTAGACTTAGAACTACTGAAACCTAACTAAGGACAACACACACATCCATGCTCGACGCAGGATTCGAACCTGCGACCGTAGCAGCAGCGCGGTTCCACACTGATGCGCCTAGAACCGCTCGGCCACAGTGGCCGGCTGGAAAGGGTGCTTGCGGATGCCATGAAGAGTAAAGGGTGCAGCCAACTGCAGCTGGTGGCTCATGTCGGTACCAACGACGTGTGTCGCTTTGGATGCGAGAAGATTCTCTCTGGTTTCGGGTGGCTGCCAGTTTTGCTTGTGAGATTAAGCCCGATCTCAGAATCTGCAGCATCGTCGATAGGTCCTTTGGTGCAGAGCCGAGTGGAGCGTCTGACTCAGAGGTTCAGAGCCTCAGGTGCTTCCGTGACCGTGTAGGCTGCAGATACCTTGACTTGCGCCATCGGGTGGTGGGTTTCCGGGTTCCGCTTAATAGGTCAGGAGTCCACTACGGACAGGAAGCGGCTTCACGGGTAGTGGGGGCTGTGTGGAAGGGACTGGGCGGTTTTTTTAGGTTAGAGGGTCTCAGGAAATAACAGAAAGGGCGTCCGTCTAAAAGGGGCACGTAAAACACAGTAAGGTAGTTGTAGAAACGAACAGTGTTGTAGTTGTAGATTGTCGTAGCTGTGTTGGGAAAGAACCAGAGCTCCAAGCCCTAAAAGAAAGTACTGAAGCTCAAATAGTTATATGTACGGAAAGATGGCTAAAGCCGGAAAAATTTTCATCCGAAATTTTTTCAAACGACCTAACAGTATTCAAAAAGGATAGATTAAATGCAGTTGGTAATGGAGTATTTATTGCTGTCAGAAGTAGTTTACCTTGTAGTGAAATTGAATTGGATAATTCCTGCGAAATAGTATGGGTACGGGTTATACTTGACAATCGGACTAAACTATTAACTGGATCGTTTTACAGTCCCCCCCCCCCCCCCTACTCAGAAGATATAGTTCCTGAATGGTTCAAAGAAAACATGAGTCTCATTTCAAATAAGTACCCCACTCATACAATTATAGTCGGTGGTGGCTTCAATCTACCCTCGATATGCTGGAAAAATTATACGTTTAGAGCCGGCGGCTGTCATAAAATTTCATCCAAAATTATACCCCAGGCTTTCTCAGAAAATTATTTTGGATAATCAGTTCATGAGCCCACTCGAAGCGTAAATCGTTGCGAAAGCATACTTTGCCTCTTAGCAGCAAATAATCCTGGACAAATAGCTAGTATCGTGACGAATACAGGGATTAGCGACCACAAGGCAGTTCCTGATAGGCTGAATACCGTAACTCAAAAAATGGCGCAAATGGCTCTAAGCACTATGGGACTCAACTTCTGAGATCATCAGTCGCCTAGAACTTAGAACTACTTAAACCTAACTAACCTAAGGACATCACACACATCCATGCCCGAGGCAGGATTCGAACCTGCGACCGTAGCGGTCGCGCAGTTCCAGACTGTAGCGCCTCGGGCATGGATGTGTGTGATGTCCTTAGATCAGTTAGGTTTAAGTAGTTCTAAGTTCTAGAGGACTGATGACCTCAGATGTTAAGTCCCGTAGTGCTCAGAGCCATTTGAACCATTTGAAATTTCAATCACCAGTTTTCTCCTCCGATTGCGAAAGCATTCTGTTGGCACCCACCTACATAGGTAAAAATGATCATCAGGACAAAATAAGAGAACTCAGGGCTCGCACAGAAAAATTTAAGTGCTCATTTTTCCCGCGCACCGTTAGAGGGTGGAACGGTAGAGAGGCACCTTGCAGGTGGTTCATTCAACCCTTTGCCAGGCACTTTATTGTGAATAGCAGAGTAATCTTGTAGATGCACTAGATGTAGACGTAGAAAGGTGGTGACCCATCACACGATATTCTTAAGGGGAGAATCCACACAAAAATTTAATTTTTCTTCTAGTCTGCCGATTTCAGCCAAATTTTAAAATCATGTCAACCATGTGCAGATGTAGCAATATCCAAGTTCATTGGTTTTTTAATTATGTATTTTTAACATGATGTTTAATGGTACTGTGTTATTATAAACCAACTTTTGGTAGTAAGGCCTCAATTTTCGCATTCCATATTTTTAAGTAGAGGCATAAGACGTAGTTCAACGGTTCTGTTCATTCATTTTATGAGAAATTTTATTAACTTACTTTCCACATGTTTTTTTTTTAGTTTCGAACTTAACGTTTCTTTAATTATCGGTACATAAATGTGCTACCAAAATAGACAAACTAAACTGTCGATTATATTAATGAATGAAAGAGTGTAAATACGTCAGGTCTACTCTCTGCAATAATTTCATCAAGATTGGTTAATACTTATGACAAAAAAGTTGGCACTGAACTTAGAAAAACAAACTTACCAGGAAATTGGATTTTAAATTTTTGTTAAAAATGAATGCTTGTGCAAGATACTGACCCATTAAAATTCACCAGCGCCAAACGTTTCCTCTTCTTGCTCCTGTAAGGCTTCTTCTTCTTGTAACTTCAGTGCCATGGTAGCATTCTTATTGAAATTTTCCTTCTCCAGGCAGCATGTCGTGGACCGCTTAGTTGATCTTTAGATAAGCAGATCTTCTTCTGGAAGAACAATAATCGAATGCTGGAACTGCTGCTCTTATCAGTCTTCAAAAATCACATACTAAGCTGAGAAACAACTTCTAGAAGACCTAAATGTATCTTCTTTTTAGATACAAAAATTTCTTTGGGTCGCTTGGACCAAATGACACTGTGCAAACTTTCATTTGCATTTTGTGTCTTGTCATCAGTGCACCTTGCCAATAGTGCATCAGATACAAGTCTCTGTTAGGCAAGTACTATCTTGACTACAACATCTATACTAGGGGGAGTGTGAATATTATCTTTGTTACATTCTGGTACTCCACACAGTACCTGTAATTCGAATACAGCCAAACCCCTTGGATTCTAACAGTAAACACGTGAAAGATGTAAAAAAAACTATTATTTTTTTAAATTGATGTTTTAGTGTGGTCTCTCCCCCTATCGTCTGTCTCTGTCGTTCCCATCCGTCCGCATCTCGGAGTTGCTGACCACTGTTTGGTTCGTCTTCTCCTTTATCTAGTACGTCCACCGTCTCGATCGTCTCCACTGCAATTTTATCCTTTCAGTTTCGTCCACGATGATCGTCCATTCGAAGTTATCCTCCTGTCGTCAAACTATGGGACCAAAGAACTACAGGATTCGCTGGAAATATATACTGGACAACCCCTCTCCATCCTAAGTTCTTGACGGCCGGTGTGACCGAGCGGTTCTAGGCGCTTCAGTCTGGAACCGCACCACCACTACGGTCGCAGGTTCGAATCCTGCCTCGGGCATGGATGTGTGTGATGTCCTTAGGTTAGTTAGGTTTAAGTAGTTCTATGTTCTAGGGGACTGATGATCTCAGATGTTAAGTTCCATAGTGCTCAGAGCCATTTGAACCATTTTGAACCTAAGTTCTTGAAGGATTTACTTGGTTCGTTTGTCCATACATGAAATTCTCAGCTACTTCCTGTGTGTCCACATCTCAGAAGTATGAATTCTCTTTCATTTATTGTCCAAGTTTCAGCCCCATACAGGAAAGCTGGAAACGCCAGAGATTAGTGATTCACCTCTGTTAGCTGGCATGATCTTGGTCTTTTTCTTATTCACTGACATCCCAAGTTCCTTTGTTTCTCTTTTGACTTTGTCCACTAGTTCCTTCATTTTTACTTGCGGTTCTGCGCACAGCTGCGTCCTTCAACTCAGATACCATCAGTACAGCCATAAGGACTATTTTTCATAACATACTCTCCATAGACGTTAAATAAAATTGGTGATGCGACGCACCCTTGTCTAACTCCTGTACATAGTTCGAAAACACTTGAAATTGACTTGTCTACTCTGATTACTGCCTTGCTGTCAAAGTAGAGATTGCTGATAACTATAATAAGGTGTGCAAGAACACCCATTTATTTCTGAGGTACAAAAAATAATTATATCACAATCGATTTTTTTTCAATTGTGTGGTCAGCATTAATAAAACCGAAATATGATACAGATTACCCGAAAATTGTTACTCTTCATGTTCTTACGGCGCATGTTTTGGCTGTAAATATTGCGGGTCATGTTAAACACCCAAATCTTGCATCAGAACATACTCATCTATGAGTACACACATACAGCCAATTTTAATTTTCAAAGTTTGGCAGACAAAAACGTTAGGAAATAAAATAACAAAATTAACTAAAGATGCAAAGAAATAATCTGAAGTACGTCGGAAACGTTACGTAATTCTGTACATCTAATAGTAATTTTTTTTATTCTATAGTCAGAAATACGTAAGCGTTGATACGTCACATACCATATGTAAAAGACAGTGTTATCAATTGTATCGAGGATACAGTGTTCTAGAGAGAGACCAGCTGACACTGTAGAAAGTGGTACAATACGCCAATCATGTGACGAGCAACAAACTGTATTTCGTAGCGGCTAAATCGTCGATAAAACTAATAGTTTAACAAGACATGCTATAATTTCTTTTACTTTCTTAAAACTAATTCTCTACATCATCTGATTTAATCTCGTTCTCATTTTCTTTCTATGTTTTTCTTATCTTTTCATCTCCTCATATTTGCTTTGCCCAGCACTGTTGACAACCCGTTCTTCGATTCTAATCTTTATCTTCTTGCCTGTATAAGGGCTGCTCCTTCTTTTCCCTCTGCATCTTTTAACACGTAGCACTTTGCGTTGGAAATTTGTGGTATTTGTAGTAGTTGAGTTCTGAAGCACACGGTGTCATTGTATGCATGACTCATGTCGATGAGGCTGTGAATGCACTTCTACTGACCTCACAGTTGATTCTGCAAACACACACACACACACACACACACACACACACAACATAAGTAGGAACGTAGTAGCAATTTTAAAAAAATATTTTAATTTCAGTTATCCAGCTAAAAAAAACGAATTGGCATGGACGCAGTTACCACAAGTAAACACTTTAAGCCAGCAAACAGGAGTAGAAAGAATCGAGAAATACTATCCTTTCAGTGTCTGTCATGTATGGAACAAAAAATGAAAACGTAAATCTGGAATTCCTCCGGTTCCAGACAAAGTTTTCAGAGATTTCCGTTGGCTGTAAGCTAAATACTGAAAATTCAAATCCCCTCCCATTCATTACCAACTGGGACCCCCTCTGCACTCATTTCGCCTGGAATCTGGCTGAAAAGAACAGAGCGCTACAGTAAGTCTGATCTGAAGCAACCCGTCCTGGCAACACGACCAGGGAATGGAAAAAAAGATATATATTCGGGGTATGACGAATTTTCTAAATCTTACACGTACTTTCTATTTGCTGGAATTATATCGAGCCCTGAATGACGCAGTAATCCTGAACTCTGGACCGTTTAGCACAGATTCATATAGTTATAGCTTCACAGTTTGTTCCTCATGTCTTCGACACGGCGTCCAGCACACATCGTTGCTCTAATTTGCTCGTGCAGTAACTCAGCAAATTGAGCGCGAATCTGTGTTTTAGTTGCTTCAGGTGATATCGAATACCAGGACGTTTTTATTAATTCTATGCAGGCTGTTCACTGCAGGGCAAACAATTATTCTGGTGGATATGTTCGGAGATTATTACTGCCAAGTTAAATGTCACACAGAAGCAGTCACCTCGAACTTTATTTCTGGCATCGCCCAACACGAAAGCCCAAACATCCGCTTCATTAGAATAGAAACGGTGCACCGGAAGCCAGCAGGGGACGTTCATTTATTCTTACACGCGTCTCGTTCCCCTGTGACACGGGTACGTTCTTGTTATTGTTTTTACTCTCCCTTTGATGCGTCTGCAAGCTTTGGAAGCAAAGGAACTCAAACGTTGTTAATGAACCCTGCAGTTCTACATGTACCATTCTATCGTTTTTAAAAATAAGATTCTATTAATACTACCAGGTAAGAGAATGTTGGAAAGACGCACATTGAAATGCCTCTATGTTCACACATTGAGGCTCTCCCTTACAGTTACGTATTCTGTCCGGGTGATTCAATAAATAACAACAACTCTCACAGGTGTATAAATTCAGAGAACGAATTAAATTACACGTCTACACTAAAGAGACGACTATAGCTTATAAAAGCCGTCGTCAGTAAATAGTGGCAGTTGCGACGCTGTGCTTCGAAATACAATTTCAGGATGGAGGCGTTGATGGGTTCATGGTAGACGATTGAAGCGCGAAGTATGATAGGGCTTTTGCGTCTAATGAAAACGATACCAGGAGCAGTTTTTAGAAGTTTATGGAGTGAGTGTAAAGTCCCGAAAAGTGTTGATGACAGTATGTAGCGTACGGAATGGTTGATTCAAGGTGACCCCACATTTATTTGAGGCAGTGGACATCGCACGTAACACATTGGACTACCGGAAGACGTGTTCTCGCTGAGTACCGCGATAACTCAGACGAGAATAAAGCCAATTCTGATGTTCTCTGTCTAGCACGTAATGAGACATCAACCGGAGGGAGTTCTACACTCCTGGAAATTGAAATAAGAACACCGTGAATTCATTCTCCCAGGAAGGGGAAACTTTATTGACACATTCCTGGGGTCAGATACATCACATGATCACACTGACAGAACCACAGGCACATAGACACAGGCAACGGAGCATGCACAATGTCGGCACTAGTACAGTGTATATCCACCTTTCGCAGCAATGCAGGCTGCTATTCTCCCATGGAGACGATCGTAGAGATGCTGGATGTAGTCCTGTGGAACGGCTTGCCATGCCATTTCCACCTGGCGCCTCAGTTGGACCAGCGTTCGTGCTGGACGTGCAGACCGCGTGAGACGACGCTTCATCCAGTCCCAAACATGCTCAATGGGGGACAGATCCGGAGATCTTGCTGGCCAGGGTAGTTGACTTACACCTTCTAGAGCACGTTGGGTGGCACGGGATACATGCGGACGTGCATTGTCCTGTTGGAACAGCAAGTTCCCTTGCCGGTCTAGGAATGGTAGAACGATGGGTTCGATGACGGTTTGGATGTACCGTGCACTATTCAGTGTCCCCTCGACGATCACCAGTGGTGTACGGCCAGTGTAGGAGATCGCTCCCCACACCATGATGCCGGGTGTTGGCCCTGTGTGCCTCGGTCATATGCAGTCCTGATTGTGGCGCTCACCTGCACGGCGCCAAACACGCATACGACCATCATTGGCACCAAGGCAGAAGCGACTCTCATCGCTGAAGACGACACGTCTCAATTCGTCCCTCCATTCACGCCTGTCGCGACACCACTGGAGGCGGGCTGCACGATGTTGGGGCGTGAGCGGAAGACGGCCTAACGGTGTGCGGGACCGTAGCCCAGCTTCATGGAGACGGTTGCGAATGGTCCTCGCCGATACCCCAGGAGCAACAGTGTCCCTAATTTGCTGGGAAGTGGCGGTGCGGTCCCCTACGGCACTGCGTAGGATCCTACGGTCTTGGCGTGCATCCGTGCGTCGCTGCGGTCCGGTCCCAGGTCGACGGGCACGTGCACCTTCCGCCGACCACTGGCGACAACATCGATGTACTGTGGAGACCTCACGCCCCACGTGTTGAGCAATTCGGCGGTACGTCCACCCGGCCTCCCGCATGCCCACTATACGCCCTCGCTCAAAGTCCGTCAACTGCACATACGGTTCACGTCCACGCTGTCGCGGCATGCTACCAGTGTTAAAGACTGCGATGGAGCTCCGTATGCCACGGCAAACTGGCTGACACTGACGGCGGCGGTGCACAAATGCTGCGCAGCTAGCGCCATTCGACGGCCAACACCGCGGTTCCTGGTTTGTCCGCTGTGCCGTGCGTGTGATCATTGCTTGTACAGCCCTCTCGCAGTGTCCGGAGCAAGTATGGTGGGTCTGACACACCGGTGTCAATGTGTTCTTTTTCCATTTCCAGGAGTGTATTTCGTATTGTCCTTTATAAGAAATTAAAAAAAGAACTCTGTACCCACACACAGGATGTGATCCTGCTTGGTTTCGTCACCCACGGAAAGACAGCGAATATTGCCAGTTACTGCGCCACATTGGAACGCTTACGGAAGAATATTCTAAGGAAACCACCAGAACTGATTTCGAAAGATGTCATGTTGTTGCACGGCAACTCCCGAATGCGTGCTGGCTCGTTAAGCGTGATATGGTCCAATGTTTCTAACGGACCGTCTTAGGACGCCCTTAAAACACTGCTGTTGTTGCAGCAAGATGTTATCACGTCTTCGACCCGCTGAAGACGCCTGTATCTGGACGCCATCTCAGAGACGATGTCAACGTTCAGGGGGTTGTTATGAAGTGGTTCCTAGACTTGGAGACTGCTACTGATTATACCACATTCGACAGATAGGTTTACCGATGGAACAGATGCTTAAGAAAACTTGGCGACTATGTTAAAAAGTAATACGTACTTGTTGATCCTTGGTGATTTTATGTCGTTAGACGTCTGTCCATTTTGAAATTTGGTTTACTGGTATGAATGTAACCCAACATTCGAAGGAACTATGCATTGTAGTATACCAAGTAATGAGCCACATAATTAATTAATAAATGCAATCTGACTGTAACATGACCAATGAAAAGTAACTGAGCATACGGCATGTTAATCGCGCAACCTAAAAATTGTAGCTTTATCATCGATAAACTGATCGCAAATGAACCTGAGATTCATTTGAAAATGTCTCATTAATGGTAAATATGTATTACCAATCCGATATGCGATCAGTTGTAGTGCAGGAGGGATGTTAACCGCGTTCCTTTAATTATAACAGTCAAATATCAAACACTGAACATAGACACTTCTGCAGAATCGCGTACGGCGTCTCTCCAAGAACGGGGTCATGACCTGTCTACTATAAAATGTATGTAGTAGAATGACAATATATAATAATTAAATGACTGAATTAGTATTGTTCACCAAGGCTCTTGGCTACAGAACTCGTAAGACAAAGATAGATGATTATCGTTGCATTTCTCTGCGACACGGTCACCAGATTGCATTAGTGTTGTTCGTGTTTAGCTTCGTTACCAGGCCGGCAGGGTATGCGGGAGTGAACCACCTAAAACGTGCACCGCAAACATTGCGCAAATGGAAAGTGCTTTTGATGCGCGGTTTTCACAGAATGGATAGGTAGCCAGGGGCTCATCTTGCTAGCCAATGAACAGATTCTAATAATACTCAGAAAGCGTATATTTGTACAAACATACACTTCTTTAAATGGAACAATGCCTACTGACATTAACAAACTAAAAGTACTGTAAATTAGTATGTCAGTGCTGTTTATTGTAGGATTCTAGTGCGAGTCGTTTACGAGATATCGCATTTTGAAAAGTTTCCACACTGACTCTTGCACGATGACTGTGGCAGCACACACTAAAGAACAACATAAGTGCACGGAGTAGTTATGAGTATTCTGACGAGTAGCGAGACAACTGAGCATCACAGGTTGTGTTTAAAATGGCCACCGGCAGTGGCAGTATACGCTTCCTGTCTGGTATGGAACGACTGCTTCATACGTGCTAGCATTTCAGCGGAGATGTCCGAGCAGGCTCCAGTAATACGTCGTTGAGTATCATCGGGTTTAGGTGATGCCCGCATCTCGTGGTCGTGCGGTAGCGTTCTCGCTTCCCACTCCCGGGTTCCCGGGTTCGATTCCCGGCGGGGTCAGGGATTTTCTCTGCCTCGTGATGGCTGGGTGTTGTGTGCTGTCCTTAGGTTAGTTAGGTTTAAGTAGTTCTAAGTTCTAGGGGACTTATGACCACAGCAGTTGAGTCCCATAGTGCTCAGAGCCATTTGAACCATTTTTTGTTTAGGTGATATGTCCTTGCACACAGCGTCTTTCAGGTTTCCCCACAGAACAAAGTCTTCAGGCGCCAAATGCTGGGAACAGGCCAGACATGGTGCAGGTCCTCTACGTCCAATCCAACGATTTGCAAACAATTCGTAACGGCATGCTGTAGTCCGCCGTGCAGTATGGACTGGACAGTCATCGTGTTGAAATCACGGTTTCCTCCTAGTCTACAAAGGAACATCTTCTAGCAGCCGTAGAAGATAGTCTGTTAGGAGGCTGCGCTACTTGTGTACGTTTAGTGCTCCGTCTATGAAGAACAGCCTTTGAGCTGATGGTTCACTACTCCACACCACAGGTTTACACTTTATGGACGCTCACGTTCGGGGATAGTCAAAAGACAGGTAGTGCATGTTTCAGTGATTTATCCGGCCATGATTGGCTAATGTGTCTTCATCACTAAACAAGATACATAATACATTTGGCGTATCCTGTCGTAATCCCCACGTCCAGAATATAACACGGTTCTTATAATTGTGCCCTTGCTGCTCTTTATGGAGAGAGATGTGACAGGCATGGAATCTATGGCGATGGAGAACGCATAGGACACTTGCCAGACTCATACCACTTTTTGTGTGATTGCGCGGGAGCGAACATGCGGACCAACTGCAACAGCAGCAAGAAAATTAATTTCCCCCTCTTCTGTCATCTCTTGTTTCCTTCTGTTACGTTGCCTAGCTGTTACACTACCACTTTCACCTAACTGGTTGAAGAGGTTGGCAAATAAATACCGAGATGGTTGACCTAGCCGCATCCATCGTACAAGAACTAACTGCATTCTTCCTACACTCTGCACACAGCATGAGGATGTCGTGTTTTTCTGCATTGGTAAACCCCATTGTCCACTCACAACCTACTGCTTATACTGTCACACAC
This sequence comes from Schistocerca nitens, assembly GCF_023898315.1. NCBI lineage: Eukaryota > Metazoa > Arthropoda > Insecta > Orthoptera > Acrididae > Schistocerca > Schistocerca nitens. Next base: position 1,037,571,806 of record NC_064614.1, on the reverse strand, counting down.
TAACTGACTAGCAAGTCGCAGTGCACTCAAGGAACACACAAGCACACTGTAAACAAACATAACAACGTCGTACCGAGCAACTACGCAGAGTGAATGGCACAACCAAGTGTCTGTGTGGAAACTTTTCAAAATACGCTGTCTCTTAAATGACTCGCACTAGAATCCTGCAACATACACCACTGACATTCTTATTTACCCTATTTTTAGACTGTGTATTGTGTGTATTGAACCGAGGACCTAGACACGACAGAGAGGCTTCGTCCCGCCGTAGCCCACAATGGTTCACAACCCCACAACAGGCCATAGCAGTCAACCTACCCCACACCGAACCACCGAACCCAGGTTTATTGTGCGCCCCCCCCCCCCCCCCCCCCGGGAACGTCTCATAAACACCAGACGAGTGTAACCTCAAACGTTTGCGTGTTGGAGTAATTATTGTGTACAACTGCGTGGAGACAGTGCACAGCAATCGCCGACATAGTGTAACTGAGGCGGAATAAGGGGAACCAGCCCGCATTTGCCGAGGCTGGTGGAAAACCTAATTAAAAACCATCCACAGGCTGGCCGGCACACTGCACCTTGACGCTAATCCGCTGGACTCCCGCTCGGGAAGCTGCGCACTAGACCGCGTGGCTAGCCGGGCGGACTTATTTTTACATTGTTAATGTCAAAAGGCATTGTTCCATTTGAAAAATTGTACATCTGCACAAAAAATACACTTTCTAAGTATTATTGCAATGTGTTGATTGGCTACAAATCCTAACTACAAATTCATTTCGTGAAAACCGCCCACAGTATTCGCGGTGCCAGGTTTAGGTGATTCACCTGGTACAAGGAGCGCGAACAGTCAGATGATGTGTGGTCACTTACTGTGAAGGACCGAAGATGCCATATACTTGTCTGAGACAGAGTTATCAGCACAAGAAAGAGTTTTAAAGGGACGTCATTGTAGATCTGCATTAGGCTGGATGGTCGAAACGTGCAATACCTAGATCTGTGTGGAACTAGGATGTGATACTGGACTGGAAACGTGAGGGCAGGCAAACCTGTCGTGTAAGTCCTGATCCACAATGTCTGACTATTATAAGAGAGGACTGCCATATTGTGCCACAGGTACAGCGGAAACCTTTTAACATCTTCGCCTGCCATCCGAGAACAAGTAATGGATTTCCTGCAACAATCTTCGTCATTCCTGAAACGAACAGCAGGGGGGGAATAAGTTTTTACAGCTCCATGCGTAAGCTGCCGTTCACAGTTTAACACAAACGGCTGTACGTGAAGTGGTGTCGTGACCGGTAAGCATGGAGTACAGATGAATGGCGTGTCACTCTGTTCAGCAATGAATCGCGATACTACACAACCCCGCATGACCATCGTCGGGGAGTACTACGGCGACCTCGGGAGAGGTTCCTTTCTTCCAATGTTTTGGAGAGAAACACCGGTGTTAGTCCTGATGGCGTCGCGGTGTGGCGAGTCATCGAGTACGTTTTCAGGGCAGGGCTGGTAGTGACGGGGGAACTCTGACACAAACAATCGTGTCACGGACATAGTGCGACCTCGTGTGTTACCCCACATGAGGCCGTATAACGGCACCATTTTTCAACAGGACAATGCACGTCCGCACATGACTCGTGATACTGAGGTAGTCTCGTGGCCAGGAAGATTCTTGTCCACGATAGAACATGTCTGGGACCAGCTCGGATGCAGGCTCCCTCTCAGCACCAGTATCCAGTATATCGAGGACCAGTTGCAACGGTTGTGTGCCAGCTTGTCTCGGGAGATGATACAAGGGCTTTATGTTCCCCCTCCCAACCGAATCAGCGCATGTATCCAAGTCACAGGGAGCGCAACGTCCTCCTGATAAGTGGACTCATACTGCCAAGTTGTCTGCAAATTGGACTCGATTTTGTAGTCACACTCTCAACCCGCGAAATTTTTATTCCGTTTGCTCCTCCTCTTCTGCCTGCTTCATCTTTTTCGTCAGGCAGTCTAGCCTCTAACGAGCCACCGGAGACCAAAGACTACTAAAATAGTCAGAAAAAAAGTGCCTGAATAAAATCCGAAATTTTCACGCTGCAGGTATAACTTCTGTATACTACTCTGATGAAATATCGTCTGTATACTACTTTGATGAAATACAGAGCTGCTCGAAACAGCCGGCCACCGTGTGTTCATCATATTCAGTCCACCGCCCAGTCCGCCAACTCGTTTCAAAACCCGGACATAATAGGAAAATTGACAGAAAGTCCTACAAAACCATCTTTTTTTAGGTTTTTGGGGTCACTGATTACGAATCCGATGTCGCAATTACAAAATTCAACATGGCGAATCCAATATGGCTGATAAACAATTATAAATTTAGTGTAATCCAGTAAAACTTTGAGTATAAGCTATTTTGAGGTCTCTAGTAACGAATTATGTCGGAGTTGTCCTACTGAAATGTTTTATTCGATGTTTTACATTTTTTCAGTAATCACATTCCTTGGTTGCCTCGTTAACGCTACCAGAAGAGTGGCCGCCGTCGGGTTGTCTACTGGGAGAGGGTTCGAAAAGCAGATCTTTTACCTCAGGTGGCGTCAGTTTATGTTCTCCGATTCTCATTTTCCGGATTCCCGAGAAGAGTGGGTCCAAACACGGTAGAAGCCAATGGAGAACGTACATTGTTTTGGCACAGGAATACTTTCGCGTAAAATATCCTCGGTAACGCCAGATATCCTTATTCCGAGCTTCATGTGTATCTTCGGATAGCTGATAAATTGGCAGTAGAGCAGCTGCGACTATGGCGTGCGTCTGAGCTATGTGGACTGATGTCAGCGTTGGGTACGATGAGTGTAAATCTACATACCGTCTTGCCACATTCAAGCAGTATGAAGTGCGGTCCAGTGGACAGGGGACGACGGACGGTGCGTGCTTCGCGATCGGAAGATTTTTAACTGTGTAATTACGTGTGATGTGTGCAGCATGACTATATTCCTAGCGCCATCGGAACAAAAATAAGGGCGATCGATTTAATTACTTCTTATAAAGCTTGCACCTTTCCAAACAGCAGAGAACGATGAGCAAGAGAAATCCAACCCCTGCAAAATGAATGACTTTTTTTGTAAATAAATCATATACTCTTGAATTTCACTTCATGAGATCCTCCCTCTCCACCACAGAGCCGCCAATTTCCAGGTAGGGGAGGGGCGGGGGCAGGGGGGAGAGGGTGGGATGGTGGTTTACCATAGAGGGAGGAGTTAATTAAATGATCAAATTTCTTAAGCAGTCATTCAAATTGATAAGTGTGTGTGTGTGTGGGGGGGGGGGTTATTTCAATAACTTAGACATGAAAGGGTACCTGTAGCAGCGAGGGGGAGGGGTGGGTTGGAGGTTTCCTGAGGAGGGAGTGGGAAGGGGCAGGGGAACAATAGGTTAAGGACCTGTCAATAAAAGGAGAACAACAGGTTAATGACCTTTCAATTAAAGGAAAACGATAGGTTTGCCCCTGAGTGCATACCTGCCCCTGATGTAGGAAACCTGCACTGACAAAATGCGCTGGTGCTGCCCTTGTCCTACTACTGTCTTAGACGTCATTTATTGGTGTTTGCATTAGTTCTTTTCAGTAGTGGAAACAGACGATTTTGTTTGGCGTCTGTCTTTCCACTGGTGGAAATAGACGAATGAGAAACGGGCGCCTATTGTGACGTAGCGCTGTTTACTTTCCGCCTAGTGGTGGGTGAGGCATCCCAATACTCTTGTTTACCTGCGGACGCTGTGGCCTCCCTAGCGTCTGTGTGTGTTGCTTCGCATGAGCTGCCGTTCGGTAATGCTGTTAACTGCTGGCAGCCAAGACGCCGGAAGTCTATACCATTCCTCTCTATTCACATTAGCGGTCCGCTTGGTGTTTCTAAGGCTTCTCAGTTTTCTCCCTCCTACATAGAAAAGACTGTTTCGCCAGTACGCGGGCTTCTCGAAATTGTTTCGCGTTTGCCGCACTTATACTGGTGTTCTGCCAGTGCTAACTTGGTGCGTTGTCTTAGTCGGATATATCTTTCATGCTCAGATAACCGTGTGCTGCTCGGTCGCTCCGTCTCGCCTACATACACTAGCTCAGACTCACACCCGATTTCGTAAACTCCAGCAGCACCTAGATTATCGACTGCATCTTACATTGAGTCAAGAACATCTTTTGTTGTGTCTCTGCTTCGAAAATCGGCTTGATACGTGCGCGGTGGAGAGTTTTACCTACACGTCCAATGACCACTTGAACGTATGGTAGTAGGGCGCTGTTTTGGTTTTGTTCCTCCATCTTAAGTTCCCTTTTGCCTTCAACCTTTGTCGCGGTAGTTTTATCTACTGTCGTCATGGGCTCTATTTCCACCAATGGAAAGAAGTTATGCAAACACCAATAAAGGACATCTAACGCCCTTCCTCCTCATACAGTAACAACCTCTTCCGCCAGTATACAACAACAAAACTTTTCTCACTCAGCAATTAGCAAAAACACCATGAGGAAGGCCATTTGCAACAGTTATCGAAACGTCGGAGAATTTTGCACATAGACAATGTGATCACATACCAAGAAGAATTTTATTGACAGATGCCATATTATCCGATTACGCACTTACCGATAAATCACTGGAAGTAGTAAGTACCGTAAAATGACAAAAGTAACCAGCCTATAGTGACATGACGACATAAAACAATTTGTAGGAAAAGCATGTACCAGGCTGATTCCTTAGAAACTCCTTAAGGAGTTGTAATTCATCCAGGAAATAAGTGGTTTGCAGTACACTTGTTCGACCGTTTCTTAGGTATCGCTCATCAGTATGCCTAAAACCACGTCCAGGCTGGCCGGGGCGTCGGTCCTCGTTGTTAATCCGTCGGGCGGTTTCGATATGTGGTTGGCGCGCATCGCCACTTAACAAGTTGGATTAACAGAAGAGTCAGTGTAGATCCTTCATAGGGCCACTCGTTTCGTCAACGGATCGTCTAGTTGGCGCGAGAGTTTCACGGAGCTGCCCAACAAACTCCAGTATCAGACTTTATAAGAGAGGCGTTGTGCATGACGGAGAGGTTCACTGTTGAAATTACGAGTGCGTCCGTTTCACGAAAAGTCGGCAAACATGTTGTTTCCTCCAACACACTTCTCGCGAAAATACCACGACAAGAAAATTAGAAAAATAAGAGCCAATACGGAGGTTTACTGACAACCGCTTTTCCCGCGCGCCATTCACAAATGGGACAGGCAAAGCAGGAATAGTAGTGGTATCAAATTTACTCTCTGCCTTACACAGTAAGGCGAGTTGCTGATTGTGTATGCAGGGTGGTCAGAAAATGTGTGAAATGCTTGTAGGGATGTTACAGGGCAGGTTGTACTGAGACATAAATGTTAAGAAAGAAATTCGATACGTTGCTCCGTTTCCGACTTATTTAGCATAGAATTTAGCCAATCGGGGCGTCACGCGCTCACATTCAAGCGGCCTGCCATGGGTGGTGTTGCCCAACGAGTGCTCTGTTTGGTTAGCTGAAACATGAATTTACGCGCGCGACGATCTGATTGGCTAACTTCAATGCTAAATAACTCGGAAACGGCACAACGTATCGCATTTTTTTCTTAACATTTATGCCTCAATACAATCTGCCCTACAACACCACGACAAGCGTTTCAGACATTTTCTGACCACCCTGTATAATGAGAGATATACAGTCACATGCCTCTGATATTGTATGTGCACCTGAACACTTAAGACAGCCCTTACATCTTATATCCTACACAGAAGACTAGTAAAACGGAACTTAACGTGTCACAAACTCGCTGATGACTGAACCTCATGATCAACTTCAGGAACAATAGAGAAGATTGAGAGATTCATCGAAACACCACGAACAAGGCTATGATCTCAGCCTTGTCTCCCACCCCACCAGAAGGAACCAAATACGACCATAGAACAAGTTGATACCATCGATATTGCCGGCCGCGGTGGTCTCGCGGTTCTAGGCGCGCAGTCCGGAACCGCGCGACTGCTACGGTCGCAGGTTCGAATCCTGCCTCGGGCATGGATGTGTGTGATGTCCTTAGGTTAGTTAGGTTTAACTAGTTCTAAGTTCTAGGGGACTGATGACCTAAGATGTTAAGTCCCATAGTGCTCAGAGCCATTTTGAACCATCGATATTATCCATTGGCGGTTCTACTACGAGTTCAGTAGCAACGCTGCTCGACTCTGTCTCTGTGCAATAAGTTCATTCCAAATGATGGACTCGTGAGAGGGACCAAGGTGAAGAAATCTCGAGAAGAAATCTCGAGATATTTCACTGCAGCTTTCATCACGTCCACTGAGAGCGTCGGCCAGGCTGTTAAGTAAACAGTGCCGCCGACGCCGAGACACAAGCGCAAATCGACCCGCCGAATGACGGAGTTCGCCGCCGAGCTAAACGCTCTGTCAGAGTTGTATAAATCTGGGACAGAACCGCGCTGATGGGCGCGGTCTCAGTAGGCCTGAAGTTTTGCGAGAGGGGATCCAAGGGAAACGCTATATTTGCGATCTCTTTCTGTTTATCTCGACCGTCGCATAAGTTGCAAGAAGTTAATGGACATCTTGAGAAGTTTTCAATTTCTTAGTAAAGCCATGGATTCGACTTGTATTATTGCCACGTTCTCGAAATCAAATGTGTGTGAATTCCTAAGGGAGCAAACTGCTGAGGTCATCGGTCCGTAGACTTGCACACTACTTAAACTAACTTCCGCTAAGAACAACACACACACCCATGCACGATGGAGGACTCGAACCTCCGGCGGGAGGGGCCGCGCAGTCCGTGACATGGCGGCTCAAAGAACGCGGCCACTCCGCGCGGCCTTCTGCAAATAGGTTAACATTCTGTGCAATAACACATTAGTTGTGTGCAGTAACATAAGCTGCATTGTGAGCGATGGAAAAAAATTTTAGAGACTGAAGTGTTACAGAAAGGAATTCAAAAGAGGTGCACCTTTCCGAAAGTACTCTATTACGCAGACTTCATGCTGGATACACTCGTACCTGAAGTACATCCTATGAAGAACTTAGCAGCACTCACGTGCTCGTATCTACAGGTGCAAAGAATAATATTTAATGTTTCTAGTGCGGAAAAAAAACAATTTTAACCTTTTTTTATTAGTTCGCTTTCTCGTTTGTTTCTGTGTTTAGTACAAATTTTAAAATTGATTTTAAATTAACTTCCCGAAGAGCTAGAGACTTAAAACTTCCAACATAGCCCGAAACTGGATGTTAATACGATATCAAAGGGCTTTCTTGTCTGGTGTGCGGCAGAGGGTACTTGGTGTACCATTGCTATTTCCACATTGTCCTGTTCCAGTTGCGAAAGTTTCGCTGTTGGAACGACTGCCGAAAAACCTCCATGTGAATTCTAATCTCTCTAATTTTCACCATCAGAATTTTTTTGCTGAGACATACGAAGGAGGGAACAATGTGCTGGCTAACTCATATGAAGAGAAACTGAAATACGCTGACGAGCCAGAACATTATGACCACTGCCCACCACGACGTTAAATGCCTTCTGATGGTGTTGCGGGCACGTGACACCGTAAGGAACATAAGCGGAAGAGAGACGAATGGATAGTCATCATAGCGAAGATCCACTGATATAAGCGGTTACGACAAAGTGAACGATGTTGTGGCCCTGTGACGGGAAACGAGAAGCTGCTCGCCTGTTGGCGTACTACTGTCGTGAGCTCCTATCGAAAGCGGTTGAAGGATGGTGACATAACGAGTAGGCCGTATGGTACTGGACGACAACGTCTCTTCTCAAAACATAGAGGACGGAGTATCGCCCACTGTGTAATTCAGGATAGGCAGCGATCTGTGGCAGATCTGGCGACAGAGTACAATGCAGGTGCAGGCACAAGTGTTTCAGAGCACACTGTTCAAAGACCATTATTGAACATGGAGCTCCACATCACACGACTACTACATGTTCCTGTGTTGACCCAACGACATCGACAGTTACGATTGCAGTGGGTACAGTATCACTGAGTTTTCACCGTGGATCAATAGAAACGTGTCACCTCTGGGCTTAATCACATTTCTTGTTACACCATGTCGATAGCTGAGTCCTTACACGCCGTCATCAAGCCAAAGGCAGCACGAAACATGTACCGCGCCACAGATGCAGGCCGTTGAGGGAAGAATTATGCTATGCGGTACATTGATTTGGGCTTCCATGGTATCTCTGGTGGTCATCGAAGGCATCATGACAGCAGTGAAGTAACTGAACATTATTGCAATCAGGATAGCTGTGTTATCAGCGAGTCATATCATTGATATCATTTCACCTTGAATTTTAATTCATCCCGGAAGATAAATCTGAAAGTAAATCGATGCTGTATTATGCCCTGTAGCAAGTGATCGTGTAAGGGATTTGCTTGGTCCGCACCACGTGATTCGTAAACCTTGAATCTATTAATGCAGATTTTCCGTCGCTAAGTGTCTGAGAGCAACAATGTTAATTTTCAGACATAAGGCTCGTTTTGGTTAAATGTAGTGCAAGATGCGTACACAGGTGGTACATGATGTACAAGGGCGAAACAAGTCTCTAATACCGGTTAACAAAAGACAAGAGAAAAATACGAATACATTATTCACACATTACAAATTCACACTCGATTTATTCTTAACAAAATGAACACATGTTTTAACCATTTTGCACATTGTTCGAGCCAGGACAAGACACTCAAGAGCGAACTCAGAAAGTTCATTTTTGACTTACATTATGTATTCAAAAATAGAATTAGCAGCAGAAAGTTCACGACAGGTGGTCTATAATTACAAAACTTGTAATCTAAAGGTAATCTCTCTTTCTCTCGCAAGTGACCGCTAGGTTTATCGCAGCTAGCGTCACCTCCACAAGTGTGACTGAGCCACTGGCGCTATGTTCACGTTTTTCCGCCCCAAGTCCTTTGTCAAAATACTTAAAATAAACCACTTGGCTTTGGTCACAGATATAGCTCACAATCAGTTTGTCTTACCCAAGCGCAGCTAATGACCAACATGAAAGCGACACTACGAGTAGAAGATGAACAGCTGTTTACGATACTTGGAAAGCTCTCTCTGCTCGCGCGTTTGCATCAAACGTCTAAACGTGATAGATGATGTCATGAAGACCAACTTTTGTTGGAGACCAATGTACGCTGACATTTCTCGACGTCGCTAGACATCCGTGTGTACTGGTTATGCTCCTGAGGGGCGGTGCGTATGTCTTGTGTGTTTTCTGTGACCCAGTCATCTGCTCCATTTGGAACGGAGTAGGTCTTGTGAAATTAAAGTTCCAGATTAGCTTTTAAAATATCTTTCTCCGTTTATAGACATTTATGTGTAATGTTTTCTTGTTGAAAATCACTCTAGCGATTTACTGGTGAAGGTAGTAGTTAGCGCATTTGGTTAGTAGAGCCAGTTAGTTAGTTGAAATCTCGTCGTCCCAGGGCCACTGAACAGTAAAGGACACCAGTTGTCGCTGGGAAATGTCAGCGAACATTTTTGTTCCAACAACAGTTGTTCCTCATGACGTGATTTATCAGTCCTAGGCATTTCATGCAAGGACTTTGAAATACCCTGTACATGCGACTTGTATTAAAATAGATACAGATACTTAATATAACATAAAATCTTTTTATCTACATCTACCACATCTACATGGTTACTCTGCAATTCACACTTAAGTGCCTGGCAGAGAATTCATCGACCATTTTCATACTATTTCTCAACCATTCCACTCTCGAATGGGGCGTGAGAAAAAGGAACACCTAAATCTTTTCGTTCGAGCTCTGATTTCTCTTATTTTATTATGATGATCATTTCTTCCTGCGTAGGTGAGTGTCAACAAAATATTTACGCATTCGGAAGAGAAAGTTGGTGATTGAAATTTCGTAAATAGATCTCCCCGCAAAGAAAACCGCCTTTGTTTCAGTGACTGCCACCTCAATTCGCGTATCATATCAGTGACACTCTCACTCCTATCGTGCGATAACACGAAACAAGCTGCCCTTCTTTGCACTTTTTCGATGTCCTCCGTCAATGCTACCTGGTAGTGTTATTGAGTTAACCTCACACAGCAGTAACCTTTCAACATCTTCCTAGGCGGCAATGGCATCTTCCAGCAGTGTAACCGTCCGTAACACAAGACCAGAATCGTGGTGCAGTGGTTTCAGAAGCATGGTAGTGAACTCACATTGGTGTCTTGGCCACCAATTTTACCTTATCTGAAACCGATGGAAAGCATGTGGTCGCTATCTCCGCGCCCGCAGACAGACTGTCCGTAATTCAATGGAACCGCATGACCGGCATGCAGACATCTGATGCCACGTACCTTCAAAGATCTGCCAAAAGATATTTCTAATACATGC